>NC_134454.1:44406319-45606319 GCF_030867145.1 Opisthocomus hoazin
TGAAGAGAAGAGAAGAGAAGAGAAGAAAACTCTAACTGTCCTCGTTATTTTTTTGGCATATTGCAAGTCATCAGCTTTGTCAGCCAAGTCCATCCAAATGTTCTTTATATTGTGTTAGATTTAGGGAAGTGCTGTAGACTGTCACAATAAGCAAGTGCATTTTGCAGATATCAGGCATCTCACCTTGAAACGACTCCACCCTTGTAATTCTGACTGTCAGACATGCATATAACAAAAATCACTGACGCACTATCTATCACATTGAAAAGAGAGATCACTTCTGCACTTGCAATGATTCAGCTTGTTTATAGCTAAATATAGTGTATGTATACACAATTTCTAAAAAGCTTTCTAGCTTTTTGTGTCTGTCCTTGTCCTGCTTATTTATTTGAATAAACCCTCTATCACAGGGAAAAAAATTCATGTTGCTAAACCGAATGAGGATCAAAGTGGTTTATTTATTTATTAACAACATGTAACTAGCTGGCAACCAGTGAGCTACATGTTTGAGATCAGTGTCAATAATTAAACAGATAAACCACATCAGGAGCCCTTTAGAAAATGCTGATGAACACCCCCAAATATCTGAGCACCCCTCTGTAACTAATCCCAAGATGTACAATTCCCGGCAACCCCCTCCAGGGAAGTCCCCAGATGAGAGGGTCTCACCCCTCCTGAGATCCCTGTCTGCACACCCTCCTGAGGCAGGGCCACCACGTGAGATCCCAGCCAGCACCCTGGCATGGGTCCACCTTTGTCCCCCACGGGAGAGTGTGCTGCCCGGGTGGGCAGAGGTGGGGAGGCAGCCAGAAAAGCTCCGGCAGCACCACTCTGAACTTTGGCTGTGTCTGTTCCCACCCCAAAGTCTCTTCTGCCTCTGCAACCTCTCATACTTCTCATAGACTTCTTTTTCGGCTGACTTTTTCTTTGCTTCAGGAGTCCCTTTGTAATTCCCCAGGCACTGTTTAATCCAGCCAATGGTCATCATCTCCAACACAATCAGTTTTGGGCAAACATTCCCTCAGTGTGTGTGAATTAAGTACACCACACTGCCTGTTACTCTCATATTCGTATCAGAGCTGCTGTTGTTGAAGAAGCTAGTCTGCTAAATGTAGGCCCTGTGAACACTCCACAAGCCTGCAACAAAACTCTCACTCATTTCAGAGGAACAAAAATCGTTAGAGTCTTTTTGGATCATAGAGTCCAACCTGTGCTGTTTCAGATACTACATGACGTAATCTTTTCTTTAAAGACATTTTAATCCTGTTCTCAACAGAATGTTTGGTGGCATAAGGAACTGCAGACCCTATATTTCTTTTCATTAATGTGTACAATAGCATATGCACATTTGCTCTTTTTCCTGATGAAAACACAAATGTCCTTTGAAGATTAAGAAGTGACATGCAATAATTTTGCTTCACTTGGGCATACTTCATACATTTCTAAAATAAACTGGGACATGGAAAAAAAATTCAGTTTGCCTTTTGTTTGATCAATGATGATATTCTCATTAGAAAAGTCAGGGCTGAAAAATGGGAGAGAAGAGCTGCTGGTTCAGGTTTGGGTGCCAGTAGATACTTCTTTCATTCAGAGTTTTAGTTTATGTACACAGAACGAGGCTAAAATACAAACTAGAAATTGGATAAAAAAGGATGTGCTGCTTTCTTTTGGTTTCATGCACATCTGATACAGTAAGAAAAGCAGAACTGGAAGCTGGGATTCTGAAGTTCCATCAGGAACATACAAGTCATTGAACTAGTCTAGCATCAGCACACACTGCCAAGAAAATAAAAAGCCCTCTGGGGCAATGACAGTGTGAGTGTTGCATTCACCATTTTGAGACTTGACATCTAAACCCCCTTTAAACCACTGGATAAGAACAGCAGACCTATTCAGCACTTACTATTGAAAAGCCATGGTGTACCAAATTGCAACACATGGAATCCAGGACACAAAGTCTTCTCTTGGCTGAAAAAAAGATGAACTAGATAACTGAATCCTCACCAGGTGGGAACTACCAGCCACTGCAGGAGCCCAAACTGATCTTAGTGAAAGGAGCTTGGGTTGAAGTAGGTGTTAGAAACATGTAAAACTTTAATTGGAATCTTCATACAAAAAATGATCGTGATAAAAAAGGTGTCATAACCATAAGTCTTCTTATGATATTGACCCACATACAGTACATGAAAAATCAAGGCATATATTTGGAACATTTGCCTCCCTGAGTCTCTTTTCTCCTAATATTACTAGACAAGTTGAGGCCAAGACCAGCTCCAGAGTAGGCAGAGAGTTAATTGGGAAGGAAAAAATAAAGGAGTTTATTGTAAGCCTTTTTTTTTGTCTTCCAATTGGTTTACATCCCTTGTCACAGTATCACCTCTTGTCCATGTGACAGTATTGTACTGACAGCTGTCCCATTCTTCTAACCCATATCACAATCAGATCAGCCCTTTCTCGAAACTGTCATTCAAAAGAAAGATCCAGTCTTGCTTTGTCAAAAACCTACAATTATTTCATTATGGTGGCATATTTTGTTATTGCATATGGGTCATAAACCCTGAAAATCAGCCATTAAACAAGCCTTAGTCTCTCTACTCTTCTGACTTAGAAAAGTTACAAAGTTTCAGCTGCATTATTCATCTCTCTTGTGTGTCATCAAAATGTGTTACCTTTTGCCTAGAGAATAAAAGGTCTTCTAAATACTGAAGAGTACAAATCCTTCTTGCCTTCTGCCCACTCTACCATTAAGGTAGGATGGTTGCCAAAGCAGATGAAAAGAAGTATGTGCATAAAGGACATCTAAGGTAAAGTCATCTCTGGTGACCCAGGTGGTAAAAGAACTTTAGCTAGAGAGGTGACAGCTGTACATAAAAATACTCTGCTCCCTAATGCTAGTTATAGTCACAGTTGGAGTCATAAGAAGGTACTCGTGGCATTCTGAAGAGTCACATCATAACAAAAATCCAATATATACTGGAATCAGGTTCTTACGAGTGACACTCATCATTCTGCAGAGGACTGCATGTACTGACAAGGTTTCTGGTGTGCTGCTAGGAAGGTTAGTGAAGCCACTGCTTACTGTAACTGCAGGTCTGGACTGCATTTGCACAGGGCTGATGAAACCTTTGTCTCTTGAAATTGCACAGAGTGTCCTTTGAAGGGAGAACCTGTAGTTTACTGGAGACTTCAAAACTCACTACACTGTGCTAGAAAGCAGTGCATAAAAGAGGGTTGGGTGGAAAGAAACAAAGCTCAAGAGATATGGGTATGCTACTGAGGGAACAAGCTCTTAGAACTGCTGAACTTTCTTCAAGTGTCACTGACTTAGGGGACGTGAGAGAGCTCTGTGCATCGTAGAGTCTGGCTTAGCTTTTCCTTACTATAAGACCTCTGCTACAGTTCTACAGCTTTCTCTTTCCTTCACTCCACCCCCCCAAAAACAAAAGTTTATCTATATTTCCTGGAGAGAAGTTCTGCAAAGCACCTGAGATTTTGGTTGACTTTGTGCAGTCAGATGCCCTGGCCTGGTCATAAGGACACAAAAGTTTCAACACAGAGTGTTGAGAGTACCTGAGAGAAGTCAGGTACTCCTCCACTTTGGTTTGGTTAATTACACCAGGGGGAAATAGCCTTGCTTTTTCCTTCCTCCCACATACCCTGATATTTGAGCCAATATAGACATCAGGCAGTGAAAACATGAAAAGCAAGCAGCACTCTAACCAGGCTGCAGTTTGTATCTTTGTATCTTTTTGCATTTAAACTGATGAAAAGAACAGAGCTGGTGTCTGTTGCGCACATAACATCTAGCTTTGATCCGTGGATCAAAACTTTCTCCTGGAACAGTTACATTAAACACATCAGCAGAGGAAAACATCTGCTATCCCACAGAGACAGCTCATAATCAGCAGGAATGAGGAGCGTTGGTCACACTGCACTTATATAATCCCTAGTTTTCCTCTGAGAAGACAAGTAAAAATACCAAGCATGTCATTTGGTTTTCTGCATTGTGTTTGGAGCATTGAAGAGATTTGAATTTTTTTTACTTTACTGCTCCTGTGCGTCCATGAACTGCAGTGTAATTCTCAGGCCAATTTTGCTTCAGGTTGTCACCATGAGTGAATATGGGCAATGTGGTGCATACAGGTTGACATGAGAATCTAAATTAGGCGTAAGCTGGGAGACTAAGTTCAAAAGCAGCTAAGCTCTCCCTGCAACTGGTGCAGAGCATCTAAATTAGGATCCTATCACGAGTTACCTTCTGGAAGAACGTCTTTCTCTGCAGACAAGGGAATCAAAGCTACTTTCCCCATGACTATGGCTACAACTCATTGCAAGTTTATTTTGCCTGTCTTTCTTAAGTAAAAGTTTTCTGTTGCTAAAAACAAAAAAGCTAAAGAAAAGGAATAATCTCCTATGTGGTATGTTTTTCTAAACTGATAGTTCTATTTCTGATTATATTACTTCACTGTTAGCCAGACCATATATTCTGTACAGTATTTTTGCAGGAGGAAAACTTCACCTTCGGATAGGTCCGGTGTGATAATGCTGATCTCATGCAGGTGAAATCTAAGAGCTATCTGTGTGACAGGATCTGTGTTCCCGGGATAGCACCAGCCCACCACCATCTCAACAACAACAACCTCTCCCGCCACCACCCAAGTTACAAACATTTAGACAGTTATGGGGATTAATACCTGCAGGCAGCCAGCTCATCCAAAAGACCCCACTGCCTTGAGTAATAAATGTAAAAGGGTTTATTGTAAAAAAAAATGCAATGAAAAGCATTGACTAAATCCGGACTGGATGATTATCCTAAAGGATTGAAATGGGCTAAGGGCTACGAAGATCCTGATACGGCAGGAGGGGGAAAAAGACATACAGCTTTGATTTGTGTCTCTCCTTCTACCCTCTGCAATGATCCATCCTCAGCATTGGCACTGCAGGACACCCATAGTACACAGCATTGTGCAAGATTACTGCTGAGGGATTGAATTTGACCTCACTGGAGCAACACAAAAGCTCAAAAGCTCTGGTTCACTGTGGTGGTGCTGACTCCATGTCAGACAGCCTGCAATAAGCACCAAGAATGATCAACAGGTAGAATCTAACTCCTGAACCTGCCTGTCCATATAGCTAGCCCCTATAAAACACACTTATTGCAGCAAACACCGCTTTTTTCTCTTGTGTTGAATACTCTATTTCCCCCTTTCTTATCCAGAAGAAAAAGGGGTAACCCCCCCACCCAAAACCCCAGTAGTTATAGATGAAAAAGCCAACTGCAATATGCTTGGGAAAAAGAGTTCACAGTAATGAAAGTCAATCAAACCTGCATTGCAATAACATTGCAGACCTTGCAAATTGAAGTTCAGCAGCTCCCCTGGGACACCAAACATTCAGGAACTGCACCTTCACTTATGAAAAGTGCCTCAGTCATAGGAGCTGAATCTGCTTTTGTCTAAAGACAGCTATGACCTATGGCACAATGTGTCACTAGTATGAAATGCAAACAGCTGTACACATCAAGGAGGGTTAAACCACACAACTCAGATTTTATTTTCTCTGAGGAAGATTCCAGCTCTTTTCAGTGTTCCAGATAAGATTAGTGCTATTGCAGACAGGAGAGAAGCTAGCTCATGATTTCAGAGACTGTTGCCTTTGAATTCTTAGATAATGGAAGGAATAACTTAGAGCATTAAAAGTACTACGACTTTCACCTAAAAATTATTACTAAGAACTGGTGGTGTTCCTTTGCTTTATGGCCACCTCTATAAGAAGTTATAATCTGACTGGATAAATTCCATCTCTGAGACTCAGTTTGTTTATCTGTGAAATAGTCACTGATACCCATGTTGCTGAGAATAGCGAGGATAGCAACAGTAAGATATCTAGGGAGTGAGGGCCATTCTCTTGGTTTTCAAGTTAGGATGGGAAAACGGATGTTATTTTTGAAATTCAGAGCACTTGTCTATTGCTAAAGGATATTGCTTCAACAGGCAGAAGGAAGCCCACCACATCCCGTTCAAAGGAACAGGTATACAATTGTATCAGATGGGAGTGACACTCAAGTAAACATCTTTCTTCTCCCCTTTTCTGCCTGTTCTCACTAGACACCCCATGATTTTGAGGTACCCAGAGCTGCCCCAAAATACCTAATGAAAAAGCAGAAGTGAGAAAACAGTACCTACATTGCCACACTGGCTAGTTGTAACAAATGTTGACACTTGAATAGCACCTTTTGCAGAGTATGAAGTCACTATTATTGAAAATTCTAATAGATGGATATTCAAGTGTATGAATTTAAATTCCTGCTACTGTTCCAATATTTCAAAGGAGACAATACATTTTTAGCCATGTCTTGTCATTGAAGTTTAGCCAGAGGGAAAAATAAGTATGCAGTTACACACTAGCTAGCTGGCACTGCTGGAACTCTTGGGAACTCCTTATTAAATTTGTATTCTGATCATAAAATGAGCTACAATATAGAAGGAGACAGCTCTATAGGACTGAGTTTTCAGTTTCTGCTGAAGGTTGTCCCTGGAGAACTGCAGGAGTGCGAAAGAAAGGAAGCACGAATGTAAGCATAAAAACATACCCTAGGCAGAGATTTACATGCAGGACCAAATTTAAAACAAAACAAATAGTTACTATTAATTTTTTTACAATGTTAGTGCATCAAGTTTATATGTCAAAGACAAGGAGAAAAATCACAGCAGGAAAACAAGTACAGAAGCAGCAGCTTGTTATTGTTAGAGACACTCCTCTTTCGGGTTAAGCATTTGTGCTATCAATCCTGTTGTGACTTCAAATGTAAAGTGTTTTATCATAATTTAGAAACAGCTAGTCTCACACTTCTGCAGTGGACCTCATGTATCTGCATGAAAATTCCTTTTAACCTTCTTTTTATAGGGACTTCAGCCACAAGAAAAAGGCCGTAAAGATAAGGCCTTGAGCAGGAAGGATTCTGTAGAAGTGTTTTAAGGAACAGGGGAGCAAATGAAAATAAAATGAAGCTGCAGTTCAGTGCTTCCATTCTATTCTTGGCCAAGCCATTCAAAGAGTCATATCTAATAAGTAAATACCTTCAGAGTAGGCTTGTCAGATGATTTTAAACAAGGTGATTTGTGCATAACAATTTCTTTCGAGACCCCTCATATGAACTTCTTTATAGGTGCCCCCAAAGTAGCGACTGACCTAAATGGGTACAGGAAAGCAAATGAATTAAAAGCATAATATTCTTTGGTTTCTGTAACATCACATTAGAGAACTTTGTATTCACCACACACAAAACTATATAAAGATCTAGAGCTAAGCACAGAGTTTGGAAATGACAGGCTTAGGGGTGGTACGGACAATCCCTGCCTCGCTGGTAGCACACAGTGGAAGAGCAGGAGCATTACAGGGAACTATGCAAAGTAACCATGCTGTGGGGAAGGGAGGTGAACCCTCACTGAGGAATCAGGCTAGTGAATTTATTCACAATTGTAAAGCATTTAGATTTTCCAGCACCAAGAACCACACAAAGCACCTAATGAAATAACAAACTGTTTGGAGAAGTGGTTGGAGAGCAATCGAGGTGCATGACAAGACTAGCAAAGAAAACAATCAGCAAAACCAAATACTGATTAGCTGGGGATACAAGCTATTCCTCTGCAAAAAGAGCAGTCCTCTTGAAAATGATCACAGCATTATTATACATGGTAACAAATATTTTGGTTCATAATGAAGAACCTTGATGCTGGCAACTCAGGTTTTTGAGCAGCATTGTACAATATTAGGGCATGCAGTAAGGAGATCTAAAAATGTTGTAGCTTTTGCTATAGAGGATCATGTTCTTTCAGGTCCTCTGTAAAGGCAGGATTTGTGCTGCATCCCACCCAAGATCACAGCTTCATCAAAATTTTTCAGTCTTCTAGTATCTGTGTTAGCATTTCTACAGCTGCTCTGTCAGTGTTTCAGAAAGATAAAACTGCATAGCTAATTGATGAGTATTTATGCATTTTCCATTCTCTGATATTGCCCGTAAACTGTAAGTATACCTACTGTTTTCTTGCAAATTTCAAGACTTCTGGAGTATTCTCAAGTTATTAAGAGACCTTTAGGGCACTCATTAATACTCATTAACTCACTAATATTTGAGAGTGCAGGTTCATTAACATCTACAAGAGGAACTCTTTTTACCAAGTTTCATTAGGTTTCTCGTCCAAGACTTAGTCTAAAAAAACCACAAAGAAATTTACAAACAATTTTACACATCATAGATTATCACAAATGAAGTACAACAGAACAGGACAGAATAGAATAGCATACAATGGAATGGAATGGAATGGAATGGAATGGAATAGAATAGAATAGAATAGAATAGAATAGAATAGAATAGAATAGAATAGAATAGAATAGAATAGAATAGAATAGAATAGAATAGAATAGAATAGAGCAGAATAGAATGGTTCTGTTGGAAGGGACCTACAATGATCATCTAATCCAACTGCCTGACCACTCCTTGGCTGCCCAAGACAAGTTTTATTCTAGGCAGTGTTAGGCTGTCTGTTGAAGCACACAACAGATACTGCCCACACAATACATCTCCAGCAAGGAAATGAAGGCAATAGCTTATAATAACCTGCCTGACTATAAAAGCACATGGTGTGTCTGGATTAAAATCAAGTTCCTGTTAAATACTTAACAAATTATAGCTAAATCCCAAGTTGGTAGCACCATTAGAAGGAAAGTTAGGCTTTAAGTGTATATAAACATCAAAAGTTAAAAAGTAGTACACAGAAAGCTAAAATTTGAGAGAAACATGGCACTGCATTATTTTCTGTAGAAGTCCTTCATCCTATAGACAAATGGAACTATCGCACCCACAAATTTTGTTCAGTGCTTGTCATCAACAGTTTCTAATCTAATTGCTAGTTTTAAAACTAAGGTCTAAAACATTTTCAGCAGCATAGTCTTTTACATCCCATTCTGCCCCAGTGATCAGTAATGCTACAGACAAATTATATGGACACTGACAAGCAACCAGGTCTGTTCCTTTACTGCAGAGACTTTTACAGCACCAGAATCAACTCAGTTTGTGACTTGAAATCCACACTTAAATCCGCATTAGCTATAGCTGTTCAGACACTTTTAGAACTGGTTCTTGTCTTTAACCTGTATCTGTCTTAGCCAGGCAAATTGTAAACCCGATCACTTTTAATGGAAGAGATACTAAACGCTCTCAGGAATGCTCAAAGTCATGTGAAAAAACTCTCTCCTACAAGGTTTCAGCCTGTGTCTTGGCTAGCAGCGTGACAACACAGCACTAAAAAGGAATAACTGAGCCTCCTCTGAACTTCAGGGTGTGTTCCAGATTGGTTCAGATCTCACCTGAATTACCCTTTCCAGGTTTATCTGTTTCTCTTAAACTGCTTTCACTGTCCTCAATTTCATACAGCTCTGGTTATAAAACTATTTTTTTCCCTATAATTCTGAGCATCACACTTGTAAGGAGAAAATATGTCAGTAAAGGAAAGTTTGGTGATATGAGGAAAGGCTGGCTGTTATTTCAATTGATTAGCTTCATAGCTAGGATCATTTACATCTTTCACTTTGAGCTGGGAGATTTTTTATTTCCTAGTGCAGTAATGAGAGGTAAGCCCATATTAAAGTGCCCTTTGTAATGCTGAACCAAGACACTGGTTTATGGGACTTTGGTTGCCTTTTTTTTCTGTGCTCTTTCCATAATAACACAATTCTGTAAAATATTTAATCTGTCCCTCCAGAATGGCTGAAGTAAATAAAACCAAGTGAAAGTGTGGATAGTACCAATGAAAACAAGTTGCACACAGAACCATACCTCCTAGGAGCACAAGGAATACCACACTGGAACAGACTGCCACCCATTCCAGAGCAGTCGGGAGAGAACAGCAGTTTTACAGAACAACAAGAAGCATACTTGATTGACATATCTCATCTCACTCTCTGGACAGAAAAGGAGGACTCCTCCCAAAGGTTTTTCTCAGGTCACCATTAGTGAGTGTAATTTGAAACTCAAGAATGGACAGACTTGTCCTTTCATCTCAAATAATGAATAGAGGAGTATTCACTATTTTCCATTTCTGCCCCTTTTACACTCAGGGCTTTATGGTAAGTGTACCTATATTTCATTTCTTCTTAAGCTACAGATACTTAAAATTGAAAGTTTCATCTGGTCAGTTTCTGGATTTACTGGTTACTCTCTATTTCAGTAAATATTCTATTCCGTTTCAAAATTCCCTTTGCAGGAAAATGCTTCCTTCAGCAGCAGTCTGTGGAATTCAGTGCCCTGCAGCAGTCATCTACCAGACATGGATTTTTCATTTAACAGATACTAAAAATGGAATGACTGAGTCTAAAAGTGAGGGTTACTAGTCAGGCGTTAATGACAGAGTAAGTCCAGGGAGACCAGCAAGTCTGAATATCACAACATCAGTTTATGTGCCTTGTTACTGAGCTAGGGGGTAATAGCCTTAGGCACTCTGTTCAAAATACGGAAGCTAAAATACATGATCGGTTCTCAGTGTCTGCACTTTAATTTCACCAAAAAATCCCAAGTTTTAATAAAAATCAGAAAGCATAGAAGGGTATTTCCAAAAAGTAACATCTCTTCCTGTCTTTTTGCTAGTCTGCAAAGAAAATCGTATCTTTTATCTCTCCGCGTTAGTCTCCCAAATCCTCTTCATGCTTCTAAATTCTTACATAAGCTGAGATGGTTCCTAATAAACTGGCAGTCAGGAGACCAGAACAAGCATCTTGCTGTCCTTCATCCTTTTCTTTGATGAAAACTGTAAAGAGTTAAAAAAAAAAGTTGTAAGAAAGAGATAGATTTTACTCTTCTTCTTATTGCTACTGCTATAGTGACACCTGCTGTCCTTTTCTGCCTTTTTCGATTAGAAAAGGCTAAAAAAATGATAAAAGTGGCAGCCTCACGATAAAAGAACCTTCACATAATAATTCTAGCTAATAGTAACAGCATTTCCTCAAAATACATTGCGCAATCTGTCTCATAAAGACTGCCACATTTTCAGGTTTCCTATTCATACGACAAATTGCCGTGGAAGTTACAATAGCAGAGTGCTTTCCCTGCCTACCTGCCTGTCCCATGTATTGCTGAAAGCTGCGCCCGTGTTTACTGCAAGGTAAATGACACAGTAGATGCTACGATTATGATATACGACTGCTACAACTATAGCAGACACCTGCACTGAAACATGGTTAAAATGAAAAATACTTCTTCACATAGATGCAATAAATAGCTCGGTTCCTGATCATGTTTGCTATGACATTAGCCACAAGATCCTCAAAAGTTTGCATCTTCTGCCCTTAAACTGAGCTAATATTCCTTAACAGCCACTTTTATTGCCAACGCCCTACAGCACGGAACTGTAAAAAACACGTACATAAATTTTCTCAGATTGGAGTACAGAAAAGAGTGAAGCAACAAATATATTAAAAAAACCCCAACAAGCCCAAAAGTGCTGAAGGCTATATAAGTGCTTAAGCCCAGCATTAGCCTAATGAGTCTGTGTATCTAAATATGGAACCAAAACCCAAGGTCTTTCTCAGTTTGACAAAACATGGAGTTTTTGGCTTCCATTCACACAACAAAATATTGCATGCTATCTGCATTTTCAAAGCCTTCATGGCCTGGTCACCACTGTTATACATCCCTAAATCAGACATGCTGACTTTTCAGTTCAGGCTGTAATGCCAGTTCAATTCATCTGTGCTTTCTATGTACCAATGTCACTATACTGCCATACCCTACGCTTAAGTCTGTTAAGAAGCATTTTAATTGTTTGTACAGAACAGAAGATAAAAAACCCAGCAGCTCCCCAGAGCAACATAAATCCTCACCTACTTCTCTCATTTAATGAGGCCTCACTTCGAGACATAATGTGAGTGGGGAAAGGAGCAGACTGTCCTCCAGTGCAGCAGCATGAAATGGGTACATATGCTATGAGCAGACTAGTAACCTAATAGCAGAGGAAATGAGCAGGCCCACAAACATGTATTTACGGTGTCATTTAGCTGAAGTGAGAAAAACACCTCATCCCTTGAGCAATGGGGTAACCAAGGAGAAGAAGAGCATCTCTGGCAATGGGACCCTGCCCAGAACTCTGGAGAACCGAAGTTCTACCATAAGGAAAAAAATAAAGAGTGAGCAGCTGATGCTGAGTTTGAGACTTGCCAAGAGCAGAAGCAGAAGCCTGCCTGGTGCTATCATTTTAACGAACCGTGGCCTTGAAGTCAGGCAGTCCTAACAGCATTTAATGGTGAAATCATGCAAAATTCACCACGAAACACCTCCTGCAGTCACCTCCATCCCAGGCAGAAGTATATGCCGCCCTACAGCTTGGTCCTATGCTGACATCTGGTGGCTCTAGCCAAAATAACGTCAGGCTCAAAACATGCAGTGATGGACACCTCACCAGTCCAGCTGCTCAAGCAGCCCCTCCTGGAGTGTCCCCGCAGCAGCACCTGGTACCCATCTGCTCCATCCAGCAACTCACACTGCCTCTCTGCCCAAGACCAGCCCCAAAACTAGCATAACCTAACTGCAGCAAGACCGTCGTCCCACACACACCTCCAGGCTCAGGCAGAAAAACCCTGGCATGGCCTCAGGAAATGGAAAGGTCTCCCAGGAGCCTGGAAAGGGGATGTCCCACCAGGGGCCACCCCATTCGGCTGGGCACTTGCCCACGGTCTAAGCAGGCGGCAGAGCCATTAGGGCTGATCAGTGCCCCCAGGGTCCTGACATAGACTAGCTGTCAAGCAGGTCTTGCCTCAGTGTATAACATCACACTCGTCCACTTCCACATCACCACCATTAAATCTGTTGAGTGGCTGTATATCACATTCGTGCACAGAGGGCAGTTTTCGCATGTGCAATTAGCTGTCCTTGCCCAATCAGCAAAACGCATGCTGCAGAAACAAGTATGGACGTACAAAGTTAAGGTAACTGCCAGCTTTTTCTGTGAGATTCTTATAAAGTGAGATTTTGAACAAGTGAATGACAGTAAGTTGAAAAATTGGTGATTATTCAGGATTTCATAGAACAGATAAAGCCATTCATGTAAATATTTGATTCAAACAAAGCCCAACACACATTTTCCTAACCTTGATAAAGGAAGTTCGCCATTCTCAGCACAACACTGAGCAGAATCAGGAGCAACAGCAAATCAGCTGAATAATGTCCTGGCTTAACATAGAATCCAACACTAAAAGGACTAAGTCTTAAAATTTGGTTATTTGGGATATTACTGAAGTCTCACTAACCCAAAAGTGAAAGAAATTTGTGTTGCACTTTTCCTGAATATTAATAAATTCAATTAGTTGCAATTCTAGTTCAGTATCTCTTTTGAATACAGAATAGAGATGGGTAAGGCCTTATCTGAACTGAAGTTTCAGTGCGAGAGAATAAGAAATTAATCACTGGAAAGAAAAACATCAGCAGGACTCTAGAAATAAGTTAATGAGAAGAAAAAAACTGCACTAAGAAAGTCACTGAAAGCATTGTAACTGTTAACCTGGATGTGTTAATGCTGCCTGAATATAAAATCTGATGTTCAGGCATTGATTTTATACTTTTAAATTTCACTTTGAAAGTTGTTTGTTTAATAAATACCCAGCTATACAAATACATCAGCATTAACTGGTAAACAACTGAGATGTTTTTAAAGAGCTCATATTATGCACTTATATTTCATTGAGATATATTTAAAATTATAATAGATGCCAAAAAAAATCCAGAGAGACCAAGTCCAGGGACATACATAGGGCACCTAGGTCCTGACAGTGACAGTAATAATACACTGAAATGCATTATTGCAAAATAGATGTGTACCAAACACCATTTAAAAGGTAGCTGCTGAAGTAGCTTTACACATGCAGTAGCAGTCACGTTTTGTCAGGAAGTGTAGATGTTCTTTGAATGAGATCACATCTACCTTAAAGATCCATGTTAGAAGAATACCCTTCTTTTAATAGCGTAGAGCATTTGTTCTCCAGAGGAGAAAGTCCTCCAGAATGCTATCCATATACAAAGAGATATAGTCTCCATTTGCACGGGAATAACAAATGCTGAAAACGGAGGCTGATGAAAGTCTCTTCTCTGTGAGGTCTTGCATCCGTTCTATCTGAACTCTCTCAGCAAATAAACTGCTTGACTCTTTCAGCTGTCTTTAATTAAGCAGAATTCCCTGTGGTTTGGCACATACTGAGATAAGCAGAACTCTCATTTATGTATGTTTCTGAATCTCTGCATAGGTTGTAAAACCACAAAATGTGTCTGAAGACAACAGAAAATTCTACAGCTAGAACTTAAATTTTCACACAATGATACGACACTGATGTTTTTATCCACAGTGAATGGTAAAGTAATAGTTACTCTCCTTACACAGATAAAAATTTTTAAAAGTGACCCTAGTTGTATCCTAAGAATGAGTGACGTGCTATGGCACAAAACTCCATATAAAGTTAAAGAACGAGGAGGCTTGCTCCAATAGACATATCCCACCAAGATATTTGCTACCAAATTCATCATCTACACTAATGTGTTACATGTGATCTCTGTAGAAAGCTGGCAACAGAGACATCATGGACTTAACAGAACCTATATAAAAGCGTTGTGTGCAGAGATTAACATAAATATATTAGTAGCTTTGTATCAATAGAAAAGGCTAGACTGGGCAAAGACATAATCCATGAAGAGGATATATCTTAAAATCCTAGAGACCTGTATGAAAAGGAGCTACTAATGTCATTTGTATAGCTCACATCTGCTGACTAATTTTGAAGTGAAGGGGGAGACACACTAGCTCCCAAAATATTTCACTTCTAGTAGAACCAGGAAATCATCTGTATCTGTATACAAACACCAAAACAGTATGAAGAGGTAAATGGAAACAGTGACTGTTCGAAATCTAGGGCAATGTTTGTAGGTACTGCTGCAAACTCTGAGTCTGCTGTTAGATGTCAGCTAGAACTTTATGCTAGTTCTGTGGTTTTCTAATTCTTTAAGCAAAAGCTTGACCTCAAAAGGCCTTCGGAACTGTTACATGAAGTTTTTGCTTCAGCAATGTTCAAACCTATCAGGAGCTGGGAGACGAGGTGAACCAAGTGAAGCTGAAAATGCTCTCTTTCTGTGTCTCTGTAGAGGTCACCGATTCAGCCATTATGAGCAGATACCTCTCGGCGACTTGTCCTTCCGGGCTTGGGGGAGCACCTTTGCCAAATCCACACCCACAAATTAGCAGTGAGAGGGGTTGCCTTGGACAGCACTGACTCTGGATGCTCTGATAAGCACAAATTAGTACTGCTTTTTGTAAGGAGCAAAGGGAACAAACATCCTACAGGTCTGGGAAAACTCTTAGCGTAACGCATGCCAGAGGAAATAGGTTCCTAGATCTTTTCATACAGATGTCTCATTTGCAATCTCATTAGCAATTGGGTAGCAACTTTGTCAACTGCAGCACTTCTGAAGGCACCAAAATAAGGGTAGAAAATGTGAGATTTCCCACCTATGGAACAATTTTTCCAAAGAGGTTAAGGAAATTCAGAGTCTAATGGTCAAACGCCTTTCCTTGAGAAAATGTTTCCAATGATGCAAATATGACTTTCTATTCTCAAATCTCTACTAAGCTTCTCATGCTATCACCAAATAATGCAAACATAAAACCAGGATTTTAACCACTGATGAAACACCAGAAGCTCTAGGGTCCAGAGTGGACTTCTGTGAGCAGAATGAGTGCAATTCCTTTCTAGTGAGAGACTTCCTCTTACAGCCCAGCATATCAATACAGACTTCTCATCTATTTCCGTTCTTTTCAGTGTGTCTTTTTTGTTTAAAATTGTTACCCATGATCATTGTTTACCCTCTGGAAAAAGACACCCACTTGTCATTTAAAACTGGAGGAACAGGGATGCTTAGGTATCCACACTCTACTGAAATAATGCTACTTCAGTACCTACATACTCTTGTGAGTCTGACCTCATGTCTCCTCTCATGCACAGCTGAAAATGAACTTGAACGCAAAGTGATAAAGAGACAAAAGACAAAATTTCTGATCTGAATGATGGTGGAAGAACTTAATCTCTGCAGAAAATCAGAAGTCTTGGGAACTCTGGAGAGTTTGACAGCCAGGGCAGATCTGGTAGGTACTAACTCTTTTCAGCTTGTCTGTCATACAAGAGCATGCTTGAAATGGAAATGATATGAAAAGTTGTGTCAGATGTGCATGTTCTTATGCTAAGCAACTTACTATCTTCCTTTCTTGGTATCAGCTCCAGGAGAGCAAAGCATTTACAAAAGGAAACAACTTTATACAGCAAAAAGTTCTATCAGCAAGAAGTGTCCACTTTTCTGCATATTCTTCATGGAAAAGTGGCATTTTACGGCCACCTAGTAGGAGTCAAAATATAGGCCAGACACTTGACTTCCCATCTTCAGGAATACATAGGGCAGGGTACTTTTCCTGAAGCACAGAAAAAGCCCTAAATAATTGACTCTTGGGGAGTATCACCAGGGTGCATGAACTATATCTAAACGCAGCAACAAGGTTCTATCAAGCAACAAGAAACTACATTAACAGAGGTGAGCAGTGGCAGAGTGTACAATCAGGACTTCAGTGCTGACCCATCACACCGCAGGCAGAAAACTTAGACTAGTCTAAGACTTCTGCTTTACGCTCTTCACTTTCTCTATGTCATAGTCTGACTTGCAGGCAGTACCTCTCAGCACAGTTATACTACCTCACAGAAATACTTAACGTGCGGGATGGGAAAACACTGTGTCAAGAGGGAGAGCTCCTGAGACAAGAGGAATACAGATATCATGGAAGGCTTCACAGCAGCACCAGGGACAGGATGAGCTCAGAAGCCATCAGGAACGTCAGAGTCTGGCAGAAACCACTTAGAGCCTGAGACGTAGAAGCATGTTACCTGTAACACCAGCGCTGTCAAGAACCTTGCTTGAGCTGTGGAAAGGTACAGATCCCCACATCATTTTCCTCTGATAAATTAAATGGTTAACAAAAGAAGATCACTGATACATTGAAAGGACCTGACAACAGTAACAATAGAGGTAAAGAACAAATTCCCACACAGATTTTCTACTGCCAGAGTTGTAGCCATAGGTTAAAGCAACTCATCAGAAGTAATATTAATGTAACTGAAAGGAAAGACATCTCAAGCCTACCACCTGCTCTATATTTCCCCAGGAAAAGTAGGCTGATATTCATAGTTCTGAGCAAAGCTCCAAGTGGACAGAAAAGAAACAACTGAACGATTTAGAATATGTAAGATGACAAAAGAGCTTCCTGATCCACTGAAATAAGGGCAGGGAACAGGAATCTGTAGCCATGAAGAGCCTGTCCGCAGGGATTACTTCTAAATTTTGATATTTAATCAAATCACAAATCTATTTTTGGCCTTTGTGAATCCCCTTCCATGGGGTCACCCACAGCCTGTTGAAGCTACCTAAGGTCTAGGAAAGGGTACCAACCTGCCATGTCTCAGCCTCTGTAGTTGCCAGCTGCAGCTGTGGCTGGGAGAGTGAAGCACAGTACTGCTACTCAATTTCTCTCTTTCTCCACATGGGGAATGCAATGTTATCAGTTTGTTTCGAAGTGTTTCAGTTTTTCACAAAACTTGGAAGTGCTTGTTAACATCAAAATACTGAATTGCTCGTTTCAATTTTTTTCCCCTACAGAGACCTTCCCATTAGTATCTTCTGCAGAACTGTCCACTTCAACTAACTTCCTAGGGTCAGAAAAAGTGTGAGCAGAAAAGATTTTGAACACGTTATAATAAATTGCTTAGGACTTCAAGCTTCTTCCTACACAAGCTGCAGCTTGTACATGGCTGTCAAGCTCCTCCTTTCCTGATATCACAGAGAGTCCTCTTTGTACCTCTTCAGTCCTGATGGCAATTAGTGTTTTCCCTTCCAGACATTTTTGCACAGAAGCTCCCTATTGCTTCTGGATTCCTCCCACATAGCCATAGTATCTGGCAGGGTGGAGATCAACCCTCTTTTCATGAACTTCCATTAAAAAGTATAGGGTAGCTAGCCAAAGAGGGCATTTGATCTCTTGCTCTATCAGCTACCTACCAAAGAGCCTTAATTTGGCAGTAAAGCATCCAATGACTTGTCAAGCATTATTTTACTGTTGGGTTCACATCAACAACAAGTTTAACCACCAGTTCTACAACAGACACTTCGGCAGTGGGGCTTGTGTGCCTTAGGAGTGAAAAATGTTTAAAAAAGTTTTCACCTAGGAAAAATTAACTTCTGCAACGTAATACAAAGAATAAAACAGAATTCCTGCCAACACTCCAATCTAAAATGAAGATCTGCCTAGAACAAGGATATTTTAAAATACTCTCTGTTTTTATAAAGGCAGCAAAAGGAATTAAGATATACTGTAAGATGGTGGGTGGATGAGATTTTTTAAAATATTCAGCTGGTTATTCAACACTGAATCATCAACACAATATAGATATTTTCAGTCAATCAAAACATGGACAATTTGTAGGCTTAAAAAGGAATGTCTGGAAGTATGGATAGAGATGACATATAGCTAAGCTACAGTGGGGACAGAGAATAGAGAGATTTAAAGCAAGGTAACTGGAAAATACTGCGCTGAGCAGACACTGAACTTCCTTACTTCATGTTCTCTCAACAGTTCTGTAGTGCCTGGCAATACCTAGAAATGTAATTACTGCTGGGAAGACACATGTTTTTTCTGGGAACCTGAATCACACACTGTTCAGTCAGCAATATTTCAGAGAGTAGCCTGAGAAAAAAATCACTGCTAAGATATTATCAGCTGAGAAATAACGATCCTCCTAGAGCACTGGTGTGTTATTACAGCTTCTGGAAACAGGGAAAGAGAATGGATGTTTTCTGGAAGCCATCTGAGACAATCTCAAGATCTGCTGCTAGCATTATTACTGGGAAAGATTTTCTGTAAACCGCAGTGCATTCAGATGAATAAGAATGTTCTAACCAACAGAATGACTAATGATGTACCATTTATGTTTTGGGTTTGGTAGATGGGACTAAATGTTTTCAGGGATTTCTCATTGGTGATGAGACCCTCCCTCCCATGCTCTGCCTTATTTTTATCCAAACTGTAGAAAAATGTTTGCTATGGGCTCGTAAAATGTCTATGTGACATGAACGACTTTGCTGCAACTTATACCCTAAATACCGGGCAACTGTCGCATAAAATGCACTACAACAAATGACACCATTATTTTTTGTGGTACAAACACCCTTTCCTTTCCTGCATACATTTTTCAGGCACACAGACATCTTGGTAGTGGTGTCATCTTTTCCACATACTTAACATCACCTATTTCCAACGGGATTTATACCTCAGACCAATGGCAACAGGAAGTATATGCACAAAATGCACCAAGACACTGTATCATTATCAGTTTCATCTCAAGATACTTAATTTCCTTCTCTCTACCCACTTTTCCTCATCATTTGTTATTCCTCAAGCTAAATAGCTTGGTTTTGACCTTGGAAACCATTTGCCTCCAACTACAACAGGTAACCAGAAGCTAAGAGCAGTAAATAAAGTTCAGCCCTTGAAGATGCTGACACAGCCACCGTGGAGAGTAAGATTGCTGATCAGAGGATTGAATTTTGTAAGACATGATAAGGATAAGTAATAATAGACAGCTGTTCATGCCATGGTAGAAGGTCAGCTTGAAATACATCATGCAAGTACTTCTACTACGAGTCAGCAAATACATTAGCATCATTTCATCCTTCAGAGACCCATAACAGAAGAAATTCCTTTTTTATGAAGAAAGACACACCACCTGACATGAAAAGCTGTATCCAGGCCCTGACAAAGACGGTGAAGAAAAAAAAGTTCAGTGACACTTCTCGTGCGTTGTAATTTCCATCTCTAATGAATACTGCAAAATTACACATCTCCCTGAAGCACTATCTTTCTTTGCCTCTGTTAGTCAAGACTGTACGTAGATTTCACCTTGTAGCTTCTTGCAAACACTTTTTTACTTCTGTGTAAGTAGACTGTTAGGAGGCAATGGGAATGTCCCTTTCAATCTGCAGGACATGAGGCGTATCATGGCATAATTGATCAAGGCTGTAGCATGAGCCGGATACATAGCCGACGTGGAACCGGCCAGTTTTTAATTCTTTCACTCATCATAGTCCCAAATTTGTAACAGGAAAGAAAACAGTGTAGGACCGCAGTGTAACAGCATTTAAAGAACTAACAGCACCACATGTTCAGGGGTTCCTACTCGTTTGGCTGTCTGTCTTGAGATAGATGAGGTCTAGGTTTTCAAGATCACTTGTATGTATAGTCCTGTGAGTTTCCAGTTTTGACAGTTTTTGAAAAGTGACACCCCAGACATCAAGTGAGGCACCTGGAAAGCCTAAATAAACCCTTGGGGCACAATCTGAGAAGTGTTGAGGATTATCAGATTCCAAGTGAGGCACCTGAGGACTATCAACCCAGGATTACCTACAGATGCTCAGCATCTCAGGCATTTGCAACACTGCTTTCCTCACCTCCCTTCTCTTGAACAGAGGGGTGATCCCTCCTTGCATACACTTAAATTCCTCAGGAAAAAAAAAGCAGACTTGTATACAGGTTGGGAAAATCTGGTAATGTAAGATTTACTTTCTCGTTCTCTTTAGATCAAATAGTCAAAGAAAATCAGTGCTGGAGTACCCCTTATCCACAAAGATCGCCACACAAGAAATTTATCTTAATCCCAGAACGAAAGTCTAGCAATCAAACTGAGGCCCTGGCTCCCATAAATAACTCTCTGCCACTAGATGGCAGAAAAGCTCGACTGTAAACCTACGTTTTCTTCTTGCACTATAAAATAGGCAGAAAATAACGCTAATAAAATGCAATAGCCTTTGCATTTTTCCCTGTGTGCCTGCTCAAAGGATGCTGATTTCTCCCGTGCTGTTTGTTCTCAGTTTAGATGGATGGGTGAAGAGTATTCTTTTACAGTGACATGTCATTTAAATTTCTGAAACGGTGCCTGTCAGTGGCAAAGACACCAAGGAAGCTGGAAGAAACCAACAGCGGTGAGATACAGTAGACTGTTTCACAGAATAGCTAGGAAATTTCAGTAGCCACCAGTTTATTTTAAATCTGAATGAAGGTAGTGTCTTCACTGTTAAATCACTTAGGAAAAGACTGTCATATTACAGTTGTGAACCAGTACTGTGACAGAGTTTCGAGACAATACGAAGTCCCAATACCCTTGTCCAGCTTTACAGAAATGCTTCCACTTCTCCCAAGATCTGATACAAGTATAAAATGTGATTCAGAAAGGAGGATGTCATTGAATTCACCACAGGTAATACCTTCGTGTACATACACAAATAACCAAAAAGCTTACAACCTGAAGTGCAACTGCTCACTCTAGTCTCTGGATTCAGTCCCTTCTTATGCTGTGGGTAGCAGACTACTTAACTTTCCAAATGCAGAAGCCTACTTCTCCCATAGTGCCTGTTGTACCTGAGCTCTGTGTTAGTAACCCTCTTCTCTTCTGATAACGATGAAAAGCCACTGCCAGAAATATTCCCAGCTCAGATTTCCCCAGCTCCTCTCTACAAGCTGAGCCCTTCAGCATAGGAAGAAAAGCCTTCAGCAAGAGACGAAGCAGGTCGCCTACTTATATTGTATATCGCATTAAACAAACCTAAAGTCTAGGAATACAGCATAAGTGTGATCATAAAATCATGGGGCACAGTTCTGTGCAAGCAAACCCTGGAAAGTCTTCTCCCTAGGATAGCGGTCAATGATAAGCGAAATGATGGAGGGAAGGGGATGAGGCATTCACAAACCAGCAGTTCCAGGCATCCTAAGACCAAAAAGCTGCAGCCACAGAGGCCTCCGAGGCACTTTGCTTTCATTTTGTCTAAATATTTCTAGCAGAAAAGTCTAAACATTAGCAAATGTTTGTGTTAGGATACATAATACTTATACCTGTGGCTAAGAGTGAAGAATGCATGCCCTTTCTAACATAACTGCCCATTGACTGAATCCAACGTTTCACAGAGCCAGGCACACACAGTGTTTTGTGCGGTGCTTCGTGAGGGCAGGAATGGATGGAGAGGCAGGATGGAGAGCTCCGTGGTTTGTCCATCTGCACAGCCACCCCCGCCCCCGGCACCGCTGCGGGGATGCCGGCTCTCGGCCCCGGCGGCCAGTCCGCCGACCCCGGCGGGCTGCAGGCACAGCCGGGGGTTGTCCCTGGGAAGGGAGTCAGAAGGTGGGGACACTCCACCACGGCCAAAGCCCCGAGCCGCTGGCTGGAGCCAGGCTGCTGCCGTGTGGCTGCGGACGTCGGTAGGGCTTGGGCCAGGCACGGCAGTTACGCCTGGAAGGGGAGGGAAGAAGGGACGACACACACTGACACAGAGATAATGTTTAGAAATTCAGGAACAAGTGAAAGCCTTTAGAATACACTTGATCAGCTATCAGTACAGTATAGTACTGAGAACATTTTTCAGAATGCTCAATTTGTTCTGCAGCTTTCATTGCCTTTCTTTTTGTGAAAAAAGATGAGAGCATCATTTACAGCTACATCTTTCATGACTAAATGACCATGAATACTTAAAGAATTCACATGAAGTGGTGGATTTTCCTTTGTAACAGTTGATTAAACAAGTTCTAGAACTTACAGTCTGAATTTTGAATTATAAATTCTGCAACTAACCAGCAAATTGAAAATCACTTAATTTCAAGATTGCTTTGAAACTTTGAAATCTGCTTTTTGTGACTTAAGTTTAATTTTGCATAAACATTTCTTCTGAAAAAGCATTTTTCTTCAGCATATGCATTGCAAATAAACCTAGAGATCAGCAAACATAGCTGATAAAGAACCCATCATCTCGTGCATTTTCCTTTCACCTTGAACATAAAGCATGCCTGAGTCAGTAAGGCTGACATATCTGTGCGCACTAATCTTAAAGGGAAATCTTAAAGAGCGATACAAAACTCTTTGTCTCTGCAGATTTTGCACAGGTTTTAGGTAAAAAAAAATTTCTGTAGCCTGGAAAGCAGCTGGCAGAGCTTAATGGCATCAGGAACAGGCACTACCTTTTGCTGCTGTACGCACCTTGAACAATGATCCTGCCTTCTATGGCCAGCATATGGACATCCTCATCACCAGCTTGCTTTCTACTGTGGAAAAATCTTAGAGGAGGTTTTGAAAAGGGAACTGGAGTCCGGAATTACAATATGGCTACCTCTGCTAAGGAGGCCAAACTGCCCACACTATCTGAAATTTGCTCCCAAAATTACCATCCGACCCTACTCACTGGTATACGGGGGCAGGGAGGAAGAATTGCTTTTATAACAGTTTTTTACTGATTGTCACCTTAAAATGTGTAGATGTAGATAATCTGTCAAACTGTCAGCAGCCTGCAATACAGTTGTAGAATAAACCATCATAAACTGTCCTCTGAAATGTTTTCCACTAGAAGTTCATCTACATTTGTTTACCTTCCTTGACTTCAGTATTATTTCTCTGCATTGCGATCATCCTGTTCAATTACATATTGTGGCTGAAGGACTTGAAACAAAAGCAGGTGGAGGAGAAGAAAGCATGTCGCATGGAAGAGCCAAGCCCATCAAAAACATTTTTCTAAGACCTTTGCATGATGTTGATCAGCATGGGGTTAGCTGGGCAGAAAATGTACCTTTCCTGAAATCATTTTGGTGTTCACGTAACAAAAAACCAAGCAATGAGAAGTGTGGAACAAATGCATAATTGTCTGGGAGCATCAGCATTTTCTCCCAGTGATAACTGGAACAGATAAAAAACTATGTTACCAAAAATTACAGTTCAGCAGGAGAAATCTATGCACAAGCTGAATGATCACAGCTCCTTGTCAAAAGAAGTGACATCACTTGTTTGCAGAATGATAAAGCTATGCAGAAGTCAAGAGACTAACTTTCTTTTCATATTAGGCAAACTTTTGTGCCAATTATACTAGCGTGAATGAAAGCAAAATTCTTGCCCTTTTAGAAGCTGTGCCACATTTGCCATGGTGAAGCTGCTATGATAGCTCTTCTTTACTGACACTTTAGCACTGTTGATTCCAGAACGAACAAATTTTCTGCAACTTCAGTCAATTCTGCAACATCTTTTAACTGAGACATATTCAACACCTGTGTGTTTTGTAAAAGGAAAGTCCAAAACAGAAGAAATAGGGAAGAATTTTCTTTAAGCAAGCAAAGTGCAGCTGGCCAACACGGGGGAGGGAGGTCTTGAATTATTCCTGTTCATTTTGAGGATGGTTTCCTTGGCTACTTAAAAGAACGCAACAACTTTTCTGTGCATATGCATACAGCAAACTACCACTCCTGTTAGTAACCAAACTCCTCCACCAACTGAAAACAAAACAGTGTCCTTCTGATGCTGAACAATGGAA
This sequence comes from Opisthocomus hoazin, assembly GCF_030867145.1. Lineage (NCBI taxonomy): Eukaryota > Metazoa > Chordata > Aves > Opisthocomiformes > Opisthocomidae > Opisthocomus > Opisthocomus hoazin. The sequence goes on from NC_134454.1 coordinate 44,430,786, forward strand.
ACACTGCTGATTTGAAATATCAAACTTTCTTAACAATTAAACAAGAGCATACAGTGAGGTAATCCTCTTGTGGCCCCCAAAGACATCTAAGATGATTGATGTTCACATGAACTCCCCAAAAATGTCTAAAATTATTTGCAAGCAAATACTTCTAGCAAATTGTGATCCGCTTGGTTTCAGTGCTCCAGATTGCCCTGCCCTCCCTATACAGTTCCCAGCAGTTACCTGATGGTGGGAAAAATGAAGCTTGCAAATGTTCACTGTCCATCTCACTGGCTGCTGCCTTTTCCAGAGCGTTCTGCATGGTTTTTTTACAGGAGGCAAAAAGGCATGACCATTCAACAGAGAGAGAGAGGACTGTAGTGCAAGGCTACAGTCAGACACATGTGCCTTCTACTGGAGGCAGTCTGATGGCAAGATCTGCTTGTACTGGCTGCAGCGCAACTGCGTCAGCTTTCATCTTTCTACAGGAGCCGTGAATCAGGCATGGGATGTTGCTTCATCGCAGATCAGATCATGTAAACTCCTTTTGCCCCATGAATTAATACAGCAGAAAGATGCAAAATGCATTGCCAGTCACTCAGGTGCAACCCTGACTGCAAATGTAGGTCCTGACTCTGAGGCTTTACAAGCCCACCCCTGCCTTGCTATCACACGTGCTTTTAAGGCCCCAGATATTTGACCATTTCTGAACAATATAATTAGGTTTATTCCCCCAGTCCTCTGCATCACCTCTAAATCATATGTATACCTGTTTACTTACGCAGAAGTAAAGTCTGTTTATGCAAGAAGAGGGCATGGGGATTGTTTTATCCATTTTGCTTCGAAACGCACTGAGTGTACTTTATCCACATCCACACAGAAGAAAATCAATGCAACTTGCAGCCCAGACTCACAGTTTTGCACTAACTTAGCTATCTCCATTTAGAAATAAACTTAGCTGAGTCTATGCAGATGTCAGATTTGTCTTGCTATTACACTGGGCTATGAAATAATTGCATGTAAGGAAAACATGTCCAGGATTAAGCTTTTTACAGTTCATGCAGAGAACAACAGTGTCCCCTATGACAGAAGATGATACACAAATATTCCAGATACCAGCAGTTAGGTAGCAAAAATATCTCTGTGGAAAGGAATTTCAAGTATAAACAGGCCAACTGTCTTGCAGCCTGAACCACACACTGATTTTGCCTTCACTGGTTCTGTAGTTTAAGCAATGAGAGGAGAGGGAGAAACACTTACTGGAACATAACAGAATTAAAGCTAGAGGGAAAGTCTGCTCCTCTCTAGCACAGGGATGTTTCACTTTTTCAAAATGTACAGTGGTTCAGCTTCAGAAACAAGTGGTTCATGAGCCATGCCCGAGCCAGCAAAGACAGTGGAGCCTGCTTTCCTCAGACGCCTCCGTTCTGCATTCCCCCGAGACAGTCTGATGTGCAAACCTCTCTGGGTATTATTGTTGTGAGTCAGTCAAGCAGTCACTGCGTGTCGTTCAGTGCACCAGCTGTCGCTGCACAATGGCATTCATTCCACTGAACAATAAATTAAATCTCCCCCGAGTGCTAGCTGTAGTCTGCTCTGAGGCTTACTATCACTTAACACGTGTTACTCCAGACTCTGCACACCGAACGCAGGAATTCAGGGCTGGCGATGCAGACACAGGGACTCCCACTTGAAACCCTTAGTGAAATGAAGGTTTCCCTTTCTTTTCCCCTTAAATATGAAATCTGTAAGAGTCTCTGGTGAAGGATGAGCTTACAGGCAGGTGGACGGAGAGATGCAGAGCAGAGGTAACTCTGTTGACACCTCCTGCTGAAACTGCTCTGCAGGAGGTGGTGACCACCAGTTCCACGCTGTCTGTGCTTCCTGGGGCCCTGCTAACGAAACAGGTGCTTTTCGTAGGAGAGGAGGCAGAGATGTATTTTCACCTTGTCCTTTGTTCTGCAGGGAAAACTACTTTCTTGCATCAAGGACTGTGACATTTCTCACTTAGAAAACCCCACTTTGCATTTGAAAATTTTAAATGTCTGAGATGACGCGTGAAAGTATACATCTGGAGCAGCCAAACATCACTTCTAACTTATTCTAGATGCTCACTGCCCTCTGTTCCACTCCTTCTTTCATGACAAGCAGTTCCTTACTGCTTCTCCTTGCCTTGTATGAAGCATCCACAGCTCCACTCCACTTTCTTAACCCAAAGCAAGCTCTTAGCCTTTCAGCCTTTGGCACTGCTTTGGCCTCCTGAGTATGACCTGCTGGCCCACAATTAACATCTTCATCCCTCACTGCATCACTATCTCTTTTATTTGTATTTAACATGTCTTGAAGATCCCCGTGATTAGAAATTTGTACTGAGCCATCACCCAAAACTGGGAAACAGAAGACAACCACCAGGTAGCAATTGTGCTTTTGAGACAGCAAAAAAAGGTTGAGAACTTTAAAATCTGTAAACTATAAAGAAGAGCCACTGTTTTCAACTTATCTGTCTCAAAACAACAGGGATTGAAATAGTCAACATTCCTCTGGGACGGAAGTACCGTTTCTGATCAGCTCTGCAAGCCAGCAACCAGCAGGAGCAACTACAGAGACTGTAACAGACCTTGGAAGAACAGTACTGCGTTCAGTTTCCTGCAAATTGTTTTGCATTTGGAGGCATTGCTTAACTTTCTGTGTCTATTAACCTTGAATTCAGGCTCCTCAAGAGCGACAAAACCGTTCTTCTTTGTTCAACGCTTTACATTGTTCGTTGGCTACAGTCACAAACAATAACCAGAATGTTGAAATAACAAAGGTCATTGCTAAGTACTTGCAAAATTACCACAGGCCACTGTGCAAGTGATCACCAGCTGAAACATGAGCTTTCCATGCATGCTTTCATATCTGATTCAAGACAAAACATGTTCGAGTAGGGCATGTCGTGGTCTTGCAAAAACACAACTCCTTGAGTTTGTGAAAAACAAAACCAAAACAAAAATAAACTATTCTGGGAATGTTCATCTGTCTGTTTAGTTTTATCCAAAATATAATACCTCAGCTTAAGTTTTGGGGGTTGGTTATTTCAAGTTGCAAAAAGCATTTGGAAGAGCAAGGACAATAAACTATTAATGTTATTAGACATATCTGTTATCTAATTGTCTGCAGCTATTTTGCTAGCTCTGTTGGTTAATAAAATATTTAGCATGAAATAGTCCCTAACAAGAGATAGAAACACACTATAAACAAATCCGTTATTTCCATCTGGTTTGAACTGTAAGAGGGAAAAAGTGAGGAATTTTTCGAAGACCCCATATCATGTATTTAAATTACCTGTTACTTGTAGGTCAGATCAATCCACTTTGCTGCAATGGAAAGTTAGCCTCTAGTACCGGAAGTGAAGCTGATTCTGGGCTTCGGATTTGTAAATCTGTTAAATCTTTTCAACACGATGTCCTGTATTATCCAGTTCTTTGAACTACTCCATCCCAACCTCCTGCACGTGCCGTTCCTCTGACTATCGCCAGAAGACTAAACTAGTGTATTCCGTCGAGTTCTGAGGCATAGATTTTACCCCTTTTTTTCCCCTTTCCTTTTGTAAATTCTCCGTATCAACACATTACCAGACATGTTGCTGCACGCAAATCTGGAGGCTGGTTTGATATTTGTACTTCTTATCTTCAACACACCAAAGTTTTATGATTACCTGTCATGACTCCTCTGATGGGTGCAGCTAAGTTGACAGGTCCACAGTCACAGAGAGCATCAGAGCAGGAACACTTTGCCCAAGGCAAGAGAAACGTGATGCCGTGACAGCCAGGCAAAGGTCCCTGGCTGCGTGGCATGATGCAGGCAGAGACGCTGCAGCTGAGGAGGGAGACTGCTGCCAGTGGAGAGAAGAAAGGTGGTACTGCCAGTGCCAGACAAGGTGTCACGGGCCAAAGACAATTTTGGCAACCTGAGTACCCCATCTCCAGACAGCTGTCTCTCTCCTTGCAGCTGCATGCTCCACGTGCTCTTTGGTTACTCTCCTACCAGCAAGCACATGGAGGCATTTTTGCAGGAGTGTAAGGACAGTAAATAGGATGAAAGGGGGAATATTGAAAACCCACTGCATATTGTGTCTTGGTACGGAAAACACGATCAGCCACCATATCAGATTGCCCAGATCACCAAAACCCTCCTAGTGAGCTCCTGCTGCACACACAGCCCCTCTGGGGCCCCAGGAAGACGAACCCTACTGCAGCAATGGTGGGGGGTTCTGGGGCACAGTGGCATGGAGGAGAGATCAACCTACCATCCTTTCAGGGCCCCTTTCCCTTTCCCACTGGCTGTCAGGTCCCTTTCTGCAGCTCCAAGCTCAGCCCTGTCCCCAAGGCTCAGAGGTCTCCTTGCACCCACGGGACGTCCCTGAGAGCTCCGGTCCCCCCACACATGGGTGCAGCTACATTCTTCCTTCCAGCCTCGTGCCAAGGCTGTGGCTGGGACTCCACACATGCAGACTTTCCTGGTCGGCAGCCTCTGTTCCTTGAGACAGGCTTGTAAATGGGCTTAGACAAGGACTTCAAAATACTCTTCAGAAGAAGTGATGAAAGCAGCATGAACACCCTTAGTTTAGTCTGTCAGTATGACTCTGATGAAAGTGATTTTTTTGTCAACGTATCAATAAGCAATTATCCAGCCCAGGACATCTGATTGTCCAAAAGCTCATTTTTAGAATAACCCTTAGAAGAGGCAATGAGACAAACACGCACTACAGTCAGGGTGGTAAAGCTATGTCAGGTTAGTGCTATGAAGATTTTCTTCCACCAATAGCTAGGAAGAGGTGTGGGAAGTGTCAGAATTTACTGACAGAGAAGTTCTTCTGTTTGAACCTAATTACAGAAAATTGGCCAGAACTTCAGAAGGTTACGTCAAAGCTAGGTACACAGACAACATAATGGTAAATGACACTTAACACTGATGAATGTGAATTAATGTACACTGGTGGAAATGTTTTCCTCAGAGTACTGAGTCCTAAGCTATTTGTAATTATTCAGGAAAAAATGTCTTCCTTTTCTGTGGACAGTGCAACAGGCAGATTAAAAAGACAGTAAAAAGAAAAAAAAAGTGGATTATAGTTTCATTATATTTACTCAGCGCACCAAAATTTCAGCTGAAGTAAAGTTTTGTTCAGTCTATTAGGAGTGTAACAAAAGCAAAAGTTTCAAAGACATGGCAAAAGACAGATGCTCAGGATGAGTTACCTGGAAAAGAGATGAACTAGAGTTCATATCAAGGGCATATAATTGAGAAATGTTTTCAAGTAGGTAGTCCACATATTTTTCCTATTTCTGCATTTCCAGGTAGAAGTGGAACTTCAGTTGGGTTTTTTTATTTTGCAAAAAAACGAAGGGTATTTTGAGGGGTTTTGGTTGTGGGTTTTTGTGGGTTTTTTTTGTCTCCTAGTATTGCCATTCTTCACTGGAATGAAGTCAATATCTTCCGGGAAGCAAAAGTAACCAAGCTCAAAATACTCAGTCCTCTCATGGGTAGGTACAGGGACTGAGAAGACTAAAGTGCAGAGGGCCACTCTGTCCAGCTGAAACCACAGGTCCCAGGCAAATACATTTTTCTAGCAGCCCAACAGTGCCAAGATAAAGGAGGTCCCTAGTTCTCTTTGGTTTTGACTGGACTTTTCTCATGGCACATGAGAGACTTGTTCTGCTAAAACCGCCATACCTCTTACCCAAAATAAGGAAAGGGCTTTGACAGACTGATGTTGAGTGTCATGATTTTTGCTTCAAAAAATTCCTGACCAGATCTAATAACTACAACAAAGAGCAAGACACATTGCTAAACTTAGAAAGGAATACACTTAAAATGAAAATTCTTCATTTGCATAGTAAATTATTAGCCAAGGAAATTCTATAAATACTTTCAAGACCACGACCTAAGGGGAAAGATGGCATCCCTATGGACATGGCTTGTGCAGATTCCAGGATATCAGAAATGAATATAACGTCTCCCCTAATCTCTTGTACTCAATAACCAGTTCCAGCACAGCTTTACTCAGCAGTTTTACCTCAGAGGTTTCTAACTGCAGCATCTCCCCATGTCAAAAAGCACTTTTTAATGTTTATTTAGATTAGCTTCTTCCCTTGCTAAGTTCTACTTGTCTACTACTTCTGTCAGACAGCTTGCACTGAGTTGCAGCAGAGCACCACAGGCAAAGCTACATAATTAATACACTAGAAAATTAATTAACCTAGTGGTCAGTGAAGAGATTTGTTCTCGGTAACATGATTCTGAATAATCACTTATCTCTTGCTTTCATTGAGTGAACAGTTTGCAAGCATCAGCAACTATTGCAGGCAGTTACATCACCGATCTGTCATTCTTTCATGGTCATACCATATGGACAATAATAACTTAAATGGAGCCTAGCAGATGTTAGGAACACAGTGCATGGCTGGGAATGCACAGATAGGCCCAGTGTGTTTGCATTAATTGAGATGTTTTATGCTAAAATTTTTATCTAATAATAAAAAAATACTTGAATATATAAACATATATATAGTGAAAATTTGACTTTATGTGTAGAATGATGAAGAAAGCAGATGGCACTGCAGAGCAATATTTCTAAGGAGTTCATTGATTTTCTGAGACTGCCTTTCTAAAAAGTAGAGAGCAAAATGATGAAAGGTTAACTTCTGAATCAGTCAGGTTAGCAAAAGGTTTTGTGTGTAGACACTCAAAAAAGGGGAAGGAACTACAGAAATCAGTTAAATGTGTATTTTTGTTGGAATTTTTTATTGATTCTAAAACCCTAAAATCCCAAAATATCCTGCTTCCTTGTAAAACAGGGAAAATTCAGTACTTTTAACAAGAATGTCTTGTATATGTGGACAGACCTTGAAAGCACAAACATTTGATTTCCCAGCACAAGAATGCAAGAAAATTTGGCCTCAAGGCCTTTATGGCTTCAACAGTACCACTGTATCTTAAGGGTTGCCCATTTCCCTTCCCTCGAGTATAGTCAAAATATCAGTTCTCTCCAGGAAACCTACCCTTCTTTGGAAAGAAATCTGATCATTCTAGGGGCCTGAAGTCATGCTGTGCACTTGGGGTCAGCAGTATAGTAATTTGTGCTTCCCATCATAGCTTCAGCTTTGAGCTAAACTCAACAAATGCATATATACCAAAACACAACTTTATCATTCCATCTCCACAGAGCCCAAAATAAATAGAAGGATATACTGCTGAAACCCCCAAGCACTGTCGATACACAAATATATTGCGGTCACACACGAATATACATACACAAGCAGCCAATGTGTTGCCCAAACATAGCAGAAATAGTGCACAGAAGCTTCCCACAATTAAATCAGCCACTATGTCTCCTCGCAAAAATTCACAAACATTTGTTGCCCCCACCCCACCTTGTGAAAATACATGTGACAAATCACTTTGCGATTCACAAGTCCAGGAGGAAGAGTGATTATGTACAAAGTACTGGCCTCAAATCTATGAGTTCAGCAGTGAGCAGTTTTACCTCTGAAAACAGGCAGAGTACCCTCTTCACACGTCCCCAGTCTGTAACCTAACCATTCAGGCTGAGCTTCAGCTGTATTTTTCTTACAGAAAGGTCTCCCAATTGCTCAGTGCTGCTATCAACTTGCTACAGCTCCATAAAGAATTACAACACAAATGTCATCCTGAGCAAAACTAAAGTGACTCTTCTACCTATTTTTCTGCTTCCTCCACAGGTTACAGTAGGTATGTTCAGACCAGACCTATCCCTTCTCATGGTATCTTTGCCCTTTTCCACTGTTTAACACGGTAGGGATGCTCAGGCATTCAGCTGAAGTTGGTAAGAGCATAGCATGGTTAATTTTGTACCCAAGGGAGGACAAGCAGGGGAGTGGAAGGAGGGATATCCCTCTATGTCTTTGTCGCACCACTGCCCGAGAGCAGCATGACTAAGGGACTGTGGGGGAGAACAGCAAAGTGATGCTGCTGGCTTCACCCCTGGCCTGTTCATGATGTCTTCTTCCTTTTCCACCCTGTGACTTGCAACCTGTGATTTTGTGAGCAATCTGGGTGTTCCCAGCTCTCCTCTCCATGTACTTTCAGGGTAATTAGTCAGCTGCTGCAACCTTCCCTCTTCCCAGAGGATCTGTGCTACCCAATGAGCTAAGAAGAAGGCAGAATACTGTACTAATGACATTTGGTGAGGATTTTAAGAAGAAAGCAGTTAAGGAGGAGAAACAAGAGTATGAAAGCACTTACAGAGGCCCAACGTAAGTCATCATGACTCATCAGTATGTAGCTGAAAGAGCAGTGGCAAACTGAAAGATAAAACAGAATATTTTCAGGTCAGAATCTGCTTCCCACTTGCAGCAAACAAACAGACGAGAAGGCAGGAGGCTATCATTGATTTTAATTAGCGGTTCAATTATGGAGAAAACATCAGGCCTGTATCAAACAAAACAGAAAGGCTGCTGCCTGCCTGAGCAGATCTGTACTCCTCTGTGCAGCAAGAACACAGTTCAACGCTCTCAGAAGAGCTCAGCTTGTTGAAGAGCGAACCAAAACCCAAAAACCAGCTGTTGCTAGTGCTGCTGAAGCTATTGCATGCTTTAGAAAACATCCTGCTATTCATCAGAGTTGTGCAAGGTTTAAGAGAGAGCAAGGGAGAAGCCATCGCCAGTCTGTGACTCTCTCAACGGGGGCTGCTGCCTCTCCATGGGGTCCGCCTACACAGAAACAGGCCACAGACCTACCCACCCTGTTCCAGGAAAGCTGCTTTGTTTCATGGCGGTTAAATTATGAAAGCTGAACAGTTAGAAAGGGCTGAGTCCAGCTCCACAAAAAGGTGTGGTCTGATCCCCAGTATTTTCCTTTTTCCAGTATGTACCGTGTTACATCAAGACTCACAGAGAAAGTGAATTCCACTGCATAACACTGTCTGTATTTAAATACTCTTAACTAAAGCATGCACACAAAGAAGGAGAACATGACTTTAAAGCTGGGCATATTGGGATGTGGTGGAATGGTAAGATGAACTGTGGTGATGTGGCTAGAACCTGAAGTTTCCACCTGTACCTCTAGAACCACGATGATATTATTCTACTTCGTTTGGTTACTGGGAACTTCACAGACTCAATAGAAGAGTTCAAAACTCACTTGGAACCACAATTCTGCACAATTAACTCAAGTAGTTGATAATGTTTTAAAAAGGAGCAAGCAAAAGGCTCCACTACTTACAGCAAATGGCTATAGCATTATTATCATTTCCAGGCCCTTCGTTCTGGGTGTAGCTGAAGATATACGTGCTATCCATTGGTTTTATCTCTTTTACTCCCTACTTTCTCTGAGTCACATGAATTACTAGTTATGAAGTTGCCAAAACACCTTTTTAAAAATGGAGAATATTTTTAGAACTAGTTACTGTTTTTCAAATGGCATGACAGACATTTTTCAGCATAGCTCACGTTACAAGACTTTGTCTAACTCTATGAAGAGGTTTGGAAATTGTTTAAACCAGCAAACACGCTCCTAATCTGCAAAAGACCTGAGTAGGATGAAACATTCCAAGAAGCCTTACGTAGAGCTAACAACTTCAGAAAAGCTTTTGGGAATAGGGAATGGATTTATAAGTCAGGTCTTAATTCCCCTGCTGTATAGGACAGGGAGATCAAGGTAAGTAAATGAAAAAAACTATTCTTACTTGACCGGTTCTTTATTAAGCTAACTTATCCTACATACTAAAAGATTAATGAAGTAGTGCAGACTGACTTAGAAGACGTAATCTTACATCTTACCAAACATGGCATTCAAAGGTTGAGTACATGGGATACATCATTATTATGCAGCTATAACACTGCAGCAAAACATGGGCGTCTTGATTCAGGGTGCCAGCATGTTAAAACTTGTGTATGCAGTCAGGAGACAGGCTTTTTCAATATAAATTCAATCCAAGAATTTTGTGATTGATGCAAGAAAGACTATGAGGCCGTGGTCAGGGGAAATGCAAGCATGTGTCCAAGTGATGCAGAATATGGGGAAACCCATAGAGTCTAGTCATGTACACGGAAAAGAACTAAAGACATCACTGCCACCAGCACTTGCACAATCTAGGAGAGAGCTCAAAAGCAAACCTTAAAATCAGCTATCAGCTGCAATTTACTGAACAGAAAGTTAAAAAATACACTTTCAAAGAGTACAGCTTAATTACAGCGGAGAAGTGCTTAGGCAAAACTGAAAAACCAAACTATAAAGGGGCCATGTTTTACAATCATTACCTTAAAAGTGGAAATTCTGCACAGCACTCCACAGGTTGATGTTAGAAGGAAAGTCTCTTTTTTATCTGCTACTCTTTTCCTGTGAGTTCCTTTGTTTTAACTTTCCTAGAAAGGTTCAGTGAGCAGCAAAGCGCAGTATATCGCACTGGTTTCTCATAGAAGGCCGAATTCTGCTAATTTGGAAAAGCATTTACTCAAGGCATTTAGCCTGTAGTCTTTCTGCAAAACTAGGGGAGAGATTTCAACCCTTCCTTGCCGTGAACTGCCCATTCTGCTCCATTGTCTGGTACAGACTGGGCTGGCAGTTTAATATTTCTACCATTTGAGCTCTACAGCTCCAACCCCACACTGTGAACTCACGGAGCAGAATGTCTGACCAGTGGGTCTTTCCCTGGTTTGATGATGAATGGCTTTTCCTGCCCCTTTGTTTATTTTCAGGAAATGTTCTGTGGGTGTTTGTTCAGGAGGGAGCAATGAGATTTAATGACCAGTGCAGATCATTTCACAAGCTGTATGCCTTCAGTGGCAGGAAAGTTCAGAGAACTGGGTTATCTGTCTGAAGGAGACAAGAAGCACAGCACATGCTGGCTTAAAATACCGGATGGCCAGACCCCATACAGCTAGAACAGAAGGATCTACTCCTCAGTGACAGCCATGAAGACAATGTCACAGGGAAGACCTACAAACTTACACGACAGCGTAAGAAACCTCAGTCACTAACTGGACCTCTTAGCTAGTTAAGACTACGCGAATTGTTAGCAAGCTGTAGCATCCTCAACGGGAGAGGGAAGAGGTGGGGAGATATCCTTTGGCAAGGCTGCTTTCCAAGGCACGTGACACTGTTACAGGGTGCCAAACTGAATTTATACATTCCCTGAATGCCTGAACTTGGACACTGAGCAAGAGTATCCCCTGTTAGAGCCCCCGACCCTGTGACTATTGAGAAAGCTGCCCAGAGTAATGGTCCTCCAGGTCCTTTCTCATGCCAGATCCGGGTGGCTGCACCCCATTGCCCTTCACAGCTGGCTAGCGTGTTCTACAGCTACCACACATGGGGCTGACCCCACTGCAGTCACACCTTTGCTCTGCATAACAGGCGTGGGCAATGTCGCTTTCCAGCACAAGCAGCAGGCAGTTTTTAAGAACTTACGGAGTTTTTAAAAGTCTCAGGGAAAAATATACTTGCCCTTCATAGTGTTTAGGGGGCTTGGCTACTTGTCCTATTTTCTAAAAAGAAAAAAAAAGAAAGACAACTCTGAATTTGTTGGGTTATTTTTAACATCGTGAATGAGGCTGAATTTTCTTTCAGTTACATTTCTGTCATAAAAGTCAAAGTGGGAAAGCCAAAGCGCTCACCCTTTCCCTTCTCCCTGTGAATATTTATTATGCTTTAATAAATGTCAAGCCTGGAAAATGGAGTGAGATCATGAGGCTTTTATTTCAAACCTGTTTTAAGAGCTTCAGATTTCACATTCATGTTAAAATCTCACTCTTTGTCAATTGTATTTGGGCCCTGATTCTGTAAACACATGAGCACAACTGTAATATTGTGCAAACAAGGAGCTCCATCTTGTGCAGTACAGTCATCAGCCCCTCTGCTTGCTGGACTGCAGCCTTATTTTGTAAGTCAACAGCACCACTTTAGAGACCTATTTTTGTTGAAGATTTCTCACAGGCACATCACACATGGGTTTCCTGTGCATGCCAGATGTACACCCTATTAGCAGGGCAAATCCCTCATCCTTTTGTTTTTCCAGCCTGTCTGTGTACAGCCTAATTCTCACAGGTAAAAGGCAGGCTGGATAACATGCCAGAATTATTTTAACTATATACATTAACAGATAAAATCTGCTAATGCTTAAAAATTACTTTAAAGATACTAATGTATAAAACCAAACTAATATTTATGTGGAATGCAAATAGAAAGGATGCTATAGTACTCAAGCGCCTTTTTTAGGCAAACACAAACTTTAGCTCTACACAGTGTTCTTGAATTGTATTTTCATTGGGAATGGAGAGCTCCAAAATCTCTCCAGAGCTGGCCTTTCAGCAGCTAGTCTGAATTACACAGGAATCGTTCTGCTGGGTAAGCCTCGAAAGTGTCTGAGGTGCTGTGGAGATAAGCATTTTAACTTTCTGGTGATTCTTTGAAACATATCCAAACTTCTTGAGAGTATGAAACTATGTTGGAGACAGAATAGCTACATACCGTTTTGTGTGTTTTTTCTGTTTCTTCCTGCTTTAGGCTAGACCAGTAAAACCATGAAAACAACAATTATCTCAGGAAAGCCTGCCAAGTTTTCCGTTTATCCCAGGAGCTTGCTGCTTTTTGTCCCTTCATATGGGTCTAGCGGAAACCTCAGCTACACGCTGCTGCTTCTAATGACAGGCTTTACAATGGGCATGGGAGGATGGAGACGTGATTCCACTTATGATCAGATAACGACTTCAGTGCTCTGGAAAAGAGCAATACCTCACCACAACAGTCAAAGAGTTGCTGTCAGGTTCAAATTGGTCAAATTAATAAGAAACAGAGCTTTTTATTTAATGGATCTGAACTGGATTATTTTATGATTCTGCAACTCCTGTGCTTTTCTAAGCAAGTTTTCCTGTGTGAATGGTTTCTTAATACTTCTGACTCCTGTGCCTCTGTGGGAAAGATCAACACAGATTACTTATTAAAAAAGGAAAACAAGAAAATTTTCTTTCCTCCATATTAGGATAAGTAATTCCAAGCTGGGGAAGACAAAGGTCAACACAAAGGCATCACAGAGCATCTGGTGACAAAGCCATCCTGCTTTTAGATAAATGATTAAATAAACGTCCTCTCATCTCAATGTTACTTTCACTTCCAACTACAGATGAGGCAAAACAAGAGGCAGTTAATTGTTATTTGGTTTTGCTACTTTTACTTTTTCATCTTAAGTGACTCTGAGACGGTCAGCTGACCAAACTAGCATTAAAGTTTTACCTCTGGTCAGCCTGGGAAAGCCAATGACTTGAAATTTTGATGTTATCTGTTTGCTTTTAACTAGTGCTTGAATGAGGCTGAGAAGCCTAAATATGTCTAAAATACTGTATTTCTGTATTTCTCTGCCATGTGTCCTGAGAAAACCATGTGTCTTTTTGAAAATCATTGGATTTTGACCTGACTGTTGCCATGCCTTTGCAGAAACCACAACTTCACTTTCGCCAATCAGCCATTTTTTCTCTGAGTGCAAGGATTCTGCTTGTGGCTAGGTTCGTGGAAAGACCTGGGGTAGTGCTCTAGGCACTTTGTCTTTTCTGGATGAGTATTTCAGGCTAGACTCACTCTAGATTTCAATGAATTCTCAATTCTTACATGATCTTCTACTGCGCTTGCTGACATCACATTCATGCCCTGCATTACTGCAGTGGAGAACTTGTTGCAGCAATGAAAATTTCTGTGTAGGTAGGTCTCTGGATGCTCACCTCTGTGCTCTTTGGTCTTACTCATAATAGTAAGAATGTCCAGAACCACACTAATCTGCAGGAGTTTGGAGAACGACAGCTAAAACCAATTCTGGTATAGAAGTGACCTATCAAAGAGGCACACAGGAGTCAACTTTCCTAGAATAATAAATTACGAATATGTATGCCAGGCTGTGTGTGTATAACCAAAAGTAGTTGAGAGGATGATTTAATAATTGAGAAGATTGGTTACAATATAATTGCTTCAAGCTCCCTCTTTAAAAACAAAGTAAAAATATTTTGATTCAGAGCTGGTGTGTGCACGATGATGGCAACGCACATGACGTCATTAAGCCACAGATACCTGGTTGCACTGATTGCCTGCATCCTACTGCTCAGAGTCTGCACAAAGAAGCAGTGAGATAGGGGAGTGAGTCTGCAGTACACCAGTTGGACGCTCTGCACTGTTTCCCAGCTACATACATACAATGACTACTGTGCCTGAAGTTTTCAAAGGGGAGAGAACTTCTTCATACAAAGGCATATTTACAGTGCGTTAATAGTATCTGTGAGTGGTGTCAGAAGAGAATTGTTAAAAAAATTCACAGTATTGTACACTTACATTGGTTCACTTAGGAAAGGCGTCATAGACTAAATTAGTGACAGCCCGTTGTTTGGAAAGCAGGGTACAAAAATATCACATACATTTGAGCAATCTGAAGAAAAACCCCATGATCACAGCTGATATTAAACATTATCTGTAAGCAGTGTCTCAGTGAGATGCATATAATATAGCTGCATCAATACTCATTCTTCTCTTGCGTTATGAGCAAAGCATATCAAGCACACATGTTCAGATCTCTCCTCCAGTCAGGTTACTATCCTTCAGTTTTTATTGTGGATAAGAATGGCCAGACTCTTACCGTTTCAACTAGTACTAGGTATTCTCCTCTGTTCATCCCACACAGGAGCGAAAAGAGCTGAAGTATCGAACTTTAATAATGTGCATTTGTACCAGCTCTCCAAGAAATTACTGAGAATTTGTTCAAGATTAGCCACTAATATATGTAAAACTGCATTGGAACATGAGCCTTACACAGACATATCCTGAGCTAGTGCACAAGTGTGCGGCTTTGAAACGATGCGATACAATCCTTCCTCAGGAAAATAAGCTGAGCAGAAAACCGTATGTAGGCTTCAACCATCCTCCTGCTGCCTCTTTGGAGTTTGTCTCTCTGCACTTAACCTTGTACTGATTCTGCATTCCCCCAGCACAAGGACTGCATTTTTATCCAGTCATGCCTTCAGGCTAAGGAAAGGGAATATTTATTCTATATGCTCACATTCATTTTAATTCTTGTATAGGATAATAACAGTCTTTCTCTGAGTAACTATTTCCAACTATGTCCACCAGAGTACAAGCCTACAAATTAGCTTCCCACAAATAAGAATGTGCAGGCAGACAGGTAGGTGCTTACTCCGGAGAAGGCTTGTCCTCAGCGTTGTCAGCATCTGGTCCATTCCTAGATATCAACATCCATACAATAACAGCTCTAGCTCACCTGCCTTTTCTCACCAAGAGCAACACAAAGTCAAATAAGTAGGAACCACAACATTTAAATATATAACTTTTAACTGTGAGCCAACTCTTATCAGCAAACAAATGCGGGTTTGGGAGACCCAGGTTTAGTGGAAAAAAAAAAAAATCAGTCTTCTTATTTCTACATTTAGGAGGCCTGCATTCAGGAGTATGATCTGCTCCACTGTTGTGTGCAGCAATATTCACTTCAGCACATATGTTACACTGGTGGTTTTGCAGAAGATCCATCTGAATCTGGTGAATTTATTCAAGGCAATTACTACATCTTGATAGGTGCCTGCACAGTGTAGTGGTTATAGAGGCTGAATTATCCATCCATCCTAGAAAATGTCTTGCTGGGAGACACCAAGCAGCAGTGACAAGGTAACATGTAACAGCATGGAGTGTGAAGCTGTTGTGCATCTGCTGTGGGGGAACAGAGAGACTCCAGTCTCCTCTGTACTCAGCCCAGGGATTTTCAAGTATATTCAAAGCACAATCAGATGAATATGGAATTCAAAAATATCATGAAGACATGCCCATTAAAACTTTGATTGAAATGTCAATTCTTTTCTTTTCTGAAAAGGAATCAAAGACTACCATTCAACATAAAGACTCTTAAAAAGCGTTCAGAAGGGTTTACCAAAAAATATGCTGTCTATTAACACACACTGTGCCCCACTGCATTGAAGTATTGGATGTTTGCTGTCTGAGCATCAACTGAATATATCAAAGTCTTATTGTTTCCCAAATGTACTTTTTCTTTATTGAGTACATCAGTATTATTGATGGTTTTATACATTTTGATAATACTGCCTCTGTGGTCAAGGGAAGTATTTATGTACTCTCACAGCATAGTGAGCAGCTTCCCGGTGAATCACTTTCCTCCCTTGCTCTTAAACACCAAAGAATGATTACAACAGCACCAGGAAGGTGATGAATTCAATTTATCCTTCATGTTCAAGGCTGTACAGTAAATTGTGGTACAGTTAGTCACCATAGTGGGAAGCTGGCAATCATGTGAAGACTTTATGCAATTACTACCTCTCTTTTATTGTACTTCGTATCCTCCAAATGTCAATTCATTGTCTTTCAAAAGAATTTACTAATTTTTTAATTACTTCTATTACTTCCTCTTCTTTTCACCCTGACGAAACTATTTTGCACTGATCATTTTTGTTTGGCACAGATTACACAGGCCCAGCATTATCAGAGAAAGGGTTTGTAATTAACCATGTTATTTTGTTGTATATCTTCATGTTTCTTCAAAAGATCCTTTTATGCAGCATTATTACCTATAAATCTCTGCAAGATAATAATAATAAGATTTTAGTGTGTCGTAGCAGGGAAGGGGAACTCTGAAATTTTTAACAATCATGCTGGTATTTAACATAAATATGAAGTAGTCAGTCAAGTAGCTGAGATAACACGTGCTAGATATGGCTTTACATACAAGCAATTCCTACATCACTTTTTAGTGACTTGGTGTTGCTCTAGCCCACCCCTTCCTTTGGTCTTATAACACTTCTGGGTAGTAACACTTTCAAAGCGATGTGCTAGGATGCAAGCTGCAATTTGTAGTTTTCAGAACAACCCAGAAAACATAGTAAGTGGCAGCATTTATGAATAAACATGATGCAGCTGACATTAGTTACTGTGGCCGAGTCTAAGACAAGGGCAATTACCTCAACTCATATAGGGTAAAAGTATAAATGATGGTGAAGATGATGGCGATGATTATGATGACAATGCCTAGTTGGTCTAGAGGACTAAATTCACAACTAAAATCCAAAACCATTCATGGTAACAGGTAAATAAATCAAATCATGCTGCAGAAAAGTGCATGCCAGCAACATAGTGCAGCTCAGTGTGGACAAACAGGAAGCAATGATCAGTGAATTGGGGATATACCAGAGGGCTTCCTACCTGAACTTTCCACTTTTGCAGCTGTGCTACCAATTACAGTTCAACGGAGGAGAAGATATAGCACAGCGACATTTTGCATATGTGAAACACACTGTGATGGGATATAATGACTGAAGATAAGAGATCATTTTGCCAAGCTGCTGATCTGGATACCATTGTATCACATGCATAATCCAAATGTATACTGTGGAGGCAGAGTATCAGAAGAATGTATTAACCCAAACCAGAAAACTCAGTTCTGTAGTAAACACTTAAAAGACCTAAAAAGGAACTGTAGAAGTCTACCAGTCCTCAGTGAACCTTGGAGGCAGACAAACTTATGTTACTGAAAGCTATGTAGAATGTGTGTGTTATTAACAATCAGTATTAAATCCAAGGTGAGAAAAAAAGGTCTTAGTGAACCAAAGTGAGTTGCTGAGCCAAGTTCACATATCAATATCCAGACATACCTATGTTGTTCCTCAGGCTCACACGTTTACCTCAGTATTTTCCCATAGTACCAAAATAATTCACTCCTTTAAATTTATCTCCATTTTAAAAACTGGAATCTCATAGTTTTTGTAACATGTGTCTGTATTATATGTGCCTATAATCTGGTTATCTATGGAATGTAGATGTTCAAATTACATTAGAGAGGCTATGCAATGAGGGTGGATTCTTTTGTACCTGATATTTACCTTTGTAATAGTAAAACTGCAGTCTCATTAATGTTGAAAATCTAATGTCCAAACCAGTGCGTAACACTGATATATTTTCATGTTTTTTTCTTTATGATAGAGATTCATAAAAGTTTCTGAGCAATTAGGGCAAGCTTAGATTCTTCCTGATGTTACACTAACTCTTGCTTAATTGTAAAGATGGTAATATATTTATCTGTTTGCAAAGTAAGTGGTTCAGGTAGCATCCTCAATAAAGCAGAAGTATTGACTTTCTCTCTCTCTGTTAGAGAACTAGGTGGGAAGTTCTAGTTGGAAAAGAAAGAATACTTTGCCCAAAGTGACGTTATCCCTGAAAGTGACCTTGTTTATTTGAATCACAAGATCTTCTGGAGACAGGAACTAGGAATAGTATGCTAGTCTCTCAGCAGCTAGGGTCACTACACGAGTAATTTACTACCTAGATTTTGCCAAGGGCAGCAAGGAAGTGAGGTTCACCATTGGCTGAAGCACAGTGAGATTTTGACAAAGTGGGCCTATCCCAGCACAAGTTGTTGTCAACCTTGCAGTGGTTTTCAAATTTTTCAAAAGTGATTTTAAAATTGGAAATAACTGGAAATCTAGATTACAGCTCCATCATCAACTATGGATTTGCTTATTTTTTGCAGCAGTCTAAAAGAAAGCAAGGGAAGGTCTTTGTGTACCAAGTGTCTCCAATACAGTGGTATTGCAGCCTGCCTATTTCGTTCCTGCAAGGAGTTTTCTCCAGTTTTTTTGTTGCAGTGATAACTGATGAAGAGCTGTGGCAATGAACAAACTGCTTGGTTGCTTTAATGATGAATTCCAGTCTCTTTCAGATCCGAGGTCTTCTCTCAGATACAAAATCTGTGCAGTACAGTTTGCATGTTAGAAAAATCTCACTGGAAAGTCAGCCTTACCTTATCTCCCCTTTGATTTGCTTGGGAGCTCAGGCAGAGGCAACAGTCAGATAAAACACTATACTAGTCTTCCAACTGACTCTGGAAAGCCTAGTATTGTAAGTAAATTCTGAAATAAAGCACTTCAGATTGTCCTTTGGATGTTTCTGAAAGTAAGTATATTCCTACCTGAAATCATTTGTTTCACGACAAGCGATTTTCTGGGGCTTAGTACATTGTCTCTTCTGGCTTCACAGATAAGCTTCATGTGTATGCACCTGGGATAAAGAAGCTAGCATATACACTTGGGCATATATGACATCTGAACTGTTCTAGCTGATGTACACAGTTTATATTTTCTAAGATCCTCTTTGTCAAATAGTGATGTTCACAAAAATGTAGGAATCCACAGTCTTACTATTTCTTTTATAGTGAACAACAAATTACTAAAGAAAAAAGTGGGAAGTTTTGATATGTATGGGGGACCATGGCTGTAAATTCTTTCTCTGAAAGCATAATAGATTTTTCATCTTTATCTTTTTATCTTTTCAGACTTATTTCAATTAACTGGAGGAGAAGAATTGCAAGGAAATCATACTGGTTTGAGGGAGGCTTCAAAATGTTTTCCTAAGAAAATATATATATTATATATATGTTTTCTAAGAAATATATATATATATTAAGTCCAGCTGGGGAAGAGGAGGGGAAGAGGAGGCAACAACATTAATTGAGTTCGGGTGCTAGCTTTCATTAGTGCTAATGGCAGTTGCAACAGTGACACAAACACAAGAACCGCACCTCACAGACAGCATCAGCAACCTTCTGTATATTGTCAAAACACTGCTGTATTGAAGACGGTCAAATATCTAGTAAAAAATCTACTTTGTGAGTTGACATCATTCCTGAAAATATTTACACATTGATGGTTGGATGCATACAGATCACATGGGACAAGCTCTCCCTGCCTCACTATCAGATCCCATCAAGTGTAACCTTCACCGAGGAGAACAAACATATATTCAAGTTTAAAGATCTGCCACATTTGCAGTGACAGATTTCATGGCCAGCAACAAGTCATACAAAAATCTAAGTAGAACTTACTACAAAAGTTGGCTAGGGTTTTTTTAAGTCTTTCTAGATGTTTGTACTCATTGGTCTCTAATTCAGTAGCCCATTTCACATGCTTTGGAGCAAAACCTTCTTCCGATATGGCAGAATTGCATATTAAAAGGTGCAAAGTCTGTGATATTCAGTACTGAAAGCCACTGCCCTGTGTTAAGTGTATGGCTGTATAAACCTAGAGAAGCAGGTTTACAATGCTCCTGGATTTTTCCTGCTCTGATCCAATAGGTGTCTAAAGCAAGGTTAGCAGCGAGCCTGTGGTGGGCTCCACGGGATGATGTTCACCCACTGCTGTGCTGTGAAGATGTTGGGGCGTGAATCTCCTGGATCACAATGTTATGTCCAGGGATTTTTTTGAAGTCCAGGTTACTGAACAGAGGACCCAGATCATTCCTGGGAAGGCAGATGGGCATGGAAAATTACAACAGGTCCCATTTCACTCGAGGGAAGGGGCCTGTAGTGAAGAGCAGCAGGAGTATTGCAGGTCACCAATCTGGGCTCTGGGCTCAAATGTCAGCAAAGAGGCTGGGACAGTTCTCCCTGCAACACATTTTCTCTGATAAACAGAGGGGATACATTATTGCTATTTCCTCAAATGAATTTTTCAGCATTATGCCGCTTATTGCTCCTCTTTACAAACATGACATGCACAAAATTAGCTGGAAGGACCAAGAACAAAAACGTAAGAAGGTATGTGTTGAAAACTCTCCAAGTAATACAACATGAACTTAGTATTTGTATGTAGGAAGAATTAAATAGACACAAAGCTTTTCTACAAAGAGGATGTTTAGTTTGGGAAGGTGTTACTTCAGTCTGGTCATCTCAAGAGAAGCTAAATGCCTTAATCAAATTATAGCACAGTATGTGGTTGTATAGCCTGAGGGACATCGATATGCTGTTGCCATAAAGGCCCCACAGATCTGGGAATACACCAGACCATCTAAGGACCAGCGTTGTCTCCATGGCCTTAACAATGTGGGAAGAGTCTGATAGGAGTTTACTTTGGTAGAGAATTACAAAAGCATCCTTCAAAACAAATGCTTAGAAAATGCGTGGGATTTTTGAGTATGGTAAACAGTGATCTGGGTGGGACTGATCATCTAGGAAGGGAGCAGATGGCACTGGGGAATCCTGGCAGAGACAAGATCACATGCTAATGAGTCTTTTAAAAACAAGAAGGGGACTGGGAATGGGCAGATGGAGCAGTGTAAAGGCTGGGAGTAATATGGGCAAAGGGGGCTTCATTTTAATTACTAATTTTTTAATTGAGAGTATTACAAACATGAATCAGGTGGGACTGGGCAGCTGTGAAAGGACATCTGGGACAGGATAAAGGATGGCAGAGATTTGGGAAGAAGAAGAGGTATACTGCGTTGTGAGGGCACTTGACAGCACTGCGTAATATCTGCCCAGGCCAGGAAGCCAGCTGGGGACTTCTCTGCCTCGGGGACTCTTCGTTCATCCCCTGGGTGAGTATCCCAGGCCAAGTGTAGACAACGCTGCTCAGACAATGTTTCTTTTCTGCAGGTGTTATGGAGCGGTCAGTGCCATCCTTGGTGTAAATGGTATGCGCGTGGTTTCTGTGCACTTCAGCCTCTGTAAACAATGCACAGGAGAAAACTTGAAGTTAGGATCATGTTCTCTTTTCAATTATGCATGTTATTCAAATATTGCATCCCAAACGTTGTTTGAAAATGTTCTATTTTAGCATATTGTTTAATACTCAGTAGAAATAATCTGTTCTTTATGTAGCGCTTTTACTTCCTGTGTTTATTTAGAGTTTTAAGCATTTTAAATCAAATATAGTGATCTGCTGTGTCAGCCACACGGACGGACATTAAAAATGAAACTTGTCATGTCCTTAAAAAACTGTACATTAGTTTTACTTGTGACTAGAGAATAATCTTCTTAAAAGATACAAAGTGAATCAGGTCAAAATACATTGGCCATCATGGCCAAACAACAAACAAAGGGTTTTAACATGATCTTTCATGAGTTCTTAACTGAAAATCAGATGGCCCTAAAAATGAAGAAGCTTGCTAATAAATAGTATATTTCGGTAGAGTTACACCTTGCTGGTCTTTTAAAGAGTGTAAAATAAACACATTATAAAGATACTAAACAACAGCATTTTTTTTTCTTAATCATATTATTCTTCTCACTGCTCATAGTAAGTTTAAAATCAGAATAATTTCCATGAAGCTAAGTGTAGGCAACAACTTTAGAACTCTGCAGTCATCAGCAGTCATGCTGCTGATGGGTACTGCACACAGGCTGATGCATCTGTAAATTTTTATAGACGTATATAGATACACACATACAGAAAGTAAGAAAGAGTCATCAGTTACAGTTACTATTACCTTCTGAAGGGAGCCTTACGAATCAGTTAAGATGACTTAAGCTGAAATTTTGACACAAGCCATTCCTTTTTCACCCACACAGTAGTGATAAGCATTTTCAACCAGGCAGAGTAAAATGGTGCTGAACTTTTGAATATCAGTAGATTCATAACAGTTTATTTCAGCCAGGGACCATGCCTGTTCTTGATGATATCACCTTTGACAGTAATATAGCTTCCGTTTATTTAAAAGTATTTGCGTTTCTAACATATGCAGTAAGTAGTAGCAATTCTGTTGCTGCAAGGTGACACGCAGTTTGTGTCCTCAGCTGAAACTCCTTTGTAAAATATTTAAGCACTTGCGCTTAAGAGGGATAAATTCTTGGCCTTATTAACGAAAGACTTGCAAATTACTCCAGCAAAGTCAAGATTTGCTCAGAGCCTGACATCTGAACTGTGTGGTCAAATGGATGCAGTAAGCTCCTTAATTTTGACTGAGTGTTGACAACTTGTTATTCTATCACTTTCCAACCTGTTAAGCCCAGAATGTTACAACAAGGACCGAGAGACAACATGAGAAGCACAAAGAAAATTGCTGTCCGGTTTTCTCTGGATTTTATAGTATATTTTGTAAGAAGGACAATGGAAGCAATGTTTTGTAATAAATCCTGTTCCATCTCAACCCCCAAAGTACACACACTGACAACTAAACATCAAACAGCTAAGGACAGTTGTATTCACATACATTTAGAGTATATGTGTTCCTGGAAGAACTGACACATGCAAGAGCTCATGTGGTCTCTAATCTCTTCTAGCTGTCTGTGGCATCCTGCCTGGATCCTTTGTCTTACACAAATGCGAAAGGCATGGCTGTCAGCCCGGTAGGATTCATGCCTAGTTAGGCCCTATGGCTTAGCTGCAGTTTTCAGAAAGGGCAATAAAAGATAAAGTGGTAGCCATAATACCATTGCAAGAGATGGGAATGCATCAGCTTTTCGGTCCTGATGATGCAGGATGGACCACCAACTGCACTGGAATTAATTTTTTTGTGCAAGTCCTTCACAATTACTCATACTCTTTATGAATCTATGAATTCATCTGGACACAAGTCCTAGTTACGGCAAACAAAAATGCAAATATGTCTTTTATATATATATATATATAAATGGGTCACTCAATCAAAATCTTTTAAAAAATCAGTTTTCAAAAGATCATAAAAAAGGGAACATCAGAAGTATGCTGTTCACAGCAGTACCACCTATACTAATTTCATTCCTGATCAGTGTTTATCTGACATGTTCCTTAAAGACTCGCAGTGATACAGGTTTCATGTCCTTCATATTCTAACCTTCTACTTAAAAGCTTTTCTTATAACCTAAATGTCCCTTGCACATTTGAAGTTTAATATCAGTCTCCTCTCCACACTAAACTAATCCAAACAGTACATTCATTTTCTGATCTTCATGTATTTTAGATGATTCATGTTTCTCTCCATTAGATTCCTCTATAAGTCCATGTATTTATTGAAATTCAGCATACAAACCTAGAGAATATGCTTGTCAGGTCCTCCCAAATTGCAGTAGCGGAAAACCTACTGGATGAATGCCCCATTCCATCATTAAAATCATACACAAAACTCTAAACAGTTGCAGAGCCAACAAACACAGATCTCTGAAATCCCACTTGATCCTTCCTTTCATTTAGTAATTATTTTCTCTCCCCAAAATACTCCATTTTAGTTATGATTGATTGCCCAAGTACTTCTTCACTTGCCTGCAGTTCTGTGCAGATCATAACTCTCTAGCTTGCCTTTGGGATATTATGTGAGACAGTGGCAAAACTCTTACTTAAAGTCTGTCATGGCAATTGATTCTCACAAGTGCACAAGCCCAGTTACAAGTCATAGTTCTGAAAATTTCATGCGATCTATTGTTTATGACTTTGCTATGTTGTAGGTATTCCTGCGCTACTATTTGTTCCAGTGCTTTTCAGAAAAAAACTGGAATTCTAGCCTTCAGTCTGTAAAGAACACTTTCAAATAGCCTCTTACAGTTATAAATATTAAACATGCAAAACCTGCATGACAATCAGTGGAAAGTTTATGGAAAAGTAGTAGCAAATCCTGATTTTACAGTTTTAGAGTGTTCAGCTATAGGGGATGCTTATAAATCTTGCTAAGGATTAATTTCTTCAAAGCAGACTTTTTTTGTTGTTTATCTTGCAGAAATTGGTTTGATTGCTTTTTTTTTTTTTCCCCAGGCACAGACGAAGTTTACTTTTGCAATCACATAGCTGCCAGCATAGTCTTTCTTCGGCTAGAAAACATTTTTTAGAACTGGATTTTATATGAAGCTGTTCTGGTTTTTTTCATGATAACAGTTCTGTGCTCCTATTTTAAGCCAAATTTACTTTGCTAATCAAAGACAGACTTCATTCGTATGAATTAAGAGTCACGTCAGAGATGTTGTAAGAATAAATAATATTAGCCCTTATTCACAGGGAACAGCAAAATATTCAGAATAGCTATAGCAGATAAACATGGTCTTTGGACTGTTTTTATAAAATTTTCTTTCTCTAAACATGTGAAAATACAAGGACTATCCACATCCTATATAGGCCACATGAGGTGAAGCGTTTGCTCAGTCAAGCTCCACACCCCAAGAGAAGCAATAAAGTGGAGATCCAATAAATCTCTTTTTGACAAGACTGAGTTAATGTTGCCCTGACCAAACACCAGTGTCCCACACACTCCATGTTTTCAGGCAAACAAATTCCAATCTCAGCAGCATTAAGCAAAAATGCATTAGGAATTCAAAACCTGCCAAGACAACCTGAAAAGTTTCCTTTTATAGCTAAAAAACAAAAATGCGGGACTGATTTTATTTCGTTAAATTTCACTGGAGAAAATTCCTTTTTACTACACTGCTCTCTGCCATTTACTTACTTGCTAGATGAGGAAAGATTTACATTAACTCCAGTGAGAGTCCTTGTCTGATTTAAGTCTCCTAGGGCCTTTGCATTGTATTTCCCTGTTTTTTCCATCTTCTCTGTTCCTCCATTCTATTACTATATTTCTTCTACGGTATAATTCCATGCACCATAGCAATACAGTAATCAAGCTGCACAGTTCAGACCACTGTTTCTACTGGACCGGAGCTGTAGTAGATTTGCAGTGGGATTTTTAGACATCAGGTTTTTTAGGCTTGGTCTTCTCTGCCCTGCTCTCCTGGATGCTTAGCTTTAAGGTAGAGTGAAGTTCATTCTCTGGCTGTCTGGTCTTCATGCAGGCTGCAGAGGGAAGTGCTGTGGCGGATGGTGGTGTCAGTCCCGAGGGAACCAGCTGTGCCTGTAGGCACTCTTCAGAAATGCCACAGAATACTCAACGGAGAGCACAGTGCCTTCTCTCCTACCAGGAACTGAGATCCTCTTTCATGAGAAGAGTGCTAAGCGTGTTCCCTCACTTGCTGGCCCAGACATACAGCAGAACCAAACAAGAGGTTATGCTGCAGTCAACAGTCTAGAGGCATAGCTGTTCAATGCCAAACCGTGTATTTCTTGCTCTGAATTTTCAGCACAGCTCTTGTGGAAACTTTCTCAGTTGTGTCCTGGGACCTGTTTACCTTCTCATATAACAGATGCATGAAATTGCATGGATTAACGTGACTGATTAATGCTTTGGTTTTCCATATCTGTAATGTCTGGTACATGCAGTACAATTCTGAAGGCTGTGAAAGAGAAAAATGAGAGTGGTTAAGTGGGAACATCATGCTCCAGGAGAGAGGGAGAAAAAAGGCAATGGAAAGTAAAACTTTTCTATCAGTATTTATCTGGCACCAACTGCTGAATTCTAGGTGATAGCTAGTGTCTTTACTGACCATTGTCTTTAAGTGTTGAAGAAAACATACCATCTCAAACAGCAAAAAGTATGAAAAGGACTGAACTGAGAAACTTCTCAGTATCTTATTTAACTATCAACATTAGTACTACTTAAATTATTTAACTTACTTTGAGATCCTGCGTAATGTTACTAAAATCAAACACATGAAACCTGTGACTGCAAACAAGATTTCAAAGAAACAAAAAGGTTCTGTCAGAATAAGAAAAATATGGGTTTAGCAAAACTAAGAATAGTTGACACACAACTCTTCTGCTATTCACACTTGCCCATTTTATATCACTTCCCTATGATGTCTACAAAAGAATTAGTAATACATGACTGAAAACAGTCCTTTGGAAACCTCCCGCTGGGCCCTGATACATTGTAGATTGTTGTCAAGTAGTCATCAGACTTATGACTAGTCATCAAACTTATGTAAAATCTCTCTCTTTCAAGTGCAATTAGAATATAGTTAAGTAATTCTATTCAAAGAACCAAAACATCAGAGCAGGTAACTTCAAATGTCCTATCAAAGCCTCACTTCCAGAAATCCAGAGAGTAATGTGCAGAGACAGAGCCGTACTCATTAATTCGGCTAACACCTCAGCTGCACTCATGCCAGGTTCAACAACAACTCCCCTTGCGTATTAATGGGAATACTACTATGACTTATGGCATAACTTGTGTTAAGAAGTAAATTGCTCTACAAAGTGCTAAGCAATTACACTGGGAGGGCATTCAGTTTGTACAAGCCAGAAAACAACGCAGAGCTTTACTTAGAGCAAACCAAAGGGCGTCATCGGTAGACAAACATGTACTTGAGATTTTCTAAGCCCTGAAATAAAAGTTCATCTTAAGTCTTTCTAAACCAGGTGAAAGAGAAGACATCTGATTATTCAGCTCAAAAAAGAACAGGCCTATGAGCCAGTAAAATACTATCACAGCACAAAGAGTATCTCTCACACCAAGCAGAGAATGGTCCCGATGCACATGGGAGGCTGCCACCTCCGCCTCCTCAGTCAGAAACTATCATAACACACTTCTGACACATACCGTGGCCTTTTTTGGGGTCAGGAGTTTGTGAAGTGCTAAATTCCTTCTGCTCTAACTCGGCTTTGACACTGCCAGGCTGTTGATACACAATACCTGCTCCGGTACACTAGCTAGTCAGCATGGCACCGTCCTTATCATTGCTTGTTTACTATAAACCTGTGGCAGGGTTTAGCCGCTTGCAAACATTTGTTTTCAGAAAACACTGGACAGATATATCTGCCTCTCAGTATCCTTCCCTTTTTTAGTTTTTGGAAGTGAATGCTGCCTCTCTGGAAACCCACTTTATGAGTGACTGGGAGTTCCTCTTGCTTGATCTATCACAGTGGGCAGTTTCAGTTCCTCAGTTTTGGACTTTACATCTCATCAGACTTTAAGATAGGTGATAATTTAAAGTTTATCTCTGCATGAAAAGACTCCTGGAATATATCAGCTGACCTGAATGAACTCATTGTCAGACACATGGACAGGAATCTCATTTCCAATGACACTATACAGAGGGATGCATGAAAATGTGGCAACATGACTTTAATTTTAGTGGGAAAAATGACTTTATTGCATTAATAATGCCTAAGAATATCTTACTGATAAGCAGTAGCACCACACTTAGTTATGTATTTGACTAAGGAAATTGTAATTTATAAAACCATATCGGTACTGTGCCTTTAAGGTTCCTTCAAGTCCTCTGGTGTTGCTGCCACTACTCAAATACTGCTGAAAAGTCTGTGGTGGGATGATTTGCTATGCTTTGCCAGATCAGGAAAAGAATTTGAAGAAGGCTTTTTGGCACAGATTCAAGGTAAAAGCATGTTTCTTATATGCAGTATCTCAATTCCCTGAATGATTAACAAACCACATTTAGCATATGTGTCTGATGCTTTGAATATCTTTCCAAAGATGTGGTCATAATATTTTTTATACTCTTAGGAAATAATGAAGGAATTAAATCTAGTGAACACTGCTGTATTGGATTCCTTAACTTCCAACATGATCAAGCCTGATCCCTTGCAATTTTGGATGTCTTGAAAAATGTAATTATTGCAATAGATCTGAGAAACATGCAAGAAATTCTAAGGGGAATACTACTAATAGTATCGTGTAAAACTTGCAGCTTTATTTTCAATAACATCATATATTACAATGCAGGGAACCGTAATGAATACACCGGGATTTTTACTTTAAAAAAACAATGTGACTTCAGATCCAGCTAAGTATACACATAAAGGAGGACAAAATATTTTAAAACACTGCATATACATAGATCCCAAAGCAGTGGGGTTTTTCCCCCTGTAAACTCATCTTGGTAGGTATTAAATAGAATCAAGCATGTGCAAACCTTAAAATTAGCTCATCAGCTATCACAACAGCTGAACTGCTCCATACAGGGGCAGCTGCCGTCGATGGTATACACATTTGTGTGCTCAGAGCTATGCTCGTGGAAAGCGTATACTGTACATTCCAGCTTTGTGATGACACAGCTGTAGACCAGGATAAGCATTTCTGCGTGGCGGATGTCCCTCATCTGCCAGTACTGCTGATGCCTGTGAACCCTGGTTACACATGGCATTGTCACCGGCAGAAATGCAAGATGGGGGTCTACGTTCCCTTACAGGGGGACTGGTGTTTCTAAGCGCACAGCCCCCCCATTCATGACAAACAGCCATTCATAAAATCTACAAACGAATGGATAAAGTTCACAGAGATATCCAGAAATTTCCTCCATAGCCTTGACATGAATTACAACAAATTTTCACAGGCAGTTATCTAAGCCTGCTGCTCTCCGCTGCTCAGGCTTGCCTTGTCTAAAACAGGAGTCAAGAACCAAAGTCATTTTATACAGGAAGAAGCATACAGAGGAACAAGTGTAATTTTAGAGGGGAGTCAGCATGAGGGCAGGAGGAAAAGTCACACCACCAGCTCTGACACAGCAGCGCACGAGTGACATGCGTCAGCTGGGCACTTCTGCAGGAGCTGCACTTCCAAACTGGCAGATGTCATCAGCATATCATTACCATCATGACTGCTGCGCCACAGACATCTGGATAAATCTAGTCCTAGGTCTTCCAGCACTTCATGGACCAAGCCATCTAGATAAAGGGTACACCCTTTCACAGTGAATCATCTCATGCCCTTTCCTAGCCCTCTGCTTCTCAGTTTGTCTTTTGACTTAGAGCTGAGCACATGTCTTTGAGCAAGGTTAGTTTTGCCTCACCGTATTCGCGAGGAACCAGACGCCATTGTGCAGGAGTCTCCCTCAGGAATTCAGGTCATCAAGTCTCCACTAGAACTGGTCCCCCTGCCACAGCATGCCTCCTGAGCCTGCCACCCCACAGAGATTGCTCT
Organism: Opisthocomus hoazin; assembly: GCF_030867145.1. Taxonomy (NCBI): domain Eukaryota; kingdom Metazoa; phylum Chordata; class Aves; order Opisthocomiformes; family Opisthocomidae; genus Opisthocomus; species Opisthocomus hoazin. The sequence goes on from NC_134454.1 coordinate 44,460,285, forward strand.
CAGCTCTTCGCTGCAGTAGTCATTTCACCTTCCAGTTGCCTGAGGGAAGGGAAGCTCCCACTCTAATAAGTGTTGCATGGCATCTACCACGGCTACCCTTTCCTTCTTATGTAGGCTAAGCAAGGAGTCTTCTCCACTTAGCACTCCAAAATGACCAGAGGAACGTATTCTGTGGACAAAAACCAGCAGAAAGTTTTAAAGAGGCCATGAGAAACGTAGTGCATGGAGAAGAGCAAAGGCCTTTCAGGCTAATTACTGCTCAGCCCCTCGGCTGGGTGTGTGGGAAGCACAGAGGGAATGCTGCATGTGAGGAGGCCAGTGCTCAGCACAGAGCCAGCGCTCAGCAGCATGAAGAGGGGCAGACTTGCCTGCTGAAGCAGGATAACCAGGGGAAAGAAACTACACCTGTTTACAGCTGAACCAGTTGCTACAAAGGACTTCACGTTATTCATCCTGGCTCCAGGATATTCAACTGGTCTCACAACTGTATTAAAAGGAGACTGACAGCACCTGAGTATTGGAAAAAATAGAAGATTGGTCATGGGCTGTAAGGAGGAGAAGGGTGAATTACATGAAGTTTTCTGGAAGTGTAAAGCTGCATTGCCCTGGGAGCTGGAAGAGGCTCTTAGAGCGGAATAGCTAAGGTAGGAAACATGAAGTAGGAGAGCTGAAGCACCTTTTTTTTGTTTTGTTATATACTTGGAGGAAGCGGAGAGTGCCTTGTACTGAGTGACCTTCACAGACCACTTAAATTGCACAAAGTCTCCTGTAACAGTCAGTTTTGCTCTTCTTCACTTTGACTTGATATTTCCCAAGTTTAGGGTGTTTTTTCTTCCATTACAGCTTCTGGAAGTGTCATGTCCATCTGACAAAAGGGAAAAGAGTTCAGAGCAGTGTACCTGGGTTTAGTTCACATTTGACATCAGACACTGAAATGGAAGAGAATAACCCTGAACTTACAAACTGACTGTCAAAAATGCGAATGTATTTAGAAGGCTCCAGTTTGCACATACACCTGAGCCTGGTGCTGGAAATTTAAACATCAAAACAATGTTTTGTTGTAGAATTGGCATTCAATCTCTAAATTGCTCCTGTAAAAATGTGTCTCATAATCTAACATTTGGTGAAATGCGGCCAATCTTCAGGTAGTTTATCTTCCCTGTAGCTGAAATGAACAAATCATATAGAAATCTCTGTAGCACATTACCTATGGGAAAAAAAATCTACTTTTCAGATAAGATTGTTTTATTCTTTTTTGGTAATGAAAAAAATAAATTTCTGTCCACACACTCATTGAATTCAATGATGTGCTATTGAGTGCAAAATGTCATGGAGACTGTTATAGAATTTTACTGCTGAGACAACTCCATGTAGCTGCAGTCCAACAGTATTACATGGCTGAACTTCATGAGGCAATCAAAAAGAAGGTATTTCAGACAGAACTTTCCTTTTCTATGAGTTTTTCCTTAAAACACAGCTACAGTTTGCTATTAATACTCGGAAAAAGATCCTTTAAATACTTGTGAAGGAATTTGTCAGGCAAAAATGTAAATTTTTCAGAATCTGAATACCACTGTACTAGGCATGGGTCACATCTTAGTTGCCTCTTCACACTGCTAACCCAACTACCAGTGCAACTGTGTCCTACATTAAAGTCCAAAACTGACACCCGCTAGGCTTGAAGGGATTTTAAGGCCATTCATTAGTTTTCATTGCAGGAAATTTTGAATTCAATTCATTCTTCACCAGTTCCACCCTTTCCTCGCTTTTGCATTTCATTCAACTCAAGCTGTTTCCTAGATCAACCCTAGCTCCGAAGTCTAACAAAGTCTTTCCACTGTTGTTAATGGGCACTGGAGCTGACTCTGATATTTAAGCAATCACCATAAGTGGTGAGGACATCCCAGGCAAGGGGAAGTCTTTGCTCCTTTGGTAGCCCTGGGGCACATGGTGAGAGTCACGTGCTGCAGCATAGCCCCCCGGAAAGGCTGCTGGGGCTCTGCAGGAGCACAGAGCAGCCCAAGCCTGGCCCAGGCTGGTGAGCTCAGGCTATTCAGGAGGATGAGGGCAGCAAGGAATGCGGTTTGATGCCTCCCTGGTGGAGCTACTGGCAGCAGGGTGCAAGTCCCCTTTGAGACAAGCATTGGGAACAGACTACATCATATGCAATAAAACACAGCTAAAGTTTTATTCACTAAAATGTCAAGGAATTTTTCTCTGATGTGTATTTTATGCTATTTCTTTTCTAAATGCAATTCCTGCATAACTCTTACAAAGTCTTGGTCTTACTGTTGCCATATAATTTCACAAATATATTCACTCATTTTAAATTGCCAAAATATAGGTAAGCTACAGTATGTTTTTTCTTTAAATACAGGCACAAATACATCTGCATATACTAACATGAACACAGTCCCAGTTCTTCAGGTATAGTTAAGTCCCCTTAACTATACCTGAAGAACTTTGAACCCATTATAATAAATCTATTCTGGGCTTTGGAACAGCACTATGTAATACCAGCTTATTCTCAACAAGGTCCATAACCGCTTTCAAAGAAGTTGTACATGTGTATGTCATGTGTTTTAAATTATAGGGGAGTTAGAAATGGAATAGAGAACATCCTGGACTATCGCTAATTTTTCATGCATGTGTTGATTGAATAACTCTTACTGGAAGAGCTAACAGGAAAATATTTGATTCTATAGGGCTCAGTGGCTTACTATTCTTCACAACGAAGAGATGTTTAAGTGAAATCAATGTATCAGAATATTCCTTGCAGATTTATTTTATCTTTTAGTATGAGGCTGCAGAAACAGCAGGCTGTTATTGGTATGTTTTGGAAGATACTGTTTCAGAGGATCAGTTTTGGCAAAAGCAATAGTACTTGACACACTAAAACAACCCCTAACCACTAAGCAGCTGGCTTTTCTGTAAATTTAGTTATTGATCTCTCCATCTTAACAAACTAGAACACCTGTTGCAATAGCAGAATTGCAACATAAGTACTGCTGTGGTATTTGATACCAAAGCTGTTTCGCTCCACACTTAATTTTTATGAAGTAAACTGATGCTTATGCAAGCTGTTGTCAAGTTGAAAATATTGGAAAAAAATTTTTACCCACACCTACCTCAAGCAAAACACTTAGGCATATGCCCAACTATAAACATGTGAATAGTCCCACTGACTGCAATAAACGAGGCTGCTCAGTGAGCCTGAAAAACTTTGTGGACCCATTCTATAGCTTGTGATATGCGTAACACTGCAATGTGTCCTATACTGCTGGCAGTACATCAGAAATCAGAAATGAATGGTCTGTGTGCAAGAGGAATAGGGTATCTTACTTCTGTGTCAGGTAGGCATGGCAGCTGCCATATGACCTCTGACATTTCACTGCCCACTGGACAGAAACTTCAAATGCATCTGCACATATGTCTGTATACTGTGTTGATGGCACTGGACCTGCATTTGCTTTCCTCCAAACAACTAGATCCAGAGGACTAGTACAGACTGAGAATGACTGTGCCCTGCAGGGTTTCCCTTCAGGCTGACTTGAGGCAGAACTACTCTACCTGGGAACAAGTCACGCAATACCTGCAGTATACTCCAGAAATAATTTAAAACACCCTACTGACATTTCAAGAGGGTTTTGGTGTTCAGAAGGCACTTGCCCAAATTTTACTCCCTCTGTTGCAATAAAGTGCAAAGGTCCTGCTCAACATAAACATCCCTGCTGCACAGACCTTGCACAAAAGCAAGGGCACATCAGGGAGCATAGCAAGAGAAGGACAAACTAGAGTAGAAGCACAGTAATAATATCACAGTATCAGAGAAAAACAGTGGTGGAAATGTGCTCGTGAGGTCACACCGCTATTCTTCCCCTCCCACCGTCCCAAGGCTGTCCCAAATACGCGGAGACTATTCCTCACTGCTGTGTGTCCAACTTGTTCTGTTAAACTGCCAGTGACGAAGACACCGCAGTCTCCCTAGGTGAGTCATTCCAAGTGCTGCACTGTCCTGGACAGGGAAGACAGACTGTTCCCTCTGTTTTTTTACAGCAGCCTTTTACGTATTTTAAGACCAGTTACATGTATTAGACTAGCCAAAAACCTTGATTCTGACTGAGCTAATTGTTGGGTTATGTTTCAGGCAGTTATTGATTGCTGGCTCAAGTTCTGTTTATTTTCAAACACTATCCAATCTTCTTTTAACTTGACGTGCTCCCTGAGTGCAGCCAAGGGTTCAGGACTCTCACATTCGACTCACCTAATTGCTCACACCCTCCTGTTCTCCCAATTGCGCACATTCAGACGGGAGCAGCAGTGCTTGTGGAGCCCGTTAGATGCTGGTACAGAGGATTCACAGGCATCTCATCACCCATGGACGCTCCAGATGATGCAGCTCCATTTCAGACATCCACCCATGTACATTGATGCCTTTTCTTTTTTCCTAAGCAATCCCACTGCAGCGGGAGTCTTGGGAAACAGTTGTTCTCCTTCATGGAACCCTGCACAAAATTTGGACCACTGCTTGGGCTGACACCAATGTCATACGAAGTTTCTGGGATATGGTAGGAGCACCACTGCTCTCAGACACCTTTGGCAGGATGTCAGAGCACCAGGATGCTGGGACAGGAACAGGGAAATCTGCCCCAGTTGGGAGCCCTAACCACGGCTCAGTCCAGGGGCCCAGCCTTTCATGTGCAGCTGCAGGGTTTACTGTTGAAAACAAAAAGGGAAAAAATGTATTATCTTAAAACATCTTAGGAAACAGTGGTTTGGTGAGACATTCAGTAAAATGTAGAGTAGCCCAGAGTTATGAAACATTGTTATGAAGGTTAGGCGCAAAACCACATTCAAGGCCCTGTGCATTTTAGGTATGACACAGTCAATCTCTTAGGCAAATTCTACTTTTTTCCAAGGTAAATGAAAAGAGAAAAAAATAAAACAAAATTTTAAAATAAAGTTGGGTAAGAATCTCCAATACACTGACATTTCCATACCTTCAAACATTCAAGTGAAGAATCCTACACAGTGGTCTCTGAAGGTGATTTTTAAGACAATGTAGGCATGTACTACATTTCAAAAAGCTGCATTTACAGAGGTTACACAGTTACGAAGCCTACCACTGCATGACATTTCCTGACTAAACCACTCCAGACTTTACTGCAACAACCTTTCATTTTTCAGACAGTTGTTTTTAACAATATTAAGTATTTTCCAGCAAAGGGTGATAATATTCACATACATCACTACCCAAAACCAGATCCTTGGTCAAAATACAATTAATGGGAAATTTTATAGCAGCCTTATCAAGACTAATCTCTTGAGTTTCTGGCCGCAGGTGGAGAGTGTGCACTGGCTGCGGTACAGCCACACGTTAAACCTCAGACCATCCTCCACTGACCCCTGCTTCCCCTCTGTTATTCCATACACCACTCCAGCTACTGCTCTCTCCCGCCTTCCTCCTTTCCCAAGACTCTTACCCCACATACCCCGCCAGGAAATTTCCTTCTCTTCCTCACAGGAAGCACCAGCAGAGGGAGCATTTAGAGCACGCAGAGACAAGCGCTCCCTTCTCTTCTCCTGCCTTCCATCCATGATAAGGAATCACACACCTTGAAGCTCCAGGACAGAGCCTGCCCAGCACAATTCTTTCAAAAATTCATCAGCCAAATGAATCTTCACAATATGCCTAAGCTTTGGAGAATACTAGAAGAGACCTCATGAGATGCATCCTGTGACCCCTGACATGAAGGGGGCCCTCGCTTCCGAATTAAATATCACAGAATCAGAATCACAGAATGGTAGGGGTTGGAAGGGACCTCTGTGGACCATCTAGTCCAACCCCCCTGCCGAAGCAGGGTCACCTACAGCAGGCTGTAGAGGACCTTGTCCAGGCAGGTCTTGAATATCTCCAGAGAAGGAGACTCCACAACATCCCTGGGCAACCTGTTCCAGTGCTCAATCACCCTCAGAGGGAAGAAGTTCTTCCTCATGTTCAGATGGAACTTCCTATGCTTCAGTTTGTGCCCGTTGCCCCTTGTCCTATCACTGGGCACCACTGAAAAAAGTCTGGCCCCATCCTCCCTACACCCACTCTTAAGATATTTATAAGCATTTCTTAGGTCCCCTCGCAGCCTTCTCTTCTTCAGGCTGAACAAGCCCAGCTCCCTCAGCCTCTCCTCATGGGAGAGATCCTCCAGTGCCCTCAACATCCTCGTAGCCCTCCGCTGGACTCTCTCCAGTAACTCCTCATCTTTCTTGAAGTGGGGAGCCCAGAACTGGACACAGTACTCCAGATGGGGCCTCACTAGGGCAGCGTAGACGAGAAGGAGATCTTCCCTCGACCTACTGGACACACTCCTCCTAATGCACCCCAGGATCCCACTAGCCTTCTTGGCAGCCAGGGCACACTGCTGGCTCATAGTCAACCTGTCGTCCACCAGCACTCCCAGGTCCCTCTCCACAGAGCTGCTTCACAGCAGGTCCACCCCAAGCCTGTACTGGTGCATGGGGTTGTTCCTCCCCAGGTGCAAGACCCTGCATTTGACATTGTGGAACCTCATCAGGCTCCTCTCTGCCCAACTTTCCAGCCTGTCCAGGTCTCACTAAATGGCAGCACAGCCTGCTAGTGTATCCATCACTCCTCCCAGCTTTGTGTCATCAGCAAACTTGCTGAGGGTACATTCAAACTTTTCATCCAGGTCATTGATGAAGAAGTTGAGCAAGACTGGGCCCAGTACTGACCCCTGAGGGACACCACTAGTTACTGGCCTCCAACTAGACTCAGCGCCGCTGATGACAGCCCTCTGAGTTCTGCCATTCAGCCAGTTCTCAATCCACCTCACTGACCACTCCTCCAGCTCACACTTGCTGAGCTTTCCTATGAGCATATTATGGGAGACAGTGTCGAAAGCCTTGCTGAAGTCGAGGTAGACAACATCCACGGCTCTCCCCTCATCCACCCAGCCAGTCATGCCATCATAGAAAGCTATCAGATTGGTCAAGCATGATTTCCCCTTGGTGAATCCATGCTGACTACTCTTGATAACCTTCTTTTCCTCCAGTTGCTTGATGATGACCTCCAGGATGAACTGCTCCATCACCTTTCCCGGGATGGAGGTGAGGCTGACCGGCCTGTAATTCCCTGGGTCCTCCTTCTTGCCCTTTTTGAAGACCAGAGTGACACTGGCCTTTCTCCAGTCCTCAGGCACCTCTTCTATCCACCAGGACCTCTCAAAGATGATGGAGAGTGGCTCAGCAATGACATCCGCCAGCTCTCTCAGCACTCGTGGCTGCATTCCATCAGGACCCATGGATTTGCAGGCGTCCAGAATGCTCAAGTGATCCCTCACACAATCTTCCTCAACCAAGGGAAAGTCATCCTCTCTGTAGGCTTCTTCTCTTACCTCCGGGGCCTGGGATTCCTGAGGGCCCGCCTTGGCACTGAAGACTGAAGCAAAGAAGGCATTCAGTAGCTCTGCCTTCTCTGCATCCTCCTTCACCAGGACACTTGCCTCATTCAGCATGCTCTGACCACATTCCTGTATTCTTCCCAAGTGGCCTGTCCCTCTTTCCACATTCCATGGACCTTTCTCTTCCACCTGAGCTCCTCTAGAAGCTTTTTGTTCAGCCATGAAGGTCTCCTGCCACCTTTTCTAGATTTCTTGCTCAGGGGGATGCACTGCTCCTGAGCGTGGAGGAAGTGATGTTTAAAGAGCGCCCAGCACTCTTGGACCCCCCTGCCTTCGAGAGCCTTGGCCCACAAGATTCCTCCCAGTAGCTCCTTGAAGAGGCCAGAGTTAGCCCTCCTGAGGTCCAAGGTTTTGATTCTACTTATCGCCCTGCTTCCTCCACGCAGGATCCTGAACTCCACCATTTCATGGTCACTGCAACCGAGTCTACCTCCAGCCTTCACATCCTCCACCAGTCCCTCCTTGTTTGTTAATACAAGGTTCAGCAGCGTGCCTTTCCTTGTTGGTTCCTCCAACACTTGCACCAGAAAGTTATCATCGATGCTCTGCAGGAACCTCCTGGATTGCGCCTGCCTAGCTGTGTGGTCTTCCCAGCTGATGTCAGGGTGGTTGAAGTCCCCCATGAGAACCAGGGCCTGTGACTGTGAGGCTGCTTGCAGCTCCCTGTAGAAGGCCTCATCAACTTCCTTCTCCTGGTCAGGTGGCCTGTAGTACACACCCACAATAACATCACCCATATGATTCGAAGATCCGGTAGGAAAAACCTAACAGTACAATGTATACTGTTAAGCAGGTATTCTTTATTGTTGCGCCGGGCACACGGGGGATTTCTCCTCCAAACATGTGCACCAGACACCCTGTTGCTTCAGGTTAAATACAATCACCCATGTAAATGTTCATTATATTTCTAGGAACTAATTAGCATATGTAAGTATCTTTCACGCATGTCTTTTAGCAACTTTGGGTGGTCTTCGGGGGTCCCAAGATGAAGGCCCATCCTCTTCATCACGCTGTTCACTGATTGACATTTGTTTCTGCGCAAATTCAGTTCTAGGATCACGTAGATCACGTCTTTCAGGTTGTTTGGCTCTAGTCCTGTTGCTCTCTTGGTGCCTCCTTATCTCTGTAGCTTGGCGCATTTGCCCTCCCAAGGCCGAGCTGTCTGGAGTAGAATTATTTAGGAGTCTCTTTTATTCCACAATTATCCCAATTATTTGCTGAGAACCAAGACCACTTTTGTTTCACTTAATTATTTTGTCTAACGACTAAATGATAGCTTGTGCCCATGTCCTTCCACTACATTCCTTAATGAGAAAACAGGGATTAGTGTAACAGTTACATCGTTAGATCACTATGCACGCAGAAATACAAGTTACAGTACTGAAGACTTCTAAAAACTAGAAAATATTAAGGCTTTTTTTTATAGTTTCACTTTTCTTACAAACCCTTCTATCACATATGAGCCTGTCCCTTAATTCTAACCCACAAGCTCTCAACTCGTTCCTCATCTGCCCCCAGGCCAAGCTCAATGCATTCCAGTTGCTCCCTCACATAGAGAGCAACTCCACCACCTCTCCTTGTTGGCCTGTCTTTCCTAAAGAGTCTGTAGCCATCCAAGACAGCATGCCAGTCGTGCGAGTTGTCCCACCACGTTTCTGTGATGGCGACCAAGTCGTAGCCGTCCTGCTGTATAATGGCTTCCAGCTCCTCCTGTTTATTGTCCATGCTACGTGCGTTGGTATAGACACACTTGAGCTGGGCTGTCAATCTCACCCCTGACCCTGGCACGCCAAGCCTGGGCTCATCCCTAGTGAGCTGGGCTGTGACCCCTTCCCCCTTCGAACCTAGTTTAAAGCCCTCTCAATGAGCCCCGCCAGCTCATGACCAAGAATCCTTTTTCCCCTTTGAGATAGCTGGACCCCGTCTGTCGCCAGCAGGCCCGGTGCTGTGTACACCTCCTCGTGATCAAAGAAACCAAAATTCAACCGATGGCACCAGTCCCTGAGCCATCTGTTAAATATCTCTCCTCCAAAGCATGGTGTGGTCTGCACTAGTAAGATTTTTATTCTAATTTCTACATTGAAAAATATACCTTCCCCATCTTGCTCTTGGCAACAGCAATAACATTTTCAGCTGGACGTTATCTGTAAAGGAAGCCAAACACAGCAAGGGATCTGCTTTGGAAGAGTCACTCCTTTCAGTCAGAAATTGTGCAGACTCTAAAATTTTACAGAGTCACAGAATCACAGAATGGTAGGGGTTAGAAGGGACCTCTGTGGACCATCTAGTCTGACCCCTCTGCCGAAGAAGGGTCACCTAGAGCAGGTTGTACAAGACTTCATCCAGGCGGGTCTTGAATATCTCCAGAGAAGGAGACTCCACAGCCTCCCTGGGCAGCCTGTTCCAGTGCTCAGTCACCCTCAGAGTGAAGAAGTTCTTCCTCACATTCAGACGGAACTTCCTATGCTTCAGTTTGTGCCCGTTGCCCCTTGTCCTGTTGCTGGGCACCACTGAAAAGAGCCCAAAGCTTGGCAAAACCATGGAGAACAAAGTTTCATGAAAGGAGCACGGACAGCCTCCCATACAGATGAATCCTAGGTTGTAATGGCACTTGTTATCTTGAAAAAAATACAGAAGAAAATCCTGTTATTCTGCAGAACCCTGGCTTCAGCACTCAAAGGATTTTTATATGTATCTATTCTTAAACGTGCAGAAGGTTTAAAGGATTATTTGGTCCTTCGCTTACTCTGAGTTGCACTGCATGTATGTTGACCTGAGTGACCAACAAGGTGGTAGCGATTTGCCACAGAAAACAGCATACACAAACCAGGTAATTATTTGGCGTGATCCTTCAAGCATTTAGAGTGTAGAAAGAAATAGCTATCTATTTCCTCACTCACAGTTCCCACGTTCACTACCTGAGCAGCTCAAAGCCAGCTGGAGCTCGCACTTCTCTCTGCTCACACTCACCATCAGCTGTTGCTTTTGCCATCTGTCTGGTTTCTGTCCCTCACTCTGGCGCATCCAGCAAGCTTGCCACTTTCAGCCAGTCTCCCCTGTGACACAGTCAGTCAGTGCTCTGACCTTCCTGTTCAGACCAAGAAGCTACTGTGCAAAAATGGTGGGTTCCAGAGTTCTCACATATTATTACACAGAAGTGGGTCATTTATTGCTTTCCTTTAGCCTCCTTCCATAGAATAGTCTATTCTAAAGAGATTTGTGTCCATCAAAAGAATGAAAACCACTACGGCCTTGCAGGATGATATTATAAAAACTACTAAGTACAAGGTATAAAGGTCTGTATTATGAATATAAGAAAATGACCAATGTTCAAAAAACCTGACTTACTGTATTTGGAAATAAAATATCTAAAAGACACTATGGGGACTAAAATGTTCTATGTTGTTGTTTTGGTCTTCTCTACAAAATATGTACAAGCATGCCTTCTACATACAGTTGTCTCATATTCATGTGCAGCAAATAGAGAACACAGGAACAGAGGAAATCCTATTCCTGTACACAAATCAGTCTGAAAAATTAGTAAAGGCATTAGTGGTTCTAAACTGAATATATAACCTTTAAATTTATACAGCTGCCTTGCTTAATTGTAAAACTGGCTTTTCAGCTGTTAGCTGAAGTCAGTTGTATTTTTATGAATTCAGGAAGTTAAATATCCATTTCCTCAAATTACCGTATATTTATGCAACAGTGTAGCTATCTCCTCAAGGTCTTTTTAAAACCACCTATTCTTTGTTTCTCTCTTTTTTACTGAATTATTTCAGATGCTGTGCATTGTGAAGTGCACAAACCAGGGAAGACTTTCTCCCCCCTCATATGCTGGAGCTGGTAGGAACCAAAATTTTCAAAAGGCAGCTGTCTGACCAGACATCACACCACTGTCTGTTTTGCTGTGGTGGCCTCTGACCGTTACTGGGAGAAAGAAGAACTGTGAGCTGAGTTCTTTGCAGTGAAGTGTACACCAAGGCTAGCTGTCCACACACATGCAGAACAACTCCAGGCGCAGGTGACGTGCTGCTCTTTCTTCGATACTGTTTTGTGCAAGTGTGTTCTGGGATGCACATTACTTTGCTTTGTTAAGTAGGACAAATGTTGCCTAACCTGGTACAACCCTGGGTCAAGTTTGCTGTGCTAGTTGGCTTTCTATTCCAGCGCTTGAATTAATGGTTCTTTAAATATTGACTGAGGAACTAGTAAAGGAAAGAATATTTAACTCTGTGGAGATACACACAATTATCATATGGACACTACCAGCTCAGTTCATCTGTGCACAGAAAAACTCTATATAATGCAGCTAGCATTGACAAGACATGCTTTCCAAGGCAAACCCTGAATGACTTCACTACAATGAACTAAAAATAAATCTAGTGAATAAATTACAAACCACGTTAAGAAACTGTACTCCTGAAACATGTGAATAAACCTAAGAGATACAGATGAAGAATACTTGAATCTTGACACAAATTAGACAAGTGGTGAACGTGTGTAATATTCATTATGTACAATTATGATGACGTACTTCTTCCCTGAAATGTCTCTAAGCCAGGCATGCATCACAAGACACATGAAAGAAAGGGTGGGGACAGAAAATATAAACCCAGAAAATTAACATTGATAATTCATATACATCCCTGCTGTTAGGTTGTTATGGGACAACCAATTCTTTAAATAGTTCCAAGTTTCAGGAGTGTTCTGACGTGCCATCATGGTCACCTCCCAGTGAAAACTGCTGTCTCAGGAAAGCGGAAGGTGGACGACTGGGGCAGGCTGGATATCAGAGTAACTAAAAGAGCCTAGATTTAATACGTGGCTCATTCCCAACTGGCTTTAGTTTGACTGAAGAGCACATTTTCAACAGAAATATGAGAACATAGTAATTTCTCTTTGCAGGCCATCCCGAAGGGTCTTGCAGCAGTGTAAAAATGGTGTAAATAATAAGTAAGGACATGCAGTCACTATTACCAGCACAAATGAATCCCTTTTTGCTTAGGACTGTCATTCAAGGGCAGAAAAACAGAGCAGAATGGAATGCTGTAACCAAAATTGCTAAGATAATCGCCCTGCGATAACAGAAAAAGTCTAAACAATGAGCTCAGATGAAGGATTAAAATCAAATACCTGAGCTCGGAGGTGCTGTAACATCTTAGTAGTCCAAGAGCGGCCCTTTGGAGGGAACAGACACAGGTACGCGGGGTAAGAGCAGCGCCTCTCCCCTGCGGGACTCTCTGGACCTCAGAAGCGCTCGTGCCCCTCGCCAGCACCCCGCAGGGCCCGGCAGCAGCCCACGGGACCAGGCAGCACCCCAAGGGCCCCAGCAGTCTCCCGCCCCAGGGGGCCTCGGGGTTCCCCGGGCTGGCTTTACCGGAAGGCGAGCTGCGGGGCGGGGGGCAGCAGCCAGGGTCGGGCTTTCCGGGTTTGCGGGGCCCCAGGCTTCATCGAATTTGGGATGGGGTTCGGCGAGGCGAGCAGGGCCGGAAGGAGGAGCGGGGCTGCAACTGGGGGGAAGTCCCCGAATAGCTGGGCTGTAAAACCTTCTCCCATGTGGAGCAGCCCAGCCCGTGGCAGGGAGAGCAGCGGCCAGGGAGCGGGGAGAGAAGCGTGGGAGGCCTGCCTTGGCCAAGCACCGCAAGCCGCAGGGCCCCGGGGAGCAGGGAGAGCCTTTGTCAAAATTGGACCAAATCCACCCCTGAAAGGCGTCTCACAAAGGGACTGTTTCAGTATCAAAAAAATTGCCCCAATGGCAGAGATTGCGGTGGCTCAGAGGTGCCTGTGCTGCCCGTGGGGCCCCAGGAGCTGCTGGTGGCGGCAGGGACCAGGGTGGCCTGACACACCTGCCAGCCCCATGGCGAAGCGCGAGGCACGGGAAACGCCGTGTGCGTGACAGACGCCTAGGAACAAAACAGCGACAAGGCCTCATGTGCCTCCTACCATCCTGCTAGGTGGTGGAGAAATGCTGGCAGCGCATAACTAGCATAAGTTAAAAGTTACTAAAGGTATACTGTGTTTTATTGCTTTCTTAACACGGTTGCACTGACATTGATAAAATTGTCAGCCCTTTCTTCTGAGCAGGCAAAACAGCAGACCATCAAAAGAGGGAACTCAGCCTAATTCTTCTTTATGGAGACGTGTTCCCTCCCCCTCAGCCCTTTACATTCTCCACTGAGTGGGGACAAATGTTTTCAAAACAACGATGACAAAAAAATTGAAAGTCCTGTATCTTTTTTTATTTAGCAAATACTTACTGAGCTATTTCAGATATTTTGAAGGGGCAGTTTAGTTTTCTTTTTTAGTGGATGACTTGCAGAACCTACTAGTATAAATGCAGCTATCAGTGATTTGATACACCAGAAAACAGTGTAGTTTACATTTCAAAGTAACATGGAACTGATACAATTGTCATAATGAAATCTATGTAAGTATCTATACTAGGTTTCTTCTTAATCTGAAGAAATGGAACTGGCACCTACAGAAAAGATGAAACACATTTGATTTCCACAGAACAGTATTCCAAGATTTCTGTTCTGACTGCTAGCCCAAAACACAGTATTTCTGATGATAATCTGTGGGGTCCATAGTTTAAGTTGATAAAAAATACTTCAAGAGAATATCACTACTTGTACCAAAAACATTCTGATGGTAGGGTTGATAGTTGAAGACGATGATGTTGTGGTGTGCCTGAGAAAGACTTTATCAGGGACAGCTTCTGAGAAACTGAGCAACAAAAATTGTAACAAAGGACTTATTTCCTTTGCATATTCTGGACTGGTTTTATCACAAAGGGAGAAATAATGTTAGCCTGAGTAGACGTAGGTAGATTCTGAACTCTTTTTCCAGGACAATTTTCCTCTACTGAACGTATCAATACTAACTCAGAATTACAGTGGACAGAATAGCTTATTATAATTAGCATATTTTTTCCCAGGGCTGTAGTTACCCAATTTCTGATTTCTTATGTTAATTCTTTTTCCAGAACTCTTCTGGAGGAGACCTATGACCCTGCATAAATAATTCTTGGCAAGCAGCACTTGTCACATACACAGAGGCTTCCCTATTGCATAATCTATACCCTTAATACCAAAGTTGTTATATTTCAGTGGATAAAAGTGATTACGTTGTTTTCGTGTCACAGTGAATATAACTCTAAAGAGATTATTTTGGATGTTGCGCACAGGCATATTGCTAAAAATAAGACTGGATTAAGACACATTGCAAGAGTACACGTTTACACATCCACAACATGTTATATGATAATATTTTCAAATTTGTTTAGAATGCATTCTTCCCATTAGCACTGCTGCCAGCAAATTTTTTTGTTAGAATATTTGCAATGATATTACATAAAAGCAAGGTAAGCACAGCCAAAAAAAGTCTATTTTTATGTGATCAACTATTCATGGAAATTTTCTGCCGTGTTAACAAAACACGGCAGAAAATTTCTCTTTATTCTGTTCTGAGAGGATTTTCTAGATACGAACATACTATTTCTGACAAGTCATATTGTGTGCACCTCTACTATGGCAGTATGGAAGCAGCAGAAGAAAAGTCATGTTTATCTGCACTTTTGGTGTGACTCGACCAGGTCTCCAAGGTAAGGTACCATTCTTCTACAGAGCAGCTTTGTACAAGTAGTAAATGTTTATGAATGACAAAAAGTATGACAGACCTGACATGTATTTTGATAAATGATTAGATTTTCAAATCAGAAAATAATCTGCAAAATCTGTTCTAGACATCAGCAGCACTTGGGGTATATCTATGCAGTAAAGCGTTTAAGCTGGAGACGATGAAAATTAACACAGTATAAAGTTGCAGAAGCAGCTGGTTTTAGAAGACATGGCAATGGGGAAGGTTTGAAGGAGAATTACAGTGCTGGAATTCCTTAAGGATCTTGACACCACTCTTTGTCTGAAACTTTCAATAACGATTATTTACAAAAATTAGGACTGTGTGGAGGAAACCTGATGACAACATGAGTTTATGCAATGAGGTATGCTGTGATGATGACAGAGCCCAAAGGCATTGCCGAGGCAGGTGAGAACCAGGGTATCATACAGAAAGAACTCTGAGAAGAAAAAATTATAAAAGCAGGGTGAAACTCTGTAGCTGAAATTGGGAAATGATGCACAGGGCATTAATGACAGCATTTTGCTACAAGGTAAAGATGTTTCTTTGGAAGTGATTCAGAAAGAGAAGGACACGGGTACATCTTAGCCCATGGGAGGACTGCTGTGAGTCACCGGTGTAACAGTCACAGACAAACTGAAGGTGGCACCAGGATACACTGGATGTGGCATTTCCACCAGAAGTAGGGAAGAGGTCATGCCGGTTTACAATCCCTTATCCGGGGTACAACCCATATCTGAGTCACCGGTGCTCCAAGGGAAATTAGGAGTCTCTGTTATCACCTGACCTGACACAAGACTGGCTTTGCACATTAGTGAAATGGAAGATGAACGGGGTGCTCTGCATTGTTCTCTGCAGATTCATCAGAGAGAATACAGTTGAAGTAGGGACCTTGTTTTGAGCCATCAGACCAGCTGGTTTCTGGAACAACCTAGCAGCTCCAACAGGGCTGGGGACTCTCTGATCCAGAGGATTTCTGTCTTGCGATTTACATAGTGGCAAACATCGTTCTTGTGTCAAAGTGTTCACAGTGTTGGCTTTTGACAGAAGTAATGCTGGTGTGCTTTTCAATGGTAGGGTGGCACGGATACGCCATCGGTGTACTGGATCCCTTTGGGATTTCCTGGTGGGTCATGAGAAGAGCTGTTTGCTGGTTTAGGCAGTCATCACTGCCTGCATAGCTATTCTGTTTCCGCTAATGAACAGGAGGATGCTGGAGGGGTGGGTCCAACCCATGGGCTGTGTTGAGTTACTGTACTATGAAGGTACCACATACGTAACCACTGCATACATTTTACTGTGTTGTGTGGCATTTGTGTGTGAGGAATCATTTGTATGGAGTCATTTTTATGAAATCTATGAAGAAAATACACACGGTGAGGAATTTGTATCTAAGAAATAGAAGAGCGAATGTACAGTTGATCAGCCAGTGGCAGTTGTAGTGAGTCAGTGACAATGCCATGAAATAACAGCTTCTGACCACTCGCATATGACAACGCAGAGCACTTGCATGTGTTGCCCATTACAGCCATCCTGAGTTCAGTGGCACAATGCCTCTTCCAGACTCTCTGACCATCAAGTCACCTCTCTGAAGAGCATTAACAACGTCTCTCCAGCAGCTTGGGAGGCTCCAGAGCCTTCCCTTTTCCCAGGAAGCACAGAAGGTAGGCAATGAAACCAGGAGAGTAGTTTTCTAGCGAACAGAAGCATAGCTGTGTTTGCTGGCCATAGAGCCAGATAGGAGGGTGCCTCAGCAGCAGGGTTTGAGACAGGGTCTCAAGAAGACAGGGGACAGTGGTGCAGGGGAAGCTCTGCACACCTATGCTCTTCACTGTTGTGTGGCTCACTCTTGCCACACGGCTTTTATTTTGCCAGGAGAAGTGTTTTACCAGAGCTGCTTTGTTCTTCATGATGCCGTGCTCTGTAAGCACCCCTGCACTCAAGAGAAAAAAACCTGGGAAACACAAGCTACCCTCTACTTTGCCACGTATCTAAAGTTGTCCAAAACATAAGGATGGAATTCTTAAAATCTACTATCAGGATAAAGCCAAAATGTTGGATAGTTTTTAGAAAGAGAGCCTTATGGCATGTCCTTTATCCCTGGGCTGTCACTGAGCCAGCAGAGCTGACAGCTGGCTAACATAGGACAAATTAACATGTTATAGCCCCAAAAGGTGGCATCCCAGACTAATTTGGTCTCCATAGTGGGATTTTTAAGATGACAGCTCATATGCTCCAAATTGTCACAAAAAGCTCAGGTTGCAAAAGTAATGCGAGAATTGGGTAGCTGGCAGCAGATTCGTCCCTCAGAGGCAGGAGACAGAAATGGGTATAATTGTGGACTGTAAGTGGTTACAAGAGAGAGGGAATTGTTAACAGCCTGTGCCTGCTGGCAGGTCTGAGAGGTAAGCATTTATACCTCCAGTCAGTAATTGCACCCAGTCTTTGCTCTCTTGCCCTGAAGAAACTGAGCCACAGTCAACTCAGATCTCACTGTATAAACAAAAATGTATTTTTGAAAAGGTTTGATTCGAAAAGGTGATTACCAGTGTTACTTCTCTAAGCTGCCTTACCTGCTACCTCACCTCTCCCCACCTACAGAGGATGGTGCTGCCTATATTTATGAATTTGCCCTCTTAGCCTCACAAGGCCCTCCAGTGTTATGCCCTTCATACAACACAGTCCACATAGC
Organism: Opisthocomus hoazin; assembly: GCF_030867145.1. Classification (NCBI taxonomy): domain Eukaryota; kingdom Metazoa; phylum Chordata; class Aves; order Opisthocomiformes; family Opisthocomidae; genus Opisthocomus; species Opisthocomus hoazin. The sequence goes on from NC_134454.1 coordinate 44,478,093, forward strand.
TTTTGCTGAACAGCTGGGCTCAAGATTTTCCAGTTCAATTTTCAGATCTTTTTTGGAACAGGGTGGGAGAAGTCCTTAAGAGCAAATTTTCAGATTTTTCCTCAACACTTTAACAGCCCTCCACTTTTGTCAATCCAAGCACAGGGATATTAGAACTTTTGGATTTCTAGGCACATATCACACAAACGTAGGTGTTCCTGTCAGTGTTGTACGTACAGGTACCATTTACAAAGCCGGTTAGGCATCAGCCACACAACAACATGTAGGATATAGTTTTAGGGAGAGTTTTTGAACCCTTGGCCTAAAGGAGAACTGATGAATCTGTAAGACCTTGCCAGAAAGCAGTACTAAACAGAAGCTTTCTCCAAGCTCTGAAGTGCCATCCATGCTAAGGAAGTCTTGTCACAAATTTCTCTAAACTGGCTTCCTAAATCTGCTTGGAAAACCTACTTGTCCACTTCTTTCTCTGTTTCTCAGTTATTCACACATATTTTATGCAAACATGTTTTTCTTGAAGATATGCTATTTCATTAACACAAAGATGTTTCAAAAACTTATATCAATATTGATAATCAATGAAATGCTTTTTGAAATCCAGGATGTAATTCCAGTGGAGAAAGAGAGGAAAAAAAAGCACATGCCTGAGCTGTTTCATTGAAAACCTGAACAAAAGCTAACATAAAATTCTCAAAAATCATTGCAACTGCTCTTCTCAGAAAGCTTCAGCAATTTCTCCAGCTCCCATTGCCCCAGCATTCACAAAAAACACTCCACAGGGATTCGGCTTTGCAAACAGATAAAAAAAGCTGAACTAGGTCACATATAGCAGCTCACCACCTTGCCAGTGTCTCTTTATGTTTAATCACTCAAGTCCCACACCTAACTTCTCACAACTACAAAAGTTTATTTACATAAAGCCAACAAACAGTATCTCCGTCAGTGGTACATATGAGGCTGTGCCACTCATTAATGACTGTGAGATGGAAAAGACATGTTTGCTTGAGAATAAGCATCACGTCAATTCAAGATGCTCTTGAGGGAACCAGATATAAGCCACAGTAATTGAACTGGGCAGCCTCTGCCCCTGTTGTTCAGGAGTCTCTGGGCCAAAGCCAAATGAAGTATAATTAATATGCCTGGGAACCCATAAACAAATGAGACAAGCCGGGTGGGAGGTAGGATATCTGTGTCCTTTACATGTAGTTTTATCTGAGTTGATAGCTAACAAACACTTTTGGGAGTGCTTATCTGTTGAAAGTTATTTTCCTTCTGGAGTAATGTTTCTCTAGAGACGAGTTGTGCCATGCAAGAAACAGAAGGATCTTTTTTTCCTTAAAAGCAGTGGTGCCAAAAATATACTGCCATAGACATTTTTTAAGCTAAAGCCAGGGAAGTTTATTGACTAAAGAGCGAATGGCTCTGAAACTGAGATGTCCCTTGTACTGAAGTCATCTCAATGGCGGTCATAGCATCTATCAGTTCTGGGATCCTGGGGACATATTAAGTAGCACAGTACAATACTCTGTGTTCTAAGGACTAGTGTACAGCACTTAGATTTAAAAGCCAATAACATATTCATTAGCACTAATCCACAGCTGAACTGGAGCCTAACCAAGCCAAACTATAACTGTATTTTTTAGCAGGCAAAGCTAGAAATAAGTAGATGATAATCTGGAGTATCTAGCTGTTTGAAAGTCATATAGTCCAGGAAATACTGTCCTTCCTGCCAGGTGGATAGGAAATATCTTTAGTCATTAGCATGAGACAGCAATCTCCCTAATTTCCCCTCTCCAATTCCTTTCTCTAACCCTGCTGTTCTCCATGCTCTTGCAGGAAGATCTGCTACAAGTTCAGTATGTACCACAAGTGTGATGGGGCACCTGAATCTGTAAGGAATTAGGTCTGTAAATCCCATTCAGTAAAAGCGTACCAATGAGCCCATGAACAGTCCCTGCTGAGGGAGGGAGAACATTAAACGTGTACAATTCTGCACATATTTTTTCAAGCCCGACCAGGTAGACAAAGAGTTAGAGATGAACAAGCTTTTCCTATCTGATCTCTCACTTTGCATTTCATAACTAACCTTGACACCAGCCCTTTCAGCAACGTATAAACTAGAAGGTGAAAAAGTAGCTGCTTAGTTGCAACCCTGATGTGCAGGCACTTGCCTTTAAATTATAACTTTTAGGTAGCTGAATGATAACTAAGATTATTATCATCCTTCTAAAATTTTACTAAAGACACTAACCGAATATGAGGAAAGTAACAGTGCATCCTACATTAACAGAAAATAATCTGCTCAATTAAATAATTTGCCTAGCAGAAGACTTGCGTTTACAGTCTGAGCTAGGATCAAATTCAAAATCAAAATGCATTCAAGTTGAATGAAAAACGTTAGTTGTAAGAGAGGGAAGAAAAGTGTGAACAAAAGACAGCTGAGTGTGTTGTCCACTTTTAGGGTATGGGAATTGTTCCAAATATTCCTTTGAAGTTTGAGATTGGGTGTTGTTTGGCATAAAAGTTCTTCTCACCGCAACAGAAACATAACAGAATTTTAACTTTCAGTGTTACTTATTTCCAGTTTAATTAAACTTCATTCATCTGTGGTATGGCTTAACTCCCCTGTGTCTCAGCTCTGACAATAGTATGACAAAAATACCATTGTATCAACATCAAGCAGAAGACAATGAAGGAGCATCAAAATTTCAGAACAAAGGAATAAAAGTGTCTAGTTTGTTGTATTTAACCTGAGAAGTACCAGGACTGATCCTGCATCTACTAAGACTAGTATAATCATTGGTTTGATGTCAGGGACATGAGTAAAACAAGCTGGTGGAGGACCAGAAGCAACTATAGGACCCTAACTATGTTGCATGTCTGAACTGCAAAACTAAAAGCACAAAAATGTTCCAGGGACTGTGAGTGTAGGATGAGATTGCTGTCATGCATGCTAGAAACTTCCACCAAGCACTGCCCAAACCTCCTGATAGTGTAGGCAATATCAATTTTCTACCTCAAGGCTAAGGGCAAAGTAAATTTTCTTTATAATAGCAATATCTAGATTTGCTAGAGTAGCAGAGCTGCTGGCTCTGGAAGAAAGGAAATAAGTTTCAAGGGGTTTGGGAGACCTGTGGATGGAAGGAGACAGTAATGCTTTAAGGATGGAAGATGAGAACATAGTATTCAGTGCAGGTTTGGGGGCTTTGAGAAGGAAGGAGTTTCAAATAGAGTAAGGAACTGGAAAAGTTGAATGGAATGTGAAGGGACTGGAAACAGTTTTCCCTCTGTGCTCTTAGCAAGCTGTCCCCCTCTTCAGTCACATCTGCCCCCAACCCAGCCGTAGCTGCTCCTTCCAGGCCACCAAAAGTGTTGTTTTGGCCTGTGTCATCCCTGCTCCCACCACCCCAGAGACACATGCCCTTCCCTCTGCAGAACCTCCCATTCAGCTGCTGTAGGCCACTGCTACAAGAACAAATCAGGAAGGTGATATGAGATGCTAAACACAAAGTCCTGAAACATGGCCAGCCAGGCACTCCTTATGAAGGCATTTAATACTTTTGCTGTCATGGATGCAAGCCACAGAATCAGGGCCTCAGGAAGCAGCTTTGCTGGTTTCCAGCAAATCCGTATCTATTTGGAGTTATGAGTGGTGGTGGAAATGGCAAGGAAGAAGGTGCTGTCCTGTTTGTCCACACGTGTATACCATCACACATGGAGCAAGAGAGCAGCCCCAGCTTGTTCAATAGCTGACACCAGTGTCTGCACAATTTCTTCTGTGTCTCAAAATGCATGAGATAGACAAGATTTGCCTGGACTAAACATCCCTCTCCAGAGCTCAGACAAGCAGAGGCTGAAGAAGAGTAGAATGAAAACAGAGTTAAAGAAATAAATCGCAAGAATTTTTACCAGTAGCCTGAGCAATGAAGGGAGAATGCGCAGAGGAGACAGTGAAGAGAAGTGAAAGGGATCATCCTCAAAAAGCAGAGTGAGAGAGAGCAGTGCTACCCCCACCCCCTGCACCCAGCACACAGCAGGGACCAGCTGGAGCTGCTAGTCAGCCTACACAGACCAGTATGGAAAGATGGCTAAAGAGACCCTCTGAGTATACTGAATACACCCTGCATGCAGAAATGGGGTGTTTCATTGCGTGAGGCCAGTGGCCATCTGTTTTCAGTGCTTTGTTTTCTGCCACATAACCTAAATCAGCTATGTTCTTACCATTCATTGTGCTGGGCCGGCACTGGGGGGACCAGAGCCTGGCAAGACAGTTCAGCAGGCAGCACCTCTCTGTGTGCCAGTACTGGGTACAGGCTTAGACTGGCAGCAGGGATTTAGGCTACTAACAGAGTATTACTGCAATTCTGCTTCAGCGAGTTTCTCCTTCATCCATCAAGTCACTGCAATCTTTGTCTCTTAGATGTATAGCTGTGCAAGACTGAGGAAAATATTATGGGAAAATGTTATGTATCTATCTATACCTTTCCTTTTTAACCTAAATAATGGTTGTTTTCATGTGCACTAAAAGTATTCATATATGTCTAAAAACCAAAAAGAAACTCAAAATAACACGTGCAAAAGCAAATAAAATAGAAGAAAAATTCTGGAACAATAAACAGTATTTTCACAGATTACCAGTGGTAAATAGCCAGTTTACATTTACAGTATCTGTGTGTAAAGAGGTGAAACAGTAATAAAAGCAGAATAAATAAACAACGGGGCATTGCAGAGGAACGAAAACCATCTTTCTTTGTTCAAGCAACTTGCCAAGGGCAGTCCCACATCTTGTGTTCTGGAAGACATGCTCAGCTGTTTAAAGCAGCAGTTTTTCCTGAGAAAATGTCTGACTCAATTATTTTTTAACCGTAAGCTAAAACTTCTGGCTGGATGCTTCAGTCAGAGGAGAAAGAGCAGCGTCCTTCACTCTGCAGGGCACGATGCCATTGTAAGATGCTATTGTGTATGGGGTGGCACAGTACGCTTATGACATCTGCGGCCTGAAAGTTGCAGGCCTATTTCAGAAGAGCGAGTTATGTCCTATGTGCTCTCCCAATAGGAACATTAAGAAGAGAGTTTTGTGGTTATCAAAATTCTTCATTTGTATCCTGCAGACTCTTGCACCTACTCCCCTAGTAAGTTCCACAAATACCTATTTAGCTTTAAATTGTGATGTATCGTTCCAAGAAAGGGTATCATATGTTCTTTCCCTTGACCTTAATATTTTCAGTAGAACAGAGAATAGATACTTCATCAAAAATCTGTTTCTCGTGAAATTGAACTAATAAATCAATTATTTATAAACGTACACTACAGTTTCCTTGCAATGAGTAAACCAACAGTCATGGATTTAGTACTAACAAGCTATCTCACTTGCCATTTGCTCAAGTGCACTGAAAGCGAGTGTGATCATAATTTTTAGCAAGAATTAATGGTAACATCTTGTCCTTATATTCTGATATATTTTTCTGTAATGTACGTATTCTGTACCAGTAAATGGTGCAGAGAGAAAAATCTGTATTCCTTATATGACAAGTTTTCCTGTTTCTGGCGCTTCAAGGAACACAAGATTGTGATTCTCTCAGCCAAGAGCAGCCACCTCAGTATTTGTGAAGAATTTTTAAAGGCAGATGGGACTGTGCAAGCTTGCCAGCACAGGTGCAGATGTGAAGAAGCTGTGCTTAGAAGATGTGGTGCCCAGGTCAACAGGCTCTGCAGAGAGGACTGTGTGAACACAGCTATCCAGCTTCTGGATCTGAGCTAGGTAGGTCTGCACAACCATGAAAACTTTTTCTTCGTATCAGCGGCCCGGATATCTCAAAAGGAATCAGACTTGCATGAAAATCCAGCTGTAGAGCATTTGCTTTTCCCATGTAGATACTTTAATGCAGACAGGGAGGAATATATGTCCTGAGGGATGAAATTCTGATTCTGAAAACCTAGGCTCTACTGTTCCCCAAAGCTGGGCACGTTTACCTGTTTAACTCAAAATTTCCCAGCCACAAAATACATCTGAGGAGAAAAACTGCTCCGAGTAGCTCTTGGCTATCTCCTGTTCAACTCCAAAGAAGAACCAGCCCCCTAAGCAGCTGTCCTTTAAGACTTCCAGGTAAGCCTTAAATACACCTCCCACATACCCACCAACCCGGACTACTCACAAAATGGTGTGAGATTTTACAGAAAGCATAGAGATGATGTGATACTGATCTTACAATTAAAGGTCCAGTATTTAGAGTAGTTGCCAAAATTCCTTGCCACAGCCTAACCACTGGACTAAATAATCACGCTCTCAGTTTGCTAGCCTAGTTAGTCTTGCATTCTTGCTGCAGAAGGCATTATTTCAACAAGAGTGATCTCTCAAAACGAAAATGTCCCATTAACTGATAGTTTGAACACCATCCTGGCTGGAGAGAAGATCAGTGTGTTTTTTAAATGTTTTTATTAGAAAGAGGAAATAAACTCATGTCTTCCACTTTTAGACCAAGTGTTTTAAGTATAAGGCTATTCTATAAATATTACATAATGCTTTCTCATTTTACTCTACAAAGAAACAGTTACCTCTGCTCAGTTGATTAAAATCAAGGGTAAAGGAGATTACCCGTAGGAGGCAGCTCAGATCTGTGGATCCCAAGATGACAAATGTGAACCAGTTTCAGGGAGCTTCCTTCATTAGCTTTAGTAAATCTCTAATGAGCTTGCTGGGCTTTGACAGCCCCTTTCTGAGGCATCCCGTTTTGTCCACAGGTGACCTATTTCAGAACCAAGCTCCTTCAGCATTTTTTCTTTCATAATCTCAGTAGTCCTGTACCACCCTCTGATTATTCAGTGGGGAAGAAAAACAAAGTGTCTGTTAATTTAAGGGTGCAAGGGTGCCACAGTGGGTGAGGGCAGAGGCAATCGCAGACAGCATCTGATCTTTCACAACAGTCAGAAGAAGGTGGCTGTGGGGAAAGAAAGAGCAGACAAAGCATGTATGAGGCTTCCCCCACATACTCTTCCAGCCCCCAACACTGTGTGGCTCAGGCATTTATTGAAATCGAGCTGTTTTCGATGTATTTAAAAACCTTCAGTGGATTCCCCTTTCATGAACCTGTCCAGTGCCTCTTCAGTAAGGATGCCGTATAATATAAACCAAAGTGCTGTATAGCTAATGAAGTACATTCACGTGTTTCAAAGAGTCCAGAGAGTGCTGCTCTTCAAGTCTGGAGTGATGATGTGCTCATTTCAAGGCACAACAGTCCAGTCTCCCAACTCAGGGCCAAAAATATTCTATCAAATCTAAGCTAAACTTCTCGTACCTTTATAATACTTTTTGCACAGATTGTATAAGCAGCGGAAGTCTGACACAGATGTGACAAAATTCAAGTGTTTAAGTGCTGGAGACTGTTTTACAAAGCCCAAAAATGAGATCACGTCTGTTACTCTCTTCTTCTGAGAGCTGTTTACTTGCAAAGCCATTTCTTGCCTTTGGTGGCTTATTTGCTCCCTTTTCTCTGCTGTAGTCTAGGGTTTTAGCCATGGATAAAACATATCGGACCTAGACCAGAAGTATTATTTTTGGCTTGATATGTTGGTGTATATTCACTGAGAAAAGCCGTCATCTTTGATCTTCTCTTGGATTTCCTAAACTTTTTTGTTTCACATTAGAACTTGAGTAAAACTCAGCTAAAGTTTTCCATCCTGTCAGAGCTAACTGTGCATATGCTGTTTCATTAACAAGATTTGTAAAAATGAACACAGGACTTACACCAAAATTCACTTCAATGAATTCACTCTGATGTATAGTTTGGACAGAAAATTCTACAACTTAAATACTGCAGTTTCTGAAGTTATTACTGTAGATGGAGTATCAGAATGGCTATTTGTTTAAGAGAGGTGTCACTATCTTTGGTTTGCTTCTGGAACAAAGCTTCACATTGAACACCCAAAACATTGCCCCTGTTCACAAAACATCACTGGGGGGTACCAAAATAAAGAAGAATGAAGTGCGCTCTTAAAAATTAGCTGACTTGCTCTGGAAAACTATATATTAAATCCTCTAATATAAACCATAGCAACTTTCGTGTATTGAGGGTTCTTTTCCGTCAAAATTAAACCTTAGAATTCCACAGTCTTTTAAATGACGCTTTCTTAGCAAACCAGCAGCGTAACACAATAGCATCATTCATATGCGTCTAGTACGTTTAGCTTAAGCCTTATATGCAATTGCCTTATTAAATTACCTGGTGCTCTCTGGTATTTTGCTTAGCTTTACCGTAGTAGAGAACCAATGCAGCTGTTACTTCAGTCTCAAAATTCGTCACTCACTTTTTTAAGTTTTGCTGACTGTAAACTGATACAAAACAGTCCCAATATTCAGACCAAGATTTTAAGAAACAAGTGCCAGAAAACTAGGCCTACATTTTCATTTACATGTTGGGCTTCACTTTTCAAATGTCCATGAGCAAAGGCATTTCTGATTTTTTTAATGACAACAAAATGAATCTAGGAAACTGGTGACTACAAGGAAAATACATTGTGTTCTTCCTCAAAGCAATAAAAACCACAAGTCTTTTTTTTTCCTATAACATAAAAAGGTTTGAAGAATTATTATACAAAAATAATAGCTATACTTTAAATATACAATCTACATTATCTAATTAGGACTTGAATATATTGTCTGGTTTATTTAGACTAATACACGTAAGAGCTTCAAGTAGATCTCTAACAGGAGCCATGAAGTCCTCCACCATGATCCACAAGTTTGGTTAGCAGAGGCAGAGTACAGGCAAAGGAATGACCTGTTAACAGGTAAGCAAGTTTGTAGATAAACATCACTTCAGCTACTTCAGAAAACCTTCCTGGTGCTTGCCCTAGCACGTGCCACAAGACCTGACATTTCCTACTACGCTTTACCAGTCAGTTTGTAGTCCCCCGCACACACACATATTGGGGATGCCTGGGGGTGTTATTTGTGGTTCCCTGGCTGCATTAAGCTTGGACTGTGAGGATACTGTGACCCATTTGCAACCCCACAGTTAGCACAATAATTGTTCTCACAAGCAAAAAGGAAACACTTCTGACACACCTTTCCCAAAACCTGTGCTTTTTTCACCCTGGATTAAGAAGACACAAGTATTCATTTTCCATTTTGCTCCATATTAGTAGGCACAAATTACTTTGTAAGTTTATCTGAATTCCTGGTCGACCAAACGCACAAGGCTTTCCTGGTGACCAGCCGCATGCCTCTTTCTGTGACTCATTTTGTTCGCATGCTTCATGGCTCGCACACTGCAAGATTTGTAGACAGTATTTTAATACAGCATGTATTTTGGCACACTGAGATGCTCCTAGAACTATCACTGTTTTTGGCAGTCAGACACATGTGTGAACTTCCCCCCTTCCCTGATGCAGTGTCCGAAACGAACAAAGCCCTACGCTAGACCCAAAGGACCTCTTGGAGAACAGATGTCCCACACGGGGCTATCCTAGCTGCCCATAAAAGGCACCTCTTGGCCTGGTGTTTGTCCCCTGCATGGAGGAGCACAACATGTTTGGGTGTTATCCAAACACACAGAAACTGAGTTAATGCCACTATTATCCCAACAGATAGGCATAACTCCAAGCTGATCGGAGGCTGTGTTTGGACATAGTTGCCGGCAGTAATACGCCCAAATGGGAGAGTCAAAGGGTCTGTCAGTTTTGAGCTTTCATGCTTCTAGTTAAAGACATGCCCTGCTGCTAATCTTGCTTTTTCCAAACTAGCTTAGTTTTAAAACATTCAAATGCCTTTCCCATGTCTTCACAAAAGCATTCCTTATCTCAGGCCTAAAAGATCAGGAATCATAGTGCCAGGGCAATGTGTGATCACAGCACCTGGCCCATGTTTTTACTGTTTTCTCCCCACAAAACCTCAGCTAGATATGTAGCTGGGATGAGCCTCGTTCTTCTCCAACAAGAGGAAAAGCAGGCCAGTTACTCTAATGCTTACATGGATGTGTAAAGCAGCATAAACTTCTCGCTGGCAATCAAATGCCAAGGATCTGCCACACCTCCACTGCTGACTAGAAGGTGGGATGCAGCAGCATGACAACAAAATGATAGACACACTTATGACTCTTAAATGGTTTGGTGCTGCACAGTGGACTAATGAGATGCTTGTGATTCAGACTTCTACAGTGCCTAGTTGGCCACCTGCTTTGCTTGGGGTGTCATTCTGTAGCCATAATGCTGCTACTTGTCATCTCTGACTTCCCACACATGTGGCTGGCCCAGGCAGTCATTTCGGCCAGCCTTGGTGCTACCGACTTGGAAAGGTTGTAGATCCCAGCAGAAAGAAAACTGATGGCACTTGACTGTACAAGGAGCTGGGTGACATAATCTTCCCTTTCTCTCTTAGGATTTTTGTCCATTACAACTATTTTTACACACCATTGGATTTTACCTTTGATATTTTACCAGCAGCAACTGCCCTTAGACATGATTCACTAATGAAAATCTCTCTGAAGTAAATGTCACTCTTGTTCCTAGAGCATGTAAAAAAAGCATTCACTCAGTCACAGAAGCTCCAGCCTACCCACAGGCCCCAATGACTCGATCCCAAATTACAGATCTAGGAGTCCGTCATCTTCCAGTTGTTTCCAGCTGTTTATTCTTGAACGGCTATTTTCCCTGAAATGTTTGTCATCTTTTCTGTGGAAGTCATCTGCTTTTTAACAGTGTCTTTCTTTGATTTGAAAGAAATTCTTTGAAAGATATTACAGCACAAAATTAAGAGAGCACGTCTGTACTTGGAAACAACTCATAGTGACATCAGACTTTTTTTTTCAGAAAGCTCTAAGCGGATCACATTCACTGTAATTAAAATTGCAGCTTAAGTATTTCATGTACTGAATTGATTTGAAACAAACAATCTTTATTTTAAGCAGAGTTTCTCTGTAAATATACATTAACCAGGCATCCGTTAGACAACTTTACTGCTTTCAAAAAATACTAGTTCTGTTTCAATTTCATTAGCAGTAGCACAAACCATTAAGTACTTTCCAAACAAAATCAGCAAAAACTGAATCTAGTAATTGTCCCTAGCAAAAACAGCCAAAAAACCAATAAAAATCTCATGTCTGGATGTAAAAAATGCATGTTTTTTTCACTTAGTTGTGTTCACTACTGTCTTGATTTTTTTGTAATGTCCTATTACATTACTCAATGGGGAAACTGAATACAGCCATTACTAAAAACAGGGGTTTGTTTTGCGAGGACAGGTCATAAAAGGAAGTCCTTAAAAAAGTAATGCAGGGTATACGCAGAATTTGAGATAAAAACTTACAGAAACTGATAGGAAAAAGGAAGTTAAAATTTACAGGTACAAGAAACAAGGTGTTGAGATTGTTAGTAAAGGAAATGGTTTCCAAACACTGCTAGTCACATCAAAAAAACTGCTGAGATGGGGGAAAAAAAAGCCCCAAACCAAGCAAACAGCCATGGAAACAGGATTTTGCACTTTCAGAGTATCAATAAACAAATGCTAGATTCTAGTTTTTGCATGAATTAGTGCTTGCTCTGCATTGCAAACATCAGGTGCTCTGTCTGTGCTTGTACCCCATGAATGCCCAATACTCACTCATTTTTTTTCAAAGGAAAGAAAGAAGTCGAATTTTTGTCTCTGACACCTGCATGCAAGGCATTTCAGCAGATACTGCAAGCAGAAAACTGGAGAGGGAAAAAAAAAGGCTTCAGAGGATCATGAAGGCCGTCATGGCTACAGAGTGATGCCACAGCACCCCCCTGTTCACACTATCAGCCAGACCAGGGGCACGTTGACATGCCCTTGCGCCTCACAGTCAGTCCACATGCCCAGTCGTCACAGCAGAGAAATCGAGGGAACACGGCAGCAGCTGATGCATAAGCAAGTCTCAAAAAACTGACACAGAACCCAGATGCAGTAGTCAGAAAAAGAGGTACCCTATTACCTAGAGTAATTCAATTGTACATTGTTATTCTCTTCAGAGAACACTTGGCTATATTTTGAAGAGCAATTATAGGTTTTCGCAGACTTGGAAACAGGAGCTATAGCTAATAAAACCTCAAAACACCATAGTGCAAAAGTCTGAGTGCCTAATAAATATTTTTAAAAGAATTCCAACGTACTTGTTACATATGTGTATTTCTGGTTTTGCAATTATGGAGTGTATATAGGTGAAAGTAAGCATGGTTCTTTCCAACACTCCGTTACATCACACTCACCCAAATTTTTGCTAAAAGATGACAAAAATTTATAAAGAATCACAAGCATCTTCATTGATTTGGATACTGAGTCTCAATAAAATTCTCCAAATTCTAGAAAGGAGACTTAAATACTGTGAAATTCTTTCTAAGAGTGGAGTGCTGTTATCTCTCTAGGTAGAGAAAGGAAACCTGCCTCTGTCAAAAGGTGTGGAAAGGAGTATCTATTAGGAAAGGCCTGCTATTAAACTTTCTGCGACAGTGAGGAGAGGGAACAGCAGGTAGCTGAGTTAATCTGTAGCTAAGCAATTTCCAGTGAATAAAAAATTTCCCTTGCTTCTCCTCACTGTTAACACCAACCCCTAAGAGAGCTATCGCTTTCATCCAACCACAGGTTCCATCCATGCTCTTCTCTCCCTCTTGCAAGAGAAAATACAGCCTGCTCTATCTCCTCCCTGATAAACAGAGACTTTGAAATAGATCACTTATGCCCATTTTTATTAATTAAGAACTTGTTATAGAGGTCATACCCTTTTCCCCCAAATGCTAATCCCCCAGGCTCTTATCACCTTGTTAAATGTTTAGTGTTGTGAGCGAGCCCTGGTGAAAGCTGGGTCAGGTCAGAAACCTTCCTGGTGGACAAAGAGGCCAGTTTCAGAGATGTAATGTACGTACCCCAAGGGCTATGGGGGAGAAGGAGGCAAAACAGCTGCTAATCTGCCATAGCAGGGTGACAGCACATTCTCCTGGCACATACTCATCTTGATTTTTTGCAGTTCCTCTCAGTTTATATTCTTGTATGTATGTACATCATTTGCTAACTTAGTATAGCCCAAGAAAACTTAACAGACAGCTCTACAGAAAATAATGTGTCTGCCTTTGGCTATGCAGACATGTACAAGTATGATCAAGTTTTGGCTAATAAACAGGCAAAATCTCACAAAGTAACTGTCAGCACAACCCTGGTTTTGATGCTGAAATGGACACATCATCTTTCAAAGAACTGGATTTATGCCAGTTTGTGTATTTGGTTTTGGTTTTTTTCCCTGTAGGAAAGAAACACAAGGAAGATCAGGCCAATCTCGAAGAGATTTCCATCAGCTCAGAGAAACGTTCCTTGTCTCCAGACAATAGTACACCTACATAAGAGAAACAGGTTCACTCAACAAAGCTATTTTCAGCCTTCTTTGACTGAGACGTTGTATAGGTACATAAGAAGAGGTCGAGTTTTTGTTATATTTAAAATTATTCTGACATTTCACCCTAGTTCCTGACAGACATGAGAAATTATTACTTGTGTGCATCACTCCTGAACTTGGAAGAGGTGGTCCTTGAATATTAACCAACTTTCTTGGGTCCCTCTTCCCACCAGGGCTTCATCCCATGGCACTCTACCAAGCAGGTCCCTGAAGAAACCAAAGGCTGCTCTCCTGAAGTCCAGGAAAGTGAGCTTGCTGTGCACCTTCCTTACTGCCCTAAGGACCTTTAACTGCACCATTGCATGGTCACTGCAGCCAAGACTGCCCTTGAGCTTCACATTCCCCATCAATCAGCCTCTCTTTGTTGGTGAGAACAAGGTCCATCTTAGCACCTCTGCTTGTGGGCTTCTCTGTCACTTGGAGAAGACAGTAATCATCAACGTATTCCAGGAACCTCCTGCATTGCATACACCCTGCTGTGTTGTCCCACCAACAGATATCAGGGTGGTTGAAGTCCCCTGTGAGGACCAGGGCTTGTGAATGTGAGGCTGCTTCTATCTGTCTCTAGAGGGCCTTGTCTTCTCAGTCTTCCTGGACAGGTGGCCTGTAGCTGACCCCCACTATAATGTCGCCAGTCCCTGCCCTGCGTTTACTCCTGAGCCATAAGCTTTCAGTCAGCTCTTCATCCATCCCCAGGCAGAGCTCTACGCACTCCTACTGGTCATTGACATCGAGGGTGACACCACTTCCTTGTCTCGCCCGCCTGCCCTTCTTAAAGAGCCTGCATCTTTCCATTCCAACACTCCACTCATAAGAGCCATCCCACCATGACTCTGTGTTGCCAATGAGATCATAGCTCTGCAGGCATGCGCAGGTGTCTAAGTTTTCTTGTTTATTCCCCATACTGCATACGTTTGTACAGAGGCATTTAAGCTGGGCTCCCAGTGAAGCTGACTTACTGGCTGGAATTCCTTTGTGCTGCCCTTCAGGTTCTTTCCTGCTGACCTGTGATCCTTCTCCAGTGTCTGGGCATCTACTGCTGGCACTGGAATCAAACTAGTAACAGTGGGATGGATTGAGGCTCCCCTCCCCTGTCTTCTTTAGTTTAAAGACCTCCTCGCCAGCTTGGCAAGCCTCTGACTGAAGATGCTCTTGCCCTTCTCTGTCAGATGGACCCCATCAGCCCCCAGTAGACCAGGCTTCTCAAAGAGATTCCCATGTTCTAAGTAACCAAACCCCTCTGGCTGTGGCATCAGTCCTGTAGCCATTTGCTTGATTTACCAAATTCTACTGGCCCTTTCAAACCATTTGACCATTCAAACCTCCTTTTGACCAGGAGGACTGATGAAAAATCTCCCTGCACTCCAGAGTCCATCACCTCTGGTCCCAGGGCTTTGTAATCCTTCTTGATAGTCCACAGGCTGCTCCTGGTTGTACCTTTGGTGGTCACGTGGAACAACAGCAGTGGGTAATAGTTAGTGGACTGTATGAGGCTTGGTAGTCTCTTGGTGATGTCCCTGATATGAAACCACACTGAGCAGCACACCTCTCTGGAGACCACATCGCAACAGCAAATAGGTGCCTCTGTACCTCTGGGAAGAGAGTCACCTACTACTATCACCCATCACTTTTTCTTACTTGCACTTGTTCTACGGGGAGCAGATCAGGCTGCCTGAAGCGGCTCTAGCATCTCTCCCGATGTGACGGGCCTTTCCTCTTCAGACTGCAGAGCGGCAAAATGGTTCTGCAAGGGGGAAGTTTGGCCATGGGCTGCGTGTCTGCCTCAGACTGGATGTGGAATCAGCTGTCTATCTCCTGCTCAGCCCCCTTGATGTTACACAGTCTTCTCACCACCTCCTGCAGCTCAGGCATCTGCTGCAGGAGGTCCTCCACCTGGGCCCACCTTTGCAGGCAGGTTCCTGCCCCGGCGCAAAGGCCTAGGCGCTTCCTGCAGTCTGAGGCCTGCACTGCGGCCTGTCCCTTCAGCAGCTCCCTCCGGTCAGAGGTGTCAGCCATGGCTGGGGTAGATGGTTCAGAACCCCCCAGCCAGAGCTGCAACCTTGGCTCTTAGATGAGTGCCCACAACTCTGCCTTGAGGGTCAGGTAGGATGAGAGCCCTTGGCCTGTGCAGACGGTCACAGGGCCATGCCCGGTTGCTGGGTTATGTGTCCTACAAGTGTCCTGCTCAGCTGATGGAGTGCCCCTCCTCTGAAGAGGTAGCCCCGCCACATGCCAACTTCCTCAAAATCCCATCAGAATTTATTTCCTTCCTCATGCCTTGTGCCAATTAATGTCCTTTCTGCACCAGGAAGATGGCACATCACCTCTACAAGACACAGAATCAGAGAGTAACAGGCTGGAAGGGGTTTTTGAAGGTGACCTGATCAGATCTCTGTTCGATCCAAGGCAAACTTACCTCAGGTTGCTGAGGGCCATGTTAAGTTGACTTCTGAGTACCCTCAAGGATGGAGAGCTCACAGCATCTCTCAGTAGCCTTTGCCAGTGTTTGACCACCCTCGTGGTGGGGGAAGAAAAACCCAGCATCTGATCAGAATTATTCCTCTTACAGCTTGCGTCTCTTCTCCTTTTTCCTAAACCTGCACACCTCAGCTAACATGAGAGAAAGCAAAAAGCCCAGAGCTATGCTGTGAGTGAGACTGAAACAGGGCAGAAAAAGGAAGTTAAGGCTGCAGAAGGAATTCTTACATGAGGAATTTTCAGTCTGGGAAAACCTGGAGTGCCTTGTCTGAGGCTCTTCCGAAGGATAGGGAATCATATGCCTTCTGTTACTATTTTCCCAGGGAGCTGTTTACTTTTTTTTTTTTTAATAGTCCAACTGCACCTCCTTCTCTGACCTACTGAGATCGAGTTATTTGTAACCTTCCTGACAGAATGAAAAATGAAGCTACGTTAACAAGAGGCACTCACTCTCTGATGATCACAATATTTACATTGGATTCTTTCATTGACCCTAGTGTTCACTTTGTCAAAGGTACATTAATTACTTGAAACTTGCATCATAAAAGTCAACATGAACACGCAGGTCAAGATAAAGCCTTGAGAATGTTATACTTCTTTCATGTTGCAACGTACTTCCATTCTTGGGAATTGCTCTACAACAGATGGTGGGGTAAAAAACTAAGCTACAGAAAAGTACAATCCCAGTAGTAGAGCGTGTTATGAGAAGGCAAGCTGAGTAATTTAGGCTCAAAGAACTCCGTAACGCTATTGTCCAAATAGATCTTCAAGGAAGCAACAGAAATGATATTTGAGATGAAGTCTGTGAAACAGTAACCAATTTAAGTGCTGATTAGAAATGAATTTGAAACATTTCTGACAAAAAAATTGTCCAGATTTCATGCTTGACCTTTTCTTCATATTTCAGATGTAGGTAAGGAAAAGCATGCCTAAGGCAACAGTTTCTTAGCACAGAGTCTAGAGTTCACTGTCCTGGAGGAAACATAACCAAATGTACCTTCATTCATACGAGCATGATAAAGCCAACATAACCAGGAAATGAGACATAAGCTGATCTTACTTTATTAGTATGTTATGTGTAACTGTCACTGAAAAATGCTAGGGAATGTTTCCTGTGCTGAAGCTCAAAGGTCTGTGAACCTCTAATCACTGGCACAGACTATAACATACATATTGAATAGCCTACCGTTAGTCTGAATATGGATTAAAGGAGAATTCTCAGCTCCAGTGAGCCATTCCCTGCTGTTCAGATGCAGGTGCTCCATCCCTGCTGCCACGCTGGCCCTCTGGAAGTGTGCTGCTGTCAAACCAAATTCACCAAGGTGATCAGCTCCATGCTGGCACATTCCGCAGTGGAGCAGAAGGTTGTGGTATACAGGGGGTTTCTTGAACCAATGAAATGCCAGGGTCATGGAGAGAGCCACCAGCAGCCAGCAACAGCCATCAGAGCTGACAAAAACTGGACAGGACCAGCAGCAATGGCAGCAGACTTAAACACAGAGTAACCACCACTAGAAGAGAAGGCTCCAGGGAGATCTGATAGCAGCCTTCCAATACTTAAAGGGGGCCTGCAGGAAAAATGGGGAGGGGCTTTTTGTCAAGGCACATAGTGGTAGTATGAGATGTAATAATTTTAAACTGAAAGATGGTAGATTAGATTAGACATTAGGAAGAAATTCTTTACTGTGAGGGTAGTGAGACACCTCCTCAGTTTTACAGGTCCTTCCCTTTCAATATGAAGCCAGTTGGTTACTGGCAGTGTTAGCCAATGACACAGTAGAAACATAAGACACTCCTTTAGTCATACATTTCATCTATAGTGCTGACTGTATAGTGAGAAACAAGGCTCTATCATCTCCGTATGCGGCCAAACTCCCAGGAAAGTTGTAATGCAACAAGCTTATTTCTAGCAAAATTTCCTACCAGAAAAGGAGGAAACTGAGAGACAGACAGTTCAAAACCGAAGTTTGCACTACTCCCTCGAGTCGCTAGTCACCATTATTGCCTTTCACTTAAGGAAGATCACGTACTCATTATGATGCCCTAAAACATTATTATAGTAGATTATTTTGCATAGTGGGAAGATGAGCTCAGTCTGGCATCATTGTAGGCAAGAGCTACTTTGGGAGGCAGAAAAGAGGCTGAAGTGGGTCATCACTTTGCAGACACGCTAAAGATAAACACCAAGAACAGAAAGAAGCATTTAAGCTAAATGAAGAAACTATTAGGAAAAAAGAAAAGGGGGATACAGACTATCCAGCAATAAAACTGAGGTTGAGAACTCAAAGAAGCTTGCTAACCACAACAGCAATCACAACCTGAGATGTAAACAGGGGCAAAAACAGTCATAATTTTGCAGATGGAGCCAGATCAGTTCAGGACAGGGTGTACATCACAGTTGGCTGTGACAGAGGGACTGAACTTCATGGCCAGGGACAATTTCTTCCAGCTCCCTATCCCTATGCACTACCCCTGGCATAAAAAAACCCTACAAATGTCCTTTTGCAAAGGTATCCTCTACCTGCAGGATGCTGCATGGTGAAAGAATGTTCTGCATGTGGGCTTTAATCATGGTTCTTAGATATCATTGTAGTGAATGTGACCTTTTAATATCACAGCTTACTGGAACCCAGCTTCTGGATTTTTTTTCTTCAAGCCACGTCCTACCAAGTTCTTCTTGGAAGTGCTTGCTTATGTATTTGGGTACCTGTCAGTTATCATAACCTGACTTTCAATCTCATACAAGAAAACTCTGTGATTATCAAAGACTTTTTGATAAGCTGCCTCATAAGAGGGCAACGTGACAAGCAAAACAAATTGCAACAGAGCCAGAACAAGCACTTGTTGTGAGTGACCTGCACTGCTACTGCTAACATGACAACATTTTGTACTAGCACATTACTGAAATTCGTCCGAGTTCTCCAAGTCTTTTGAAGGCAATTTGTTTAAGTAGGAAAGCAGTACTTTAGCAATACTGTGGAGAAGGAAAATGTTACACCCTTTAGCTTACAATGTGAGAGGTGGCCCAGTCTTTTGAGAGTTGACAGCACATGCTGTCTCTCTGAAGGGCATAAAACTGCAACTTATTCATGGGGAGGAGAAAAAGCCTGAAAAATTCAAGCAGACATACACAATGAGTTAAAATCGTGCCACTGTTTTCTGATGGCCCATGTATCCAAGAAAAATTACAACCAGAAGCTTCTTGAAGAATCAAGACATAAGAAACAGTGTCTTCTCCCCACTCAATGCAGCTATCTTTGTTACTTTAAGGCTGACGTTGCTCAGTCAAAACTTAATTATTCCTTTTCTCTGACTTCTGGCTACAAGGCTATGCATCATTTTGTACATCTTTAAGAGGAAGGACACCTTATTTACTTAATGCCCTCTGAAAACTTCAGTTATGGGGGAAACCTGAAGAATTTCCAGAACTGCAAGTAAGCCGGCTTTTGCAGTAGCCAGCATTGTCCATCCCCCAGGCCCTGGACCTCAACTTGTACTGAGATTTTTCCTTTGCAAAACTTCTCTGATGTTTAGCAAGGAAGTACTTGCAAATTGCAGCAAGAATAACTGTCTCTCTTGCTCTGCAAGGCAGTGCCACACACCAAAGCCAAAAAATGTGTCATCGTGATCACTGGACAAGGGTATTTTAAAGATATGAGGCTGCCAATGGATTGTTTCGCACTCCCACTACAAGTTACCAAGCTCAAAAAGAAGATGCTAGGCTGTGTTAGAAAGGGCAGGATGTTATTGTTGAAGAACGAATAAGAAAAGTTTCTAAGAACCACAGAAACACAGAATGGCCGAGATTGGAAGGGGCCTCTGGAGGTCACATTGTCAAAATTTTATGCTCAAACAGGTCCACAAATAGCTGTTTGCAACAGACCACATCCAGACCACTTTGAAGATCTCCAAGAAAGGAGACTACAGCAGCTCTCTGGGCAACCTGTACCACTGCTCAGTCAACCTCACAGGAAACAAGTCTTTCCTGACATTGAGGAGGAACCTGCTTCCTATGTTTCAGTTTGTGCATGGTCCTGTCACTAGGTGCCACTGGGAACAGCCTGGCTCCAATGTCTTTGCACTCTCCCTTCAGATGTCTGTACATTTTGAGGAGATCTACCCGGAGCCCTCTTGTCTCCAGGCTAGACAGGATATGGTCTGCAAAATACGTGGAAAAAACATTTTTCACAAAAGTCTACTGGTGTAAATGGTGTAAATGGGCATAAATTCTCCCAGAAATGGCATCTGCTATGCCTAATAAGTCTGTAGGAAAAGGAGAGAGGAATTAAAAAAGAAGAACAGAACTAACTTCCAGTATTTTTTTTCCATTGTTCTTTTCTAGATTACATCCATTCTCCCCTGCTGACTGCCTCTGTGTAGTCATAGTTAAGCACATAGGTCTTCAGGGAGAAAGCAGTTGGCACTTAATTCATTTTGTCATTCCAAGTGGCCTTTAACTCCAATGGAAACCTCCCTCACTGTCATACCCGAATTCTCCCTGACAACAACTGTGGGACAAATGCACCATTGCTTGGAAAAATATTGCTCCCCCTCCCTCTCTCCCACTCCTTCCCCAGCCAATCTGGAAAGGTCTAAGTGGAACTGTCAGCATCAGTTTACCTTAAGCGTAGATGGCAGGAGATGTTTTCTGCAGTTCCCTCAGGGGAAGGAAAATGAGATTTCACAGACCATCTGCCCAGTTACAGTGCTTTTCTAGGGGAGACTGCCTCAGTCACAGTCTCCTCGTACAGCTATTGCAACAAGGAGAGTCTAATCCAATGATCAGGGGAAACACTCTGAACAATCCACAATCTTGGAAAATGCCACAAGGATTCTTCCAATTCCTTAGGCTATGGAGTAACTACAGAATATCCTTTGCCCTGATCCTATTTTAAATAAATTACAATTTTAAAAATTTGTTCTAGTCACGGCATTTTTTTGTATGTTCTGAAATTCTGCTTAAAGTATGCAGAATTCTAGGAAGAAATCCTCTCTGCTAAGGAACGCAAATAAACAGCAACAATGAACACAGCTAATATGATGTTATTGAAAACCAAGTCACCATTCCACCTTTGGAGAGAGAGTTAGAGGAATCTACAGGACAGAAATGTAAAAAAGGGAGCTAAGAGGCAGAGTTTAGATTATGTACACAATCTAGGAGAGAGAAAAGCACTAGCCTTCAATATTATCAACCTTCGTGACAGCAAGAATTTTTTTAAGGACAGTGATGCTGATGGACAGTAATGCCAAATGTATGTAACGTATGCCAATGTCTCTTGATTGGGGTTTAACAGTTTAAAAAGAGAGAGAGATAACAATGAGAAAAAAAATGACTTAGTTTAGAGGAACTGTATTTATGTTTGGTTCCATCACATTTGAATTTTATTGTCCATAAATCAATTGCATGGTAAGGAAGCAGCAAGGACAAGCATTATCATCTAAACCCTGGTCTTTACGCACTACAATTCCTGCATTTATATCTTACTGGCTTTATGGTGTTTCAAAGTTATTAGCTTTTATTTTGCTTTTATGATGATAGACTACAGTACAGCAATACCACCAGTGAATACACAATATTCTAATCCTTACACATTTTTTTTGGATTCAGAGTTAATCTCTGAATAAATTCTTTATAGGTAACCAACTATCCATGCCAAACCCACAGTATTTCTGCTGAAATGGCCTCTTGGCTTAATTACATTTTATAGAATGGCGATAAGACTATCTGATGATCTAGTTATTTAGCTATCGTTTCATTTTAAAATAACATCATAATATCTTAGAGGCAAAGCTTTGCAATGGGCTTGTTCTCTGGTTATTGACAAAGCTTGTCAAAATCATTAGCCTATCAGTCTAAGAGAGAATTAGAATAAGTTTACTCTCTGCTGGCACTTCTTCCTGCCCTCAGCTCAGCACGTTGGCAGGGTGTAACCATTGCCCCTGCGGTCGTGCCCCACAGAAAGCACCCTCTCTCAGAGCTGAGGCAGGAAGGAGGTCTGGCAGGGCGAGACACAGAGCCAAGCACGCAGCTACTGCGGAAGAGGTGCCGTGGCCGAGTGCTGAGGAGGGTCATTAGGCACACTACCTAAAACCCCCTGTTTCATTTCAGACCTTTGCTCTGTCAGATGCAGCCTAGGATTTACAGTGACACTTGGCAGCGTAGTCTGGGTTGTGCTAGCATGAAAAATTTGAGAAAGGCATAGTCTATCTGTGTACCGCAGCCTGCAAAATTTAAATTTAGAGGGAAACAAAATCACTTTTCTGTTCATTACAACGAAGTTCTGTGAGTTCACTTCTCCAAGAGGCATTATGTACATTCGGAAACCAGCTGTCTTTCAAGAAAGAAAAAAAACTTTTAATGATCACGATAGTGATGATTTATGTAAGAAACTGTTATATATAGATCAAAATGTTTGCAAGACCTTCCTGCCTTTTGCATCATTTGAGAATTACCCTGCACCATGTTTCTTTCGCTCCTCAACTTCTGCAGCGCCTCTCCTCCCAAACTGCTGTTAGTCTCATCTGCAGTTCACCCTGTGTTGGTTTCCACACTAATCCTGGAGTTCTGAAGGGCTTGCCATTTCCTACCTACCCTGTCTCTTTGAGTTTGCCTCTTAGAAAACCCCTCAGCAGGGCCAGATGAAATGCAGGTAGAGCAGGCAGATGCCTCGGGCAGTACGCTATTTTGTCCACCAGGGCAGGAGTGGGGAATGGCCTCCTGAGCAGCGTGAGTCTGTGTGCTGCACTGGGGAACCCAGCCCTGATGGTTTCCCCCATAACCTCAAGGGCTCTGCCCCATGGCCAAGGGAGGGTGAAGAGGCGCAGGATGGCAGCACACATGCAAAGCCCAGCTATTGCCCTGCATTTTCTTTCTCCTCTCCTGTATCATGGTGCCACATCCCATGCCAGCCCAGCAGTGCTTCTTTCCTTTCCTGGTGCAAATCTAGAGCCAGCAGCATCCTCCGAGCCAGCGCTCAGAGCAGTTGCCCCAGAGGTCCAGGGAGTTGGGGCGTTGCAGTGCACCTGTGGGGTGAGCAAGGTGGTAAGCAGAAGCAGGAGGAGAGCAAATTCCAGTGGGGCAACTGTGTGGGCTGGAGAAGAAATTTGCCTGGGATGATTTGAGAGATACTGTCTTACCATCAGGTATAGGCACTCCCGCCTCTGGTGACTCTGCCAGCCGCCTCTGTTCTGATGGCACAAAGCTAACTTTGCTGCTCTGCTGAAGGTAGGAATGAGTTCATCTGTCCTCTTCCCCAGGAACCACTTTCAGCTGTGCCTACATTGCTAGGAAGCCCTGCCCCAGGGCCACCCGCTGTGTGCTGCTCCCCTCTGATGTATCTCGGCATCTCACTGAGCACCTTTTGTACCTGAAATTAAGCTCTGAGCAGCATTTTTTGATCTGTTATGCTCACTTTTTGTGCACTTGATGTCATGTTTCCCTTTCTCTGCTTACAAATAGGCTGCCCTTTCAGTTATGAAAGTGGAATAATTCCACAAATGTTTCTGGAGATACTTGATCTATTCAGACATGATTGATTGTTGCAGACTTGGTTACCACTCATTTGCAAGCCACATGAATAACTCAACATATACAAAATATCAGAAAATAAAAATAAAATAGTCTTTGAAACATATTATAGAGCTTTTGTCTGTGCCAACATCTTTAGAATTATAATCCCAAAAGAGATGTTGCCAGTTCTTTAAATGCAGTTCTCATCACCATTTTGCAAGCATTTACTCATAACAGATTACATTGCTTTATCACAGAAGATGGCAGTGATATAAGAAAAATTAAAACCCAGGATGATTCTGTCTTCACACCAAGATAGAGCAGTACAAAAAATGAGAGAGTAGTAATCAAGTAGGTGTTTGTTTTTTCCTATAGTATGAATTATTTTGAAAACACACCAAAAATGGCTACACCATTTTCAGAAAAAACTCTCTTGATTGTCAGCAAGATGTGTTATATTCTACCTGTATCCTGAGCCCACACAGCGAAACCATATCAGTTATTCATCTGCGGCTTCCACACACAACCTCTGAAGCTTACTGAAAGTTTCTCCAAAGCTCTAAGGTCCCTGTGAGTTCCTTTTGTCTCTTCTTTTGCAGTGGCAGAGCCACCAGTCCCCCTTGCTGGGTTGCCCAGGTCTCGTGTTCCTTCTTCAGGCTACAGAGATATTGCAACTGCAGGGAAGCCGGTGAGTCACCAGTGGTACAACTGGACCTGCTCCAGGAATATCTGGCTGACCGGCTGGACCTTGTGGCCACATTAAGATGACTAGGGCAGATATTGGGATGGCATAGATCTCCCTGGGGCCCTTCTTTTGGGTGCTTGTGTCAGTAGTCAGATCTGGGATTGAAATATTTGTCATATTCCTGTCACTTTGGTAACAGCTGCAGTATCACAAAGAAAAGGTGTTTTGTTCTTTTCTTTGGTCACTTTCTTCGATAAGAGCTTCTCAACAGAGTGCCCTAATGCAGCGGAAAGGTGATATGTTGCAACCCAAAACTTGGAGAAAGAAGGAAGGAGAGAAAACCTGTCCTAGTTTACCCTGCTTATTTTAAAAGACAATTGTTCTGTGTTCTTCATCTTTCTCTATGATGAAATAAATCTAAGCAAAAATAGCTGGCTGCCAGCACAATGAAAATGAAGACTTAAGAGACATCTCTGCTGCGTTAACAGGAGCTATCCTCCTCCCTTCCCCATAAAATCTTGCAGATTTTTTTCGATGTTCTTAGGTATTTGACTGAGATACGGAGAGCGTGTTTTATCCTGGTTTGTTACTCTTCACACACTGTTGTGCTCCTCCCTCTACCTTTTCATTTACAGCTTTATGGATAAACACAATCTGCTACATATTTGCAAGAATAAAATATTTAAATAATTGAAAGCTAAATGCCTGTGGTGTTTCTACTTCGTTCTCTCAGGTACTGTCAAGTGCTGTAACATTTTCATCATTACTCTTTTTTAAAGGCCTTTTCAAGAATAGTACAAAGGTCGGCTGGCGAGGTGTGTTTCTAGGACAATTAGCAAGAGGTTGATGTTTTGAACCTGATGTGTTACACTGTCTGGAGTCTTTCTATAACATCCTTCCAGGCTGTTCCTAGCACACCCTAAGGGATACCCCACATTTTACCAAAACACTTACTTACAGTTAAAGCTAACTGGAAAACTAATTTCCTCTAGAAAATTTTCAGTTGAACTCTATACAGTAGTCCTCTGCTATTATATTTGTACCAGGTTTGTTAAATATTGGTTAAAGGTGAAATCATTAGTTTGGAAAAACACTCTCAGACACATACTTTTCTTTAACAGCATATGTTTTAAAGCCAAATTAGAGTATTAAAGCAGTTTAACAGCATATGTTTTAAAGCCAAATTAGAGTATTAAAGCAGTTCTGTTTGCTCTTTTACCAAATACATCTAAGCTTGAAATGCCAAGAAGCACACATGTAATCTGGATTAGATCCTGAAAATGATGGGGGATTAGACACTAAAAGGTATTAGAGGATGTTGGTTAAAATACTTTCTTCAGTAGATAATACAAATAACTTTAATAGGCTTAGGGCGGTAATACACTTTTCATCTAAAGCCATTTCCCATTTCATGTTGTAGCAGATTTTATTGGTCGTAAACTCACGTAGTTTACTCTGCACAGAGAGGCCTAACCTTGCTGAAGGAAGATGAGAAAATGAAGTAACAGAACTGATGTCCTCAGAGCACAAACACATTTCTGTGTCTGCAGGCCAGTGCGCTGGTCTGCTCTGGAGGCAAGCAGTCCCTTGGTGGGGCAAAAAGTTGAACATGTCCTCCTTCGTTTTGCCTCTCTGGTGTATTATCTGCTATATAATCAGGATCCTGGATTCACCAGAGAATAGTGCAGCGCTATTGACCTCCCAGCAATATACACCCAAAAAGGACTTTTTTTTTCTGCTATTTGTTGGAATATTAAGATCACTGATGAGGAACAGCAACAAACATGCTTCCCCTGTGGTTGTTCAACACAAATTCCTCCTCTATCTGACAAATTCTTCCTCTGTCTGCCAAAATTGGCCAAAGTCTAAGTTTTCTGCATTGGAGAAAGATGCACCCTAACAATTTATCATCAAGTAGGACATTATGTAATAAAGATGTTTTGCTGACCTCTGGATTGCTCTCTGTCAGGTGATCCTGTGATGAACACACCTGCCATCCTGCAGGAAGGCAGTGCCTCTCCTGCTTCCTCCTCAGGAAGTGAAGCTGA
The DNA here is from genome assembly GCF_030867145.1 of Opisthocomus hoazin. Taxonomy (NCBI): domain Eukaryota; kingdom Metazoa; phylum Chordata; class Aves; order Opisthocomiformes; family Opisthocomidae; genus Opisthocomus; species Opisthocomus hoazin. Next base: position 44,504,208 of record NC_134454.1, read on the forward strand.
GCGCTAGCTATGGCATCGAACAGGAAATTCCTAATTTTGACAGTAGGGGAGCTGTCAAAAATCTTCTGAACTAGTCTTGCAGTTATTTTCCCTTGTGTTACATCTTTAGTTTGGTAAATACAAAAAAGTTTTGCTAGAAAGGCACAAAAAATGATAAAGTTAATGTAAATTAAAATGCAAATATAACATAAACTCAAGTATTCCTCATCTTGTTAATCTGCTTTAGTATTTTGCATTCTTATGCATATCTGTGTTAAGTAGGGTTACTTATTTTTTCCTAGTTCTTTCTTTTTGTTTTAGCCAAAGTCCTCTGTAAAGGTGCATTAGATTTGTTCGGTCCCAGAAACTTGAGTAGACGCAGATTATTAAGTTTGTCAATGGAAAGTAAACCCCGAATCACACTGTACTAGCAGTACCACAGGACCTTAAAAACAAAATTTTCCGAGGGCACACCTGCTGACAGACAGAGAGTTAAGCTTTCTGAGCAGGGATCATTGATCACTGGCAGGAGCTTTTCAAAGGTGATAGTGCAGTAGAACCGCCACAGCCAAGCGCAGCCTCGAAGGCAGACCTTTCTCTAGCGCACTGCACCAGGCCACTGAAGCACCTTACTTCCCAGCCATACTGCACACAGTCCCAGCATAGTCCCAGTACAAGCTCAGGCCAAAGTTTGGCTGACTCTGTGTGTGTATTTATACATGAATAATTCCTGCCTGTATTTTCTTTACATATGTTAATTTAAGACTATGATATATCATTCTTTCAGAAATATTATGTCAAGTATTTTTTTCTTGAAAGACTCGATCAAGGTATCTTGAAACAACTTTTGAAATCAATACTTTCTCTATGCTTCATAACCCCATGAAACACTGATATTGGCACATGGAAATAGATATTCTCATGACAGGAACCAATCTCTGTCCTTGTATATACAGTCATATTCTCAGCTCTGCTGCACATTCAGAGCTCTAGTCTGCCTTCACTACGGTTGGCTTTAACTCTTTTTGAAGCAGGTGCTTGCCATACTCACACTGCAATTTGTTACTGAATTTCAGCTCAGCCATTAACAGGAAGACAGTAGATCTGAGACTAGGTATTGATTTTTCTTTGAGTTTTATTTGTTTTTTTCACTTTTAAGAATGTTTTGAACAAACATCCCAGACCTAGAAGGAAAAATCCAAAGTAGAGCAGACTTGGATCCTGAGAATTTCTCACTGCCCCTCTCCTCTCACACGCTTATGGAACAGCAGAGAGGTAGGGTACAGAGATACAGAAGGAGAAAAACATACACTATATGAACTAAATTGGGCTTGTGTTTATATATTCTGCCCTACTGAATGACTCCCAGCCCTGGTAACTCATTGCCTTTTATTCAGGATGGAAATTGCCCAGTAACAGCAAGAATGAAAAGGTGGCTCATTTTTTCACTGCCTCACAACAAGCCACTCAAGCGATTTGAAATTACTAGGTCACAGCCTCTGGATTGTAACACCCTAAGAATCCTATCCTTTTGTTTGAAACAGGAATTAAAATCTCAGGCAACGATTAAATCTTGGAAGCCCTGATCCCTCAGATAGTAGCTAAACCACAGCATGCTAAGTGCAGAAGGCTGTACAGAACCAATGTGAAACACTAGGGCTTACTAGTGTTGTATCTGTAGATGCTTGTGTGGAGTCTATTACCAGCTTTCTTTTAAAGTGTTTTATTTATTAACATTTTGCCTAAAAAGAAACCAGTAAATTGTTTTCAGGGGGTATATAGGGACACCAAATTTTTCTTGCGCTTACAGTGCAAACAAAAGGACGTGAGTAAGAATCATGGTCTAATAATAGTGATCAAAATCAGTAGCCAGTGATGTGTTGATATTTCAAGTTTGTTGACACAGTGGATTCTATTTTGTCATTCGGTCAATGGGCTTTTTAATTGACATGGTTTGCTGCTCAAATAAGAGTTGTTTGTTACATGCAGCTTTGGCCTAAACGGCTTCGGGGGAAAACACATCAAGATTAATTCACATCATGAATTACACTTTCTTTTTGTCGTGGTTGTACAGTATATAGCAGGAAGTGGATGAAATATCGAATCATTGTTATCAGAGGCAATAAGGCTATCTGGGCTCCAGAATTAATCTCTTCTTTGTAGACCTCTCTCCAGTCACCATTGTCACACTACAGACACCCGTCCTGATCCCCGCCAGGCAGTTTACTAGCCTGTGCAGAAGGCTGTCCTGTCATGTACCCTGTGCTTATCTCTTTGTTCTTCCTATCACTCCCTTCTTTACAGACCAGATGTTCTTTAAGTCTTTAATAAGTTAAGAATTGTCTAAAATGCAATTGAGGAATGATTCCAAAAGCAGGAGCAGATTGCTTTTATTGTTTGTTTACATGGGTAGGACCATGCGTCAAGGCGCTTATGTCCAATGCTGCAAAGAGCAACATTCTTGTTTCGGATGTTCCCAAACGCACAGCTGAGAGATATGTCCTGTGTGCAGATCTCCTGTGGACAGTAACAAGGGGTGCATCACACACAGCATGTATAAAAACACACTGTCAGAGTCACCTTATAGCTCAGATGAGTGTTCTGATTAACAGAAATATCTGCTGCAGCCTCACACGAGTGACTCTTGGGATTCTTAGCAATTACAGCTTATCCAACCCGTAACATGGTTAATATGGAGCACGGATAAAGAGGAAATCAAACCTTGCTCTAACTTCATGTGAAAACAGCTGGGGAGTTAAGAAGAACCCAACCATTTTTCCTCTACAGGTGTGTGCTCTGGGCCTGCTGGTCCTACAGCAGCAACAACCCCCTATAGCAGCTCACAAGTGACTGACCAAGCTATGCTAATGATGGTGGCACTGGTAGGCTACAGTAAGTTCAGTTTTTCCTCCTGTGGCCCAATGCATGTGAAACTGGTATATGGGAACTAGAGGAGGTCACCTAGATGTCCTGCTGGTAAGACAAGTCACAGTCCTATCTTTGTACTGTAGTACAATTTGGACTTAAATTCAGTGAGAAATAGCAAAATGCCCTGTTCCACGAATGTGTTTAAGATTGTCACATATGCAAACTCACACTCTGCCTTCTCCTATCAGTCAGCCAGACAGCATAAATTGACCTGCAGGTTTACAAAGATGTAATACATGACTATTCTGATTCAGGCTCATCTGGGAATTGACTGAGGAATTGATTAGTCCTGGTACCAAATCTGGTTTTTTCCTCCTCTTCCCGTTCATTGCAATGTGTTTTATTTTTTTTTATTTAGAGGACACAGCTTGAAAGTGGGGCAAAGACAGCTGAAAGCTTCTGCATTAGAGTGGAGCAGTATTCAGTGAGAAACTGTCCCTTGTAAGAAACTCTTACGGAATAATCTTTCTTTCTAAGCAATCTTAAAAATATTTCTAACTTCTATGTCTGTGATTTAAAGGACTTCTAGAAAATCATAGAGCCAAGAATGCCCCAATCTAACTGCAGAGGAGTGAGCAGATTTGTACTGTCAGCAAAGCTAGCTGCTGGGCATAGTATATTCAGTGTAGGTTGACCTATGATTTATAATGTAATTTCCTCTTTTTTCTGGTGAACATTGTCTTCTCATGTCCGGTGAAAGCACAGCTGCAACATTTTAAGTGTCTCTGTCACTTTCAATAAATTTCTGTCATGGTAGTGGGCATATTTATTTTAAAGTTGAAAGAAACAGAAAGCACATAATAAGCCTAATCAATTTTAGAAAATTGTAAATTGCTGTGACTCCAGTATGTAGAGCAAGGATGCATATGCAAGTAAGTATGTATGTAATCTGTGAAAAGTCTGCATATACTGAAATAACAGCAGTAACTATACATGAAGCCCATAATTAAGAGACTTCTATCTTAAATCTATTCCAAAATGGGTCTCATGAAGGGCTTGAGCACTTTTGCATAATCACTGCAAAGAAGGAAATTGTGTTAAAAAGTCTTCAGTGGAAAAATAACTAAAATTGCAAACAAGTTGCATTATGAGTGAGATGTCCTGAAAATATGAGGTATGGTACCTGTATCTCAGAAGGGGAGGTAAGCAACACAAAAATCCAACATGCTACAATTTGAGGTGAAAATAAAGATAAATAAGTGAAGATGCATGGAAAATGGGGGAAAAAAAATTTTTATTAGGCCATAATTTCACCATGCCAGACTAACCTAATATGTCCAATAAAGTAAACAACAATGCAACAAGTCTAATGCACCTTGACTGCGTAAATCTTTTGCTACAATGTGAGGAATTAGGTAAACTGAAGAAGGCAGAGATGAGAAAAACTTGCACAGTAAGAGAGATTGAACTGAGCAATTGCAGCCTGCGATTCTGAACATGCCAAGTTAAGTATTGGAAGTCCAGTTTCTGAATGATGACTGAACTGTCGTATCCTATTCGTACTCTCAATGAATTAATGCCAATGAAAGAAACTATGCTGTTTGCACACTCAAGTACTTCTGCACCCCCTTTTCCACACCTCTGCACCTTGTGTTTGCATTCAGACACGTCAGCTGTCTTCAGAGACCTAGCATAGACTCAGAGTCCAGGACAAAGGATGGCTAACGTGGCTCCTGGCTAATCCTTTTGTCTCTGAGCCTGGATAAGCTTCTGTCTTGATGTAATGGTGCAGAGAGAGATCTTTGGCAACCATCGTGGCAGCAGGCTGGCCAACTTGTTGTGGCAGCATTTAAACTGAAGGACTTGGGGGACATTGTCCAAAGTGTCAAGGCTCATGCCATCGCATGCAACTGGGGAATGCGCCAGACCGACCAGAGCAGTGGCAAATATTCCTTAGTGACTTATGTTCTCTCAATTTGAGAACCAGAAGGCCAAGAGCATTAAGGGTATGTATAGCTGTGGTGGATCGTCATGCACCCCTCTACCTCCAGGTAGTGAACGTGGGAACTGTGAGTGAGGAAATAGATAGCTATTTCTTTCTACACTCTAAACGCTTGAAGGATCACGCCAAATAATTACCTGGTTTGTGTATGCTGTTTTCTGTGGCAAATCGCTACCACCTTGTTGGTCACTCAGGTCAACATACATGCAGCAACTCAGAGTAAGCGAAGGACCAAATAATCCTTTAAACCTTCTGCACGTTTAAGAATAGATACATATAAAAATCCTTTGAGTGCTGAAGCCAGGGTTCTGCAGAATAACAGGATTTTCTTCTGTATTTTTTTCAAGATAACAAGTGCCATTACAACCTAGGATTCATCTGTATGGGAGGCTGTCCGTGCTCCTTTCATGAAACTTTGTTCTCCATGGTTTTGCCAAGCTTTGGACTCTTTTCAGTGGTGCCCAGCAACAAGACAAGGGGCAACGGGCACAAACTGAAGCATAGGAAGTTCCGTCTGAATGTGAGGAAGAACTTCTTCACTCTGAGGGTGACTGAGCACTGGAACAGGCTGCCCAGGGAGGCTGTGGAGTCTCCTTCTCTGGAGATATTCAAGACCCGCCTGGATGAAGTCTTGTACAACCTGCTCTAGGTGACCCTTCTTCGGCAGAGGGGTCAGACTAGATGGTCCACAGAGGTCCCTTCTAACCCCTACCATTCTGTGATTCTGTGACTCTGTAAAATTTTAGAGTCTGCACAATTTCTGACTGAAAGGAGTGACTCTTCCAAAGCAGATCCCTTGCTGTGTTTGGCTTCCTTTACAGATAACGTCCAGCTGAAAATGTTATTGCTGTTGCCAAGAGCAAGATGGGGAAGGTATATTTTTCAATGTAGAAATTAGAATAAAAATCTTACTAGTGCAGACCACACCATGCTTTGGAGGAGAGATATTTAACAGATGGCTCAGGGACTGGTGCCATCGGTTGAATTTTGGTTTCTTTGATCACGAGGAGGTGTACACAGCACCGGGCCTGCTGGCGACAGACGGGGTCCAGCTATCTCAAAGGGGAAAAAGGATTCTTGGTCATGAGCTGGCGGGGCTCATTGAGAGGGCTTTAAACTAGGTTCGAAGGGGGAAGGGGTCACAGCCCAGCTCACTAGGGATGAGCCCAGGCTTGGCGTGCCAGGGTCAGGGGTGAGATTGACAGCCCAGCTCAAGTGTGTCTATACCAACGCACGTAGCATGGACAATAAACAGGAGGAGCTGGAAGCCATTATACAGCAGGACGGCTACGACTTGGTCGCCATCACAGAAACGTGGTGGGACAACTCGCACGACTGGCATGCTGTCTTGGATGGCTACAGACTCTTTAGGAAAGACAGACCAACAAGGAGAGGTGGGGGAGTTGCTCTCTATGTGAGGGAGCAACTGGAATGCATTGAGCTTGGCCTGGGGGCAGATGAGGAACGAGTTGAGAGCTTGTGGGTTAGAATTAAGGGACAGGCTCATATGTGATAGAAGGGTTTGTAAGAAAAGTGAAACTATAAAAAAAAGCCTTAATATTTTCTAGTTTTTAGAAGTCTTTAGTACTGTAACTTGTATTTCTGCGTGCATAGTGATCTAACGATGTAACCGGCACCGTTGTGCCCGGCGCCACAATAAAGAATACCTGCTTAACAGTATACATTGTACTGTTATGTTTTTCCTACCGGATCTTCGAATCATATGGGTGATGTTATTGTGGGTGTGTACTACAGGCCACCTGACCAGGAGGAGCAAGTTGATGAGGCTTTCTACAAGCAGCTGCAAGCAGCCTCACAGTCACAGGCCCTGGTTCTCATGGGGGACTTCAACCACCCTGACATCAGCTGGGAAGACCACACAGCTAGGCAGGCGCAATCCAGGAGGTTCCTGCAGAGCATCGATGATAACTTTCTGGTGCAAGTGTTGGAGGAACCAACAAGGAAAGGCACGCTGCTGAACCTTGTATTAACGAACAAGGAGGGACTGGTGGAGGATGTGAAGGCTGGAGGTAGACTCGGTTGCAGTGACCATGAAATGGTGGAGTTCAGGATCCTGCGTGGAGGAAGCAGGGCGATAAGTAGAATCAAAACCTTGGACCTCAGGAGGGCTAACTCTGGCCTCTTCAAGGAGCTACTGGGAGGAATCTTGTGGGCCAGGGCTCTCGAAGGCAGGGGGGTCCAAGAGTGCTGGGCGCTCTTTAAACGTCACTTCCTCCATGCTCAGGAGCAGTGCATCCCCCTGAGCAAGAAATCTAGAAAAGGTGGCAGGAGACCTGCATGGTTGAACAAAAAGCTTCTAGAGGAGCTCAGGTGGAAGAGAAAGGTCCATGGAATGTGGAAAGAGGGACAGGCCACTTGGGAAGAATACAGGAATGTGGTCAGAGCATGCAGGGATGCAACGAGGAAGGCCAAGGCCCACCTGGAATTGAAGCTGGCAAGGGATGTCAAAAACTACAAGAAGGGCTTCTTCAACTACATCAGTAGCAAAAGGAAGGCTAGGGACAATGTGGGGCCGCTGCTGAATGAGGCAGGTGTCCTGGTGAAGGAGGATGCGGAGAAGGCAGAGCTACTGGATGCCTTCTTTGCTTCAGTCTTCAGTGCCAAGGCGGGCCCTCAGGAATCCCAGGCCCCGGAGGTAAGAGAAGAAGCCTACAGAGAGGATGACTTTCCCTTGGTTGAGGAGGACTGTGTGAGGGATCGCTTAAGCCATCTGGACGCCCGAAAATCCATGGGCCCTGATGGAATGCACCCACGAGTGCTGAGAGAGCTGGCGGATGTCATTGCTGAGCCACTCTCCATCATCTTTGAGAGGTCCTGGTGGATAGAAGAGGTGCCTGAGGACTGGAGAAAGGCCAATGTCACTCCAATCTTCAAAAAGGGCAAGAAGGAGGACCCAGGGAACTACAGGCCAATCAGCCTTACTCCATCCCGGGAAAGGTGATGGAGCAGCTCATCCTGGAGGTCATCATCAAGCAGGTGGAGGAAAAGAAGGTTATCAAGAGTAGTCAACATGGATTCACCAAGGGGAAATCATGCTTGACCAATCTGATAGCTTTCTATGATGGCATGACTGGCTGGGTAGATGAGGGGAGAGCCGTGGATGTTGTCTACCTCGATTTCAGCAAGGCTTCGACACAGTCTCCCATAACATCCTTTTAGGAATACTCGTCAAGTGTGGGCTAGACGAGTGAACAATGAGGTGGATTGAGAACTGGCTGAATGGCAGAGGTCAGAGGGTTGTCATCTGCTGTGCAGAGTCTAGTTGGAGGCCAGTAGCTAGTGGTGTCCCCCAGAGGTCAGTACTGGGCCCAGTCTTGCTCAACTTCTTCATCAATGACCTGGATGTAGGAACAGAGTGTCCCCTCAGCAAGTTTGCTGGTGACACAAAACTGGGAGGAGTGGCAAATACACTAGCAGGCTGTGCTGCCATCCAGTGAGACCTGAACAGGCTGGAGAGCTGGGCAGAGAGGAACCTGATGAGGTTGCACAAGGGCAAGTGCGGGGTCCTGCACCTGGGGAGGAATAAACCCATGCACCAGTACAGGCTCGGGGCTGACCTGCTGTGAAGCAGCTCTGCGGAGAGGGACCTGGGAGTGCTGGTGGATGACAAGTTGATCATGAACCAGCAGTGTGCCCTGTTGCCAAGAAAGCAAGTGGTCTCCTGGTGTACATGAAGAAGAGTGTGGCCAGCAGGTCAAAGGTGGTTCTCCTCCCCCTCTAGTCTGCCCTTGTGAGGCCGCTTCTGAGATACTGCATCCAGTTCTGAGCTCCCCAGTTCAAGAAAGACAAGGAACTACTAGAGAAAGTCCAGCAGAGGGCTACAAGGATGGTGAGGGGACTGGAACATCTCTCATATGAGACAAGGCTGAGGGAACTGGGCTGATTTAGCCTGAAGAAGAGAAGGCTGAGGGGGGATCTTATAAATGCTTATAAATATCTTAATGGTGGGTGTCAGGAGGATGGGGCCAAGCTCTTTTCAGTGGTGTCCAGCGACAGGACAAGGGGCAATGGGCACAAACTGAAGCACAGGAAGTTCTGTCTGAACATGAGGAAGAACTTCTTCCCTCTGAGGGTGACGGAGCACTGGAACAGGCTGCCTAGAGGATTTGTAGATTCTCCTTCTCTGGAGATATTGAAAACCTCCTGGGACGTGGTCCTGTGCAGCCTGCTCTAGGTGAATCTGCTTTATCAAATTTGGACTAGATGATCCACAGAGGTCCCTTCCAACCCCTACCATTCTGTGATTCTGTGATTTTTGTGATCCTGTGGGCCACACTAATGCCAGAACCTACACTAAACTCTCTCCCTCGTAGACCCTCCTACCTTGCTTCCTTGCCACGACTCCATGCCACTCACAGCTTCAGCATGTGTCACAAGATTACTACACAGAATAGTTGGAGAAGTATCACGAGTGAACAGTTCCCCAGTTGAACTCTCTCCTAGCAATGCCAAAGTCCAGACTGTGGAAGTAGGGCTTCTACTCACATTCACTACAGCCATAGCATCTGCATGAAGAATATGCCCTAGGACTGAAAATTTTATTCGTAGCAACTTTTCTGTTTAGAGTCAAAGTAAATCGACTCTTCTGTCTTCTTCCAGTGCATAAGTGTTGAGTGTTGCAGGATTTGTGCTGTGGTCAAGAACATCCCTTTCTTTTTCGTCAACATCCAACCCAAAGCTTACACCTTCAAAAGTAAATTGTAAACTGAAGCTTGTTTCCACATCCTTTCTGCCTACTATAACAAAAAAGTCATTAATTAGGCAGATATACATGCCTTTCCATTCCTGAAAAACAATTTTCACCTGCTAAGGACCAGAATTTTTATCAGCTTCCACTGAAATACCAGTAATGCAAACTAGAGGGGGAAAATGTGTTTAGCAGTCAAGGGATGATACTGATATAAATAAAGATGGATGTTCTTTGAAACTTTCAGGTTATGAATGGGAACTCACACACCATAGCATTAGGAACTGAATGAAGACCCAAAAATAAAGGTAGATTAATTATAATTTCCTTTACTGAAAAATGGCTGATTAAATATATGTGTTAGTACTGACATAGGAACTTATCTTGGTATTTACATAATAGCGTGGTAAAGGAATATGGACTCTACTGCTTACGGACACAGAAAAATATTCCAGATAAATATAAATGCCGAAAATTTAATCACTCACAGAGACAAAGTTAGTCATATCAGCACTGTCTTGTACAACATTCACCCAAAGAAATGAGTATTTCTAATCCCATCAGGCCTGACCCTTCCCCAGCACTGCAAGGTCTTCAGGAACTACTACTGAGGAAAGATGCTTGATGGGCCCCAGAGCAAACCACTGCCATGTTAGATGTTGAGATGTTAGCTACAGAGAAGTGGGCACTCCAGCAACTTCCGATGGTCACACCAGAACAGGCATTTACACTCCTTTCCTTTCATAGTACAATTTGATTCAGTATCCATCAGTCAGCTGACTTGCAAGTGGTGTGCCAGTAGTGTGCACTTACATGCTATCTGCGTACAGGGGAGAGCCTATCAGATGTGCAACAGGCAAGCGTTGGATCCTCAGAGCAGCACTTGCAGTGCAAAATACATAAATTCTGCTCAGACTCCACACTGAATGATCATTTGACGTTCCTTCTCTATGCAGTCTTGTGTTGTCACTCTTACAAAGAAATGGTCTTATAAAAAGTGGGAGGAGAAGTGGCCTGTAAGGCAACTGTTTAGTAATCTTATATTACACACAGTCTGGCAGGGCATAAAAGAATCAAGATTCAACCACCCATCTCCTTCATTCTTATAAACAGATAACAAGAGAGAAAACCAAAAAGACTCTTACGTGAAACTAGACAATTTTGTACATCAAGAGGAGCAAGAGTTTGCTCCACTTATTTTAGTGAGGAGCTAATTATGAAGAGTATAATAACCGTAGCCCTTTCACCTGCGGCAGTGTTAAACCCTGAGATGTTGTTAGACATGCTAGCTGGCACTGTCAAATATTGTGAGCATTCAAGGACACACTCTCAAGAAATCACCGAGGAGAGACAACAAGTACACACATTCTAGTGGGCTGGACAGCTCTGTCCATGCTCACTGTGTTTCGGTGATTCACACACCTGGAGAACCATAGCAATGAAAATACAGCAAAGAGCACACATGCCCATGTAAAGGTGGGTCAAAGCACAACAGCATGTACTTGGAGAAGCCAAAGTTACTCAGATGGTAAAACAGATTCCTGTGAGTGTAAAAAAAATGGTTATTAAGGGACAAACCTGCCAGGGTTTAGAGGATGTGGTCTTTTGGGCTAGCTAAAGAGTAAGCAGCAAAAGACAGAACTTAATGGTAACTTGCCACTGAGGAGATGTGTCAGGAGCAGGAACCAAGTTATTCAACCAAGTCCACCAGGGACCAAGTTGTTCAACACCTTCAGTGAAGACCTAGAAAATGCAGTAAAGAGGTTAATCTCTAAACAAGATAGTAAATTCTTTGAAGTAGTGAAATGCCATCCCACTGCCAAGGAACTCTGGAAAGTTTTTACAAAACTCTGTAAAAGTAAGGTCGAATGAGCTTTAGTCTGAATAAACATAATGCATCTAGGCAAAAATAACTGAAGCCGTGTTGACCCCAAACTCATGTTGAACCCTGAGCTAGCAGTCAGGGTGCAGAAAGGACATGACGAGGTCACCGCTGACAGTACCCTGAAATGATCAGCTCTGCATGCAGCAGCAGTCAAAACAGATGATAAAATATTAGGTATTGTTAGTAACAGGACTGAAGAAAGACAGAGAGTGTCATTTCTCTGCTATAGGAAATGTTGGTTTACCAAAGCAGGAAGTTGTTGGCCAACGTAAAGAGGAAGGGCATCTCCGCTGCAAGGAGAGACTTGAAAGGCCAGACCTTTGCAGTTTGGAGATGAGAAGGCTAAAAGTGGTAAGTCAAGGCTTTGCAAGACTATAAATACACTGAAAAATCTGAACGCAAAACTGCTGTTTGCTGAACCCCGTACTGTAAGGAGGGAGTATGATGACTTTAGTGATCTCCCAAGGTTACTTCTGGCCCAAGTGACTTTGTGACTCTGTGCCTCCACACCTACCCTTGCCCAGGGATTTCCAGCCTTTGTCCTCCTCTCCAGCATACGAACACCTACACCTCCATATATGTCACCTCATATCTGCATGACTGTTGCCTTGGAAATTAGTACACATTCCATAAATGCATGCAAGTAATAGATATTCACATTAACAAACATGAAAAATCTCTTCTGATTAATTTAGCAAAGTATGTACCTGTCGTTTCTATTCTGTTACTTATTTTTCATTAATATGCAAGGTCTATACTTCACCTTGCCATATGCAGTTTTCTAATAGATATGTAATTTGATTATTTTTTATAGCCACCATGCTTCTGTGTTCGACCAAATGGAATCCTAATTAAAATACAGAGAATTACGTAGCTGAACACTCACTATATTGCAAAAGACTTGGATGGGCGTTATCACAGTGAGAGATTTTTCAAGTTCCTTTGTAAAAGAACAGGAAACATTCCATTTAAAAGATTGCATTCAGTGTTTCTTGCTTTGCAGAATGTATGTGATAAACAAGTTCAAAGCCATGTCAGTCAGATGCAAAGTGCTATACCCTTATGGGGGAGAAAAGAAGCAACCTGGATAACAGCAACTCATTTTTTTGCTGTAAGCTTAATTTCATTCGAAAGATCTCTTTTCCACACATTAACCAAGACCACCTTTACAAGTATCCGTGCTACTCCATTGTCCCTGGCAGTTGTAACATTTCCTCTGAACTGAAGGGAGGGCTACTTGTTAGAGGGGTTTTCATATTTTTCGCATAACATCTCATTATTAAATCAATGCAGGTGACAGTGGATAAGCAATAATGATTTCCTATATAGTGTTCCAGCACTGGTGGTCTTCTCAATATTGCATCTGGCCAGTTAGCAAAGTAGAGAAGACTTTCTATACTTTCAAAATGATCAGAAGCCAAATCTTTAAGCATAAAAATCCACTGTGCTCTTTTAGGGTTTAGGGGATGTCAAAACAGTCCCAGCAACCAAACAGGTAAGTGTCACTGCAATGACCTGTCTGGGACATGCATAAAGTACACCATTTCTTTCTCACCATGTGTCAGTGCCTACATCTGTTGTCATTTTGAGCAGTTTAAATAGCTGAATGTGATTATTTGTGTTCAATTCATCTTTCGGGCATACTGTTCTTTTACTATATCATTACATTCTCTATATCAAGCCTCTTGTTTAAAGCTAAGGTATTAAATGTGCTTTAGATATGCTTACTAGATCTAGTTCCTTTGAGAAAGGACCAGTGGTTTCCAATCTGAATAGCTAAGCTACAGTTGTTTATGCTGCTCCCAGTGAGCAGAAGTGAGTACATCCCACAGTGCACAAACACTTACACTAGATAATGCTCCTAGCTGAGCTACAGGGCACTTTGCTCCACCTCCTAGAAAATCTTTCCAATATTTGCAAAGTCTGTGGCACAGCAGCCTTCATTTTATTCTGTAATTGGACAACAAAAAGTGTGAGAAGTTCATGCACCATGCCAAGGTTCACAGATATTACAACAAAGAAAACAGGCTACATGCAGGACACTGCAGCAGCTGTCATCATCAATAAAAGAGGGAGCTTCTTTTTGCTACTACTTTCTACAAGCTTGTTTGATGCCCTGCAAGTGTCCTTTAAGAACATGAACATAATTTATCCGTTTTTCCTCAACTCTTTTGCTCAGCCTTGAATGCCTTCTTCTTTGGATGACAGCAAATCACTCTTCCTGACCTGAAGGAAGATCCCTATCATTTTTTGATGATATCATTTTTTGATTTAGTTGGTGTTTCTTTTTTTTTGACTTTAAGACACTCAGGAGAAGCAATCTGCAGTATGCAGGAATCAAGAAAAGAAAATGCAAGTATGCTAAGAATTGTGTTTTTCATGCTACTTTCTTACCTGATACACCCGTGGAAAAGTTTGTGGGTTATGTTGTCATAAATTTCATGTAAGCTGATATGGAAGGAGAAGCTTGTTATAAGGATATTTTCAAAAGTGCACACACAGATATTTTAACACAAAAACTTTTGTTAGAAGTGTTGTAATGGGAACATGCATTGTCAGTACCTTTCAGTGCTTGAAAGCTGAACAGCTCCAATGAATTGCTAATCTGGTATCTGTCCCACATTCAGTATGACCTTATGTATTTGGTTACGAATTTTAACTGGGAGAAAATTGTGTGGCTCTTTTGAAAGGCTTTATTACTACCGATAGCCTAATTCTGATTTTTTTTTAATGAAATGCTCGTTGTGCTGGTGTACCAACAAATGGTCCTGCTGAGAGGTATCTTTTCAGCAAGCAGCAGAGTGAGTCTCTGTCAGGTATTATACGAAATATCATACCCTGTGAAAACTGCAGATTTTGGACCATTCAAAGCAAGTAAGAATCCTAAAACTCAAAACTTTTTCAGAGCTCACCAGGCCTTTCCAAGGCCTCACAATCTGTTAAGATTTCATGCAAGACCACCGGGCTATGGGTCTAATCCAGACTAGAAACATCCTAAATTACCCAAAAGACATGCTAAAACCATGGCCAGGAATACTGGGCGAAGGAAGGAACATCAGACTAAAATAATGTGCACTACTGACAGCCTTGACTTTATCAACCTTCCTGTAAGGGCCCTCAGTTCTAAGCAAGCTGAAAAATGCAATTAGTTTCGATGTGAAAGTGTTAAATGTTTCAAGTCCCTGCAAAACTGCATTTTCCAGTTTCGTTTTGTGCATATGCCAAAAAGATATGTGGATTTCCAGAAATCTTCAAGACTTTGAGCCTCTGAAGAAAATACCACATATTGCTAGATTAGTGATAAAAATACTGAGAGATGTCAACATTTGTGCTTGCAGCTGCTGTCAGTGTAAACACAACAGGCAACTCCAGGAGATTTTTGATATGCCACCAAAGCAGCAAAGTGTAAGTGTCTCATAAGCATCTACATAGACATGTTCACAGCAATATTCACACCGATAAACCTTGAATTATATTTTTAGAAGTCTATATAACAATACTTTAAAGACTCTTCCAGTACTGCGAAAACTTCAGCCAAACATGACCAGTAAAGAAAGCAAACAATCTCTGAAACTGGCTTTATGAATATGTGTGATACAATTTCCACACAGTGACACCAACAGAAACAGACTTTCTAGAGCCCAGCATAGTTGAAAAGCTCACTAAGATCACTGTGAGTTTGCCATTTTGCTGCCCTCAGAGCCTCTCACACCACCTCTCAGCTCTTTTCTGCCTTTGCTATCAGCCTCAGCTCCTACTAGCCCCTCTCAGCCACCCTCTTACCTCAACTGCTGAGATGCTTGAGCCACTTCTTGTCTCAAAGACTTTGAAAATGGCTGGGCATCCATACTCCTGTGAATGAGGGAAAAATTTTTACCATCCAAGGAGTATGAATCTCTTGTGAAACCTCACCACATAAAATTGCTAGTAACTCTGCTTTCACAAATATTTTGGCATTTTATTTCAACAGGGTTTTGCTTTACTTCTTTAATTCACTTTATACTCACATATACACACATCTAGACATATTGCATATGCATATATACATATTTATACAAAATATTTGGTATTCCTTACTGGTTATTCCCTATATTTGGATATTCTTTATCTTAGCTGCCTTCTACACATTCAAACAGACCAATCAATCACATGGACCTAGAGGAACAAATCTGTTCTGTTTTGTTTTGCTCTGCCTTTTTTCTGTCGTCATGGTACAAAAAACCTTTGAATAAGAATGGTAAGTCAATATTATTACATGGACTGATGGATATTTTGAAAAACAGTGGGGTTCACAATCAGTTTTAAATTAGGAGGTTAAATTCATAATCATTTATTTCCCTGTGAAAAGTCAGTGGACTGTGACTCATTTTTATCTCCTTAAGTATTAACAAGTGTTAACAAGTATTAACAGCATTAACAGTATTAACAAGTCTTGAGGTCCAGGAGCTCCTCACCAACCTTTCCAACAGATGTTTTAGGCAGTTTAAGGAAAAGCTGTTTACGGCATATAATAAATGGAAGTTATTATACTTGCAGGCAGTGCATGAAAATATTATTCATATATATTCATATAGACTTCACGCCGTCTGCAGATCATGTTGCCTTGAAAACTTATTCATAAACTAGGGCTACAGAATATTTCACGTGAAGGCATGTGCTGCTGTTATCGCAGCATTTGCTAAAGCTGAGGTGAGGGTTTTAAATTATGACCTGACATCACGCTTGGCTCACGATGTTAACATGTGCCTCTATGAGATTACTGGTGAACTCACAAAGCACACTTCTGGTGTGCAGCAGACTCTTAATTAAGCTCTCTGCCCAGAAGCACACCAACATACAGAGAAAGTTCACTTCAGACCATGGGAACATTTTGTTTTCTCCATGTTAGGACTGCCTTTTGGAGCACAGCTTCAGCTAGCCTTCACACAGCACTCACAGGCATCAGGGAACATTAACCTTACATAGGTTGTAAACACAAACTGTGTACACGTCTTCCAAAGTATTCATTTGGCTCGCAGGCTGGAAAATGCCATTGCGTTTAAATCATTGGCACTGATCTCATACAATCTAGGTATATACCATCAATTTGGATTAATCTTTCTCCTGATTGATTTGTGCGTTTCACCTTCACAATATTTTGCCTACAATCATGCTGTTGAATATGAAATAACCCTTTCTGGGTAGTCAGTCCAGTACACAAAGGTTCTCAGACAAAGGAAAAGAGAGTCTTACAAAATTAAGAGTTATTAACTCTGAAGACAGTTTTATATCTTAATATTTGTCTTGGAAGTTCACCTACTGAAATTATTTTCCACTTTATTATTTGCATAGCATGCAACACCTTATGGAGGCACAGAACATAACTGTTCTTGTACATAAAAAAGAACTAATAGTAACATAAGAGCTGACAAAATAATAATTGGAAAAAGACTAAAGTATTTTCCTTCTGGCAAAGAGCTCAGAAGAAAGGTAATTGGGAACAGACTGGACTCAAATATCAGAGTTGTAGCCATAATGCAAAATGAAGTCACTCAGCTCCAAAGTAAAAAGTTAAAGATGCTTGGAGTTTTGGGCACATAGAAACAGTAAATGTCCTTAAATATCCATTGCCTTGCTTTGAAGTTGCAGATTCGTGGCTCTTCTAAAAGAGCAGGCTCTAGCCCTCTGTAGTTCAGGGTCTGAAAAGTGAGAACAGAAAACCTAGTGGATGTTTGGACAAAAGGCATGAATCTCTACAGTAACCTTCTTGTTGTAACATAAGGACCTGGAAATCAAACCTGTAGGAGCAACATGATGTCCCTAAGTGATAGCACACTGTCAGATGGAAAATGCTATATAATTGTTAACTGTTACTAGTAGCACTACATAGCTCAGAACAATACTTCAGCAATCTGGTGGTGTTCAACAGTGTCACGGTTTAAACCAGGACAAACATCATGCACTGAAAAATATGCCGATTGAAATGTTTCCCTCTCTTTTAAAAATATCTCTGGTGCCAAACACTATGTTGGAATATGTTCCCTACATCTCTGAGGACAACAGAAGGCTTGAGCTGTACGGAGTAAGACTGCAGGAAGTAATTATAAGAAAAAAAGAAGTAACTAAACTTACAAGACCTTCAAAACATAATGAAGTATTTTCAGGGGTGAAGGAGGGCAAGACCATAAAAACATAAAAAAATACTAGATTGTAGCTCTATGTAATTTTATTATCTCCAGTTTATGAAAAGATAGGAAATACCAAAATATAAAGCCTTGAAAAATGTTGTATGTAAAGTCCTCATAAACAGCTGTAATATTTATGAGAAATTGCACATGAAAGCCTTGTCCCATAAGATTTACAATCAATTTTCTCAACTAAATTAATCCAGCCTTTGAATTGTCACTATTTTATCAGTAGATACACTCAAAGCTTTCATCAACTTCTGAATGCATGACCCAGGCTCTCGATGTTCAAGATCTTGCAAATTCATTCCACCAGGAGAATGATGTATCATGGTTGCAATCTTGTTTGTCTGAAAAGAAGATGTACAATGTACAATTTCCTTCGGGGCACTAGAAAACCAAAAATAGAAAGCAGTTTCTTCGTCCAGAGCCTCAAGTGTTTTTCTGGCTGGTAGCATGCCCAAAACTTTCAGGTTTTACTCACTGGCTGCTCTTACTTTGTGCACTTTTGTGGTGTTGCTGCATCTTTTGACTGGGCTTCTCTCCCTCAGACACACCCAAACACACACCCAAACAAGTACTCCACAGAAGATTCCTCTGACAATGCCAAATATATACATTCAGACCCAAAACCTTGCAGCTGCCCAGATGACGTCCCTCCCCAGTCTCCTCAGAGTCTGTGAGCAAGAAAGTTGCTTTGGCTGTTTTTTTCAGGAAGGAGCTCGGTTTTGCTTTCACCTGGGTTCAGTAGCAGGATAGTGTGCAACAGCAACATGTGAGAAGTGGAGTGGGAATATGAGGAAGGTGAGACAAAGGCACCGCTGGGCAACACTTGCTACAGCACAGCAAGGAGAAGGGGAGGGGATGCAAACAGGGCCCCGTCCTGCTCGACGCAGTGGCTGGGCTTGCCTTGCAAGCAGTGCAGATGTGCAAATGAGTAGGTGACACGTGCATATCTCAGGCATATACATTCATCTAATTTTTCTTCTGCTGACTATTTATGAGTTACTTACACAGCTCTCTGGAAAAAACTCTAGTGCATGCTTTGCTTTTCTATGTGCAAAGTGTGTTCACCATACATCAGTGTCATTTGAAGCTTAAGTCTTATCATGGAACCTTTACTTCCTCTCGTTGTTCTGTGCATTATTGGAGTGTGTGGCATGCATGCTTTATTGGGTGTACTAACCTGGCGCAGCCAGATAGTAGAACCTGTAAACACAAGGACGAGAACTGTTTGCATGAACCTGCCATAGCAAATACCTGTTGCAAATCAGCAAGACTCCTAGACAGCTCATATTATATGCTTTGAGCTACTCTTGTTTTGAACATCATTATGATGCTTGCCTGACCAATGAAGCAACTCCAAATCCAGGCCAACTCCTGAGTGTGATTGAATAGTTATGCAGCACTGCTGTTTATCCGCAAAACTTCGTTAGAGGTACTAGTTGAATTGAAGCAGCACTTTACAGTCAGATATGTTGCACTGGATTTCTTGTATCTAATCTTATCTTTAACTCTTCTGACTGTCAGTTAACCTTTACAATGCTTATAAAGCTATGTATTTCCTTCTCAAAACTTTAAAGAAAAAAAAAGAATAAGGTATTATTTGGCTTGCCTAAAAAAGTAACACAACTGTTGCAACCTGAGCAACAATCAAACTGCGTGGAATACATCTGAAGGGAAGGGCAGAATCAAAATCCACAGACTACAGCCAGTTTCTCAAAAAAAAAAACCAAAACCAAATAAAACCCCATAAAACAGCAAAGTAATATGACCTCACTCCGTTGCTGTTTTCATTCTGTGATATAGGCTTAGTTTTATGAATACAGCAGAAGCTGATTAGGAGAGACAAAAGCAAAATACCTTAATACTGACACACTTAACAGGATAGATTGCCTACAGGATGTGAGATAATTAGGATATAGCCCCTCCATTGGCATGTCCTCATTCCCACGCTTGTGTTGCAAATATTCTGCAGGACAGGACAGTAGGGAAGCTGAATGGCTGCAAAATGCCTCCTACCGCTGCAGCTGCACTGCCCTTGCTCCCAGCCTTGGCCACATACCCTCAGCTGCCAGGACAGCACACAAAGTGTGGTATACAGCTCACTGAACTAGGTGCATTAAAAATCCTACCCAAGAGGTAGGACAGCAAACAAATGCAAAGACTGATTTCCAACATGCAGTCCCATGAATGTATATTAGTTGCAACGTTCAAGCTACTAGTGGGTAACGCTGGGCAATAATGCAATCCTCACAAAACAGCGATCTGACTGCATTTATCAACAAGGAAACCAAGCTGCATCTGGTGAATCTTTACCTGTGTTGCCCTAGAGAGCTGGAGCTTATCAGTGCACTCTTATTTCACCTGTTATGAATTATTAGGATTCGTTATTTTACTTCATATTACCTGAGCATTAACTGAGCTAACTGCCCTGATATCAGAAACCAGAAGATTCAGAAACAGGTCTTTCATTTAATGTATTTATTACTGCCTTTGGGAGTAGGAAATTTTCACATTACTGCCCATGAATCATTAGTAATCAGCCAATTTTAACACCTGAAGAAAACATTGATTACCTCTTTTGAGTTTGTTTTTTCCCCCTGCAGATCTTGCTAGCACTGACTGTTCTTGTTATACTGTCTCTAACCGATCTCCGCAGAGGTTGCTTCCACCCCATCAAGCTATCCTAGTAAACAGAGAAAACAACTTCTGCAAATCCAGACACCCCCAGACCTCAGTAAGAATTAGTCTGCAACACAAAATGACATGCATTTTAAAGAGGAGAACAGGAGCAAGGTGAGGCAAGATGAGGAGAGAGGAGAAGGCTCTGACAGCTCTTTCACAGACCTCTTTCCAAATGGAAACAGAAACCTTAGAGTACACAGAGAACACAAATTATTCGATTCACTTCAAGGTGACCGTATGGTGGTAACTGTAGAGGTTACGCACTGAGGTCTGTGGGGCCTGGCAACACAGCATCATTCACCTGAAGGCTGAATCCTGTTCCCTCGCATCAGACGTCAGCCCTGTACCTAGAAGGACCACCTGCCAAGGAGCCAGCAATGCTGGCTGAACACATTGCATCCACCAATGCTTCATACAGAAACACACTCACAGAGGGCAAGACCATTTGCTTCTTTCTTGGTATTGATACAAGGTAAGGTAGCACTACACTTTTGGCAAGTGTCCATGCATTTCTGCTGCAAACGATGTGCGGTAACTCGCTGTGTTGTAGGATGAGTGGTTGGTGGCATCAGTTTGCTCTTCATTCCTCTCTCGAATAAATCACCTAGCTTTTTTCTGACATGAAGTCCACATGTCACTCTGAAATGTTACCAGGACTGTCACCAACTTAAATGGATATGTTTTGTGTTTTACAAAGATAAGGTATGAGGAAAGCAGTGAAGGAAGACAGCCTAGTCAGGCTACGTCAGCCTACTAGACAGTAGGGACAGATAATAAACACCAGTCAGAAAACACATGAATACAAGGTGGTCTTAGCTTCAGCAAAAATATAGAAATGAGAAAGCAAAATTATAGAAATGAGAAAACAGAATGCAGCTGAAGCAGCATCCGCCAGTCATCCCAGGGGATTTTTGGAAAGAACCATGGGCCTCCGTGCAGGTATCCTGTGTGAGCTACATGAAATTTTACTAATGTACTCAGTGCATTCCCTCCCTCCCACTGTGCATATCCTCCTTAAGGGACAAATACCACTGACTGGCCATGAAGAAAAAAAAGTCTTCCTGCAAAGCAAGCGGAGTGGTATAGCTTTAGGTTTGTCAGTGATTTGATGCTGTGGCCTACATAACGCTTCAGTATATTTGTCAGGGCTATAGCCCCCACTGGATAGTGTGGGAATGGCAAAAATGAGAGACAAACTTCAATGGGCAAATGCAGACAAAATAAAACTTCAGGATCTGGGTGTTCATCATGCTTTACCTATCCACTTTTGCACCCACAAGTAACTACAAAGTAATTCCTATAATTTAAATGTCTGAGTATTTTGCCTACAGGCACAATCACATATTTAGATGTCTAACTGATGTCAAGTTCCTACAGTTCCTGATGCCCGCATCTGCTGCTGTAAAAATGAAGAGCATTGTTTAAAAACTGCGTTCTAAAATATGTCTGCTCTACGAAAGGTAACATCTGTTCATAGCATGTGCTGTTGTCAGACAAATAGGGTGGTCACAGACAGATCTGCACCCATTTCTGCAGATTGAGATAGAATATGAACCTTTGAAAGACTGTACTGCTTCCACAATTATTTTTTTTCCCTCTTTCAGTGGTCGTAAGTGTCTTAGCTACAGACTGTCTGCATCTCAAAGAATTTGATACAGTATTCAAAGGAGATCTGAGGCAGGAAAGACATAGTCTATCGCTGCTTAGCCTATGCCCAGGGCCCCCTGAAGCTGTGAAACAGTTCACTGAGCTTTTTCCTCTTCTCCTTCCAGATATATATTAATTGACCCAAAAGTTCACAAAGTGTGTTTTAATTGAATAACAGCTAAGCAAGAGCACAAGAGCTGGACTGGATGATCCTCTTGGGTCCCTTCCAAATCAGGGTATTCCAAGAGTTCAGTGAACAGAAAACTCCGCTATTATGTCAGTGACAGGTCGTGAGCAAGCCTTTAGAGAGAGACTTGCTTAATTATTTGTCTCAGAAAAAAATATTTTCTCCACCCCATGCTCTCCTTGCTTGTCTTCATGATTTCCTACTGAACTTCCACTTCAATGTATTTTCACTCTGCTTTTCCTTGAACCTCCTCATTTCAGTTCTTTTTCTTCCATTAAGCATAGAACGAACTTGAAGAGAAACTGTGGGGAGGCAGGAGATGACCAGCAGGTATGTGAGGAGGAAGAGGTAGTAGTCCCCAGCAGGAGCATGAGGAGTAAGAGGAAACCAAGTTCCGGTCAGGAAATATGTTTAGCTGTGGCGGAAGTATATGCAAGACCTGGGACAGCAACTTCACTGACTCATTCAGATCAGGTTTCCCAAACTGAAAGCTGGAACAGCGGAGGTTGCAACCGGGAACAGTCAAAGTGTCAGTCTGAAAGAGAGAAGCTCACTGACTACAGTAAGCCAAGAGACGTGATCTCAAGGCTAACAAAGAAAGCCAAGCAAAGTGGGAACCAGCTTCTCAACAGAGAAGGTCTTGCAGGGAATTCGATGCCAAAAAACTGTCCCATCATAAAGAGGCGAATAGTCTGTGAAAGGTGCAGATGACAACTCTTGTAAGGGTCATGGACCTGCACAGAAAGAGCAGCTCACGGCCAGAAATGGGTAAGGCCAGGGTCCAGAGGAACAGCAGCCCCAAGTTGTGCCTTGAGGAGAACCCCAAGAGCTGCGATACTGTCAGAGGGGCCCGAGGATGCAGCTGGGAACAGCTGGGAAGCTATCCCTTAGAGAAGTCTGCAGAGCAGTGTCATCTCAGCTGGGAGGACAGCTGCCATTTCAAACATCCCAGGTTCTCTCAGTGAGCACCAGCTCCAGGAGGAAAGAAATCACCCAGCTCTGCAACACACACTGCACAGCTGAATGAACTTAAACTTCAAACAGTGGTGCCCACACCATGCTATATGTTCAGTGGCCACACGGTTCTTAATAGGGTTGTGTGGAGAAGCCTGCCAGCAACAGCTCCAGGTGCTCCCAAACCACCGTCAGATCACATGCAGATGTAACCAAAATGCTGTGTGCGATTACACATCTGGATGAAAACTACGGATATTAAATCACCTACACGGCTTGCACAGAAACCTTTGGTATCGACACAGTAAGGACAAGGCCGCTGGAGATTCAGGAGCTGCTGGCAGATACACTGTTTGATGTATCACTTGAAAATGACTCTTTAAATATAATTAATTACACTAAGTAACAGCATGAAAGAATAATAAGACCAGACAGATAGGTGTGAGAATGTGGCTGCCTGCTACTGGTTTTATTTATGCAGATTTCTGTATAATGCCAAGTTAGTGGCTAGGAGAGAAAAAGGGTCATTTTTCCCACCTATGATCTAAACCTATGAGATAGGTTTACTAAACCCTATACGAACAAGTAAAAATGTTCAGCTTATACATGGGTCATAGAAATATTTTCAGTTAATGTCAGAATCACCATGTTTTGGAATCTATACTAGCTTTTGCAGAGGCAGACTAGACATATGATCTCGGTATGATAACACCTAGAATGGAATTTATTTCAATTTACTTCAGGGTGGAGCTCTTAATTAAGTTACAAATTGGGTGTGAATATTAAATGTTGGCAAAAAAAGAATCTTAAAAATAACTTTTAGGGAAAATGTGAGTAATTAAAACCAGCTGTGAGAATTTCAGAGGCAGCTAATGAATGGTTCCCATACATTTCTGGGAGTTGGAAAAGGGGAGAAAGCAAGAAATCTGTAAATTCTAAACAGGTCTGAGAAGTAACAGGAGCAGAAATAGTCACTTCACCAGCATGTCCCAAACACATGTGATCACAGAGAATACCTTCAAACTGGGTTTCCCAGTCTGATCCTGTGTTGTGGTGGGTGGCCCAGGTGCCACCTGTAAACCACATTGGGTGCAAACCAACCTGGTGGGTGGCGCAGTCCCTGGCGGCAAGCCCCACTGCAAAGCCACCATACCAGGAGGGAAAGAAAGTCCCACATCCCAACCTAAGCAGTGAAATTAATAGTGTGCATTGCAGACTTGCCAGCAGGCAGGTGACATACAGAGCCAAAGAGCAGGAGCCCTTTTGCCACCTTCAAGCCACCCTGACTTCAGCCCACCCATAACAGCCGCTGTCTACTATAGATTGCACAGGGACTTGCCCTTGGGCCTCTTAGGTCACCTTGGAAAGCCTGACCCTTTGCGAGGCTGTGTAAATGCCCAAGAGCCGAAGTGCCTGAAGAGGAGCGTCCTTCCCCAGAGATGACTGGGAAAGGGGATGCTTGTGGCTGAGTGTCTGCAGTGCAGGCCACAGAGAGCTATGGCTGCACCACCCTGTTCCTCAGCAAAGCTGACGTGCTCAGTCTCTGGACAGAAGACTGAATTGGCCATATGGGTTTTCAGGCAGTGGGTAACTACCCAAGAATTGGATGCTTGCTTCTGAGATCTCCAGTGCTGCTGGGTATGCCCAGCTCCTTTTCACAGTCACTTGCAGAGTTCTCCCATAGTGGAAAGATTTGTTGAAGGGAAGGGGAGACTCATACCTCATGGAAATATTGTTTTTCATAACTGTAATATACTCACCTTCAGTCCTCAGAGACACCCACTGCACTTTTCCAGAATTAAAGAAGAGGCAGATGCAAGCATTCAGACACGGTAGTGGAGTACTGAATGTAGGTAACATCCCATAGCAATGCAAGACCCAATAACAACAATAGAAACGAGATGTGGTTTCCTCCTTCAGGACGGCAGGTACATCACCATGGGTGCTTAGGAAGATATGGCCTCTGTAGAAAACAAAACCATGCACAAGATTAAGAGGCAGTAAGAGAGAAGGAGTAAAAAAAGGCTGTGGGTAAAGACTCTGAAAGTGCTTGAGAGGATGACAAATAGAAATGGCAAGGAATTCTGTTTTTAACAGAAAATATAGTTTTCAGAAAATCAAAAATTTTCATAAACATCAACCACAGTGGGAGAGAAGGCCATTTTATGCCTAGGGAAATGCAGACTTGCAGACAATCACAAGTCACAGGAGAAAATAAGAGCATAAGACATGTGAACGGCAACTGCTGTGAGAGAACAATTCCTCTTGGAAGTGTGATTTAATTTCTGAAATGACTCAAAATGAAATGTGTTGGTACACTTTCAACAGGCTAAACTGAAGAATTATAATGATGAATCATTTATTCAGAACTTTTTGTTCCACAATAATCATAATTTTTTCAACTTTTTCCTTTTGTTTGGTATGGATATGCATTCCTGCTTCATACAGGATGGAAATTTTTATTTTAACTATGTTTTATGCAGACTTCGAGACTGAATTTTCAACAGTGCCCTCAGAGAGGAGCTTAATGTTATGACTTACATGAGTATGCCAGCAGAAAAGGAAGAGCAGCACCAAGGGAGTTACAGTAAGGCTCCTTTATACAGGAACAGTGCCAGCTTAAAGCAGTATTTAGATTTTGGCATTATTGTTAGAGATTGTTCATTGAGATTTGAGCTCCTAAACATTTATCTTCAGGGCAGTGGGAGAGGGGGCCAGGGCTGTCCTGCACCCTGGGACACTCCCGGCCCCGAGGCTGCTAGCATGAGAAAAGTCATGGAGTCAAACATTTTGGGGGACAACTACCTCATCCCGGATGTGAAGTGGAAAGGCCATTTGGGATAGACACGTATTCACACATCTTTTAGGGATGTGGACACAACAGAGGGGATTTTACCGGAGGAAGGAGAGTAAGGACATGCTAACAGGCATGCACAGCTCTGTTATACTGAGAGGGCAAAGCCACATACATCTGTTTACACCTATTTGCTGCAAGCTCACAAATGATAGTGATTCCCACATTATTACATCAAAGGCAGACGTAAAAGTAGGCTGCCTGAACTTTGTATAGCATGAGCAAGTGCTGTGACTCTCTGCCTGAAGTCAGTTCCAGCAGCTGCCTATACCAGTCTGACCCTGAAATGCCTGGCCCCGAAATGGAGCTTTGTGGGAAACCTTCTGCATGTTATATGTGACCCAATTCTTGAAATTTAGTTATGCAACTTGCTGTTTCCACGTACGTAATGCTTTTGAGAAGATCCACAAACCCAAGTGACTGAAAATGTCAGGCTACTGTGTATCCTTTCAAAGAATAACCAACCCTGTCATTCCTGGGGCTACCCGTCACAAACCACTGAGCACAACGCTAAGTTAGCCTTTTGCAGGCTTCGGATTCCCTTCCCCAGCTGCATAAGTGTACCCCAGAACATAACTTGCTAGAAAGAACACTGAAATTAACTTTCTTCAGTATGTATACAAAGTACTTAGGTCACTGATATTGTGCCTCATGTGATGCGTAACCAAATACCTTCTCCAGTAATCACTCGGGTTGATTTCTTGACTGATGTCCTATATTTCACTCTACCTCTTGAATGAGCACATCATACAGCTGCTGCCACATTTCTTTTCTTCTGGAAAAAGCACCCATGTCTAACAGGGCTAAGAGGAGGATATTAAGAAGAAAAAGTTATGAAACAATTTGTTGCTGCTGCAAGAATATTACATGGCTGCTAACTTCACCAGTTCTGTTCTGTACAAAAAATCACAAAGCCAGAAGCAGGTTGGTTCTCAGGCTATCTGGAGAAATCCAGCAAGTGATCAATAATGAAACACAGTCAGGAGAATGGGGGGTGGTAGAAAGCACATCATGTAGGACAGAAAGACATGTAAAGAGTGTTTTCATCCACAGAAATGTCATGGATATTGTAATTAACTGGTTCTTGGTCTTTTAGGATATCTGGTTTTAAGATTTGTCCCTGGGACAAACACAGGCACTGAAGTCCTACCTAGCAAGCAGATCTCCATATTTTTTTGGTGAGACCCAGCAAAGCAGTAGGAGTCTCGGTGATACTGATCGATAATCATCTCTCGACACTGTGGGGCAAAGCATCTCCCCGCTTCAGGCAGTCCACGACTGTGTAATCACCCAGTCACTTCAATGTCATCACCTCCTACGTCTTACAGCTTTGTCAACACAAAGTCTTTGTTCTCTGCCAACCAACACAACTGCACCAGAAAAAAAAAAAAGGCAACAAGATTCCTACTGTAATATCTTGCCATTCAGAAATGTGCGTTTCCTTTTGTCTAACCTTCAGCATATGCCAGCATAATTACATCAGGCTGCTTCATCAGTGTAACCTGACATGAAGTTGCATAAGATAAAATGCCTCCTGCAATTTGCTGCATCATTCAAGAAATCTGAAGACAAAAAGAGAAACTGGGCCACTGGGTTTTTTGCCTGGTGTTAAAGCTACTTTCTGGTCTTTAGCCAGGAAACCTAACAACTCTCCAGCAGACCTTTTAAACAACCGCAGCCTATGCATCATGTTTACTAAAGCTGTCACTGCCTCTTCACATGGTCCATTCCAGCAAAACAGCAACCATTCTGTAACAAGTAGCATTTGTCACCAGTCATGATCTGGACCCCACTCTGGGGCTTATTCTGTCACTCTTATTCACACTGAGTAACACTCCTGACTCAAGGGGCAGCACCCCCAAATCTGACTGTACATCATTATATTGGATGATTGCATCTCAGCAGCACGGTGGTAACACGTGTTATTGATTATGCCACATACAGATCTATCCCAAACACTCTTTCAACATTACATCCAGGACCTTATACAGCCACGATACAGACAGGCAAGCCACCCAGCTTTTCTAAGATCCTGGGAGCTCATGCGTTTTGTAGTATTTAAGGCAGGGCCAGGATTTTATTTTATATTGCTACTCTGCAAAAATGATTAGTTTCATGCTGTGCATTTTTCCAGAACCCAACAAAGTGTATTTCCCAAACCAGCAGAAAAATGATGCAGGCACATTTTCACCTGAAAAGCTGTTTGTCAGATGTATGGCTGTTTTTTCTTCTTGAGAACTAGATATTCGAAACAAATTCCAGAACTGAAATGATCATGACCATCTTTGCATTCGTTGCTTATTTTCCTGTTTTAAAATCTAACAAGTTTCAGCAAGACAATATGCAATTATTAACATTTCATCATGTTTTCTATTCAAGAGCAGCAGAGACCATAGCTGGCACACCCAGCCGAGGTTGATTTTTTTTCCAAGGAGAATGCAATACTTTTCCGTGCCAAGGGGGAGTATTATCTTGTGGACCATGCCAGAAATGGACAGAAAACTTCTTCCATATGAAAATTTCACTCTCCTCTCACTGTTATTTTCACATAAATGTGGCTTTCCATTTCTCATACTAGTCTTTTCCGTATCCGTACTTGTCTGTCTTCAAGGCAGGTTATTCTATTTATGGCAAAAAAAAGGGTCTGCCAATGTAGTGACAAAACAGTCTGTCATGTAGCCTGTGTGAACTGATTTAGAGCCGTCCATCCAGGTCCAGCAGAAACCTACACATCTCAAAAAGTTTGCTCACCTTCCAGCAGCAACGGCCAAAGGCAACAGTGCCAAAGGCAATATGCATGGACGTTCTTCTTTTTCTGACAACAAACTTTTCTAAATATGTCAGAATGGTTCTGTGGGGCAAGTGCCTCCGATGTGCTATCTAACTTGAAAAAAAAAAGACTAAGAACTCTGGCTTTTCCAGATTACAGGTCACTGTCTTCTGTTTTGTGCCAACACCTGTGCTCAGTGACTTCCTTAAACTGCAGTCACTCCTCGGAGCAACTTTTGAGCCCTGACTTCTTTTCTTAACTTGGGAGTTCAGGTCTGCTCCTTAGTCTCCCCCTTCTCCAAGGATGAGCCAGTCCTTCCATTCTGGCTGTGTCCCTTTGGTGGACAGCCTACCCCAGGAGGAAGGAAGGTGCTAGCATCATTTGTCAGAGTATGTGGAGCTCTTGCTTAGGAGCAGGTGTTGCTTCTGCTTATTCATGTCTCTGATCCTTTCAGAAGCCTTGATTTATTTGACTTGTTTTCACTTCTGGTATCTCCACTTCAACCAAATGCATGGCTATTGCTAACTCAGAGTTCAGGCTTCTTTGGAGGGGTGTCTGTTTCCTGGCCCTGAGCTAGCAGCTGCTAGCCTTCACAAAGGCTGTGGAATGTTAAAATACTAACTACATGTAAGGCAGAGGTAACAAGCTGTTCTGTAAGCAGGAGAACAAGCAAATCCTGCATTCCAGTGGATTTTACTATCTCACTGGGGTCTCAAGGCTCTAACTGGTGACAGGTCAGGCTCAAGCTTTTCCCATGGCTGAAGTGTCCCTCACCTTGCTGTCATCTGTCATTGCCTGCTAAGAGTTAATTAAGCTCACATGGATGCTTTTCTCTCAGTGAGAGCAATAATATGCTCTTCTCTCCTTTGTCTGCTGCCTACTTTCACCAAACATTTGTACTTTCTTATGTCTCCAGCAGCGCCGCCAGTCCCTCACATTAGCTGACTTACAGGTACCTAGGTGATCAATGAGGGGTGGTTGGCACACACAGGTTGCAATCACAAAAGCCTCATTTCCTTAAGAAAGTGAAATAAAAAACACCAGACACAGTCGTGATAGAATCATGTGAAACAGGCACAAAAGAACAAACCCTCTTCAGCAGTGCCATAAAACAGTAGCGAAAACATGATATGGCTCCTACAGAGATCATATGTAAAGTGTGCCTTCCCTTCCAGAACAAGAACCAGGTTTACCAATGGAAGATAAGGTAGGTGAGGATTAATTCTCCAGTGCCCTTTATTGAATGATTCAATTCATAAGCTGCCTTACTGCAGCCATTTATAAAACTTCAGCACCAGCACAAATTCAGTGAACATGTGCTTAAAAAATAATGACAATCATGAAGTCTAAGAAAACGTATTTCATTTCACACATCAGAAGCAGCATCTTCAGACAATTAAAAAATATACAGTTTTTCTGTGAAAAAATTAGTTTGGTAGCATATTCAGCACTTCAGCTTGAACATCACTCCACTTACTGACAATGCAGTTGTTTGGAAACCATTTTCCAAGCAGAAAATTTCCTACCGTGCTCCCCTCGCAGCTTGTTTTATCAGTCCATTGCCTTTTTTCTACTTAAAATTCAAGCTCTTTCAGTCTGTGAGAATTGTTTTATTCAGTGTCTGCACATTGCTTAACGCAAACAGGATCAGGCTGTTGGAATCTGTATGGCACAAAGGTGCAAACAGCAATTGACTATAACAAGAAATAATAACTGTAGCAGCAGTAGCATTTTACAGGAAAACGATACAGCTGAACATTCAATCTACTAATCTCATCATCAGAACGGATGGAAGGTCCTGAGTCTTGTCCCGTTCAAAACTTTGTCCTGCTCAAAACTTTCATTATCATCTTGCATGATGCAGTCCTACTTTGTGTTTGTCAGAGTTGCCAAAGGCATGAGCATGCAAGGAACTGCAAGCTCTCAAGGACAGCATCAAAGCTCTAAATGATCCCAAGAAACAGGGGAGGTCATCTGAAATCAACACGATAAAATTCATCAAAGAGAACTGCAAAGGCCTACAATTAAAGAAGCAAAATAAAATTCACAAGTTTGAAAGAGGGAATAACTGGCTGCTCAGTAGTGCACTGATAAAGGATCTGGATTTACAGAGGTTTGAACTTAAACACGTGAAATTGGTCATCAGCTCACATGTGTGTCCACTGTGAGAACTGCCAGGAAAAATAGGCTTAAGCTACAGCAAGGAACACTAGAAAAAGGGTCTTTTAATCTGTAAGTGTAGTGAAACACGGTGACAAAGACTTCTCCAGTGAAAGGTTTCCTTTAGACATCTGTCAGGTTAGACATCAACCTGCATGATCCCTAGAGGTCTTTTTCTAGCCCTGCACTTTAATGATTCAGTAGCGTTCCTCCAGCTAGGGACATCTATTGCTATGTGAGCTTCAATTTGAGGGGCACGCCTTGGCAAAACCACTGCTTTAGATTCCCTGTTTCGCAGGCGAACTTAAGACAGAGCAAGGAGACTACCGCACAAATCCCTGTGGCACAATTCCCTGTGGCTTATCTCCTTACTTGGCATGGATGCGAACTTCTACTTTCCCCTATGTGGAAACGGAGCTCTTCCCAGCTGTTAGGGTGTGAGCCTTTACTGCTTTCATACTAATAGGACCTGGCCTAGGAAGGAAGGAGAGCTTTACTAGTAATGGAGGTGTTCAGTTAGGAAATTATGACTCAAAAGCAAATGGACAAACTATGACAATATAAACTGTGGTTGTAGTTCTCAGGAGTTTCCACTGTCCTGTGGTGAGTGCTTGGTGCATGCTCCTGCCTTGCAACTCTGTTCACTAAACACAAGGTCCTTCACCCATACCACCTCTGAGCCATACACTCCCTGACACTTAGTCTGTTGTAGGAACATGTACCCAGGCATTTACCAAGGAGTAGCTGACACACAGTATATGCACACCTGAATTTACTTCGCAGTAGCATACTTGTTCATACCTTTGATCCCATGGTATATGTATCTTTAAAAAGGGACGAGCAAAGGTCAGAGGCTTTTGAAACACCTTTTGTGGACTATGATGCTCTGTAAGAACAAGCAAGTTATTCAACTATGTCAATTAATCTTATATTTAGAACTATTAATGGAATTTGCTTCTGTCAAACTTCTGAACTAAGAATTCTAACACAGAAGTTCTTAGGTGTAAATAAATACACAGAGAACCAACACTCTATTGCTGAGGTCTCAATAACCAAATGAACTATAATTTTCAAATACATCTGAAGACATAAAAAATAGGAAAAATAAAATCCTCTGATAGGTCAAAGAATCCCAGTTCTGACAAAGAACTGAAAATGTACTGATTTTTATTTCTAGACCTTTTTCTTATCGTGTAAACAGCATTCTCATGAAGGAAGCACTGAAGTGTCAATCTAAGCACTAGCCCATGCTGAAGTCTTTCCTCTTGTCCTACCACACACCCACCAGAATCCTTCCCCTACCGAAATCTAGCATTTCTTGGAGCAGAAGACTTTTACCAGAAAGAGGTGTCATAGTCTATCTGTGGTATAGGTCCACATGGCTCAGTCCAAGGCAGTGACTGCTGCATCCCAGTCCCCTACCAGAGAGTTGGTTCTGCTTTCAGACAAGGTTTGTAAAGGAGTCCTTGGCAGCGTTGCTTGGGCACCAGGAGGTCCCCAGACACTTCCCACGGGCGCACTGAGCCATCGCAGTGTTAGGAGGCAGGACAGCCTCTTTCACCCACCACTTGCCATGGGATTGCGGACACTCCTTGGCTTAAGAAGTGACTGCAGTGCTTCACAGGGAGGGAAATTTCATGTCCCTGGAGAGCTCTTGTGCCACCAGGAATAAAAGTGCTATATGCATCTAAGTCACAGCCTTACAACACAGATACTCATCGCTGTGAACCACTTCACCTGTCTCCCTTTTATACAGCCTCCTTTCCTTGTTCAAGGCCCAAGTAAAGGAGTCATAACATTTTTTGCAAATGACAACAAACTCTTATCTGTTTCAGAAATTCTCAGATAAATCCAGAGGGACATAATAAAGCAGACACTGGAAGTCCTCCTGCACATCCCCTCTCTGAGTAACACAATGTAGTTACACAGCACAGCATCATACTGGACAAACACAACTTTGAGCTTACTCATTTGAACCTCAGTATCCCACAGAAGAATGGGAAAAACAAATGTAAAGTGAAATTAGTTCCAACAAGTAAAAGCTGCACAGCAAGATAGTTCGTGGAAAAGTCACGACTTTCTTTAAACAACGTTGGTGTAGCAGAGGACAACTTTTCCTGGGATTATTTTCTCTGCAGACTCCTCTGAAAATGTATCGCTGTTGATAACAGCTGGGATAAAGAAAGTGAAAACAGATAGTTGAGCATAATGTACATTCACAAATTTAAAGGTGTGTGTATGTCGGTAGAATTTAGCGAGATGCAGGATAAGACAGAAAACAGGTAATTTGGGTCAGATAATGTTCTCTGCAAGAAAACTTAAGATGAACATTTCCTTTCATTTCTTCCATGAGGTGGAGGGAGCTTTGCTTTCTGTTGTCCGTAGCAGCCATTTCCTAGGAAACATGGCTCCCTAAGACCCTCGGGGGTTTTAATGGCCATGAAGAACCACTGTGACTATCAAAATGTGAAAGTAAAAGATTAATATAGCTGCATGCAGGCACAATCCTATGTTCTGACTTGATCTCTCTGCCTGCTGGCCATGGGCTGTCTTTAGGAATCATTTTCTCTGCATCACCTTCTGCATCGAAAATGGATAGGCTGTGAAAAGAACCACAGCCTTTTCTGTAAGCACCTTCACAAAAGACACAACAATTTAACATGATGAACACCAAAATGATTAGCATGAGTCTTCCCTAAGAATCTCATCTCCTGAAGCTGTCAAGAGGAGCTGTAAAAAAAAAAACTCAACTATTTTTTTCTGAACCATAGACATACTTGTATAGACCTGCCACGTGCAGCCAGCAAGATGGCTGGTAATGCAGAGAACACACCACTCTCCTGACAGCAAGAAGTCCTGAATGCAAACTCTGGCTGTGCCACAGATGGGCCATGCAACCGTGGATGCATCTCCAGCCCTCTCAGCCTCATTTTGCTTGTCTGTGGAATGAAAACAGTGCTCACACTTTGGCAGTGTGGGAAGGATTAGATAAAACTGCATTCATGTCGTAAGCCTGCAGGTTGCTAACTATCACTATTGATTCATGGCTTGCTACTCTTGTTACAGAATTTCTTCCTAATAATTTAAATAATCATATTCATTGAGGAATTAATTAATTTCCTTCATTCCTGAAGTCAAAGAAGTCTGTGATCAACTGCACTAGTTGATAGTTTTGCCCTATTAATTTTTAATGAATTTCACAGTAGGTATTACAGTAAAACAAAACTGGATATTTTACATGATCGTCACTTACAAACTTATAAGGAGATTCTTAGAAAACCCTAGTTTTTGCCACAGATTGTTTTTTTTTTCCCTCTTTCTCTAGGTGATTTCAGGCTTATTGCATGGCAGTGCTATCACATGTGAGAAAGCAACTGGACTGCCAGCAAAGAGAGGGAAGGGTCATTGCCCTTAGAATGGAAAGAACATCAGGGCAGGAGGGGAAGCAATTTCTCCATGTAGATCTTTCTACACATTTAAGGTGAAGTAGCAGAATGCAAATTGAAATTTTGTTGACTTCAGATTAGTCTTTTGCCTTGAAAATGACCAGGAGAAACCAAATAAAATCCTTTAGGCGATCTTCACACCCATCCCACCTTTATCTTTCTAGAGAAAACATAGGAAAAAAAAAAGAAAAATTGTAATTTTAAGTCAATCTTGATGCAATTTGAATGGTAAAATCCAAATTACTGGACTTCCACAGTATATCTCACTCAGGCTCTGAGGTCATCAAAGCTGAGCAGTTCAGCAGCCTGTAATTCAGAAATCTGAATCTGCTTATCTTCACAACGCTTGAACAAGGTAATGGCAATGCTATGACTCCTACTAAACACATGAGAAATGGAGGCACTTAAAACTAAGGGTCTATTTGCTGAAACCCTGAACTTTGTAATGCTGAACTGAAAACCAGAAGCCATCAAACCAGAGTTAATTCAGCACTGACTCTGAACTTGCAAATCCTGCTGAAAGGTGAGATGCTCTATCTAGGGCACAGGACAAGACCCAGAGGGTTGCCTGTTTCTGGCTGTCTTTATCCACACTTTCACAAGTGTATCTGCAATTTCTTCCATCCTACCAAGTTTCTTTTTCTTGGATGTCTAATATGTGTATTGTATTTTCCTGGCAGACAGAAACTTCCTTTATATTTATAAACTTGTTATCACTTAATACCTTTGACCTCACACAGTGCCTTGTAGTTACAACACTTACTAAGGAAGAAAAGGAAATAACGGTTTGGGAGGTGAATTTTCCCGTAGTTGTTGGTTACGTCTTGATCCTTGGCAGAAGAAACTGTTTAGCTGGTCCTCAGATGACCTGATTCCACTTCAAGTGGACTCAGTTTAATGGCCAGTTTAAATAAAAAAGACTGCCTCTCTTGGCCGGATGTAAATTGCCTACTGTGGCCTCTGTAACTGGTGGACAGATGCTGATGCAGACTTACATCATGCTTCCACTTCTCACCAAAACATTTCCAAGAATTACACAAACCCACTGACTGGCACTATTTCGATCATAATAAAAAATGCAACTTTCTGTTAAGGAGTTGCAGATAACGCGTAACCACCAACTTTTTACACCTTAGAAAATAGTTCTTAAATTCAGCATTATAGTTTGCATTGATCATACTAGAGTAAACTATTACAACACTTTGATTTTCTGCCACTTAAGAGTAAAACTGGCTTATACACCAAGAAGAACCACCAGTGAAAATAAAATGTCTTTATGAATGTTCCAGTATGCTTTAACTTTTTTTCTTGTTTCTTCTGAGTTAAAGATGGAGAGCACACTTTTGGAAGCTTAGAGCTTTTGCTGTACAGCCAGATAGCCAGGAGGGTACAGAGAGAGATGGAGACAGTAAGCAAGCATGCTGGGGCACATGGAAATGAAAGAATGTGTGTAGACAAGAGAACAAATAAGTTGGAAAATTATGAATGGCAAGTTCAAGGAGAGGTTACAGAACAAGCTGTATAGATAATAGAATTATATTTGTAAGGAAAAATGTAAATCATGAACAGCAACTAGTTAATGGGAACACTTTGTCTCAGAACACACTTTTAGATTTCTGAACATGAATGCAGTCTGGGAGCACCCGAAAGCATCCAAAATCCGAGAACAACCATCTCATCTGGTGCTGCTGACTGGTAATCTCTTGAATTTCCAAGAAGTTAGCGATATTTTCAGGGAACTCTAATTAGTCAGAGAGAGCAGAAAAGGGTCACAAAAGAGCAATCTAATTGAACACCAGAACCTCTGTTATCCATTCATCACCACAGGTCACATATTCTGACTTCCTTCTTAATTTCTTAATGTGATATGGGCACTTCAGCACACGAACCTATGTTGTCCTCAGTTTGGACCGCTTCTAAAAAAATTAGTGGAAAATGCGTTATATTTTAACATTGTGAAGTCCTTACTTTCTGGGAAAGACAGGTGACCAAGTGGTTGCTTTTGCTTCTACTTTCTAAAGTGATGACACGGGAGTGTTTTTGAAGAAAGCAGAACCCATGGACTTTCCAGCAGTGGTCTTAACATCCCTGACTGCATCTCTGGGATCTTAACCAGCAAAGCTCATGAAAACCACTGCTTTATTTGTGAAGAGTTCATATGGACAGAAAGAGGGACCCCATTTCCTTCTTCACCACACATACACACATGCACCCCCATGTGCACAGATGAAAGCCCACGGGCTATGCAGAGTCTTACTGTTTTGAGAAGGAAGCCCATTCACTTTCTTGATGAGCCTCCAGGCTACATTCAAACAGGGCCTTTCTTCCTACATCTTCCAAAATACTCAGGAGCACAGTAATTTTCTTCAGTGATATCAGTAGTTAAACATATTTGCAGTCCCTTTTCTTTTTCTTTATCTGAAATGCATAATACTGTTATCAAAATCAATAAAAAAATTTACAAAAAAAATGTTGAGAAAAAAATTGCATTAATATTTTGGAACACATAATTCAGTATCTTTCTAAAATAATTAGATAACTCTCTCCTCTGATTTATATTTCCACCCCTGGTAAAGTTCTGGTATATGAACTGGGATGATCCCCTTGTGACAAATAACATCAGATTACAGCTACAGTCTCACCACAGGACTTCTGTTTGTTCAAATATCAAAAATGGCAATATGAAACTAGTAACTAAGGCATTTGAACTACCATTTTTCTTACAGATGTTGGACAAAGTCACATTTTAAATTATGGAGGGCATTTGCATGTCTGTCACACACCAAACAACTCCTGTGCTACTGCTGCATGTGTTAACTTTGCTGCTAAGAAGAACATTCATATTCACTCATGACATATACTGCTCCAAAACAAAGTTGCTGTGGTAGATTATAATATACAAACTTCCCAGCTACCCAGTTTCTGAGTTAAGCCTGTGTCCACAGAGTGCAATACATGACAGGTGAATAATATTTTAACATTTCTTATGAGTATATAGGAGTAGGAGAAAGCATGAGATTATTAAACCTGTTAATAACAACGTCTTGTAAGACAGCTTCATTTATAAATACTGTTGTGATATAAAAATGGCTTGAAAAATTCCTGAAAGATTTTTTTTTAAGATGAAGAAAAATAGTTGTGTCACTAGTCGTGGAGTTGCTGAAAGCTATTCATTTTCTTCTAGATTCACAGAACCAGCTGAGCTGTAGGTATACGTGAAATATGAAAAGGGATTTTAAGGCCTCAGCTAATCACCACTGGTAAGAGACCAGCAGGTCTGAAACTCAGGCAAGGTCGCTAGTGTCTGAAGGAGAGAGAAACAACTGTGTGATATAGAAACATGGGCACTTCTGTGGCAGGTTATAGCCATCACCACGCCAAGATGGAAAAACACAAAATGCAGCTGCTTCTACCGCACCTGGTATGGAGATTAAAAGAAAGAACCCTTTACTTTCCAGTGCTGCATGCAGCAATGGCTCACATTGTTTTTAAAACAATCTATAAAATTCTCGACTCTGCAGCAAAGAAAAAAGTTAACTACTTCTTGTCCATTGATACCACAATCTGCTTTGCTTTGCTGTTAACAAGCAACACAAACCTAAGTTACTGTGAATAAATAAAACAGCTGTACCCACAAACACTGTGAACATCACTCTTCTTAGCGCTACCCTTTCAGTTTTAGGAATAGTGGTATGACCTGTTTTCTCCATGGAACCGCCCAACCTGCCACCGAAGTGAGCCTGCAGGGCAGCTGAGTCCATGTAAATAATATCCCTCCAAGTATAATCCCATCTAAAGTACCAGATGGCCTGGCTTGTTAACGTTGCTACCCTTCCCTGCTGAACACCCTCTCATCCTATGCCAAAAGCATGTGAGTCTGAAAGCCCCAATTCTCTTTTTGGGGGGCTTTTGTAACTTCTAGCAAGAAAAAGTCATTCTTGTGTATAATAAATGGTGTATAATAAATTAAGCATAGGTTTTTGTTTCTGCCACTGATCATGCAGACCTTTACAAAGTATAATAGTCATAACAACAATAAAAATCTGAACCATAATGAATCAGCTAGCTATACTGCTAGAGCTCAAGCAATGGTTATGTGCTCCACACAGAAGCAATAGGGGAAGCTCCAGGCTTATGTTACGTTCAGAGTCAAACCTCCTCTCTAGCTCATTTGTGTTCTTCAAAAGGATAGGTCCTCTGCTGACTGTTCTTCCTTGGCTAAAATCAACTCCTTTGAACTATTTTCATGCAATGAAGGAGTCTCATGCACCCCACTGTAAGTATGCTCTAGCGCTGACAACTTCATCAGACCTTCATCTACCAAACCCCACCCAAGCGCCATTTCCAGAGCTGGTTCCTTTGTTCATTTACTACTAAACACAGAAGAAGACAACTAGAAAGAGCAGCAGCTCACATCAGTAAATGCTTATAAACACTCTCAGACTTGGAGAGTTGGAATTGTTCCACTAGGTACTGGTGACAACATGTTCATTAGGTTAGGAGGATTAAGGTGCTTTTCTGACTCCTAAGGACAGCCCTGGAAGGCTCTAGAGCCCATGGCAACACAGAAACAAAACACGTGAAGGGAGACCCGGACAGACTGATGCTATTCAGGAAAAAATGATAAAAACACCATTTAGTGACAATTTTCCATGATAAAACTTGTATGCAAGAATAGTGAGCTGAAGAGTCCACACTTACAGACTCTCTTTTCCTGACCCTATAAATGAATTAAATTAATCTTGGTCTTGTTCAAGTAGAAAGAAGGGTTGTAATGAAATGGGAAGATACTTGCAGAAAGAAAAGAGAATGCTATACACTCCTTACATCCTTGAGAACTGGACCCATGTTTTGTTTTGTTTTGCAAGTATGGGGTTTTGGGAAGAAAGTTTTAAGCCAAAGCAAACAAACATATTTTTTAGGGGTGTTTCCAAAGCTTGACAGCACAACATTTCTACATAGCAGGTGCAAAGACTGAGGAAGTGCCAGATTTGCTAAAAACTCTATCCATAGAGACCTGTCCATGAAACCAGTGAGGCTCCCCATTAGGAAATCACTCTCTTCCTGCACAGAAGTGATCACATTTGCAAAGGCACAAGCATAAA
Organism: Opisthocomus hoazin; assembly: GCF_030867145.1. Lineage (NCBI taxonomy): Eukaryota > Metazoa > Chordata > Aves > Opisthocomiformes > Opisthocomidae > Opisthocomus > Opisthocomus hoazin. The sequence goes on from NC_134454.1 coordinate 44,543,625, forward strand.
CTATTTCATTATTATTATTTGGAAATAATAGTGATGCGCATTTTCCAAGGCACTTTTAATCTAAGTCGCCCTGTGACTCAACTAAAATCTTACTTAAGAAACTTGTCATAGTTACTTACATGCTTCCTGTAAAATATTAAACATGCCTTAAAGGGTGCACTGAAGGCTATGAGGAAGGCAGTGAATGTCCACACCAAGGGTTTTTAAACTCAGCACTTAATCTAGTCTGAGTATACTAGCATCAGATTTTTTTTTTTTAATGTAGACAACGCAATACATCTGATCCCTAAAAATCCATAAGTTTAAACATTGTTATTGGCTTCATTTGTTCACTGGGCTTGTCAGAGCACCTTATTACTGTGAGTTCAACAGACATTTCAGACATGTCACTTTTCCTGGGAAACAGCATGTGTCAGAGATACTGAAACTCAGAAAGATGGGCAGTTGCCTGCTATTGTGGAGATGTGTAAGATTTCCTGCATTATCTTGGGGAAAACTCTGTAAAATATCACTTGTTCTGGAGTTCGTGTGTTTGCAATTTAGTTTAACTCCTGAGTTCAGTCATATCTTAGCTACAGTATGACATTATTTCTATTCATCCTGTACTAATACAATATATCCTTCCTGAAATGTCTCTTTCCTTTTGGTAATGAAGTGTAAGGCACTGAAGAGCTTCTCACTGCAAGGATGCATTTATATTGAAATATTCTTTCCATGGAAATCCCATTATACTAATTTCAACAGAAAGCCTAGCATGACATTTGGTTAGAGAAATGAGCCTTTTTAACTCTCCGAGCCCCAAAGAATTACAATTTAAAAATACATTCCTAGGTAATGATTAATTTTCCCCTTCCAATTTTTATTTACCTAATTTTAAATCCCAGGCTGCAACTGAGAAGCTAAAAAAAACGAAATGGCAGGAAGTGATCAAATCAAAGGAGCAATGCTTAAAAAACAACTTGATTATACCATCTGAAAGCTCCTTAATTAAGAGTAGAGGAAAGAAAACATGCCAGGGAAAATATCAAACCATTAAAATACCCCAAAAAGGGAAATCTCACTGACTTGTACAAACGGAGAGAAATCACACTGATGGCTGCCACTTCACACGTCTTCTCAGTGTGGCACCAAGCAGAGGGAAGGTGCTGGGGATTCACCAAACACGAGACCCGTCACTGCAGTGGTGCTGCTGATCCTCGCTGCAGATTTGGGAAAGGCCATGGACCCTTCACTGGCAGCATGCAGACACCAGCGCCTGCCCAGGTTGGCACCAGCAGTCCTCCTTGCTACCACCACGTCCTGGTTGCAATCACCATCTGCATGCAGGCTGGGAGGTGGAAAGAAAGCTCCCTGCGGGGTCAGCAGCCCCAGAGCAGCCTTTACACGTGACAAGAACCGGGGCTGCATTATTCTCTGTTATTTCTAATAACAGGTGATGAAACAAACAAAAACACTGGTGTAGCCAGCAATATCTGTATTATACCAACTAGGCCTATATTTTACCAGTAACTTTCTGCCACTCAGCACTGTCCTAGAAATGCTAAAAAGATATCAACATAGCAAAAACAGCAAGCAAAGCAAAGTTTAAAACTAATTAGAACAAGAAAACCAAAGGTGAAGCCCTTGATGTCCAGCTGCAAAGACCACTGGGGAGGCAAAAATCACAGAAAGGTATGAGCCAATGCAGAAGGAAATGAAATTAAGTATTAGACAAGTTTCCACCACCTTGACTAAACCTAATGACAAGCAGAAATCAAAGCAAATACAGTGCCAGAATAAAAGTAAGAATATTCTTTCCAAACACGTCTTGGGGGTGCAGTTGCAGAAGCTGGAAGTCTGCCAGCGCTTTGGGCAGAAAACCAGGTTTCTCATAAAACAACTACCTCCAAAAGTCCTGGGCAGTGGCCAGAAAGCCTCTGCTGTCAGTGAGGAGAGAGAGAGAGCTTGCCCATGCACACTAGACTGAAAAAAGTGTTGTGAATATTTAGACTTTGCGTTTATGTTAAGTACCCAGGCACTGCCGTGGAGAGCAGAGACTATCCTGGATGAGGAAACGAAAGGAGATGGGAATAGTTCCTCTTACCTCTTTTGATTCATCTTTGCACTCCAAGGGGAGACTGTAAAAACCAAGAAGCCGTACAACTTAAACCAACAACTGTATTGTTGATTTAAGCACTCAGTCATCAGCTGTTGGAGTGTAAATCTGGCTATTCCTAAGGAGCATAAACAGTTTTTTTTCTTAACTATTGTTAATGATAGCCTGTCTCTCAGATAAAGACCCTGAGATAGAAGGCAATAGATGTGCTTAGTTTTTCTATATGTTCTTCACCCAATTTAAAGTACATTATCTGTGTAAAATCTGAACAGGTCCAACACCAGAAAAAAACACCCCAACAAACCCAGTAATGAGCAACCAAAAGTAGTGTGATCTCTGTAAACTCCGATGCAGGAAGATGTTCTGAAGCAAGGTAGGTCCCATATTTTTCCTGGGAAAAATAACTAGCAAAAGACCCCAGTTTCCCCCCACTGTGCAACAGAAAGAAAATTGGGGGGGGGGGGGGGGGGGGTGGAGAGCAAATAAGCAACCACCTGTATGTGGGACGAGTCTTGCACAAGAGTGGCTTCTCAAGTAACATTTACAGCAACAGCCAAAACAGCCACAGCAATTAGGAAGCTGTGAAATTACTGGCTTTCACCTACTGAAAAAACACGGCATCTTTGAAGTCGCTACAAGAAAACAGCATGAAACGGTGTGCATTTAAATAGATTACTAGCACATCTTCCTCTTCGATCCTGTGTTAAAATGATGGAGTCATTTTTCACTGTGAAAACTCAATGCCTCAGGTGGAGTTACTTCAAATACTCTTTTTCTTTTCCAGCAGGATGCTGGAATAACTGAATCATAAAAGGTCTGTATAAGTCCAGCAAAACTGACATGGTACACTGCAATGTGGGTGCACACTTAAAATTTCTGGGTTAAGAACTTCGTATCCTGCTGTTTCTCCCACAACTTGGAACATGCTGGACAAGAGTCCAACTGCACTCGTCATCCATTTACTGGAGAAAAGAGGTAAAGGTGAGGTAAAAGAGACCTACGTGGGGATCTGTGAGGAACCCAGTTAGAAATGTTTTCGTTTCCCACAGAGGGGGATTGTTTCTAAAGGTCTGCAAGTAACATTGTGCTTTTAAGTGCAAAGAGAATTTGCATTCAGGACAAAAGGAAATAAATGTACCTGTAGATGGATGCAACAGCTTCTGGATCTGTGGTTTTCTAAAGGAAACGACAAAACCAGCTCATCCAGAAGAGCTTGAGATCTCCTACCAATTCATAAAACAAAAGGAAGGTTTCAGAAATTAGCTTTTACCCAAAACACTGTAACGGTGAAAGGCCTGTAAACTGTCTGAAATACCTGTGTCCTGGACCTCCCTAGTTCACTGGAGGACCATGTGTTTTCATGCGGGTTAGCTAAAGAGAGGCCAAGTCCTGAGGCTGCGTATAAGGTTGGATTCATTTCCACCTCTTTTCTTTCAGCTCTGAAACTTTAGATTTTGGAGATATCTCAAAACAGCTTCCTCCACAGCTATCGCTCTTCAGTCTTATTTTTTGTTAGCTCATATATTACAGACTGTTCCTTTCACTATATGTGTTTTCTTACTTCCTAGAAAATCTTTTGGTCTGAGAAATGCAAAAGCTGTTTGAAAATGCTGCTGTCTGCCCATGAGAGAAGTTTCCAAGCAGCATACCAGCCCGTTTAGGTAGACTATGCTGGAGCTGTGCTAAATGACCTGTCTCCGTTAGCATAGACTTTACCTTTAGATTATCTGGACACATTTATTAAATGAGGAAAAAAAGCCCCTCAGACAACATTTCCAAAAATCACTCGCACACTGACTTTCAACATACCAAGCCACTTCTCCCTGTGGTCTCTGTGCAACAGTCTCTTCATCCTGGTGCAGAGCCCTTGGCAAAGCCATCAACCTTTCCCAGTGCTATTAGCTCCCAAGAAAAAGCTTAATAAAATTAACACCAGCACCTCCAGCTTCCTCAGATCTTTTACAAATGTTGTTAGAACCAAAAGCGATTGAGACAAGAGGCAATTACATGCATTGCTCTTGCACACTGCTGCTGCCTGCCAGCCCCGCAGACACACTCCCACTGCGCTGCTCCGGCATGCCGCACTCCCAGAGATGCCATCTCGTCCAGTGGGACAAGGACTTCTATATAAAGCCGACTGAGTACACTAGAATTTAAAAAAGGTGAACTTTCATCATGCCTGGTACAGTTTTTCAAAGTATTCACAGCCACAAGGAGCTCAGCAACCTGTGTGATGAACAGAAGCAATCCCAGAGCTAGCCGAGACTGGCCCTGCCTTGGTTGCCCGTGGCTGTCCACCAGTATTTTCTGCTCAGGAAGAGCTTGGGAGATTGCTTCAGGTAAGAAAATAGCTAGCAAATAATGCGATCTCCTCTATAATAATTCCTGTTTCAGCCTTGTTATGATTTAGCCCCAAAATGTACGTGTTACCTGCTTAGAGGATTCTAGACTTGAAAAGATATTTTACAGCAGATATCTGTATGTCTAGGCCACTTCTTAGGGATTTTTCAATACTCTGCAGACAATACTTATGCTTACATGGCTATATTAATGTACTGGTGAGTAGCTGACTGTCATCTCCAATACAGGGACAAATCTGAGTTTCTAGCATCACTGGCAAGTCTTTGGAATAATCTTTTGGGGTTGCTTTTTTACGAAGCTTTCAGAGTGAAATGAGATTTTACACAATTTCATTAACTTGAGTGAAGAAGGCAGAACACTTCTTTCAATCAGAATGCAATGTAAAATTTGACTGAAAAACAACAGGAGGAAATGGCTCTTCAGAAGATCTAGCCCCTTCTGCTTTGGGAATGGACTGATGCAATCTTCATGTAGGCGTGTACCCTGCTTTAGAAGGTCCATGCTCACCTGTTTTTTGCTTTGCAACCTAGCTGGTTAAACAGACTTCCCTCTGCAGAAGTCATGTGAAAGGACCAAACTTCGAGTTCTGGTCCAGGGCTTCAGTTCTGCAGTGGCAATGAAAGACTAGGTTTATGCCATCACTGCTTGTCTCTTTAAAACTCCTGTGTTACTTGCACAAGTAACATCTCATTCTTAATACTGTAAATTGAAAAATTTCTAATCTTCATTGTAGAGGAGTGAAAGTTTTTATTTAACGGGAAATATCAAAAGTACAGGCAAGTGAACTGTATTACCAGCTAGAAGCTACTGTCTCTTTTGTGAACTATGCCACAGTATTAAAAAAGTGGTGCTTCTCAAATGGCAGCAAAAAGGAACCTTGGAAAAGTATTTGCAGTTGCAACAAATACAGAAGAACATACATGTAGAAATGCAAACATGGACCTTTATGTCTTTTTACTGGAGTCATTCAAACACTACAAAAAGGTATTATCTAAACACAGCAGGGAAAAGACTTCTAATTAATTACAAGATTTCTCAGTTTCGTAACTCTTACTATTAATGTTTTTCTTAAACTTCAGTTGCAGATACTTCTATTCGCATTACTACATTCAGTAAGCCTATGGATAGCCTTATTATTTGCAAAATTTTAACAACATGTGACATGTGCTTGCCCTTTTTACTTTTGCATACCTGGCTTAACAAGCAGAAAGATCTAGGCAGTAGATTGATTTAAAAAATTATTAAATTCAAGGAAATATTTGCAGGCACTGACTCTTGAATCAGCCTAGCCTTTAAGGTTCTGCAGCATCTTTCCAGGAACAGCAATATCCAGTTCTCAAAAACTACCTGGGCAGACATTGTGAATGTCAAGAACTATCACAGGAGAAGATTTTCAGTAGTTGGTGCAGATAATAGCAGCTGAAAGCATTTGCTCCTCTATTTTACATATAGAAGAAAAATTACATCAATTCTTGGTGCAAAATTCACAGAAGCCTGTCACAGGAGAGGAAAAAAAGTGAGACGCAAGTGAAAGGAGACAGGATATAGCTGAAAAGACCAAAAAAAACTACCCAGGCAGCAGAAATCACTTTCCTCCTAAAATAGTCTGGAGAAGGTACACTGTACTTTGGCAGAGGAGAAGGGGATCCCAGGCAGCACTATGCATTCAGGTACAGCAGACTTTTTTCAATTCAACAGACCCCCAGCGCTCCCTCCTTGGCCCCAATCCCACTACTCAGAGTCTGCCTCAGACCCCCCTCCACCCCAGCATAACCCCTCCAGTTCCCAGTATGCCCACTCAGGCACAACACAAACACTCAAGAACAATTTTTGGGTGCATCAATATGAGTAAAAAAGGCCACTAACGCTACCGAACGTCTTTTCCATGTGTGCATCTTGTCATTTCTCTCCCTCAGCTGTCATACCCTTGACTTCTCTTTGACTGACAAAAAGAGCTGATTTCTCCCAAAGTCCACATCCAGGAAAGGGATGTATGGATAGATCCCCATACTTCAGTGTCCCTCCAAGGTCAGTGACATTTTGCGGAGGTATCAGTGTCAGAGGAGAGCCCAGTGATCTTCTGGATTTTCACAGGCAAGATGTGCTGCTTCCCTGTGGGCACATGGTATGTACGGGACAGCCTCCAACTTGTCGATCTGAAAGGAGAGTTTTGACTTCATTCCAGAAGCAGTGGGAATTGAGATGTGGCATCTGGATTTTTAGGAGTCATTTGGTGGCAGAAAAGCAAGGATTATCTGCGCTGCAAACTGCAGTTGGCTCTTGCAGCCTGGAGCTTGTGATACAGCAGAGATTAATTTTTCACTTTTAATTCAGCTTCAGCTGATTCTTACAACTGTCTTGCTTCCCTCAGCTGTTGCAGAAGAACGAACAATTCCAGCAAAAAGTCAATGAATCCGTGCAGATTCCTTCCCTCTGAAAAGGCAAGTTAATTAGGCTCCATCTTCCCTGATTTTCCTTACGCATTCCCTAAGACATACACAACTGTAATAATCGTGATTTTGAAAAAAGCAGACTAAAAAGCTTGCTAAAATTGTGACAATCCGCCAGTAACGCAGGTGCCCAGCCCTGCAGTTGCCAAGATTCGGTTCACGTAGCTGCTGCCACTAGTGCATCACGAGCCGAGTGACGTCTGGACTGCGAATGCTGCTACAGATCCAGCCTCAGACCCTCTGGAGAGACACAGCAGAGATTTTATACATTGCAGATGCACCTCTTGCTTGTGGTCACAACAACAAGTTAATGTCACAGGTTGCATACAGCAGAACATGGTGTGGGGCAGCTGGATGAAAACTGCTGTGCTGTGCATGCTCCAGGGTACCCCCAGGGTCAAAGCCGTGGGCAGGGGTACATGAGAAAAAAGCATCTTCCTGCAGCAACTTTCTGCTCCGGAGCTTAGGAAGAACCTACAAACATTAAAGCTGCTTTCCCATCCAGTCACTTCAACAGAAACAAAATCTGAACCACTTCCTTTCTACCATATTTCACTGTCTTATCAGACAGCTCTCATGCAAACTAGTAGGAGTTAGACTATCATACAGTAGTCCCTGACATAGAGTGGCAATACAGAAAATGTGTACTACGTTACCCCTTAATCACTACTGAATCAGTATGTGCAACCCTTTCCCATTAATTCAGACAACAATGAATGAAAGACCTTGGTATAATACACTGCGGGCTTAATAAATGTCAAGAAAATTTTGCAACAGCAGAAATCACAAGTCTCATTTCACTTTCTCATATATTTTACAAGAAGCTCACTAAAATTACTCTTAATTTACAGTTGGAATGAGAATCAGAGCCAGCAGTATCACAATCCAGTATAAAGAGTTTGCAGAGAAGTTTTTTTCTAAAGATAGGCTTCGCAGACACGGGTGTTAATAGAAAGCATTTCAGTGTGTTACGTGTCCATCTGTCTTAGCAGGGAAATTTCAGAGTCCCCCTGTGTTTCAACAGACTCTTCCTTTGCTTCTATTCATTTGTTGTATTCATATCTCTTTATTGAGTCCTCTTGATGTACCACTGGCTTGTTCTGCAGCTCTCTATCTTAACAGTAGGACTTTTATAATAGTTAATATTTCATAGTTTTTTGTTAAGCACTTACTCTAAAATCTCTACTTTCATTAAAGGAACTGTTCACATTGAAGTAAATGGCAAAATTCCAGAGTGAGTAGCTTCATGCCTAAATCGATGTTCTGATGCCATTTTCTGTTTTTAAATGTTAATAATGGAAAGATCTTGTACACCCCAAATATAACGGCAATACCCTCATTACCTAAGTTTAGCTCAATTTAACTGTGAAACTGTTAAAAACAACACCCCATCTCTATTCATGTTGGGTCCCTTTCAACAATGTCTTTTAAATATAAATCCAATTATTTCTTCCCCCTCTCCCTCCACTCAGTACAATGTGGTGTCATTATTTCAACCTACACAAGGAATATTTTTAATCAGTGTCTAAGATACAACTATGGTAACTGCTGAGGCAACTCCTACATTCCTAGAATTGATACTGTGCTGTGGTCTGCTTTTCATTTCTGCGAGCCATCATGAGCACGGCCAAGGATTTTGTCTCTGGGCTGCAGCCTGCCGGACCGAGCCCCCACTGCACAGGAGCCTGAGCCCAGCGGTGCAGCCGCAGCCCTTACCCCTGGGTGCTGAGAGCGTCCAGGATGCTGTGCTTCCAGCAGGGATCTTTTACCCACTCACACGCACAGTGTGGGCTCACCTGTAGGCTATGGACTGTAATCTGCATTTCCAGAGCACGCGAGGCATCATTGCCAACGCAGACCTGCACGGGCTAAATACCTCTGCAGAGCTCACCGCTTGTTCTCCTCCAACAAGGCAGTCTTCCATTTCCTTTCATTTTGTGCAATTTCTTTATCAGTTTTCCAATGTTTTTTGGAAGGAGGAAGCGCAGATCAGGAGTATTTCTTCAGCTGCTTCAGTTTATGACTTTGTTTGAGCCAAATAAGTTTGGACTTCATAAACATCAAGCATGATTAACTCCAAGGCTTTGACTGAGACCTGCCTGCCAATGAAGAGGTCACAAAGAAGCATCAAAAGAAAAATATCCTGGTTAGAATGAAGGATACCTCTTGGGGAGGTACACAGGAACGAAACTCCGGTTTAGATGGTTTAACTGACATTCAGCATATTTTTCTCTCCTTCCTCTCTTACAAGGTAAGAAAACATTATAACTTCTCCAGACATCGTGTGGGCAATTGCCTTCAAACAATACTTTGCCAATAGCGTGGGAAGGGGAAGCCTTGGAAAAGCAGTAAATCCCAACTCATGTTGTATTAAGGAAAGAGAAATATTACTTGTGTCGAAGTGCTGAACTACCTGAACTACCACGAGGTATCAGAGATCATGTCTTCCCTAACTGGGGCACAGCATGCTCCACGATACAGTAACTTGTGAAGCCTAAACACGCTGCAAATTATGACCTGCTTGCGCTGCTCGGCAGGCATAGATAATTCTCCTAAGCCTTTGCACAACAGACCGCTTACATCCTTAATAGAAAACACCCCTCTGAAAACCCTAATGTTTTCAGTTTGCTCTTATTTCTACCAGTCAGTGACCCAGTTTCGGAACAGAGCAGCACTTTTCTGAACTCGACTGCATTTTTTGAGCCAAGATTGTGAGTCCTTCGGAAGACACCAGCAGAGACTGCAAGACAAGCATCTGAGAAGGGTTGTGTCTGTGCCACAGCAGGAGGCAGGATCCCGCCTGGCGTGCCCGGCTCCCGTACCAGCCCACCCAGCAGCCGCACCTCACCGGCCGCAGCAGCCACCCCACAGGCTCACCTCGAGAAGGGCAGCCCTGCTTTCCAAACAAAGCGGGGCTCAACCCTCCCACCCCCACAAAACCCCAGCACAGGTGAGGGTCCTGCTGGAAGGGGCCACCAGACCCTGCAGTCACGACTGTTGCACCAGGAATGGCTTTGAGAAAGGCATGCTGGAGATGCTGTAACACCAGCTAAGGGAGCGTCGTGACCATGTTTTAAACAACCGGCACACACACGTTGACCACGAAACCCTTCTGAGAGCTCTTGGCCATGTGGCAGACCTTCATTTTGTGTGAAGCAGTGGCACGTTTCTGGTTTAAGACGGTTCACCAATCATGCAAGGTGAAGGTCTGGCCTTACATATCTGCAGTAGCTTTTTTATTTTTTTCCTGCTGCCAGTTACTTTAGGAGCTTTTATATGTGGTATACTCACAAGAAATTGGAATTGAAAACAAGAAGCAAGTGTTCCTCTGCAAAAAAATCCATAGTTGCCAGAACACAGTGATTGTCTCATAATTTTCTGAGCAATTTCACCAATCTCTCTACACTGTATTTCATAAAAGGTATTTACTAATTTTCCACACATTTCCAAATTGGTAACTCTATCCATTACCCATATGCCAAGCATCAGACTACAGCAGCTGGTTGGAAAACAGTTTAATCTCTTTCAGACAGCTTAAGATCCATGGCTTATAGTAGTATAATGGTACAGCCAGTCAGGATGTCATCAAAATGTTAACTTCAAGGCAAATGGGATGTCAGATGCCATCAAGAACTCCTCAAGTTTCCAGGACACACTCCAAGGAAATCCCTTTTTTGTTTGATGTCATTCCATACCAGAGCATATTGGCACCATGGCACCTCACGTGAAATGTGAGCCCCCTCCGAAGTACCTCCTGGAAAAAGCTGTGCTTCTTCTCAAGCTGATGTGAATAGCATACAGCATCTGCGGTGATTAATGGGTTGATCACAAAAGTCTATTCAGTCAGGCAGTAAACAGCTAGGGACCACCCAAAGGCATAAGGAGGACTGCTACTTTCATAGGAGGCCCAGACTGAGGGGCTGAATTACCACCATAACACTTGTTCTTCGCACTGCTGAAGTTATCATTCCACTTGAAAGGCAATGTCCACGGTGGGACTGGCTTTAGTTTATCCACTTTCTCTACCCTTTATATGCAACGTTTGCCCTCTTAGAGAAGAAGAGTCCATTGCATCTTCTCCTTTTGGTGGCAACTATTGCAAAGAGCTTCAGAAGGATGTGCAAGAATTCCCAGAACTGGCAACTGGCTTATAGCAGAACTTACTCGTCAATATCAAGCACCTACATTTTGGCTTAGTACAGGATTTATTTTTTGATGACCTCAAAAAACTTCAGCTAAAATCCTTATTGTTGTCAATATTATTTATGACAAGTGCCCCCCAGTTTGCACTCTTAGCACTCAAACTTTCTCTCCAGTCCATCCAAAACTAAACTGATAAAATATTTTCTTTCTTCATCTTTGAATCCCCAGATTGTCCCTTTGGGTTCCCTTCCCCTAGTGGAAATCTAAAATGTTGCATTGTGTGACTCTCCTGTTCATTTTTACAGATTTTCATGCCCTATATGCTGTTAAAGTTGTGACCAACTAAATATTCCAGTAGCACCACTCCATGCCAATAGTGCTAAGATTTTGAAACCTCAGGCAATGCTCTGGCCAGGAACAGAAGCAGAGTTTAAATTCTTTAAAAGTTCATTAACTGATAGTGTGGAAAATACACTAAAATAGAACTATTATTTTATTATTATTATTATTATTCTCAAAACATGTCTTATTTTGAAGATTCTCTTTTCAATCATATCTTAATGAAAGTCTCAAAGCATGACATTTACAAAGTGTATAAACCATATGCTTTAAAAGGTTCTTAGCTTTAAAAAAAAACAAGTAAACATTTTAAACACAAGGATCATCGGAATAATTCTGTCCTTGAAAGCAATTTCATTTTCCTAAACAAGCTCTTTCTAGTTAAAAGAGCCAACTTTTCTCATTTTCAAGTTTACCAGACTTGGCTGTCCCTCCTCCAGCTTGGCAAGGTACTAATGGCTTCAAAAATACTTAGTCTTTTCCTGTTTACCATTGTTACCTATCATTTATCTATCTTTTCATCTATTTTAGGGCTTACAAGCCACTATGGCTTAACCTTGCCCAGGTGAATGAAGTCTATGGATATACTGCTGAAACTTTTGTCCTCTGTCCCTGCCTTATAATTTGCCCCCAGTTACTATGACTGAAATTTAGGCTGGAAGCTCTTTGCAGGGAGATTGAGCCTTTCTGCCTGGGATTGACCCAGCCTCAGTGAGGGAGCTGCACAGACTCACCGTGGCCACCACCTCCCCATGCACCTGCTAGTGCTAATGGGGTCACAGCCCACCCTTTTAACAGCTTTAGTAACTGTGTGTCTGATGTTTTGTGTAAAGTGTTAATGTTTCCTCTCAGTGCTATAAAGTAGCAAAATATTGTTCTTACTGTTCTTATAGTTAATAACAAAGATAATATACTTCAGACGATTCTTTGAGCTTTATTGTTATATTCCACTGGACAAGTTCCACAAAAATTGTGGAATTGCGATTTTCTTTCCATCTGAAGATTTCTCACTTCATTTTTTCCCCTTTAAAATCTCTTTCAGAGAGAATGGATGCTACTGCTGTTTTCAGCCTGCATCCAGTCTATTCCTTCCACAGTTTGACGTCCTTCAGGTTCTCATTTCTCTCCCTGGGCTTCCCTAAACTCCTGGAAGAGCTATGATGCAAACTAACATTAAAAGGAAAACACGAGATTAACCACAGCGGACTGGAGTTCCCACCATGCCATCTGTCCTTTCAGAGTCCAACAGCTCCTAGGGTGGGGGCAATCAACTTTTGAGTGGATTGAGCACCGATGACTCAGGAGATACTTTGGATTTCCCAGCCCTGACAGCCCAGCTGCTGGGAAGGCTATGAGTGAACTGGGTGATGTTTAGGGAGGATGACTCCGAGCTGCAGGAGGGCCAGACCTGGGGCTGATGCTCCTCCCTGCCATCACCAGGCAGAAGATATTGCAGAGCATGACTCATCCCAGTCCTGGTCTCCTTCAGTGTGAGCCACTGTTACATCTCCAGGCTCATGTGGTCCTGATGCAATTCCAATTACATCACCCACATCATGTAACAGCTCAGCAAAATGACCTAAGATAACAGTGAATAGAGCTAAAGCAAAAAAACAGATTTCCATTTTCAGTGACCCATAAGGAACTTTTGTGGTTAACTTATAATTTACCAGGACAACTGTCTCGACTAAGCCAGGCTGTGAGATTGCTTTGTGATAGCAAGGATATACACGACTATTAACCTCCACACCTGCTTACATATTCTTTGGCTTATATTCTTTGTTTTTTAGTTTAAAGTTATCTGCAGGGAGATCAGGGAGATAAGAGTGGTTTAGGATTAACCCCACTGCTGCAGCCTCAATCCTGCAGCAGGACTGACTCCCTCCACGGTCTGTTCAGAACCGAGCTATAATGACCTGGAATGGGAAGCAGGCCAGGTTAGGGCTGTCGTTAGATCATGAAAGCAAAGTCCTTTTCATGAAAAGTCCTCACAATATAGTTTAATTGTCTTTAAGAATGTGCATACCCTTGTCTGCATCCCCCTTTCTTAGATTTTGGTTGTAAGCGACAAGCCAGTACCACAAGGGAACTTCTTTCCATCACTGGGCTTTGGACCAGGCTTCATAACAAGTTAAAATCAGTACAGTCAAACTTGCTACATGTTTTAAACCCATCTCAAAACCACAAGATCTATGTGTCCTAGAGCAAATATTGCTCATCTTACTCACAACAGCAAGGCCATCAATTTAAAAGCAATTAATTGCACCAGTAAAATTCACAGGATTTGACCAGAGAAGTTGTTCAATGAATGACAACTGAGACCAAACTCTCCCTCAGTTTGCTGCATCTCATGCCGCAATTGCAGCTAAGACAGCTTATCTTGCTTAGCTAATATATGTATCTCATTACTATGCCAGTGATGAAAAGAGAAACTTTACACATGCACTAAGGCCACACCTAAGCCAAGTATCCACATGACTGCATGGTATGCAATAGCTAGTAACTGAAACCGTAACCATCTTCAAGACATTAAACATATTTATTGAACTGACAGGAAATGTTCCATCTTTAGAACAACTTTACATGATGATAGTCTTCATGGCGATAATTAGCTATTCTTTCCACTAGAAATAACAATTCCCTTGCAAATTTTCTAGTTAAATCTGCAGCTGCTTAAAAGATTATTAACACAGGAAAGATTTCCTCTAAGCAAGCCTACTGGAAGCCTGCCAGTGACCTTACCCTAGCTGTCAGCTGAACGCAGGACTGTGTAACACATTATGCAATTTGGGCGAAATCACCCTCGTGGCTGCTCACAAGGAAGCACAAGCCCTGATGAGGGTAAAAGTCACAGAGAAAACACCTGCAATTCCTCACTGGGTGATAGAGCCTTTTCTACCATTTTCCTAAGAAAAATGAGAGATGCAGGAAATGCGTCAGACTTGGAACAGACAGGAAAGTGTTGTTTTTGTGCACAGAAGTTAGCTGAGATTCAAATTCAGCATAAATAAACGTGGCCCTGCTCACTGTGATCTCCTGGCTCCTTGTCAAGAGCCAGAGGTGTGAGGAGCCACTGCAGGCATAGCACATCTTGGAAAACAGGCTGAGTCAGTCTCAGCATTTTGTCCACTAAATAAGCAAAAAACCAAATGTATCCTGTAGCTCTCTCAGCCTAGTGCAAGTCTTCACGAGCAACACAGCCGAAACCCTACAAGTCAGATTGGATAAGCAACTGGTCCAGTTTCAGAAGCAATACTCTGATAGCTTATAAAGACTGACTCTTGCTTTTTTCTACGGCTTTTAGTCACTAGACCTGCAAAACCCACAGTTTTGATGACTTGGGGGAAAAACACACTGACTTTTCAGATGATGTAAGCCCAAATTTAGCATTTTTCTATGTGCCCTTTGTGCTGAAACTTAGGTATTATGTGGCAACGTAAGTATTAATAGTTGTATGTGGAGGTATAGTGAAATATCTGGTTCATCACAAAAATGAGACTAACTGAAAACATATTCATGAACAAATTTGCTGTTCACAGCTCTGAGCACATATTAAGGCATATGTATTATCTTGTTCATGTCTTTCTATAGCCATATGTAAAGGAGTAGACTCTGTTCTACTGTACACTGCAGTCAGTAGGGAACCTCAAGCAAACCGCCAATGAGATAGCAGAGTGCAAATACTCATACTTGCACAGCATCCATACAGTTCTCAAACAGGGAAAGAAGGACCATTAAATAAATGAATAAAAGACCTCTGAACAAGCTTCCATCTGTTTTATTTTTATTAGGAGCCATAGGGTAGGAGCAATCCTAGCATAGGAAAATGGGCTACAAGTGATGTCAAAAGAAGTTGCCGGTGAGGGGGGCCATCAATAAGGTAGGAAATGTGTATATTGATCTGTGAATCCACACCTGTCATATCCAGTAGGCGCTTCTGTCTATGCCAGGGGATCCTGCAAACCAACCCCTCTCTTCTTCTGGGTAAAGATATTTGTAACATTCTTAAATATCCTGAGTCATGCCTCAGCTGATTGTCTCATACTGGTAGTAAGATTTTCCTAGTAGTAACACTCTCCTAGCATTTGCTGCTTTCAAGTACCTACTAGATTTTTAGTTCATTTTCTAGCAAAACCAGACGTGAAGAACAGATTAACTCCTTCTTTTCTGAAGCTACCTTCTATGTGCCTGAGGATCATTATCAGGTGCCCCTTCAGCCTTTTCTTTCCTCTCAACTAAACCACATCAGTTTTTTAAGTTTGTCCTCACAGATGATATTTTCTAGGCCTTTGATCCTTCTCACTGCTTTACTTTGGATTTTATATAGATAGTTCTCTATTTCTGGAAGTCCAGTGTCCAAATCAGGGCACAGTACCCCAGCTGCGGGTTGAACACATCTGTCATGCATCTGGCAGATGACAGACCCAGTCAGATATCTCCATGTGATGTTTACTTTTTACACAAGAGAATAACATTGCTGACTTTTCTTCAGTGTGTGATCTAGTACAACCGCTAGGACCTTTACCACTGAATTGCTTTTAACTTTGGTTTTTCCTGTCCCAGATTTATTCCACGTGACTACTCCCACATCCTCACTAACCACAGTGCTCTTACTGAACCGCATCTTGTTTTTCAAATCTGTGTCCAGTTTGCCACGATCATGTCACGCTCTAATCCTGTCCTTCAGTGCAAGTCTGGCTTTTCTCAGTGGAGTGCCACATGAATGTACACAGCACAGTCTCTACTCCACCTTACAAGTAATGCAGAGGAATATTGAACTGAGCGAGAAGCAGGGCGGGCTGCAGCAATACACCCTTCTGGCTCTACACAAAGCAGCTGATCAGTGTGCTTTGAATCTGGTTTCCCATCAACTGAGCACTCACTTTGCAGCAGTTTTTCCAGATTCTGTCTCCTCACTTTGTCTATCAGGATGCCACCTGGGTGTCAAGCAGTCCCACGAAGATCGAGAAAGCTGACGGCTGCACACAAGGCCTGTCACACTGTCAGGGCAGGAAAGTAGACAGATTTGTAATCATTTGACCCAAGCAAATTCATTTTGGCTGCTACTAATCCTCATATTTATCTTTTTGGTATTTTCAAACAGTTTGAGTGTTTGTCCCAGTTCTTTTCTGGGAATTGAAATTGTGGTCAGAGCTGATAAAACCAGTCTCCTCCTCTTTCTGTTTTTTAAAGCTATGCACTGTCATTGCCTGTTACAGTCTGCTCCCTTCCCAGGGCAAGGACAGATGTTCCCGAAGGTGATGGCTCTGCGCTGGTCTCAGCCAGTCCACCAGGTTCAGGTCAGGTCCAGACAAACTGGAAATCTCTGCCTTAGCTAAATATTCTCTAGTTTAGTCTGCCCTCTACTCTTACTTCTCTGCTGAGTCAGCTGACCTTTCTCATAAAGGGGGAACCAGAACAAGCATCAAACATTTTAACTTTCTCTGCACCGCCCAGCTTTTCCTTCCCACCTGGCGATGGATTACAGCTTCTCTCACTCTGCCTCTTATGAGCACTGCCCTTACAGCAGGCTGCTCAGTACTCTCTCCTGTCTCGGTCCACGGCTTGACCATCTTTAGTGTGCCCCTACCTCTTCATGTTTTTCCCTCATACGCATTCTTAGTAGCCTGAACAAGTTTGCAGCTCTTATATCTCCCTTTTTATAGTACAGATTTATAACATGTACGTGCTACAATTTCCAACCTCCCACAACGGCATGGGTTGAACCTGCACCTTTAACGTCTTTCCCTTACAGAACTACCAGCTCTCCTGAATATTTCTTTTTTCTCCTTAAATACATTTCTAATGGGATCTTTTCTGTATATATTCCAAGATCACTATCACCTGAATTTTTAAAAGTCTGTTGGTTTTGCGTTCTTGTTCTACCTCTCCCGTAAGTCAGTCTTCTGCAGATCATTCTCACTCAAAATGCTGGCATGCTCCTGTTCTCCAATCTTTCCTCCCTCTTCATTGCAATCAAGAGCCATCCCTTTGGGTGCTTTTTCTATCTTTCACATCAAGAGGTCCTCAGACATAGAATACAGTTAATGATGCTATAACCTACACCCTACTATACTCTTATCCCTCTCATGTCAGCACCCATTCACTCTACAACCCACATCATGCAAAAGTCATTTCAGCAACTCACCAGGCAAAAATCTCCCTATTAATTTCAGAACAGTTCAGAAAACATGTTTAGTCCCAGACAGTCAAAATCGCCTCATGATGCTTTTGTTCGTTATACATATCTGCTGACCCAAATTTGGATACTTTTGACACTAACACTGAGACTTTACACCTTTGCCTTCGAAGGCATTAAGCTATGGGTGTCAACATCACAAACAGAAAATCGGGTGATATTTGGCACCCCTATACCCTTTTGGTATGGCTGCATCTCTGCTAGTCACTAAAAGCTGAAAAAAAAGAAGGTGTCTGCAAGACTGCAGTTCTCAAAGTTACTTTTTCCAGGTACTTGTGGGATACTCTAGTGAACCAGAGTGTAAAATTGAAGCTAACTGACACTATCACAAGTCTGTGTATCTCACATCAGCGCTAGAGGTTGTGTTTATGTATTTCCTCTCCTTCTGATGTGATTATAGGCTCTAAGGCTGTGCCTTCTGACTGACTGTGTCATTAAAGTATTAGTCAATTGGAAACAGCCCTGATGCTGCAAAGTGAGTTCTCATTTGCAAACCTCAGTCATGCTGAAGTGGATTGTGCTTTCTTCGGAGAGCAGTAGATAAACAGACATCAAACACAGCCTGAGAACATCACTGGTGCACTGCTGAAAAGGAGCAAATTGAGATCTCCCACCTCCCCACAAGTGGGGAAATAAAAGCTGCAGGAACAGAAAATGCAAATTCATATGCTGTGGTAAGACTTCAAGAAGTGTATTCTGATTGTCATTCTTCTTCAGTACAAAAAGTGGTGGGTTTTTCACTAACAATGAGAGAACATGAAATTATTCCAGTTTTCCAGTTTGTGCATTTTCATACTTCAAAAGAAACCAGCCTGCCATTTCTAATTTTTATTTATACTGGTCTGCACATGTGCTATACTTTACCATCTAGCCCAAACATCACAGTGAACCTCACAAGAAAAATCAGTGTAGTCACAAAGAACAAGTGAGCTTTGTGAAATTATTCTAAACTCAAAAAAAAAAAAAATTGATTTTTTGTCACCCTGTTCAGATTTACAAGAGGGTCTATTTATAACGACTCACGCACCACAAATTGGGTTTTATTAGGTAACTACTTTCATGTCCTTGTGTTAGTTATATTTAGTTCTCCTGCACTTGTTTCCTGAATTATCTTAAACAAAGGCCATTTGGTTTGTATCTGTTACTCTCTGGACAACAGAAAAATTGACACGAGTAAGATACAAAGGCCCCTCAATATCTCGTTTTGTCTGAAAAACTGCCCTTTTTCTCTGAATATTGAAACAATGGTTTGCCATTACCCCTCAGAGGGTAGAAAATTGCACCTCTAAGAGTGCCAGGTACAGTACCCGGCTGCTCCCAAGAAGTGGATGGTCCAGCATCCCTGGAAACTGAATGGAAACTGCACGTCCACACCTCAGAAACTCCACTGGCAAACTGAAGCCTTTGACATCTTTAAGTGGCACGTCAGAAATGGGCGAAGGAGCAGCTTCTAGCTGGAAGGCACCAGCCAGGCTGTCCGTGGCGTATGGGTAACACATGGCAGGCTTGCCCTCAGCACCACCATCTGCCATTGCGCAGCAGCAGAGGAATTAAGACAATTAATGAATGAAAGCTTCCTTTTAAGGTTCGTGGAGCGCTTTTTTCTTCTCCAGCCAAAGTAAGTTTATTAACTCCAGCAATCTGGCCAAATGCCAGTTTGGAAACTACCCTGTCATCTGACCGGTGTTCTCCCTGCAGAGTCAACCACGTGCAGAAAACTTCATTTCACGCTCTAGACCCTGGCCCTGGAAATATATCTGCCTATGCAGATGTTGATGCTGCACCAGGAACTGACGAGGCAAAGGGAGGGTGGCACAGCTGCAAGGACCCACAAGGGCTCGTTTTCTTTCAGAGGTGAGGTGCTTGGCTGCTGGATGAGGCACCTATGCCATGTTCCCTTTAGTGGTCATGGTGGTCACCGCTTGTACTTGAAAGCACTGCATTTTGTTGCTGGTTAAGTTAATTTATTTGCAATCATCCTGAAAAACATCCCTTCAAATCAGGAGCAGCAGCAGCTTTCTCTTTGGCAATGGTAGTACTAAACACACTCTGCAGTACTTACACTGACTACACATTTTTCCAGACAAATGCAAAAACTGATACATTATCTTCTATTACTACAACAACTCTAATTCCTGCACATTAGGATTTGTGTCAGTCTAGAGAGCTGTTACTTTTTAACAGTGTCAGTCTAATTCTACCCTTGAAGCTTCTTGGCACTTCCGTAATTTTGCTGTTCATTTAATACGTAGCTTCAGAGATTACATTCAACAAAGTCTGTCTGATTTTTTTTTACTGACTGCACAAGGAATCAAGACAATGCTTTTTGTCTGCATTTCAAGTGCAAGCAAACACTCCAAACTGCCTAGCACTAGAAGTAATAGTTTGCAGAAAGGATGCATGCCGTCTCACTTTCCGGGGGTGAAGTTTGCACTCAAAATTCTGCAAGTACCCATCAAAACACTCACACATTACTGTGACAATAGCTTTCCTTTAGGAGTGTGGCTATTAAAATTTGTCCGGTTGTTGTGCCTTGTTAATGAAACGCTGGATCCAGGTCCCAGCGTTGTACTTGAGACTGCCAGGACGTCCCAGAAGACGCCGTGCCACGCACCCACCCACAGATAAGTGCCAATGTGGGGGGAGTCCGCCTCCTTCTGCCCCCGTAGCACATGGCCATGAGGAATGCTTTGCCACTCGGGCAAAACACATGTGTAGAGAACAAACCCTCATTGCAGGTTGCAGGAATAAGTAAAGCGCGATTTTGACTCTAGCTTGTTTATCCTCTAAAGCCTGCTGCTCCTGAAAGTGAACTCCGGGACGGGTACAGAGAGTGCTGCTCCAGCTGGCCTGGACGATCTGCCAGAGCACTCCCCTCTGAAGGGCATGCTGTCACCCTGTCCCACTGTCACCCTGCTCCTTCACGCCTCCTACTCACAGAGTACCAGCAATGTGTGTGCAAACGTGGGGCACAAAGAAATGCCTCTCCAACACTCGCCAAGCTCCTTCAAACATTCAAATACAAGAAATAAAGCTATTTGGCTGCAGATCACAGTGCTTAATGAATAGAAAACCTTTTGGGTAGACATTGGCTGATCACAAAGTGAAATCAGTGGTCTGTAAATGGTGCTTTATGATCCAGGGTTTTCTATGCCTGGAAATAGCGTATTTGCATTTGAAGTGCTCAAAACTCTGTGCTTAGGCGACTTAAAAATTAGTATTCCACATCAAAGGAAAACAAATACCATAATTCTGTAGTCTTCTGTCTCACTGCAGAGAGGAAAATATACATTTACAACCCAACAGCATATGGCACAGTCCCAGTTCAAAAAAGGAGCAGTCAGTGCAGTTTACTACATGGAGCTGCAGTTCACCACACCCCTCTGACCATCACGTGCAGGGAGTGCACAAGTATGCATATGCAGAGATACAGGGTTACATTACCACGCCAAAAACTGAGCTAGCAACTGAGCATCCCAGGAGCAATGGTGTGAACTCAGTGCTCTCCCTCATCTCACTGCAACTCCAGGTCCTGGGCACCCCCAGCGACCAGAGCAGACGTTCCCAGGCTTGCAGCATATCAAGCTGGGAGCCAGTACGGGGAGTGTTGTTTAGAGGCATGTATCTAAGATGTTCCTGTGGGTGTGTCTGATTATTGACCATCAGAGTAAGGGAATCACCGGTGAAAGCAATGTCACACAACATGAGTGTCTTTCAGGTGAAAGAGAATGCATACACAGACATTTTTTACAAATGCTGTAAACTAAGAAAATGTTCCTACTACTCAGACTTACACTTCACAGAAAATTCAGTATTATTCTTTTTCCCCAGATGGGACTCCACAAGAAAGAAAGATTTTGACAGCTGCAGATTTCACGTGTGTCAAAGGTACCAGCCCTGCTCTTACAGATGGGTTGCACAGAAATACACCTGTTGTTAAAAGACAGAAAATTAAAGGAGCATTTTGTCATGCAAAAACCCTGACAGGCTGCTTAGCCCAGGGCTAATACCTTGAGTCCGTGTCCTGTAATAATTCCTGGACTTAGACATTGGCTTACAACAGGTGACCACAGAGCTCTTAGGCAGAAGAAGGGCATTAGCTCAGCGGGGGCAACTATTTAGTTTAATAAGAAGCAACATGTTAACATTCTTCTTTGCTATAGAGCACTTAGAGTAACAATGCAAGCACACACTCATAACTAATTTCAATTACTGCATAAATAATTCCTTTGCAACATTATCTGAAATTATATTTTGAAAAAAATGCTTTTCCTTTTAAGGGCTAAACTATCAGTTATTTTTCACCTTTACAAAATTAATCAGCTGTAGAAATGTTTTTAAGATGAATGTTTATTGGCAGCAACTTCCAACTATAAAGATCAGTCACCTTGAGATGATCAAAGAATTTTGTATGACTTTGTAAAAGCTGCCCTTCCCAAATTGTTACATAGGTTAGATGTTTGAACACTTAAAAATCTGGGTCCTAGTCTGACTTTAGACATCATGAGCAGGACTAAATATATCTTTGTCTCCTCCTTGCAAATTTGCCCCTTGCAACTCCATAGATTAACTTTTATTCTCACAAGTTGTTGAATAGTACATAGATTAAGTACATAATTGTGAGAACAAGGAGATCCCCATTTGAAAGAAAAGGGGAAAAATAAAAGAAACTGGAAAGAAACCTACCACACAAGTTAAGCAAGTACTCACGAACATTAAAAAAAAAAAAAAAGGAAATAGTTAGGCCTCATTTGTTTTTACCTAAAAACACAAAAACACAAAATACCACTGCTTCCATTTGCAGACAGTTATTAAGAAATATTTGTGTGACCCTAAACTACCTGCAGTTACTAATGTAAAGCAGGCAGCCACATACACCGCATCGTACAATCTCATGCAAGTGCTGGTCTCTGCTTACAAACAGAGTAAAAATGAATGCACACCTGCCGAATTGGAGCCTTCAGGTTTGGTTCATACTCCTCTGCCCAGTACATCAGTGGTGCTTTTAGGCATGGCTTTACGAAAAGCAACCCTATACCCTAATTTCATGAC
This sequence comes from Opisthocomus hoazin, assembly GCF_030867145.1. Taxonomy (NCBI): domain Eukaryota; kingdom Metazoa; phylum Chordata; class Aves; order Opisthocomiformes; family Opisthocomidae; genus Opisthocomus; species Opisthocomus hoazin. The sequence goes on from NC_134454.1 coordinate 44,566,264, forward strand.
CTAGAATGAAATCAATCATCAGAAGTGTGTAGGCTCCAGGCTGCCAAGTTTTGATTTCAAATTAGTGCATGCACACGCTTCGAATAAGACTGTTGTTTGCCACAGCAGATGTCAGCTAGTAGCTGTGATGTGTTTACGTTTCAGAGGGGTCTTTTCTATCAGCTGCTTGGCAGAAGTCCTCGCAGATATCAAGGCAACAGGTTAGTTTGGGGTTTTGCCTTCCCCAAATGCACATGCAGCCAGAGGCAGTGTTTGTCACGTCGCAAATCTAACCCAACAGCCCCTTTTTTCTTTGAGTCCTACCCAGATTTTTTTCAGCACCCCCTGGTGCTTTGAATCAGGAATAAAACCTCTCAGAGATTCCCCTCACAAACCATAAATTCCCAAGCAGCCTTTTACGAGGGGGCTTCGGTGACAATTTCTGCCCCAGATGGAAAGCCGGGACAGGGCTCAGCAGGCAGGTGCCGGTCCCTGTACCTGCAGGTTTGCAGCCGTCGGGCTGCAGCCCTGCCAGTCACACCACGCTTTTCCCCAATTCCTTCCACTTCACATGGGACCACTTTGTGTTTGACAAGCAACTTCAGACATGGCAGGTGAGTTTCCCCAAGACACTCTCTTTGGTGACCGCCTCTGAATGCTTTCTGGCTCTGTATCCCAGATGAGCACTCCTTTTCACCAGCGTACAAAACCAATTTTGCCTTCAGCTTTCAAGTCTAAGTAGTCCTACCACCTTTTCTCTCATTTTCTTTTGTTCTGTTTTCTGTTTTTTTGAAGTCTCAAAGGGTCAAGGCCTAAAGCAAGTGAAGATAGCAGTAACAATTGTTTCCTGGTACTGCTCAGCGGGTGAGATGTAAGGGTCTGTGTGCTCCACAGAAATCAGTGCAAGCACTAGGACCGAGGACTTCAGTGGCGACAACTCTAGGCTCATTCCTAATGGGCTGCTCTATAACCACTTGCTTTCCTCACTTAACATCACTGGCTGTTAGAGGAAGAAGTCGTGCGTGAAGAGACTGGAGGAAGATGCCAGCTGATTTCAAAGCAATTACAACAGCATGTGTGCTTAATTCAGGTGCTTTCCTGGAGTTACACAAGCACTCATAGCAATCTGACCCTCTGCGTCCTGCAGGAAGCCAGAAAGCTTTGCTTAGGATGCCAAACAGGAATGGCAATGTGCCCAGATGGCCGTGTTTATAGAAGCCCCGGAGAGTTGTTGACCTGATGCACATGACTCCAAAAGCTGCTCTGCTGATCGTCACGCCTCCTCCACGGAGGAAAAGGCGTGCAGCAGAACAGGCTTGTAAGAACAGAGATGGTGACTGCGCTCTATACGTAGAACGTGACTGTGCAAATGACATTTTCCGTGTAGATCTTGTCATTTTCTGGGAAGGCCACACAGCTAACAAGGCGAGAGGCTAGTCAGGGCCAGAAGGAGAACGTCACAACTCCACCAGGTTTGTATTCCCTCTGACTTGGCACAACTGAAAGGGATGAGCACCGTCACTACTGTACAAAGAAATTTTGAAGTTATTCCTCACCCTGCAGCCAGGCTAGTGATAAAAACACAGCCTCACTGAGTGATAGCCACCGAACCATTGCTGCTCCCACCATACATGAACAGGGAAGCAGCCAGGCAGTGCCTGAGCTGGTGCTACAGCGCAGAAGGCTGGCTCAGAACGTGGCACTAGCCACTGTCCTCAGCCTGGCTTGGCTGAGCTCTGTATCTGCCTCACCCATACCCACATTTCTGGCTGATGTGAACTGCTCCCTTCTTGCCAGAGTAAATGGTCTGAGATGAGGTATCACTCGTCATCCAGGTGATACTCAGCGAAATCCTTTCAGAAATGCCTGCTGTCAATTTCACAACAGAGTCCAAGCTGATCAGAGGGAAGAAATGCATTTCCATCTTCATCAAAACTATTAAAATCCAGTCCTTATTTAGGTATCTGCATAGACAAGTGGAATCTAGCCCTCCTAGTTCATTACAGATAAATCTTATGAGCAGCACAGACCCCTTAAATGAATATCAGGGTGAGGGATGAAAGTAGCAGCGTTGTTTCTATGCGACCCCTAGTTTATCTTTCCCAGCGCTTCTTTAAAAGCCTCTGGTGTCTGGGCCTTATCCTACATTTCAGTGAAAACGCTGCCTATGTGCAGCTCGTTTTATGCAGGAAAGGGCACTAAACAAGCATGAAATGGCAGGTGAAACATATCTAACTTGTTTAAACAAAAATCACAGAATATCACAGAATAGTAGGGGTTGGAAGGGACCTCTGTGGGTCATCTAGTCCAACCCCCCTGCCGAAGCAGGGTCACCTACAGTAGGCTGCACAGGACCTTGTCCAGGTGGGTCTTGAATATCTCCAGAGAAGGAGACTCCACAACATCCCTGGGCAGCCTGTTCCAGTGCTCCGTCACCCTCAGAGGGAAGAAGTTCTTCCTCATGTTCAGACGGAACTTCCTGTGCCTCAGTTTGTGCCCATTGCCCCTTGTCCTGTCACTGGGCACCACTGAAAAGAGCTTGGTCCCATCCTCCTGACACCCACCCTTCAGATATTTGTAGGCATTTATAAGGTGCCCTCGCAGCATTCTCTTCTTCAGGCTGAACAAGCCCAGTTCCCTCAACCTCTCCTCGTAGGGGAGATGCTCCAGTCCCCTCACCATCCTTGTAGCCCTCCGCTGGACTCTCTCCAGTAGCTCTTCATCTTTCTTGAACTGGGGAGCCCAGAACTGGACACAGTCCTCCAGATGAGGCCTCACCAGGGCAGTGTAGAGGGGAAGGAGAACCTCCCTTGTCCTGCTGGCCACACTCTTCTTGATGCACCCCAGGATCCCATTGGCTTTCTTGGCAGCCAGGGCACACTGCTGGCTCATGGTTAACCTGTCGTCCACCAGCACTCCCAGGTCCCTCTCCGCAGAGCTGCTCTCCAGCAGGTCCACCCCAAGCCTGTATTGGTGCATGAGGTTGTTCCTCCCCAGGTGCAGGACCCTGCACTTGCCCTTGTGGAACCTCATCAGGTTCCTCTCTGCCCAGCTTTCCAGCCTATCCAGATCACGCTGTATTAGATAATGAATCATTTAAAAATGATTCATTATCTAATACAGTGGGTATCTTAATGAGAAATCTGTGTGTTTTGAATCACTGCGCTGCTTGATCTCATAAAATCAAATATTTGATAACATGCTAAGGGAAAATTACACCATGCCTTGCTTTATTTTGCTAATTAAAGGCAGTAGCATAGTTCCCAAATCAAACACCAGCATGAACCAGCCATGTGTTGTTCACAGGGTACCACTGAGTCCGCACAGAAGTCAGCAGTGGGGCCAATTTAAACACATCAGTGCTAGAGGAGAGCGCAGTGTCCCCTCAGCCCCATCATGAGGAGCCTTGGGGACAGGTGGGAGGTGGCAGAGGTCCATCGCACCTTGCAAATCCCCAGGCCAGAGGAGAGGACCCTGGTGGCTCCTGGGCAGTCCCTAGGCTTTGCAGTGGGGATACGAGCTGGCCACTACAGGCAAAGATCCCCTCCTGCTGTGGGTCCTGCCCCGGCAGCAGCCATCCTAGCCAGCAGCAAGGCTGGGTGAAAAAAACTCCCTCTTGCTCACGCCCTGCGGTGGTTCCCTGATGAAATGGCTTCAGCAGCAACACATCAGACCACGGTAGGCAAGGAGGAGAATGGCTTCTTTCATCTGAAATTGAATTAAGGAAACCATAGTGGTCGTGGCAACCATCTGCAACCATCTGGTCATCTCTCCTTGCCACCTGTTTCTCTGGAGGTCTCAAATTTGGGAGTTAGTGTAAATGATAAAAAAACTTGCTTGCTGCTTTTCTGGGATGTACGATATTTTACAATTTAGAAGCAAAATGCAACTGTTTAGAGAAATCACAGTTCAATGAACATTCAAACACATGCTTGTTACGTGTTTCTTTGTGTCCCTACACTTGCTACACCTCCTAATAGCAATTCATCTTTTATATTTACAGTATCTCAAAAACTGAGCTCAGACTCCCATAGCACCTGGCCTTCCATGTCCTCTCATATTTCCACTCACCAAAGGTGTCAGTATCTTTCTTTTACCCCAGTCATTTAAAGTGGACTCATCACCTGCATTTTTTAACTGTGATGAATATAAGATGATGTATATAAAATCTATGCTTTCTACATGCAACTGAGAACCAATAACGTCTACTTCTCCACTGCTTTAGGGGGAAAACTAACTATTCCTTCAACATCTAATTTAGTAACTAAGATTTCCTTAAGCGTTGTAAAACCATGAGGCCAAGGTTGCTCCCAGTGCCATGGCACCAAGTAAATTCAGGCCCTGTCAGTGGAAATGCATGTGATACATCAGGTTTAGATCCTGTGGCAGTGAAACCTGGGCTTCTTTTCTACTTTGTTTTGATGCTCCTCCAGTGTGAATTTCTTCCCTTCTTTTCTAATGTGATGATCATTATGCAGCATCCTGAAAATGCCTAGCCATTCTCATCGCTCCTCTGTCACAGGGAAGGTGCAGTCATGCCTCTGTTCAGCAAAGCTGGGATACCCCTGACAGCGTGGAGATTTCTTGCTAGGGACAGAAGAACTGGTAACACTTTGGAAAACATTCTTTACTTTGATACCCACCCATGTCTTAAAAAAAATAAACCTTTTAAGGTGTCATTTTCACACCACTACTGTGTAACATTATCCTGAGTTGAAAATCCATAGTGATTAGTTAGCTACCTGCTTTTGTCTGACCATCCCATCTTCACCTGTTTTACAAGCAAATATGAAAAGCCTGGTCATAACACCAAGACAGTTGTGAAAAGAAGAAAACAACTATGAAAATGTTAATGATGGATGTGTGCTAAGGAACGAACCTCCTAGTTGTTTCTCTGCAACACTGCTCATCATTTATTTGCACAGTAGCTGACAAAGTAGAAATGCATCCGTTTTGGAACAACGGGGCCCGCTGATAGTCGCTGCACCAAAGGAAAATGCCATGTATGTTCCTGGCTTTTGTAACAGGTGGCTAAGAAGTAACGCCACTAGGGTGGCAGAATATTAGCAGCATTTGAAACTGGAACAAATGGCCTGATTAGCAAAGGGCACTTCAGACTTCTTTGCATTCTTCACTGAAATTAGAGATTTTGATCCCTTGGAAAGCCAAGTACACTGCTGGAAATTAAACAGCCATTATAATTCCATACCCAAACCTTAAACACCGACTCACTCCCGCTGTCAACACAGATTGTTTTGCCACAAGATAAGAGGGAGCAGGTATGCTTGAGGATGGGTCATGGACTGCAGACCTTCTTCCACAAAGCTTGTGCCTCTGCCTTCTCATGAACATAAAATGAGCAGTTTAGCAGGTTAAGTCAGCTGAACCAATCCACTTACCCAGCCATAAAGGGGGTGAAATACTTCATACACTGTATATGACGGCGTGACAGATAACATTGGCTAACTCCAGTAAATTCTGTAGTTCAATGCAAATAAGAGAAAATATCCATTTTTCCCTGTTTGTTGTACTGATAGTGTACTACCCTGTCTCCTTCTTCAACAGCGTGATGAAGCCCCACTCTGCAGTGCTGATCACCCTTCCTTGCAAAACCCAATGTACTTTTGTACCAAATCATTTTCATATTCATAATCAGCACCAAATTCTATAGGGCAGGATGGTCATTTTCTTCAGGAGTCTCTTAATCTTAAATTGATATCAACAATCCCATTTCCAGCCACTAGAAGACAAATCTGAACTAAAGTAGGACTCATTTTCAGCTCCTTCATTCTGTGTAGTCGCTCAGGAACGAAAGGAATAGCGATTTGCATGTGACAGAGTGACAGAAAGGTTTGGAGGAAGGTAAAGTTACCCATAAGCCTACACACCAAATGCAACAAAACTAGCACTTCGGCTAGGACATGTAAGTGAAGCATTATCTACTATATTCACTGAGAAACACAGGACCTCTGAGGTGTGGCAGCAAAGCTTATCGTTATTGAGATTATCCTGCTGATGTACATTTAGCAGTTATCATCTTACATGGATTCCCACTTCATTTTGCATTCTGTAGTTTTTATATGTTTCCTGTGTACACACACAGAGAAGCCACTGTTGCATAGTGTTACTAGCATAGCACGCCTCATGCATTTTCATCCTAGCAGTGGGCTGTGGTAAGCTACAGTCTAAAGGCAGATGGGATTTACTACCCCCGTCAGATACGTCACATACTGGGAGGAAAATAATTGTGAATATCACTCTACATTTATGAAGTTCTCGTTCTGTCAGCTTTTCTTTCATCATAATGAAAAGGTAAGAATAAAAGCGTTGGTGAGGAGTGATGCAGACTGCAGCAGAAAAACCCACCTAAGATTTCACAGGCAATGTTTCTCAGCTCTGCTTCAAAGGAAACTATTCATTTGACATTTATTGCTCAGGAACAGTACCTGGGTAGTAACTGGTCACTGAGCAAGGTACCTTGCAGATGTTTTAATTATAACCCATTTTAAGTTAATAAGGTTTTGCCTATCCTCATGAAGTTTTTCAGGATTTTGCATATTCGTTAACTTACAGCAGAATACACTGCTGCCAGCTGTTTTCTCTCATCATTCTTCCCAAAATGACTGTGTTGGATTCTGTGATATTCAGATTTGATGCAACTGGTCTGAGAAGAACAAAAGTGATTTTAGAGGTAATTAGTTCATAAATCCATCCCTACCACCATGATACAGGCAATCTGCAGGGGAGTCTCCTCATTGGGTTGGCCTCAGAAGGAAACAAAATTTTTTATGCTGCTAGTAAACACACATTGAAAATTTGCACGATCATAGAAGAAAAAAAAAGAAGAAAGAATAGCTAGATTGCGAAGGCCAAAATTTTCTCAGTGGCAGAGGTGAAGCAGTTCATTTGTATTTGAAAGTATTTTATTGTTATGGAGTATTTTCTTAGAAGTGTTTTACTGAAAGTATTTTGTTGGTTTTGAAAGTATTTTATTGTTGCAAATAGATTTTCAGTGTCAAAATTAACTTCATCTGCGGTACGTTCACATTCATTAGGCCCTTGCCTTAACAGGGCCTGCGAGCACGTGCATGTGCAGCAAGTTTGCATTTGGACCTGAAAAAATACAGTACATACAAAGTCTAAATTCAAGTGCATACCCAATAAACTGCTCATTTCTCACAGCTCTGTGTACACAAGGACACATGAACTCACTTTCAAATTCCAGAAAGCACCTTATCCACCCTGGGTGGGATACTGTTGCAGCAACATATTTTTTCAGATTTTGGGGGGTATCAGAGACATCTGAATAGAGCTGACAGATGGTGCAAGACCCCTGTGCCCTTCTGGAGAAACAACTGGGAGGCCCCCAGGCCAGGCTCATTAGCACCTCAGAGAGAAAAGGATGCCTGCAAGGAGGGAATGAAGCCCCAGTCCCCCTTGTCCACCTGTCAGACTCCAGCTCACTTGCAACTGGGCTTCTCCTTTTTGACGTCTGATGCTCCTGGACCACTGAGCCAGAGCTGAAGGACAGAGTACTGGCACTCCACATAGTGGCCCATGGGCTTGGAAAGAGCCATTCCTGAGCTGAGGAGCTTTCTGATCACACTGGTGCATTTACAGGGAGGTTAGTTCTGGAAGACTACATTATGTAAACAAGCTTTTCCAATAGACCCTCTCTCTTCCAGAGCAAAACCTCTAGATTAGCCCTTAATTTTAATTCTGCCTGTTACACAACTCAGAGTAAAACTCAAATCCATTAAATTTGTCCAGTTGTGAACATCTATTAAACTCTGCAGACGAGCAAGTATAAACCCTGAGAGTGACCAAAGAATCAGGGAACCTGCTCACTCCAAAGCCTCCAGACTGCCTGCTAGCAAGGCAATATATCCCTCCTCTCTGCACAGTAACAAGCCAGCCATGACTGTAAGATGTCATTTCTTGCATGCACTTATTAAGAAATAAAATCAAGGATGACACTTCACATAAGCATAGCAAAGCCCCAAGACATAACTGCTTGAACTGTTTAGGAAAGCTGATAAAGTTTAAGAGCCACCTTTTTTCTTCTCCAAGTATGTCTTTATGGTATGGCATAGAAGCATATTTAGCACTCTTAAAAACAGAAGGAGAGTCTGTGAACCATATGTCATCTTGCAGGGGTGGCTGAATGTCTTCCTTTGAAAATTTTAACTGCCAACAAATTACTGAAGGTTTCCGGAGGAACCCTGTTACTACTGTTAATATTTTAGCATTAAGGACTGGATTCCCCAGAACTGGACCAGAATACCACTGTACTGCAGACACAAAAATAGACCTCTGTTCATTAAGGAGTGCAACATAATCAACACACATGCTCAGATACAGTTTGTTGGGGAGCAGACAGATGCAAGAGCAAAGCCACGATCCTGCCTGACTCACCCTGAATTTTCAGGAGCCTTTAACACAGGGTACAGACCAAGAAACAGCAGACACTGACATTCCCATTTCTTTGCTGCAGGCAGCTAGCCTGCTATGATGCCCATAAACACCTTCATAGGGATGAACCTTGCCACCATAAATAATCAGTAACACCATGTACAGCAAGCTTACTGAAACAACCTCTGACCTAGAGGAACTATATGCTAAATTAAGACCACTCTACTTGCATAAACATGCTAATGCCAGCCTTAGGGTGAGTTAAAGTAGGCAATCCAGATTTACAAACCTTGGGGCAAAATTAAAATGGCTCAATGCTGAAGTCCGATCTACTATGATCCCAGCTTCTGACTATCTCCTCAGCAAGGGTTTTGGTGAAATTAGGATGGTAACTGCACATAACACCAAGAGCAGATGCAGCAGGAACCTTGGAGGGCCAAACAAAATGTACATCCAGGGTTCAGCCCCACCACGCAACATTGAACAAGCACCGTGTCGCAAGAAGAAAATATCCTCAACCACTGCTGCTCCTTGGAGCACTCTGGCTTCAAGAAGAGTTACCGCCATTTTGCCCTTAGGTGTCTGAACAGGCATTTCTAGCTTTTCCCAGGCTGGGCACACTGAACTCCTGTGAGCATAAACGAGCCAGTCACATGTTAGTCATTTCACTCATTAGTTGACAGGGCTGGAAAGGCTTTCAGTGAGTCTGTAAGGCAACAGGACAGGAGTGCGGTGTTCAGCACAGCACAGCACGCTAGTTCACAAACTGCAGAGCACAGCTCACCTTGCTGTCATGTGTCTTGTGCTTGGGCACGTGTAGGACTGCACAGGAAAACACATAGATAGCCATTAGGCTGGTTTACAATAACAAACCCATCTTCATACTCCCCTTCTCAGACTTTCAGCTATCAGATTTCCTACCATCAGGTTCTGATTGCCGTGCCCGCTGCAATTTCACAAAAATCTTGCATCAGTGTTTGGCAGGGTATACTTTTTTGGTGTGCTCTGCTGTGGTTAATCACTGCATCTGAAATTCAGTTCTGCTTCTTCTGCCTCCTGCAGGGAGCTGTTACAGAAAGCCATCTTTTATGCACACAGCTCTCATTAGAAATCTGATTAAACACTAGCAGAGAAAATGTTGCTCTCTGATTGAGTCATTGCATTGGATGTAATAGTTATTTATTCACATATTTTTTTTAAAGCAAATAAGTCATGAAATCCATGGCAATGTAATAGGAGCTGAAAAAAAGATGACTAATATTGCTGTTTAGAGTCTCATCCTCTTTGTGTGAGGGCACAACGGATTCTACTGTGGAAAATCATCTAGAACTGGCAAAGGCACGTAAATATTTCACTTCCCTGCACTACCAGGACCTCATTACGTATTTGACAGAGAAGTCACCCGGAGAGCAGGCAACCATTATATCCAGTGCCACCTTCCTCAAATTAGCAGATGAAAGATTAAGGGATTTGAATAGGTCATATGTAGCTCATATACTTACCTGAGCACATCTGCTCTGCAGCCATACGGGCTTTCCAGCACTGACGAGACGGCAGTAGCACTGCTTCAGCATAACCCTACATATAGCTGAAACTACTGCCTGGGGCTCTCGGCCAACAGATAGGATCTAATATCCTTTCCTGGAAGCCCTTTTGGGTTAGAGTGATAGAACCAAGACTATCATTTCCTATGCCTCAATCACATTTGATCAGCAATGTGCCTTTAAGAAACGAGCACCTTTTTTAATAGCACTTGTTTCACCAAAAATTTTACTCAAAAACAGAATATAGGTACAATTCAGCTAGCGGTTTTGAAAGCACTTTAACATCATCACACAGCAACAACGTGCAGAGACCTGGCAAGAGCACAAATCTCTAAATTGCCCTTTGTTTTCGTAAGCCTCAAAGAGTTTTTTAATCATATGAAGCTTCTCAATTCGTGAAAATCAAACCCAAAAGAATACATAAAGGACACGCTATCAAAAAATAACTTTTTTTTTCCCCCCCACCATCATTTTAATCTTTCTCACGGTAGTAGTGAGAGTGGTAGTTGCATGTACACTGTCTCGTTTCTATGGTGCTGTCTAGAGGCAGAAGCCATACAGGATAGAAAGATACTAATTGGCCAGTAAGATGTTTCCAAACACTGAACTTGCGTGTGCCAAAACACAGCAGATCAGTAAAACAGCAGCCATACCAGCGTGTGTAACGCCTCCCACACTCAACACGACAAGTGAAAGATACCTTCCCTGACCTCACTATCCCACAGAAGTTTGAAATTATTTGTTATGTCAGAACGTAAACAGACACCATCACGACTCAGTCTCCAGCTGGTCTCACGCCAGCTACATGAAGGCAGGAATCCCCAGACAGGGAGCGAAGCAGCATCTCGGGCAGCACCACAAGTCCAGGGATAAGCTAAGGTGATTTACTATTCTTCCATAGAAAGGGTAGAAAAGTCAGCATTTTTGTGTGTACATTTTAGTCACTCCAGTCTGCAGCACTGTATGTTAGTTTAAGCTGTTCATCTGCAGGGGGTTGTGTGGTTACATTACCCTTGAAGCTTGAAACAGCCACACGCCCTACCTGACCCACATTAGAGGAGGTGGTGAACGCTACTGGAATGATGTGGCAAGCAGCTAGGAGCAGTGATGACCTACGTGATCTTAGCTAGACCTATGCGGGCTTCTCTGCCTTAGAGAATGCTGAGGCACCTGAAAAATAGTCCACTGCATACAAACACCTGACTTGAGGCTGTCTGGTTTGAAAAATTACACCTAAAATAAAAATTTCAAGTGCATTTGATTAATTTAAGTCAGAGAGCCACAAGGAAGAAAATATGTTTGGAAATGTCTATTCACAACCGTTAAATTACAGTCAGTTAAAAGAAAGCAAGGTCAATCTGCAATGTAAATAGACTAAATATTGTATGATCTCATTAGTGAAAGACAAGAAATATACGGCATGAAAAGCACTGCATAACATTTTCCCAATTAAGCAGCTGAGCTGTTTATCAGGATGTCAGTTAAGGTGATCTTTCCATCTTCTCCATACGTGTGCTCACATATTCGTCTGACTCCAACTGGAAATGACATTTGAAATCCCAGATGAAATCAAGAGATAAGCTATAGTGGAAAGGCTGAATGTAAAGTAAATTCCAGCTGCAACACAAACTTTGAGTAACTTGGTGAAAATTGTTTTAGAGGACTGATGATATTTTGCCTTTCTTTTCATGGCTTTTTGCTGTCCTTTCTTCAGGTTTGCACCTTTTGCACTGGTACAAACAACTCTCTGCCAAGAAATTCCCATAATTATGTCACTACTAAATCATTCTGCACCATGAACTCCTGAGGCTGCTGTTGAGTGACTCACTGTAATATCATACCTCAAAGTAATATAACTTCCTCCTATCAGACCCACTAAGATTTTTTTGTAAGGTGAATCAGAAGGCATCCTCGCCACTAATTAAGCTTCACAATATATATTTCCCTCATAGGAAGTATTTTATTGTCACTCTAATGGGTGAAATGCATGTAAAGTGAGTATCAAAGATCAGCGTCAGTCATTTGTATGGCAGCAAGTATCAACCAGTGAAACAGAATCCAAAAACCTACTTTTTGACAGTTTGTTATCAATACTTTTAAAGACCTATGCAACCATCCTGCAGTGACACTGAAGAGCCTTTGTGCCACACAACCCTGCAAAGACTGTCCTTAAACTTGTGGGCTTCAGCTAGATCCTCATGAGTATTATATACCCAAATTTGCATGATTTCAGTGGAAGTCGTGAACTTCAGGAAGAGTTCAATTTTTAAAAGTCAGTAAAGATCTGAGCCTCCTGAACTAAATAAGAGAGAGAAGAGAGATCTCAGTAGAAGAAAGTAAATATTGCAATTATTTTTTCAAATGAAGTCATGCACAGACACTAAAAATCAGACGTTTGAAAGTGATCAGCACTGATTTAAACACTCAACAAACTGATGCCAGAAGCACCATTTTGCTTCAATGGCCTTCAAATTAGATTAGCATTGGGAATTTTTTCAAAGTCAGTTACATTCTTCTGAAATAGCCTGTGGCAGAAATATGCACTGAACCTAGAGCTCAGAGTAGTGGAAAGATCAGTACACTGGTGAAGCTCTTTTACAAAGTTTTGTTGTGTTTTTTTTCTTTTGGTTGTTTTCGACCTATCCCTAAAGTTCTGCTTTTTTATTTCTCAATTTAGTTGTACTAACTTCAGTAAGGAAAGGAAAAACATCATTAAATGGCATATGCAATAGAATAAAAGAATGGCTTGGGTTGGAAGGGACCTTAAAGATCATCTAATTCCAACCTCCCTACCATGAGTAGTGACACCTTCCACTAGACCAGATTGCTCAAATCTCCCTTCAACCCGGCCTTGAACACTTCGAGGGAGGGTGCATCCACAGCTTCTCTGGGCAACCTGTTCCAGTGCCTCACCACCCTCATAAGTGAAGAATTTCTTTCTTATATCTGATCTAAATCCACCCTCTTTCAGTTTAAAGCTGTTACCCCTTGTCCTGTCACGACATGCCCTTGTAAAAAGTCCCACTCCAGCTTTCTTCTAGGCCCCCTCCAGGTACTAGAAGGCTGCTACAAGGTTTCTCTGGAGCTGTCCCTTCTCCAGGCTGAACAGCCCCAACTCTCACAGCCTGTCTTCATAGGAGAGGTGTTCCATCCCTCGGATCATTTTTATGGTCATCCTCTGGACCTGCTCCAACAGGTCCGCCTCTGTCCTGTGCTGAGGGCTCCAGAGCTGGACGCAGGACCCCAAGTAGGGTCACACCAGAGGAGAGCAGAGGGGCAGAATCACCTCCCTCAACCTGCTGGCCACACTTCTCTTGATGCAGCCCAGATACATTCCCAGGTCATGCTGAGCTTCTCATCAACCAGCACAGTCCTTCTCCTCAGGGCTGCTCTCAATCCATTCTCCACCCAGCCTGTATCTGTGCATGGGATTGCCCTGACCTATGTGCAGAACATTGCACTTGGGCTTGTTGAACTTCATGAGGTTTGCATGGGCCCACCTCTGAAGCCTGTCAAAGTCTCTCAGGATGGCATCCCTTCCCTCCAGCATGTCAACCGCACTACACAGCTTGGTGTCACTAGCAAACTTGCTGAGGGTGCACTCAATCCCACTCTCCATGTCGCTGACAAAGATGGTAAACAGTACCAATCCCAGTTCTGACCACTGAGGAACACCACTCATCACTGGTCTCCACTTGGACGTTGACCGCAACTCACTGAGAGTGAATTTCAATGCAATAATTACAAGGTTGCCTGCACTCTCAAAATTTCCTGGAACTCTTGAAAGGAAAGTTTGCAATCAGTTTTTCATTTTGTTTCCATCAGGTAGTTTTGCTTGTTTGACAGATATATTCCACTTTTATTTAAAACAAATCTTCGTATTTTTTAACAACTTCACAGAACTGTACATTTTTGACTGGAATATTCTTTTTAAGGGACGTACTTTGCAGATATTTGCAAGAAAATGTCCCAAGTGTGAATGACAAGTGTTCAGTGCATAAGAGAGATGTTGTCAGTCATCACAGTGGGCTGAACAGAGAACACATAGCTATAAATATCTGTGTTGTTTAGCCTTCTGTTAATGAGCTCAGCAGCTCTCCTTGTGATGGAGACACAGTAAAGCCTGTTAATCATACTTCACTAGAAATACCTTGGAGTTTTATCAAATTGAAGACCATTTTTTACATAAATAAAACTTCTGTAGGAGAATTCTTGACCCCTATTCAGCTTCTTCATGCCCTGCATTACTGACAGGAAATCAGAGTGTATCTATTGCAGTTGTTGCATGTCATCTCTAAGAAATAGCTTATCCGATGAGAAAGTCATTGCAATATTAATATTTGTGGCTTTGCAAGGATAATTTGTTTCATTATGTAATTTACTTCAAATGCAACACATGTTTTAAACATGGCTAGAATTTTGTAAATATCACTGCCACTGTGAAGTAATTGTTTGTGATTTAATTTCTATGCACGAGCACAAACCACCAACAGTGGAGATTATGCTTTCAGTTCCACCAACACCTTGGTTGCATTATAGTAGCCTAGAGTCTTCTTTCAGCTCTTTCATAATTCAACATCAAATTCTTAGTGTTATTCACCTTCATGCTTCTCCATATCTAAATATTCACCAGTATCATATCAAAAAATAAAACAAACTTTTTACAGTGTCTTCCCTAGGACTTTTGGACCTGATTTTCCTTCAGTCAGATAAAACCCAGAATCTCTTAAAATCTCTCCATAAAAGACATCTAGGAGTTAAAGACTCCAGAAGCCAGAAACATCACAAAAGAATCACTGTGTACGTTCATCAAGACAGATTCACCTCAGTTTGAAAATCTAGTATAACAATGAACTGGTCATCAAAATACCGTAAGGATCAGCAATATCACCAAAAAGCATCAGAACCGTATTTTGATGATGTTCACATGATGAGATTGGAAAGATAAGCAAATGGATACAAAATTAACCTCCGCTCTGGAATGAAAGGTCCTGGAGAAATGTGAGGCACTCGCTGAAGACTGGGGTATCGGGTCAACTGTTGGCGCTTTTCCCGTAGCTATACTGGCCCCTTTCTGACCAGCTACATTCCCACTTCATCCCATAGCCCAGCTCTGACCTTTCTGTGGGTGAATGGCACTCGCTCTGTACAGCGACATAGCTGACCACATAAGAGCAGCCTTGCCTCTGAGAGCGAATCCTGCCCTCCCTCCCCTCAAGGTCTAACACTGTCACTACACCAGTGCAACAAAGGGTGGCTCACCATCCTGCTTCATGCCAGGCACATACTGAGCCATGCCTGTACCGTCATTGAGGGTCATGCTGGGCAGAGAACTCAAGCCTGCAGGCTGAACAATATGGATTGACTTGAGTCAATACTGCTCTTGGCTTGGACCTTCTAGGGTGTTTCTGCTTACCCAGGTCGACTAGGGATCCTGTGCAGTGCCTGTAATCTCCAGAACAGTTTTTCTGTAGATCTCAAATGTTCAGAATGTTCAAAATAACAAGAAATTACATCGCAGTCCAGTAAAGCATTTTTTACAGCCTGATGCTAGGACTTGCCACCATGAGTCCATACTTTCCATCCGGAGGGATCCCACAGAAAACTATCCCAGTAGCAAAGATTAAGAGCAGAACCAGAAACTCTGAATCAAACAAAGAGCAAGTCAAGCTGACATTGCAGACACCTGGGGTGCGCCAAGTAGATTCCTTGACACACAACCACAAGTTTAGTTACCACAGTCCCCTTAGGAAAGCACTGGGGTTGGCACGACATGGGCATGAGCCAGTCTGCACTGTTAAACCCGAGAGACACAGGGAACTTTCCAATGCAGCGAACAAACCTAGTTCTCACACAGCGAGACTGGTCGTTCCCTCTTTCTTTGGCTTCACTTCTCACTTAGTTGTCCACTCAGAGCTTCATAAAATCTTTTATAATCTAATACAAAGCTACATATTCATTTCTACGCATGGTCCTGTACAGTAGACTAAAATTACTCCATATGACCGTTGAAGAACTGGTGTGATATGCACTAACATCAGGAACCTGTAGAGAGAGTGTCTCTTCATTTCAAACTTGGATACTTCTGTTGGTGATCCACAGATAAAAGAATAGCTGCACCACTCATCCTAAGAAAACATTTACACAGAGATTCAGTGGGCCTTTTTAAGAGACATGAACGTCCACTGTTCACCTTTAAGGCACACAACATTCAAAAATTTATGCTGAGGAGCTTAGTGGAAGTTCATAACATCTGTCCTTGAAGTATCTATTTTAGATACCTATGTCAGCAGTCACAACTCCCTAGAGAAGCAATTGAGAAGATCTGTCTCCTAACCCAACATAGTAGAAGTAACAGTTCTAAGTCAGGTCAGAATTTTATGCAGCAGAATACCCTCTTCCCACTTATGGTCTTTATTTTATTAAGAATGATCAGGAGTACTACTGAACACAGACATCCCAGATCCCAGCACAGACCCTCGTGGAAGTCCATTGTTGTTTCTGCTCCAACAGGAAATCTGACCATTCCTCCCCTTCAGTTCCTACCTTTCGGCTCATTATTTGTCTGTGCCTTCCCTGGTACACCTAGACTGTTTATCTAGTGTACTTAAAAGCCTTTGGTGAAGGAATCTTGCCGAAAGATGTTCAGAAATCCAGGTAGTCCATATCAAATGGTCTCTCATGGCTAACACGTTTTGGCAAACCACTTCAAAGAACAAATAGGTTAGTGAGGTATGACTTCCCTTTACACAAGCTACTATTAATTCTTTCCAAACACCTCGTATGTTTCTGTGTGTTCACTATTTTCATTTTTTCCTACCATTTCTACCAGTTTTCCTATGATGGGCATTATTCTCACATGCCCGTAGCTCCCCAGGACCTCAGCTGGAATGCATTTTAAAGTCTGGTGTCACATTTACCAGCCATCAAAGCAGTGTAAAGTAAGGGGTTATACACCAATGTTAATCATTCAGACATTTCACCCCTGAATTCCTCTAAAACTGTTGAATTAATACCATCTGCTTCTAGTGCTATGTTACTGTTCATTTACTGCTCTATAATTTTTTAAGCCAGTCCAATTTTGAACTGATCTTCTGATGAGCCCTTCACAAAGAAAAGCTCCAAGATGGGAATCTCCCTGGCTCCTTCTACTCTGAAAAGATGTTATTTACTTGTTCTGCAACAGCTTTATCTTACCTAAGAGATCCTTTGATATCTGTATCATGTATTGGCCCTACAAACTCTCTGGCAGTCTTCCTGTTCTTGATACATTAGAAGAAAGATTTATTACTTCTGTTAGCTGTTCCTTAAACTTTTTTTTTGGACAGTTCAGTTATATTTATACATTTAATCTGCCATGGTTTATGATCCTTTTCATTTTCTTCATTTGGATAGCACTTCAGCATTTTTAAGGTTTACCTTTAATGTGGGGTAAGTTTTCTCTCCCTGCTCTACAAAACCTGACTTCCTTATGGTCTCAGTTCTTTCTCAGTAGGAGGTAAGCATGGCTCTGTGTGTTCAGTATGGGTCTGCAGGAAGCCTCCATGCAGCCTGAAAAAAAATTAAATTTAAAAAGCTCAGGTGCTTTGGAAGCCCCACTGACATACGGATTTAACCTATCTTCTGACTTCCAATGCCTAAAGTGTGACAGCATGAACTTTCCTTTAAAGCATAAGGAAGAACCAACCAAATCCTTTAAGACAAAGGCTATGGCACACTGCTTCAGGATTTACAGTTGAAATGCTTGGACAATCTTAATCACATGTTTACTAATACTATGTTACTTAATGAATGAATTAAGAAGTATTACAGTGTAGAATGCACCTATAGGAATAAACAATTGAGGATCACCTCTCAGAAATGCCAGACACATTTCATGAATTTGGTTTACTCAATTTTTACTGTCTTTTTCTCAAGGTGTGAAGCAGATAGAGTCTCTTTTCCTCTGCTATAAACGTTCTTTAATGTGGACAAGCCAAGGATCCAGCAACTTAAATGCACTTCTTCAAAGAGTAAGGTTTGACTCCCTGCAATTAAAGGTAGTGAGCTCGCCCCTGGAATGAAGAATTACAATATGGTAGCTAGGATTGTATTACGCTTCAAACCTTCAACAGCAGATTCATTCAAGACCAGAGCCAGTCATAATCTTTGACTTTCTTGTCTTTGAAGATGCTGATCAATGGAAGTTTTTTCTAACAAACAGCTTTGAGATTTTATTAATACAGGTCATTGAAAAGTTTACCATCCCACCAACTACAGAGAAGGGAAATTCCTCTTAGCTGTACATCTGCAAATATGCAGCACCCCTGAGGCAACTCCCAAAAGACTAGACTTCCTTTTATTTTTCAGAGCAAAGTAGCTTTTTCTTCCAGTGAGCTCTGAAACTGAAAAATCCTACTTTTTTGTCCTTGAACACCAAGTTAAGGACAAGTCAAATTTCGTCACCATGGCAAAATGCCAGCTAAGATCTCAGGGCCCTGTAGACTAGGGCTGCACTAATAATCTTGCCAGAAAATACTTTCTCAGCAAATTTGTAAAAGGACAAGTGCTGCATCTCTTTCACATTCTTCTAACACTTGAAAGAGCGGTGCGCGCTGCTTAATGCAGCTGTTTTCTTTTATAGGCTTCTCTTACATTTGCCTGGAGGCTTGTTAATCTGACACAGCAGCAAGCTGCTGATGAGCATCTGCCATCACTAAGTACGGCTAATATAATCCTGGAGGAAGGTGCCAATACTCCAGTTCTTCTGAATGGCACTTTGTCGGGCGGGGGGGGAGGGAAATGTACAAGAAGGAAGAAGTGCTGCATTTTAGCATAGTTCAACAGAAAAAAACTACATGGCTGAGCCCAGTGTTTGCAAAACCAGAAGACTGACAGCCTGGGGCCATCCAGGCTACACAGATGTCACCCATGCTTAATGCAGCCTGTACTATTGATTTTGTATGACCCCTGCAACATCTTCCACAGTTTCAGTTAAAGTTACTGGCTCGCAGTCCTGCAAATGACCGTGGCATGAGGACATCTGCAATGGGACCAGAGCGACCTTCATCTATTAACAGGCAAAAGGCACACAGGAGAATGGAGGTCTTGCCACAGTGGTGGGCAAGCAGCGAGTGTCCTGGTCTGCTCCAGCTGCACTCTGGACAGCACTTTCTAGTTAGGGAAGGAGCAGACTTCAAACAAACCTGCAGATGAGGGTAGGCTAGGAAGACCAGTCAAGCAGGACAGGACACTGGCACAGATCTGAGACACCAGAAATCCCCCAACCTCACTTCCCCTACTCCTTCATTCGGGAGGCACCGAGGGGGTGTCACCCTGAAACCTGGTCCACTTCTGAGCACTGCGGGGGGGCAGAGGTCCTGGGAAAGCCGAGGGCTGGCTAAACGACTTCACTGAGAAATCATATCTGCTTCCCGAGCAGGTCACTTTAATTTGCCTCAGGGCTGAGGCTCCAGCTAAGGCATCTGAGGACCCAGGAGAGCTGAGGCATAAGTGACTCCTTGCTGCTCTCATACTCCTCAGCTCTGTAACTTCTGAGAGGGCAATGTACCAGGGATGTAGGTTGCAGGGTTGACTCTACTGCCTGGTACCATCGTTCACAAATGAAACCAATTCAATCCTTTAAAAAAAAGAAAAAAGTATCTCTGAACTAGACAAAGCCAACCACTTCATAGAAACGGGGAATGTACAAACCCATGTAATCCATACACAGTAAAAGAAAGAACATAGAGAAATCCTGACCAGTCTGCAAATACTGTTTTTAAGAAATTACATTTGCAAGGAATAACTTGGCTCCTTCTAAAAGTACAGAGCAATTCATAGCTTGAGAGTGGGAATGAGGTCCGAGCTCGATCAAAGTTTGTGTGCTTTTGCTAGGATTTTGCCTTTGAAATGAAACTATACAAACAATTTTATGTGTTAAGAAGCACATCTTAAGTGTTAATGAAAGACAGATAAATCTCCAGGGTGCACAAAAATGCAAGTGCATGTAAGCAGACACTGAGCAGCACAGTAAACACATGAACGTGGCACTGCAGCATTTTCTCTGGAGTTTTAGAAGGTTTCATGTACTTGCTCCAGCTTTCTTCCCAAAATATGTGCATGTTTTGTAGGACAATTAATTAAATAGATCCCACAATTTGCAGCTCATTTGACCCCTTTGCCCAAATGAACTTCCTCAGGCTGCAATTTTAAGGTCAGTTTAACATCATGACAACACTTCCCAGAGCTTAAGTGGTTTCATTTGATTTATTTTAAGAAAATTAGGGGAAAACAAAACAGTGTTTTCAACTGCTAGCATAGCCTGGAATTTCCACCTTTAAGACAATCTGCCACTGATGCACCTGAGTTAACTTCCTCTTGCCTTTGATGTTCTTTATTTCTCACACAAGCCTCTTCTTAGCTATAAGAAAGCTAGTTAGAAAAGATTCTACAGTCTCTTTTATCACAGACCAGAAAAAGAAAGTTAAAAGCAGAACGCTATGTTTTCTAAACCACCTGCAAGCTCATGAAAAAGCCTCAGACTTAAAAGAAAAAACTTGCGGAGGTGCTTAACCAAAACAGGCTGAGTATCTACTGAAAAACCACAAGAAAAATTCCCCTCTTATGTGGGAAGATTATTCAGAAGGGCTAAATATTAGTGGAGTTTTGTGGGTTTTATTACAAATATCAAAGAGAAGCTTGCTACATTAAAAAAAAACCATGAATATGACTCAGGGAGAAGGAAAAGTTTGCAGGATGTTATTCATTTATGAAGCTTGATCACATTTTGAATTTTTAACTAGCATTTTGCTATGCATGCAAACTTTTCACAAGAAAAACAAGAGCTTCATATCAGAAGTATTTTTTATATTGCAGATTTTCCAAAGTATGTATTAATTTGCCAAAAATGTAGCCCCCACACACACTTTATTCAGAACTTTAAATCACAGCAGGGAAGTTCTAATCACAGATCCAACCGCAAATGAATTGCCCCATCAGAAGCATTTTTGCTTGACCCACTTGGAAAGGCTGCAGCTTGAAACAGAAGCAGTATTCCCAGAAATGTGCAACTCACTCTTGCAATCAAAACTGTTCCATGTTTTCTCAGATCCTGGGTGAGCACAGCAAATCGCAAGGTACAGCCAGCTTGCCAAGCACTGTTTTACCTGTCCGGGCATGTAAGAGAATCAGTGGGTAGAGAGAGGAGAATGCAGGGATTTGTTTTTGTTTCATCCCGCAACCTTGTTTAACAAAAGCACATCTGAGATAAAGGTTACCCTGTACAGAGGGCGTGACAGTGATTTATTCTACTGGCAATGCTGCGATAACCTGTGTGGACACCGCTAAGCTTTCATGCTGTCTGCTGCACTCCCCTCCCCTAAGAATAATGTCATTTTCTCTGGATTGGAAGTCCAGCCTTCCATAGGTTTTGAATCACTCCTGTAACAAAAGAAATTAGCTACACGTCTCCCACTGGTGCTAACATCGATGCAGCTCTTCTGACATCGACCAATAAACGAGCCGTAGTTCGGGCAGGCACTCAGCTTTTTGCAATGTCACATCAATTAGATCTGCCACTTGTGTCCTCCAAACTCCAGCTTCCCAGCTGGTTCTCTTTTGTCTCATATGAGCAGCAAGATCCTTCTTTGATATTTGCAGCAACTCCCTCCTTCTCGTCTTTGTAAACTTGCCAACCGTTTGAGTGATTTTCCCAGATGAGAGGGAAATAGACATATTGTGGTGTTCTTTCAACAGACATTGCCTAATAGATTGGCTTTGAGCAACGGCACTCCTACTCTCCCTCACAAATGCTGGCAATCTATGTACACAGCAACTCCTGAAATCAACTGTTAGATGAAATTAAACTGACAACCAAGGGGGCAGCCTTGGGAAATACTTAGTTTATTTCATAAGGTTCCTGGATGGTTTGATTCTGATCTTGTCTGATTTTTGACATCTGAGAAATAACTTTTACTGATTTGTATATCTAAAACTGTTATGTAAGAAGATAATCAGACTGAAGATGATAACAAAGAAGCTGAACGGCAAATTACCGGGAGGTAAAGAGAAAAATTATTGAGGAAGTAAAAAAAGCTAAGCAGACACTACAAGGCTTTTTTTGCTTTGTTGGTTTTTTTTTTTTCCCCCTTAAAACATACTCTAAGGTGTGAAGTTCCCATACAGTTTTGTAAACAAAAATGTCATCTATTTTTGTCACCCTTGAGACATTTTGTCTCATTGCATTACTGCACATTTGTGCAACACCAGCAAGAAGTTAACTGCAGTGGGGTAGATAATTCAGGTCTCAGCAGAGCAAAGGACAGGATACTTTCAGGCAATTCAGCTGCACAAAAACATCACCTGCTGAAGACTTACAGACTGCAAGATGGCAAAACAACACTGGCTTCTGCTACTGCCTGCCACCAGTCTTGGAGCAACACCCAGTTTCAACAGCAGGAAGCTGCTGCTGCTGCAAGTGTGCTGGATCCTGTCTTTCTTGTGGAACACTTTGTGCAAGATCTGCAGCTGCTGTCTCATGTACCTGGCCCAAAACCCCTGACAATCCCAAAAATACAAACCTCAGCTCTTGCATTTCTGCTCCCAGGGAGGATGCTTGGGTGCCAGGGTGAGCAGGGTCTGCCCAGGCGATGCTGCCTCCAGCAGGTCCTCCCTTCCCAGGAGAAGACCCTCATCCTCAAGGGACTTGCCGACACCTGAGGCCACCTGCACCTGGGACCTGGTTTTGGTCTCAGCTCCTTTCCACCACCCAACCACTTCTAAGGGAGCTAAAGGGATGTTGTAGCATACTGCCTTTAAACAATATTGGCAATGAGAAAGCTTTTCATATGCTCTTACTTTAGCAGTCAAGGCCTCCACACAACCCAGATCTAAGGGCTTTTTTTCTTCATCTTATCCCCAAAAAAACATGTAATGATGTGTGGGTGAAAGCGGAGGGCAATGTTCAGTGTCCCGGCTGCTGGCAGTAATATACATTAGGCCTGTCCTTTGTCTGCCAAATTTAAGGCATAGCAGGGCTGGAAGGTGGCACAGGGAACCCAACCTAGCAGCTGAGCAAACTTTGCAGCCGTAAATTATAAAAACACACAAAGGGAAAGGTCAGGAGGAAGTGCTTCCTCGTCATGGCCAAGTGACAGATTCTCATTCCCAACTCGAGCACTGCCCAAATAAGCTGCACTGGCTGGGCAGCTAAAGAAAAACAGCTGGGGAGAGAGAGAGGATGTGGTTACTGCTTGGGGGACTTAGAATTCAAACAAGACTTTTTTCTCTTTTTTTGCGTGTTCTTTTTTTTTCGTGTGTGTGTGTCTGTGTTTCCTTCAAAGCCTTTTCCAGTCCATAAAATCTGTCCTCTAAGTGGTTCCTGTACACTGCCATCTTTTCTGGCAGGAACAGCTACCTCTTAAACTTACCTTTTAATTTTCAGTTTTTCTCTCAGCTGATGCTTTTTATCTTTTTCCTTGATTTGCCACACATGTTGCTTGGGTTTCTATTACTACGGCACATGGGGCCTTATCATGCTCACTCCCTTAACGACTCCTGGAGTGGTTACAGATAGCTGAGACAGAATGACCCCTTTCACCACCTTTCTTCTTCCTCTGCTCAGGGGTAAGTGCACTAGTCCTTAGAGCACGATTCTCTGTCCCCATGTTTAGGGAACACACCGTTAGGACAAAAAATCATCCTCACAGTTTCTCTGCCCTCTGCATGGAGCATCCCAGTGCTGGGACACCAGCCTGCACATTTTGACGCTTGAAGCAGAGGGAAAAGTACCGTGCCTTTGAGTGACCGCCTCCAGAATTGCTCCTCCAGAGATGCCGGACTGCAGCACAGCCAAAACAAGGAGATCCGACATCACTTCCTGAGCCCGTCCCTTAAGGGTGGTAAGCAGGTAGCGTGAAGGGAATTTCTTTGAATAACCTGCTGCACTGCGGAGAATAAAAAAAAGAGATGGGAAAATATTACCAAGAAAAGTACCACAGGAGAATTCTGAAAAGTCATTAGTAGCTTGTTACAGTTTCATCCAAAAAGCTTTTAGCATGCTACGAATAAATACCCTCTGGAACAGCAGTCTAATATATTTATCATATTTTTGAAAAGCATTCAAACAGTTTTACTTAGAATGTAGTTGTCAACAAACTAATGAAAGCATGTTTGTTTTAAGAAAAAAAAAACTAAAAAACATATTGCTGTGGTTATTTGTAACGTGACACCCTTACTGAGCTCTCCGCTTGCGTCTGTCCTTGACCATACTCTTTCGATGGCCGGCAAAGGTGTATAGTACTGTATCTGGATTCCCAGAATGGACAGACAGGTTAACTCTCTATCTGCACTAGATGGCCTCAAAAGCCCAATACTATAAAGATTAAACAGTAAGTGGGTACACCCTGAGTCAGTGTTTGCATGATGTGTTTGTTAGTGCTTCAGCTGCAGATACACTTAACGATGAAGAGATGCCCTCATCAGGAAGGCCACTGCTCAACAGGGGACACTGAACTCTACGAAAATGAAGCGATGGGAAAAAAACCACCACACCACCATCTGCAGTCCCTGTTCTAGTGACATCTGCAAGACAACCATTGAGGACCAAAGTTTGGTATTGAGGTTGGTAATAACACACATGAAAGAAAAAAGTCTGTCTTTTAAAATTGTCTGAAAAGTGAAAAAGAGAATATAAAAGGAAAAAAAAAAAAAGGACACAAACTATAGTTTAGGTCCAATAAATCCCTTTACCAAAAGTCAGACAGTAATAAACCAGTGAGTTGGAAGGTGCATTCTTTCAGTCCATATGGCAGAAGATCTACATTCCCTTCCTTCCTATGAAGGAATCTGTTCATAGGCTATTGCTTCTAGCAGACTTTATTTGCAATGTTCTTTAACTTCCAAGAGATCGAGTATTTCTATAGGTAAGAAAATTCAGATAGCTGCAACAAAACAGAAGAAATAACCATTGTGAAAAGACTATTAGCATTTAAGTAAACTGCTGTAACAAAGGTCGGGTTTCTTAAATCAAGTTCTTTCAAAACTTTTCAAAACTTACTGATGCTTTACTCCATTTTAACCACACCGAAACACTATCACAAACATAAGTAACAAATTAATTATGATGATGGTGTTCTTCTATGGAGAATACGTTCTTGAAACAAAGTAAAACAGAAAAACAAGATTTTACGCTTATATTGAAGTTTACACAAGATAAAGAATCATGATGTTTTAAATACACATCTCTAATTATGGTAAGATTTATGTACTGGGGGACAAACAGCTGACAACTGCAAGAGCTTTGCAAGTCAAACTATTACTTGTGTTTACAAACTTTATAAAAGTAAATTCAATTCAGGACATTTTTTTTCCTGTGTTTTATATACATAGCTAAGATTCTGCCAAAAGCAATTTCATTTTAATAGCTCAACCTCCTAAAAGTTAGACTGGCACAAAAGTGCATCTCACAGAAAACCCCTTCATTATTTACAGGTGGTTTGTTTGTTTGTTTTGGGCGGGAAGTGAGAAGGCTGTTTATTTTTCAAGTTGTAGTGGAATGCCCAAAGCAGTCTTCTGCTTCTTTTTTCATAGCCTTTCAAATAAAATGCAAATATTTTAAACTTAATTTTAACCATGAGGCATACCATTCGTTACTGTGTTATTCTTGATGTCACTCCTTTCGTTATTACACGCTATACACTCTGTAATGGGCAGGACACAAACAAAAACCATCCAAACCAAAGGACTGTGCCATTTAGCTCTCCAGCACTTTCATGTATTTATTGCTGTATAATGAACTTCTGTAAGACAGAGGGTTTTCACCAGTGCTCACTTTTCATTTGGAAACTGACGGGAATATGACGCCTGCATAGACTCTTCCTCCCCTACTAAACAAGAGAAAACCCAGAAGAAAACCATTTCACCCATGGGAAACAGTTTTATCGACAGGTTCAGAAGAGGACACAGGAAGATGGTGTGCAGCAACATTAATTAAAGCAGATAGACTGACTACGACCGCATCGGGTAAGGCACCCATCAGGGACTACCACCAACAAATCGGCAGTGGAAGAGTACGAGGAGGAAGGACAGTCGGTCCGCTGGCATGCAGGCTGCCAGGCAGCACGCACACAGGGGCTGCCCCTCCACCACGCATCTCCTGCATCTGCCAAGGGGCTGCTGTGCCCCACCAGGCCCCATGGAGATGGCTGCGGTGACTAGAAAGGTAACACGCCTGCTCTTTGTGCGTAAAGTTTATTTTGGATTTTATGAGGAAGTTAAGCTGCTTTTCCTTAATCTCACTGACTAATTAGAGAGCTGTGGTGTGTGCATTCCTGCTAAGGAATGCGCAACGAGAAGAGGCGTTGGACCTCCTGACTCACTCTACCAGCTTATCTAGCTTCCCTGTCCATCAGGAAAGGGCAAAAGAGGGTAGCCGCAGCTACGCGAGTAAATCAAGCACGCAAATGACCACTCCTGAGCATGGAGTGCAGCTGGCATAGAGCAGCCTGGGTCCATGCTATTAAACCTCACTTCTTTCCAGAAGAGGATGGCTGGATGCAGACTGCCTGTTGGATGTGGGCCCTGGCCTGTGCTTGCTTCCAAATAAGTGCCTGGCAATTGTCTAGGAGAGCACCAGCTAGCAGGGGCGGAAACTGCAAGTGGGACTCTTTTAATTATTTAAGAGTATAGATAGTCGGGTTCCAGCACCTGGGAACATTCCTTACACTGTACATCTTACAAATATAGACACAGCCAGCATGCATAGCTATGCACTGCCCTCACCCCCATGTGAGCACGGTTTGGCAGCTAGGCGAGGGACTAGCTAGAGCATCGGGCTGCACTCTGCAAGGCACTGGGCATTGCAGCTGAATCACGGCCTTGAAGGCTGAGTCATTGCTGATCTCAAGTACTCACATTTTATTTTTAAGTGCCTCCACTGTAAGCTGAAAACTACTTTTTTTTCCCTAATATAGGAATGAGGCAGACACAAGTCTCCTGTCCTGCTTGGATGGGAAGTAGCAACTTATCAGTTTTTACTTCAGTGCCACCAGGACATAACCCAGCCTATGTATCGAAGAGTTTGCAGGTGTTTCTGGGAGAGACCTGAAATGTAACTTACAACAAGTACAGGTAGCTTGACAAATCAGTGTAAAAAGAAGTAGAGAACCAAAATTGAAAATACAATCATTATAAATGATTTATTGCATACCATAAAGAACACTAGAAACCATACACTAACAGTACCAAGACCCATAAGCATCAAAACACCAGTCATTTCCCAAAAAGCAGGAAACAAACAAAAACCATGAGACTTTTAGTAATATCAAAATAGAAAGATTAGGGAGTTTCAAGGGATTTGTAAATTATTATTATTTCTGAACCTTTCCCTTCCCCCATATCAAGATCTTACAGCAACAAAGCAGTACTAAGACGACAACCCTCTACCTTCTTCAGAAGGCTGCATTCAAGGGGGAAAGAAGTCTCATCCCTGCCCTGTTTGAGACACCCGAGCAAGGAGCACAGTCTCCCTCAGCTCTTTCTGCAGACAAGGATGGAGAAGATCCCTCAGAGCGCAAGCCAGCTCGCAGCTGTCCTCCTCCAAAGCAGCAGAGCTTCCGGGTATGAAACCTATCAAATACTGACAGGTCAGAACAGAAAGAGTCCACAGGAAGAGATCCTGTTTCACTCTGTTCCTGTAGAGAGCGAGACTTTTAATCTACCTGTGAGAAGAGAAAATATTGTATATTGAACTCCATGTCAGGGTTCATAAAACATAGGAGGCAGCAGGAAGCTACTTGGAATTGATATTTCAAAAAAAAAAGGGCAAGAGCGCAAACTGTCTGGCACCACCATGGCCAGCCATTTCCTACAGTAAGGTTCATTACTTCATTTATTACCTCTACCCAGTGGGGAACAGGATTCAACTGATGGCTAAAAGCAAATGGATTACCTTTCAGGTATTAGAAAAACACTTTGAGGTGTAACCCTACCCAGAGCAAAAGCTCCTTCTTAGCTACAGATGGCTGTATTATACAGAAAGAAAACAGACATGAACATGTACCTTCAAGCAGAAGCAGCAGATAGATAATCTCAAATGCAATGTCACTTCTGAGGGTAAGATTTTAAGCAATCCTCAAATATTTAGCATGCTGCAATACAAGACAGACAACTTCTGACCATCATTTTTCAGCTTACAGTAGAGTCCCCCTAAATGTGCTTGAATTGCATTAGACTTGCTGTCCCTGATCCAGCAATGGGCTGTGGAATCTTATCCCCCAGATATTTGCTGAAAAGACTACACTTCATATTCAACACATGTTTCAGACATAGTTTTCTATGCCTATTTTAGAAAATAACAAATAAGCTAAGACATCCCTTCCGAACTTTTTCTTTCTTCCATGACATGATCTTGCCGGTAAGGATTCCCTAAGATCTTTGCATCACCAGTACTGTGGCAAAAGCAGCAGTACTTCTTAGCCCGGATTTACGTATGCTGTACAGACAAAACAAATTAAATTATTCTTCTGAAACATTAAACTTTATACAGCAGAGGGACAAATGACTACAGTTGTCATGTAACCACTTACGAATAATTAATTGCCTTTATCGGGCAGCTGTATCTAGTAAAACTAGTAGAAATCTGACAGCTGCTGGAGCTAGGGTCTGACTGGTTTCACTGTGATATCAGCAGATCTACTGCTTCACACAGATTTCGGGTTAGGGAAACAAATGCCAGGTCTGCAGCATGTATCAAAACTTGCCAATGCCACCGTGTCAGCTAGGTGAATGAGTCGTGATGACAACCCTGTAACAGAAAAGAGCCTGGTTTGTTACAGTTAGATGCTGCCATAGAAGTGCTTGGACACTTTGGGGGTTTCTCACCATTTAAGCCATACAAGTAATGTATCTTTAAACATACACTCAGTAAAGGGAATCTGCAAATATAGCTATCCAGGCAAATCTTTTCAATTTTGACCACAATAAAACAAAACAAGCCATACTTTCAGCAACTCCACAAATTTCAATCCACATACCTTCAATAAATGTAAGTCAAGATCATTTCAGGGAGTTCTATGCAACTACAGTTTATACCATTGGCAAATGACATTTTCCAGATCAGAGGACAAAAGGTAAAATAGTCAAAAAGGAATTGCTAGGTTCCAAGGGAAACACCACTCGTAAGTAGGCACTTATTCACAGAAAACATTTCCTATAATCTCTTGATACAGCTGCAGAACTAAGTGTCTTTAGAGTTTGAGGCACAAGGCATTTTCTGTCAAGATTTAAAACTTGCTTTTTCGTGTCATGAGAAGAACCTCCTTCTTCTTCCCTGTTTTGATTTAAAAGAAATGTCATTCAGAACAGAGGCGGGCATGTTAGTAAGGAAACCTAGCCCCTGGCAAAAATGGGCCTGAAACACAGTGTGTCACAGGAACGCACACAGCCCAGGTCCCAGCCCTGCTGCTGGAAAAGTAAAGTAGTCCTTAACACACAGATGCCGTCTCTGCTTGGCCGCCCTCTACCAGGAGAGGCGGTTTGCAGAGGCCAAATTCACACAGAGCCTGATCTGACACTGACTTTGTAACCTTGGGCAAGCCACTTCACCTCACCAGCACAGTTTCTTCTGTGGCAATGTTACTGACTGCCAGGATGAGAGGATTTACTAATCGTGGTTTATAAAACTTCAAGACAGTTTAGGCAAATCAACTGAAATTGAGCCAAGCTCCTAGAAAAGCCCATAGGAGAGAAACAATCATAGAAAACAGCGTTCTTCTAGTTGCATCATGGCAGTAGGTCTTTCTTCTCCATCCCAAGGGCTTTGTAGCACAGCTTAGCGCACTAAAAGCAGGAAAGGGTAAGAAGGGCACCTGAAGCTTTCGGGATGGTACGAGCTTTGTGCCACTTCCCAAAGGCACAGCACCCAGCGCGGGACAAGCGCGGGAGGGAGCGGTGTGTGCTCCCAGCCGTACCCCTCAGCCCAGTCCACTCGCTGTTAAGGGGAAGAGCCCACTGTACCCACCCACATAGAAAGATATCGTCTTGGCACGTTCCCCTGCAGACTCCTAAAACCTCTCATCAAGATCTCCACACCGTCTGGATGGTTTGTGTCTATCAAATATCACCGTGATAGGGGAGAGAGAAAGTGAGCTAAGATACAGCACAAAAAGGCATTTGAAAATCAGTATCTTAACCGATGAGAAAAGCACTATCCAGATACATTTTTTTTTAAATTCAAATATTCACAACTCGTTTACTTGCAAAATATGCAGCCACAAACCCTACTCTAAATATAGAAAGGGCTACTATCAGGCGTTTCAATACTTCATCTGCAAGCGCAAATACTTATTAAAGAATGCCAAAGGCACTACATGTCCTGAAAGAAGATCGTCCTCACAGCAGCTAGGGCTCGCGCCAGTCGTGTTTTGAAAATGTCATTAGAGTAACCGCTACACCCTAGTGGGAGACACAATCAAAGTATTACTTGAGCCAGATTCTACCAGGGATCATAATAAGCGACCATGCGAAAATGACTTCTCCCCAGAATAAGCCTTATGTAAATTTTTCCCAGATATGAATTTCTCAAACCAGAAGAAAAGGTGAAGGAGGGAATCTGAAGAAAGGAAAGAAATGTTGCCTTGCTGATTTACACAGTGCAGCAGGTTATACTGAAAAGAAATCTATTTGAGAAAAACAAATGCTGCTATCATTAGTTATGTAAAGTCAAGCAGGATAACTACATGTGTGATTAAGAAAATGAAGAAAGGAACACAGTGTACTAAAACTATGTGTGTGTTTGTTTCTATAATCTCTGAATTTTACTGGGGAGTTTGGTCTTGGTTTGCTCGTTTGTATAAAAATCTGCTATTTCTGTCATTCAGATCGGATCTCTGGTTCTGTAACATTTTTATTTGGATGACTAATTGAAAGTGCTGCTTGATTTTCTTAACTGATGAACATCTCTGCCCAGCTATTTGACTGTCATTAGGTTACGATTGTTTGGTATGCTCTCAGTGATTTTGTAACCCTCATTCCATTTTTTGTGTCTGGAATAGCAAAAAATACAAGAAAAAATTGGAATAGACAACTTGTTTACTTAACCTTGTGTTTGTCTTAACTTTTGGTATTTGTTTGAAAACAATTTAGTTGAGCTCAAACTTACGTGCCACACAACCAGATACTATCAATCTATACTAAATCCTTCAGGGTCTGCAGAAATTTTATATAGAAAATTATGTCTGCTTCATATTTTTAGTCGCTGTATCCCAAACAACGTTTTTGAAGGCTTTACTTCTGTATTTGAGCTCAGATGCTCATCCAGCTTTGAATGGGACTGTGGCATGTCCGTGATTTTTATGGAGCAAGTCTGGGTGAACAGCAGTGTCAGTAAGAAAAAAACCACAAAATCCGTTCCCAACGAGTTACATTCAGATACTGTGCAATGTCCCATGCTACAGTTCTTAAAACTGCCTGTTAGCAAAGGAAAGCCCGTACTGCAATACTGTCAGCCTGAAACTACAGACCCACTTGGTGCTGCTCTCTGGGGTTCTTAGGTCTATGCAGAAAGGCCACTTTTGGAAATCCTGCAGCTTTACTCCTCTCTTCTCTCCTCCTCCACAGCGTTCACGTTTAGTAAAGCACTACTTTGAATGCCTGTGTCCTGCCCTGCTGGTTTATTCAAGCAAACTGCTAAATCCATGGCAAAGAGTGCCTTCCTAACAGCTGCAGACACACGAGCCAAAGGAATCGATTTTTACAGAACAGAGAAATCTGAGAAAGTTTACACAGCCCTAACATAGCCACAGCTATTTTCAGCTTGGGGAAAAAAAAAAAAAAAAAAAGAAGAAAGTCCCCTGGCCAAATGCACTTCACAAGTCAGTGATTAACAGAAAACACAACTTTCTACCTGATCTGCATAAATTGTGCCCAGCATGGAAACAGCTGCAGAGTACAGCACGGTTCATTGCAGTAGTACTACTGAGTTTACACCAGCCCCCAGCCCAGGCAAGTAACCCTGGAAAGATTTAACATTTCTCTTTCCTTTCACATTCAGTCAACTTTAACAAACATGGCACAACCCTCCTTTTGACAGAGGGACTCTCCCAAGTCCACCGAAAGGGCAAAGTGATGCATGCAGAAACTACAGAGATGAGTGCGGCACGAGAAGCGCCCCAGCGAGACACTGTTCTGCTCAGCAAACAGGCAAAGCCAGTGTATCGCTGGACAAGCTTATCTCTAGCTCTCTACTCTTCTGCTGTCACCTCTCACCAGGTTTCTAGCAACACCACTTCCTGCTCTTCCCAAGCCGTCGCACCAGGGGTTTCTTCATTTCGTGCATTTCCTCTCGTGTGGGAAACCAGCACTTATGCAAGGGCAAAGCTTACAGTTGGGGAAACTGAAGTCATTTTTCCTTAGAAAAGGTACCATAGGGAGAGCTGCTACTTCAGATACAGGCAGTGTGCTGCACTCCCTCCGGGCACAGTTCAGCACCAGCACCACTTTTACCCTTGGTCTCTGTATTGGCGGCACTTGAACCAGGAGTATAGAGACAGCCACTTGTTTGGGGAGAAAGTGTCAAGCAACCTCTTCAGATAGCGTCACATGACCGCAGTCCACTTGAACGAAGGGAATCATGCTGATGCACTGTGGTGAATGACTTCACGGACCCCAATCTTGTGCTTGATCAGAATCATTTTATTGCTCAAGTGAATACCTTTTATACTAATGCAACAGTTACTAGAGCCAATCAGCTTTGGATTCGTGGCTTTGCGAATGCCAGTTCATGGTTGCTGTTTTCCAGGACCTTTTGCAGCTGGATGTGTGAAAACAGTTTATCTCGTGGAACAGAGTAGGGAGGCACAGGATGCACTGATCCTTCAGGGTCATGAGACAGTGCTGTTCTGTCTCAAGTTATACGGTTTCCCACAATGCACTCCAGCTGAGGTTCGGCTTCTCCCTCTGTGTGTTCTACAAAAAATCCCAAGATGCCTCTAGGTGTTTTTTCAGGCAGATCTCAAAGGTTAGTTACGGAAGAAGTCGAAAGTCTGACTGTCTGGTGAAAGAGCTGAGAAAAGTCTTAGCAGCAGAGATAATTAAGGATGGCACAGAAAAAGAGTAGTTTTCAGGGTCAGGCAGGCAGGGACCTTGGCAAAGGCAAACCTGTGTCTGTGCTCGGGGGTATGCACACTAGCTGCTGAAGTGTGTCTCACCCAGGCCTCCTATGGCAGGAGGCTGCCAAAATCTGCAAAGTGCTATTGCTGTAGCAGCCGCTGCTGAAAGTCCTCTCCAGCAGGCAAGCCCTGGGAAGAGCACCCTCACACCCATCACACCGATGCCCCAGGAAGGCACAGGCTGTCATCGGCAGCCCTTCCCTGCTGTCGCCTGTCCTCACGGTGGGTTCACACGCATCCACCCCCGACCCTAGAACAATCTCCTAGACTAAACTTTACAACATCTTTAACAGCGAAGCAAAGGGCAAGAACAGATTATCAGTCACCTTCATCACAGGCTTTAATGCTGAGGTGGGGTACAGTGTTGTTCCATCAATGCTACTTCTTCAGCTCTCTTGCTTGCACCAAAACTCAAACACAGCACAAAACTCAGGCTCGCCGTAGAGAAGGAGCTGAGCACATTTGCTTTGGCAGGATAGCTCACTTCTCCCACTTAAGTTTGCTCACCAGCAAGTAAACTGTTCCCAGACAGACCGCTCGAGGAGAGGGAACAGGCATGACCAAGCTGTCTGTTGGCAGGAGTTAAATGATGCACTATATGATGCACCTCTTATTGTCTCATTAATGTTCTTTATCATTTCTAACAAGGACATGAAGTTAAGAGCTGATCATTTTTTTCCCCTACTATTAGAGAAGACGTTGTTTTTAAATTGTTCCCTTACTTCTTTCTTTAAATGATTGAAAACCTTTGCCCTTCACGTAAGGGTTTGTAATACTTCTCTCTAATGAAACCCGCGTTAAAGCTGCCACGATTTTGGCCTTTGAAAATATTATACTTCAATAACTGAAGTTGTCACCAGGTTCTTTCACAGTGTGGCTGGTAGGCATAAATTAACAGGAACCCTCAGCAGCCACAAGCAATAACAGGTACTTCTTTTCTTCAGGACATTAAAGAAACAATTAATATATTAAGCAAGGCACTACATTCCAGGCCCTGAAGATCTTATACAAGGCCAAACACTTCCACTCCTACACAACACAAGCTGGTTTTGCAAGCAGACAGGGACTGTTTTTCAACAAGCAAGCAACAAAAGGTTATCTGTCTGCAGCGAGATACTTCACTGAAAGTTCTTAACTTTATTGGAGGGACCCTGGCTGCCAGCAGCGCACTGTTGCTTTTCACATCATCTTCTCCACTACCTACCCAGGAAACTAGGGCTCACAGCAAAGCATTCCAGCACCTGAGCATCCCAAGCATGATGGCCCTACCACCGAAACACCTACTAGAGAGTCTCTGTAACCTCCAGCCACAGTCACAGAGGCTGCACCAGGGACACACACCTGTTCTGCACACTAGTGTGCTTCTGGCGTGCTCGGGAGCCAGGCCCCGAAAAAAAAACCCATGGATTTTGAGCTTAATATGCATAAAAGTTGAGCTATGCAGCAATATAGTGCATGCAATTTAAATTCTCTCAGACAAAGAAAAATCACAAAGGATCTTTTCTCCTGGTGATTTCTGGTGATTATTGAGCACCGCTTCCCTATTTCTGGAAATGCAAGTAGAAACGGGCTGCAGACAAAGAAGAAAGACCAAGCTGTACACTTTCAGCTCCAAGGGAAAAAATTCATGCAAAAGAAATGGTAACTCCCAGGGAACCAGCTGGTGCTGCTTGTTGTCCTCTTTCTGGATCAACACAGATGAACCAACAGAAAAGAGCAGACGCTTGTTCAAACAGAAAATGAAGTTTAAAGAAAATAGAGATTTTACAGGGATGCTCAGTGGCTAACGCGTTTTATCCCCATGCTTCTCTACAGCTGTGTGAAACGTCAAGCACAGAAAAATGGCATTTATATAACTACATGTGAGACAATCACAAGCATGAATGATAGAGTATGTCAGAATTTCGACTGGGCATTGACAAGGACAGTAAAATGGGATCAAAATACTGCTCCCACACTACTCCAGAAGCCGACCCTGCTAAGTTTATCTGGAGCTCTGCCAGCAAAACACACTGCCTCTGACCCAGCTCCACAGAACTGAAGGGGAGAAAACGTCCACCAGTCGGTATCCAGAAGTGGGATCAAGGGCACTGGTATTGATGCAATAGCAGTTTAACTTGCAATCACAAAATTAATTTGGTCTTCTTTTGTACTATTACAGAGAAAATCACATTTCAGCAGGTCTCTGGGCATTTAACCTGTCAGGGTCACAGCCAAAAGCTGAATTCAAAAGTGGAGTGCAACCATAAAGCCAGGCAGATTTTCTTTATAAAATCACATCTCATTGATAATCAACTATTACAATCTAATAATTTTATTAGAACTGTAATTGTGCATTTACTTGAAATGAGTTATGTAATCATTTGGGGTTATCTGTGACGTACTTGTGAATAAATCTGGAAAATAGTCATGGAACAGCTTCCCAGGCAACCCTTAACAATATGTTCATATCATATTGTCGAGGCATTTGAACAGAGCAGATAAAGGTCAAGTATGTCATGGCCCACCTCAGATGGAAAGTAGTGCAGGTACCACTCTACAAAGCCTCTAAAACAAAGTGAAAGGGAGTCACATGGAAGAATATGTGAGTGGAGAAGAGAGTAAAATCTTTAATGCAGCACGCTACTTAGAGCCTGACGTAGATCAGAAATTTTTGCAAGAGTTCTAGTAACAATGTCAGCTTTGCAACACAGATACATGCACAGCAAGAGTTAAAAAAAAAAATTGGGTTAGTACATCTTCCGTTGACTTCGATGCTTTGGATTTTGGAATTTTTTTGCAGAGAAGAAGCTGGTCATGCTGCCTTTGTTGGTCAAAACAAAGGAACACATGAATTGTGCTTCCATGTGTCTGCACATTCTTGTAGTAAGCTAATTCACTGGAAAAATACTAGTGATGATTTTCCAATAGACAACATACCGTACTCTGGAAGCTAAACTTTCACTTAAATAAAGCTACTTCCCCAATCTCTGGACTGCATAGACAGCTTTAAGGGAAGAGAAGGGTACAAATTAATACTGCTGTTATGGCCAGGTCTGTAAAAATCTGTAACAACAGCTTGAGAGATGTGCACTCCTATGATTCCTGTACGTGAACTCTTACCTCAAACCATTAGCAGGTGTTCAAACAAGGGAAATGGGAGCCTTAATATTGACATTTTTAAATTTTCTTTGAAATGCAGAATTTAAAACCTCATGCAAGGATACACCTGGTAAGCTTTGAGATCCCTTCAAAATATCTACATATATATATATTATTTATTACAAATTCAATCTCAGTACTGCCACACGGCATCTTTCTCTTTTTGTG
The DNA here is from genome assembly GCF_030867145.1 of Opisthocomus hoazin. Lineage (NCBI taxonomy): Eukaryota > Metazoa > Chordata > Aves > Opisthocomiformes > Opisthocomidae > Opisthocomus > Opisthocomus hoazin. The sequence goes on from NC_134454.1 coordinate 44,602,655, forward strand.
GGTGATGACTGGAGTGTCCAAAGAATAATGAAGTGCATGATTGTACATTGATAGCCTGCTACTCTACCACTGCAAGGGAAAAAGAGTGTCCTTCTAAAGAAATATTAATTCACCTCTTCAAATGATCACTCAGAGGGAATTATTATTGGTTTTGCTCTGAGTTATAGTTAAGCCTCCTAGGTAGGTACATGTTAAGGTAAGCCTGAATCTTGAACAAAGCAGCTCAAAATGACCTTTAGCACATATGGAATATTTTGCATCACTGAACTAAGCGCCCTTTAATACTGAAGACAATACTCCAGTGTTGTCTAGTGTGGATAAAAGCGTAGTCTTCAGCTGGAACCTGTAGTTTCCTCTTATTAAAGTAATTACACAAGAAACTATGTCTTAAAATCAGTCCTTTGACTGACGTTTTTTAGCACTGAACTTTCAGTTCACTCTTAAACATTTCACTAAGCCATCATTTGCATAACAGTAAAAGTTTATTTGTGTGATTCCAACTCTACAGTGAAGCATACCTATGCGTGCAGCATTTGTTCATTTTCACAGATTTATTCTATGGAAACCAGGAAGATGAAGGCAGACTCACTTTGAAAAAGGTAGGAACCAGCTGATGGAAAATAATATTCCTGGAGCAAATTACAGTGCTTTTTGGAATTTGACCACAGGGACCTTTATTTATTATTGAATCACTAGTCTTACCAGCTATAACTAATAGTATCTCAGGGTGAACCTAGAAGATGAATGCCTGGCTGCTTGAGGTCTGACTCGAACTGGCATTTTGCTTTTAAAATTGCTCTTGTTGTACTAACATTTTGGGGCACAAAACAGAGGAGGCTGTCTGCTTTATTAATGTGCTCCTCAGCTCATACTGGTGCTGGTGAATTGGTAAGATGAGGATGTGATCAAACTGGGCCATTCCTTGCAAACCATGCTCTCTTTCTTGAGGCTAATTTATGGTTAATATACCAGCTAACAGAGGGCTGTGCCTGATGCTTAAGTCACTCTGTTGCCTTGGAGCACATGACAGCTGGCAAAGCAATCTATACACTGGAGATTAAACAAGTTTGTCTTGCTTTTAAAAAAAAGAAGTACTACTACATTAGCTCATGAACAGCCATAAACTGTAGAGAAGACCACAAAGTTTCTGCTACAAGTGAAGCGGCTTTCATCACCTCTGAACATAGCCTATTATCTCACCCCACATGCAACCTTCCCCTCATTGTTTTATTTTCACAGGAATTTGCAGAGCCCAAGGCTTGCATGGAGGACACCTTGAGGTTATCAAACTGCCTTGCTGGTGTAAAGCAGATCTCTCTCTGAAGGATAAGCTGGAGCCTACATCACTCTACCATTCAAATGCATTGCTTGATAGAATTGTAACCTAAAAAAAGAAAGAAAACACCTGTATTCTGATGTACAGAGGCCAGGCCAGAGGCTGGGAGGACTTGAGGCTCCCTGGCTAGCCATGGGCCAAGTCCCAGCCCTTTCTTCTCCAGTGCATCAGATCCACACTGCACATTCAACCTCCTCACGCCATGGAAGCAAGCATGGGGTACTTTGGGATGGACAGAGAGATGGCCAGGGGCTTCCTCCCTCCACTTGGCCCCAGGCTTACAGCCACCCTCCGGGATGGAAAGTCCCCTGGGCACTGGCTCCCCGCAGCAGTGGGGCAGCCCCAGCCAGGAAGGGAGATACCAAGGTCATGGAAAATGCTGTCTGTGTGGGATTGGGAAAGCTTCGCTGTCATCTGTCATAGCTGCGATGATGACTCATTAACCTGCCTCACCCTTCACAGAATCACAGAATCACAGAATAGTAGGGGTTGGAAGGGACCTCTGTGGGTCATCTAGTCCAACCCCCCCGCCGAAGCAGGGTCACCTACAGTAGGCTGCACAGGACCTTGTCCAGGCGGGTCTTGAATATCTCCAGAGAAGGAGACTCCACAACCTCCCTGGGCAGCCTGTTCCAGTGCTCCGTCACCCTCAGAGGGAAGAAGTTCCTCCTCATGTTCAGACGGAACTTCCTGTGCCTCAGTTTGTGCCCATTACCCCTTGTCCTGTCACTGGGCACCACTGAAAAGAGCTTGGCCCCATCCTCCTGACACCCACCCTTCAGATATTTGTAGGCATTTATAAGGTCCCCTCGCAGCCTTCTCTTTTTCAGGCTGAACAAGCCCAGTTCCCTCAACCTCTCCTCGTAGTGGAGATGCTCCAGTCCCCTCACCACCTTCTTTTCCAAACCTCTCTTTAATGTCTTCCCTGAGGGGTATGGACACTGCTCTAACCTGGACAGGTAGATACAAGGACCTGTCAATCACTCTGCTGCCAAACCTTTCATCCAGACACTTCTTCTTCCCTGTCTCCACCATGTGCCTCTCTGTCCAGTCTGATGTCCACATCCCCTGTGTTTCACCCTATGGAAGAAGACAGTGCAGTCATTTTCCTTACCCATTGCCTAACAGCATGACACCTTTCTATCTGAAGCAACTGCTTTTATCCACCCATGGTGTCCACATTTCTACTATTAAAGTTCAAAGTTTGTGGTTTTCCCTGTAGGCTGTGGATAGCTCTGTCCCTTCTCCATCTCTCGCTGTGATCCCCCTCACGGGGACAGTACTGGCTACCCTCACAGTGGCTTTGAGTTCACTGCAGAAATGGGAAGTCTCAGGAGTAGTCAATGGAGCAGTGAAAACAGGGAAATTTCTACATTGTCCAAATTAGACATGGAGCAATCCCCTCATCTATGCATGCCCACAGCTGCTCCACTGGTACTCCATGCATTTTTTTTTGACCAATGCCCTGCCTTTGCCCTCTCCCTGTTACAGTAAACCCACCATCGCTCACTACTCCTCACTCTTGCAGTCCCTCACCTCAAGCCTTTCTTTGGCTTTCTAGTCAGTTCACCATGGCTAAACACAAAGTGTTTGGGAACACATGATATGAGCCGCTTTAAAATCCAGACCAAGTTTACAGCTCTCTGGATCACAACTTTAAGCATCTTCCCAGAAGCAAATGCAACCCAAACCAAACTATCACTTTTTGGGTCCTTCTACCCTCACTCACAGCACCGCAAAAAAGAGGCAGATGCAGTCCTCCCTGTGCTCTGCAGCCCCCAGCCCAGGGCTCAGCCCTTGGCCAGCAGAAGCTTCTTGGCATCCCCAGTTTTCCCTGCAACTGGTCCTCCTCTCCAGGGGACCAGCAGGGTGGCTAAAAACTCCTCTCCTGTCTACTTGGAACGGGATTCAGGTCCATCTGTGAATAAATCCTAGACCATCCAAGATCTTGCCCGATACCCTGATGGCAGGCGATGCACAGTCGCAGGGATGGCTCTCCCGCACGGACACTGCAAGAGAGGAGCTCCAGCCACAGGGTTTTGGCCCAAGCATGAACCTTCACCCAGTTTCAGTCCTGTCTCCTGGAAGTGACTAAGAAAAACTCTGCCGCTGACAGATCTTCCCCCACCCACCTCAGAAAACGGCACCCCCTGAGAGAAAAGCATTAACGCTAATCTGGAAATCCCAGCAGAGCCCGGTGAGAATCGGCATTACTCATACTTCAAGAGGGCTACAACTCAGCTAAGAAACAGCAGACCTTCCAATCGTATAAAGTAACTGGGAGCAGAAACATCAACATGCCAACCCCCAGCAGCGGGGCAGGCTTGCGCCCGCTGCCTAGTGACAGCCCAAGCTGCAAGTTCTGGTGTGCACAAATTAACGTCGTACCGTTTGTGACCCGAGTGACACAGAAGCTGCCGCAGTGTCGGGAGCTGCTGTTTAGGGCTTTGGCCATCCCTGCGGGACTGGGCAGGGTGCGGCGTGCCTCAGAAGAAGCTAATGCAACCCGTCATAGAAAGCACCACCCAGCACGCTATAAAACCTCTACCACTGCGAGGCCTGGGGCTCAGGAGAGCTGCCTTGCTCAACCAGACAGAGCCATCGCCGAGCAAGACTTTCAAGTTCACAGAGAAGTACATGGAGCAACTGAAGGAGGGACATGCTGAGCTGCTGAAGGAAACATCAGAACAGCTCTGGAGAAAAGAGGGAATTCCCAGATACATACAGTCGCTCTTTCTTAAAGATTGCTAACTTTGCAGCGCAGCTTGTGAAGTGGTCTGTAATGGTAATTAATGATAAACCATTGCTTGTGTTATTTTCAGGCATAATGTATTTACGTGGTCGTATTCAGACAGTGTTGCAGCTTCCACATGTGACGTTCCCCGAGCACTTTACCAGGTGTGTGCATGCAACCTCCCTTCCCCACCACCACCATTTTCCCAGAGTTTCTGTTCCTCCGCTCCCCCATGTGCATACAGGGGCCATGACAGTGGCTCAGGGTACGCTCCCCCCGTCACCCCTCCTTCCTCCCGTGCTCTAGCTGGGACTGCCACTGCAGCCCCAGGGCAGCAAGGCAGGTCCCCCAGTAGCTGCTCTGGCCTCGTTAGACGTAGCAGCAGGCTGAAGCGTTTCTGCAGAGCGGAGGTATGAGCCAGCACAGGCTGCAGGCACACGGCCTTCGTCAGATCTCTGCTGAGCGGGAGCCAGGGCTCTTCCGAGCGCCCACGGAGTGCCCGCAGCCACGCTGCCTCCCTCCTCCCTCCGCCCAGCTGCGCGCACCCCCTCACTGCACACACCCGCGCCATGCCTGTGGGCCTCCGGCCGGCCGCAGCATCAGAAGCCAAAAAGCTAGCCTTTAGAGTCCAACCACAGCGGGGCAATATGCGAGAATAGGGAAGGGGCAAAGTTATCTCCGACCCATAACCTGTGCAGCGCAGCCGACACGCGTGGTCACTGGGGCCCACTGCAGGTGGCGGGATGATCGGTGGAGGGTCAAAACTGCCCAGGCCAGCGTTTGTGTCTTGTCTTCTACACTTTCCCTGTCTTCCCTTTTCTTCTCCTACACTCACCCCCAAGACCATGCAGTAATGTAGTTTCTCCCAGCTGTGCTTAAGGTTCTGTAGGGGAAAAAAAAAATACAAGAGGTGAAAAACCAGCAGGGTTAGGACAATGCAGACAAAAGTTCTTGATTTTTTTTTTCCTCGCCTGGTTTCTGAAGAAATGAGAGCAAGGTTGCAGGAAGGAAACTCTTAATTTTGATGCTTGCAAAGACATTGTCAATACATTCCTCTAAAAAGCATTTACTTTGACCCGGGGCAGGGAGTGGGGGGCACCCAGGGTGTGTATGTGTGTATGTATTTATTAGGACAGGAACTCACAGAAAACAAAGTTAGAAAATCCTGGGCAAGTCCCCAGCCCGGCAGCACCCAGGTAGAAGTTTGTCCCTCCCCGTGGGAAGTCCCTTGAGCCCATGCCAAGCGCTCGGGCTCACCCAGCAAGTCAGGTCTAACTCCGGACAGAAATCAGCGTTTTCCAGCAGCTGTATGTGGAGCTAACTCAGTCGCTGGCCTCAGCACACAGAGTTCACCTGAGGCCTTGCACTGTTCAGACTCACTAGAGAAAGGATCCAGATGCGTTTTAGAGGACGCAGAGCACATGTTCCGTGCCAACTCCCTTTCTTCAGCACGAGGGAGTGATGAAGACCAGTTGTTTGGTGTTTACACTACGTTTGGTCCACATTTGAGAGCTGTGGATTACACAGTTCTTTATCACAGCTGTAAACTGCTTTTTTCCCACCTCCTCTTAAACTCCCGTATACAAAACCCTAGCGGTGCAGCTCAGTGGTGTGTCTCACACGCAAGTTTTTATACATGTAAACATCACAGCAAATTTTGGATGGCCAAATTTCCTAAAGGTTCTGGTAAACATACCTGAGGGAAAAAATTGTTACTTGAGTCAGGATTAGTATTCTGTCACCAAAGACTACTAGTTTTTCAAATCAGTTTTACTGAGCCACCACATTATCTTGCTGTAATACAGTAAGCAGGGGGTACAACGCTGCTGTCACTAAATTCATAGGGACAGGAGGTTAGGCATTACTTGAAAAATATATCTATTCTTACAAGAAACAAAAATGGGGTCTGTTTAGGCTGAAGCAAAACCAAACTCATTCAAACTCTAAATGTATGCATATGGACTGTCACACATATTAGTGCTACTCTTTAAGCTGAGATATCGTATTTTTCAATATTAAGATTCAAATATTAATTGTAACCATCTTCTATTAAACAATAGCATCTTATTCATGGGGATTGCAACGGATAAGGCTTTTTGCAAGACAATGTTCTCCCACGCATCCTTCTATCAGCTTTTGAGTTTCTAGAGCTCATTTTAGATACTTTCTCTTTCGCTGTCTCCAGGATCTGTCTTGTGGGCTGATCATTTCCCATTACAGCCTAGGACTTCCTCTTCACACTGGCAAAATTAAGGTGTCTTTTAGTTCACCGTGCTGTCAGGGGCATCCCCGAGGTGCCTTTAAGTTCAGGCTGTGAACCATGCTGACAGGGGCATCCCCAGTCAGAGGCTCAGCCTAAGCATGCAATGGGAGGTCTGAGAGTAGCATAGCTACTAAGAAACTTATCTTCTCACTCCAGTGGCATTTCTCCCAGCCAGAAAGCATGGCTTTCCTCCTGTCTAGAGTGTCTCCAGATCTCAGAAATAATTCATGCCTGCAACTACTCAAAGCAGTTACCTCTCCTTGTTGAAAATGTGAGGAATTTCAGGTCAGGGTTTGCACATTTTCAATCCTTTCAAAAGCACATCAAAAATGTCACTTGGGGAATAGCTGCCAACACAAAGTCAGTGCCCTCAAGAAACATGCATTTGCTATATTTGGGAACAAAGAAATCAGGGAATTCAGTGCCTGCTTCTTTTTCTGTACTGAAAGGCAGATTGCCCGGAGATTATTCTCATATTTCCATAAGACATCTAAACCTGCTCTGTGTGATCCAGAAGCAGAAAACTTGGTTCTTTAGACCTTGGTATTGAATACGGGCTTTTTTTTTTTCCCCATGATCATACAGTAACTCATTTTTTCTGTGGGGAACTTGCACAAAGCTTAATACATGCCTCACCCAGAATGATTTATCACTTCCACGCACGGTAGCTGTGCATATGTTACAACTGGCATTTGGTTTTTACAGGCTGAGTGCTCTTCACTGTGTTTTCTCTATGAGGGTTTTTTTTCCTCATCCATGATTAAGTAGAGGTGGGTAGTTCTATCTGTGGCAAGTTCAAGCAGATACTACACACATAATGATGCTTATCATCGTTACAACAGTTAGTTAGCTAGTTTCCACTGAAACTGAGTCACCGGAGCTCCTCCAGAGTCACTGGCAAAGCATGACTGACAGTGGGTGTTCAAAGCACAGGCTACCGTACCGCACAATCAGAAGCGCTTGGCTAAGTTTGCAGCTTACAGGCGTGCACTGCAACAGTGTGGTGGCAGCCCGGTGGGTCCTCGCCCACTGCCCTCCCCTGACCCGTGGGTACCAAGCTCTGGTAGGCAGCATCGTGCCCTCAGGGATGGCTTGCTCCAGCCCCATACCAAACCCTGGCTTCCATACATTTAAAGAATGAAGCTACCGGTGTTAAAATGCACGGTAATACTTGATGTCAAGTAGCATACATCTTCTCAGCATCCACTCAGCATGGGGGGAATGTGCTCACCTGCTCCCAGAGTCCCCACTCACCATCTGTTCCCTCCCTGCAGAAAAATGAACACCAGTCTGATGCCATTCATCACACGTGGCCACGCATGTGTAATTAACACTGCAGATAAGAAGTCTTGCCACCCACCCCTCTGCACTCTTTCCTGTTGCTTATGCTGGGCAATGTAGCACCAGGTTAGATTTGCTGTAGGGTTCAGACTTTCTATTCTGCACAAGTTGCTTCGAACATTCACTGCTCTCTTGTCATCAGTGCAACATGCCATCCCAAACATACCCCAACCCAGCTGGAGAACAGAGTCATTTTCACTGCCCATAATACACACACTGCAACTTGCATTCCTACCATAGTTCTCCTTTCTGACTTTCCGTGCTAACCCGAAGCTGGAAAAACAAGGGTAGCATGCAAGGATCTCCACAGATGTGGCCATCATAGCTCCCCACACAGTACCAGGGGAAGCTCACATAATGATGCACACTGTCATATTACATGACATCTATTAAGATGCAAAAGCCAGGGAAGACCACCCATTAAGTAAAACTCGCTGCCGTGGCAGCCAGCATTGAAGGAAACATTGTTTACACCCCCAGCTGTCACAAACCCTCGGCCCAGGGCTGCAAACATTTACAAGCACGAATAGCATGAACCGATGGGACTCCCCTGAAAGGTCTGTACACGTGTGTGTAATTATTTTCCCACAGCTCTTCCAGAGCTTGGAGCTAAAATGTACACGAGGAGAAACACCCTTTGGACTAAGCTTGCCCAAATCAGCAAGGCAGACGAGTGCATAGCTTCTCAGCCCGGTGAGCTGCACCTCCCAGAAGACCAGCCCCGGAGGTCGAGCAGATTGAGCCAGCTGATATTCACCTGCTCCCCAAACGAGACAGAAAGAGGCAGAGAGAAAACAAATGGGACACCATCGCTGCTGAACTGATGTTATCTGCAGGCAGCTGTGCCTTTTGTGCAAGGAGCACACAGTGCCACAATTTGCAAATGTCACTGATGAATTGCTGCTGTCTCTGCAGCGCATTGTAAAGAACTGTCTGCTCTTAATTACCAGGACTTTGGCTGTTTGTAGCGGTAATGCGGTAATGTCATTTAGTAATGAATAAACCTAGTCCACAGGAAAATTAACTTCACATTAAACAAAGCCTTACTACCTTTTCTGCATATTAGCGTATGGAAGAAAAATTGTATGGTGACTGCATTTTTCACCTCAGACTCCTTAAATCTGAAGCTGATATACACAGCATAGTAGGAGTACCATTAGAGATGGGAAAAATAAAAGTTGAGGATTCAACAGTACATTTGAAGATACCAGAGCAGAGGTTCTGTTGCAGGTCATCATAGGATGATGGTCAGCCCTGAGAACAAATCAAAGAAGTGATCTAGGGACTTCCAACTCATATTTCAAAGAGAGTTAAGTAGCTGAACACACTTCTGGAGGGGAGACACAAAACTGAGCTGTACAGCGCGTATGTCAGTTCCAGTCCCCAACTTCAAAACTCTCACCTAGGACACTGTTCTTCTTCTAAAAAGAACACTTGACAGTCAGTCATTCTAAAGCATTAATGAATTAGTCTCCTTTTTTCACTTTTCGTCTTCTTCCCCTGATGAGTGCAGGATAGTGTGACTTTATCTGTTGCATACAGATAGCTGTAAACACAGCGATCCCCTCGTTCACGTTTCAAAAACAAATTGTTCCAAAGGTTTTGGCTTTGAGCTTGCTTTTCATGCCTCTCCACATTGTACAGAGGGAACAGTTTCAAGTTGTGCAGTATGAATGAAATTGTGTCATAAAATCCAGGAAGTGAGCAGTGAAAAGATGCTGTTTTATGAACTGGTATCACCACTTTCTCTTCTTGTTTAGAAACTGTTGTATTACCACATTTTCCCCTCTAAATGGCAAGACAGAGACCTCATTAATGCCAAGAATGTTTGTTATTCTCCATGCTATTCCCAGCAGATTCTTCACTTAGGTTTTATGTTTTGTTTTCTTTGTTTTTGCTGTGACCAAATAGAGCTCATGTGGCAGGGACACAGGCTGCCAGACAGAAACCCCTCTTCAGATCAGAACACGCTGCTAGGTCAACTGCATTTTTTGATGTTCACCACTAAACCCGATCTTTTTCACAAGGCACCGTCTCCTTAGTCCCCTGTCCTTTCTGCAGCTTGCAGTGTTTACACAGGTCTTTTTGCTGTTCCTAATGCTTCGCAGAAGACCGGCCACTACTTCAAGCTCCTGAGCTTGCACTTTGAACGAGCTAGCACATGAGCACTGTGTAAACACCACGGAGAGCACAGTACAGCCTCAGACCTTGCTGGCCAGACGGGACACCAAGACAACCAGCAAACCCAGTATTTTCTCAGGTTAACATCATGAAGATCAACCTCACAATTTCTTGAACTATTGAAACTTCTTTAGCTACTTTTTTTTTGTTTGAAACTAGTGATTACAGCACTTTACTCCCCACAGCAAAAATCTGACATACTTGTGACTTTGGCAAACTGTCAAGGATTAATTTGGCACCTGTGTCTGATGCCCAAGAGTGATTAAAGTTTTACTACACAGTGACTGTGGCCCACACTATCATTTTACACCTGTTTTACATTGGATTGTTTCCACTGCCATCACTGGTGTCTCACCAGCTGTAATGTTCTGGTCAAAGAGAAGCATGTGCTATATAATTATCAAAGGACACTCTTGCATCTCCAGTTCAAACAAGATTCAAATTTACATCCTTACATCAACAGTGTTTCCCGGTGCATCATTTTTTCATCCTTGGCACATTTTCTCTGTGCTTTGTAGTACATTTTTCAGACCTTGTCCCATGTTGTTTTGCCATCCAAACTGCTGTCCTTGTTTTGTGTGGAAAAAAGCATAATGCTTACGTAGAATACAGTTCCTTTGGTATTTATCACCAGTCCAACTTTTTACCTCTGGAGGAGCTGAAAACCATTCAGGAAAAATGGCATAATCCTAGTGAAAACAAACATACATATTTTTATTGAGCTGACCCGTATTGAATCTTTTCACAGAAAACTGGAAAAAGTCTAAAATGCAAATACAGTGGCTTGAATGCATGCTGTAAACAAAACTAATGCTTCTATTTAATAAGAAAAAAGGTGCCAGTAATCCCATGAAACAAAAAAGACACTTTTATTCTGATACATAGATTTTTTCTGCGTGTTATACAGGATTCTTACCCCTCTGCCAGTATTTTCTGTACATTCCAGGCAAGGCTTGAATCCTGTTCTGAACAATAACTACAAAAATGTCTGCCTTGAAGGTGTCATGCTATATCACACTGATGATGATCTAACATCCACTATTAAAAGGGGCATTCTATATCAGTGTGATCCAACCAGTTCAAACCAGTCTTCATCCCACCCAGTGTCCTCTACTCCAAAGAGGGCAGAAGATGACTGCTGAGACAGGGTGGGCTGTCCAGGGAACCAAACCTTCCTCTGCACATGGCACAACCCAGAGCCAAGGAGCCGCCCCTGTCAGCAACCAACCTGTGAACACGGGGATCCCCCCCAGTTCAGCCACTCTTTTGTATTCAAAGTGCCACAGACTTCTTCAAGTAAATTACCTCAGAAACTGAAGTTGTGTCAATGCCTAAAGGGCCATCATCAGCCACTTTTATGCTGTTTTTTTTCCTACTACTTTTGTCTGCTTTCAAAGTTATCTGAGGAGTATAAAGTTTCAGGTTTTGCCACTGAATTGTGCAAACCCTGCTGACCCTGTTGGAGAAAGCTTTAGTGTCACTGCAGAGATTTACCTTAACAGAGGATCTGCACCACAGCCCCCAAAAATTCAGTAAACATATATGTGCAGATTTCAAAGTGGCATTCAAGCACCGTCCTGCCCAAAAGCAGCACAGTGGAGGAGGGTGACAGTAAACCTCACTGTATGGGTAGCCGCCTGTTTTTACTGACTAGACGGGACCTTCTGGAAAAGGACTACACTCATATTTATTTATCATATATTCATGCTAATATCTAACACAGAGCGTCTACACCTCGACCTTGCGAAGGAACAGGGGTGATGCTCTAAGAGGCCTTTCCTATGGAAATTCATCTCCACTCCCTGTGCGACTTCTTTTTTTTCACCCAAGACAGAAGTATTAACAAAACATTTGAGTTGCCCTCCCTGGAGGGGATTTTGACAAGCAGTATCTGGGGCAGTGATTTCACGGGGAGGCAGATCACCAGCACGCTCAGCACGGCTCTGCTGACTTCTGATGTGAGCGGTCTTGTCATTTCTCAAGCAGGTGCAACTCGTAGTAATTTCAAACAAACTGTTCCAATTGCACCAACAAACTAGATTTCAGCTCGAGGCCAGCAGCCTGGCAAAACGCCACGGTAGATATATACATACACTCATACATACGTGGATACTTTCTTCTGTACGGAGTGTTTGTGGAGAATAGCTGCTGTATAAACTTTTATTAGCGGTGCAGGGATTTACTTCCCCCTCTGGTCTGTGGCACACTTCTCTCCTGTCCTGTGATGTACTTTGACTAATCATTTCTTAGTCCTCTAGGTGCAGGACTTTAAAAACACTAGGAGCTCTCAGTCCTCCCTTTCAATTGCAAACGATTCATTTTTGGTGAAGTGTGGCCTCCCTATTCTTCTGCCAGCCGTTGTGTTTGTGAAAGGACCGTCTCAAATTTCTTGTGCAGGAGCAGCTGTTGCTGGACCGAGGCGGCCTTTTCAGAGCCCCGCTGCAGCAGCTTTTCACTTCTCCTCCTCCTCCTCTCCTTCCTCCCTCCTTTTGTCTCCACCAAAGCAAGAGCCCCCTCTGACCCTTTGCCTCCCTCCAGCCTACCGCCTTTGTCGGCCACTGCAGACAAGTTCCACCCTAAATCAAGCATTGTCTCCATCTCCAGAAGCCAGCACGTGCCCACATCCCCCTAATCTTTTAATTTCCCCCCAGGAAAAGGCAGCTGTTAGCGATACACGCAACACACAGCTGTCAGCTGGGGCCTGCCGCCTGCCCACACCGAACAATGAGGAAGGCAGCGCCGGGGCCGAGGAGAAGTAATATCTACGTATATGTGCCTTTGGCAACAGTTGGCAGCACGTGCTCTGAAATGCGGCATTGTCAGAAAACCCAGCCCTGCCTTCCCCCGCCGCAGCTCCACACACGTATGAGCTTGAACTCTGGCTGATTTCAGAACAAAACGCCTGGCTTCAAAGGGCAGGACTCCCTGGATAGCTGCATTATACCTCCACCGCCAAAACAATTCCCTGCAAAATTAGGGGGTATGAAAGGGACAAGCCTCCAGCAGCCCGGCGCGTGGTTCGCGCGTTCCCCTCTTTTGCACACCAGTTGTCTGAAAGTTTTGTCCTGGAGGGAGAGCAGCGTAAACAATCTGGAGTGGGAGAAAAGATCTATACATCACGGTTTTATCTTTTCCAACAAGTGGCAAGGGGGGGGCCAGCATTTTAAAGCAAAGTGGGGATGGACACGGGTACGTGCGGCTGGGCTGGGGATCTCGCCGCATCAATGTGCAAGGCACAACTGCTTCACATCAAGATGAAGAAAAAGGTGGTTATTTAGGACCAGAAAAATGCAAAGCATAATTGCATCTGCGCAAACACATGCACATTTTCATGCCAAATTTGTACCTGCAACAGTGGCAAATGTGCATACAAATGATCAGTTGCACAATACCGCAGCCAGTGCAGTTGCCGCGAGCGAGCTTGCAAACCTACTAAGTACAGACCCCAGTCAGTCAGGTAAATGTGCTTGCTTCTTCTCATGTACCGTGGTGTGTGTAACTTTACAAAAACCATACCGCTTTGCTCTGTGTTAGTGCCTGCCGGAACACGGAGGAGTTTCTCATGGAAATTCACTTTGCAAACTCATGTCTTGTGGTGAGGATACACAAAAACCTCAAACATTTAGCACTGCTTGATTTCCTTTTCCCATGTAGACTATTTTAAAGGATGCGTGTATTTGTCTCACCAGCCTCCTGGCTAATCATTAAGTGCAAATTTGATTGATTTCTGCATGCAGTCGTTCCCAAAGACTAAGCACTTAAAAAGTGACCGTCTCATCTGTTGCTCTCGCAGAGGTCTGTTGCATAGTTTCCTCTCCAAGCAATGGAACAAAGAAGCCTCCCTCCCAAACCTTTCATCGCCGTAACATTTTTGCAGTCAAGCAGACAGCTCTTGGTTTACACCACCGCTCTTAGTCGTTTTACTTGATAAGGAACAACTTCTGTGTTATTTGCCTATATTCCCCAGCTTGCTCCCTACACGTATTTTTACTTGCTTTATCTCACCTGGCCTGTAATTAAAAGGACTTAAAAGATACACTACGCTAAGCGGGCCATATGGCATATGGTACACCTGCCCCGTGCTTAGCACCTGCTGAGCACACTGAGGGTGTCAGGCTGCTGGGTACAGCGCTGCTGGCCAGAGGGCAAAAGCATTTCCACGCATTTGCATGCTGGACGGAGGCCACGTGCCTCGGCTATGAGCGGGTCTGACACAGCAGCGTGTCAGTGCTTTCAAGATTAGCAAATCCATAGAAAGCAATGGATTTAACCAACAAAGGAGATGCCACATCACAGAGACCTACAGACATACAGACACCTCAGGGACCCTAATAACCCTGTAGTGATGAACCAGGATCTGCAATAAACGGTAGCTTGTTTTGGGTGGGGAACATCAACATTAATCATTTGGACGCAGTGAGAGTTTTCCGAAAGTACTCAGAGACAGCACAAAGGGATGTGTTTTGCTACCAGTCTGGCAAATACAGATGCCATCCTGACTTACTGCCATGCAGAGCCACCAAGGCCACAGGTGGCAAGAAACACGCAGTGAAAAACAGGTGTCTCAAAACAGAAATAGCAGGCATTGGGTAGAAAGAAAATGGACAAAACTTTAGCGCTCATCAGGGTTTGGCAAGCACGTGCCTCAGCAGTGGCCTGCAAGACCTGTCCTTTCATTGCTGGTGCTGCTGGCCCACGACCCACTTTCCGCATAGGGAAACTGGGCCAGGAAGCCTGCGTTTTTGGTGAAACGTTCTGTGGGATTTACGGAGGAGGAATAGCATGCAGAAGTATTCAGTGATGCCATCATTACGTGAGCCATTATTCCTCCCAGTCGCAGCAGCAGCCTTTGTCAAAGCAGTCCAGGCGTCCAGCAAGGGCAGGAGGCATCAGCCCATGTGGGAGCTGCGACCTCTAACGCTGGGCAGCTCGATGAGCACAAAAAATGGAGCGGCCGAAAGGATTTATCTCTCTCACACCTCTCAGAGAGGACAATTTGTCGTGTGTGCGAGGGCAAAGGGACGCTCAGGACAGACAGGGTGGCAGGGCCCCGGTGGCATCCCCAGCTGTGACTGGCAGGCTGCGGAGCAGCTCAGTTTTGCACCAACACCAGACCTGGACCTTGTGCAGGGTCAGAGCTAGATGCAAAGCCGTCGCCCCGGGAGGGGACACTGCAGGGTCTCTCTTTTTCAGGCACACAGACTTTGGAATTGCCCAGTTTAGAAGATTTCCATTTTCTGACGTGCTGACTCTCAACAGTACGCCTTGATTAACCTACCAGAAATAAATCTGGCAGTGATCTTTCTGTCCTCGCCTTGGAACGTTACCAAGCGAAACACAGAGCTATTCTCCTCTTTTCTTTGTAGCTGTCTCCCCTGTTGCTGGAAGGAAAAATTCCCTGGCTGGAAGAGGTTGTTGGGCTGGCACCACCGTTATCTTTGTTGCTAGAAGGATCCTATGATCGCTTCGGCCCGGGGACACCCATGACCCTGTAACAAGGACGTGCTTTTCCTGGCGTATCTGTAAACCAGAGCCGAGCCGCAGCCCCGCCGGCCAGGCTGCTCCCCGCAGCACCCCTGAGGCTGGCTGTCAGGGGGGTCCCTGTGTGCCAGACCCCCCTCCTCGAGGGTTTTAGCCGTCCCTCCAGGTCGGGGAGGACCACAAAGCACCTCCAGCTGTGAGGCCATCCGTCGGCATCCCCCCCAGAGCGCAGGTCTGGGGTACAGGCGTGGAGCCCAGCCAGGAGGTCCATCTCCTGCCTTGCCCCACCGCAGGGTCACCTGCGCCGAAGGGAGGCATCAGCCGTGCCCCGGGCTGGCCGAGGACTACCCCGGCCCCATCTGTCACCCGATCTGGGGCATCTTTGCCGCATGATTGGCACGGGGGCTTGAAAAGGCAGCAAGAGACGGGCCATGTGGCAACCCTGGCGACGGGGAGGGGGCGGCGGGGGGGGAGCGGGGCACTTCAAGCCCCGGCTAATCACAGCTGCCGGGGGCTGAAGAGTGCTGTACATCCCCCCCGTATCAGGCAGCGCATTCCTGGCAGCGTTATTAATTCAGAGGAGTCCCTTTAATTTGAAGCAGAGATTACGGCTTCCCCCGGCTGGCCTCAGCGCGGCTGTAAAGGCAACAGGCAGGCCCATTGTCAGGCCATTAGGGAAGAACAATAGGAAGCTGAAAGGGGGATGCGGGTGAATAGGGGAACGAGAGCTGGCTTGTGCCAGAGGCCGGCTCGGCTCATTACGGGAGCGGCAGATGGAGCGTGGCCGGGTTGCTGGGCAGAGTCGGGGCTGGCAGCTGGCGGCGGCTCCCCCGCACCGCGTCCGCCCCACCGCACCGCATCCCCACCGCACAGCATCCCCACCGCATCCCCATCCATCCCCACCGCACCGCATCCCCCCCGCACAGCATCCCCACCGCATCCCCATCCATCCCCACCGCACCGCATACCCCCCGCACAGCATCCCCACCACATCCTCACCCATCCCCACCACACCACATCCCCGCCGCACTGCATCCCCACCACATTCCCACCGCCTCCCCACGGTATCACCAATGCACCATACCCCCACTGCATCCCCAATGCACCTTGTCCTCACCACATCACGTCCCCACCACACCACATCCACAACTGCATCCCCACCACATCCCCATGGCATCCCCACCGTACTGCATCCCCACCCATCGCCACCACACCTCATCACCACCGCATCCCCGCTGCACCACATCCCCACCATGCTGCAGCCCCACCGCACCACATCCCCATCACACCACATCCCCACCTCACCGCATCCCCACTACAGTGAATCTGCACTGCACCGCATCCTCACCACATCCCCACTGCACCACACCCGCATCACATCCCCTCTGCACCGCATCCCCATCACACCCCCACTGCGCTGCACCCGCACTGCAGCCTGGGCCCCACCCAAGAAACAACGGGCAGATGAAGACTACCAACCCTACCAGCAAAAGCAAAAATAAAGGGGGCTTCCCTTTTTCCCCTCCTGCCTTGTCCTGCCTGCCCATTCTCAGGCACCCCTGAATTCTGCCTAGCAGAAATGCCAAGGGCACCAGGATGGTGTGGAAAGCACACTCCCTTTTCCAATTCGTGGTCATGCCAGTCTATGCAGGAATCGCATCCTTCTCAATAGGGATCAAAGGCTGCAGAAACCTGGTGGCTGTGCAGGAGTTGGTGTCTTGGAGTCAGATTATTAGACACAGTTAGGCACCTAACTGATTCATCTAACTCCTCACTGCATTTTTAAAAGTGTCCAGCTTTACTGGCTTCAGAGGAAATTCCCTGTCTTAGACTAACAAAGGTTTTTCTTTCCCATTGTGTTCTTGAACTCACATACCTGTCATGCCCGAGAGGAGTGGCTAAAGCACAGGCAAAAGTCCAGCCTTGCAGTCTACCAGGCGCTGTAGCATGCACCATGACTCAGCAAGCCGACCTCTGCGGTTCCCAGGCAGCACCATCAAGCTCCTTCTCCTCCTGAGGAGCAGGAAGGCAGCACGAACATGGGTTCTGCCTAAATAGAAGCCCTGGAAAGCATCACAGGGCAGTGTTTTCTTATTTAACCGAGTTGGTGAAAAAGTCATATTCTTCTTCCGGTTTTGTCATTACTTCAGCTCCTGGAGCCTGTGAAGTAATGGTTCTGGCAGTCAGGGCTGCTGGCTGGGGCACTGACAGCTGCCAGGAGAGGTACGCACTGTTCCCTCTCCCCAGCTGTGGCACAGGGGCAGCTGGATAGAGAAACCTGTTTGAATTTGACAGTCATTCCCCTGAGGCTCTGCGGAAGGTCAGCCAGAAGATGTTGCTGAACATACCAACAGAAGTTGTAATTTTTTTAAGCAGGTGTCACTTTATGGATGCATTTCTCAAAGTTGTTTACAATGCTTTTGTGCAGCCCTAAGTTGTTCCCTCTGTGGAAGCGAAACTCCCACGACCTGAAGCGAGCTTGTGGCTGATCAACGTGGCGTGGTCCCAGGTGAGTGCAGGACACCCAGACCAGGCACTCTGCCTTTAACAAGCTGATGTCCCCTTGTCTTTATGGTCTATGCTCCCTTCCAGTTCACAGTCATGCGTGTAATTGCTGATAAAGCAGCAACTGCAATTACTTCCATGGAAAAATAGTTTTAGGAAATTACGGAGAGTATTTTTAGTTACAGAGGTGGAAATGGGGAGAAGAAGCCAACACCCTGTGATCAGATCACTTTGTGCAGAACATCATCAGGCAGTCTTCGGACCACTCACCCTCCACAAAACGCTCTCTGGGACCAGTGCAGCTAGTAAAGGTGGCAGCTGCAATGCAGCATGCAGAAAAAGGTCTCAGTATTCAAAGTGACGCTGTTTGGGCCACCTTCTTCCAACACCTTTTCCTTCTCTGAACCATAGCAATAGCACATTATTTTCTTTCATCTTACCTGAGTTTTTTATTCATACCTTAATCTATATTATCACAATATGTGATCTTCAGTTTATTCACGTCACAAATCTATTTTCCATAGAAAGGATGTATTGGAAGTGATTATGGAAATTAATTTAATTCCATTTGTTTTTTGCACTGCTGAGGTATTTTTTTTATTTTAATTTCTTGTGGGTGCAACAAAGATCAGTCCACTCAGCCCAGAGTACTCACTCCCAAGCAGCTGCAGCTGCACCACTGGTAGCGAGCTGCTGGAGTGCAGCACAAGGTAGCTAGTGGCAAAAACAGTCCGGGTAGGGACTGATGTCTGCTTACACTGGTTTTGCCACTGAATAGACCACAGATGAATGAGGCTCACTGACAGGGTGAGTCACGAACACCTTCTGAAGCCTCAACTCACACACCAGCCATGAAGCACATTTCTGAGTCAGATACATTTGTACAGATACAGAAATGGTCAGCTCTAACCTTCCATTTACAAACACAATTATTCTTCACCTACAGAAGCAGACAATCGAGAGACTTAATGCTCCAATATAAACTTCTGAGAGCTGAGAGGCCTGATGATGTATGAAGTTGTTGACATCCATGGTACCTCTTACAAGCAAAGACAAAAAATCCTTTCTAGCTATCTAGGCAGAAGCAGATGATCATTCAGCTCATTCTCAGGTAGCACAGTAATTAAAAAAGTGTAAAAACCTGTGCAAACAGGCAGCTTTAATTCGAGAATCAGATGCAGTGTGGGAAAGTATAGCAAAGATTTCATACGTGGGTCTGCAGAGAGTTTGCCCTGAGCCAAGATCAGTGGCGTTCGCTTGCGCTAGTGGTTCTGAAACGCACTGCTTACCATTTGCAAAGCCTGTCAGAAAATTGAGAGAAAAAGTCAAAGCCATGAGAGCGGTAAGAAGTCCTGCTCTGCAGCCAGCTGACACTCCAGAAATGGGGACTGCAATTTTCTGCATGAAACACAAAGTTTGTGCAAGGAAGGATCTAGCTGTCAAAGGGAGGTAAAAAAGCTCCAGAAAGCCAGGTAGTTTAACAAGTAGAGAATCAGAAATTGTTGCACTCTTTTCACAGGAGAACTTTTGACTGCACCTTTACAGCAATCCACGTGGTTTGTTTCAAGCGCTTTTGAGACAGGTCCCTGAAGGTCTTCCCATCTTTCTGTTGTGAAACCAGGTTTATTGCGGCCCATAGTAACTTGCAGGGTCAAGCCATCACTGCCAGGAGCTGCAGGCTCCTTAAACTGGCCATTTAGTAACAGCCTTGTAGCCACGTTCCCCCGTCTTATCATTTCATGTCAACGTTAATTCTCTGAATAGCGTGACTGGAAAGCCTGAAGGGCAAACACTTCGATTGCCAGTGGAAACTCGCAGGGCATGGGGAATAGTGAAAAAATAAATATCTGGCTCTGACACTGTGTTCCCGACTCAGGGCTCGCTGGCCTTCGCTGCAGGAGAGTTCATGACTCTGATGACAGCAGCTTTGCTCTCTGACCCTGCAGCAGATTCCCAAATGCCAGCAAACACAAGAGGCAGGGCAAAGTCGAAGCACACGCAGGTGGTGTCAATACAGAGCCTTTCTCCAAGGAGGGGACACAGACCATAGGGTTACGCTGCTCTTTTGCTGAGCAAATTTTAGCCTGTGAGCTCTGACGGAGGCGCTGGCTGCCGGGGTGCAGTGCTATGGCTGTACAGATACAGTGTGAATCACCTTTATGGAGAGCAAAGGGCAAAAATACTGATGATGTATGAGAGGAGACGCATCTCACAGCTCTACAACTTCTCTTTAAAAACGTAGAATAAGGTCAAGAACCGCATGCACGTGTGTTTGTGTACAGATGCATGCGGCACACCTTAAAGACCCTGAGAAGTGTTTGAGGTTATACTGTTCTCACACCCTGAAAAAGCTTCTATTAAGTTTTTCTGGTTTGATTCACAGAAATTAAGCACTACAGAAAACTCCCCACCAAAGTAGCCATAATCCTGTGTGCAAATGAGGTTTACCCACAGACAAATCCCTGTTTTCAGCCTTGATTCGTGCATGAAAATGATTTGCACTTGTGATTCTGGGAGCAGTGGCTACAAACGAAGGCACAGCTTTCACATGTGCTCTTGTTTATGGGACTTGGTGTTCGTTTTTGAAAATACAGTCCTAGGTCACTTCACTGAAGATCAGCCGCTGCTGGGTTTAAAATGTGTTTTGTCAAAAAGGTTACCTTGACCCACCGTGGTCACTAATAAGGCAACAACCTCAACATATGTGTCAGTCACCTAGTGCTTTTTCATAAGGCTGTTCACAGGGGAAATAAGGTCCACTTCATTTCTACCTGTGGCAATTAGACCATAAAGCCAGAAATAATAACCTTACTACTCAAAACCTCTTTTGAGACAGTTGTTGCTGTGTTCTTGTTTTTCAGCCCCTTTTAAGTGAGATGAAAGAAAAGAGTATATATACATATTCTGACCCTAGTTTCCAAATGACAAGTAGTACTTCTACCGTCTTCTTGGAGAAAAAGTCACATGTACACTCAACATTTCCAGGATGAGCAGGCTACCTGTCTCCAAGAAAAGAAATTCCAATAAATCTACACATTTTGCAGGAATTAAGCCATTTTTTAAAGGATGTATACTTTGACTTTTTCTGCAGGACAATCTGTGGATCTCTGCAGGAAGTACCATGCATTTATTCCTCCGTAGCTGAGAACAGAGCTTGGCCTCTAATCCTAGTGCTATTTGCACGTAGCAGTACATTTTCAAAAAGGTCTCTGCATGCGCATTTGAAAAGAATCACTGCATGCACACTTGTGCCTTTTTGCAACACATGCAAATACCTACAGGCAATCTTTAAATAATCTCACATCTGTAAATATGCACGTGTGTGCAGCCACAAGGTCAGCTTGTGCCACCTGCATGCTAGCAAACATCACAGCACAGCTCATGAAGGTTCCTTGCAAAGCAGATTTTGTGCAGGCGAAAGATTTACGCTGCTAGGGCCCTGAGAAGTTGATGGACCACCGATCCGGATTTGTTAGAGCACACTGGCTAAACTGAGTGTCAGGTTACAGTTCATATTTTTTTTCTAGTAGAGTATGTTTGGGAAATTCAAGGGCTATACGAGTATACTCAAGCATAAGAGATCTTCGACGGCACAAAGCTCCTTGAAAACAGTTCTGCCTTCTTCCCTGTCGCTGTTCCCACTCGCTTTCCCCTAGCAAGGGTGAGCTGGGAGGGCGGCGGGTGCTTCCCTTCTCCAGTGACCTGGTGTGACCAGCCTTGGGTGGGCACCAGGACCACGTGCAAACACAGGCAGTTCAGCACAGGTAAACGGACCTTCACCGCGGGCAAAGTGGCAGCTTTACAGTTCATACCACAGAACGGCAGCAGGGTGTTACTGTAGCTATGGAGGGATTAACCACCAAATTCCCATTTACAAACAGCTCCCCAGCACATGGTAGTCAGGCAACTTACCCAGTGGGTGGGTTCAGCAACTACTGCACAATGCCAGGGTGCCAAACTGAGAAGGCTTTAGAGCAGAAAACAAATACTCAGAGAAGGTCCTTTGTATGCTGGATTCCAGCTTTTGCAATGCATTTTGTGCCTGATAAGTCAGCAATGAAAACAATTATTGGGAAGTGAATAATGACAGCCCTACTGCCACAGGACCCTGAGCCGCACAGTTTCTGTGGCCAGTGCCTTCTGAAGTTGCAGAGGGTTGTTTTGCAGAAAGCATGTTACCAAACAAGCACCACCTTCCTTGGGTGCCTGCATAAAGGGAAACCAAGATTTATTTTCTTCCTCTCAAGATCATCAGCAGACACTGTTTTCACAGGGATCTCAAGCAAAGGGACAAACAACGGTGCAAATGTTGTGCAATTTTCACAGTATTCCTTCTGTTGCTCCCCTCAGCTGCCCAAAACCCCTTTTGCTCTAAAGAGAAAGCAACAACACAGGACAGTTTGTACACAAACAGGGCTCTGCAGCATTAGATGAGCAAAAGCCAAGCTGAATTTCATAATGAGATGCTGTCCTAGTCATAAGTTACTGTGTTAGGTGGGAAGCTGTTTTCTGTCTGCAAGCATTGCTGCTGTTGGGAGTTTATTTATAAGCACTTTGTACCATGGAATAAGAAGCTGCTCTTGGAAAGAGCTGGTACTTGTCCTCTAGCTATCAGGATACTGTCCTAACTTAGCTTCCCGCACCTCTCCCCAGCCCCTGCCCGGAGCGGAGTTTTGGCATTGACCCCGCGAGGCCCTGTTTAAGACTTCACCGGAGTAAAAGGGAATGGTGTAACTCTTTACATGCCAGCAGGTAAACTCAGCCCCAAACCTTTTCAAAATCAGTGGAGACTAATAAATGTAAGTGTGATTTCTCAGGGCCCTTCACAAATGCTGAATGCACCCAATATGATTAAATGATAAACAACTATGTTGGAGGGTTTGCATTTGGTCTGCCGTAGCAATAACACGATGTCCTGCCAGCAGCAGGACAGAATGCAATGCTGGGAGAGCAGGAAGCTAGTGGGAAAGAAAAAAAAAGTGCAAGCCTTGTCCTTTACGCTTTGCTGATGGGGAAAAACAAACAAAGAGCATAACCTTTCACAAAGGGCTGACTCTGGGATCACTCTGAAGGGCTAGGCCACGCACAAGGCAGTACAGCAAAAGCAGAAGGCACAAGAGGTGTCTTTCTCAAGTGCTGCACAGAAAATACCCCCTCAGCAAAATGGGCACCCGTGCCTTATCTGTTCTGTACCAATCCTGCCACACACATCTGACACCATAAGCCTTTCCCTTCTTTTCTGTCTTAATCCCTTCCCCACCCTCCAATCTGTAACAAAAGTGTATTGGCCAAAAGGGAGGGAAACTAGACTTTGACTAAAGACCCCACTAGCACTGTGAGCAGGCTCGGATTTCCGAGAAGGTGTAGCATCCTTCCCCTCTGTAAAGTTGTTTCTGCTTTATGTCAGTAAAAGCCGGAGTGGAAGTGAGCATGTCAAGTCACTGCTGAGTCTGGGCTTTTCTATTCTTAAACGATTGCTCTTGGGTGACCAACTGTCTTGTGGCTAATTCCCTGCATCCAGAGGTCAAGGACAAGTGAAAAACGTTGCGGCGTGGCTTGTGTGAGGCCACGGGACTGTAACAAAAGGAGGGCGGAGAGGGATGGGAGGTGGGCAGTGCACGGCAGGAGAGCAGCAGCACCGCTGGGCTGCAGGTGGACAAAGCACTTCTCATTGGTACCACTTGTGGGCAGGTGGCACCTTGGGCAGCCTCACAGGGCACACGGGGACCTTGGAGAGGAGACATGCCAGCATCAGCTTCACCCTTCCCTGCAGGCCAACAGCGCAGTGCCTGAATCAGAAGTTTTTTACACTGTGGCAGGAGAAAATGTTCTCCCTGGGGTCACAGCAAAGCAGTGGTGCTGTTTCTCAGCACTGCTCTCAAGATGTTGGGAAATTTGTGCTGTGAATCTGCACAGTCATGTGCTCATTGCGTTTGAGTAAACATTGTTCTTTTATTTCTTGGATGAGCTCTGCTCACTGAAACCACATCCACTTTTTATGCTGGCTGCTTATACTGTAAACTAACACAGGGATGTTTAAAAAAATATCAAGGCCCTTTATTCAGTAGCCTGCAAGCTATTTTCTCCTTCCCCATTCCTATATAAATACATTACAATGTCATGTAAAGGAAGTGATATAGGACTTTCATTTTCCTTTTTGTCTTTCTTCTCTGATCCTCTTTATCCTCATGGCACCTCTGCTTATGTTTCCTAGTACACATGTTACTGTAGCATCCAGCTACCTCTCCTTCTCAAAATGGCCAGAATTGCTCTCCCTCCCTTTTCTACTAGCCACTGCATTCAGGCTTCACTCTAGCATACTGCTGGTGTAACACGTACCTCTCTTTGTGTGCAGTGAACCCATCTGAACATGCATGTGCATGCAGTCACACTCCTGTGCGCCGGCTGGTTGTGAACAGACCATCAAGGCCTGTCGCGGTGACATGGGTGTACAGGAAGAGTGATGCAACCTGACAGCCCGTTGCTCTGTTGCCATCCGCACTCATTCAAAATGAGTTAAACATCAGGGGCATCCTCACCTACTGGTACAGTCCCAGATTTGCACACCACAAATGACCGTGCAAGCTGAGGGAAGTCCAGCACTCAGAGATGGCAGCCGAGTGTTAACAGCCAGTGAGACTGTAGCACTAGAAGCACCATAAAATTTGTGCTCTTCTATGAAAAGAAATATCAATCTAATTTCACCACCCAACAGGGAACTCATGACCTGTAAGAAGACAGATGTTTAAGTGGCAAATGCTCTTGCGTCCCTTCAGGTCGGCATGGCTAAGTGAGTCTTTCCTGGCCCAGAGAGCAGGTGAACTTGCTTGCTTTTCTGTCACTTAAAAACACACCTGAGGTGTACAAAATGTAAGTTATGATAATGATCTGTTCCTCAGTAACAAGCAAAAATGCCTTAAGAGAAAACTCCTGCCAGCAAGTCAGCACATTGCTATTTACCAGACTTATCAAAGGACAAGTTGTACGCGTAAAAAATGCTACACTGCCTCCATAAATGATCCGGTAACAGCTGTGGAGACCACAGGAATGGTTGCATGAAGGAAAAATCAGTCTTTGTCCCAAACCTTGAGGATCAGAGCTGGCTAATGTTTTTTCAAATGTACCTGTGGAGTGGGGTGAAGATTCTGTACAGCTGGGTACGTGGCAAAACCGCGTTAGCTGGGTCATTTGTAAAGGTAGACCCCTGGGGTAGTAGAAACCATGAGTAGGTGACAGGGGTACACTGGTATTTTGATCTTGGTCTAATTAATAGGGTTGTATAGACAGGTTAAAGGAAAAATTGCACCTGCAAACAGCCAAATATAGGTGGGGGCTAACATGAATGAGCCAGCAGTGTGTTTTTTTACCTACCCTGCAAGCATCACCACTCAGTCTACACCAGGAAAAGACGCACCAGGCTCCAGTGCCTTGGCATTTGCTGTGCCCCAGCGGCTTCTTTTTTCCTTGTGCAGTAATGGGATTGCAGAAAAATCACTACCTCCCATAGTGGTTGTAGGATCCCTTTTCAAGGCCCTTTGCTTTCTCTTCCAAGTGTTTTTACGCTCTGTCATGTTCCTCGAAGCTTGCATGATCTTGCCTGGGTCAGTTCATTGAAGGCACCAAATCAAAGGAGTTCAATGCTCATCCTGCAACACTATGTTAGATAACCAGAAATCCTGAAAATGAAATCCATTGAGCAGGCATTGTTTCCACATATAACATTGCTCCCCTCAAATATGCACAGAAATTCTTCAGTGTCTACATCTTTTACCAGCTTTTTGGCTTGCCATGCTTTCTAGGGAGCAGCAGTAGTTGTCCCAAAACAGAATAAAACCACTCTAGGGCAACATGGTCCTTGCAGTGCCATGGCGTCTCTACGGCTGACAGACTCCTGCAGAAGTAAAACTCATGTCCCCATCCCAAACAGACCGATCACATCTCACATACTCACATATCAGCTTCTTTTGGGCAGGTATTTCACTAAAACCCTAAAGAAAGCTACGTGCCACCCACAAGATGATGGTCCCTGTGCAGGCAGCAAACTGCATGGTAGCTACAGGCTCCACATAGTAAAAGAGCATGGGTAAGGAATGAAGACATGTATGGATATCACTCATGTCAAAAAAAGTTATATATATTTTGTGTCTTCTGTGTATATTTAAAAAAGAAACTATATAAAGCATGTGATACTTGTAACCCAACTACAAATATAAACACTACTTATTCACCGAAGTCGTCATCACTTAGCTCCAGATAACTTGAGTAACTGAAAATAACTGCGAATGAAAATTTTTGTGATCAATGATGCTATGAATCTCGGTTGATATCAGATATTAAAATAGTTGCGAAGATGCTTTCTTTAGAACTCACAATATTTTGGTTAGCCTTTACCACCCTCCACTTTAGAATATAAAATCACAAAAGCAACTAGTACAGTGTCAGGGGGAAACAAGGGAAGTAAAGCCAATAAATTTTACCCAGTCTCAATAATCAGATGATTGTCAGACATGTGCAGCTGTTATCTCTGCACTTCAGACTTGTACAAGCATCATCACTACAGAATAAAATTATAGCTACCCCTGGACTATATTTACATTGGCTCACAAAAGTGTGCTTATAGCAGAGCGCTAGTTCCACGTATTTGCATATACTTCATGATGATATCTGTTTTAGGAAATCCACTTGCATGGTGGTGAACTTTATCAAATGGGATGTGCGCTGCTCTGTGAGTATCTCAGATTAAATCAGCCCAACTTCCACATATGTTAGATGCAGGCTGTACACTAACTGAAGGCATTGCCTGATGCTCGTAATTGAGATGGGAGAGGACGGAAGGATCCGTTAGTTTTGATCAAAGCCAGATATGAGAAAATGAATGCATGTTGTTGCGCATTATCTGGCTGACCTGCTAAAAGTTTTTTTTGCCTGGAGCTAGGTAAAGCAAAAAATTTAGAATATCTTTGTCAATGTCTAAAATGAAGCGACGGTCCAGTCCTACACCATTGACGACTGCCCCCACGTAGTCGTCTACATCTAAACTGAACAGAAAAAGCTAGGCAGCTTGTGACAGCTATTCAACTAAAAGCTGAATTGCACTGCGGAAGTGTGTTTCTCTTTAGCCAGCATCTAAAGAAGGAGCCCAGAGTAGCTGAGATAAGGTATCCTCACTGGGTATATCAAGCAACGTGGAGGATGTCAAGCTCTGGTGTCACACAGTAAGACAAATAGTCCTTGCAGCAAGGCCAGAGTGCAAAATGGTTAATGATCCAGCCCTTCTTCTGGCACCAAAGAGACCAATAAACCTGAGTGAGGATGCTGATATCATAAAAGTGAAACTAGTAACACCAGTTTGTGGCAGAAGCTGGGCAATGATTCCTGGCAGTACCCACATCACCCATTCGAGCAAGAGAGTGAGTTCCTTCTTCTTTGCACCTTCTTTCTCAAGACTATGCCAGCAGACTACTTGGCTGAATGGGACATTTTCAGAATCTGTGAATTTTTGAGGTACATATTAGCAAAACATGAATTCAGAGTTTGCAAAGATAACCACTTACAGTGGTAACCAAACTGTAAGTTACACCAGCTCTCTTGACAGAAAGCGGTGGCAGCGTTAACCCAGTCAAAACCAGACAACACCGCTTGCACTTCGAAAGAGATGAGCACAGTAAGTACCACTCCTTATGAAATAGAGAGAGTGACAGATCTCTCATCTCGAGCAGTTTACAAAGAAAAGCTTTGGCCTTTCAAGTAAGCGAGCAGGGATTTAACCTCTCTCACACTGAGCAAGGGGAGCCAGTGGGGTCTGTGAACACACCAGACGTAGGCATGTACTGTAGTAAGGCAGGTGTTCAGAGTCCTAATCCTGCAGATACTTACCTGTGCCTGAAGACACAGTGAAACCAGTGGTACTCCTCATACTGCCAGACCTGACAAGCTGAACAAAAAATATGCCTTTGCTGCATGCCAGGGAGGGATAAAGTGCTGTGCAGGTTCACTGCATGTAGCCGCTGATGGACTTTTTGCTGTGCTGATTGAGCTCGCTTTCTGAAAGTTTGGGTATCTGCACTTAACACATGTCTCAGCTTTGCAGACTCCCCTGTTGATCTGCGTTTTCTGCCAGCAAGTGGCTGTCATAATGTCAGTCTGCAGTGTCTTTCTAAATCTTCTTAATAATCATTGGATCAAATGGATAACCAAAAGTACGCAGTGTGTGGAGACTGTTGATTTCTAACCAGCACTGTGTTGTGATCCTGAAACACTGTGTACCTGAGTGATTAAGGCTTTGAATGTGTGGCAAACAGAGCAGGCATGTAAGAGCTGCATGCAAGAGAAACTGGTGTTTGACACAAGAGGCTGAGACAGTCTCCTGAAGAACAGCCCATGTACACTGAACAGAGTATTCACTGGGGACACGAGAGATGCAAGTCCATGCTGCTTTTGTGAATAACTTCTAGACATTCATTTATGTGCTCTCATTAGAAATTCCCAAAGTGGGGATGACACATATGTTTTGGGTCAGAATCTGGTTTTTGCTTGACCTAGAACAGACATTTTTTGGGTTTTCATTTCTGCAAGAAAAGTAAAATGCAATTTCACTTTGGGTCACATTTGGATTTCTCTGGCAGTTTGATAACAAAATCAAAAAATCAAATATTCAGACACACTTTCTACTAGAAAACTATAGGTCTCGAGTAGACAGAAAATTAGTGGTAAAAATTTTTAGGGCTACGAGGGTGGTGAGGAGACTGGAGCATCTCTTCTATGAGGAAAGGCTGAGGGAGCTGGACTTGTTTAGCCTGAAGAAGAGAAGGTTGAGAGGGGACCTAATAAATGCTTACAAATATCTCAAGGGTGGGTGTCAGGAGGATGGGTCCAAACTCTTTTCAGTGGTGCCCAGCAACAGGACAAGAGGCAATGGGCACAAACTGAGGCACAGGAAGTTCCGTCTGAACATGAGGAGGAACTTCTTCCCTCTGAGGGTGACGGAGCACTGGAACAGGCTGCCCAGGGAGGTGGTGGAGTCTCCTTCTCTGGAGATATTCAAGACCCGCCTGGACAAGGTCCTGTGCAGCCTGCTGTAGGTGACCCTGCTTCGGCAGGGGGGTTGGACTGGATGACCCACAGAGGTCCCTTCCAACCCCTAACATTCTGTGGTTCTGTGATTCTGTGAAAATAACTGCTTTATGAAACTTTACCGAGTATCTACTTAGATGCCATTATGTTCCCATAAAGTATGTGATTCATTTCTTGTTCATGTTCCCATGGAATATGTGGAATTGGGATGCTTGCTGTTCTCATCAGCACAAACTCTCAAGTCCAGGAAGCAAACAGTTAAGCTTCTGCAAAATTTAAGTCTGAGCAGCCGTGTGTGTACTATATTGACTTATGAAGTGTCTCACTTACTCATTGTGCTCATTCTTCATAACTGTAATGAAAATAAGACCCATTGTCTCCCCTTCCCCCTCTTCCTCTTTGGTGTCTTTACTTTTGCCTGAACCTAACAACTACAGATCACCTTCACCTCCTCTGGGCCGAGCTGACCTTCTGCAAAGGGGCCAGCCTGTAGCGATGCTGCTGCAGTTGTTTCCACTCCCTGCTACCCACATAGACAAAACGCAGGAGAGGAAGCCTGGGCAATTAACCTGCTCCTAGCTCCAGCGGTAGGCCAGGGTCCTGTCCTTGGCACTTCTTTCTGGGGGCCAAGTGAGTGGATGCTGAAGGCTGCTGGTCCGTGTTCGCTTCAGCAGGCTTTTGGCACGGGCAGGATGCCTGGAAGAGGAGGTGACTGTAGGTATGACTCAATGCCTGCTAGAGTCACTGGGAGTTTTTCCAAGCTGACTTCAGTGGGGATTATGCTTGAAGACACTTTCCAGGAAGTATATTCCCAGTAAGCCACCACAGCTGAATCTAGATAGGTGTGCAGACTCCAAATCTGGCTGGTAGGCACATTTCCATCGACACTGAAAGCTAAAATCCACCCACCACCAGGCTCCCCCCAGCCCCTCACCAGACCTCCTCAAGGCAAGGGTCTTCCTGGGGCTCCCGTCTGTGTCACCAGCAGCTGCTGCGGTGCCAGCAGTGCCAGGACATGGGGGCTGCGTCCCCCAAGCAGGCAGCTAGGTGAGCAGCGGCTCTGCCAACCCTCTGTTTGGGCAGCAGCCGGGCCGGCGGGCAGAAAGAACAGCCCGCATCCCCTCCTCCAGCAGCCTGTCCCAGCCCCTCTGCGGGAGCCATGCAGAGCTATAAGGAGGTCGGATGTGTCACACTCCATGGTTACAAGTGAGGGTACTAATTAATGCTTGGGGTATGTATACGATCTCGAATTTAGCAGAAGGCACACCTACAACAGAGCTACTCCCACTGCAAAAAGACTCTAAAGAGAAGAAACAGGGTGTCTGTTGGTGAAGTCCTTGGTGGACATACACTTGGCCTCATGCTCAAGCTACTTTCAGTAGCACCATGCCACCCTTTGCACAAATCAGAAGCCCTGCCCTTGCACGTGCTGGAAAGGGCAGTACTGAGCTTTCGTCCAGGATGCTGGGGGCTTTCTAAGCTACCAGGAGGACTGGGGCAGCACGAGGAGCTGAGGGAGGAAAAGAGGAACACACAAATGGCTCTGAGACTTGGCTGGCACCCCCTTACACTCAGCTGCGGTGCCCTGACAGCCTCAGGCTGCCCCAGCAGTGGCTCAGGGGTGGTGCAGGGGGCACGCAGGGACTGCCACAACCCCGGGGAGCTGGGACTTGCTGCAAATACGGCTCCATTCCTGTCGCGTCGGGCCCTTGCTTGCCTCGTTTTGTATCCTCACTTGACACAAACCCTTTCTAGCCACTTTCCAAAACCTGCTGCTGCAAAGATATTATTAGAAGCAAGTAGACTCGGAGCTCTTCAAGTAGTGTGCAACACCAGGCTGGCCAAGCCTGAGGGTCCTGGGGTGGCTGGCACCAGCCAGGGACCCCGGGCAGGACTCGGTGTGAGGGCTGATGGTGTGGGGCAGGCAGCCCCCTCGATGGGGCTGACAATGGCCCCACGTGGCTGACCCTGGCTCGGCTCCATGCTTCCCACAGCCTTTGGCCAGCGGGCATGCCTGCATGCCCAGGTCCCCAGGCCAACCCACCGCCTGTCCCCAGCACTGCCAGGTGCTCCAGGCTGCATATGAAAAATGTTTGCACCAGCGCTCTATGAAGCAGTGTTTCACAGCCACGAGTCTGGCTGCAGTGCACACATGGTGAGACATGCCCTTGAATACATTTCAAAGAGTGGAGGAGGATCTGGGACTTCTTTTAAAAAAAAAAAAAAATTACTGTATGTCTCCAAAGTAAGATGATCTCAGTGATATCTAGACACCAAGTGTATCTCTCCTGGAAATATCAAGTTACACTCTGGGTTCTGGTGGATGCTTTTTGAAATATAAGCTATGGGAGGTGACTGGTTGACAACCAAGGCGAAGGAAATCACAAAGTAAGATAAAGCTGATTGACAGGAGATATAGCTACCTACACGAAAGTAAATTTGACAAGGATTGGAGGAAAGTTTGCGTCTCGACACTTCTAATACAAGAAGAAAATGGTTGGAAAATATTTACTACACATGTCCAGCTCAAACTTCCTGTGGACATCAATGAGTGTGAACCTGTGTATGTGCTTTACTGTTGAGACACTCAACCATCACATCTCAGACACCCATTTCAAGGGAAAGTTCCTCAGGAAGAGCAGCCAGGGCTGAAATAACAACATCAAGGAGGAGAAATTGGCAGCTCTCCATAAAGCTTGCTTCAGCTTACCACTTGTTCCAAGACGCCAGCCCAATGACTGATTGCGGGAACGCTGAGGACGCGTGGTCCAAATAGAGCCGCCGTGACCGACTCCCTGGCCAAGGGATGGAAAGAATAACCAAGCTACCAGTCCGGCTTTGCTCTAATATGTATTTATGCTCAGCTTTGGGGATGGGAGTCAACTAAATAATTGCAGACCTTGTTTACTTATTGTTCTGTTCATGTGACTGCCTGGATCCAGCCCTTTTATTGCTGCAAATAAAGGAACCGCTCTGCTCTCGCTGTGGTGGCTGCCGCTGAGGTGCCTGCCTGCCTGTGCAAGAGGCTGTGCAGCATGACAGCTGCTGCTGCTGCTGCTGCTGCATGGAGGGGGGCCTCAGCAGGGCTGGCTTTGGGGAAGCTCCCCTGGGGCGATGGAGCAGGTCTGCACTCCCCAGAAGCATGCATGCTCGGAGAAGTCATCCTGCACGTGGAAATGTGCTCCTACTTGTCCCACAGAAAATCCCAGCAGGAAGCAGGAAAAAGGAGGGAGCCTCCTCCCAAGTATCGCTTTCCACATCCCACACTTTTTCACCTCTGACCCAGAGATGGGTCAGCGCTGACACAACAGCGAGACAGAAAAGCCAGTTCAACATTACGCCAGAAATCCTCCCTTTGGCCCCTGCTGCTGCATGCTTACAAGCTGCCAAGGACCAGCCTTACATCTGTGCGCTGCTTTAATGACAATTAAACTGTTTTTTTAAAGAGTTTAAGCAGAATGCAAACTGTAAATGGACTTCTCCTGGTGACTTGAAATCTCACTTTTAAGACAGAATTCTTTATTTTCTTTTAAGCCTCACAGCCTCAGCATTGCAACATTACTCACAATCCTGCATAGGCTCAAGCCTTATAAAGTAGGGCACAGAGACCATAGGCCAGAAATGCAAAGAAATCTGTTTTCTGATGCTCCTGCCAGCAGGGAATTTCTCGCGTGCCCGCCAGCATGCAAGCACTGTCACATCATACTTCTGTATGTGCCATTCTGGCCCTTTGGATTATGAGCAGGGAGAGAAAAAAGACCCTGAATAGTGCTGGAGAACTGGAAACCAAAGCTGTGGAGTTTCCAGCATGACGTGCCACTCTAGAAACCTGTAAGACTTTTTGATAACAAGGAAATGAGGGCATATTTGGAAATATGTGAGTGAGGGATGGTACGAGGCCTGAACACCTCAGGCTGACTATAAACCGAACAGTAGATGAATCCATAGACATGCAGCAGCTGTGAGCAAAACACGGTAACCTGTCACAGGGAAAAACCCTAAACCTGTGATTTTGCAGTGATTTTGTTCTCCCGGACAGACATGTTCTTCACCTAACTGGGCAGATCACAATTTACTGTCAGTACAGCGTGTTTTAAGTTTAGCCGTTTGCCCTGTTCATGAATTGGACTTAACCTTCTTGCAACATCTTAGCAGCTCAGAAGTATTTGGTAAAGGGTTGATGTAACCAAGCCTTAGCCTTTCATTGGCTCGGGGATTTTTTACATCAACTATTTACTATAGCAAATCGTTCCCTCAAATGTGTGGGCTGTCTTTGTTCTGTGATTACGTGAGTGCTAATTTCTAAAGAAGAGGAGCACAGCCATGGAGAATAACGCGGCACCTGACCAAGGAATCAGGGACTCAGGAAGAGCACCAAAAGTCGTGTATCCGTCTGGCTGGCGTTTCAGAGCTGCAGATATTTTTGTGAACGACAGCAAAAAACTTACAGACAAATAATATGTCTGTGAGTTTATTCACAAGAACATTTAAAAATCACTTTATTGTGATTTGGCCAGTTCTGTCACAGCTGGGTATGTCTTCCTGCTGAAAAAGTAAATAATGTCAGCTTATTTGTCACCAGTTACCTATAGGTAAATGCAAATCAGTACAATTGAGTCTCATATTGTAATAAGCCAAAGAAAAACTGCTGTAATGGACCAGTATGGTTGAAGAAGGCAATATGTTTTCGTACAGAAGGCAATGTATGAAGCAGCTTTTTGAGCACGTCCTGGGAACACCCAGTCTATGGCATGTACCATAAACATCACTGCACCATCTGGGACTGACAGCATTACTGAACATTTAGAAGCCTTCAAGAGTAAGGCATGCCTTTCTGCATTGTGCAAGAGGGGAAAGAGAAAGAAAGGTGAAGTCAGGGCATTGCCAAAGCTCTGTGTCTGCATTTGCATGGACTCTGCCAAGGAAAGTGGGTCCCGGAGCCAGGCAAGCATTGGCAAGAACTGGCATTAGGGCACAATGGCGAGGCGGGGAGGACAAAGCCCCGACCAAAGCAATGTCAAGTGAATATGGGTTTTATGTGAGGCCGAGATGTCTTTAGTCAGGTGGGACTGCCGAGGGTACAAGCGGCTTTTAACAGCTTTCGCCCATGCAGTCCCACGCACCGGCCAGGGCAGGGGGCAGGAGTGGGCTGGAGCACGCCCTGCACATCTGCAGACCAGGCACAGCAGGATCCACACCAGGAACACTCCCCAGTCACCCTGTGGCCTGTGCCGGCAGAAGCACATCCTTCGCGACTGTGTGCGTAAGATCATTTTTCAAGTGCTTGGCCAGCTAATTCTATCAGCAGGCTCACTTTAACATACTGAGGGGTGCAGAGGGCTGATTTGGGTTTCTCTGGCCTCAAATCTGTCCTTACGACCCAGCTGGGAACTAAGATGTGAAAGGGTGAATTAACTCGTGGCAGCCCCAGGAGAGCAGTAAAGGAGGGTATGATCCAACAACACTTTCCTCCTCCGTATGTTCTAAGTGGTGACCAGGAGGCTTAGTCTCCCTTGAAGATCAAGGCTCAGAACCAGGCACATCCTGAGAGCACCCATAGAATAGGAAAGACTCACAGGATAATCTAGGTTGGAAAAGATGGCTGGAAGCCATCCAGGCCACCTTCCTGCTCAAAACAGGGTGAACTAACCCCAAAGTGGGAACACGAATGTTTCATGCCAAGCTTTGAGTATCTCCAGGGACGGGGATGCCCAGCCTGCCCCAGTCTTCAACCCCCTTGGGAAAGAAACATTTTTGTTTACGTCTTTTTCCAGTTTCCCTTGCTGAAATTTGCTGCAGTGTGCCTCTCGTCCTCTTGCTGCACAAGACCCAGCAGAGCTTGGCTCCCATTGTTACTGCAACCACCCATCAGGGAGTTGAAGACAGCAATAGCACAAGTGCCCCAGCCCTCTCCACGCCTGGACTCGTTCCAAGTTATCAGCATCTTTCATGCACTGGACGAAAGACTCCAGCTGCAGCCTCACCAGTGCTGAGGAGAGAGAAAAAGAAATTACGTCCCTCGATGCAAACCAGAGCACATTTGGCTTGCTGGCTGGCACACGCAACGTGCTGGCAACCAGGACACTCTTCGCCTTTTCTGCACAGATGCTGCTTTGGCCGGGCTGTTGCGTGGGGTTATTCTGTCCTAAATGATGGATTTTATGTTTATTTCTGTCAGGGGGTTCCTGTTAGCTCCAGCTTGCTGAGGCGACCCTGAGCAGCGGCGCTGCCCTCCTGGGTAAAGACAGCTCCTCCACAGCCCATCCTCAGACTCAGTCAGGATGCTCTCGTCCCAGCATCCCGCGCTTTGCCAAGGCTGGGACAAATGGCCAAATTCTCGGGCGGTGGAAATCATACCAGCTATGCTTATCATGTTGGCTTTGTAGTCACTGCAATACCTAGCAATTGTGGACCAGCACCGCCTTCGAAGGCAAAGGAGAGGGGAATTTATGCCTAATAAAATTACTTTTCTCACTTACAAAGAAGTGCTTTATAGAGTCTTTTCCTAAACGTGGCAGGGGGTTTCCATGCGAACGTTTTCAAACCCATTTCTGGTAAGTTCACAATGCTTTCAACATTCATTGTTAGCAGATTTATTATTTATGCATTTTTTACTAGTAAAGAATTCCTAGAAAATATTTGTTGTCAATTTTATAAATTGACATGATACTCCCTGAGGATTTTTTTCTACACACAGAATCAAAATCTTCCTTTAAAAGTTCTCCCTAGTAAAACGCAAACTAATTGTTCAGCTTTCTTCTTTCCTTTGAGGCACAGCAACCCAGGAGCAGAAGTGGTTTTCTGCTGGCTGATTTCCTGCAGTGTTGCACAGTTCGTTTTCTCGTCTCTTGTTTTTTAGCAATTAGTTTGTCTTTAGCTGTGCCCTCATGATTTCAATTTATTTTTACAATGATATTTTAAAGAAATATTATAGCCGTTGTAGGCCTGCAATGTTAGGGGCAGGCATTCTGGATCTAAATTTGGCTTTCTTTCTAAGCTGAAGTGAACAAAATTAATTTCTAACTACATCCAGTAGCGCTTTTTTGCCCACAAACTAGTTTAAAAACTTAAGACGTAATGCACATCAACATGTCAAAAGTCAGAACACGAAGAAGTTTATTTTCCTTGTTTCTCCTTCATTAAGATGAAATATTGAGTCAGGCCCATCCTTAAAATAACTACAGACCCACCACCCTCTTCTTTAATGCAAGTTTTAATTTTTTTTCACAGGGTGTGGTTACTAAAGGGTATCAGGCTCTGCAAGCACACTTTTGCTCTGAAGTGCTGTCTCCATTTTAGCTGATGCAAGGTTTCAAACCCAGAGATGAAAAAATTACCATGAGCTCCAGACATTTACCTCCTGGCGACATGCACTAAGCAGCCAGTTTTGTAAGAAAGGTCACCTTGCCTGTGGCTTCAGCTTAGCCTGGAAAGAATATGGCCAGTGTATTTGGCCCACAGAACTCTGTTTCTGCAGAAGAGGTTGTGGCGACCCAGGGATTTGTCAGGACTGCTCAGAAAGCCAAAGCCAGCCTGGGTGCAGAAGCTGTCTTCACAGCATCCACACTTTTTGGGCAAGCCAGATACAAGTGTCATTTACTACAGTTCTCTTCCAAGGCACTAGAGAAAGATCATATCCAGTCTTTCACAGGAAAAAAAAAATACAGACATATCCTTAGGAAAACACAATGGTGGAATTAAAATTATCTTCATTTTACTAAGACTTGTCAGGACGTTGCCCCCTTGCTAGGTGCTGTAAAACCTTTGGAGAACAAAGTCCTTCCTGTGTGGGTAAAGTATCACTCCGTGCACAGCTAATAAGTAACACAAGGATCAGATTCGGGGCAAGGGACAAATAACAGTAATCAACTCTGCAAGCCTTTCCATCATGTCCCCACTTAAACAGGTGTAAACAAAGGAGCATCACCTCGCAGCCGAGCATCTCATGCTGGCTGTCAGGCTCCGCCAGCCACCCATGGCATCCATCGCAGCCCTCGGACCTCGCGCTGCATGCAGCACACGGGGCAGATCCGTGCAAGGCTCTTCTTTTATGAAGAGCAAACAGTCCCAAAGTTTATAGATGAATAGTTTCCCAAACTCTGTGGTTGTTGTATCTTGCAGGGGTCGCACCTATTAAAGAGCTTGCAAGCCCTTTGAAGAAAATTGTGAATCGCAATCACATACACAATGGCTACGCTTCAGTTTTGTCTCTTCCCTGTTTCATTTTTAATTTTGGCTGCATTACTGCCATGACAGCAAACATGCCTTTGTCCTTTTCAGTCTGCATGACTGCGTGTGTGGGTGAGTGTGCATAGTTGGAGCAACAATGCACATGCTTACAAGATAGATAACACTTGTTGGCTAATCATCCTTGCCAAGGAGAGAGAGTGAAGACAGCGGCTGAGGTAACTGTACAGGAATGCAAAGTACCCAGCACTGGTGCCATGCTGAGTTTCAGTCCCCCACGCATGCTTGAAAAACTGTAAGAGTGCACAGTGCAATCCTCATTAAGGTAGAAAGGGCAGACTGTACTTCTTGGAAGGGTGGTGTTCCTTCTCCTATTAAAAGGAGTGTAGAGGTCCAGCTGCAGAATCAGAAACCCACTTCCCCACTTCCTCTTTCACACACTGTGTAGAAAAATCAGCAGGTGCCAATGAAGGTGGGTTTTCTCGTTCTGCTTTTTTTTTGAAGTAAGCTGCACACAACGTTTCCATACAGGAATCTAATATTTCAACATTCAGACCTAGGTGTTGCCTCTAATTAAAAGTACATAGCAAAAGTAAACACTGAAACAGTTTCCGGGAGGAGTAGAAGCTAAATAAAGCTGGAGACAACTACACCATAAGGTAACATACCACAAGACTTTTTTATCCTGCCCAACAAATAGGGATATATCTTGGCTACACCATGCCCACACCTTCCAAAAGGATATCCAGCTAAGCATAGGTGTTTCAGATCCTTCAGTGACACGGACTGCACTGGCGTGATTCTTGTAAAGCCGTGTGGAGGTCGTAGTTCTCATTATTGTACAAATAGCAGGGGAAGTCAAGGATGGGATAAATCGCTCGGGACTCCAAAGCACCCTTGCAGCCTCCCAAGGAAGGCAGTCGCATGAATGCTAAATTTAGCTCTCATCTCATCCCATTGAATTGGACGGAGCTGCCACCAAGGCAGTTTGGCCCAATGTTTACGGCTTCCTAATAAAGTTAATCACAGCATCGCTCCTTTTCCAGCAGCAGCACACTCTCTGTGAATTACGTAAGGGTGGCAGTTTGCAAAACTGTTTTCAGTGGCTGCTCTTTCTTTCTGAGTTTCAACTCTGTAACAATATACTGCTATATGAATACATTCATAAGCAGAGGCCTCATGATTCCTTCAGCTTCTGCAAAATTTAGTATTTCTCCAGTGTCATTGCACGTTCCTGATAAAGAGTACATGTAAAGTGATAAGGTCCCAACAACCTTGCCTCTATTGTATGATTTGGGTGAGAGAAAGAAACTCTTCAGGTTTACTCAGCTTTATTTGACATAATTTTGTTGGCTGTTGGCTCCTCAGTCTGGGACTCCTGAATACTCAGGGCTCCCTGCTTATTTACCAATAGCTGGGCTGTATAAAATAATATTATCTTTGCCAAACACCTAAAGATGAAAACATTTCTTGGGAACTAATAGAAATGGTGCTTTGCTGCAGGTAACCCTTAATTATGGTTTCAGACAATGGCTGCCTTCCTGCGTCTTTGCCGAGGTCTACATGTTCAGTCCAGAATTCAGGAAACAAATTGCAGCCTCTGCCTTTAAAGTCTCTCCTGACCTCTGTCCCATCACTACCAGAGGTCCTAACACTTGTCTGCATGCAGCCATACTGAGACAGTTCTCTTGGCAAAGTAGGCTGAGAGCCAGCCTGGCTAGCCACCTTGCCAAAGTGACTTTTAAGTAGTGTAAAGCCTGCATTTCTGGGGCTTTTCTGCCCATATAAATTAGAATAAGCCTCCAGGTGATGAAATTAGGTGACACTGGAAAGCACCTGTACTGGCATATCACTATGTTGGACATAAGGGAGAGCATGGGGAAGAACTTTCACAGGAAGGGAAGGAAATGTTGATCCCACCAAGAACCAACATCTCTTCTTTTTTCAGTTTGCAAGGAATTTCTACCTCTTCTCTGAACATGCCCACATCCTGGTCATGGTATACAGCTTTTCACAGAGAGCTCTCCCTGCCTAGTCATACCACAAGGTTTAGTGGTGGCCTTGGTGCCGTTAGGAAAACAGTTGGACTCAAAGATCCTAAGGGTCTTTTCCAACCTAAATGATTCTACGACTCTATAAATAACCTCTTTCTGACCTGCACATAGAACATCGCTTCCAGTGTCTGTGAAAAGTTGCTGGTTATAATTTCTGCTTTCATGGAAAATGTTCCTCCAGATGAAGTTAATTTATATCTCTCCCTGTATTTTAAGTCACAACAAAGTGTTTCTGCATTAATCAGATACCACTGAACATTATCACTCATCTTTGGCAGTAATGAGGCTGTTATGTTTGCCTTTTCTGACTTCAGTGGCAATAACAGGCATTAAATAGTTATCAAAGTACAATTATCAAATGCATACATTGAACTGCAATCATTGCTCCTTTGTAAGCATTATAGCCCTTCCTGAGTTCTAAAATATTCTAAAATATTCATCAAAAGAAAAAGGTCTTCCTTCCAGACAAAATCAACAGTGAAGTCTTACGCTCCCCTCATGGGGAAAGCGTACCTGTAAGTGTGATTACTGGACTCTTGCACCCTTGCAATGATGTCTCTGCCGTTAAAAGCTAACAGAATACGTAGCATGCCCTTCCATTTTTCTGTCAAAAAGGAGAGGGCAGGGAGCCGAACAACCCCCTTCTTTATGCACTTCATCTCTACACTTCCAGGAACTCTCTTTTTCTGTATTTCTGAGGGTACAGCCCTTCTTCAGGGACCTTTTTCACAGAATCACAGAATCACAGAATAGTAGGGGTTGGAAGGGACCTCTGTGGGTCATCTAGTCCAACCCCCCTGCCGAAGCAGGGTCACCTACAGTAGGCTGCACAGGATCTTGTCCAGGCAGGTCTTGAATATCTCCAGAGAAGGAGACTCCACCACCTCCCTGGGCAGCCTGTTCCAGTGCTCCGTCACCCTCAGAGGGAAGAAGTTCCTCCTCATGTTCAGACGGAACTTCCTGTGCCTCAGTTTGTGCCCATTGCCCCTTGTCCTGTCACTGGGCACCACTGAAAAGAGCTTGGCCCCATCCTCCTGACACCCACCCTTCAGATATTTGTAGGCATTTATAAGGTGCCCTCGCAGCCTTCTCTTCTTCAGGCTGAACAAACCCAGTTCCCTCAACCTCTCCTCGTAGGGGAGATGCTCCAGTCCCCTCACCATCCTTGTAGCCCTCCGCTGGACTCTCTCCAGTAGCTCTTCATCCTTCTTGAACTGGGGAGCCCAGAACTGGACACAGTACTCTAGATGAGGCCTCACCAGGGCAGTGTAGAGGGGAAGGAGAACCTCCCTTGTCCTGCTGGCCACACTCTTCTTGATGCACCCCAGGATCCCATTGGCTTTCTTGGCAGCCAGGGCACACTGCTGGCTCATGGTTAACCTTTTTGTCATGCTTTTCACCTGCCTGTGCACTTGCCATGTACCTACTGCCAGTACCTGAATGTCAAGCATTTGGCCTTAAAGCACTGTATACTGAAAATATATATTGATGCCACAGCTAGGCACAGAAAGTCCCAGGACTGCAATTTTCTTAAGAGTATCAGACAGAAGAAG
The DNA here is from genome assembly GCF_030867145.1 of Opisthocomus hoazin. NCBI lineage: Eukaryota > Metazoa > Chordata > Aves > Opisthocomiformes > Opisthocomidae > Opisthocomus > Opisthocomus hoazin. The sequence continues at coordinate 44,643,363 of NC_134454.1, forward strand.
GATCCTGATGTGCTTGCCCTTTTCTGATACTCTTCTGTAGACATCTGCGCTTGGCTACTGACAGAAAAAAAGGTATTAGGCTGGATGGACCTTTGTTCTGAACCTGTATGGTTATGTATTTTGATGAACTTTGTCTAAAAATCAAGATACGTTGCTCACTGTTCACCTATGTGAATACTGTAAAGCATACTTTTGAATGACATGTTGCTACAACATTATCTGCTAGGACGAAAGCACTGATGACACCTAAATGAAACCACAGAAGTCAGAAGTGACAAAGATGTGTTATATTATCTAATCTGTCCTGACAATGTACAGTATGCCCTATGACTTTTTTGTGATTTTTCCGGTTTACTTTTAAAAACTGTTTTAATGCAGCACAGCAGAGTCTAGCATTGGTACATCTAACTGGTATCTTAGGAAAAGAATAAATACAAAGAACTATTAAAAAATAAAAATACAGCCCAAACAACTGGAAGTAACTGGAATGACAATGAATCTTTTAGGAATAGGTCACATTTCAGATATAACATTATCTTTTTTCTCTTTTTGTTTAAATGTTGGCTTTTTAAATAATAGATTAGGCACCAATAACAGTAGCAATGAAGGTCTTCAGATGATAAAATCCTCCGTTCTTCAACATTACTTGTGTATTCTAAATGTGTCAAGCCCGTCTCTGGTACTTGGAAGCAGAAAGTTGGTAAGGAGACACTCTCTGCAAAAACGAGAAGGGGTGGCATTAGCACACTTTTAACAGGGATGATTATTACAGGCAATTAGGCTACATAATTGCCCTAGGAGAGGAAATCATCTGCTGCTAAGAAACAAAGAAACCTTAGTTTCCAGTAGCAGCCCCTACCAGCTGATGTGCTGTTGCTCTGAAAGGCTTTATATAAGTGTATTTGGTAACCTCAATTGTGGGCTATATTCAGTTTTCATTTCAGTAAACAATATGCCCGTGGCAGATTAGAATACTACTGTGAAAGCTGAATCAGGTGGCTGCTTTCTTCTGTACTTTCTAGAAAAAGAAATTCTATCTCCAGCTTGTGGAGAGAACTGCAGGTTCTTAAATTTTGCCCTAGTCATCTGATTTTCCCTGCAGCTTCAGACAGTCGTGGGGAACCTGTCCATGCTGTGCTTTTGGCAGGTAAGTGGTTGTCTCAGTGTAGATAAATCAGCCGGGCGATGGGGAGCTCTGTGTGGCTGGGGCAGGGAGAAACCCCCTTCCCCTGGTGCTGGGTGGCTTGGCCACCTCCGGATCCCCGGGGCTGAAACAGCCCTGCAGCCGCTGCACCTTGGGCACCTCAGGGAGCAACAGCCGCCGACATATTTGCTACCTTGTCCTGCATTTAGTTCAGCCCCTGTCAGAGAGGCGCTGACTCTGTCCCTGCAGAAGCCTAAAGCGGGCAGCCAACGCTTACGGAGAGGCCCCCGGGAAGCCTGGAGCAGCCCGCGGCTGCGTGGGGAAGCTGCGCGGATACGTCTGCGGCTGTGGGCTCTGCAGAGGCAGCAGCACGGGATGTGGGCCTCAGGGGGGAGAAATGCAGGTTTGGGAGGTGGGGAACCAGTTCTTGCAAAACGTCCTTAACCAGCCGAGGCTTGAGTGGGAACGTCAGCACTTTTGGGAGCGGAGCGTGCTCCAGCATCTTCTCCGCAGGGTCCTCCTGGATCTGGCCTGCACGGGCTTATTATCATAATTAACACTGCAATTTGCTTGAAACGACACACCACAGTAAGTTATTAGTGATTCAGGTGAAGGTACGGCAGGGCCAGTCCTATGTTTACTTCGTAAACAAAGCATCGTATGAGCCTGGAGTTCCACGTGGACGATCACCTGTAGCTCAGGTGGTGCAGCAGGGCTGTTACAACGTCCACCAGCTCTGGACCCGGTTCCCTCTGGATGCGTATCTTCACGGCTGACTGTGCACACTGCCTGAGGCTGCTTCTGCAGCAGAAGCATTTAGAAATCCTTTCTCCAAAGAGGATTTTCTGGAGTCCACAATAAGTTAGGAGCACACAGGGCAGGCCTGGCATCAGTCAGGGCACTGAGTTGCTGTGATCTATCCAGCCACCTTTTTTTACGGATCTTGTAGGGCTTAGCTGTTTTGGTGAGCTCTGGACCTGTGGCCAGCTGGTTCAAAAATTCATTGTGGAGCTCTGTATAAGGGGTTCAGTGCTGCAATCATAGGTATGGGACACCTGCTCCTGTCATCAAACTTGTGGCCATTTACCCACCTGATGCCATCCACTCAGCCATATCTTTCCAGCTGTGCTTCTTCAATAGGCAGCTTCTGCTGCTTCTACACTGAGGCTAGGTAAAGCACCACTTAGCTTCCCTTGCAAACCAGTTACAGAGCAGCGTGTAATTCTTATTGGTTAGATATGGAATGATCAGGAGGTCAAAACTATATTATACCATTTTTTTGAAAAGCACCACACCGCATTGCCTTTAGCTGCTTTGCAAGACAAACTCTTGTCCCAACTCACTCCCTTTGTCCTTGAATAAATTCGGTGATATCTCATCAGCTCCTGCACCTCCAATGCCAAGTCATGAGCCCTTGATACCAGTGAATTGACAATTATTGAGAAGCGCAGCACGAGACAAATATTTCTATGAAAACACAGCCCAGACCCATGGGAGAAGTAGAGATAGAGGAGGTACAAGAGTTCAGAAACCCTTTGCGTAATTTTCCAAGTGTTGCTGTTGTTTTTCCACTAAGTGGCCTGCCCCACAGGAAGTGTGTAACACAGCCAGACCTTCATACCACAATATCAAGTTTGTTTGTTGGGGTTTTTTTTCTATTAAAAAGGGCAAGCTTGCAGAAAGAGGCAAGCCAGGGAAATCCAGTCTGCAGCAGTGTTCCAGTGGTAATTTATCTTCTGACAAAAGATGGAGCAGAGCACACAAAGATAAAATACAACCCTATTTATATAGTGTCAGACTTGAATCATTCTGCATCACCTTCCTGTGTATGTATGCAGCAACACTTAAGGGTGAGATGCTCTTTTGAGATGCTCTTTTGCACACACACCACAAGGATACATGCACTCTTGTTTAGGTAAAAGCCTTGTGTCTCTTCTAGAAATATGTCTAAATTATTTTACAAGTACAACTATCGTGATTAATTGCTAGCATTATTTATGGATTTATTTAATTCAGCCACCCAGCTCCTGCAGTGCTTCTCAGGACTTAGCTCTAAAGTACAAAAATTTTTACGTATTTCACATATCTCGAACTGCAATATGCAAAACCTTACAAAAATTCAGGAAGTACCTTAGCATAGGCATAAAAACATGACATCCTTCCCAATTAAACAGTATTTTCACATGTGTTACAGGCCATGCAGAATGGCTCTGCACCTGAAAGCTGTTTTAGGTATTATAAAAGCAAACAAACAGCACTTTTAAGAATGTATTTAAATGAAGATAGGAGATTCTGGATTGGAAGATGCCTCTTTCCAGAGGGCCACGTAGTCCACCTTTGATCTAAATTAGACTTACTAGCCAAGTGGTTAAGGAGACCTGGGACAATTTTTGTCGTCACCTTTAATAGGCAGAGAGCATGCTTCTGTTACCCACAGCCCCGAAGCACAACCAAGCACCTGTTTTTAAACTTGTGCGATTCAGTACAACTCGGTGAGGCAGTGACCTATGCAAGGCTGAGCCTGGCATCAGTGAGCATGAGCAGCTCCCACCCCACAGGGGACAGGCTGTGCACAGCCCGTCTGTCGTTCCTCTGCAGCACTCCAGGAGGGGCAGAGTCCCCATAACACAGTCATTTAGTACAAACCATGCAGTGCTTGTTATTGCGTTCTCCTTTGGTAGTTTATTTGAAGGACTTCATAGCGCAACAGAAACAGAGCGCTATGTAAGGCAGAAAACATATGTATTATTGAAGGATACAACCGGTACTTTGGAAAAAGTGAAGGGCCGTACCATCCCTCTGTTTTCAGCTGCATCCAACTATCTTGCACTTCATTGCTCTCTTTCCATAAACATGCCTTCAACAGCATGAAACAACCTATAATGACAGTATGCATTTTTTTGACACATAAATCCTTACATGCAGAAAAACAGCCTACAGTAAGGAGTTTCCTTTTAACATATGTGGACTTTAAGCACAGAAATGTTGTACAACAATACATATTGTCACTAGTAAAAGATCTCACAGTCTCCCATTCAGTAGCTATCAATCATCTCCTACCATGCAATAAGATGCATCACCTTTTGCTTATCTATATCAAAAAAACGCTTTGTGACATTGCCACGATTTAATCCACTGATTCAGATCTCTATGTAATATTTTCTCTTGGGGAAGAGTCCTATTCATCCTTATGTCATCTGGGAATCACCTGCAAGCATTGCATACCATTGTACCTACGAAGAAGGCCCGGCCGCGTAACAAGCAGCAACTGAAGAGGAGAGGTTCCATGTGGGGGACAGGCCCAGCTTTGGCCAGCACAGGACTCACACGGTGCCCCAGCTGTCCTAAAGGGTGGCATGGCAGTGGGACAGGATCACCACGCGTGGCCCGTGGAGACACCTGCTCCTCAGGCACAAAGGCAGAGGGCCAGGAAAAGCCGTCCCAACGCTGCCAGTAGGGCAGTGCTGGTCTATTACCAAAAGAAAAAAAAAATCTTTGGCAACCACTTCTAGAAATAGTCCCATTCATCGTTCTTGCCTCAGAAACAATTAAGTTCAGCAAGCTGCTGCCAAAGCAGATTTTTAACCCTGTTAATTCAAGAGCATGCAATTGTTTAAAGCAAATCGGTACGTGTATTACACTAAAATCTCTTCTTCTGTGAAAAGTAGGCCAACGTATTTATCTTCTTTTATTGCCAAGACTTGCCTATTTATTCTTAATCAGCAAATAATTGTGCTGTGTGTACCTCAAGTGTGGTCCCATGAACTGAATGCCCAATAGCAGCTGGAAAGCATTAGCTGGTCCCTTAGAGTCTGTCTTCTGGCTTCGTTTCTTCCAGGAGAAATCCTGTTTGCATGCTCCAGCTCCGTTCTGCCATGTGAACCAAAGCAGGTTAGTAGGCAAAGATCCACAGATTCATTTCAGCCACTTGACCGATACAAGATAAAACACTTAAGCAGCTGTGCCCTAACACTACACACTCTTCAGCAGAAGAGTAAACCCTCAAGTCTGGCGTGTTAAGTTTACAGCTATACAGCGAAGTAAGCTGATCGGTTGGAGAGTTTTGAGTTTGGGGTCACAGCTGAGCATACAGGTATTTGAATGTACCTCGTAGCTGTCTAATTGAGGCACCTTGTTTCTGGAAGACAAATTTGAAACTTGGCACCTTAATTACTTGCTCGGGCATTTAAACAGAAATTACTAAGCATCATTGCTTCCTACTGGCTTCTGTAGGATGGGAAAGGCTGCTATAGCTTAGGTGCCCCAAAACAGCGAGTGAGAAGCAAACCTTAGACTCTCTGCTCTGAAAATTCTTAAGTTAGCTGTGTGGTGGGACACTAAAAATTGCTTCTGATATTGAAATTCATCTTGGGTGTTCTTTGTTAAATTTTATCACTATTCTGCAATGGATTAAATCACATGGGACTTTCCACAGGGAGTTACAAAAGGTCTTCTCGAAAAAAGGGTGGCTTTTTTCTCATCAGTTGTAGCACGCAGGAAATGTTCAATCAGTCAGTAATCCTCTTGTTATATCTCTATAGCTATCTCTCCAACGCAGGGAAAAAAAAAAAAAAACAGTTGCACAAACTAGTTTTGAATCATCCATGCGCACTCATACTGACTTTCCAAGGTGATGATTTCAAAGTAAAGTCAGCTCTACAGAGAAGATTAGACACACAGAATAAAGTAAATTTGTGTTCTTTCCACGCATAAAAAGCTGAAAACAAGAATGGCAAAACAATCATATGCCAGTGCAGTGCGAGATTGGAGGAGATTTTATAGGAACTGCAACTGCTATATCCAGGACCTGATTATACTTTTAAAGATATCAATACATTCAAATTAACACTTCGTATACACTCCAATTTTCTGAATGTCATGTGTAAGGATGTCTTAGTGCAGGACAAAGAAGAACAATAGGAGTGAATAATATTCACTCATTCAATGTGAAATAATTACACACAAAGTATTAACTCAGCTTTTCCAATACCTTATCATCGCATGTTCAGACTTCACAATGCGAGCAAATCATACCTGCCATGATGAAATGGGTAAGGAATGAGCAGGAATGAGAAGCGGTTTTCATAAAAACCTGTAGAAAGAATGGCTCCAGTGAGGTGTATGTACTGCCAGTACATCTCCATCCCTCTGCCAAACTCGGTTTCTGCCATCGCTGCTTTACAATGAATGAGGTGCCGTGGACACCTAGTCAAGAGCACAGTTGTCCACAATGTGTGTCCCTAGAAGGAACACAATATTCACACTTCCTTCTCCACACATCGCTCTTGCTTGCACATGTGACGGTGTTTGCTTCCGCTAGTAACACACTGTCTGTGTACCGGCCGTGGTTTAACCTGGGCACATGCTGCTCTTTCCTCCTGATGACAGGGGATCTGAGAGCTGGAGTTAGTAGATTTGTTGACATGAGCCAGGTCTCCCTTAGGTGTCAGAAAGTGGTGCTATGGTACATTTCTGCCACCAGCACTTTTGCAAAGATTGTCTCCTTGCAGAACGTACATCATTTCAAACAGCCGCCACCTATGACTAAAGCTCCACCGGTTTGCAGAACTCCAAGGCTGGAAGAGGTCATGCCAGTGCTCTTTCCCTGAGCATCCAGTGCTATAAACGCTGTTTGAGCCGGTGGTTTAGCATATGCACAGATTTTATGCAAACATCATTCCATGCAGCAGTTTGCCTGCCTCTGTCTGATACACTTTTTATTATCTTCCTTTTTGTATTTCCTACTCAACAGTAAAGAGAAATCATTATTTACAGCCACTGTGTCCTGTGTGCCAGTATGCATATATATATATCCTGATAAGATGAGGAGGAATTTGACTCAATATAGCACATACTAGAAGAATCAGGCACCTAAAGAGAAAGTCACCATCTGTAACCACAAGAGAGAGAAAAGTGAAGTGATGCGCAGAAGTGTAACAGGAAGAAAACAGCATTAAGAGAAGGAAACAGCATACGAGGGGAAATTCCTCTCAGTCAGCGCTATTGGATGGTGAAATAGATACCCAGGCAGAGAAACATAAACCCATTGCTCACGAAACTTTAAACGAAACTGCATACATCACTTCATTTAAAAAAGTGTACTTGGGGGTATGGACAGCACAACACGAATGTCCGTGGTTATGGTATTTAAACACACAGTTTTGATCACCTCGTGGCACGCAAGTGAACGGCTTGGTGGAAGCAGAGCTGCCAAAGCACCACCGCTCCGTGACTCCTCCAAGTCCTGCCCCACCGCTCTGCGACTCCACTCCAAGTCCTGCACCTTCTGCTGCATCACGTCCCGGAGAACCACCTTTACTATTGACCACTACCGTCCCCATCCTCCTGCCCAGAGGCCCCCAACACGGCCCACCACGGCACGGAGCAAGCCAGCCTGAGAAGCCCGCGCAGCACAGCTGGGACGCGGGCACTGCAGCAGAGCTCCCGCCAGCCCCCACAAGCCTGGCAGACCCATGGGGCCCCTGTCCTGGGAGCTTCTGCCCCCTGGGACAGCTGCTCGCAGGCACAAGAGGTGATGGTTCCCTCCCTCCAGCTCCCCCAGATACCTGATGAAACGCCCTGGGCATCTTGTGAGCCAACCAACCTACAGCTCCCGACCAGCTGTCCCCACCACAGCCAGCAACACCCGAGCCTGCCGTCCGTCTGTAACAACTCTATAGCTGCTCCTTGCGCAGTTACACATCTGAGCACGTAGAGACGAAGTCTACTTGTGCCAATAGATACCAGCTGCTGAATTTTTGCTACATTAAGTAGTGTTGATCATCACAGACATTTGCAGCAGCGCATAACTTGGAAGTTACAGCTGCCTTTATTTGCAACCCTGGATTAGTAACTTCTGCAGGCTAACACGGTTTAGCGCTACGTGCTTTACAGTGTATCTGCGCTGAGCCAGAAGGGATTTCAGGAGAATTGTATGGGTCGCTAGAACAAGAAACTGTGTACCTCTCCGCTGGCACAGCTCACAGCTTCACAAGACTGCTGGGGAGACGAAGGTCAGCCTCCAGTCTTCCGAGGGGCTAGGGGCAACATCCTCACACGGGTGGTTTCGTGTTGCCTCATTAATTTCGCTGTTTGCTGCATAATAAATTTCTTCCACAAAGGCTGGAAAGTTAAACTTCCTACCAGGTACAACTACCTGTGCCCACTGTCTCAGCCAACAAATCAGCGGTACTTCCTCTCTGCTATGGTGTAATTGTCTACGTAGTTGTATGCGTGTTGGAGAACTTCTTTCGATCTTCTCAGGCTTTTGTCTAAACCACTCCAGGCTGTAAAGCACTGCTTACACCTTATCTAAAAGTTGATTTCAGGACAGTTCACTTTAATCTGTTCTTGGCTCTGAGTACTGATTAGGCCCCAAGCAAAGAACAGAAATACGTTTCTCAGCTGTAAAACCATTGAAAATGAAGAAACCTGCATTTCCTAAGGGGAAAATATGAAAATGTACAATAAAGCATCCAGACTCGGTATTTTCCATGTATCAAGGCAGTTGCCTTAAAGGCAGTTTCTGTTATCACAGCTGCTAAAGCTATTGATTCTCTCAGCTGCTCTGTCTGACTTCTCTCAAAGTCCTAGAGCAGACACCAGCTGATGAGCGCGGGCCAAGCAGAAATACAGGCTGCGCAGCAACTCCCGCACCCCAGGTGCGAGGAGGGACACTCGCAGCAGTCTCAGGCCCCTACAGCTTTTGCTTCAGCCTAAACCCTGGTTGTGTTGCCGCCCTGCAGCCCCTCTCAGTACTGTGACAAAGGCCAAGCAGTGCTAGATGCCTCCTGCATGAGGGAGGGTGTTCCAGGAATGCTGGAGCTGAATTTGAACTTCCCTTATCAGGAACAACGAAACCGAGAGCAAGTGGCTTCCCAGAAGCCGCAACAGCTCAAGATACCCCACACAGAAATGACCGCTTTTCGGCAAGTGCTACTGTCAATCACTGCAAGCCAGCCTAGAGGAAATGTAATTGTGATGACTGAGTATTTTTAGTGTCTACAGAGGAAGTGGGTAGCTTAGCTTTCTCGCTCTCTGGAGAAGGGATTACTACTATGCCATTCTGATGTCATGTCCTGGAGCACACATACAGATCGCACACAGAAATGGGGTGGTATTTTCCCTTTTAACACAGGGCCAAATCAGCCCACCCGTACTAACTTTCCCTCACAGGACCTCTAAAAAAAAACCACACCATCCTTAAATTGTTTTGGACTTAATTTGGAGTTGTCATGCAATTAGGTTTTGCAAAATTGGCTTCTGGAGTGACAGCTTCTATTGTTACAGCATATGGCAATCAGAGCACAGCTTGTGGCAGATGTGATGTTTATTCCCTATTAGCTAGTTTTAGATTCAACGATGTCATCCTAGTCAAAGCAAGTGTTAGATGTATTTGACATCTAAGCATTTTTGCAGCCGCCCCTCCTCCCCCCATGTTTAAGCTGCTTCTGTCAAGTGGGAACACAGTAAGACTTATTCAGACCTGCAAAGTCATATTTAAGAACTAATGATGCAATTTACTGGAGGTCTGTGTTCCAAAAATCCATGTTTCTAACACGTATTGTGTTCCTCCAGCAGACTACAAAGACCACCTATTACAATAAGTGAGCTCATTAAGCATGCAGCTCCTCAGTCTAGCAAGCTGTTGCGATAAGCAGCTGTTGCAAGAGGGTAAAAGGTTGAATTATCAACTTGCACAGCACAGCTCTTCGTTCAGCTGGCCCGGGAAAGAAAGTATTTGAGCAACAGCTCCATTACTGTGGAGTATACCTTTGACAACAGCACACAAACAAAATATTTGTGGTATTTCAGTGACCTACCTCCCCACCCAGTAAGCAAGACACTCCCAGATATTAATTGTCAAAAATTTATTATGAAAGCTTCCAGAGCAGCAAATATTTCAATAAAAATTATTGCATTACAAAACCAGTTCTGCAGAGTGACCCAAGAGGCCTGCTGAAGTCTGCCCATTTTGGAGCCTCTATTTTTCTCAGTAACCAGTCCCTAGTAGTCCATCAAACATTGATACTTTCTTCTCTCTGCATTATGTAGAGAGCACCAACAGTTCCTAGTTAGAATACTCTGTCTAGTCCTCTGGAAAGTTTTGGCCTGCTTCCCCCAACTTTCTCTCTGCCTCCTGAAACAGTTCCACTCGACCAGGAAACTTGCAAGACTTCTTTCGGTTCCATGGTATGTCAGCCTCTCCATGGCTGCAGCCTAACTGAGGCCCACTGGTGAGGCGAGCTGTTCTTCTTTCTCGTCTGTAAGAGCCCACTGCATGCCAGTCTGAGTGACTTTAATCCAGTCTCTTGACCAGGCAAATCCATGGAATCAGCAGCTTGTTGCACACTTCAGTGAACCCATGCCACATTGAGAATGCAACAAAAGGTTTCAGCCTCCCCAGTGCACTGGGTCACCATCACTCCGGCAGGGTGACAGTTGGCACCCAGTCATTGACATTTCGGCTCTCTTCACAAAACGAGTTCAGCTTTTCTAGAGCTGGGTCCTTCCAGCTATCTTCATTCGGGTTCTGCCAGAAAAAAAAAAACAGTTGCACGCTATGAGTAACGCCCGCCAGTTGAAGTCATCACTATGAGTAACGCCCGCCAGTTGAAGTCATCACAGTATTTACAGAAGCACTGGCTTAGGAAGCAAGGCACTTTCAGACAGCTTCTGTCCCGATGCAGACAGAGCAGGAAGCAGAGGCGTTACCCTTGCAGACAACAGAGGAAATCCACGGTTACGAGAAGCGCAGCCCGCTACTCCTCCTCCTCAGCCGGCTTACCGTACAACATGCACCAAGCCCCACTCTCCCTGCCCCGAACAGGACCTGGCCCCCGGCAGGAGACAAGGCCACCCCAAAAGGCTGGGGCCATCCCGCGGAGAGGCGGGCAGCACACCCACAGCCCCGGGGCCCGAGCAGCGCCCGCGGGGCACCCACCGTGATGAGGATGCAGTGGAGGTCCCGCGGTTCCCCGGACTCCTCGCTGGGCCCCACGATGGCAGCCAGCTTGGCCACGTCGTTCACCCGCACGATGTCGATGTCATTCTCGCAGCAGAAGGCCTGGATGAGGGTGAAGTGGATCTGCAGGGCAATGTCCCCCTCGTCCTCCTCGTCCGCGGCCAGCACGCAGAAAGCCACGTTGTCGGGATCGCTGCAACAGGGGGAGCGGCGCGGTGAGCCTCCGCGGCCGGCCCCGAAGCCCCCCTCAGGCCTCGCCGGGCGGCCCCCGCCCGCCGTACTTACACGTTCATCAGCTTGGCCGACTCGTAGACGCCGGCGGTGAGGCAGCCGCGGCGCTGGGCTGACACCAGCAGATCGTGGAGGGCCTTCCCGGCGCCCTGCACCCTGCGCGGCGGGAGAGGGAGAGCAGACAGTCAGCACGGCGTCGCCACCGCCCGTCCCCCCGCAGCCGCCACAGCCCCCCCGCCCGGCCGCCCGCACCACGCACGTACCAGTCGTGGCCCGCAGGCATGGGCTCCTGTCCGTGGATCTCTTCCAGAGTCATCGCGGCGTGTCCCCGCGGCGCAGCGCCACCTCCGAGCGCCTCCTCGCCCCAGCAATCTGATGCGACAGCCCAAAGGCCGCCCTATTTATAGCCCACGCGGCGGTGACGTCGGCAGCTGGTGGAGCCTCCTGGCTTCCCATTGGCCGGCGGCGGAGAATGGCTATTACGCTAATCGGCGCACGCAAAAAAAAGGGAGGCGGGGGGAAGGAGGAGCGGGCGGCTCGTGCCCGGAGGCTACGCGGGGAGGAAGCCGGACTCGAGGGAGGGGCGCAGGCACACGCCGCCCCGCCCAGCCTGGCCCCGCCCCGCCCCGCCGGCGTCCGCCGTGCCGGTGGCGGGGGCGAGGCGTCCGCGCGCTGGCTGGGAGCCAAGCGCGAGCTGGGCTACAGTGGGGCGCCGCCGGCGGCGGGGAGGTCCGGCACTGGTAGCGGCCCGGGCTGGGGAGCAGCTCTGCGGGGAAGGCCCCGGGGCCGCGGCGGGCGGGGAGCTGGGCGCCGCCGGCACCGTCCGGGGCTGCCGGAGCGGGAGCACGGCCCGTCGGTAGGCCGGAGCGGGGGCGGGAGGGGGCGCCGGGGTGTCCCGTCCTGCAGGCTGGGGGACCACCGGGGGTGGCTCCGTCCGGGGAAGGCACAGCGCGGGGGCACCGAGCGGCAGCCCCCCATAGCCTGTCGGGCTGTCGCCGAGAGGGCAGGGCCGGGATCTTCACAGCGGTTCCTGCTGGGGTGGCAAGAGGCGGTGGGCGAAAGCTGGGTCGAGAGTCGGGCAGGGTGTCTGAGGGAAAAGCCCCGTCCCCTGAGGACAGTCAGGCAGCGGAGCCGGCTACCCAGGGAGGCTGCGCAGGCTGCATCCCCGCGGGGCCGCAGGCCCCAATGGGGCGAAGCCCTGAGAGACCTGGTCTGAGCTACCTGGTGACCCTGCTGCAAGCGGGAGACCTCCTGACATCCCTTCTGGGCCGTATTGTCCTATGATCCCATCGTTTAAAATGTTTTTTTCTTCCCAGCAAATGGGGAGGTTCTTTTCAGTCGAGCTTTATTAAAAGTAGATCTAATTTGGATTGTAACACAAGCTTGAGTGTATCCTTTAAAATTAATTCAGTGTGAACTGTGTGTGATTGCTGAAGTAAAATCTTGTTTGTCAGCAAACCAAGCAACAGTAAAAGAAATTTTTCCCACTGTGAATGAGTATGGTGTAAGTATTAAAGGACAAATCACTTTCCAAGTCCTTTCAATCTCCGACATCTCAGGCTGCCAGTTAGTACAGTGCCAGTTAGCACCCTCACTGCTACCTCGCCTCTGGTCACATCGTCCCCTCTCAAATGTGTTTCAACCCAGAGTGGGGATGTCCTCTCCAGGACTTGGCTGGGAGTCCTTGATCGAGCACAGCTCGCCTGTGACTCTGTCTATGGTACACGTCATCTGCTCGGTAGTTTCAGGCTCCCTGAGCACTGTAATTCCCAAAGTGCTCCTCAAAAGGAACCACTTGCATGTCTTGCTGTGTTTCTGCTTCCAGTTGTTTCTAGTCAGTGTCTCAGGCATTGTTACAGGTGACAGCATTGGACCCTGCAGTAATCTCTCAGTAAACTTCTATTTTAAATTGATGATGATGACAGCAGGGTCTGCCAGATACATCTGATCTCTCTGAGAACATTTATCTGGTGATATCTACAGAGCTCTCAGGACTGGGGAGATGGCTCTGTCACAACTGCCAGTTCTCAAGCCTAATGATCCTTTTACACCACACTAACGTGTAAAGGCATTCTTGACTTGTGAACTCACACCAGTGACCTGGCACACTGCAGTTGCCTGAGCAGGGCATAAATTCTTAGTTTGTCTTCTTCAAAAAAAATGGGAGAAGTTTTCAGGAAATTATATCCCAGACTGTGTTCATGAAATGACAATTGTGTGTCCATGTGTTGGAATGAGCATATTGTGCCTATCATGTACCATTTGTTCTCAAAAGGTAAAACTCCTTCATATGTCTGCCTCTTTTTTTTCCTCTAAATATATAAATGGGGAGGAATGCAGAAGAATAACTTGAGTGTTAAATGGCAGCTTTAGGTTTTCACATGAAACTGGGCTACATACACTAAATGGTACATCTCTTAGAAGTATTGAAGGGCCTGTTTCTGATGTACTGCAGTTTCAGTGCATGATGAAATAGGTGGAAAATCAAGGACTGACTCAGAGCTTTGAAAGATGCTGATATTAGCTATGACTTCGACAAGGGTCCCATTACAGTGTTAATGAAAGTTATTTCAAATGGATTGAAATTAGTAGGCAAAAGTAACTCGCAGTGGATAACAGCACATATGTAGTGGTATAGTATATGTAAGTACCTAAACACTAAACGGGTGTATGGAACCATATTAACACGTTAATCCTCTCACATGCAAGCTTCCCGTTTCGACTTAATGACACAGCACCCTGGAGTCAGAGCTTCTTCCCTCCGCAATTCACAATTTGCCCCATTATTCCTGGGTCCCCTAGCACAGATGGTGCTGAATGCCACTAAGCGTTACCAGACACCCGATCCAGCTTATTTGGAACCACGGAGTCACCACCAGGCCTCCGATGCAGCAGAGGAGGTGCAGGAAGGAGAGCTGTGCCTGCCCCAGGTCCTGTCCTCATTGTGAAGGTGTCAGCTCCACAGAGATCACACCTTTGATGTCTGGTAAGCAAACCGAACGTAAGCGGAGGTCGGGCTCCACTGCTTGTTTTTGTGGTCTTTTCCTCCCGTGTTTTTAATACATCCATGAAAGAAAAAATAAAAAAAACAAACAAACAAATTAGACATCCTTTCTGTTTTTCAGCATTTCTGGCCTTGAACACCAGAGTAAGGGCGCTGAATTTTTCCATCTGAAAGTGGATGTTACACCCTCCGGTGCCACAGGACACCTGAGCAGATTCAGGTGGTACCGAAGTGTCCTCAGTATGCTTACGTGCCACATGGTAAACAGCGACATTCGCTTCTGTAGATGCAGCTCGGTATGATCTATGTGTTTGGTGGAAAACTGGTGGGCACCAGGCCTCTGGCGCATCGGCTGTTGAGCGCTGGAAGCCACCCCGTAGATCGGGGTGGGAAAGTCAAAAGGCAACAGTTCTCACACATGAAGAAGTGGATTTTGCCGTTAAATTTGACAGCAGTGGTATGATGCCAGCGCCGCTTGCCCGCGCTTTCCACGGCATGGAAAGGCTCGCCCGAAAACCCCTTGGTTTTTTTCACTGACAACGAAGGCGCCTCTGCCAAACGCGATGCTGTGTTCGCGGTGAAGCTCTGACCTCTCGTGGACGTCTAAAATATTACTGCTACAGAAAATTATTAACGGCCCACTGGCAAACGGCACTTACATTCAGTTCCTGTTTTCATATCCTTAACGTTTTCAGTGAAAATCTAGCAAAAAACAAAAAGTAGACGTTGGTGTTTCCTGTATGAAGAAAACCCCTAAAACAGCCCCCTAATATTACAAAAATTCAGATGCAGCATAACAGGGAAATCATAGTGTATTCAACTGTGACGAAAGCAAGTAACCTAGCAGAACGGAACAGGTAAAACTGCAGACGGGTCACAGCCCTGTACAGTGGCAATAAGCGTGGCTTTGTCATTCTGTGAGGAAAATGGCAGTGTCTCCCCAGCCAAAGAGCGGCAGACACAGGCAACACCGTCTGGCCTCAGCGAGAGGAGGCTCAAGCCTTCCACGTCCGCAAAGGCATGCGAGCAGTGGTAACAGCCAGCCCAGCCACAGGGCGCTTACGCTGCCCCAGCCTGCCTGGTGCTCACCTGGACTTCCCGTCAGAAAGACCCTTCTCACCAAGATGTCCCAGGTCAGACAGAGTACACCCAACCTCAAGTCTTTCCAAATCTGCCAGAACTTCTCCTCGTCTTGTTCCAGTCCTCCACCCAGTTTTCCACCTTTGCAACCCTGTTGTCCTCACTCAGCAAGCTTCCTTCTCCAGATGTGGCACCTCACACAATAAAAACCAAACCAAAAACCTCCTTACAAAACCTAGGAGTTACAGGAAGCAGGGCTGTAGTCCCAGCTTCCTCTGCAAATCCTCTGGCTGTGATCAAACTGGTTTTGTGTTTCTATTGGACCAACAGGTCACCCAGACTTTGTATTATCTCCTTCCGCTGAACCTGACACAGATGCTGCTGATCGTCACACCTGGTAAACCAGACAGCTGCCTCTGTTCGTACACTTTGTTCTGTCGCACCTTCGCCACAGAAACGCCACCTGCCAAGACCCAGCGTCCATGGATCTACAGGGAGCAGGGACATTTGACTTACTGAGAAAGCAGTGAAGTAAAACTTTTTGCAGCATATTCTTCTTCCAGAAAAATAACCCTGCATACTACAAGTCTCAGCTGAAAACAATGCTGTGGGAATAGAAGCAGTATTAATCTGAATTAAGTGTTTTACCACATTGTGTAAAAAATTGGGGAATCCCACAAATGTAACTGATGTGCTCTAGGATGGAGAACACTTGGCTGCATAGACCTGATTACTACAGAATGTAGCACAGAGCCCTCATTTCTGCCATCTTTTCAGGTTTTGCGAGAAGCAGGGAAAAAGCACCTCTTGCATGAATTTTGGTTGTTTGAGGTTTTATACAGACAACGGCACACTGCACCAAGCAGCCAAAGAGTTTGTTTGTAAGCGTGGCTGAATTCACACCGCTAGTGCGTTCTTCCTCCTGCAGATCGCATTCTTAAAATAAAGCAAAAAAACAGAAATGTTAATCTAATAATAAATAAGCACCTTTCTAGTAATAGATGAATGTTTCTTTCTTGCTTTAAGAAAGGAAGGATTGCTTTAGAGGTTTTATAGACATGGCTATTTTTAGTCAACTCTTTTCTTTTATACAGGTGGGGGGATTGAAAGAGGTGGTTTTGAAATCACGCACTCGGAGCGGGTAAGAGCCCTCATAGAGGAAGAGCCAAGGGAAGGAGAGATATACTGCGCCCAGCAGCTCGTGCTGGGGCAGCTCTGCGTACTCCGCCTTGCTTCGCTTCAGCAGATGGCAGCCTCTGCCCGCTAATGCCAGAGCATACCGGCCTGCGGCTCCCCGCAGCCCGGCGTCAGCGACAGGCGTCAGCCAGGCGACGCAGCCGAGCGTCCGGGCCAGGACGCAACTGACCACACTTGGAAGCCGTTCTTTGGAAAGGCTCCTTTTATCCCCTCCTCACCTCAAAACACATTGCTGTTTTCCCCAGAAGGTTTGCTTTCACTGACATGCTTAAAGGGAAGTATTCAGCAAGTTCAAGCAATTTTTCCTTTTCACAAGTGATTTATTTACGCAGCGGCTTAGAATCCTGTAC
Organism: Opisthocomus hoazin; assembly: GCF_030867145.1. NCBI lineage: Eukaryota > Metazoa > Chordata > Aves > Opisthocomiformes > Opisthocomidae > Opisthocomus > Opisthocomus hoazin. The sequence continues at coordinate 44,660,333 of NC_134454.1, forward strand.
TTCATTTATCTAGCCATGCGCTGCCTCAATTAAAGACACTCACATGTAATGTCTTGAACATAGTATTGCATATTTGAGTTTCATATTTTAAACAAGACATAGATCTCCTGCCCATCTCTGTCCAGGTTTTCTTTCCAGGCTTATCCTCAATGTGACAGCACTACACAAAGTTAGGCCCCTGTGACACCCACCCTAGTGTGCATCACCAAAAAAAGGGGGGGGGGGCTAAAAATTGATAAACCTGCATTGTCCAGTCTGTATTTAGGCTGCAGTGAGCTGCAAGCGTGCAAAGGATATGTGTCTGGGACAGCCAGCTCCCCCCTTCCACCCCCTGCCAAAATCTGCATAATTCACATGCTACCGGGAGCTGGGAAGGGGGCTCCAAAGCAGCTTATGGGGGGTGGCTGATAACACGTCAGGGAACCTTCTGGCACACCCCAGCTCAGGAGTCTGGGAGGCATGATGGCTTTTTCCTTTGTTTTTGTTCTTGTTTTTTGTCTTGTTTTTGTTTTTAATTAAGGACGGTTGAAAGCCAGGTTTTCCTGACAGAGCTTTCCCTCTTTCAGACGAGGATTCTATCAAGGCATATTTTTCAGTATCCTCTCCTGGGATTTCTGTGTGTCTGTAGGTCCAGCAACTGAAACCTTATTGTGCATTCACGGCAGCTCTGACTGGCTGCTGCACGGCTGGAAATCCTAGACACGTTCACAGCCCACACGCACCATGGCTGCGCAACACCCAGCTCGGTGCACCCCGTCTCTTCAGGGCAAATCGGACAGACTGTGCACGCGTGTTCGACTGAAGTCTGTGTGCCAGGAAGTCTGCAGTGTCAGATTTGCTACCCCTGAGCACACACCTTTGTCGAGGAATGCCTGGAAACCTCGCTTAGCAGTATGACTTCAGACGCTCACTCAAGGCTAGAAAATCACTTAAGTGACACTCAAAAATATATTTGCTAGTAATTCAAGCCAGAAGAACAGGGGCATATTCAAGCATCAAATATTCCAGGTTCTGACTCTCCATCCACTCAGCGCTGCAGCCCTCCGGCTGCTGCCCTTAATAGTCTCAAGTGAGACAAATACAACTGGGCATTTCTTGTGATATAGCTGGTTTTCATCCACACTTACCGTAGTTCCCTCACATATTTTTTCTGCCATGTCTGCTATCATGCTGCACAGCGGACTCTCTTCTCCAGCAGAAAAAGACTTTGAAAAACAGTCTTGTTTCTCTAGCTCAGCAGTCCTACCAGATGACATTAAAAACTGCTTTGAATGACAACGTTGGCTTTCCAGTGTCGATGGCTCCGTACGATGCCAAAGACTGCTGAACACAGCTTGATCAGCACAACGTTAAAGAATCTGATTTTTATTTTGTTGTGTACTGAACTTTCTTAGAGATGTCAATGAAAGCTAAAAATCAAATGCTTAAGATCGCTGAACAGCTGTCTGTGTGTTATAATGAAAGAAGAATAGTCTTTCCTTAGCCCAGATGCTGCCAGAATTGGTCATTTCACTGGGTAATTCTGCAACAAGAAGAAAAGTAATTCACACAGAAGGCAGATGTGTCACCCGATGTCAAGTGCCTCTTGTATCTCAGCAGAAGACTGTCTAATGGAACTTTTATTGCAGAGATGTGTCTAGCTGAGAGAAATAATTTGATCCTTCATTAGTTCCTTGGTGTCTTCTGTCACAGGTGTAACGCAACAGACAGCCTGAGAATGAAAACTCAGATGGTCAACCCAGATCTTAAATGCGTAACGCTGAGTTTTTCCATGTGCACTTTCCTGCCTCCAAAAAAAAAAAGCTTTACCGACCTCACTTATTTGCCGAGACACTTCCTGCACACACCAATTTTCCCTAATCACAAGCAAGATCAAGTCAGAACATGTATTTCATCCCATCTTTGTGGCAGTAAAAAGAAGAATCATCTTAAAGCTAGAAAATGGACACATTTCCTTTTCACCCACCTGAGACAAAAAAGAAGCATTTTCTTTACATGTAAAGTACTTTAATTAAGCTACTATGTAATGGTATTTACTTCAGATTTCCTCTTTGAAGTCTTGTTAATCAAATGCTCCAAACATCATAGGGAGAAGCAAGCCATGAATCACCCACATAAAGTGGAATGCAGTTGCACTTTTTGATGCAGAAGGCTACAAAAAGCAAGTGATGACAGCTGATAAACGTGCAGAAACATAACCAGTTTATGCAGTTTAGCACTCTATAGGAGAAAGCCCATTGGGAGATATTGATTATGACATTACTGCAGTAGGACTACTATTCCTGGCTATCACATTTTATTAGTTCAGATTTTTAGTAAGTTCATCTTGAAATTCACTGAGACTAATTTTGTTAAAAGATGTGTATGCCAACTGGCTAAGTTTTCATTGTTTCTCTGTTTCTTTTTACGTTTTAGCCTTCTTGTGTTCCTATCTGTAATTCCGTGTCATTTTCTCACGTAGCCCTGCACCTTAGTCACTGAGTATGGGATTTTGGACCAAACACACAAATCAGACATTTCCCTCTGCACATCAGGTGTTCATCTGGCAGGGGAAAGGATGGGCAAGCACACAGATGGGTGTACGTGAGAAGGGGGTGGCAGGCAGCCTTCCCTTGAAGCGTGTGCTGTGATCAGTTGCTGTCTGGGTCACGGACATGACACTGTTTTCTGAAAATGTGGGTACCTAACACCTCTCTGACTCAAGCCAGTTTGTGCATGACCCTGGATAAGGCAGAGGGACAGAACAGTAGCACTGGTAGGTGCTGTTATTGAGTATTAAAAATACAGCATCCGCACCAACAGCGTAAGCTCCATCAGCTATGATTTATGCCTGGCCCCTGACACCTGCTCTGAGGATCACACATGTTGTTTGTAACAGACAAGCTGTAAGTGAGTGATGCAGTGGTTCTCCATATGGGGGCAAGAACATAGTTTTTTCTTGGACCCAGCTACCTCCCCTAAGCAGCAGGCAGCAGAGTCTCTGGGCAGCACTGTCTCAAGCCCAATACGTGTTGGGATTTGGTAGAGACTGGGGTTGCCTGCTAGTACTGGCAGAACAGAGAGGGCATCAAGCACTGCCCATGCCAGCGTAGCATGTAGTCTGAACCAAAGATATGCCCAGGGAGTGCTTCTGGCAGCCCTGGGAATGGAGACTGGGACAGGAGAGGCAGTCGAGCAAAGCCTTTTCTGCTCAGCTGAATAAACAGGGGCAGCAGCAACAGCTCCTCCACCGGCACCGGTTTTGCCTAGGCAGAGCAGCCACATTTGGTGCCAGGTTTAAAGACACGGGCTGTGCACCCTTGGCTCTCTGGGCTTAGTTGTAGGAGTCAGATCTGGCGGAGCTGTGAAGAAACAACACTGTAAGTCTGAAAATCGCTCTAGACGTTCGTGTAGGCAAGAATTCAGTTTTGGGAATGTCTGAGGCACACACATGGAGAGGCTGGAGGAGAAAGAGCTTTGCCCCTCAGCTTGCACCCACTCAGTCCCTATCCTTATGCGTCTCTCTGTAGTTGTCTACCCAAAGCCATGCACAACATCTTTAACTGAGAAGGCTGCGGTTCTTCAAAGTCCCAGGCAAGTTTATTGAACAGTGACTCTGCTCCTCATGACTCTGCATTCCATAGTTCATTTTAGGTCGGGGTATCTCATTTCCCAGACTGCAGCTCAGCCTCTCTAATTTGTCTAACATTGAGAAGAGAAGCCATTAGCAAGCTCCTTTGGCTTGTGCCTCCAAAATTTCTGAGAAAAAGATAAGGATGCCAAAGTAGGATTTCATGAGTTACATTGCACAGTGACTTTATCCTCAGTATTTAAGGGTGAGGAATGAGTAAAATTACCAGCAGACACACTGATCTAGTCTCTTATTTAGTTTTCTTCCGTAAGCTGCTGACATAAAATTGTTAAAAAGGAGAAACAATGATCTACCAGCTACTGCAAGAAATGCCGGAAGCCAAAAAATTCATGTTATCATTTAGGGTGGCGTTCTCTTACTAGTTACGTAAAGCAAAACAGTTTAGATATTTGTTACCATATGCAAGAGTTTAAAACTTTGGTACATATGCTCAGCCTTTTCTGTGCTCTGCAGAGGGCTCATGTGAGACGGGCCTCCAGTGGTTAAACCAGGTGTTTCTTCAGATCCCTGCTGCCCTACGAAGTCCTGCATCTTGTGCTTTCGGGGAAATTCTCCACTCGGGGTCCTGGCTGAGTATTCAAAAATCTAAGAATGACATAAGATTTTTAGAAATATAATTCCTCTTGGCTCCTGTTTGTGTGGATACAATAGGAGGAAAATGTGAATATCCCTTAGCAGTTACTCAACTCAGCTCTGTTTCTGTTCAGTGTTTAGGATACAAGCATTTGGACATGTGGCCCACTCTAGTCTGATTAAGGAAGTCTGGAGATACTGGTACCAATATTTACATAGCAATGTTAAGACTGAGTCTGCAACAGAGATCTTCTTCCACTGCACAGTGCTGTGCAACGAGCAGTCGTCATTCAGAATACAAAAGCAACTGCAGAACGTCTGGCCTGAAAAAGACAATTACTGAAGGAGGGAAGTCCAGAAATTACATATGCAGCTTGTCATATGCTAGCACGGATTAGGGAAGGTACTGGCTAAGTAATCTTGGATTGTGTTTCAAAATGGGGGATTTGCTGTAGAATTTGGTCATCTCTGTTCTTCACAAGAGGAAGACTTGTTTGGTAATCTGGGCATCAGGGCACCTAACTCTGTCCAAGACGATGTGTCACCCTGGGCAAAATGGTAAATCTCTCTGGGCTTGGTCTAGTTCCACATGCGCAAAACAGGATTAGCAGACTGACTGAATCTCAGCATGTTTTCTGTCATTTTAAATCTCTCCAGTTCTTGGATTCATGCTAGTGAAGGGAAGATTTTTGGGTTTTGGATTAAAGCTTTCTGACTTTCACAGCTGGAGAGGGAAGCTAGAAGTGATTGAACCATAGAGACTGGCAATAAAATAAAATAAGATAAAATAAAATAAAATAAAATAAAATAAAATAAAATAAAATAAAATAAAATAAAATAAAATAAAATAAAACAAAATAAAATAAAATAAAACAAAATAAAATAAAATAAAATAAAATAAAATAAAATAAAATAAAATAAAATAAAATAAAACAAAAGAAAAAGAAAAAAACACCCACAATAAAAAGAATCTGATAATTTAAAAAAAAAAATATTGAAACAAACTTCATGACTTTTTTTGTGGGCCTGACTCATGATTTATGTATTGTTTTTATCGCTTGAGGTTGAAAGAGCTTGAAATAATGTTGCCGTTCTAAAACTCCTTTTTGGTCTTGTCTAGTTAATCTATCTTACTTTTGGATAGAGACAGTCTTTTAACAGTTTTCTTTGTACTGTGATGCCCTGCTGTTAACAGATGCCTTCAGGTGTGACCATAATGTGAATGATAACAGTTTACAACTTTAAACCAAGGGAGTCAAATAAAATGATTCTTTTTTTCAGTAACAAGGTTGTAATGGTGGCTGCCAAGTTCAGAGCATATTTCAGGCTTCCTTTGCTAAGCTCAGTTGCTCAACTTCTGTGTAAAAAGAAGCAGTCACTCCATGAAATCAAATTTTCCTCTGAAAAAATCTAAAAAAACCCTAAATATGCACTCGCACTGTGTACACTTATTCTCATTATAATGCCATATTAAATTTTATTCACTTTTCAGATAGTGTTGAGGGTTTATTTCTCTTGCACTGGGCCTTGAAAATCAAGGCAAGCTATATCTTCTTTCTTTTTCAGGTATTATCAATAAGAAGAAGAAATTGGGCTTCTTGGTTGCTCTTCTGCAACCCTATTGTTAGCAGAAAAACACCAAAACCTCAAGACAACCTGTATAACCTTGCAAGTTAGATCTCATTGGGATCATTGAATAGCACCAGCAGCAGTTACTGTCTCTTGGATCCTGTTTGCAGAATCGCAGTGAGGTTGAGGTTGGAAGGGACATCTGGACGTCATGTGGTCCAACTCCCTGCTTAAGCAGGAGGCCCAAGACCATGTCTAGATAGCTTTTGAAGACCTCCCAAGGATGGAGACTCCAGCAGCTCTCTGGGCAACCTCTGCCAGTGCCCCCCTCACCCTCACAATAAAAAAGTGTGTTCTGATGTTCAGGAGAAACCTCCCCTGTTTCAGTCTGTGCCCATTGCCTCTGGTCCTGTCACTGGACACCACTGGAAAGACCCTGGCTCTATCTACTTTGCACCCTACCTTCAGGTTTTTACCCACACAGATGAGATACGCCCCCAAGCCATCTCTTCTCCAGGCTGAACAGTCCCAGCTTGCTCAGCCTTTCCTCACATGTTTTAGCAAAATGGATGTGCTGTCTGGTACAAACAGCTGAACGTGTCAAGCTTTTTCCAGCCGTGAGAAATGCTAAGCAACAGAGCCTGAAGTTCTGTGCTCTTTTAGCTGCCTGCCGTCAGCTTCAGCTTTAAACAAGTATATTACCAGCTTCTCTATTTTGTACGATTTACAACTGAGGAAGAATTTCTTCACTCTGAGGGTGACGGAGCACTGGAACAGGCTGCCTAGGGAGGTTGTGGAGTCTCCTTCTCTGGAGATATTCAAGACCCACCTGGACAAGGTCCTCTACAGCCTACTGTAGGTGACTCTGCTTCGGCAGGAGGGTTGGACTAGATGACCCACAGAGGTACCTTCCAACCCCTACCATTCTGTGATTCTGTGAGGCAAGTTTTGCTGACTAACAGTGTAAAAACACACGAAATAAATAGATTTGGTAAGACAGAGCACATTATCTACCCTTGACCATGCCGGCAATTGCCAGCACTGCGAAGGAAGGGTGCTGGATACTGTCACCCTCACACACCAAAAACCACCGCTCTCAGTCTCGGCAGCCAGCCAGCTTGACAGCAAAGCTGAGGATGACTCCAACCAGAAGACAGACTTTTGGGTTTTCATCAGAAAAACTCTCCCTCCTGCTGGGTCCCACGTTTTCTTGCTCCTCCTGCGCTCTTGCTACAGGGCAGGGCTGGGATCTGCTGTTTTTCCACACTCGCCCTCATTTTCTTCAGTGGTGTTCCCCCTCCCCGGATCTCGTGGCAGGCTGGACAATGAAGAAGAAGCAGCAATCGGGCTCCCGCAGTGGTTGCCCCGCATGGGCGTGTGTGAACCCGCAGGGCTGTCTCCAAGGCATCACCCCCGGGTCACACTCCCACGGACCGGCTGAGCATTGCTTCTCCGCCAGACAGCTGCGGGAACCCTCCCGCCGGCCACGGGGTTTCTCTCACGGCCGTGGCCAGGGAGGTCAGCGCAGTGGAACAGGACTGTGCCTGTCCTTCTGTCCTTACTGGTCATCGCCACACCGAGCACACCTAAAAAAGTTTCCATTATCATCACTTTCTGAAGTTAAATATGAGCTATGTACCTCTCTCTTTTCTTCCTGTTAATTTAGGGTCTGCATACAAAGTGGTCACAATAGGGCAGCTTTTGCATTCCTGAGCCCAGCACAGTGGTTCACAGAACCAGGAGGAAATAGGGAAACCCTGGGACTCCCTGTTTCCCCCATAAAGCCCCTGACTTCCAGAAAGTGACGCCTATGCTGAGGATACCTCTGGCAACCGCCCATATTCCTTTTAAAAGCTGAAGGCAGCCAGGAGTTTGGAAGCATGAAGGGAACCACGAATTGGAATGAAACTGCAGTGGCAGCAAACCAGGCACCAAACGGCATCAGCCTGGTTTATGCACTGCCCTATTGTCACACTTCATAATCGAACGTAGTCAGTATTCCACCATCTGAAGCCCTGCGTATATTGCAATGAGGTGCACCAAAGCTGTCGTTACTTTTTTTGGATACTGCTTCTTTAATCATTTCTGTTCGTGGCTTGGGTTATACATGAAAGTAACTTGAGCGTACTGTTGCAACAGGACTGTTTGCAAATGCATCAGCCTAAGCATGGGTTAAATTCTTGCAGACTCAGGACCTAAGCGTTTGTTCCATCACACAGGTTTGGAGTGTGTTTAGCACTGTCCTGACAATTTTCTGACAAATCCGTAACAGACAGAAGGAGGTTAATAGCATCCCATCTGCAGTCAGAGAGTCTCAGATCCCTGCAATTAGATGTTATCATTGCATTTGTGCTTGTAAAACGTCTGAAGGATCCTATTATTTCATTCATTTGCAAACCTGCAAGTCTGGTTAAAATTAAATTAAAGTAAAAGCTGAATAAATATTTGTAATTTTACACAACAGCTAGATGACGATGATGATAATAATAATGGTAGTAATAATGAACAAACGTGAAGGTTTTACACAGTGCTTTTTTTTTCCCAGAGCCAAAACTCTTGAAAAGAACATCTGCAACACTTGCAGGGAAAGCGGAAAAAATGAGTTTCACATGGTGCGACTCGTGCACCCTCTCCCCTGCAGCTCACGCGCTCCCTCGGGTCTCCCGCTCTTCCTTCCGCCCCTGCGCGTGGCCATTCCCCCGCCACACGCAGAGGCACCAGCCTCTTCTGAGGCCACCGCGCTCTTACCAGAGTCACCCCGCTCCCTAGAGAAACACCGCAAATCCCCCCGGCTTCCTCGGTGAACTCACGGCCCACACGTCCCTACTCCTGCCTGTGCAGCTGGCTGACGCGCTGCGAGCGCTCCGCTTGCGAGGCACAGACCTCACACGGACGTTCAGGAAATTGAGAACCGAGTTTGCGGCTCGACTGAAAAAAAAGAAAACCCACCCCCCCCCCCCCAAAAAAAAAAAAAAAACCTAAGGGGGAAAATCAGGCATTTAGTGTGAATAATGTGAAGACTTGCGTTCAGCTTTCTCATTCAGGGCTCTCAGGCACCGAAACAGAAACACTTCACGCTCTCTTTTTGCATACTTGAGGCCACCCTTTGACAGAGTATAGCCCTGTCTGCACGACAGAACACGGGCCCGGCTCCTGTCGTTTATTCAACGTACAGAATACCCCAGAGTCCACACGCAGCCCTGCTGGCTGTGTGCAAGTCCTGTGGAACATCTTTGGCAGATGGCATACAACTGAAAATTAATGCCATTAATGCACAAACACACCTCAAACTTTCACGCCATTGTTTTGCAAATAAACCTCCGGAAGTCTGTGAGAAACCACCATTAATTCTTCAGATCAAGTTTGCTGCCACGCCAAAACCTGTAATGCTTTTGCACCTCATTTCTAGTGCAAGAGGAACAAAACTTCACCATAATGCGGGGGCGTTTCAAGGATGCCTGTGAGCTGGAAAAGCCCCTTGCTTTGCTGAGCTGCAAGAGAGGGTTGCTTTGCCTCCATTCCTCCTGGCATGGTCCTAGGCAGTGCTGGCCGTCAGTGAGACGCTGGGGGAGAAGGCTGGGGCTGGCTGTGCCCTGCTGTGTGTCCCTGTGTCGCAGGGGCCCCGCAAGCCTGCGCTGCAGAGTCTCCTGCTGACAAGCGAAGGGCAGGAGTCAACGCCTCAGTCGCTTGTCTACAGCTGAGCATCTGCAGCTGGACTGTAGCAGGCAGACACGGCATGCACGCAGGCTGGCTTTGCCTGTTGGAGGGGTTTGGGGCCAGAAGGTGGGAATGTAGGAGACGTTGAGTTTATTTTAGGCAAGCGGAGGCTGGAAGTCTGGTCCCTGGTGCCACTTAACAAGGAGCGGTGCTCACAGTCTCAGAGGTAACAGCCTTCACGAAACATTTCGGTTCATCTTCTGGCAATAAATTTGGATAATTTTGTTAAACTAGAGTTGCAGACAGCCCAAGGACATGCACTAAACCTGAAAACCATTTTCAAGAGTCTGAGTTAACCATTTTGTAGCTGCTTAGGCCAGCTCAAGACGAGGAAAACATGCACGGAACAAAGAGAGAAACATAGCTTCTGAGGAAGATATGTATAACCAAACCACCTGGAACCCAAACCGAACGCTATCCCTTGAAATGAGTGTTCGTCTTTTATGATACAGCAAAAGGCAAATAAAAAGTAAGCCACTAGCAGCCTCAGCCGTACTTTGTCTGAGGCATAACAGGCGGGGTTGTTCAGCTTTGGTTTTTAATTTGCTGCTGGTCTTGAATCTACAGCAGGAGTAGCATCATGAGAATAAACAAATTACTCTCCTTAACCAATTTAAAACAGTTTTGGCTGATTCACACAGTCTAGAGAGCAATGTTTAAGACATACCAGCAGCTGTGTAGTTCTAAAAATGCCTGAGATACCCACTGATACACGGAGCAGTGGGAGGCCAGACCCATTTGCACTCGTTTTCTGCTTAGTGCGTGAGACCAGACAGGCTTGTAGGTACCAACGTAATGCCTTGCGTCGCTGAGGAGTGTATGTGGTATCCTAAGCAGAGCACGGCGCGGGGAGCCCATGTGCAGTTAGGCTCATTCACAGAGCTCCCCTGCTCTTTTAGGAACCACAGCGCTCTGCAACGTTCAGCCTCCCTGGTGGCCTGTGCTCCTTGTTTTGAGATCGCCAGCTGGTTGCTTTGAAATACATGTTTCAGTGACAGGTAAACAGCCCAGCTCAGCACATTTGATTGACCTGTTCCCACCACAGCGTACCGTCACACCAAGTGGAGAAGTCAGCCCCACATTCAACTTGCAACGATCTCAGGTTTCCTTTTCGAGAAAGACCTCGTCGAAGGCCACCATGCATACAGCAGATCCCCCTCAGGTTCCACGGCAAAATAGTCCTAATGGACAACAGTTCCCCACGTATGGTTGCTTTTTGCACTCCCCGATTACCCAGTTCTTAATTCATTCAGCAGGGGGCTGCAGTCGTTCTGTATAATGCCAATTATTATTGGTTTTTAATCAGCGTGTGGTGGAGGCTAAGACCCTTCACTCTGCCAATTGCATCGTGTATCGGCCACTCCATTCCCTCCCATGATGGATGTCAGGTTCAGGAGCATTAGTGCCTCACTCATTCCATTTACTGTTTTAAAAGACTGGCTTTTTTCCAACAGTTTTCAATTTCTCCACTGCTCCGTTTTTTATTTTTCGTTGTGTCGACACTAATGGTTCAGAGAGCTCTTTGGCCAGTTCCTGGAAGTTATCGAGTCCTGCAGGTTTTTAAACATTTAAGTTTAATATCTGCCATTTAATATCCTCCCTAGTCACTTGCTAATGGAATAGAAGGTAATCATTGATGTATTCTTATACCCTTCACACATCCATCAAAGACTAAAACGCCTCTTCTACAGAGAAGCCCTTTCAGATTGTTTGTCTCCGCTGGTGGCCATCCCCATCACAGCTGGGTTCCTCAGGCAGTGTGAGGGCAGGGCTGAGGCCGTGCCAAACTGCCACCTTGAAGTCATATAGGAGAGGAGCCCTTAAGCCCCAAACTGATTTGTTTCACTTTTTTTGTGCTGTTTCCTGTGTCTCCTTATGTCGCTGCAGGCTCTCCTTGTGTACCCGAGGAGGGATGCATGCACCCCTCCATGCCACCACAAGGAAAGCAGCCGTGCTTTTGCGGTTACCACCAGGGAGCAAGCCAATGTCCTCGCAGACTCTGCCTTGGCTCAGATTTTCCCGACCGCCTTGCCGTCTCCCCCAGGAGCCCACTCATGGATCAGGAAGCATTGCACTAAGCACTGGGTCAGGAGGGGATTGTGGTCCCTGCCCCAAAGGAGAGCAGCGGAGCCTGGCTGGGTCTGACTGAGCAGCCTCATCAACGTGATGTCCCGCAGCCAAGAGGAGCAGTCCCAAGGAACTCATCAGGTCTCACCTTGCTGCAGGTACCTGGGTCAGCCTGGTTTAAAGTGGTCAGAGGAGAGTGATGGACAACACCAGGAGACTGCCAGAAGGCAGCAAGTCAAAATCGCATGCTACACAGGGTAGTGGTCTCCATAAAACCGCAGCCTGAAGTTGCATTTGGTACTTCTTTCTCCCTTCTTGCCTGTCTGCAGTCTCTGCTTCCCCCAAAATGACAATCCTCCCAAATGCCTTTTTTTTAAAAGATGAATTTGGATCAGATACAGGCTGAAACTAGCCATGCCCTCAAATGCATCCTGGCTTCTGTCACCAAGATACGCAGACACTTTCAAAAACAGTGTCTGAAACAAGGAGGATTTCTACCTGAACCCGATTCCCCAAAGCTACAAAGATTCTGATTCTCCGAAGCTATAAACAAATACCATTGCTCTCAGACAATACAGAACAATTATCTCTAATTTTGGATAGTGGTTTTCATCATTGGATTTAAAAGGAGATAAGCATTATTGTTATTCCTGTTTTACAGAGGGAAAAACTACAGTACAGAGAGGCCAAGAGGCTTATGGTCACTCATTTGTTGAGCAATGGAGATAGTAATCTGATTTCCAGTCAGATGATCTGGCCACTAACTTACCTACAGAACTAACACTTATTTACAGAAACTTGTTTTCTGGTTGACGGTTCATGACCACACGGACAGGTAATCAACAGAGGAAATCACTATTTCTTTAAAAATGCCATCCATTTTTTTCTTCCTCTCTGTGCAAAGGTCTATGAGATCTGTGTTCTTACACTCAGACAACCTAACAGAGAGGATTCAAACAACCATCACAGATCCCCATGGAGTTCTATGGATTTTCCAATAGTACCTGACTATCTATTTAATTCAGCTTACTTGTGAAAGAGAGATAAGCTTTTACTGTTAGTTAACTTCAGGTCCGCTGACGCACATTTCCAAAGCTGTTTGTGGTAGAAAAATCCTAAGGCTGGGTCTGATAACAGAACAGCAACATACTGCTAACACACAGTGTGAGGAGCTGACGGTGCTAAAATGCATCCACTTCTAGACAGCAGCTTGAAGATTGCACGCTGTCTTTACCGTACAAAGAGCTGGTTAGGAAATGGTGCTTGCTGCTGACACTCCTGGCGGTGCGATGTCCATCACCGTCACTATTCTTGCTCTCAGAAAGCAGATGGAGTACTCCAGCTCTGCGTGCTACGTATCTCTGCCGTCCCTGGGGATGGTAGTAGTGATCATCACCAACCCTCCAGGCGTGAAACTGTCAGTGATTTAAGCAGAAATTTGTCTCCCTGTTCCTAAAACACGGATTAAGGAAACCATATATTTCTACACTGAGGCCAGACTTCACTAGAAAACACCCAAAATGAAGTAACAGGGGAAATAAAAGTTTCCTGAGATGTTTAAGCAGGACACAGAAGTGTAAATACTTACAGCTTTGAGGGCAAATTTTCCCTTTCATACTGTGATGCGAATCGAAAACTATGTTCTTGATATCAGTTCATGCTTCAGTGGTGTAACTAGGAGCGAACTTCGTGGGCTACTAAGATCTATACATCAAACTTTATAAACAAGCTTTTTGCTTGAAACTGTCTGAATAGGCCGTGTTCTTTCCCCTGTGGCGCGATGCACAGCCCCGGACTCCAGCAGAGCTGTACCGCAGGACATACACCTAATCTGTGTGCTTTGTGATTACCTAATCCCCTGCGAACTGTAAAACTGGCACTTACAGAAAAGTAGAAGTCTTCTGAAGCACATTTCAGCTCAGGTTTGTTTACCAAACAGCTGTAAATGTAGGACTCATTTCATGTTTTATTTAATAATTTACATAACAAATGGAATTGTTCTCTGCAAACAGTAAATTTGCAAAGACAAGGCTGTGGGCTACATCCAGCAAAGACATCCACAGAACTTAAGTGCTGCAATGATTTCTAAACACTCGGTCCTTGGAAAAGGATCAATAGGTTTATGTTATATCCTGCGGCTGCTGACAGAGTGTGCTGGAAGTCCTTGGTGCCGCAGACTGGCAATGCAAAATCACGGAGCCACAAAAAGCAAGCACCGAGCACGGAAAACATGTGAAATGTCATCCCACTCCAGGGGCTAAACCTGGGTCAGGGTTGCCAGAATCTACCAACCCGAGTCCTTTTCTGAAAAATGGTTCAACCTGGTGCATCTTGGTGCAGCACTGAGATGACTAAGAGTACAGAGAACAACGTGAGAGCTAGGCCTAGGAAGAAGACCCGGGAGACTGAAAACCTGAGCTCTAGAGACTGCTGCAGAGGATGTCTCTGTGTATGATGTGAGAGGTGTTAGGCGAAGGACCAGCACTGGAGCTGCCTGGTTCCCTTACCAGCAGGCTGCTGTTGCGCCCGCTCCTGAATTCCCTCCCTCTTGTTCTTATTCTGGGTTAGGTATTGACGTCAAAGGACTTTTGGTACAGAAAATCACTTTTTCATCCCAGTCAGAGACAATCCATCACAAGAGCCAAGACTGAGGCAAAGGAAGGGGGGGGGGAACCAGTGCTGTAGAGAAACTACAGCCCCACAGCTGACCTGGGTACGCTTCGGGTAGGAGCTGCGGCCTGCCCTTGGCTCTATGAGGCTGAAGACTGCTCTTCGGGCATAGGCACTCGCTCCTGTGCAGACAGCACGGATGCCTCAGAGAGCCGGGTAGTTCTGTCTGCGGACACATCCCACGAAATGCCCGGGACGTCAGCCGAACGCAGAACTGCAGCGGGAGAAGCTAATTTCACAGAAGCAGAACCTTCAGTAATTGCAAACAATACAGGATTAGCTGCATGTGTTTGCTTCAGAAGGACGTGGTCTGGAGGAAAGAAGGAGAGGAGAAATCAGATTTCACAAACAGGACTTGCATTTTACAAAGAAGCCAGCAGCCCAGTCATGGGACTCGCCGTATTTAATAGGTAAATGAGAGAGACCTGTTCAGTGAGACTTTGTACAGCAGCACTCTCAAATAATTATGCAGCGCTCCTGGCAGCCAGAAAGATGTGTTTTAGCTTGCACTTTGGCCTCTCTCACGCATCACGTTAGGGTGCTTTTGTCTCAACAAGCTCTCTTGCTTTACTGTCTTGGATCTAAACCAACGTATGGTGCAAGCAGGTTCAATTCCAGATCAGCCACTGCAGCCACGGATTTGGCATCCACCACCTGAAATTGTTCTTTTCTCAGGCCTGTTCTTGCACAGCCCTGAGCACTGACTTCTCAATGATTGTAATGCAAGCTGAAAATCCTCAGCCTTTCTTCGGATTGGGCTTGAAATTATTAAAATTATCTTGAAACCACCAACCTGATCTGATGAGTAGGTTTCCTCCTCCTGATTTCAGGCTTGGGTATTAGCTTTTTGCTGATGACCAGATTATTGACTATGTTAGTAAGGCTTTCCACAATCCTGGGTATACAAACGAAACAGTTATGCTTTTGGAAGACATAATTAGAGGTTGTCACAGCTGTTATAAAACTAATAGTATTTGCATTTTAGGCACACATGAAACAACTATATAATAATATTTTTTATTATAGGAAAGATTATAGAAATGGTTTTACTATAGGAAAGGATTCCTGTAATAATGCAATACTGGGTGCAATCAGATTCTGGCAGTGCTGGCATCCATTAGTCTAAAATATTTGAAATGTGGAGATGCTTATAGAATAAAATGTTCCTATAAGATAGTAGTCATGTCAATTTGTCTTTCACAATACATCTGCTGACTTCATTTCTGCCAACTACATGGAAGCAGTGGTATAATAGTGTACCTGTAATAGAAACCAGTGCAGTGTGCTAAGCACACTTTGAGCTCATGTGGATAACTGCTTTCCTGAGAGGAGATCTGACACCTCACCCCAAGCCAGGAAACAAGCAGCCATCCTGCTAAGCGCTCAGCTTTGGTGGAAAAGCCATTTAGCAAGAAAAATATTAAATGTGTACTTTTTAGGACTGTGCAACTTTCATAGTTTTCACGCAATTGTTCAGTGATGAGAACATAACTGAACAAATAGTTAACTGACCAATATTTTTCTCTCTACTTGTCCAACAGTCTGTAAGCTACTGGGGGTAAATAGTTCACTAATGCAAGCTGCAACGGATGCCAATGGGACACCACTATAGGTACCAACAGTAACAGGGTGCCTGGGAAAAAATGGCTGGGGTTCTTTTTTTATCCGTATCAGGGATCTCGGTAAATTAAAGGGAGATTAGCTGCAGGTTAATACACCACCACCAAAAAAAAAAAACCAAAAAAAAAACCCAACCCCAAACAGACAGGGAAGAGGATCACGTTGCATTGCTCTCACGGTGCTAAAAGCTTGGAAGGCTGGTGTAAAAGAAGCAGTGGGGAATTTCTGGGGAGTGTACAACTGGCATGATGACTTTGTGCCACCCGCCTCTCTGGACTTTATTCTGCTAGGGGGCACATTAGAATAGGGGAAGAGATGAGAGGAAGTGTTTCCGGATTCCCAGCCGCACTGCACTACAGGCAATTGGCTTCTGTGAGAAACAGGTATTTCAGATTCTGAGAGGAAGCGTCTGCGTGTGACATTTCACGGAGGCGTCCCTCCAGGTGATTCCTGAAGCAGAGAGCCCTTCGCAAACTGTAATCCACCATACCAGGAAGAGCTGTGGGTGGTGAGCACCGAAGTGCCTCTGCAGACCTCCCTGCAGTCGTGGTTCAGACGAGCACCGGCGCCGTGCAGCGAAAGCTCACCCCACCGCAGTGGCCAACGCCCGCTGCTCACTTCGCCTTATTACTCACATCCTTAAATGTCCAGAGCACGAGCGGGCCAGAACGAGCAGGGCGTTTCTCCATCCTGCAGACCAGAGGATGTCCACCCCAGAGGCGTAAAAATGATGTAGTTGAGCATGTCCAGACACCTGAGGCCCCAGTGAGGGGAGAGGAAATCCTGGTGAAAGCACCGGGAGCTGAAAAGCAGTATGGGAAGGCAGAGAGCCCGTCTGCGCAGCGCCTGCATCCCGGTGTTGGACTGCCAGGTGCTGAACCAGGCCATCACGCCCCAGCCTGCCGCCGCTGCGGCTCTGCGCTCCGGCCTCACCACGCCACACCCTGCACAAGCAGGCGTGCCACGCCAGCCCAGCGGCCATGGCAAGCCCCGCCACCATGGAAAGCCCCACCGCCACTGTGGGCCATATATCAGCACGGCACCAGGGAAGAAACCGCTGCCCTGCTGCCCGCTTGGTCCACCCCTGCACCGGCTTCAGCACTGCCATCCCCACCCCTGCAGGACCGCTGGGACAAAGCGAGCTGCGAAAACCACAGCGGAAAAGCCGTCTGAGGGTTGTGTGAGCCCTGCGCCCTTGGCACACTCTTCCTGCAGGGCAAAAACCAAGTTTTCTGTGAGGTTTAACCGAGCTGTAGGCACCACATGGGTCTTTCAATGTCATCACGATGGTCTGCTGCCTAAATCTGGATGTTGACATGTGGGACAAACATTGCATGTGAACAAAATCACACCCTTTCCCTGGCAGCTAAATACCCAAATCTGTACTCTGCTCGTATATAAATATGTACGGCACTGTATGCGTAAGAAATATCTTGAAAACAGATTGGAACATATGAGATTTTCTGAACTTTTTTCTGCATTGTAAGCCTTTAATGAGTAATAATTTAGCACTGAAATCAAGTAAAAGCTCACTTTTTTACTTTGTCTACTGTGAAATGAGGACACAGAACAGGTACAGCCAGCAGGTAGACTCCCAGCTCTGAGCCCCACTTCTCGCTAGCAGACCATGTTATGAATCACTGTTATCAACGCAGATAACCATAGGAGAGACAGCACAAGGCAGGGCTGCTCTCCTCATGCGACCCAGTCTCCTCGGGGATGCTTGGGAGGCAAGCGTATGTTCCCTTCAGAAAACCAACCACTCGTGACAGAGTGAGGGGGTGTGACGATGATAGCTGTACTCTTATCACTGCAATTAGCAGCTTCAGGAAAGGTAGATCTGTATCAGGCCTAGCTAGAATAGAGAGACATATTTTATACTGACAGACACCCCTTTGCCTGGGCCAGCGGTCTTTGAAGTTGCTAGAAAGACCGGGGACTGGCTGGGGCTCCTGGTCTGGCCCCTTTGATCTCGGTGGCTCTCTCACCGGATGAGGCCGTGCATGGTTTGTGTCTCCAGAAATTTTCAACACTTTTGGCGGCCGCTAACACGAAGGCGTCCCGGGTGGCCTCACCCTTCCCCCCTGCTGGGGCCCAGCAGGGCTGGGGGTACCTCGGCAGTGAGGATGCAGCTCTGCACCATCCTGGCACAAACCAGGACAAACGCTGTCCTTGAAGGTGCAGAATTCACCTTTATAGCAGCAGGTCTGCCACCCTCCTGGATGCTTTCTGGGAGGTGATCTGGCTGGCGTGCACTGCTGGTGCTCTGCAAACTATTTTTACGTTCCTGGTCCTCACGCTCCTCTTATGTTCACAGACCGTCCCCTGCCACCAGCAGCCTTTTCAGATGGTGTTGCTGTTTTCTGCAGCCATTTCCCATGCCAGGGGTGTTGTCCGCTTAGCTGGGGCTGAGCTAGAGCCCTGCCCTGCCAGGGAGAGGGGAGGCAGAGGGAGTGGATGCGGTTTGCGATGGTTTGAGGAAGGGAGGATCAGGGGCAAGGAGGTATTTTTTGCATATTTTGCCTTCTTTTTCTTCTTATTAATATTATTAATAAAGCTGTATTCTTATCGTATTGCTAAGTCCCTCTCTCTCCCCTTTCATGGATGTTCTTCCTGTAGTGGGGATGGAGGGGGTTAATAAAAAGCATCTGCAAGCTGGTGTATTGCTGCTCTGCTGTAAATTGTGGCAGCTGACAAGACAAGGGCAGAGCCCCAGTGATGGTGGGCCTGTGAAAAGGGTGGGGAGGAAAGACAAGGGCCAGCAACAGATTTAAGCACTGGCACGTGCTTTCTTAGAGTGAGGGAGAGCTGCCCACAGTGGGCACCGAGAAATAATGTCTGCACGTCCTCCCCATCGATGCCCTGAGTCCCTTACCTGCCCCTCCGGTACCCCTGCGCACATCCCCTCCCTCCAGTTCTGGTCTCTCGTCGGCAGGAGGACGGGTGCCACGTGGTAAACATCGCTGCCAAGTGATTTTCTGAGGCCGTGCCTTCTTCCAGGAGGCCATGGCCCCTTTTTGCAGTGATCATGTGGTGCTGCAGTGAAGGCTGCTGAACTTTTCACCTCTTTGGTCACCGTTTTTGTAAATCACGGCACCACTGCACTCTTGCATATTCCACAACCAGGGACGTGACCAAGGGGCTTGCTTCCAGCATCAGGGAGAATAAAAAAAGAAATCAATTTCTAAAGGTTAAAACTGTCCTCAAAGGCCAGATACTCAGCAGCTATAAATCAATGCAGCAGTATTCACTACAGGAAAGCCTACGTCGTTTTAGGGTCTGGCCCGAAAACAATTCAAATCATAGAATCGCAGCAATGAGATGGAAAAGAATGATTAGATCATCTCCTCTGTCCCTTGAGGCAGGGCCATCGGGCTATACTGAGTGCTTTGTGCTGCGGTCAGTAAAGCTGCAGCCAGGTTCAGGCTCTGCTTAGGCTTTCCACTTCTGTTTTCCTAGCTCTTCTGTTCTTCGGCAAATGTGTTTTGAGTGAATAATTTATGCTTGGGATATTTAAGGAACAGAAATCTAAATCCTCTATTTACTGAATTCAAGCAGAGCTAGTTGAGAAGGGAACAGCTGCAATGCCTCGTTTCCCATTGCCTCCTCTCTGCTGGCTTGCTCAGGACCTTCACCCCAACCTCTCCCAGGCGGGCAGTTATTAGGAGAGCAGCCAAAATCATTCATAAATGACTGTGTTAAAAATGGTTTGCTTAACATGTTAGGGATCCAGGTGTGCTACAGTATGTTTTGGTTCCCTGCATATTGTACGACAAAGATGAAAGACACGCTGTATCCTCAAAAAAAAAGATCGGAACTGTTCCTGGTAAGTTCACCTTATCAATTCCTGCAGCTCCAGCCTTGCCTCTCTTTTGAGCATGGACTCCAAATTATGCTGTCTGATGCCATCTGGTGAATCCACAGGGGATGAGTAAACAATACCAAACTGATTTCTCTGCGTACGGAAGGAACTTGGCTTGCATTCACATTCCCTTGGAGGTAAATCATTATTATTCTGATCGCTGACTCAGATTCTACTAAGAGCAGAAGGAAAGGGAGGGAAGCGATAAAGGGACCTCCTTTTGCAGCATGGATGCAGTGGAGATCACGGAGACAAGGTGCAATAATATAAGCGACATGATCGGGGCTGCTCTTTTGATGTGCCAGTGAATCACAAGCCTTGATTTAAGAAAATAGGTCTGCATCTGCTCTGCAGATAAGCAAAGGGAGAAAAGTGTGGGTGAAAAATGTACTGATTTTTAATAAGGGTAGGCAGCCTGAGGTTTGTTCTCAGATAAATCGTCACAGAGTAAAGAAGAAAGAAAACAGAACAGAAAAACTTGAAAATTAAGTGCAGTAGATCTAGAAATTTAGAAAATTGGGGGTGGGGGGATTTCATTTAACACATACCATATATTCAAATTATTTCCTTCTGTAGTTAGATCTCTGAGAAGATATATTTTTCTATCTACCAAAATGGTGCAATAACTTTCTAGTGAGAGACAGAGAGAGGGAGAGTTTTGGCCCTGCAGAGACCTAATAGCGCGTAAAGACAGGCATCTTCACAGGTGCCCGATCGTGCAACTGGGCATCTGTAGAACTTACAAAATGTAACTCAGAGCACAGGTGTTGGGCCACAGTCGTGCAAGACGTAATGGAGTCGAAGGACAGACAGGAATGATTTGTTTATACCCTACGCATTTTTAGGTGAGGTCACATCTGATTTTTATTCGCCCCGTCGTTGAAGCCGTCCGTGTGATGCTCAGGGGTGAGGCTCTCTTCCAGCTTCTGCTGCAGAGCTCCTGAGCAGTTTGGCACGTCACCTGGCTCACGTGCCTCCTTCCCCGTCCATAGCAATTGCGTCTCCCTGACAGACCCAGCAATTCCTGCAAGCCTCAGAGCAGCAGGTGACAGGTTGCTGCTTAGCACCATGGTCTGTCGTCAGAAGGAGAAGGGTTGTCAGGAATGTCCTACTTAGGGGATGAAAAATGCACCGTCTATAGGCACAGGGACTGTATGAGTCATTATGACAGATGTAGAAGGAAACAAGAATAACATTCCTTAAACTTATTGCTGCACCATGGGGAAAATGTGGAGGAAAAAAAAAAGGCCACCATGCTCTTGTAGGGACCATGCAAACATTTACAGGACTGTTTTGGGGAGAAAGGACAACTGGCATCATCCTGGAGAGCAACCTTCAGGCAGTTGTAAGGACAGCAAGTGAACTGTTGGGAAGGGGGTATTTCCTAAGTGCACAGCAGAAAGCACTTAGAAAGTGGGACTTTTCCAGCTAACCCAGTGGATAACAGTAATAGCATGGATGAGGGAAAAAAAAATAGTATTTGGAGGCAGGAATGCAAAATACCCCTTAGAGGATAGCCGGGCTAACACCCAGGAGGGACCGCAGAAGGTGGGTGTGCTCAATCGCCCCAGCAGTGGACACCAGGGAAAGAAAAAGCACCCTCGGATCCCCCCTCCAGCACCCAGCTGCGTCCCAGGCTGTGGCCAAGGTGGAATCAGTGAAGAGGGCCCGGTGCCCGGGCCCCCACTGTGGAGGGGACAGAGAAGAGGGGCCACGGTCAGGGTCCCTGCCTCCCCTACCCCTTGGGGAGCGGCCACAGGCAGGGCTTGGACAGCCTGTCCAGACAGGTCCCACCAAGGGAGAGGAGAGCTTTTCTGTTTCTCTCTTGGTTTTTTGTTTGTTTTTAAACAGGAACAGTACTTCCTAGTGATTGTACTCGTGTGTGCACTCATTAGCAGAAGTTAATGCAGTATCTTTGCCGCGATACATGTGGATTTGTAACTCACCAACACGGCAGAAGCTTCCTCAGCCGTAGGGTGTTTGCTTTGCGCAATTTGGTTTAGGAAGTCTCCCTGGATTTTCCCAGGTTTTGTACACGTTTAGTTTTATTGGTGGTTGCGCTCAGCACTTCAAACCCCTCTTTACTTTTGATATGTTTTTGTGGCTCTGCTCCACGGCACTCACAGGCCAGCTGGGAGACAAAAGGAACCTCTGAGATCAAAAAGCTTTCAGCTAACACACCAGCTAACCTGTGACCCAGCCCTGCCATAGACTGAGAAAAAAATCAGTTTCTGAAGGTTTTCGAGGAGAGTTAAGTGGTTAAGGATAAGGATGTAACCTATATTTGCTTTCTTGTTTCCTCCAATGTCGATGGCCTTGTTTTTATAATGACTCATCCAATTAGAAGAGCAATTGTGTTAGCTAGGTGTGATTAACTTTAGGCTCTAGACATCACCACAGCCTGCTAATATCTTCTATCTTCTGGTATGACTACCCTTGGTTATACCTGTGGATTCACATCTGATTGTCTGTTAGGTCATATTTTACGTTTTAATTAATTTTCGTGAAAACATTTAATAGAGTTCATACATTTGCTATCACAACACTTCCCCACCCACCCCCCAGTGCGACATCGATATAGTTAGGAAGGCGTTTCAGCTAGTTTGTCCAAAAAGAGGGTAAGCAAAGTCCGTGCTTCTGCCAAGACTGTATTGGTGTGGTCTATCTGGCTGCACAACAAAGGCAGGCAGTGGGCTACTGTGTAAAAATAAATCGCAGGCAGGCATGGCTCCAACACAGAAACGCCCTCCCCTTTCCACCAACACCCCCCTCCGCCCCCGCTGTCACTCACCAAGCCCCCACCACTCCCCCACGGGCTCCGACCACCATGTAAAATTGGTAGATTGGTGCCTAATTTCAAAGGAAGGAATGTGGTGCTGCATACGCGTAACCACTAACCTGGCGCACTGGGGCACGCTGCCTTTCCACGCACAGCCAGGAGGATGCCACGCTCACCAGCCTTCCCTCTCCTGTTCTTCTTTGCCACAGCTGAAAGCTAAGCTCTGGCGCTCACACAAGCCACAGCAGCAGAAGATTTTTGGCCATCGGATGCCTCACAGCATTGTTGTCTAGTCTAAAATCTTCACTGGAATTCAGACTTTCGTTTTTACCTGATTATTGTGGCAGCGGCCAGCGGGAGGTTGAACAAGAGCTGGGCAGGTGGTAATCCCTGTCACTACCAGGTAACACATTTGTGTTTCCACCTTGCCTTTTTGGAAAGCAGCCAAGACCAGAACCAGAAGCACCAAAACTCAGAAAATAACCAACGTAACAAAGGATATTTTGGAAGAAAAGCAGAAGTGCCGACATTCACACAAGGGGGAAGCTCGCAAAAGCCAGTCTGAGCGGCCTCCTGGGCAATCTACACACTGGAAATGCCAAAAATCTCGTGTGTCCCTGCAGCTTGATCTCTTGCAGAGAGTAGGTTCCCGGAGGGAAAAAGGGAAATCTCCCTACCCTTCTCCACACACTACGTATACCTCTTCACGGCAGCCAGACCAACACCACCACAACGTAGCGCACATCTGTCTTGGAGATGTTTCTTTCCTGTTTTGGCTAAAAAGGAAAAGTGTTTCACCAATGGAAGGGCGCTTCGCCAGCCTGACAGAGCGTCTCCGTGAAAATTCAAAGTTTCTACGTCGAACCCTTGTTCCAAAAAGAAAAACCCCCAAACCAACATGTTACACTTTTTAAATGGTAGGAAAAGCTGCTGCTCTTTGCCACATCCTTCCTTCATGAAAATGGCAAAGCCACGAGCAGTACTTTTTGCATGCTGCAGTGCCTCCTTTAACAGTCTAATCTTCGTGTAAAAACCATTTTCCTCCTCTGTAACTGACACTAGACTCATTAAGCATGTAACAAATTCACAATACAATTTTTTTATTAACGAACAACCATGTTCATTCATAAGGAACGCAGTTATGGACCTCCTCCGCAAGGGTTAAAGCACTTTTTGGCTGCTTACCACTTACCGGCAACTTGTATAGTTAGCCCAGCGGGGACTGAGGCGTCAGGCTGCGAGTTGCTGTGTGTTTGCAGTGCACAGGTGGGATGGAAGCCTGACATTGTACAAAGTAAAGGAAGACAGAGTAATGCAGAATGGTTATTTTAAGTAAGAGCTTTATCTCTTTTGAGCAAAAAGGATCAAGAATATTTACGAATAAACTAGGAGAGCAAATATTTTAGACTCCACCGTAACAGACAGCAATAAACAGAGATTTCTGTAGCGTTAATTCTGGTTCAAGCAGTAATTGTGCACGTATGCATGCTTAGGACTATTAAATTATGCCAAAATACTTTGTGCCAGGGACAAGTCATTCTTACCATTTTATGGTGCTGCATAAATAGTAAGTAATATCGTAACATAACTGCTTTCTGCAAAACCTGATCACACATCATTTACCCCAATTTATCATCGTGCTGGTTCATACCAGCAAGTTCCCAAAGGAGAAGCATAGTTATCAGCAGACATTGATTACTGAGCTCAGTCTGCATCTTCCTACTATAGCATTTCACTTGAGAAATTAAAATGTTTCTGAAAACTGGCAGTGGGGCTACACACCGTCTTCCTGGGAAGGGAACATTATAAGGCATTTACTGCTGTCAGCGCCAATTCCATGTACAAGGCTGTAGTGCATGGGAAACTTTTCTGCATTACTAATGAATAACAACTTCTGAAAGATGGGAAATTAGTTTGATAAGAAGCCACCCAAGCCCTTGCTGAGCAGGATAAAGGCACCCAGGAATGCATAAACAGGGCGGCTGAGTCGGCAGGGTGAAGCAGGAGGGCTGTCAGGGGAACATTGTCTCACAAGAGCAGACTTTGACTTTCCGAGAAGCTCCTCAGGGAGCAGCTTTCCTGGGCCCTGCGTGCCTCAACATTAGCAGGGCACTGATTTCACACCCAGCTTTACCTTCTGGCCTTCTCTGTATGGCCCTGCTCACATCCCTACAGCATCAGTAGGTCTGGCAACAGCCAGGAAGGTACTGAGAGCTACAGACCTCCCTAATTAGCTCCTTAGTCATCACAGCCCTTGATCTTCCTAGTATGGCCTGTCTTCCTTGTACTAATCCATGAAATCAAGGGAACTGCTGACAAAAGTATAATTACTTGGGCCGTCCTTCCATGACACGGAGCATTTGGTGGCCATAGTGCCCACAGTTGTTCATGTTCCCCTCGCCTGCCCACCGCTTGCCCCTAGGGTGGGGGAACACCACTCCAGCAGGCTGGCTGCAAGCTACCTGAGGAAATACCTCAGCTTTAAAAAGCCCAAAACCTGCGAAAAACAGACATCCCACCTAGGAGAGAGCGTGGTGCGTGGGAGAGGCTGAGAACGAAGAGCTGATTTCAGGGGAGAGACCCAGGAGCCTCAGGCTTGGGTTGTCACCAAACACTTTGTAGCCTCATACACACAAACGTTTAGGGAGGTTTCTCCTCTGGGAGGAACTCACTGTATTTCGTGCGCCAGCGGATAGCCGGCACGGCTAGAAAGAAAACAGCTACCGAGTGTGATAGTATTTCCACTAGGGAAGATGGGTTTGCATCTGGGTTTAGCGAGTGACTGAGTGCCTGTGAGCTTCGTGCCTAAAGAGTTATCTGTGCCCCTTCCTTTTTATTCCACGCTCTCCAGTCTGATGGATATTTTCATCTCTGAGATCAGAACAAAACTTGCTGTTCTTTCTTTCCAACACCATCAGAGCACTGACAATTCGGCCTTTTGAGACACTTAATTTAATTACAAAGGAAAATAAGGGGGGTTATTTCTACAAAGACTAGGAGGAGGCAAGAGCTGGTATTACTAAGCTTTGAGAACAGTTGCTTTCAGGAAAATTATCCTCCAAATGGAGGCTGAGGGCACTGACCACGGTGAACTGAACTGTGACACGTAATTTCATTACTTTGACTGGGCTAAGCTGCCTAAGCTTATTGATACCTTCAGCAACAGAGCACGTTGGCTTGCAGTACTGCTGCTCTGCGGTGGAGGGATGGGAAAGGCTGTGAGGGCTGCTACAATTTTCTGAAGTGCCATAAAAAAGTGGACACTTGGTCATTAGCTGATGACACCACAGTTCAAACGGATCACACGCTGCTGGGATCCTGAGAATACGCTGGCTAGCACGCAGGCCAGCACTGCCGTTAGACTAGGTCTTGCAGAATTACCACGTGTGTAGGAAACCTGTTTGATTCCCACACGTGTTTGGTTTTCAGACTTACAGGCTCCGCAGCAGGGTAGGGGGAAAGCCAACAATCAAACCGTCATTCCCTTGAGCTCTGTGCTGTATTATCTTACTGTATGCAATCCTCTTTTGTTTACAAGGTTGTATATACCAGTACAGCATTTCTTGTCCTTTCTGGCACTTTGAAAGTAAGAGAGTAAGATGAACAGCAATCTTGCATGGTGAGTATGTATATCTGTCTGTATACGTTTATGCATGACTTTCATGTCTGTGAATTGTGCTGGACAGATAATCATGAAAACTTGACAGCCTCTCCTTCAAAGCAGTACCCTGAGAAGCAATTACATGCACTTTGAATACCAGCCGGACAAGCTTCCCACACCATAAAATACAGTATTTCATTTTGAACCTGGAGGAGAGAGTTGCATCCTGCCATCTTTATTCTGTCTTCAAATGAGATTACCTGTATTGTGCTCTAGGAAAAAAACATGCTGCTTCTCATTTGCACTAGCTGCAGGAAACCCCGGCTGAAATTTGCTGACCTCTGTGATACAACGGGTGAGACCGAATGATCAATCATCTTTAATCCTTAAAATCTACAAACAGAAAGAGGGAAGCGAGCAGCTCACTGCGGTGTGAGCTGTTCTGTTATCTATGGCACAAAACCCTTGTACATAAGGCTCTGTGCTTCCTAAACTGCCTCATAAAATCCTGCATTTATAATGGCTGTCAGTACTGGGTGTAACTAAACCAGAATGGAGAGTGGTTTAACAACATGTATCAACAAGACCAAGCAATGCAAATCACAGTTCCTGCAACTCCTTTTGAGATGTTCTTAGAACAGGGAGGAGCAATACATAACAAAGGGTGAAAAATCATGTCGGTTTTCCCCTTCTCTAGCTTTTACTTCTCATTCATTAATTCATACTTACTGTGAATTAGTTCTGGCTGATGGATACATTTCGGTGTTTTGTGAGTCTGAGAGCACATCCTACCTCCGTTCAGATTACGAAACAGCACAACAAACATGTCTATTGACTGGGTGCCTGTATTGCATTCTGCCATTTGAGAAATCTGGCCCCATAAAGGTCAAATGGATGTCTGAGGCCAGGAGGGAGGTGGAAGTATAGAGGCCCATACGTTGCACAGGGCATGGGCTGTTTTGGCTCTCCTGTCAATCTACTACTCTGTACATTGGTGACAGCAATGTGGTTACTTTTTGGAAATCCAAGAATATACCTGAACTCAGTCAGATTCAAATTATCATTGGTCAGTGCTCCAAAAATACCCTTAAGGCTTCATGCAGTACTTGCTGCAAGTCAGTCACCAGGGCTGACTGCAGAACACAGGACAAATCTCTTGCGTGATTTCTTAATTTTATTTCCTTGGTGTGAAATATCTATTTATGCACACAAAAATCCTATTCTGATTTCTCAGGATGTTAATACATGTCTTTAAATTGTTATTTGTCTTTCCCCTTAAGTAGATTTCTAGCTGGCCTTTAGAAGACCAATCCCTGCTGAAGTCCCTGCTGCACCTGTTTGTCTTAAAGCAGCTGGAGACTGGCCAAGAATTATCAGTAAAGCCCAGAGAAGAACAGAGGAGGAACTGGTAAAATTAAGGAAAAAAACTGTGAACCTTTTAAATAATGGCATTGTCTTGTGTCATTTCCTTCTGTGTGAAATCTTGGTGAAGAAGGCTGTCCTTGCAGCGATTTTCGCAAATCCTGATGAGAAGGGAGGAGTCAACCAGAAGGAACAGGTTGTCCTCCACATCTGTAATTTCTGCCAGAGATGACACAATCTGCCCTGAGACTTCGTTCCCCAGTGTCAGGCCAGAATTTTGCTCGGCTTGCTCTGGTGCAGGGCTGAGCTGTGAGCACGCCATTGACA
Source organism: Opisthocomus hoazin (assembly GCF_030867145.1). Lineage (NCBI taxonomy): Eukaryota > Metazoa > Chordata > Aves > Opisthocomiformes > Opisthocomidae > Opisthocomus > Opisthocomus hoazin. The sequence goes on from NC_134454.1 coordinate 44,688,111, forward strand.
TCCCGGGAAAAGGGGAGGGGATCTGTGATGCCCTGAAACCCTGGGGAAAGAGGAGAGGGGTGACGAAACCGAGGGGTGGAGGGGTCTCCCTTGCACCTGCAAGGCTCAGCACGGGAGGGGAATGCTGCCTTCCACCAACCCCTGATCAAATTCAGTCGATGCTCAGAGAGCTGGGAGCAGCAGAGACCTTCCTACAGAAATTGTTGGCCAGGCTAATACACGAAGAGTGTGAAGAAGATCTTTCCGTTCCGAAGAGATCAGCAAATGCCATTACAAGGCCCAGAAAGAGGCCTCCTATAATACTGCTAGTATTTGCTTTGACCAATCTGATAGCCTTCTACGATGGCATGACCGGCTGGGTAGATAAGCAGACAGCAGTGGATGTCGTCTACCTTGACTTCAGCAAGGCTTTCGACACAGTCTCCCATAACATCCTCACAGGCAAGCTCAGGAAGTGTGGGCTGGATGAGTGGACAGTGAGGTGGATTGAGAACTGGCTGAACAGCAGAACTCAGAGGGTTGTCATCTGCTGCGCAGTCTAGTTGGAGGCCTGTAGCTAGTGGGGTTCTCCAGGGGTCAGTACTTGGCCCAGTCTTGTTCAACTTCTTCACCAATGACCTGGTTGAAGGGACAGAGTGTACCCTCAGCAAGTTTGCTGATGACACAAAACTGGGAGGAGTGGCGGATACACTGGAAGACTGTGCTGCCATTCAGCGTGACCTGGACAGGCTGGAAAGTTGGGCAGAGAGGAACCTTATGAAGTTCAACAAGAGCAAGTGCAGGGTCCTGAATCTGTGGAGGAACAACCCCATGCACCAGTGCAGGCTCGGGGCAGACCTGCTGGGAAGCAGCTCTGCGGAGAGGGACCTGGGTGTGCTGGTGGATGATAAGTTGACCATGAGCCAGCAGTGTGCCCTGGCTGCCAAGAAGGCCAGTGGTATCCTGGGGTGCATGAAGAGGATTGTGACCAGCAGGTCGAGGGAGGTTCTCCTCCCCTTCTACTCTGCCTTAGTGAGGCCCCATCTGGAGTACTCTGTCCAGTTCTGGGCTCCCCACTTCAGGAAAGATGAGGAACTACTGGAAAGAGTCCAGCGGAGAGCTATGAGGATGATGAGGGGACTGGAGCATCTCTCGTACGAGGAAAGGCTGAGGGAGCTGGGCTTGTTCAGCCTAGAGAAGGCTGAGAGGGAATCTTATAAATGTTTATAAATATCTTATGGGTGGGTGTCAGGAGGATGAGGCCAGACTCTTTTCGGTGGTGCCCAGCAACAGGATAAGGGGCAACGGGCACAAACTGAAGCACAGGAAGTTCCATCTGAGTATGACAAAGAACTTTTTTACTTTGAGGGTGGAGTTTCCTTCTCTGGAGATATTCAAAACCCACCTGGAAGAGGTTCTGTGCAACCTGCTCTAGGTGAACCTGCTTTAGCAAGGGGGTTGGACTAGATGGTCCACAGAGGTCCCTTCCAACCCCTACCATACTATGATTCTGTGATTCTGTGCTTTCTCCATCTCATTATAAACAATACAATTGGGCACGACTCAGTAAGGACATTAGAAAAGACAACAACGCTCCCCAACAAGGACATGCTATTAATAGGCTTAAAATCCCATCGAGCGGTAGTTGGTTATCCCATTTTTTACATGTTAAATAATTAGATTGCATGAAACTTTAACAAAAACATGGTAGAAATGAATATTATGCAGCCAGACCATTGCACTGAGGCTGGAGATAATGTGACTTCTCATCTTGGTCGACTGTATCACTAGGACTCTTTTCCTGAGCTCCTGCCACTGGTAACCTACTGCACAAATGGTCAACCCAAGCCTGCTGTTTGGATCTGTATTTAGACCTTGGAAGACCTATCACTTGACATTTGTGAAAGTATCTGTCATTCTTGAAAATACAGCAGGTACCTTAACATGTTTGGATTTGCGCTTGGCATGTTTTTTTCTTTGCTTCACACAGTGAGTCGTGAGCAGCTCTTTTGATGATGTTTGCTTTTTCAGCATTTCATACTATCTAATAATTTCACACAACCAGACTTCCTTGGCTGTTTTGCACAAAATGATTTCCAAGTGACTAACTCGCAGACAGACAAACGACGTTGGGCTCTGGACCAGGTAAGGGAGCGCCAGCCAGGGAGCCCCGCGCTGCACGCGCCTTGCCTCAGAACGCTGAGATTCCGTGCGGAAAGAAGGCAGGAGGATCTGTACGAAGTGTGACAGTGACTGGACGGGGCTGATATGACACTGATCCCTAGAATCCATTCAGACTGCCTTCGATTGAGCTATTTGTTCAGCTGTGAGGTCAAAGGAAAAGTGGGCATGGAAAGCAATAAATACCATTTTCTTATCTTTTGTTGTACGGTCATGTACTTTTTTCCAATAAAGGAATGTACACAATAGAAATAGACTGAATACATAACGCAAGCACACTACCAGTGGCTCTGAAAAGCATTGCTTTAAAAAGGCTGCCCCTAGGCATATCACGCAACAAGTCCCAGAAGGTGGAAACTGCAGGCGTGCCCTGACACTGAAGACAGATATAATACCCAGAAACAACAGGCCTTGAAAGCAACTTCAAAACCCTAGGAAGTCTGGGAGTGAATTTTCTTTATTGCTCCTAATTACAGAATATTCCATATCTTTCTTTTTATCTCAGTGCAAAAGTGTTTTGTATGTGAGAAACATATAACCAACAGGCCAAGCTGAGTCATTATATCTTTCCAACGTTTTTGTCTGATCTTTTTTTCTCTACCTACTTTTTTTTTTTCCTTGGCTATTTCTTAGTAAAGATGCTTGCTTTCTACTAGACTTCTCTTTCTCTACCTATTCTCATTTCTAAAGTCAAAACAAACAACAGCGATTGTCTCCTTCATGATTCCTTCGTTGACATTTTTCTTACCCTTCTTCTTATCTCTGTTATCCTAAAACAATCAGAAATTTATAACATAAATCAAATAAAAAGAAAGAACAAATACTATGTCACCCCTCCTTCTGGGTTAGTTCTGAGGTAGCTATAGCTGAGAGCACCTGATCGAATCTAAAAGAGTCAGGGTGCCTCAGCAGCGAGGTTTAAAGGCAGCGGTTCCACCTTCGTCCGCCAAGCAAGCCCAGAGGCGCAGCACAGATCTCCCCTGCCCCTTCCCCCCTCCTCATTTACGCCAGCACCAACGCTACGGCAGCTCTACAGCGCAGCAGGTAACGGGACTGGTCCACCTGGAAACCAACCCACTTTTCGGCCAAGGAGGTTTTCAGCCAGACCTGTCCCTTGGTCGGAGCTACCATACAGCCTCCGAGGTGTGAGAGCTGCCGGGAGAAAGCTGCAGCAGGAAGAGCCAGCCAGCAGCTTGGGTAACAGACCGCCTTAACCTCAGATGAAAGCGGTGGAGAATGCTGAACCAAAATCGGGGCTGACGGATTCTATGTAATAGTTTTGCCAGCCTCAGAGCAGGTATAACAGTTGCCATGGCCCAGCGGATGGATGGCAACATGCTAAGTAACTGTACCCTGCATCTCTAACGTAATTTGCCACGTAGTTGTGTCACACTGTCAGGAAATAAGGAGATGCAAACGTGGGTGACCAACAGATTTCTACTTTTATTATTTGCTATCTATCACGTTGTATTACCCAGAAGACCACTAAGAATTTTGGACGCCTCCTTTCTTGACCTGGAAAAGTTTCCTTGGTTTTAAAGTGTTACCAACTCAAACCCAAAAAAATCAATGTAGCAATTGTTCCCATAAAAATGGTTAATCAAATTGCTTCATTTGTAATTGAGGACTTTTTTTTAGTGTTAATTAACAAAAATAAAAAGTTGCAAAATAAGAAGTCCTTCAGGATAAAAACATTTGGCTAAAAGTGTCTTAATAGTTTTAAGCACAAAATAAATATTTAATCACAATAACTGAAACTAAACTGTTTGTTTGTAAGTAGTTTTGATGGTAACCAATGAACAACTTCCAGGGCTATATAAAAAAAATCCCACTTTGCTCTGTATTAAAACTTGTGCTTCCTCTTCTTTGTGGTTGGGTTTTTTTGGTTGGTTTTTGTTTGGTTGGGGTTTTTTTTGTAATTTCTCTGTATGATCTGACAGTTCTGCAGAAACATGAATAAAGAACTTCTAAGCAGGATGATGTTTTAGACAGCTAAAAGATGTCTTTCGCAGATAGCCAGACCGCTCAGCACACATTAAATGCAGTAAGTCTGCATTTGCTGTCTTTCCAGAGGGACTAAGAGTTACAGATGTGAATTTTGATATTGTGCGCTTCTACTCACTTAGATTGTTATGCAAGGCATAGAAAAGCCAGAAAATGTTCCCAATTTCTGCACGCTTAAAATGATCTTTTATGCCTTTATAAGTCTCTTGTCAAAGACTATCCTTGGTCCCTTCCACCCTACCTTTTGTTTGCATTTTTGTTATTCTCTGGAACAGAGAACTGTTCCCAAGGGGGGTTTGTTAGTTGCAGATTGCTCATATCAGCTTTGAAAACCCCATCCTTTTCTGCACTGTGTGTCCTTTTATTTAATTTGTAATAGTGAGGCAATCGGATCCTTTGCTTTTGTTCCCCATATGAAATAGCAGAAACCTAATAGGAGCAACCAGTGAAAAGCAAAACCTTACTGTAGCGCAGGAAAGAAATGTCTCTGTAACAGCACGCTGGGAAATCATGACCTTGTTTAGCTTCAGCAAAGAGGTGGTTATTAGGACAACTTAGTTCAAGCAGCAAGTTACATCAGGTTTTTGCATTCTTTTGGAGTGAGAAGGACAAGGGATGCCAGCACAAAAAAACACTGAAAAAAAGAAGGTGGCACGCAAGGGGAGAAGAGGAGTCTGCATTCGCCTTTTGTTCACGGTATATTTCCATTGCTGACTTCTCATCTTGCATGTTCGTGGTTGTCTGAGTGTTGACAGGAATTGGCTTGTGCATTAGTTGAGGAAGATGCCCATTACAAGAACAGTGGCAACTATGAGATAAATTTTTTTAAAGTTAATATTGTTTTCTTATCAAGGCCCAAACTTGGAGTCTACAGGTTTTATCTGGGTAATTCAGCCAAAGTTACAGGCATTGGTACAAGTCAAAGAATCTACCAGTCTTGTGATCCTCTCCAAGTAATCTGGCACGTGTGGAAATAAGTTGGATTAAGATACAACGCTGAATGATAAAAAGGCAAAATCTTCACTGACTACAAAATGTGGCTATTAACTTTTACAATCAAGTTTGCCACCAGACAAATCCCTTGTAATTCTATTTCCTAATTTGTATGTGTGAAGTGTGATACAAAGTTACTAGTCTACAAACATGGCTGTGGAAAATATTAAAAAGTCACAAGGTACTGTAATAGTCACAAGGTATTGTAATAGTGCAGGCAATAAAAATGCATTACTGTCAAACCTCACATGTCTTTTTCCTGTGTTAACATCAGAACACCTTTGTTACCTCTCTGGTTTCATGCCTGTTCATGACTAGCACAGTTGCCCCACATCAATAGCTTGATGTTGACTTGTGTAAAGAACACATAATCGAAAAAAATTCCTGTGATTGGTGATGATTCCATTTAAAAATTTTCATTAACTTTCATCATTTTGGAAATGTAATTGCATTTTCAAAAGAGATGAAAAACAGCATATTGAGTTTTAGTTTCTTCATTATTCTTCATGTACTACATTATTAATGTTGTAGCATTGACCTTGTCCCTTGAGGCAGGCACTGCTGACACTGTTTTTATTATTTTTCTCATTAATAAACATGTTGTGCCTCCTCCACTAGCCCACGCGCTTCTTCCACTATGTAGAGTGGATAAAGTGTCTCTTATCATTCATGTATCATTCATTGACTGTCAATCCTACATCTTCCCATGCCAGCTTCCTATGAGAAGACCACTTGAGTGGTTAGATTCTTCATTTTGTACCCACGCACGTAACTTCGCTGTTTGAACAAGAAATATAGGCTCCAAGTGAGGACATTGATAAGTGAAAACTATTAACTTGAAATATTTGTTTGAATTGCTGCTATTTTGCCTAGGAGCAAAGCATGTCAGTAACGCAATTTGCTAGTGAGTTCTCATTGTAAAATACGAATGCTTACACAGAACCAGAATGAGAGGAATTCCTACCACTTTTGCCATCCTTTCCTAAATTCAGCCTGTTCCTCATCCTTTTAGCAAACATTTTAACAGGCTTTGCAGTAGGATTTAATGGAGGCTGAACTGCAGGTAACTATTTTGACCATTGGTTAGGTACTAAACTACAGTGTAGCTCCACTAAGTCTGTTATTCCAGATTAGGAAATAAAAAGAAAAGAAAAGCAAAATATTCTCTGTGGCCTTTACGGAGTTCTTGGCCACTAGATCCATCAGAAGAGGAGAAGGAGACCCTCCCCTCCCATGTCGTCCAGCCAGGCAATTCCTCTGCACCACACAATCTAAATGCAGATGTCTGTGCAGCACCTACTTAGCTCCCTCTCCTTCTGTCTTAGACATACAAACAGGCACATGGTAAATACAGGGACAGTTTTCAAGCCTTGGAGTGTATCCTCTACATAATTGCAATGTTTATCCATAATGATATAGGAAGTGTTTAGACCAAAAAAAAAGCCTCCACAGGGTTAGGAGATAACGCCCCTTGACTATTATAATTTAGTTCCATTGCCTCTGTAATTGCAAAAGTGAAGGCAGTGCATTTTCTCTGCCTGATGGGGAAAATGCAGAAGTAAAAGGTCAAGGTTTTATCTGTCTGTGGTTCTGACAAAGACTAACTGTATAATCTTGCACAAATCACTTCGAGCTGTTGTGTATCGTGTTCCTAGCTAGGATAAGGAGTTAATGGTATTTCCCTACGCTGCAAATAATTTTAAGTCTATGTCAATTTTAGTAGTTTAATAATGTTAATCAACATTAATTTACTGGACAGTGCTTTTAAATGCCTTTTGTGTGTTTCTTTCTCTATACTAAAGTTTCCAAAACTGGTTTTATTGTCATAACTGTAAAGTGCATTTAAATCTGTATTATTATCATGCCATTTTCCCAAGATTGTTGGTTGCAAAGGTTTTTTTTTAGGAATGCGGGGTTTTTTTTACTTCTAGCACTGATTGAGATCCATGGCAAACGATCTAAAAAGTCATGCCATTATAGTAGTATAGCAATAAAACATTATAGCTTGAAACTTCTACTTTGTTTAGAATTGTTCACATAGTCACATTCATTCAACCCAACCGTTTATTCTTTTATTCTCCCATCCATTCATTTCCTCATGTACTCTGCTACTGACCTATTCATTGCATTGTACATAGGTCTGCAAACCTCTGGGCATGTTCACTGCCCTTTTCACCGACTTACTAAATACCTACCACCTGCTCAGCCACCCACTCTTGGACTGATCTGCCGTCAGCCTCAGACCGCGCTTCTGAGCCAGCTTCGGTCTTCCTCTCCTGCACTACTCTCCTGTGGTGTCTTCTACCCTGCAGCTTATTTCTTCACGAGTGTAATTAAGGACTTGATGTTTAAGAGCAGAGCCAGTTGCTAGAGCTTTCTTGAACTTTTTCTTGCTTAATTGCTGCTTTTTTTTTTTTTTTTTCCTGGCACAGATTAGATACAGCTTGCCTGGGCTTAAAATAACCGTGTGTATATTAATCCCCCAACATGATTTCTGAACTAGGTATATTATGACTGAGGCAGCCTTCACATATCAGTACTTCGCAGCATGCATTAAGTGTGCTTTCGAAGATTATAAGTTACTATGCTTATAATGGAGGCTTTTGAAAGTATGTTTCATGCCTATCTTTGGAGCACCCATCATGGAGTTGCTGGGACATGTATTAATTGTTGTTCATTATACTATCTCATTGTCACGGCATGTAGTATTTGAAAGGTGACAATCATTTCTAGCAAAATAAATTAAGTTATGATTACTGTGAGGACCAGTGTGTTTAGCCCTACACCACCAGTTCACATACAACCCCGGCTAATGTTACCCACCTCCAGAAAACCTCCCAGAATTGTGTCCATCATGTCTTGGGGGCCATTGGTTTCTGAATCCTGTGAAAGTTGTCACTTATAATGGGAATTGATAGGAATTTTCAGTGGAGCAATTTATGCTACTTGATACATGTTCCCGGCACTGTTATTATCAGGGCATTTCCTTTTTCTCAACAAATCCCTGTCGACAACACATTTTACTTCAAAGAAGATCCTGAATATGACTGAGAATCTGATATTTGACAAGGTCCAAATATCTATTCCTTGTTTTACCTCTGACCTTTCAGTCTGTGATACTCCACAGGTTTTACTGAGAATGGAGATTGCAAGCTACACTGTACAAATGAACAATGTAATTCTTAAAAGGTCACAAAATCGAATCCGGATAGAGACAGCAGAATTAACGGAAATTTTGTGTTGGTGGTAGCCTTCGCTGCAGTTCCTTTGTGCCCCTCTGGGTTTTTGGAAGCTTGTGCAGACCACAGGCTCCCTGGGCAAACCTGACAAAACCCCTGTGATTTTCCTGCTCTATGCTAAGAACTGTCCCAGCCTAGAATTCATACAATGCAAAAGCCATTAAGGAAGCACCTTTGTTTCTTCCCTTGGAATATCATTTTGTAGCTGTATCCCTCAGCAGATGCTTAAAGTCTTGTCTACGCTAGGAAGGATTTGCTGGTATATTAATACCAGCAGCCAGCCCCAGAGGAGATGCAGCTTATTCTTCTGCTGGTATAAATTACAGCAATTCTCCAAATAAAACACAGCTGAGGTTGTTTTATGCTGCTACTGTATTTGCACTAGGGATTTTCTGGCGTGGGTTCAGCATTTGATCCTTTTTTACGCTCCTGGCAGGCGCAGGTAAATCGTCAGTAAATCAGCAGTGGTTCTCCCCCTTCCCGGCAGACCCTCCTGGTCCCCGTCGCTGCCGGGAGTGACCACTTCACGGTCACATCAAGATCTGATTTTTCGACGCTGCGTGACCCTGTTTGATGTTACCAGCGTGAGGGATGCCGGTGGCCCAGCATTAAGCCGGCCTCGGTTACATCACCGTTTTGAAAATGCGATGAGGTGAAGTGGATTTCCCAGTGTTCTCCACACAACAACGAACTGTTCACTGGCTCTGCTAGTGTCCTCCTTCAAACCCCACGGTTTCACACACCCCGAAATATCAAGGCGGCCAGGTCTTGCTTTGCGTGTAGACTTCATTCACCCAAGGTTATCATCGTGACTCTGTGAGAGGCTCCATTTCCTCAACGATTTCATTTTGACGGTTATTTCTCAGCTATAGCTAACGTGAATGACAGGTATTAGAAATCGACTGTGGTGTTATTGTAACTCCACGTGCATATTGTGCAGTGCTGGAATTAGCAGGCCTGCCAGCAAAGTAAATGCCGGCATCCCATGGACGTAATACTTTGTTCAGTCTTGCTCAAATGACTCCTGATAACCGAGCTATGGCAACGAAATGACTTTGGATATCACCTGTTCCACAGCAATAAAAAAACCCCTCAGTCATCCATGTGTCGGCTTATGTCATTCATCAGCACAGTCGCGCCAGGCAGGCACAGACATGACAATGATCAATAACTCATCTGTGACTCAGCAGAGGCATCCTGAGTGAGATCTGTGCAGTCGCTGACCTGTTTTCTTTTTTATGCCAGGCTGCTCCTCCTTTCCTACTCCCAAGCAGTCGCTGATGCGGGCCTACGCCTTAAGGTACAGCGATTCCAGTAACGATTGCTTTTAGTATAAATCATTCACACTTCCGCGGTGCTGAGAGGCTGCATCCTGGATGTGATTTGTGCTGCGATCTGCAGCAAGAGGATCCGTCCTGCCTGAGATGGGACGGAGCAGGGGCAGGAGCAGGGGCAGGAGCAGGGGCAGCGGCTGGGGCAGGGCAATGGGAGTAGGACAAGCTGCGCTAGATGCGAGGCGGCTGTTGCACGGCCTGATTACTCCTGGCAGCAGCGCCTCGGCACCCTCCCAAGCCAGGCAGCCCCAAACCGTCGAGGGGGATCCGGTCTGCTGGCATCGGCTCCCTGCCCCTCCGGCCGGGCCCCGCAGGGATCCAGCCGCTCACTGGGGACGCGCTCGGCTGAGGGGGGCAATTAAGAAGCGTCCATCTTACAGAGGGCGCGGCCGAACCCCCCGGGGCGAGGTCACCCGACCCGTCCCCCCGGGCCCGTCTCCCCGACTGCAGCCCCGCTCCCGGGAAGCTCCGCAGCCCTACCCGCCGCCATGCTGCGGGGCAACCCAAACTTGTTACGCACGGGCACCAACTCCTCCTTCTCCTCCTCCTCCTCCCGCCCCCGCCGGGAGGAGGGGGCTGCGCCGGCCCGGCCTGCCGCGGGGACGGCGCCGAGGCGGGCGGGGGACGGGGCGAGGGCGCGCCGGCGGGGCCGCGCAGGTAGGAGCGCCCGGCGGGGCGGGCTGCGGGCCGCCCGGGGCCGGGGAGGCGGCGGCGGCGGGGGGAGGAGGAGGAGGAGGAGGGGGAGGAGGAGGAGGAGGCGGGGGCAGAGCGGCCGCCGCTGGGGCGAGCGCCTGGCCGTGCTGGCCGAGCCTGCTCCCGCCGAGGTGGGTGCAGGGGCTGCCGGGGCGGTGGGTCTCGGGTCCGCACGGCGGCGGGGGGCTGGGCGGGCGGTGCGGGCACACCGCCGGGGCCGAGGGCCGAGCCCGCCGTGCCGGCTGCGGGGAGGGGGCGCGGGCGGCGGCGGCCCCAGCGGCGGGGCGAGGAGGAGGAGCCTGCCGCGGCGGGTGAGCGGGGGCCGCCGGGCTTATAAACCGGCTTTTTTCCCCCGCCGCTGCCCCGCCACCCCCTTCTCCAGCCCCGCTGGCTCCGGTGGCGGCTCCGCCCGCCGCGACTCCCGCAGGTGCGTCCCAGGCGGCGGCGGGCAGGGCCGGGCCGGGCCGGGCCTGGCGGCACCTGCCGGGGTGTGGGGGGGCCGAGGGGGGGGCCCGGTGGTTTCCGGGCGGGCAGCGGTGCCCCCGGGCACCGCGGTGGCGGCCCCGCACCCCGCGAGCAGCCGGGCGCGGTGCGGGTGTTGCGGGGAGCCGTGCCGTGCCGTGCCGGCTGGCGTTACCCGCCGCGCTGGGTTTCGGCTGTCGGGGAGGTCTGGAACGGGAGGGGAACGGGAGCCTGCGCCCGGCCCGGTGTCTGCGGGGTGAAGGGCCGTGTCGTGCCTGCGCTGGGGTTCCGCGCTGAGGCATCTCCCTGCCTGCATCACCGCGTGCCTCCTCTTGCGGGGAGATGGTTCGGCCGAAAAGGGTGAGGAGTCGCCGCCGGGTCTGTGACCCCCGAGCGCGTCCAGTACGCTCTGGAAAACAGTGCGGTAGTAAAGCCTCTTTTTTTTCTTCTTTTTTTTAATTAAAATTCCGGTAGTAATTAGCTGTAGGCTGCTTGACCGCTTCATGACCATCAGGCTCAGAAATAGCTGCTGATCTCACGCTCCCTTCCGGACACCCCTGCGGAGGTTTGGTTGGAGAACTGTTTCACCCCTTCTGTTACGAGGACGAGCGGGAGCTGGGGCGGTCGTGGCGGGGCACCCGGAGCAAGCCCCGCCGCCGGCGCGGGTGACGTGCGCCGGGCTGGGAGTACGGCTCGCAAACCGGGCTGGACCGGGAGGGAGAACCGAGCGGCTGGTGCGGGGCGAAGCGGTGTTCGTGCCGCGTCGCCTGGGAAGGGAGCGGGTACGGTGAGGCGGCTGCGGACGGGCGCCGTCGGGTGGTCCTTGCAGGTGGCAGAGGTGAGGTCCGGGCGGCTTTTTTTTCCTCTGAAGACAAACGAGTGGCGAGGGGATGGGTTTCTACATGCGTGTTCAGCAAGGGGGGAGGGGGCGGAAAGAAGGCTTCGCAGATACAGAGCTGGGTTGACAAGTGAAGTCTGTCTCTACTGGGATTTCTTGGCCTAGAGAGGAAATAATTCACACACCCCTTTTCCCCTCAAGCAATTACTGTATGTACACTTTGTGGTGGTCAGGGATCGCTACAGAGTCTGCTGGCAACAGCAGCTTGCATTCATACCTGCCAAAATGGGTCTATAGCTGGGGGGGTTTCTTGGTGGTTTTTTTGTTGTTTTTTTTTAAAGAAACAAAAAGCATTGTAGCTGATGGGGAGGGTGGTAGCTCCTTCCACAGTGAATGAAGCTTTTGATCTGGGTGGATTTATTTCAAATCTGCGAGACTGGTTCATAGATTTTTCTGGACACTGTAAGTACAGGTGTGCCCAGAGACTTCGTTTAGTGTGCTGCGTGGCCCTCTCTTTGCTGGTGTTACGGTTCGGTCCCCTCTCCTCCCCCAGTATAAACAGCTATTACATTAAACACTTGATAACCTTTGGTTAACCTGCTCGCATGGGTACAGCTGTGCCCTGCCAGCACCGTTCGACTTTATACCGCTCGGAGGCCCTGCAGGAAGGAGAGACGGTGTGGCTGCCCTGCCGCGTCCCTCGCTGGCCGGCCCCCGGAGCAGCCAAGCTCCAGAGGTCCTGGCATCACCAGCTCCTTGCCGGGTAGGAGCCGGAGGCTTCTCCGGAGGATCCGTGGTCTGCCCAGGGCCGCCTGGACGGAGCTGGAGGCTGCCCTCTGCTCGTGCTGCTGCACGCTCGCTCACAGCTGTCTTAGGAGTGCATGCTTAGATGGGCGTTTTGGCTTTAGAACACCTTGTCGTAGATGTTTTCTTGCAGTGGAGTAAGCGGAGGTCTCTTTCAGTCATGCCAAAGTCGGTTCTTGATCTGGGCTGCCAGTGCTAGACCTAGTCCTTGCGTGTGCTGCCTCGTTTGCCAAAGGTGTTGGATAAATTTGTAGGTGGTTGTGCCTTACTCTGATTCTAAGGATGGCTTTCCAAAGCAGGACTCTTATTTAAATCAGTGGAAATAGCTATGGTAGAAATGCTCCCAATATTTTATGTTACCTCTGAACTCCTCAAATGTTTTTAGTTCTTGTTTTTGCTGGGAGAAATGGAATCTGAAACCACGTTTGTTGCAGTAGGGATTTTGCAGACCATAAGAAAATAAAGTATTTCCCCTGAATGTTCAGGGGTGTGGTTATTTACCCCGGTTTTTGCTGTGCGAAGGTAACTTGAAATGAGTAGTGGCAAGGAAGGAGAGATGTAATTGCCAGGGTTGACTAACATTTCTTGTAATCCTTTGGTGCTTCCAGGTGTTGGATCTCGTAAATATTCATATTATTCTTTGATTTAAATGAGTTGGAAAGTAGTTTCTGAAGGTGCATGACTCTGAAAGTGTTATTCATGGATGGACGCTGATCTACTATGCCTCCCACTAAACTGAGGTTTAATTACTTGTGGATATGACTGAGAAAACTTTTCACAGTGTTTTTCTCTTAGAAAAATGCAGTAGAAAACAGTAATATATTCCAGGTAGCATGTGACAGTAAGGATGGAGACATAAAGGTGACAACAAAAGAAGCAAAGCAGGTCATAATCTTCCCTGACGTATCCTTTAAAGATTACTTTTTTTAGACTGGTATATGAGTTACTGTGTTGGAAGTTTAAGATGAGAATTTAGGTTTTCATAACTGTGGTGATATTAAACAGTTTTAGGATGTGCTTTGTTGTGCCTAATACTCAACTGCTGTGTGCCATGTTTAGCTGCCCGAAGAAAGGTGTGCGCAGCTGGGAGGTTGTGTAATAAACAAGGAGCTGGTGAGTGCTTTTGGCTGTGTCGTTTGATTTTTCTTTCCCTGAAGCTTTCCCCCTCCTCCCGTCTAACTGGTAATTTCTCTGACAATAAAGTAGACTTTTGTAAGGCCGCCTTCATCTGGCTTTGCATAGTCCTGTGCTGGAGTGTCTGGGCAGACGGGTGGCAGTGTATCGAAAAGAATGAGGAAGGTCCCTCTTATTTTACTGGGGTCTTGAGTTTTGGGAAGGTGAAGTGTGCTTTTCAGTGTAGCACGCGACTGGGTGTGTACCCGGAGGAGCTGCAGAATGCCAAAGGGATGCTGCTGCTGCAGGTGCCGCTGGGAGAGTTATCTCACCTGCACGTTGGCATAGCTGTACCGGCTGGGTGGAAGCTGTCTTAGCTGTTTTCCTTCTGAATACGAGGGTTTTGTCTTTGTTTCTCGGGTGAGTTAACGAAAGAAAAGAAAATGTCTTTTCCCCCAACTGTTCAGTTCCAAAGCAAAAAGCGGTGCCTCGTATTTCAGGCTAATGGGTGCTGTCATCTTGGATGGGGAAGTGACAGGTCTTGCTGCCCAGAACCGGATTAACGAGGTCTTGCATTTAATTGTGTTCTGGCTAAAAGGCTTTTATGTTCTGTCTTTAAACCTGTGAAGTTCCAGGAACACAAAGGGCTGCTCACCTTTCTGGCAGTACTGCTGCAGCCTCCTTTCGCTGCGAGGGAGGCTAATGCCTGTAGTAAGGAGGGTGTCGTGCTCAGCTTCTGCTAACCTAGGGTGTCCCCTCCTGCTCCCTGCCGCGCCAGTGACTTTCTGAGTATGTGAACAAGTTTCTGAAAATGGTACGAGTCAATAAGGAACAACTTATTTTTGGTAGTGTTAGGGCCTTTTTTTTTTGTGATGGGGCGGGGGGGGAGGGGAACGCTTTTTTCAATGAGGAGACATGCATGTTGTTTGTAGTACTGCGACTCTGAGATTTTTGACAAGTAGGTGTTTTAAAGCACCAGACAGCATCCTTTACTTGAAGAGTATGTTCTGACAGTGCCTGAGGGGGAAAGAAAACAGATGGCAAATTAATAAAAACTTCTACTGTGGATGTGAGTGGAGAAGTAGCTTTTCTAAGGACAACAAACAAAGTTAATTGAAGCCTATGTATTAAATTTAGAACAAGCTTGTTGGTAACTTATGAATAATACCCATTTTCCTGTCTTTCCCTCCTCTTCTGCTTGCTTCTTTTTCTCCCTGTTCATGTACAGCAGCGAACTCGTAATCCACCAGGCATTTTCTGCATTGATCCTCTTAAAAAATTAGTATTAGCCTATATAGGAGGCAGGCCGAAGAGGGTTGAACACCGTGCTGCAAAACTAGTCCCCATTGGCCTCGTTGCAAGGAGAGGCAGGTTGCCCCTCTCTGAAGTGTGCTGCTGGTGCCATGGCGCAGAGGGGAGCGCGGGCGGCGGTGGGCTGCGAGGAGCTGGGTGCACGTGTTCCCGTGCAGGGCCGCGGACGCGGAGGTGATGGAGCGCTGGTGGGAGAGTGACCGGGAAAGGCATGGAATTAGCGGACTGGGAAATCCTGGCGTGCTTAGTGCCTCTGATTACGCGGCTGAGCTGGGAGGCAGAGGAGGGCATGCGAAGCGGGGGAAGGCTTTATGGAGACAAGAATTTCTGCTGGGAGAGCGGGCGGGAGAGTGGAAACTTCTGCAGACGTTGTTAGCTCTTGGCTGGTGTGCGACGGAGAGACCAGCTGGCGTCTGGAAGCCAGAGTGGGTCTGACACGGTGCAGCGAGGTGAGATGGGGTCGGGGGGCTGGTGTTCCCCTCTGCCTGAATACAGCCTGCCAGGTCCGGGCGGATTTGCATGCATCACAAGGGGCAGAGCGGGGGGAAAAGGGGGAGAAATGCATGAAACGTGATTGTAGTTCTTGCTTTGTTCAGGAGTAGTTTTCAAGGGCAGGCTTTAACTGTGTTTCTGTGAGTTTTTCCTCCTTCCCCCAATATAAAGCTGGCATTCTTCTTGCCCCAGATGATTGTTTTTTATATGTATATGCTCAGCTGTGCTTGATTTTTTTTTTTTTTAAATAAACAAATGGTGCTCTATGAACTTTGTCATTGTAGATACAAAGAGAAGCATAGAGAAGTGGAGGCTATTTTTTTAAAGAATGTCTTTGTTCTCATTTCTACTGAAAGAGATAACGTGTTACGGTTGTTTGTTACTGGAAGCACAATGCAAGATGTGGGGAAGGGACCTGGAGACGTGACAGTTCTTGGATTTGTATTTGAGTTCTCTCCCAGTGTATATTTGATGCATTCTGGGGGGAACAGAGTTTTAAAGTGCGGTATTAATTTATGTCTTAAATCAGG
The DNA here is from genome assembly GCF_030867145.1 of Opisthocomus hoazin. NCBI lineage: Eukaryota > Metazoa > Chordata > Aves > Opisthocomiformes > Opisthocomidae > Opisthocomus > Opisthocomus hoazin. Next base: position 44,704,084 of record NC_134454.1, read on the forward strand.
TCACTGAGCCTGTGCTTGGCTTTGCTTAGGTTCGTTGCAGTTAAACTTCCGAGTCTGAAATACTTCAGAAGGAGCTAGTTGTCTCTTACACTGTTTAGCATAAAATAGGCTCATCGGAGTTTCTGCGAGGACACACTGAATTTGGTAATTTATCTCTGTCAAATGCATTATTGTACCTTCCTAGTTTGCAAGTCGTCTGTTGTGACAGTAGGAACGAATAAACTGGCTATGCTGTGTAGTGTTTGGGATTGTCGTATGCGAGTGGGTGACACCGGTTTGTTCTCCGGAGTTATGGTAACTTGTAAGAATGTGTATCAGTAGGGTATCTTACAGATGCCTGTTCAGTGAAACCAGGTGAGATGCCATTCGCTCACCCAAGGGTGTAGGGAAGAGAGTTTGTGGAAAGAGACTGTACCGTTCATCAGACCAACCGGTGTAATGGGAACAGTGATGGAATATAGACAGGCTTTTGGACAATCAATCTTTTCTCAACCTAATCTAATAAAATATTTATTACCCTTCTCTGTAAGCCCCATCTTGGATGTTCTTGGTGAAGTCTGTAACTCTTGCCAAACATTGTAATGTGGGCCGTGAGATACTTCTGTGTATATACTTGTACTTAGTGTGAGTATGGCAAGAATTGTCTGCAAAGCACTTGAACTTCTGTGTGCAGAACACTCATCTGGTTTTATGATCAGGACCCTGACCTTGCTAGAAGGTTTGTGTGGGTGGAGCATAGCTGAGGTTGGGGATACGCTTGCAGAGGTTTACCTGTAGGACAGGGACCCTGCGGAACTGTACTGCCCTGACCTCTCAAAAAAAAAGAAAAAAAAACAAAAAACAAAAAAAACCCCGAACAAACAAACAAAATTGCAGTAGTAACACGGCAGTGATGCTTTAGTTTGTTGTTTTGCATATAGAGGTCTGGTGGAGCAACGTTGTGCTCAAAGCTTTTTTTCTCTCCCGCCTCTCTGTTGTTTCTTTTATCAGAAAGTGTGTAAAACGGCCAGAAGAGAGAAACAACGCATTGCTCTTTCCACTCAGCAATTGCATAATTGCAAAGGATTTGCTAGAGACACGTATGTCTGCACACACAAATCTGCTTCTGTATGTGGCTGTAGATGTACCCTACCTGAAGGGTCCATTTGTCAGAAAATTAGTTGTCCATCAGAACTGTAGGTGTAAAGAAAAGAAGTAACTTCGGTAGAACTAATATGCCCCCTCCCTCCCGCTCCAAGAACCCAAAACAAACAAACAAACAAAAAACGTGCAGAGCCGCTAAAAAGCATCTGTCTTTTGCCAAAGAGTAAGGATTTTTTTTTCCTGTTAAGATCTAGTCTTACTTAGATGAGAGAATGGCTGCCTTTTTCTTCTTGAAATGACTGGGATAGTTAAAAAGCTGCAGTTACATGTTTTTATGCTTGGCTCTATTGAAGTTTACTATTCAGTTGAATCTGACTAGGTTTTTACTCGCTGTCAGTGAAATTGATAAGCTGCCTTGAAAGGTCATCCTGATTATCTGTTAGGTAAGTGAGACATATAATGGCCTTTTCATTTAACTTCTTTTGCACAGGAATTAGTGGTGAGGGATTATATGATAAATATGTAAGACAGACCTTTTCATAGGCTTAAGAGCTTTCCTCTCTGCAATTCCATCTCCTCAAAGAATTAAAAAAAAAACCAAAAAACAAAAATGACCCATATGTATACATTCACAGCGTATTAATTGTTTAAAATATTTGGCTAGCTGTTTTCAGTGAGGGTGGGTACTACTGAAATAGTTTTTTCTTCAAATATGCAAATAATCAACGCAATTCTAAATGTATCTTGAATCTCTTATGTGTTGAAGGGGTTTATTATTGCAGTGGCAGAGGGTGTGTGACATAAATCTCTGTTCATACAAACACATATGGCTGAGTAAATTAAATTAGTGGATTTGTATTTGCTCACACAATTAAGATGCTGATAAGGAGACGTTCTCGGTTGAATTTGCCTCTTTGGAACGGATTTTTTTTTTTTTTTTTAAAAAAAAAAGGATCTGCTTGCATCTGCCCTGAAATGGGCCTCCTATGTGCATAAATTGATTGTGCATCAAATGGTACATGCTGATACTGAGGAATTCCACTGAGATTTCTAAGAACTTCTTTTTCCAGCTTTAGTACTGACAGCCACCAGGGGAAAAAGTAACCATTATTCAGAGCCTGTCTTCTGTTCTCTAATTTAATTGTTGGCTTTTATGTGAGTTCAGTTCCTGTCGCTGCATGCCTGCCTCTGTTTTTCTTCATAGCTATGCCTTCATCTTCTGCAATAGGATGCAGATTTATTGTATGTCAATTGCTTTTCAAAAATAAATTTCTCAACAGATGATGAAATGATGCTTTTGATCAGGTGGAGCATCTGATGGCCTTTGCACTCTCTGGCTCCTGCCTAGTGCTTGCCGAGAGGCCTGTGTGCGTTAGAGATCAGTTTGCCACTGTACGAAGGATGGTGCCGAAATAGGTCTGGGAGCGTGTCCCGAGGAAGGGGCGAGTGCAACAGAAAATCCATTGAGCAGGAGTGGTTGATGTCTGTCTGTGGAAGGTGAATGGAATCAGCTGTGCTAATTTCTATGCAATAAATGGGCTTTGGGAGTCAAAGGTGTTAATGTGACCCTGTCATTACACGGCACTTGGTGGCGAAGGGAGCTTTGAGGTTCCCACAGAGAGATCTTGCCCTGTGTATTGCCATGGCAACCGCCATCACTTACACATTTATAACCTTTTATTAAAGATACAAAAAGAAGGGGGAAACCTTTTAAACGTTACAAATGTAAAGCTTTAACTAGATCTTTCATTTTAACAGTATCCCTTATTTACATTCCTTGGAGTGTGGAGGTTTTATAAGGAATGCAGCTGTCCCTTCCCCATTTGGTAGGCTTCAAGATGACGTTTCGGGGTGAATGTGATGTTCTGGAGATAGCTATCTGACTTTGATCATAGCTGCACTGACATCACTCTGCCAATTTAACTGCTATTTATTTACATTAGTGTATTTTGCACCAAAATTATACTTGAAATCTATAATGCAGGAAGATTTGTGTCTCTGATAAAAGGGTTTGGGGGCAAAAAACTAACTCTCTGTGGAATAAAACTTACTTTTAAAGAGGAGGAACAGGAGACACACCCTAAATTATAGTCTCTTGAGCAGTATAGTGGCTGATACACAGAAGCCTGATGCTAGTGGGGAGAGCAAGCTGTTCCTGCAGAAACTGAGGCTAGCTGTGGGCTCGCAGACTCTGGGGAAGAGCACGTGTGTGCTTGGTGCATCTTCCTGTCTCTCCCTCCTCTACCCCGCCTGCATGTTCTTGAAAAGTATTTTACTTCACGCTGTGGTGGCCAGGCAGCACTGCTGTGAAAGAAATGCTTGCTGTTCAGGTCAGGTATTATCACGTCTGATGCTCAGGTGCAGCATGTTGTGCTTTCAGGGAGTTTCTCACTGCTGGAAAACAGTGGAATTTTGGGAGCAAGCTGACTAATCTTCTGTTTTTCTGGGCTTCTTTAACCCTGCTGTTTTTGTTTGTTTGTTTGCCACCTGCCACTGGTTTTGAACCATCCTTGGGGAGATGAACGAAATACCGAATTTGCTAGTGGATTTCAGGGTTACACTACCAAAAGTTGCACTGTAATGTCAGGACTAGCACGGTAGGTGCTCTGAAGAGGGATGAAATGAAGCTGTATATTTTCTGTGCCTTTGCTTTGGGCAGCTGAAACTTGCTTTTGCTTTGGACTGATCAATGCTGGCTGTAGGTAAGGGCAGAAGTGGCTGGCCATGACTCTCTCACTGAGAGGATATGACAGATGTAAAGAGTGGTTTTGCTCAGACTGCATGCATGCTGAATTTCTCCAGCATTTCACCATCGCTTCTTTTCTTTCAGAAGAAAGAGATGTATAGATACTGCTAAGCCTAATAGCCTAATAGCTGGTGATTGGTAGTTTAAATGGACAGGGCTGGCTACGGTTGCCAGATCAGGGAGTTTTACTGCTACAGATGTATTGTTCCATCTGAATTTCTAAGGCTGAGCACACTGTATGGTTATTAGTAGTCTCATGTGCTGCTTCTGCTGGGACCATGAAGGACCCTTCGTGCTGCTGTTTTATAAAACCTTAACATTCCTTGAGAACGTTTTTACTGCTGAAAGACCTGGTTGGTTACTGTGGAAAGTTCGTGACGACTGTGCGAACGCGACTGGAAAGTTCATGATACTAGGATATTTATAAGGACGGTCCTCCATTGTAAAAGAGAAAGAAAAGAAAACTTGGAGTAAAAAATAAAAGGCATCATGAAATACTTTTTTTCATCCAGGCTAGCTATGGATATTGATGCTGTTATTAGTCCACGTAATTTTGGATTGGGTATGGTTTTCAGTAGCTGTTACGATATGAGTAAGTGCTTCTGGCTGCCCTGTGAAAGAAGAGAAATAACTGTTGCCTGCTTGGGATCTAAATATCTTATGAAAAGCAGCAGCATACAGGGGTCATCCTGATGTCAGGACTGTATGGCAAGTGATGTTTTTATGAATCGGAAAGGTGGGGTTTGGTATGAATCAGTCTTTATTTCTTTTTTCGTAGTCAGAGGGTGGCATTGTTTTGGCAACTTTTGTTTTTAACCATAATTAAACAACCGCCTTTTAAGGCTGAAGCAACTATTGGATCAAGTTGCCTTACCACCTGAATACAAGACATTGTGTGAGTCCATCCAGTTACACCCATGAAGAGGGTGGTCTTTTGTCGTTTGATGGAAGAATGCTCTCAGTGAAGTCACAAAACTCCCTTTCTAAGGTGGTTTTGCTCCAGTGGTTACTCACTAGGGAAGAAAAGCCGAGAGGTTCTCGTCGGCTCCTGCGATGGGGCAGGAGGGCACTCGCGTACCTGTCGAACAGTGCACAGGGTGGGGTTGGTTCAGTGCTTGAGGAAAGAAAACCTTATTTGTTAGCTTGCTGCTGTGCCATTTACAATTTAGATTTTAACTACTATTTTAGGGTCCTGAAAACTTGTTTAGAAGCTTTGTGAGAGTTTATGTCCAGTTTCGTTGTGAGAGTATAACAACAATCAAGCTCCAGGTAAATAATACTGTTGGAAACTTCCTAGCCGGCAGATAGAGATGTGTAGAGGTGCGGAACTGAACTGTCAAAAATTAAGGAGCTTGAAAGCGGCGTAGACGTTTGAAGATGGGTACATGAAGTGCAGGACAGACCCTGCTGACGTGAACACGTACCTCCAGCCGGAGAGGAGCTGCAGCGGCTCCGAGCTCGTGCATTCAGACTGTGGCGTTTGGGGAGTCTTGGTGATCCGTTCACCCAGATCCTGAAGTCTGGATAAAGCTCAAGCTGGAATAGGTATGTACGCAGTAGATGGTATCGTAGCCTTTCTTCGGAATTTGCATGGTTTTATGTTGGCTTCTGAAAAATATCCTCATGGTTTCACTAAAAAGCGCAGCGTGGATTTTTGATGTACTGCTTTCATTACAGCCAGTATCACTGTGAAAAGGTTTGTTTAGATGTCCATGTAGGGTTGTGCTTGCTGCAGTGACTTCAGAAGTTCTTCAGATATGATCAAATGACTTAAGCAGTAGGCTTTTTTGAGACCCTTCCTGCGGTGTTGAAAATGCTTTGTGATTACCCGAGTTCAAGGTGTTCAAGCCTTGAGCTTTAAGACTTTATACACTTCAAAGTTGTAAATGTGGTATTAATACTGAGGTGCTGTATTTAGTTATCCAGGCAAGATGCTGTTACTTTTTTTTCTTTGCACGTCGCCACCTGTGGGTGTTTCTTTGCTTCACAGAGGAACCTTTGGTTAGGGTTAAAATTAATCACATATTGACAGTAAAACTGTAAGCATTTTGTAGACCGTACTATCTAATACTGGCATACATTAAGATTCTTGTGGGAAGCACAAAAAATTGAAGTTTTATTGCTGAGATACTGACAATAACGATGCCTATTGATTTCAGCATTCAAAGAGGAAAAATACAGAGTTTTGAGCCACTGTGTTTGTTTCAGCAAGTCATCTTTTGAAGGTGTATTGATGGAACCATTTGTACTGTTGTGAGCCAGAACAATGTCAGGTGGGTACTGCCTGTACTGGAACAAGCAACTTTATTGTTTCCTGAATCATCCTGAGTATGGGAATGTGAAGGCCAAAACTGTAATAAAACCGGATGATTATTGCTTTTCACTCAAAGAGAAAAGCTGTAGCTAATACTGAATTTGGTTTTAGTTCTTGATGTTTACTTTCCTTTACTTCAAAGCAGTTGATAAAAAAATAGTTGGTACTTTGCTTTTAAAGACAAGTATATACCATGGGACTTAGAATTCAGGATTCATTAAAATTAAAACCACTTCAGTCTAAATTTTAATATTAAACAGATTAGAAAAATGTTTTAATCTAAAATTTAATATTAAACTGGTTAGAAAATGTTTTAATGTAAAATTTAATATCAAACCGCTTAGATATTTACATGGGTAGAGCAAAGTTAGTGTTTTAGTTGATTTTTAGTGACTAGTATATGTAGGTTATGTAAATCGGGTTGTATGAGTAGCGTTTCTAACACCCAGGACAAAGAAGAATTGTAAATAAAGTTTGCTTTTTGGCTGCCTGAAACTCCTAATGCTGTCATGTGCAACAAGTGTACACATAGCTGTCTGTTCTCTTTGCGAATGATACGCTGCAGATAGCCACACTGGCACGGATTTTCCAGACTCATCGTGCTGAACCAACAGTGGGACGCGTGCCAGAGGGTGAAGTGTGTCGAGTAAGAGGCAGGGCATGCGATATACCAGCACAGCACCAGCCATGGAATGGTTGTGTTTACAAATCATAACAGAGCCCCAGAAGAGTGTGTGCAACAGTGCTTCAGAACCTTGTGTTTGTATTGCTGCTTTCATTGCTTGGGTTTGTGGCAGAGGCAGGGAGTGGGAGGGTGAAAGCTGTTCACTTTCATGAAATGCACAGCACAATGCAGAATTTGATAGAGGCTCCGTCTGATTAGCCCAGCTGTCAGCCTGTGGGCTACTCATAGGGGTAAGGTGCTCCTGCTTGTTTTGGGGTTGGGCTATGTGGAAATTTGCCTGAAACAGGCGAGTGTCTGCTGCAGCGGTTGTGGAATGCTGCTGGACTTTGGCTGTAGCCCCCTGCTCCGCTTGCTGGCCGGAGGACAGAGCGATCTGCTCCAGAGCCTGAGGTCAGCTGCTGGGACTTCTAGGGCTCTGAGGGGCGTGTGGGACAGCCCAGCTCTGGAACTGGTGAAGGGCAAGAAGCCGTGACAGTAGTGAAGATCAACAGAGAAGCTTTATGCTTCTTGTCGTGGCCATCTGCAGGGCCAGAAGCATGTCTGCGAGCTGCAACGCGTGCTGTGGAACGGCTGTCTTTGTACATGGGAGTCGTGTGGACAGACGTGCATCATCCAGCAATACACTGATTAATCAAGGAAGTGGTCTGGTGTGAACAGGAAACTGTTACAAACGTGGGCTTTTCAGTAGCACTTCCCCCTCCCTGTCTCGGCTCTGTGTATGGAAATAATGCAGTTTATTTGCTGCTCCACTTGAGTGTTTCAGGCACTCAGCAAGACTTCACTTACCGTCAAGATTTCTCTGTCTACTTGCATCGGTGCTGTGTCGGTTCCACTTCTTGTGTTTCTTAACATGCCTGTGATCGTTTAAGGATATAAAGCACTTCTTATCTTGGCTCTCCCAAAGCAAGGATTGCTTTCTCCATTTACAAAACTCCTTGCTTTACTTTTAGTACCTAATTATACTTGTTTTTCAAAGTTAGTGTGAAGAGGTTTAAAGGTTTCTGCATGACTGTGATGTGGGATGGACCAAAGACAGTTTAGTCTTCTATAGCTGACGAAAATGTGAGCTTTTAAAAATGTTCAGGAAGCAGAGAAGAAAGCAAGCTGAGATTTAACTGAATCTTTCAGAGGTTGTGGAGGAGATTACGAAGCCTCCTGAAACTTTCATCCCAGCAATCAAATGCTGTCTAATACAACCAAATTAAATGGTTCCCTTTGCGTGGAGAGGAGGGACTTGAAGGCTGGGAAAAGACAGTGCTTGACACTTTCTCACTTAATGATTTCCATTTCCTGCAAAAACCTGAAGACGCTAGACTGGTATAATTGATGGTTTTACAGTACTGCCAGGGCTGTTGTTTTCCGGTGGCATTCGAGGGCCCCAAGCAGAGCTTTGGTGTGTCAGGAGTTTATGGTATAAACGCGCATGGGAGACACGGTGCATTCGTTGGGAAGTTCAGAGCGTAGTTTGACACGAGAAGAAAGAGAGATGCATGGCGGGGAGGAGAAGCAGGGTTTGGAAGACGGGTTTAAGGGTAGCTTGTGTGGTCCTGCTGCAACCGGTGACTGAGCTGTGCCTTTGGTTGTTGTATCCAGAAATAATTGCCTGTAAGTCTTGCTGCAGATGCAGATCCCAAATGCGTGGAGGAGAGAGAGGGGAGGGGTAGCTGTTAGTTTATTCAACAAGCTGCAAAATGAAATGGATGTGGGGCAGGGAATAGGAGAGTTGGCCATGGGTCTGAGCTGTGACTTGGTGTCAGACTTCATGAGCAGAGAACTAGCAAGGGGGCAGGGTTGGGAAGGATGGAAAACTGGATAAGAAGAAACAATTATGGGATTTAAGTGTCCTTACAGAAAAGATTATTTTGGTGGCTCTTTGAGGATGGTGAGGATCATGTTTAGATTTCTCAAGTAGGTGTGTGATGTGGGGAAGAGAAGGTGACTTTGTTTTGAAGAAACACACCTGTGCAATTTCCAGATGCTGACATTTTGTTCTGGAGTGAAACTACGGCCTGAGTTACTGATCAGCTGAAAGCTGAGATTTGTTTGTTCCGATTCACATGTTTTCTTCTTGGTCTACCAACTGCAAGTGTACTAGCAAAGCACATGAGCACTTTTTTTTTCCTCTTCATCTCTCCAACTTACTGGGAGAGATACTAGTTTTATTTTCTGAGGTATTTCTGCAGAGAGGTATACTCATCCTGTTTTGTGTATCTGGCATAATTTTACTGATACCCTTCCTCTGCCAGGGCATGAGAACTCGCGAGTCTACAGCCACTTGTTACCATGTTCACACTATGATAAAAGTTTAAAGATAACACAGTTGATTATTGCTTGTGTATATGTGTCTAGGTATACTAAAAGCATTGTGAATTCATTTCTGTAAATGGATTTTCCCTGAGGTTTGTGTGCAGGTTGTGCACTAATTGATGCTTGGCGATAGCTGTATCAATAAGCTAAGTCCAAACAGGCAGCTGGTGTAACAGTGTGAAGTGGGTTTTTGTAAGGCAGCCTGACTGGGATATGGCTCTCATTAGGGGAGAGCACCACCATGTTTTAAAGTCATTTTAGTTCTTGACATTGCAGTAGTGCCTTGTGGAGATAGTGGGGTTACTCCAGGGAGAAGGTGGAAGTGCCTCACATCACTCAGCTGTCCTCCTGCTGATTAAGGAGTGACACTGGCCGAGATGCCTTTCAGAGGCAGGCAATTATTTTCAGCCGGAGAGATGTTAACCAAGAACTGAAGCCTTAGGCAAGGAAAGGGTGAGGGGCGCACTCACAAAACACAGAAAGCTTTCACCATTTGCATGGTGAAGTGTTTAGTGCTTGCATCTGACCCTGCACAGAGCTGTGTTCTCTGTTTCATATTCTTATTTTTACACTTGCTTAAATGTAAAACAATTTAGTGCTAATTTGCATCCTGTTGTATAGTTAGCGAGACCAGCACAGATGCTTTTTATTCTTGCTACTCTTTTCAGATAGTATTGGGGTTTCTGTTTTGCTTTTGTTTTAATATTGATCCAAAATCTAGTTTTAAGCAGCAGAGGGATTTATATCCAGCAGGCTGCTGCCATGCAGTCGTCATTTCTGTGGCAGACTCATTACTAGATGACAAAATTCAGACCATTGTGTACTGCTCAAGGCAACCTTTTGCCATAGTCCTTGTAAGAGAGCTGTGAGAACAGCCATGAAGCTCGGTTTGCAGGTAAGAAATTATTTTTTTACATACTTTGTGAGGCAATGTGAATTGAAAGCTCATTTAAAGGTTCTTTATCAAGTGAATGAGTTGTTACAATGGGGAATAATTTAGTAGCAGCAGAAAATAATTGTCTTAACTTGCAAAACGCTGTAATCTAGGCTCCAAATGAGAGAGGTTTATATAGTGTCACTGTTGACTGACTGATCTCATTACATCATAACCAACAATGAAGTTGTTTGAATTACTTAGCAGGTTGAGATTTCTTAAACTGACTGTGAGTCATACTGACTATGTGGAGATTAATTGTAAATTGGCTTACGTTTATGTGTACATTGGAGAGGGATCTCTGACTAGTCTTCTTAATTTCTGTAATAGCCTTGGTCCAGCTTGAAAGTACTCAGGCACATGCACACAGGTGTAGTCCCTTGTGAACAGCAATGCCTGCGCTAGTGCCTTGCTGTTGTTGTGAGGCAAGATGTTGGGAAGCTGTCTTTTTTTTGTTGGTGTGTTGTAGATAGATACTGTATGTTTTCTATTGCCAATACAACTGAAATACGAAGAATGAATGAAAAAACCCTTTGCGTGTACTGTGTGAATTGTAGCTGATCAGGCGGGTGCTTTGTTTACACTGTGAGTGTGCAAAACTGTAGTTTGAATCTGGAGATCTGTTTTGAAGACATCAGACTTTGAAGTGCTCTGTATTAGCGTATACAGAATAACCCGTGTTTATATAAGTAACTGGCAGTTGAGTGTTGGTATTTTTCTCCCAGAGAACAGCTGTGCTGAAGTTAGAAGAATAAATGGGAGGGGGATGGGGTCGGCGCCAGAGCTCAGTTGTGTTTATGCTCTGGAAGGTATTACTAGGTTTTCCGGTTATTGCTATTAAATCATGCTGATGCTTTCTTATTTTTTTAAATTATTAAAAGTTAGGGTATGTGTTGCGTAACTAGTATATGCTTTTTCTGGTTTTGCGCTTCTTACATTTAACTGTACCTTGATAATCACCATCACTGAAGCTCGCTTGAATACATGAATGAAACTCACTCCACGCAAATCCAAAAACAGTAGGGTGTTGTTTGCAAATATGTGCAAAACAAAAGGCAAACCAAGAGTAAAATCTGCCTTTTAGGAAACATCAGAATGCTCTTTCATGCTTCTAAAAGTTCTATTTTCCTTAATAACAAGAATCTATTAAATACTGAATGGATGCCGTTACATTTTAATGACACAGATGCTTTGTCTAATTAGAAACAGAAAAGTGGTGAGGAATTTGTGAGCAGTTTGAGAAACTAAGACTTGAAGTAGAAACTTGCGTTACGTTCACTGAACAGATTTTTTTTTTTTCTGAATCTGTTGGAACATTTCGTTACTTCGGTTGAGGTCTAAGGGTATCTATTAATTCTTAATTAGGTTTCTTGCTGAATTTGGTCAGGAAGAGAAAGTCAGAACTGTCACACTAAGAAAAAAGAAGTGGATAAAGAGAAATGAGTGTTTGTCACTTTGTATTGCTTTGTGGTGGCTAGGCATGTAGTGCTGTCTGAGGCTTGATGTGTTGAAACGACTTTTCACCTCCTACTATAAAAAAAATACGTGTATATGTATTTGTATCTAGGTAGATGAGCAGAAAGCAGACAAAAGAAGAGGTGGGGAGTGCAGAACGGGGAAGATTTTTACAGTAAATGAGACCATGGTGCAGACAAAGAATCGGAAACCTCTCTTGAGGAAGTTCACCTTTGTTGAGAAGGGAGTTTTTCCTGAAAAATGTTGTGACTGAGTAACTGGTGGCCACAGGTCCCGGCGCAGCGAGCGCAGGACAGGTGCAGGCAGGAGAGCAGTGTTCAGCCTGGAGGTTGTCGGTCTTTCAGGAGGAGTCTGCTGTAGCAGGCTCCTCTTGGTTTCGGTTTGGCTTTCAGGGCTGCTGGGGGATAAGGTCTTGTTTTTGTGGGTGCAGGTGGCTTTGCTGTGCGTGCAGCCTAGGAGAGGGTGGTCCCATCTACCAGTGGGAGATGTGTGTGATGCAGACCAGCTTTTCTGCTGAATGAATGAAAATGGACACGTAATTTTGGGGAATGGTGATACTTCTGATCCAGAAGAGTAGCGTCCTTTGGCATCTCGCTCTGTGGTTGCTGCTGCTCTCCCCATTTTTTGCCTGGATATGTAGCGGTGTCTGCTTTTTGCTTTTTCTTTCTTTTGTTTTCTAAGCTAATCAGATGCCATGTGACTGCTGTCTTGCGTAACTCACTCTTTCTGGGGCCTGGTTTGTTAAATACACCTCAGTACAGACTGTTCTGGCTTTGCTTTTGTACCTGTCCCTGATGTGATTGGTTTTCCCCTGAGCTTTGCAGGCACTGGAAGCCAGGAGCGAAGGTGCTGCAGAGCAGCTCAGCAGGTCTTCTGCTGACTGGGTGGCAGTGGCTGCTGCAGCGGGAGCATTGACGGGGCTGCTGCCTGCTTGTCCGGTGAATAAGATCACCGAGCGTGCCGTCACTGTTACGGAGACTGCGCAAAGGGACCTGCTGGGCCACCCATGCTGGCAAGGAGTACACCGGGATGGGTGGGGGCAAGGAGAAATGAAAGTGTTCCTCACGTTAAAAGTTGTGTTCCCATCCACCGCTTCTCTCTTTTTACACAAAACACATTTTGCTGTGGCGCTTTTTTGTTTTTTCAACCCACAAACCCTTGTATTTGCAAAGTACTTTTCATGGTGCAGTTCATACGTACGGAGAATTACTGCTTGTAGTGCCAGAGATGTGCTGTAAGTGTAAGCTGGAGAAGTGTAGTTGCAGACTTGGCATGGACAGTGTTTGGATTTCCTTTTTCATTATTCCGTTAAGAGCTAAATGGTTAAAACAATGAAGAGAGGTTTCTGGTTACCATGTTGGTATCAGTTGACTGCGTGTTTTTCTTATTAATGAAATGTGGCTAACCAAGTGGCTGGCATCTGCTATGAGAGAGGGTGAATGGGAGACGAAAATATCAAAGATCAGGTTTATGACTTTGCTTTGTAGACCAGCTATTTAATATCATGCAGTAAACCTTAGCAATTTCAGCAATTCAGAGCGATCCTGGCAGTTTCACATTGTTTTATTGCGTGAACAAAGTAGCTATTGTTCTTCTGGTTGTCACTGTTTGCTCTTTGCATTCATCAGTGTAAAATAAGGTCCCCAACAACTGCTGTGAAACTAACGATTGCTTTTGAAAGAATCACAAACTTTTTTTGGGATTAGTCCGGCGTGGCTTCAGCAGCCTGAACAAGGACCAGATAGGGGTGCATAGTGCACAGCATGACGGGGCAGGAGCCAGTGGTGCATGCTGGCTTTTGCAGTTAAAATGGCTTGTAAAAATAATGCCGACAAAGTCACCCCATTGCATTCGCTTCCAGGGACACAAACAATCAGGAGGCTTGGGGAGGGCTGCAGTGGCTGAAAGTGCCACGTTTTGTTCGGCCTGGGGGAAAACCGCAGCATAACCAAATACAAATAAAGTTTGTTTTTAGAAGTTTTATAGGACTTTGGGTGATAGCCTTGTGATTGTAAGATTAAGTTATATGGATAACATAAATCTGCAATTTGAATCTTACAACTGGGAGGAAAGTTTTCAAAGAGCTCAATAAAGTAAGGTGCTTAAATTCACCTGAAAGACCAAAGTAAAATGAATGCATAGCCTGACTTTCACGCCTGTTTATTTTTTCCTTTTATATTTAAACTTTAAAGGCACAGGTCAATTAAAGAAGGGTTTTTAAAATAAATACAAGTAATTATATTACGTTATTAATATATATTATAGTACCTAATATATATTATTATAAGTAATTATAGTAATTACATTATTAATCATGTAAATACAAATTTTCTTGTCTGGAAATCCAGTGGAGGGCAGAATACTGAAGGGCCCTGTTTGCTTGAAGTTCAGATGTTGTTCTGAAGACGCATGAGGAACTTCAAGAAGAAATAACAAGTTATACCTGTTTCCTTGATTTGAGAAGCTACTAGTTACAAGCTCAGGAATCTTACAGCTCTTATTATAGGATCTGTCTTCTTGCTTTGGATTTGTGGGTGAGAAGCAGATGAGATCCTTCAGGAAGTAGTCAAGGATGGAGAAGGGAGGCTGCTTGAGCTCAGCGCCAACTGATCAGGTTTTGTGCATCTTTTTAGGTGATGTGGATTGGTTTTCCTGGAGGGACCACTCATGCATTTAGAGGCTTTGGGCTTGCAGGGCTCCTGGGGAGAACGTTTAACTGTATGTTAAGAGTAGCACTTCCAAACCAGGCACTAGATCAGTAGTTGTGCTCTGCTTGAGAATTTGCAGCCTTGTGGAGGGAAGAGACTGGCAGGGGGAAGAAAGATTCTCATATTGTACTGGTACATGCTGTCTGGCAGATGATTTCCAGAGCGATGGGTTCTGTTAGTGTGTTTTCAGCAGCCCCTCAGCCCATGTGTCTTCATCAGGCTAGTAACAGTGGGAGCGCAGACTCTTTGGTTGGATGATAATTTGGGCAGAGATACGTGGTACCAGGAGAGATGAGAGAGTTCATCGAAACCACGTTGCTGCCGTAGGCAAAACACTACATACTGCTCCCCTAATTTTGCTCCAGACTGTCCCAGACGGCTTCAGATCCTGTGTCAAGTTTTAAGAGAAAGTTTTCTAAGGTCTGCTGCACGTGCAGAACACACAGTGTCTTGAGGCTGAAATTTACCTTCCAATTAATTTGATTTGAAAGTCTATCACTTTCCTGGCCTACCATGACATTTTTCTCCACATGGGATTTCCCATGAGGGCTCTTAATTACTATGTGCAATTTGGGGACTTCTCTTTGCATTACTTTCAGCTGATGTTCTGTCAATATATTTGAGTTGTAATATACATTGTGTTACAGTTGCTGTTTACGAATTACGCTTGCAGCATGCTAGAGGTTATCTAGGAATGGAGACGTAAATGGCGTAGCACAATGTAAACATAACATGTGAAATAGATGTGTATGGAGACATTTCCTTTGCATTAGCGTGAAATGTCTGTCAGTTAAATATGCAAAAATATGCAGAGGTAACATTTGTAATAATGCCAGGCGAGGCTGAAGGAGTTAATATGGAGAACTTGTATTGAAATGTTTCATGGCAAATAAGAGCAGACTTAGAGTAGTGTGGCTTTGTGAAGGAGACTTTTTAAAGTCTAGGTGGGATTTTTTTCAAAGCTGTGCATACAGCCAAAGAGAAATTAAGAAGATTTTTTTTTTCAAACTGAGTAGAGGTTTTTTCAAAACTGAGTAGAGGTTTTCTCTGTAATGTCTAGACATTGTATTTCCAAAGCATGTGTGTGCTGATGCTTGGGTTTAGCTTCCAACTTGGTAATCAGTTGAGCAGAGTCATAATGAGAAAAATCTGAGCTGTAATGATGATTTTTTTTTTTTTTTTTTTTTTTTTTTGTGGAAAAGTAAAGGTATTCAAAACATCCAGAAGACTGATGGCTGCCTTGATCTGAGTTGTCTTTCTGAGTCTTCCAGAGCACTGCATGGGACTGTGAGGTTTCACGTTCTAAGGGAGTAGCAGCAATTGAGTGGATTGCTGCCCTGAAAAGGGGATGTGCTGCAGAGGCGTGCATGCTAGTGCTGCAGGTTTCACTGCTTCTGGAACTTGTAGCTACAGCTACATAGTAGAAATATTCAGCAAGAATGTAAAAGTCAGGAGGAATCTTGATAAAGCCAGGCAAACATCTGGGGAAGACAGTTATCTTGTATCGTCCTGCAATTATGGCAGCTGAAATCCTGCCTGCCCCTTCAGTGCCCCTTCTCTTGCCCAAGACAGAGGGTGGTGAGGTGGGGTGGTAAGTTTCGACTTGTCTGAGGTGAAAAGATAACCTGGTGGACAAAGTAACCCAGTACTTCTCTGAAGAAAAGCAAATTAAAGGTGTTACTTTAGCCCCTGAGTAACATGGACGTCTGGCATGACTTGGGTGAAATTCTGTACCAGGCCCTGGAGTTTGTCCAGTATGCTCTTTTTCCCCGTTCAGAAAATGGAGCTCTCCTCATTTCATTTCTAATGATTGCAGATCCCCCATGTCATCTTATTTCCAATGATTAATGAGAGTCTGCACATCTTATTGTTGATCTTCAGTTTCTGGCTGCTGAGTCTTTTCAGTGCTTTATTAAATGAAAGACCGTGCTATTGAATATCACCTTCTTCTACAAACATGTTAAGCTCTAAGTTGCTTGCATGTTCCTTAGACAGTAATATGTGTGTTTTTTTTCTTAAGCATATGGTGTACTGTTGAAATTGTTGATCTCTGTGTTCAGAGGTGTATAAATGTCTGTTGTTTGTAGCGTTAAAATTCTGGAATGTAGTGTTGCAAATCTAGAAGTCTTCAAGTATTGTAAAATGAGATTATAGGAAAGAATAAATGACTGAGCAAAATCAGTAATAAGTCTTGTTTGGTTTTTTTTTCCTCTGTTGGCTTATTCATTGTTTTAAATACAGTGCTAAGTAGCTCAACACCTAAAAGCACAGTCCTAGAACAATCAACCTGATTATTTGGTTTTAAGTAAATAATTAATTTAGAAGTTTTTAACCTGTCTGTGAGAGGGCTGGGGGGAAGGATGGATGGTTGTGTTATTGAGTGAACTAGTTAAACAACCTAGATTCTTTATACTGTAGCTAATATTAATGCCAAATAACTCTGGGAATGAATTTGGTTTTACTTAGTATGTATAGAGTAGTTGCATGCTATATTAAACATGAAAATGGTGCTTAAGTAGAGGTGGAGTAGGAATTTCTGAACCAGCAAGTGCAGCAAAACTTGAATTGAGCTTCTTGTTCAGCTAATTGTATGTTGGGAAGTGTATACTAACCTGTAAGCTGGAGCGACGTGGTCTGCTGCCTCTCCTCCTGGTAAAAGTAAAAGCAGTGTGTACCTTCAGCAGACTCGGCCCATGTACGCTTTGAAGTCCTACTTTCGCTAGCAAGGGGGGTTTTAAAGAAAAACCAAGCCCCAGGGGGAACAGCAGTTGACCTGTGATGGGCAGCAGAGGCTTGAGGCAGCAGTCGACAACGTATGTGGTGGCTGGTGTCAGGATTAGGGTCCCCAGGGACGTGAGGTGGGGCAAAAGCTGCTTGAGGTGTTGCCTATAGGTGTGCTGTGGCAGTGAAGTAAACCTAGCAGCCGAAGTCCTAATTCTGGAGCAATAACCTTTTATTCAGTTTTTCTATAATATTTATTTTAGTATAGGGAACGGTTGCTCTGCTCCTGATTGCAGGTTTTTGGGTTTTTTTAATTGATCCTGTCTTGAAGTGTGTTTCTGAACCTGGGACCAAGCTGGATTAATTCTTGAAAAGCTTTGCACGGATGTATAAAATCAGTTTCGGAGGAGGAAACCATTGCTAGCTGTTGTGTGAAACAGTTCATGCAGATGACACGGACTTGCAATGAAAACGTGCACTCCTGTATTTATATCCTTAGCTTCGTGATGCTGACATGCATAAGTGGTGATTCTCATGAGATGTACATGTGCAGTCTCAAGCGTCCTCCTTCACAGTAGCTTTTCGTGACATACAGTCTGTTTTGCAGAGCAATTTACCTTGATGTTTACTCCAGTAGGGTTTTCTGTTGAAAAGGCTATTTTAGCTATCTTACCATAAGGTTTACAAAAGAATTGCATTTAATTGCTCCCACTGAAGTGTTCACCCCTCCCCGCTTGCATGCACTCTGCCAGTGAAATGTGTTAATCCCCTCCCGCCCTGCCCCCATTGAAGAAGCCTGATACATTTCCTTTTGCATTAGTTAGGCCTTCTGGGAAATACATGCAGAAATAAAAGGCTTTTCTATAGCCCTTTCTCCCTCAGGAATGCATCGAAACCAGCTCCTTGGATCTGTTCCACAAACTTGAAACTTGATTTTTTTGGGGGGGGGGGGGGGAATCTGTAATCGTGCACGTGTTACTGAGAGAGTCCTAATTACAAATTGCAGTAGAGGTATGGGATCTTGTAAGATCTCATGGTACGTTAAAAAAAAAAAAAAAAATCACATTCCTTATTTGCAGTCTGTATGTTGTGCTGAGGTCTGTTTCCAAAGTAGTTATTTAGCCCTCTTAGCTTTGTGACCTTTGTTTGTCCTTCATCTTTATTAGCAGTGTGTGCCCAGACGGTCTACATAGAAGAGGCCTATTTTGTTTACAAAGATTGCTGAAGTATGGTGATGGCAACCACCAGTAGTACTCAGACTTTTTATCTTAACTGTAGCAAGAAGCATGCCCTTTCCCCAGGGATGGTGATTCATGCATTCTAGTTGCACGTGCATGAAAACCCATGAGAAAAGGTACTGCAGGTTTTTACCGTGGTATCGATGTACTTGTAAATTGATACCAGTGCTGCACCCCAGGCAGAAAGGCCAAGCTGAGCCTGGTATGGTTTCTACCCCTCTGTGAGCTGGGATGTGTAGGAATGCCTGCTGGGGTCAGGGGAATATGCAGCAGCGCGATGGCTTGGGGACACCACTTGTCCGTGTCGTTGGGGACATGCCGCCGTCTGTGCTCTCCTCCTCCTCCCAAAACCACATGTGAGTGTGGCTTGAGGGGTGCAAAGCATGAATGCAAAGCCCACATTGGCAGGATGGTGTGGTTGTTCCCAACTTCTGCTCCCCCGTGGGTTCGTCTTTACCACGGGCAAAAACAGGGTTGCCTTTTTCTCCACCATGGTTACATATCTTGTTTGAATCTAGCTTGAAAATTGCACGATAAAACTGTTTTATTGTGGATAAATATGCAGATATCCAGTGTTGCCGCTTGCTTGCTGGACTAACTCCAGGGCAGCGGTGGTGGTGTTTTACACGGTTCAAGTGGTCGTTGTGTTCACAGGGCCTTGTCCTTCTCAGTGTTGGTGCATCCCTGCCACTGCGTATGCCAGAAAAGCCAGCCTAAATTTCTTTTTCCCAGTTCCTTCTCGCGTTGCTTGCTTCCAGAAGTGGTGGTGGCGGTGGCTGCTCGGAGGCCAATGCCATGCCGGTGCTGCTTGTGGATGGTGCAGCCCCGCCGGTGCGGGGGCAGGAGCCGGTGCGGGGGCAGGAGCCGGTGCGGGGGCAGGAGCAGCTTCGGCTGGTTTGGCCAGTGAGCGGAGCATCAGTGGAACTGCGGTGTGATCCGTGCCGTGGTGGGATGGAGCACGAAAATGGGTATCCACAAATTACAGGTGAATCTGGCTTGGCTGTAGTGACAGTTTCTTTCAGCTGATAAAAATATTTCATAAATACTAGCTTTCTTTCCATTGTTGTCTAGAGTGGAATTGTAGGTCATGTTCCTTGGCAGCCACCAAAGGAGAGAATTATTTTAATTCCACGCCTCTCCCTGAAGTGAGAGATTATGATCTCTGAGATGACAGGTTGTCAGGTTATCTCTTCTCTCCCCCCTCCCCGAGTTTTAGGATGGAATTGCAGAGGACGAGGTGTAGGAGACCTGTTGCACAATGTCCTCCTCCTTCTGATGCTGACGTCTTCGCCTCACGGCTCGGTGATCTCTGCACCTCGGCTTCTGTTGCAGCTCGGTTCAGTAACATCATCTGGCACCCTTATGTCTCCTCCTGGCAGTTTCTTAGAGCAGGCCACGTATTTTGATTTCTTTTTGATTTTAATTTTGGGTTAGTAACTGATCTTGTTCATTCAGGCACAGATTTTCTCTCTTTTGTTTGCTCATTTTTTTCTGCAAACTGTCTTGGTTTAAAAATGGATGTTCGTTGTAGAGGAGGGCTCTCCGTAAGGTGAGCAAAGGTGATGCAGTCTGGTCTGTAGGCTTCTGGGTGTGCTTTCCAACACTGACCATCCAGCTGCGATTAATCACTTTACTGCCAGTGAGCTGGGGGATGTTTTGTGTGTTTGTGTTACTGTCAGTGGGTGGTGCCTTTTCACAGCTCATATTCTGCAGTTTACGTAGTTTCCCCGAGATTTAATATGCTGCTTCCAACCTATGCTTTATAATTATGTTGAGCAAGTTACTGATTTCAATAGGGAATAGTCATTCAGTAATAACTTTGCAGGCAGTAGGCGGTGGTTTGCTACAAAACTACATAGCTTTAGCTCACCCTTATGTGACGGTTGCCATGAAGTTTGTTGGTCCAGTTGACTTAATGCCAGACTACTTGTTGGATAAGAAGGCTGAAAGCAGAAAATTTTGTTTTAATTTGAAAACTGTTAACTTTCTATAGAATGATGTACTTTTCATAGAATTGCGTAAATATATCGTGTGGTCAGTCTTATTTGGGAGCATTGTCTGCTTGTGAATGGTGGAAAATATTGTAAGAAAAATGTGTTGGAAACCACAGCTGTTTAATGATCGCAGTCGTAATTTACTCCTTGATTTGAGATTTTCACTTTTAGGTATACAGAAAGGTTTTTGTGTCAAAACTTGTATCATAGGAACATAATGGTGTGCAGCCTCTTCTCTGTAGTCATCTTCCTGAAGGAAGGGATACTTATAGGCATGAGGAGTCTGGAATCTATTTGTTGAAGAGCACCTGGAGAATAAAATGTGCTTAAGCTGAATAGGTTTATCTAGCACTTCAAACTCCTAATTTGCTGCGTTTCTGTTCTTTAGACTGGTTTTATTTCAAATAATATATTTCTCTGTGGAACAGGGTTTAGGAATGGGGAATGTACCTTCTTTTACAAGGGGTACAGCGTTGTTTTGTGTTCATGGGTCAGAAGAGCGTGTAGATCAGCTGCGTGTCTTCAAAACTAGAACTGGGTAACAGTTTGGGGTTTTTAAGTTGTTTGGTTTCTTTTTTTTAAAATTCTAGTTAAAAGAAAAAGCATTTGTCAGTCAGGTTCCAGGTGAAAAACTTGGACAAGAGTTTGGAGGTATAAAATGTAAACTAGTAAAAGCTGTCTTGGTGTGCCTTAGGAAGAGAGGGTTGACCCTTGTGTGAAACAAACCAATCAGTTGATGTATTCAGCATGGATAAGGTGCCTTTTAATCAGTTCCAATGAATGTTATGTGGTTTAACATTGAACAAAGCCCTTTTGAAAAAGGGCAAAACTGTCTGACATTGTGCCTCTGGTTTCTAGCGGTGGATGGTAGCTGTCGACCTCCTTCCTTCTTCTGCGAGGTGTTTTACTGCCCGTGGCACAGGGACTCTGGCTGTCGCAGCAGTGTTGGCCACATGCTGCTAGCCAGAGCCCTCTGGGGCAGCCAGTGGCTGGTCGGAGATGTGAGACGTGGTGGGGATCCCGGGAGCCTTTGACCCAAACTCTGTACCAAACAGAAGCACGGCACGGCATCCATTAATGAGAGAATAATGACTGCTTCGATGGCAGGCTCTTCAAGTTTGTATCGTCTGAGGATTTTGTTTTGTTCTGTTTTTGGAAGAGCGTGGGTTTAATTTTCATTCTAAATTAGGTGTGGAGTTATATACCCCGCCTGTGTTCGACAGCAACTCTTCTTTGTAGTATCTTGATGCCAATTTTGTGTAAGTATGTGGAGCCTGACGTGGCGACGTCAGCCCGGCGGCAGTGGGGCTGGCCCCTGTGGGCTTTGCAGGCGCAGAGGGATGGGGAGGAGCGGCCCCCAGCCCTGCCCTGCTTGCTGGCGGTGTGGTGGGAGAGTCGAGCCCCTGCCGCGCCGTCTCCCTGCCCCGCCAGCCTTTGTCAAGGGCCACTGGAGCTGAACGGGGCCGGGACGAACCCGCTCTGGCTGACGGGCAGGAGGCACGTCGGTTTTCTTCCCCATCGGTTAATGATTGAGAGGGGTGCAAGGCTGCCGAAGCTCCTTTCGGCACGACCACAAAAAATGGCCTGCCTTTCCGGTAACTTATGTCTCTCACTGGGTTTTTACACGTCATAGTGTTCGCCGGCTCAACGAGTCTCCTGCCCGGCAGCATCCCTGGGCAGCCACCGCCTGCCAGAGGGAGCAGGCCCCTGAGCGTCTGGGAAGCGGGAGCGCCATCTTCAGCTCTCCCTGTGGCTGTTGGGGGAACGGTGTTGCATGGTGCGGCTTGGCTTGCACGGCGAAGGGCTGGAATGGCGGCTTGTGAGTGTGCGGGACCAGGCTGGCCTTCGATCCGGCGCCGGGGAGGGAGAGGAAGGCAAACCTTCTGGTGTAGGGCTCACTCCCGCCAGCCTGGGGATGTGGGACCATGACCCTCACAACAGCTCTGGTGGCCTGCGTCCCCTACTCGAGTCAGTGAAGAGCTGTGAATCACCTCTTTGTGTCTGTAGAAATCTGATTCATCAGAAATGGCATAAAAAAGCAGGTTAATGAGTAAGCTGCCTTCCTGGAGCAGTCATTTTTGGTAGCATGTGACGACAGGGCCTGTTGTGAGAGTTGGGCTCCATCGTTGTTGGGTAATGGTGCCATTAATAAGGTTTTTCTTCTGCATAATCTGGGAGTATTCTTTGTCCAAACTGACGGTTGTTTTCCAAATGCTAACTCGTGGCATCTGAGCCATCAGGTTTCTGCAATTTACTGGGCTCACTCGCAGCGCAGTACTGTATTGGGTTTTATTTCTGCTTTTCTCATTTTGGTGTTGCCATGCTCTTTGCTGAAGTCCTTTGGGTTCTGTACCCTATTTGTAAAGTAGGTATTTCTACCTGTACTATTGAGGAGCTTTCTAGAGCAGACGGGGCAGCTGCTACCATAAATCTCCATGGGTTCTGCTTTCCTGATGCACTGGTGTACAGAACTGAGATGCGATCAGTGACTCCTTGAATATGCCACATTCTAAACAAAAATGGTCCCCCGAAGCAGAAGGCCAACTGGTGGAAAGCACAATGCCCTTTCTCTGCTCTGTTTTCCTCCCCACAGTTAGCAAGGCACCCAGGTCTGGGAGGCCAGGGGCCGGAGGCAGCAGTGGCCGGGCTGGCTGCAAGACTTGGGAGGCAAGGCTGCATCGGGGGATATGAGCAGTGTGCCTGGGGGGGCTGCAGCCCCTCTGGCATCACGCCTGGGCAGCTCTCCCCTCACGTCCCTGCCTGTCTGTACTGAAATTTTATTTTAGTCTTGTGCGTGTAACAAGCTCAGCTTGAGAGGAAGGCGTTGGGATTCTTGCTACCTGAAGAAGGTAAGTGCAGAAGGTAATTAATTTGAGTGATTCCTTTTGTCTTTCATAATCACATTGCTTCCCTTCCTCTTGGAAATTTATGTATGTTGTAAATGATAGGAATAAGAGGATGAAGGGGGTTTTGTTTGTCTTTTAGCAGTATGAGAATTGGACTCAGGTTGAAGAGAAGTATGTGAATTCACAGTACGTCAGAGTAACGTCATGAGAAAAATCTGTTGTGACTATTCCAGTAGCTTATCGCATGTACATACTTAGACAGAAGGATTACTGCTTCTTGGTTCAGCTGCTTTACCCACATGAAGTGGTGCACCTGAAGTCAGAGAAAAGCTGCAGAAGTGCTCTAAAGCTTACTTTTTGCTTTCCCACTCCAGGAGTTCTGTTTCTGCGCTGATCTGGCTGAAGTCGCATCACTTGATGAAGGATCTTGGTGTACCGAAGAAATAGCTGATTTAAAAAAACCCACCAAAACTCAAAACAACAACAAAACAAACAGACAAAAAAAACCAAGCCAAAAAGCCTTCAAGAGATGGCCTTAACTGTGCCGTTTGTGTTGTAAAACAAGAGTGTCTGTGTCCTACAGATTCTGGAGAGTAAACTCTTGCCGGAGGCTTCTTCCTTTCAGTAATTCTAGAGCTACCTAAACTGACTTGACATCAGAGGAGCTCAGTGCTGACAGCCCCCGGAGGCTGCTGCTCCGAGTCACGACTTTTGGCTCTGGTTCCTTTGGGAAGATGAGGTCTTGGACAGCCATTGTCTGAAGGTCTCAAAAAAACAGATTTAAAAGCAGCTGCAAAGCTGCATTTGAAAGTTTGGGGGGTTTTGTAGTGTCTTAGCCATCATGAACTGGCTCTATATATCTTTTTAATCTGTGGTACTTGTAACACTTATCGGTTCCGCTAAGCTCACAAAAAAACTTGGTTTAGTCTCCTGCCATTATCTTGTTTGCCTGTGGACAAGTACAACGTATTATCTGAGTCCTGGAGGGTTGATAAGTACTGGAAAATATGCTTACAGAGGGACAAACTCAAGAAGCACTATCTGTGTAGCTTATGAAAGAAAAGGCAATGGACATAAATTGATAAATACAAATGATGGGGAAGAAAAATCTGGCTGACTGCTCAGAGTGACATACATAGGACCCTGATATTTGAAAGCTGAAGGCAGGCACTTTGGACCAGTAATAAATCACACTTATGTAACGGAAAATTGGTGATGGATTTTTTACTTCTGGAAGAGGCTGTGCGTTGGGGTCTGTCTGCTTTTCTAAGAGCAGATTTTCACTTCACCTGACTTCTGGAGGGGTTTAGCAGCCTCTGTTCCCCAGGAGGGCAGGGTGATTTTCAGTGGTAGCTTTTGGCTTTGTAGCTGCATGTTTTTTCCATCTGCATTTTTCCTCCTGTAAATGCTTAACATGTAGTAATTGTTCTTTGTGGTTTTGTGTCATTGCTTACCAGTTTCTCCCCCTCTAATTCATAGCTGTTGTGTTACCTACCTCTCTGTTGCAGCTTCTTACATAATTTCATCTGTACCCTAATTTAGAAGCAGTGATGTTTGAAAGCAAGAGAAATGCCAGTACTTGAGAGAATTACAGCTTACATCTACTCTTCTCATTTCCTTTTGGTTTATTTTGAGGATGGCATTAAGGCATGCCTTAATGAATTTAGGGTCATAAAAAGTAATGCATTTTAAGCCATTGTTTAAAGTCTTCATCTGTCATTTTTGTCACTTACAGGCACTTGACATCAGCCAACCCAGATCCATATTGCTAATTGAAAAACATTTTCTCCCTATGTGAATTCCTAAATCATGTGGGCTCATTACATAACCTGACACTAACAGGCTGTGGTGGAATAAATCACTACCATTAGAGGCCCTTTACTTGTCTTAGCCTGTTATTTCTTTTCGTTCAAGGGTTTCTTTCTTTGCTTGTTTCTGAAGATTTGGACATTCTTTCATCTGTTTTCCCAGGAAAATTGGGATGAAAGTATTTATTTTGCTCTTTGGAGTTGGTCCTCGCGTTATGGCAGCTGTGATTGCTATTTGTAGTTAGTACTGTTGATAAAACATCCCAGGTTAATGTTGATGTGAATATGAATCGATTTTTGGTTTTAAATGCGATGCACAAATTCATGGAACGCCACAAGTTCAAAATCCTCTGTATGTTCCATTATGCAGGGAACCTTCCCTTTCTGGTAAGCATTTTACCAATTCTTGTTATGTCTGTTTTTTGTTGAAGAATATCTGTCATATCACAGATATTTTGGAAGAATTGCATACCTCATTTTTTGAGACATTTGTCTCATTCAAATGTCAAAATGTCGTATTTTATTCATATGTTTGAAAACTTGTGGAAGAGCACTACGTGTGACAGGCTGAGGAAGGAAGAACAGTAAACAGTAAGCTGTTCTTCCTTGGGAGGCATTTTGTGCTGTCTTTTCTAGCTAATGATAGTGGTATGATGTTGAACTTAAAAAACTGACGACACTTTTGAAAGGGTGCTGTTCAGTGAAAAATTGTAATAGAAAGCTTTCTCTTTTTTTTTCCACTAAGGCTTTCACCTCTTCTTTTAGTTCAAGATCCTTCTTTGCTGTTGAGTATGAGGAGCAGTGCTACCTGCAGAAGTTCAAGGCCATGTTGACTGTACAACCATCAACTTTTGTTCTGCAGTTGAATATGTAAAGGAAAGACAAACAATGGTTTCATTGTGTGATGGCTCCTGAATGCGATGTTGCCTGATGGGTGAAGAAGCGTCAGCTTTAATTAATGGACAATGTCTTAGTACAGTTTGTTCGTTTGAACTGTGCTTGCAAGCCCATTGCTCAGTGATACACTAACCTACCCGAATATCTAGTCCTCTGCCTTGGAAACCTTTGACTGGTGTGTGAATTGCAACATCAGAAATCCGCTGACAGGCAGAAAAGTTAAGACTTGTGCCAGTAGCTGTGAATTACAGTTTATTTGCTCTGAAGCTCCACTTCTGAAGGACAGGCTTAGCATCCAGCTCTTCTGGTGGGGGAGTGAATGAGTACCATCCACCCTTAGACAGGCTTTTAACCACAGACCTCCGGGTTCTACTTCTCAGTATGGTAGTACCCACCTAAATCTATTTAGTGACTGTAAGGCACTTTCTCTTTGAGAACTCCTGATGATTGTACATTCATAGTGAGGCAGACATAGCTTTTGAAATGAAGTATCACTTATGAATTACGCAGGGCTGCATAGCAAGAAAAGCAAAGGTTAATGAAATGCTCGTGTGTTAAGGTCTAGCTGTGTGTTAACTTAATCTTCACCAGCGCTAAGCTTTCCTGACTGTGGCTTTGGTAGAAAGCAATGCTTTCTGTCTGCTGCAGCCGTCATGGCTATACCATGTGTCTTGGTCAGTCCGTCACTGTTCATCGATCTGGAGAGGGCAGCCATTAATTACTCATTTCATTACCTGTTTCTCTAGCAGTTCTGTATTTAGGGTCAGCTGATGAGAATACCAGTCGAACTTTGATGGGGTGAAACGGAAGTATTTGATTGAACATTAGTATATTGCAAATTAGTTTATTTAAATATGCTTCTTCAAAGAACCATCTCTTTCAGATCAATATTTTTGTGCTTGCACTCTTCGCTTGCTCCCTCAAGCTACATCAGCGTGAGAGCTGTGAGACTTCTGTAAATTTAATGCAGATAGTTTGCGTGTTTGCTGTATCAACTGCCTTCGTTTTGTAAATAATCCTTTATGGTACATTCTCAGTCTTCGACATGTGGCAGGTAAAGTTTAGACATGCAAAGAGTGTGCGTTCATACTTTTTTGTGATACAGAAGTAGCGAAACCAGCTTGCGGTAGAAATTGTACTTGCTAAACGCGTGGTTCAGGGGTTTGTCTGCTCTCTCGCAGCACTCAAATGGCTTTTGGCGTTCTGAAGTCAGTGAAGTTGGAAGACGAATAAAAGTAACAGGATTCAGCACGTGTGATTTGTCCCTCTCTCTTCCTCATCAGTGTTCCTTTTTGGGTCTTGCTGATGTCCATTTTGAATCGTTCTGTCACTGCCACAGGCCACTAGCTTTCGTCAGCTGTCAGCTTGGGAACTGAAGAGGGCTGTGGCGAGGGCTGCCGTTTAGTGGTTTCATAATCCTCTGCAGGCAGCTGATGTCGGGGCTGGGAATGGAGTGAGAGAAACTGGACATCCCCCGTGCGCTGCTGCAGAGACAGGCTTTGGAGGTAGCTGAAGCCCACGCTGTCTGTCTGCTTAAGGGACTGAAACAAGGCCTGGGATGGTAAGAGAGCAAAGGTGGCATGATCTGTGTTAAGTCCTGCTGCTCTGAATTCCAAATCATCAGCTTTTTAGTACACTTGTGTTACAGGCTGTGATGTGTTGTCTGTACTGTTGTAGATCAGAGTGTGTTTCAGTGACGCTCAGGTTGGTATTTCTGAAGTGCACTCCTACTCCTGTGTCACAGAAGCACAGCTCGTGCTGATGTTTATTCGGTCCTTTGGCATCAACATGGGGCTTTCAGAGCCTGCGTGGTACAGCCTTTCCTTCTGTATGCTTCTCACCTTCGCTGGAGTTCAAACACAGGTTTACGCAGAGTTCAAATAATATAGGTTGGTGTTTGGCAGCGCTTTCTCACTTGGTTAGTAGGAGTGCCCTGGGAGCCGATTAACCATGTGTGTGCTGTGAGCTGAAGAGGTATGCTTCAGAGTTCCCATCAAGTCTCTGGGGCAAGTGCCAGAAGGGAAAATTACATACAAGAGACTGAAAAGATACCCTCATGGAAGTACAAATTAAGGAGATAGGTAGATCAGTGAAAGCCTGATCTGGTGAGGAACATATTAAAGATGCTTTGTTCTGTGGCAGCAAGTGGTCTGGGAGCTTCTAATCGATTTTCTCTGGTTGGCAGAATTTCAGTCAAAACCTTAATGCTTTCCAGAACTGCAGTTCTGCACAGTGAAAGAGGCAGAGGGTATTTTTCTTGAAAATCTGTAGTTAAATGAGCTCTTACTGGTTCTCCTGCATTAATGTTAAAACTTGTCTGGCTCTTCAGTGCGCTACATTCAGAAACTGATCTGGCTGAAAAGTGACATGTCACAACCTCCATTTCATTTGCATAAAAGCAAATGACTTAGTTTTTCAGCTGGATAAGTTTCTTCAACCATCATAAACTTGAAGTTTAGTATTTTCATTTATCTCTAGGAAAAGGGAAAAAAAATCTGTGCATACGTAGCTTTCTCCATCTCTCGTATTAGCAAATAAGTTAGTGTGTT
The DNA here is from genome assembly GCF_030867145.1 of Opisthocomus hoazin. Taxonomy (NCBI): domain Eukaryota; kingdom Metazoa; phylum Chordata; class Aves; order Opisthocomiformes; family Opisthocomidae; genus Opisthocomus; species Opisthocomus hoazin. The sequence continues at coordinate 44,732,390 of NC_134454.1, forward strand.
TTCTGCTGTTGAAGTGTCATTCCAGGCACTGTCAGACTGGTGGTTATATAAAGTCTCCTGTGAATTTTGCTGCTTGTGTGTCTTGTCATGTTCTTCTGGTCCTGTGGGTGATGATATTCTGTCCCTGGTTGTGGAGGTGGAGAGGAGATCACGTGTGCTGCTCGCAAGTCTGTGCATCTCCATTAATGCTCTGCTAATATTTGTTCAAATTCTCTTCCTGCTGCTGCCCGATGTACTTCAAACAAGTGAGCTTTGGGGCTTTTCCGACTGAGCAAACTTCAAGCAGTTGGTAGTTTACAACCTCTTTAATTCTTGATAAATAACACTGATAAGACACCAGACAGCAAGGGGTAGAAAAAATTTGCAGGTACAGATGTGATTCTAGCACTAGCCCGAAAAATCACTTTTTTGCTTAACTTGTTTTTATATATCCCAGAAGGGTATTCTCCAGAACATGCCAGATCTGAGAAGTGCTAAAACAAGTAGTGGTATGGATTCCTGCCTTAATCCTTTTAGCTGTGATCCCTGGTTAAAGAGGAGGTGTGTTTGAGAGTACTGTTTCTCTTTTTGCTGTGGTATTAGAGAAGGCCAGCTTTTTCCCCGTGTAGCCTAGGCTGGTAGAGCCTGTGGCAGGGGATGACGCTGGGAATTTCCCTTTTGTGCAAGAAGAGGAAGAGGAGTTGGATGATGGTACTGTTTGAGCAGTAATTGCTAAGTAGCCACTGACTACCAAGCACAGACTCCAAGCCACCTTTGATGGGAAGATATTTTGCTTCGCTTTTGCACAGCAATGAGAGAGGTGGTTTTGACTGCCTGTTTCCTGGCCTGAAACCAGGATTATTTAGGGACTGTTTCATGGAAATGGAGGGCACAGCGAGCTGGATGCATTCACGGTGCTGGTGTCCAGATGACTTGCAACAAGGCCCGTCCTGCCATCGGTCTGCCAGATGTACCTTACCGCACAGAGGGTGAGGCTGAAGTGGGTCAGTTACTAAAGCTTTTGCTGTTAGGGCACAATTTCTCGGGCCGGTGCAAAGGAGGAAAGGTGTGTGTTCATGTGTTTTAAGTAGGTGAGCGTAGCAAGTACCCCACTTACACCGTTTCCCTCTGAATCACAGGCTGGTTTTGCTTCTTCGAACAGGAGATGTTGTGTGTTTTCAACACCTGTGGCACCCAGTTGGTGCTCTCTGCTTTGGCTTTCATGAACCTCAAGGTTCAGTTGCTTTACACATGCAGAACGAGGAAGTGGCACCGTTTGCAATGAGAGAACTTCTGGCTTCTCGTAGAAGTTGAGTTCTGGGCTTACAAAGTCTCTTTGGTAGCTTTGGCCTAGTTTGGGAGCTGTCTCTGTCAGCCACATATTATTTCAGATGAGTTAGCTGTGCCTGTGACAGTAGCAGCACACTTCTTTCGAAAATCCCAGCAGTGGAAAAAAAATGTCGTCTTAGTTACTACAGTACCATTTCTACTTCTGCTTCTCCCTGCTATGAAATCCAAAAATGACAGCCTTGCTTTCATTGCTCTATGAATGTGACTAGGCGAAATTTGGAAGGCACGCTTTTTTAATGAATACAAGTAAAGGACTAGTTTCTATTACAGAGAAATCTAGGAGAAAAATGTTAATCGAGACAATTTTTTTTTTTGTTTGTTTTCTTCATTCTAGAAGAGGCTTGGCTCTGTGAAGAAGCAGCTATTTGACAAAATGTTTTGAAGTGTGAGCGCAGAACTGGGATTTTGCCACTCAGTGCTGCAAGAGCAAAGCAACTGTTCACACTCAAGTTTTGGTGTGAATTTTGCTGAATTTTTTATTGCAGCTTTACTCTGATTTTTGTCTGCCCTGTGCTACTGCTGTAACTCTCCCGGGTACCAGATGATTACTGAAATTTTGAATATGCAGTCTTGGTATATTAGATGTGACTCCCACTGAGAAACTGTGCCTTTTGAAAGCTGCCATAAAAAACGTTTGGAAGAGGGATTCTTCTTCCTTTCTTGTCTGTTGCCTCCGAGAAAGACTTGCTGTGGAGACAGTGAAACCCAAAGCATGCATGTTGTATATTTGGACTCTTGCTCTTGGTTGGTGTCTGTAGGCTCTGCCCCCCTACAAATAAAGTTATGTGTTTTTTATTATGCCCCTCATAGTTTTCTGGTGGTTTTTTTGGTGATGATGTTTTGTTCGTAACTGAACACAAAACATTATTTGTGTTGGAAAGTGATCTAGAAGCACCAGGCAACATTGAAGGCTCCGTTGTGCTTGGCACCCTGATGAATGTATTTTCTGTTCCTAGATGACTTGCAGCACCAGTAATTTCAGAGTTGTCTTGGAAACGCAGTGGAACAAGTTTTTACCTTTTCGAACTTCCATTGTGAGTGAAGGGTGTATTTTTCAGTTGGAAAAGCAGACTTATGCTTATGCTGCCAGGTGCAGCAGAAGTTAATCCTGTGCTGCAATACATCTCCTTGAAAAATCGTGTTTTAAGTCTGCTGTCAGAGGGGTGCTAACAGACGGGAAATTGGAGAAGTGTAACTCTAAGTGTGGAAGTGGTAAAAGTCAATTTATGTTACGTATCTGTACTCTGTGTAAAAGCAGTAACTTCATGTAGGAGACCTACCCATGCTCAGGGATCGTTCTCCCCTGGATGTGCCTCTTCCAGTACTCTTGCCCCCTACATGCCTGAAGGACAGGTAATACCCTGACAGCTGAAAGTGACTGCCACAGGTGTGTGGCAGTTAAGTCGTATGAGAGCCCTTTCCTGTAGTCTGTACAGCAGTTGTTTTAAATCTGTCTCTCCTGTTTGGTATTTTGCAGATGGGTTGGATAGAGTTTTTTGGAAACTAAGTGAACAAAAGTTCTTTATTTCTTGGTTATGCTTATATATAGGCTGTAGCACTGAGGTAGTTTAAAACTGTGGATCAGTTAGCTAGCATCCTTGATTTGACTTTTGTTTACCAAATAACATATTCAAATACTTATAGCATTACAAGAATCAATTTTATACTGCATTGCAATTTACTATTCTGTCGCCTCTTTTAAAATACAAATATTGCCAAAAATGTTGTCAATAATATGATATCTGCATAAATGCAGATACTGAAATATTTTAACATTCATATGAGCAAAATGTTTTCAGTAATGTTTCTTTCTGCTTTTTGCCTTGCTTTTTTGCAAAGGTTGTAGCCTTGGGATGCTAGCCAGGCTTTGAACTGTAAAAAGGAACATAAAGAATGCAGGATGTTTTTAGAATAGTCTCAACCACGAGCAGATGGCTTCATTAAATTCTCTTTAGGAGCACGGAGAGCAGTTGCTCCTTTTGGAAGAAAATTGGCTAGAGCAACTCCTTTTACATTGCCATCCCAAATGTGTGGCAGGTAGCAAGAATATTTGTACAGCAATTTTATGTAAAGCAGTTGGTCCACGTAACTTCAAAAAATAGGTGCAGTAGGGTGGTGCCTTGGTTCTGTAAGCTGATAGGCACAAATTAAATCCAAAGATTGAATATTTAATCATTGAACTTCATATGCCTGTGTTAAATCTTGGGCAGGGGAAGCTCTGCTAGGTGCTTTGCTTTTTGGTCCTCAACTCATCAGCTATATTTCATGTAGTTCTGTTCTCTAAGAACTATATATATAGTTATTAGAGAATAGAGGTGTTATATATATATATAACATTATATATATTTATAACTAAACGTAGCTATAAATGACTTGTGAAGGAGAGTGGCCTACAAAAGGTAGTTTTCTTCCTGTAGAATACAGAGGCTTCTGGCAGAAGCATATCAAGAGTCTGGCTGCTCAGGGTTTCAGTGTGCTTGTGTGGGTCAAAGTTAAGCATGGACAGTGTGAGCAGATTTTTGCTTTGCTTGGACCTAAGCTGTAATTAGATACTTCCTGCTCGATCCCTTCCACCTCCGAAGGTAAAAACCAAACTTCTGAGATTTGGGTCAAGGCAATGCTCTCAAGTTATGGTATCTTTCTTTGAGGCTGAATAGCCTGCTAAAAGCAGAAGAGTGTCTGTTGGGCTTTAAAGATGGGGATGGATTAAAGGAGAAGAACTTCAGGCTGGCTTCTGTTCTTGCAGATGGGAAGTTAGAGATGTGGAAAAATGTATCCTTTAAGCCCTTTGTGTTGTGTGTTTTGTTTAATTTGTTGTTTTTACAATTAATTTTGGGGGCAGTAGACCTAGTAGACGGGAAGACAGTGTCCTGCTGTAGCAGTAGATTTTATCAGTATTGATTATTGCATATTCATTCTTTTGCCTGTGAAATGCCTCTTTATTACAAATTAGCAATTAGCCTGTCTTAGTAGCAGTGGAGGACTGGTGGTAGGGGTCTGCTTGCAGGTAGGTCTGAACTCCTGTGTTGAAGCTTGTCTGTTGGAATATGGTATATCCTGTGGAAGACTTGGGCTGTAACCAAGCTGCCTGGCTGGTTTCAGCTCTGTAGTCTGGTAAAATGGCTGCAGGAGGTAATCTGGGACAGTGATGTTGAGATGCATTTGTTGTTTGAGATCACCAAGTGAGGGGAATGCCTTCTATTTGTGAAAGTGGCTGTAGATCAGTTTGTTTCACCATATTGAACCAAACACTCCCGTGTAATAGTTGTGCAGAAATCTATATGTGCATGTTTACGTGTCTGCATAATAGAACATGTCCATGTTTTTTCCCCAAGTTGTATTTTAAGGGTAAATTTGTAGTCTACACATATGTTGCAGACTGTCTGAACCAGACATCATATTAACCACTATTGCTGGAGGAAAATTTGTGCTTAATTACAATCAATGAATACCACAATGAGAGAAGAAAATGACCTTGTATTTTGAAGGATGAATTACTGGCATGTTATTGGCCTTGTGCCGAGGTTTTCCCTGCATTATTCTCACCTTGACTACTTCTGTTAATTTTTGTATGTCTACGATACCTACTTCTAAAACACTTGTGTGTGTTCTCCAGAACTGTGTGGTACTAAGAGGAGGTAGACTGTACTGTTACTTTGATAAATTATGTGAGCGGACCCACTGTAAATACAGTTCTGGCCTTAGTATCTCATACCTGCAACTATCTGTAAGACAAACATTTTGGACCTATCCTAGTACACCTTTCTCAAAGCTCAGGGTCTGTATGCAGGCTGTAAGTGAACAGTTCCCCCGACCCTGTGGTGTATCAGGTATTTTCCAAGATGTTCAGGATTGGCAGCATTTTTCATCTCTTGTTTCTTCGCTCCATCTCTGTGTGGCTGACAGGTGCAGCAGTGCTGCGTAGGGGCGAGGGGACCCTAACTGGCAGGTCTCTTACAGCCCAGGTTGTGTCCCATCTTCACCGTTCCTTTGAACAAGAACTGAACATTGTGCAGCTACAGTGGTGGTGCGTCAGTGAGTTTTAGCAATATGCGCTGCCAAAAATAGTCTTGTTAAACTCCAGGCATTGCACGTCCGCTGGACAGGAACTCAGTCATGTATTTGTGTTTGTCATTCTGTTTTGATGTTTTGCAAACATCTCCCAACAAAGGCTGCTAAGCCATTCGGACATCTGGGCTAAATCACATTTAACCAGCTTATGTGAGCAAATGTTTCTACCCATTCACATAGTGAAGCATGCAAAGCCTGGGATGTTCTGCGGCCGAGATGAATGGCATAATGTGGTTATGATTAACTAAATTCACTCAGCTTATTCTGATTCTGGCCTTTTCCCATGAAGGCGGAAAGCAATTGCCACTTTGCAGTTCAGATTTTTTTTATTTTTAGACCCGTGGAAATACTCTTGCAGTTGCCCTGTTTAGCTTTTGCCGGCCATACAGCCTTTGTAACCTGAAGAAAAGGAAAGGCTGGCTGCATACTTCTCAAAGATTAGGCATCCCTCGTGTTTGGTCAGCCTTGGTTTGGACCAACTAATACCCAGCATCTGAAAACATCTTCTGTTGGTGATGGTGATGTTTTTCTGTGCTGGTGGAGTAAATTATTAGCTTTATTGAAACTGAAGCTGTAATAATGGCCTGTATGTTAAAGAGATAACACGTCCGCTAAGACTGGAGTATGAATAATCCTCGGTTGGTGTTAGAGTCTGCCTCCTTGTTTCCAGAGCTTTCCTGACATGCAGCAAAGGATAACAGGCTGGTGTTCTCGTATTCACTCCTGCAGCTCGGAGCCAGCTGTCAGTGCTGGAGGTCGCGGGTGGGAACAGCTTCATGCTGCTCTGAGCTGCTGCCAGAAGTGGCCCAGGAGGAAGGCCAGTCCTTCAAGGAGGCGGCCTGAAGTCATGGCTTTGGCTTATGCTTAAATCAATAACTGCAATTGCCTGTTCTTGTCTTGTCTTGTTCTTTGCTTCCCCAACCTCCTGTGCTGCTGCTATCCTTGAATGGGAGCTTAGTGAACATGGGGCTGTAGGGTGTCCTGGTTAAAAATATGTTCTTTGTCCTGTTCCCCTGAAAAAGCTTTCCGCTGAAATACCCAGCTGATTTTTTTTTTTTTTTTAAATAAAAATTAACCTTTTATCCCAGCCACTCTCTGTGGCCATGGCTGTGTGGTGGATTACTTGCCCAGGCAAGATGTACTTATTCTGGTCTTGTATTACACTGTCCTCTTCAGCACTGAATGCAAATCCTGCTAATCAGCAAGGAGTTGTTTACTGTGCAGGTAAAAAAACAGAGGCAATTTTACACTAGCTTCCTCAAGTCCTGGTTGATGGGCTGTGTCCGTTGTGTACATTGAGAGTCTGAACTGAAGCCTGTGCTTGCTGTCCTGGTTGCTGTCTAAACGCTGGCCTGACCATAGTGCTGTCTGCCAGAGCTGTCTGATGCTTGACTTTCTGGCCTGCAGACTTGCCTTACCCTCCCTCTGCTGGCGATCAGCCTTCTGCAGCTGTGTGGGTGTAATTGTCGCAGCCAGGCTTTTCTGGGAGTGATGTCTCGCCCTTACTAATCCAATAGAGTTTAATCTTTTGGGCTACGAGCGATTGACATTGTTGAAGTGGGGTATGACAGTAACAGATGTTCTCTGAGCATTCTTATTTACTATTTTGCATTTAAGTTTGGCAGACCAACAGCAGAAACAACGCCATGGTCTTCTGTGGTACTCTGTGGCTCTGAAGACCTCTTTGTTCCAGAAACACAATTTGTGTTGTGGTCACGTCTTCCAGCTTGTTGCAGTAACGCAGTGAAATGTTTGCTTCATCTGGTCTAATAGATCACTTTAAGATCTTGTGATCTTAGTCTCAATTTCACAGCTCTTGAGGGCAAGGAGTGGAGGGCTACATGGTTTTTATTTCATGAGCTTTTCACCTGAGAAATGTGATCCAGCTCTAGATTTTGTAGTGCCTTTGTCCCACCTGGGCAATGATGTGATGCAAATGATCGTGTGTTTATTTCTTGAAATCGTGTGTCTTTGCCTGTTGATGACAGCAGGTGTCCCAGAATAGGCTGTGTGCTTTGCTGTCTGAGAGATGGTGCATCCTGTTGCTTGTTGGTCTTAAAATTTGTCACCCATCCAGGAGTCGAAATGGTGAAGCAGGACCCTGTATAGCAGTGGGAGAGAGTTGCCTACCTGGCCCTTGGCTCTCTTCTGGCAGCACGGGAAGCAGTGGAAGGGCTGGCGTGGGGCCCTTGCTTGCAGCTGCATCTCTCCCTTACCAGGAGTTAGTGAAGATGGGTTTAACTGAGGGCACAGGGTAAGTCTGAGGATGCCATTTGAGGTGCAGGTCCTTGGGAAGCAGACACCCCGCAGCTTTAGCAGCTTCTCTTACAATATGTATTACACTGCTGACTTGAGAAGAAGGGAGATGATACCTGCTCTTGTAAGGTGGTGGGGAATTTGATCGTTGCTGCTGTGATATTTTTGTATGCGGTGTAGTGTTGGTCTGCTTGATTTCCATGTGCAAGCTGTTACAGACCAGATAGGGTGATACTGTGAGAACAGACACTTTTTCAAACCTGGCTATGTTCGTATGCATAAGACTAAGACTGCAGTGCCTCTGCTGATGGTGTTTTCTAACCTTGCTTGTAAATACTGAAAGTACGATGACACAGCCTCATGGCAGGCCTGGGTTGTTGGGTGCAGCTGGAAAAACTCTGAGGTAGCAAAGGAGGGGCTGCTAGGATGAGACAGCTCCAGGAGGAGTCAAGGGAGGGCGGTGAGCAGGTGACGGATCCTCACCGAGGAGGACAGTGAGCGGTGGGAGTTACTTGTGGGCTGTGCTGCCAACTTCTCAGCCTATTAAAGAGACAGAAGAATGTTTATTAAACTTGTTTTCCCCGCTGAAGACTTCTGAAGTGGCTTAGAGGTAGGAGAAAATGATGTGGTGGGTGATAAAAGGGTTAAGATGTTTAAGCTGAAAGTGGTGCAGGCTTTCACTGAAAGATGCAAATTTTAATTTTTACAAGTGACACGAAAATCCTTATTACAGTGCTGTGGATCTCAGTAGGCAGTCCTCTCGCCTTCTTTCTATTGGAGTTGCTGAAGACTTTTCAGGTCTTCCTGGTAAGTAAAATTTTTCAGGTTTGAACTGTTGTTGTTCCAAGAAGAGCTTTTCCTGGAGTCCATCATGACGCTTCTCTTGGCTTCCCTAGCCTGGCTTTCAGCAGGAGCCTTTGCGTACCACAGAATCACAGAATGTTTGGGGTTGGAAGGGACCTCTGTGGGTCATCTAGTCCAACCCCCCTACCGAAGCAGGGTCACCTACAGCAGGCTGCACAGGACCTTGTCCGGGCAGGTCTTGAATATCTCTAGAGGAGACTCTACAACCTCCCTGGGCAACCTGACCCAGTGCTCCGTCACCCTCAGAGGGAAGAAATTCTTCCTCATGTTCAGACGGAACTTCCTGTGCCTCAGTTTGTGCCCATTGCCCCTTGTCCTGTCGCTGGGCACCACTGAAAAGAGCTTGGTCCCATCCTCCTGACACTCACCCTTCAGATATTTGTAAGCATATATTAGGTCCCCTCTGAGCCTTCTCTTCTTCAGGCTGAGCAAGCCCAGTTCCCTCAGCCTCTCCTCATAGCAGAGACGCTCCAGTCCCCTCACCATCCTCATAGCCCTCCGCTGGACTCTCTCCAGTAGTTCCTCATCTGTGTTGAAGTGGGAAGCCCCGAACTGGACACAGTACTCCAGATGGTGCCTCACTAGGGCAGTGTAGAGGGGAAGGAGAACCTCTCTCGTCCTGCTGGCCACACTTCTCTTAATGCACCCCAGGATCCCACTGGCCTTCTTGGCAGCCAGGGCACACTGCTGGCTCATGGTTAACCTGTCATCCACCAGCACACCCAGGTCCCTCTCCACAGAGCTGCTCTCCAGCAGGTCCGCCCCAAGCCTGTACTGGTGTATGGGGTTATTCCTCCCCAGGTGCAGGACCCTGCACTTGCCCTTGTGGAACCTCATCAGGTTCCTCTCTGCCCAACTTTCCAGCCTGTCCAGGTCACGCTGAATGGCAGCACAGCCTTCTGGTGTATCTACCACAGTGAGCAGCTGTTTTCCCAGGTGTGGCCACCTCCTAGTTTTGCAGTTACCGTGTCCTTGAAGTCGTTGATCCCAGGCTTTTGTACTCTTTCTTGGGCATGGAGCTGACAACTGCACTGGCGTGTGTCAGGGAAGGTTAACATCTGTCTATGAGAGCTAGAAACGTACCAAAATGTTAGACAGGAGATAAATGTCATTGAGAAGTTCTGGTCCTTGGATGGAAAGACCCGTCACCCACAGAGGGGTCTGATAGATTATTAGTCAGCAGCTCATCTTGGCCAGGATGTCTTTAGGACATGCTTTCTCAGGAAGCGTCCTGTGAAACCTCACTCATGTCAGACAGGAAGGACTCCTGTAGGAGATCCTGCAAAAAATCCTGTAGTAGGAAGAATGAAGCAAGCTGTTTTCATACCGTGAGAAACAACAGGAGATAGGAGGTGTTTGGTTACCTATGCATCGGGAGTGATGTGGTGAACCTAAGTGAACTTCAACAAGGATGAAGCATTTCATGTACGTTACAGCAGTGATAAAAATAAACCTGATTTTGTAGCTTTCCACTGGTTTGTCATTGTCTTGCAGAAGGCTGATTTCCAGCAGTGCTTTCAAATGTTAACATTTGAATTCCTCCTTTCATGCTTTGCTTTCATGTAGGTAAGGGTGTTTTTACTGCTAAAGAGTGATGTCAGTTCCTATCATCCGAGAGGACGTGCAAAGTGACAGTGCTTTGCAAGAAGTCTTGAGGGAGGGGTCAGCCGTAGTGAAATTGAATAACTGTTGGCCATCACTTAAACGTTGGATGTGCCACCAGTCTTTCAAATCAGGTTAGAATTGAAAAACTTTAACCTATTCAGATCATTTTTAAGTGGTGTGGCTCAAAAGAGCTAACAGTAGAATGCACAATACCCACCCAATAGAAAGGTGGAGAAGTGGTTGAGCATAGATACTCAGGTACCCAGATTCTTTCTGCAGAATGACTGTTAGTTTGCGGCTTTCTCAGAGGGGCGTCATGGAAGTTTTGGGGTCAGTAAGTAGCAGCTTATGTTGTGCCTTGAGGTGTGTGGCTGCCTGACCTTGCTGGTGGATTTCCCAGACCGTTGAATGCGGACTGTAGTGTTGTCACTGAACAGCGAATCTGTTGTTAAAGACGATAAGCGCTTTTGCCAAGCAGAAATACGTCTGCAGCCTTTAAGAACTAGGAAGCTTAAATGAAGCTTGCTGTTTAAAATCTGCTGTAATAAGTGAGGACTGCCAGCAAACAGTCCGACAGGAGATGGGTTTCTTAGCATCAAAAATAATGAAAACTGTCATTCAGTCTTCAACTGTAGAAGAGCAGTAGGAAAACAACTAATAAATGGTTGTTAATATGGAATACTGATATTCGGCTTGTAGTCTGTGTACTCCTGGGTGCCATGGATGACTTCTAAGAGATCTGCAAAAGCTGCTTAGGAAGAGCAAGCTGATAGTCAGCAGACGTAAATTCTCAATGCAAGTCTGAACATCCGGTAGGAAACTTGAAGATTAGTGTTTTTGAATTTCTAAGAAAAAATTTTCTAGACTTAAAGAAGTCTAAATAATAGTTTACTGGAAAGAAGACTGTATGTGAGAAGTTCCTCTGTTCGTAAATAATATTATCTAGCTAAGCTCATATTTTAATACTAGGACATTGTTTTGCTTTGCTGTTACATACTCTTGCAGTAGTTTAAAGCTAACACTCCAAATAGAGAAAATTCAGGGAAGCATCAAAGGAGAGTGAGAAGGAAGCTAAGGCTTAGTAAGAATCATTTTGTTTGCTGTATTAAATCTACCCTTATTAAAAAATAAAAGGCAAAATAACAAACTTCTAGCAAATGAGCGCATAATAATTGAAATTTAGTTTAGGAAATTAATACATCCACAGAGAACTTTGAACTGTAATGTTTAATTGATTTAAATTAGTATGGAAGTACAATTTTAACAGAAATGGCGTGTTTATTTTACAGGTGTATGGAAAATTAAGTTTGTTTCTTGCTTTATTAAGCGCCCTAGGAAAGGTATTTTGTGATGCAGAACGACACTTGGCGTGTAGACAATGACAGTATCTTCTTGAGTGCTGTCTCTGATCGTTCTGGGTCATGCAGCAGGATATAGCCGCCTCAAGGATGTTCCCCTTTTTCTTTGTGTATCTTTTGGGGATGTGCTACCTGTAGCTGCTGACCTCAGGAGGGTTATAAAGGGGTACAGGGAAACAGCTAACAGCTTGAACATCTCTACAGAATCTGGTTCAGAAGTAACATTAATTGCCATTGAATTTTTGCATATGGCTGAGCTTAACCTGATTTTTCCACTGTGACATTTGAAATGTGAAAGCAGTGAGGAATCTGGGATGGAAATCTCTGGTTTGAGATAAGATGTGGATGGCTGCTGCTGCATTTGAAGGTCAGCTTCACTGGGGAAGGCTTTGTGTTTCACTGTTGAGCCCTACACTTTGAAGGAGGCACATAAATCTTGTCTTGCCTCTAACGCTTTCGCATGATTTCACAGTTCTGTTTTTCTGTAATACTAAAAAAACTCAAATTTAGCATTCAAGGGCTGAAAACTTGCAGTGGTTATCTGCTTTGTCAAGAAACTTTGAGGCAGAACCTCTGTAGTGTGGAGCTCTCGCATCTATCTTTCACAATGTCCTTAATGATAGTGCAAACAAGATTCTTTAAAGTTAATCATCATGTGTAATAACGACTCTCTGTACTACTTTTCATTTGGCATGAGAAAAAGCTCATTTTAGGCTTGGCAGGAGTTAAAATCCCAGTAATGCTCATGGGAATGTTCTGCAAGCAAAGCTTCTGTTAATCTTGTTTCTGACATGCTCACGCATAATTTGATGTGAAATCTGAAGCACTTATACTGAAAGATCTGCACCTGTGTTTTTGAACATACAGAAAGCTGGAATATGGGCACAAACCGATACCCAGTTACTAGCTAAAGGTCAAAATGACCTTTCCACTGTTAATATCAGCACAAGGGTTGTATTGAGGCAGGACCAGGGATGATTGATGCTCTGCAGCCTTGTAGAGTGGATATAGTAACACATGATAAATGGCTGCATTTGTGGAAGTTCTCCCAAAGTCAGAGTTGTTTTTTCAAACTCCAGAGTTAGTCATTGCTAACTGAGTTGTCGCTAACCAAATTCTGCAGCGGAACATGTTTAACAAGTTCTGTTCTACACAAACTTTTTTGTAGTTGCTGGTATGTATAATTACAGAAATGTGCAGACTCCCTGGCTGTACACAGTCTGAAAAATAACAAAGATTAGTGAGCAACAATATAGTAATGTAATGATGATTTGTAATATCAGTGCTGTTCACAGGTAGCACAGGCAGTTTTTAGAGGTTTTAACATGCAAAAAAAAGGTGAACTCTTTTCTGAGCTAGCATAACCTTAAACACAGCAAAATCCCAAACCTTTTAAAATGCTTGCCACTGAAGCTGTTTGCATTAGGTGTTTTTGTTATGGTGAAATGATGATTTCTTAAAATTTAGGGCTATTTTACTGCATTTCTGTGGTGCTTGCCAAGAGGACAAGAGTTGCGGTCTGCTGTTGTAGATTAATCTTCTGTCAAGATCTTAGGTATTTAAAATGACCTCTGTGGTGTGCTGTGAATTCTGGATTTTGACCTTAAACCTGGTATATCCTGATTGGTGTGGGGTTGGCTGGGACATGCAGTTATCCCACGGTACGTGCTCTTTGCCAGTCCTTCAGAGGCAGCTGAGTAATTGAATATGTAAGTAAATGTGAGGGTAACACCCTTGTGGCCAGGGTTTAGCTGATGAGAAGGAACTGTAGTTTGTTACCACTGGCAGAAGAAAGTAAATTGTTTTTGTAAGGATGCTGCAGCAGGAAAAGAGCAGTGTTTACTGTCAGAGACGTAGCCCTACCCTGAGGTCGTCGTGTCTTTTTGTCTTTTCAAGGTCTCTTCCAGCAAGCAGTCCTGCAGAAAGTTCAGTCCGCTGACAGGTGCTGTGCAGCATCAGAAGGAGAGCTGCATCGTGTACCCCATAGGTCTAATGCCAGACTGCCCTCAGCTTTTCAGGGTTTTAATTTTCAGGCCAGGATCCCTCAACTCTTCCTTGCTTTTTCTTATTTTGGCCCTGAGTTGAGGCTTGGGAGGATTTAAAGTGAGTGTAGCACTTACTGGGCTTCCCACTCTCTTTTTTTTTTTTTTCCCAAGTAAGGCTCAGATTTAATATCTCCAATGGTGTTGTGCACACGTTTGAGCTGACATAAGCTAGCACTGCTATTGAAAGAGGCATTGTGGATCGATTAGAGCTACTCTGACCCTTCCCCTCCCCGAAATGGGTCTTAACCTGTGGAAGTTCATTAGTTGACTTCCCTAACTGGTTGCACAGCAGTATAATTTTGGGCTGGGAGGTAGGCATGGATGGAGACCAGGGGACACAGAAGTGGCTAGAGGTAGCAGGTAGGCAGGACAACTCAGGTAAACAGGCTGGACCGCTGTTAACTGCCCTTCCCCTTTGTAGTTATCTTGCTTGTTTCCTCCAGCCCCATTTTTGGGATCCAGAGGATGATTTTTAAGCCATTCACCCTGGCACATTGCTACATTTGTGATGCGTGTGTTAAAAGTAAGATGTTCGCATGATTTCTTATCAGTGCACAGTAACTGTTTCACACCTATGAAGCCGAAATGTAGTGTAATTAAAGAAGAATATGGATAGAAGAGTGGGTTACCACATACTACAAGTGGAATACTGCAGGGAAGGGAGAACAGCAGTGACCTGGTGATAGGGCAGGTATGAGAGCCAAGCATGTTACACTGTGCTCATGCCAGTGCAGGGAAAACTGCATTGCTGCTTGGTGCTATTGATGCTGTACCTGAAATTAAAATTGGCATTTGTTGTCCGAGAGTCGAATATCAAAGAATGGGAATGAAAGGTAAAAATAAGATGTTTCTACATTTTTTATATTAGTATGATGATGAGCAGACCTGAGGGAAATTATCGGGGGGGGGGGGGGGGGGGGCGGTGTTAGTAATCTTAAATCTAGAGCACTTTCTCTGGAAATAAATTTGGAAACTCAACTGGTTTTAGTTTGAGAAGGTCCCTTGTGCAACTTCCATCCCATGACTGGTTGATGGGGAAGAAGGAATTGATATTCTGTCTAACTCAAAATGCCCCAGTCTCTCATACAGAAACGTGAGTGTTGAAACTTGCTTCAGAAAAAGCAGCTTACAAAAACTACAGCATGGAGGCAGTGGCTTCAGCTTGGTACTTTCGAAAGAGAGTTGACAGCCTTTGATGGTGACTCTTAAAGTAGCTGCCCTACAAATATAATACGTATTTGTATTAATCAAGAAAAAACCTGACATTTGGAAAAAGGGCTTTACCACACCACCTCCAACATACATACATGCCCAGTATAGGAGAAGTTGCACAGCTTTTACTGTTTAGCCAGCACGATTCATGTCCAACGCAAAGCTGGTTGGGTGAGGTGGGCATCAGAAGCAGCTCCGTGGAGTGACAGGTGAAGCTCTGGGAGCAGCGGCACTACCATCTCCTCACTGTATCCGAAAATGAAAACTCAAAAATTATTACCACAGATCCACTTGCCAGCTGAATGTTGTAGTTGTTTGTCCCAAATGAAACTGGGAATGTGATACAGGAGGATTCAGGAATGTATGAATTTCCTGTGGTCCGTTCTCGTCATTTTGCTGTCTAGTGGGCATGTTTTGAACATGATACAAAGTATCACCCTAACCAGTCTAATGACATTCTCATTGTATTATGACTTGGTGCAATTGGACATGAGAGAGAGAGGAAGATAGTTGTGAAGGGGCGTGTGTGATAAAGGAGTTGTAATGCATGATAAGTAAGACAAGGATATTCAGAAGCACAACAAATTTAACCTGTGTTGATAAGTCAGAGATGTCCTTACATAATTTGTAAAGCTTCAGGAAATCCCTTTTTATAGCTTTTTGAGGTTTTTTTGGACTTGAACAGTTTTGGATTGTTTTTACAAAATGCGGGTAAATTCCACCTGTGAATTTTAATTGTCTTTTAATAGTAAATACTGCTGCAAGGTTCAACTTCTGAATTTCGTATAGCCAAACACAGTGAAGTTTTGTTTTTGTTATTTCTCCACTGTTTTGAATAACTTGGTTCAAATCCCCTGCTTCAGCAACCTCACGCAGCTCCCTCAAGGAGGCTGTGCTGAGACTTACACAACCAGGGAGCTGACTCCCTTGAGCTGAAGTCGCCTGTTTTCTCAACACGGAAGCCTTTGCTCGGGACGGACAGGTAACCTCTACCAAGGCTTCTCTTCTAGAAGTTACAGAACGTTTTGCTGTGCAGGTTAAAGAAGTGCTGGTTTTTAATCTTGCATGCTGAGTTGAAAATTACTCTTTCTTTTCCTTGTCTTCCTCCACGTAATGCTAATTTATTTGCCGGAGGGTGGGGGAGAGGAAAAGGAAGGCAGTGATTTGGACACACTTTTAAGGTTTTTTTAAAAGCTGTCTTTGCATTTTGCCTTCTTGCTGCAGGTGCTCCTGAGCAGTGCATAATGTTCACAGTGTGTAGGGGTATATACGACTTACGAAGTTAGAGGTTTTCAGTGGGCAAGCTGCTGTGGATGTTTTGATACTGAAAACCTCTGCTGTGTAAGGTGGCTTTTCTGTTTGCCTCCTCTGAGGGTCAAGAAACTTCAGGGTCTGGAACCTGTCATAACCGGCATAATTTGCTAAACTGTCTTGAAAGTCTGAAAAGCCTGAATCTGTTACTGAATAACAGGAGTTGTCTGCACTGTCATGATAGTAAAATACTCAGTTCTTTATGCATTAAAGACTTAGTTCCATGTGTTCTCATGGCCTATGTTCTGTGGAAGAGGCCATGCATTTCTCAAGGCAATAGAGAGAAAGACAAATGTCAAGACAGCATTGAAAAATGCTAAATATGGGACACGGCGAAGTAGCACCTGGGTGTTTTGTAATCTCAGTGTTCACATAACTCTCTGGAATATATTTAGACTATCACCTGTGAACAGTGGTAAGTGCAGTTTATGTAAAGAATGAGAGAAAGTCAAAAAAGGAAATGCTGGAGTAATAACTATTTGAAAAGTGACAAAAGGTGTTATCTCAAAGTGACAAAAGGTGTTATTTAAGCTCTTAAGAAGTTAGAGGGTATAATACAGCATGTTCATTTTAGCTTTAGATTTTCTGGGTTGCTGTATTGTCATAGGGAATATAGAAATACATGACATTCACTTCTCTGTTTAATATTATCAGGCATTTCCACATAATTGGCAACTGATAGCCTTTTGGGTAAGATACGTCTGTGAAGCAAAGCTTGTAGTACACACTTCTTGTTGTGGGTGCGTTTTTTTAACTCTTGTGTTTTTTATAGTGTGTTGCATTCATTCAGTTAAAGAACATTAACCAAAAATGCAGGCAGAATTTAAGCTTTGTTTTCTGTTACTTTTTATTGTAAGATTTGGAGGTGCATCTGCTGTTTCTTCTTGTTCAGGTTTTAACAGCAGCAAATAATTTTCTGGATTGCTCCTTTTCTGATTGAAGGAGGAGGCGGCCTTGGCAGGATAGTAGGGGCGATGCTTGTATGGTGAGAGGAGAGATAATTGTTGTCTGCATACTGACCTTGTCAAAGTAAAAATATGTTGAATATGGGGGGGTGCTCCCAATGACCTCTGCTCTTCAAAGACTCTGTTGTTTATTGACCAAAATATTCTAATACTGCCTCTGATAGAACACTTTCTTACCTAAGCAAATGCACCCTGTTCTGAGTACATGTAAGTTTTACATGTCCCTAAAGTGATGGTTGAAAAAGTTCAGTCTGAAGCCAAAATGCTGGTATTTGCTGTTTTCCATGTGCAGTTGTGCATCCTCCTTTCCTTTCTCTAGTGCTCTGTGGTGCTTGGTCTCACACAGTTTAGTGTGGTGCCCTCTGTCTTTATTGGAATTTGATTCAGAACCGCTACCATGTTTTTGATTAAAATGTTATTGAAGTAATCTTTTGTTGATGTTTGTATAATATTGTAACTGTAAGGAAGTTAGAATTGTGAAATATACTTCAAATCCTTTCCTGAAGAAGGGTAGGAAAGCATAGGTATTATCATGAATGCTCCCATCCAAGTTTGTGAAAGTTAGGTTGCTTAATTACAGTTTCTCTGAACATCCTTAAAAGTGGAGGAACTCCGCTTGCAGTAGCTGGCCCGACCTCAGTATTCGTATTTTGTCACTGGGCGCAGGAGGGATTCACAGCAGTCCTGGGCTCTCTGCGTCCACGATAGTCTCTATGTTGTTCTGGGCTTTTTTAAGGGTGCTTTTGAGACCTGAGCAGCTTTAGGGTGATGGGGGAATTGAAAGCTGAAGATCCCAGTCCAATTTGAGCTAAATTAAAATGACACAAGAGGGCTTTTCTGTTTCGTTATTCCAAAACCTGGTTTAGCACAAGGCTGTGCTGCAGGTTAAAGCTCATGTGCATAAAGTCAGGCCTAAGGCAAACCTGGCAAACCTATCTTTCCTTTAACATAGCGTTTAGAAAAAAGTGGGAAAGGGGAAACACATTTGAGGCTTTGCACTGTAAATCCTGTGATGTTCTTGTTACTTGATACACACACCCCCCCGCCCCACAGTGTCAAATACACAATTATTAAAACGAAGCACTGATAATACACATAGTTCTTGAATTTTGTAGTCTAGACTGCCTTTTAATGCAATTACTTTATTTTAAAACTCTAAAACCACACGTAGCATTCGCAAGAATGTTTTTAGCATGCTGTGGGCAGCATGTGCAGCCTTAGTTAGTCGTAACTGTATGTCGGGTTTATCTGTGGCTTCCTTACAAGCATTTAAAATAGTTTTTCTAAGAAAGCTAGCACATAGAAATTGTGGCTGACTTGAGATACAGGTAGAAAATATACCTCTAGTTCCAATCATCAAGGTATTGATCTGGAAATTGTATTTTGGTAAGGTCAGTAAATAGTGCTGTAATACTGCAAACATTCCCACGCTGAAAATTTGCCTCCATGGTCTCCCAAAATGTTCTATGAGTAATTAAAATTCGCTTATAGGCTAGTTTTCTTCTGTATTTGCTTTCTCTTTCTTCTCATTTAGAATCCCTAGGAACTGGTTACCACAGGCGTATGCTTGAATACAGGATTAAAGAAATGCTTCTGATCTGGATGGTAATTGATATCCAGAAGGAAGTAATACAAGTTACATGTTGGTTATTTGGGCTTTGATGGTGTAGTTTTGGGGGTTTGCTTTTGGTTTTTTGTTTGTGTATTTTTAAATGCAAGTAGGCTGTGACAGCCAGAGATACCTTGTAATAGATTAATGTGCTTTGGAACTTGACAGATTAGAAGAAAGTCTAAATATATGCAAACACACGTATATGAAGGATTGCGGCTCTTTTAGGAAAAATTTCCTTAAGGTGACTGTCATGTTTTTCTACGTAATATATTCCAGGCTGTCTTTCATTTTATAATCCAGTAGATGTTTTCTTTAATCTTTGAGGATTTAGTCAGAGTTGTCAAAATAATGAGCTTTTCATGGTGTAATTTTTTGTTGTCCCTGTACCTTCCCCCCAAGCTTAAGTAGTTGTTACCAGAAGAAACAGTGGTTTTTTCCCCTGAAGTTTACACTGAAATACCGTTTTCACTCTTAAAACCTGACAGCGCTTAAGGCTTGTGAGGGAGCTCCTACAGTGCCTGCTTGAAAGGATCGCCCGCAAGGCTTGGGTTGAACAGGAGGATGCGAAGGGTACCTGCGAACCTGCAGTGCTTACATGGATGTTAATTTCATGCTCCAGTCCTGGTTGGATTAAAGGGTTTAATTATGTCGTAGCTTTTGGCAGGCTGTGGGTAGTTACTCATGTGCGTAGAGTGACTACAGGTGTTGGCCAGACAGGCAGCCCGTGGCAGTGGGATCAAAGGAGAGAAGTCAGGCCCTCTTGCAAACCACCCTTCACCTGAGCCCAACTGCCCTCACGCCCGGCCCCGCGTCTGTGGGCTCCTCTGCCAGAAACGCCAGTGGCTAGCGGCCCCTTCCCAAGGGGGCAGGCTGAGGAGGGATGCACTGCACTTGGGAGCCCTGTTCTTGAGCTGAGGTGTTGCAACTTGGAAGTCCTTGCGGCTCTTCCTGCCTCTCCCTTCCTCTGTGGAGATCCAGGGGCTGGCCAAGAGCTGGCCTGGGCTCCAGACACCTGCCCACCTGGCTGTTGGGTCCACAGTGGCCTCAGACCTTAGCTCAGAAACCTGGAGCCACTTACAGAGACATGGAAATCTCCATGACGGGCCATTTTGAGAGCTAGTGGAGTCTGCAGGTCGGCTAACTTGCTGCAAGGCGTTTCCGTGAGCGGTTTGACACCCACCGTAGCTATTACTTAGATGCAAATGCTTCATTATCATGAAAGTGCTCATACGAGCCACAGGCTGCTAGAAGTCCTTTCTCAGCAGAGGCAAAAGAGAATTTTCTTTTCCCTTTAGGTATCCACAGCTAAAATGGATGATTATACCTTCCTTTGCTCTGCAAGCACTAAGCCGTACAGAAGCACGCTGGTATCGGAAAACTCCGGTTAGCGATAGTGACTGTGACGATCGATGGCCTCTTGTGGCAAGCAGCAATTTTTGCAAATTTTAACTCCCCACTGAAGTATTGAGTGGCTACAGCCACAGAGATTATCAAGTGTAAGCTGGTTCATGGAGAGTTTCCTAACTGGTTGGGTGATTCACAGTTTGCCTGCTCTGTTTTCTCCAGCAGAATGAAAGGTGGGCGGTTGTTTTTACAGCAAAAATAAGTCAGTTGTATCCTGCTAGTGCTCATGAAAAATATCCAGCGGGTAATAGCCTGGATGGGCTACAGATTTCCATGGGATGTCTTGTTGAAAAAACATTCTGGGGAGAGAGTCAGACTAGATTCCCCCTTCTTTTTGCAGAAGAGCAAAAATATTTTGAAAATACTTTTTTGTAAGCAAAAGTGGATTTGATGTACCTGTTTGATACCTGCTACTGTACTGTCAGCCACCAGTCATGCACTGTTGAAGATCAGGGCAGACACTGTGCCTTTGGAAAGACCCTGTATAGGCTCTCCCTTTCCTTAGAGACCTGCAATATTGAGGTGTTTTGTCTGGCCTGTTTCTTCTGTCTTGTGAGCCTTTCGTTATAATCTGCTGGATCAAGAATGAAGCTTTCAGATGTGCAGTGGGGATGTTTTTTAGGTGCTCCCTCTTCCAATTTAGGTCTGTGGACACCCTCTTACAGTGAAATCCAGATCAGACGCACAGTGACTTGCATTTGAAAATCGGTACCCCTTCAGGTAGCCCACACTCAAGTGAACAGTAAGAAGTATATCTGCTAAATACAAGCTGATGTAACAGTATTATAAGTCTGCATATTTAGAAATATGTTGCCTGGAATAGTGTTGCGATAAATGCATCGTGTGCCCCGTTGTGATTTCTTTGGAGTAGCCCACTGTTCTCCTTTGATTATACCAAAATAAACATCAACACATGAGGTTTCATTGTAAATATCTAGATATCCTTGTTCTAAGCTTGTGCATAATGCAGTCGGGTGTTGGAACTGCTTTGTATGGATTTAGTAAACGTAATTGTTTGTGGGGTTGGCTGCTGTCTCAGCTTTCTTTGTGCGTCCTGTACAAGCGTAAGAGGGATCCAAGGCTCTTACCAGGATCAATAATGGCTACTACAATGCAAATGCTGAATAGCTCTGTGCTGGGTAGTTACCAGCCAGCTTGGCATAGAGGAAACAAATTGAGTTTGAAAAAGAACAGTGTGTATGCCTTTTATAAGGACTGCTTAATAGTTTTTTGTGTGAAGTGCAGCATCGGGATCTTGGCTTCTTGGATGCAAATGTATCGGCTCTGGTTTCTGTCAGAAACAGTCTGCCCTGGTAATGTGGAAAAGAAAAGCCAAACTTTTGGAGGGAGGATTTGTTATAATTCCTTTATCAAAACTTGCGCTTCGGGTTTATGTCGTAATGATGTCAAACCCGATTTCTTATCTCTTTGCAGAAAGGACGTGTTTCTGACAGCTCGCCAGCACCAAGGGTGTGTGGGAGGCTCTGAGGGACAGCAGGTATGTACAGTGAAACAAAAGGTAACCCCCTGCAGCAGGGGGGCTGTGGTGAGTTCGTGGTGGCTGTGTTACAGGTGTCTTAGTAACACAAAGAAATACACTGCAAGAACATTGGAGGCTTAATTCATATGGAAAAACGTAAATAAGCATTTAATGATAAGCTCGATTTACCACTTTGTTTTGCTTGAAGACCAGAATACTTCTCCAGAAACTTATCAGAAAAGAGCCTTTTTTCTCTTAGGATCATACTGTATGTTTACCTGTGCTTCAGTTAACACTGAAGGGCCCTGTTCAGGATTGCAGCTCTCCAGTGTTACACAGTTAATGTGTCTGAGGGAGTACTGGGCTTGCTTTTGTGTCTTTGCATTTGTATCTTTGAAAGTGTTGCTGGACACCTAGGATAGTTTTGTTTTTGTTTTTTTTTTTAAAGTATGTGTGTCTGTTAGTTTAGACACTCGGGTACTTTTGTGAGTGCCATTAGTTGCCTTCAGATAACTGAATGGCTGACTCAGTCCTATGGGCCCAAGAAGAAATGAGGAAGAAGCTGAGCAATATTTTATTTTATTGTGAGAATATGTTTAAGTGGTAGGGGAAGATGAACTTGGGACTTTATTTCTTGGTCATGTGCACAGTTTTCACTGCAGCACTGATACCGTTACAACCCAGGTTCAATATCTGGGAGAACCCAGTGAGGCAGAGAAGGATCTTAGAACACACCTCTCGCCCTGGGCAGCTATTGAATTCTGGATTTGGCATACCTCAACATCCAAGTTACAGAAGGTGCTGGCAGTACAGCTGTGGCTGGGTCCCACTGATCATCCATGTAGTCTTAGGTTAATAATTTTTGTTTAGTTTGCTTGTATGCAGCCAGGCTAAGGACCCGTGACCATGTCTACAGCCTCTGATAGCTGAGAGGTCAACTTGTCCAGGGCCGGAGTTAGCTTTCTTTTTCTTAAAAAAAAGACAAAGTGAGCAGAAGCAAACCTGTTTGCTTTTTGCTGTTGCTCTTTGGAATTGAAGGCTATCATGATACTTGTAACAAGCCACCCATAGTAATCTGAAAAATAAGAATTTTAATCTCCTGTTTGGTTTATTGTAATCTTTGGAGGTTTTTCTGGCATAATACTTTGTCTTCTTGTGATCTTTGCCCCTTGAAAAAGCTCATGATAGCAAAGAACAGGAATGTGAGTTTAAAAAAAAAAAAGGATCTCTTCAGTTATTCCACTGACGATTATAAATATTCTCTGCTTTAAGCTCAGGGTTTCCTGAGTACTACTTGATGGCATATTTATCGTGCAGAATCAGGAAAATATTAAATTTTTGTCTTCACAGAAGGTATCAGCCTAAAACTGAGAATTTCAGTTTCCTCGGGATTTTTATCCTCTTTTAGCACTAGTGCACTTCCTCCAGCAAGCTTTGTGGTGGAGGTAAAGACCACATCAAATTATCTTAAAAAGCCTCATCTCATTTGTGAGCGCCTAGCAACTACAAAGTGTTTTGGTTACAGTTTGAAATGTAAATAATCCCATGCTCTACATGTATGTTAGTCATAAAGGGCTATTGGTCTGCTAGTTTGAGGCTTTAACTTACCTCAGCAGAAGATGAGTCCATACATATTGTATAATAAGAAAAAGATTGGAAAAATTGTTTTTCATGAGACAGTCTAAAAACGGCACTGTGCTTGAGGTTTTGAAAGGGTGAGAACTAAAGCAAAGGATATATCCAGCCTGTCCTTACTGGTCTAAAATAAACCCTCTGTGTAAATAAAACTCAGCTGTCAAAGGTAAATTGTATGCTTCTTACTGTGTCATTTTGATTACTTAAAATACAACCATTAATAACTTCTTCTGGTTTTGGAAACAAAACTTTGGGCAAACTGAAAAAATCAGGTTTAAGCAAAATCTCATGGTGGGAGTTCTGTGGTTTGTTTTTTCATGTATGAAGAAAGCCTTAAAATCTTTTATCAAATAGGCATCAATAAACATTTAAGCAGGACTGTATTCTGTTAAAGCTTTCAAAAGCCTTTGAAGAAAGTTATTTTGGGAGAACTCACAATTTATGTCCTCTGACAGATGAGTCCTTTAACCCTCCCCTTTTCTGCTGGAGGAAGCAATTCACTCGTATATTTGCCTGTCTCTGCATGTTGTGTTTCATGTCCCTCATCGTAGTAACTTTTAAAGTTTTACAGATGCATACTTTTCTTTAATCTAGTGAAAGCAGGGTAGGCTGCCTCAGAAACCTGCCGTGGTTTTTTGCTGCTGACAGTGGGAAGGGAGGGCACCTTGCAGTCAGTTGTCGCTTACTGTGAGGCCCTCCCTTGCTGTGCCTGGACAGTGAGTGGTGTGCAAGTGATTTCATGAAGAGGTAGGGAAGCATGTGTATTAGAAGATCTTCCTTCTAGCCCAAAGGAAGGTGGGCTGTTGTCTGGCTGCCTCACAGGGGCTTGCATCACCTGTGGTCGAGTAGTTGTGCACTGCTTGTGTTGGGGAGGAGGCGGCGGTGGGAGCATAAGCACAGAGTAGGTGGTGGATTGCATGAGAAGATAACCTGATAGTCCTGAAAAGAGTGACAGGATGATGCCAGGAGGGCCAGTGCCCGTTTGGCTCTCTGCAGGGAGGGGCTGGATAGTCTGTGATGCTAACGATCGTTCCTTGGGGATTGCAAGGATCCTAGCTATAATGCTGACTGCTGCGGGTGCGTCAGTAAATTCTCGTACGGTTTTAACCTTCATAGAGAAGATAAAGAAAGAACCATTAAGCAATTCAGAAGTTTCAACTAAGTGTTTGTTAGAAGAAAAAAAATATTTCAAAACCAGGGTTGCAAAACTGGACATTTCCTAACTTTGAGATTCCAGAATTTAGATCGCTTATGCAAGTATCAATGTGTACAAGATGCACCTGAATCCAGCTTTACTGTGCTGACCAGGGAAGAAGACACTGACCTCTGGGTTCTTGATTCTTTGTTTTATGATTTATCAAACAAATTAGTTTGGTACTGATAAAAGCTGCTGAATTGACATCTGTGAAAGATAAATTTTTATGTTCACAAATAACTCTTTGTGCTTACTTTGTCCCTGTATCCTGGAGGATGGGAAAGATGGCATTCTTGTTCCCGTTGTTTTTTCAGCTTCTCCGATTGCAGGGCTATATTTTGCATTTTTCCAGTAGGTGGACTGGAGCACTGTTTCTTTGATGCCCACTGACATGGGTGGTGTGAGAGCCAGATGTTTTTTGAGCTTGGTAACAGTCAAGATATGCCATTGCAACTCCGTGCTTTCATAATTTGTGCTAGTGTTCCCTGTTAGCACGTAGGCAGCCAGAAGTTTTTCTTTCTAACAGTTTTAACTTCCTGTCCTTTGAGAGAGCAAAAACTTACCACTTCCCGTTTCTCCTCCTGTGCACTAAAATTATACGTGTCAATGGGAATGTTCACAGATCCAGATTTCCAGCTGTGCTCTGCCAAACTGACAGGAGCTCTGCTGATCATTTCATCTTCCATAATTGCCCTGGTTTTAGTCACCATAAATACAAGCACTATGGAAAACTCATGCAAGTAGTGCACGCACTATTTTGCTCCATTTCATCATTATACATTAATTTAAAATCATCAGCAGCAGAGTGCCTAAATTAAATTTACTGGTTTAAATTTACCTCAGAAAATTTTCATCAGTTTTACAGAAAAGTAGACCTGTGGTCACTTTTAGTTAGTCTAATTATATAACTGTTTGAAGTTTCTTATTGTTTTACTTCTTAAATGTTCTTGTTTTCAAGCAAATTGTGGCTTATTTTTAGGAGTAAAACCGAAAGCATTAGCTTTTCAGAAATGAGAAGCACTCAGATCTAATCAAAGCCAGTGAACATTGATGGAGCTGAAATAATTTGGAAATTAGGCCATTGTCTGGGCCTTTTTTTTTTGAGCTCCATCTACCCCTTGTGTTGTATAAAAACAGGTTCATATTAGATTATGGACCGTCTAGCAGTTTTGGTACTTATGCATGTTCTCCCTTTATTTTTTTATGCAGTACGTTAGCTCTTTGTTTCCGTAGCTGTATTTCTTTCTACACCCCACACCTTGAATGCATTAGTGGCATGAAAAGGCTGTGCTAAAAATGACACTTCTGCTGGTAAGATCCTAAGGATGGGAGGTGTGGCAGGTTTGTGTAACCAATGCTTAAGATTAATGCTGCACTTTTTATGTCCTTTGCGCTCTGAACTTAGCCGTAGTGATACCTGTTATCTTGGTTTATCACTTATCAGAGAGGTGGGATGTTCTTCGACTCATTATTAAAAGTAAGAAAGTATGTAAACTAGAGTCAAATTCTGTGCATTAAACATAAATGACAGTTCAAAATATTTATACTTGGCATTCTATGTTGAAATGATTGCTTTCAGTTATTGCCTATCTGCTGTGTAATGTGTGGCTTGTTTTTAAGAATCATATTTTCACCAATTAATGCACTCTTTGTCCAAATTAAGCTATGCAGACAGCTGTAGAAGTATTGCAGGATCAGTGCATACAGCGTGACATTTTTGGTGCTCAGTTTACTTTCTCTTCTACTTCTTGCTCCCCTCCTCTCTCCACAGCATCATATATTTCTGCAACAAAACAGAAGAATGTGCTCAGTCGTGCTTCTAAGCAGCTCTGCAGCATGTGGAGAGTGTGAGCAGTCTCTGTACGCAGCATCCTGGAAAATGTGCGTTCCCTTGAAGTGATCTGCTGAGAAGCGTGTACGTGTACAGTTGTTCCAGTTTGCCTTGTTGTACTGCTCTCAAGGTCTGAAATGACTGGTCTCTAATACTCCCCGGGATTTGCGTTTCTGCTGCCGAGGAAACGCTACCTGCCACAGTTATCCAAGGAGCCCTGAAGAGCAAAGACACTGAAGATGGCCCGGTGTGCTTTTTATGCAGTTTGGGGTTTGTTACTGGAAGTGGCAGCAGCATTTGGCCCAGTACCAAGGATCACTTGGGAACACAGAGGTAAGAGGAGAAACTTCAGTAGTGTGATACAGGGCTTGGCCACCACCTCGGGGTTTCTGTGGGATGTGTGTGTTCTTGTAGCCTGCGTGCTGCAAGTTTGGCTGGGTGTTGCTGGTTTTGCTCAGGTTAGGAAGTACTTAGGACCAGAATATTCAAAAGTGGCTCAGGCACTGGGTTAACTGATTTCAGATCTTTCAAGCAGTTCTGAAAACATAGGAGGAATTTGGCTTTCTCAGCTGAAGAATCTTGCAGCTGAAGCTTGCTTCAGGAGAAGAACCCAATAGCTGTATTTTGTTTTAATCAAATTATTTTTACTTTGAGTCTGAACGTATTAGTAAAATGCACCTCTCCAGCTACAAATCTTTTTTATGCTTATTCAGACTGAGATGTATTTTGACAGTGAGCCATCCTGTGCACTAAATAAATCACCAGGTGAAGGAAAGACAAGCATTTGGCCCTCTTCTGACAGCATTATATGGTGCCTAGAGTTGAAACAATCTTTTTCACAGAACACCACTTTCCCTGTATTTGAAGTTGCAGCAAATACTCAGAACTCCCTGATACAATTAGCAGGAGTTGGCAAATATGACACAAAGAGAAGTAATATGGATCAGATAATCCTTTTGCTTTAATTATTTACTCTATGTCTGAAGGGAACTCTAGAGCGAGGACTATAGAGTAGTTACTTGCTGCTGTTTGTGAATATCCTTCCCCCCTACCTCCATGTGGCATGAATGCTTTAGGTTTTACAAGGTTTTATGTATGGGTCCTCCTTAACTACTAGTTAGTTACAAATGACTTTTTACCGAAGTGTGCTGTAACGGAACAAAACCAAACAAGTGTATGGGCAGTGCAGAGAAGCAGCCTTAAATAAGGATTCATATGAGCAGTCATAGTGTAGGAAAAGATAGATGGAGATTAAGAATGTAGTAACAATAAGCTGATTTATGAGATGACTGTAGGAAGTGGTTTTTCTGTTTATTGGTATAGTAATTAGTGAGTTGCTGATGTAGCTTTTCAGAAAGAATGGTCTAGACAAGGCTTGTAGTTACTGCTTACGCTCCTTGATGCTCCTGTCTGGTATAATAGTTAAAATTTAGCAAGTTGCTATTTAATGGTATTAAGGTAATGCACAGCAGAACCACACCCAAATTCCTCAAAATAAATGGAATTTATTTTCATTCCTCCTGTTTCTCCCTGTCTCTGTCTCCTAAGATTGTTGCATTTAAATATGGGAAGCCTGCTTTGAGTAGGAGGGGAGATTTTGTTCAGTGGAGGAATGAACATGTGGAGTTGAATGAACCAGTTCATCCATTTGGAGAAGATTTTCCTGCCAAGTAAAAGATTTTAAAATGATATGCTTGAGAATCTAGTTCAAAGTGAATGTTTCCGGAGTGTTACAGTTAAAAATGTGCAACTTCTAATGTTAGAATTAGGAACAATACTACATTGTTTTCTGCTTGTATCTTAAAAAGCCACATTTAATTAATCTTGTGGTAGTCACTTGCACAAACCATGGTCTCCCAAGCTTTCAGTCATTTTTTTCCATTATGGTTATACATGCAGAAAAAATATTCTTGTATGTTAGTCATTTTGTGTCATCTTTCTCCAAGAGATTATGCTGCAGTCTATATGCTTCCCCATTCCACTGCTTTTCCCCCCACGTCTCACTCTTTCTCTCATCTTCTTCCTTTTAATCTTGGGTTTTACCTCATGTGATTTCTATCATGTGCATTTCGTATCTCCTCTCCACTTCAAAATCAGCTTATTGACCCTCTGTAAATGGTTCCTTTTTAGCTTATGTGTCTTGTCTCTGCTAGGGTAGTACGCTGAAGTGTCGTCTTCTAGGGTGCAGGATTTTTTGTCAGATTGTCTGGGACAGTTGCAAGGGACGTGGTGTAAATGGACCTGATTTCCATGGTAGGTGGGTATGTAGAAGGGAGAAGGTGAGGAAGGACCTGATACTGGATGTGTAACGTGGAAGGTTAGAAAAAAGGGAATTAACAGGTATAAAAAAAACAAAGATGTGAATTACAGGGTTCACTACAAGAAGAAATATTTAGGCATTTGAAGTGGAACAAGAAAGTGGGGACCGGTGATTTTCATGTTGTTGATGGGAGCTGCTGTTTCTGCTGAACAGGCTTCTGAGGGGTCTCTTGTCTGTTACATGGCTTGTCCAAACTAAACCTTTGTTGTTTTCAAGATATCCAACAGCTGTTACACAACTTGGAAAAATGACCCTTAAAGTCAACCCTAAGTGATCGTCTTTCTTCCTGTGGTACTATTTTAATTTCGTTTCAACAGAGGTCCAGCTAATACATTTTCATGAATCAGAAGTGTCAAACTATTCAACCTTGCTGTTAAGTGAAGACAAAGATGTCTTGTATGTGGGAGCCAGAGAGGTGATCTTTGCATTAAACACAATGAATATTGCTGAAAAGCAACACGAGGTATGCATTTTAGTACATCATTCTCCATTTAAAAACCATACAACAAATTTGACTGAATTTCCTGGTATCGGTAGCACTGCACTGTAGGTGGTAGGTAGCTAAAAGAGAAAATACTTTTGAGCGGGCTACTTCTGTGTTATTGCTGGTAGACACTATAGAGTAAAACATGCTATCAGATGAGAGGAAGAAAATTGGATACAAACAAGTAATTACAGGTCTCCTTAGGTATTTTCTTCTTGAAGACAGGATGCTGAACTGGAGGGACTTCGGGTATCATCTGCAATGCTGGTTCTTATACATATTTTTATTATTGGGAGTGGGCCATCTCCTGTTAATCTAAATCAGAAGGTAATCTAATCCGAAACATCAGGAGTGGCAAGCTGCAGAGGTCATTTCAGATGAAATGAGAACCCTGTCCTTTCGGTTTCAGCTTCTGTTTTTTGTCTCTAGGTGTGTCTGCACAGCAAGCAGTGGTGCAGACAGGTCTGATGCAGCCTGCTCAGAGGAGTACTCTGAATGTGCTGACACTGGATTCTCAGAGTAGATAGCCCGTGCAGAAGTCTGCTAACGTTGTGTTGCTTCAAGGCCTTTCCAGGCACCTGTGTCTCATCCCGTCAGTAGCACGAGCTGACAGAGGCACGGCGTGGAGTCCCACCCAGGATGTTTTGGAAGATGCCTATATGATTTTTAATCTGAACGAAATGTTCACGGGTGGTGATGGGCAATTTCACCAGCATATAAAACTTGTTTTGGTTTTATGAGTGCATGCACTGTCAAAGTTGTACTTCTCTGTGTGGTGTAAACTGATCAAGTAAGATTTCTTTGATCTCCCCCCACCCCAGTGTTTTTCATTCAAGTGTGAATGAAATGAAGACGTACTTAAATTTGAGAAGTACTTAAAACAGTTACAGTTGCATTTCCCCAATGCATGTGGTAATGGCAACTTCATTAGCGATTTTAGGGGAAACATGGATGAACCTGAAAGATAATATCAGCGGTTTAGCCCTCCTTGAGGCGCATGCATTTTGAAGTGTCACCTCCCCAGGAAAGAATGGCTTTGAACCATTGAAAGCTGCTTGCGAAATGGCTTGCATTTGCTGCAGATAGTCTTAGGATTGCCCTTTTTGTCTGTTACTGCAAGATTTTGAGACATTGCATTGAATTAAAGTGCTTTGAACGTGGCTTTTTCTTGCTTGTTTTTCACTTAGTTGCACTGGAAGGTCACCGAAGATAAAAGGACTAAATGTGCAGTCAAGGGCAAATCAGAACAGGTATGTAGTTTTATTGAACTTTGAGAAGGATGTTATACATTTCACTTCAAGAGGAGTGATGTTAAAAGAAGAAAGGCTGTAACTTTGAAATTTGAATTTTCAAATAATCACCTAAATTCTTTAATTAACTTGAGCTTTAGAAACTGCAGCATGCTTAGTCTACTTTTTGAATTCTTAGCTCGTTATTTCTTCCTGGTGAATATTATTTGAACATTTGAAAATCTGAACGTACCCTGATGTGTGCTTAATGTTACAAGTTTTTCCATTAAAATGGCGGACCAGTATTACTTTCACTGAGGTAATTGTCAGCAGCTGTTGTGTTTTGCTGTTCTTGCAGCAATTCTTCCCTAGCGTTTGACTTTACAAAATGGCTGATGGTTTTGTTTGCTTTGCTTTCGGGCGTAGGGTTTATTCATGAGGCCAATGCTGTTCCACCGGTGTGTTTTCCATCGACCGCGCGTGCCCTCGCTGTGGGGCCGAGCTGGCATGCGCCGTGCGGCGGCAGCACCTCGCTGGTGTGGCCGCTCGTTCAGCTCCCCAGCACCTGAGCAGCCTGACCTCCTGCCAGCTCCCCAGCGTGGGCAGCCCAGCCCTGGGGGTCCCTCTGTCTTTCTGGGAGCCACGGACTCTGCGTGACTGCCGGCGCACAGGCTGGCTTGCTGGTTTTTGCCTTTCTGTGGCGGCGGTTTGCTTGAGGTGGTTGGCTGTATGTGGATGGAGCTTTCCCCTCACGTAGTGCCACTTCGTGGAGTGATGGGGTGATGCGACGGTTTGCTGGGCGAGACGGATGGTCAGGGTTTTCGCAGGGGTTTGCAGGTGGAAGTCTGCAAGCCCTGTGAATGCAGAAAGCAGTCCTACTCTCGACTTGCAGGGATTTGACATCTGCACCTCCGAACCTGCTCCCCTCTGTGGTTCACACTGTTGTAAAACCCCAGGTGCAGGTGACCCTGCTTCGGCAGGGGGGTTGGACTAGATGACCCACAGAGGTCCCTTCCAACCCCTACTATTCTGTGATTCTGTGATTCTGTGCTGTGTCCAGGGCTGACAGATATCCTGCTATCATCCCTCTCCCTCGGCTCAGTGTACTGCCTGTCCTTCCACTGTGACCATCAATACATTGCTCTAACGCCAGGTGTGGCGGGTATTTAAGGGCCGTTTCCATTTAAGGGCCGTTTCCTCCTTGTCTGCCTCTTCAGGGTGCGCTCAGAGAGTGTTATTTGTGATGTCCAGGTTCAGCTGGGGTTACTAGCAGTGGTATTGACATACAGCCGTGATGAATGACAGATGTGAATTTATCATGTGCGTAGAGTTTAGCAGACAGAGTGTGCATCTCTGCCAGTCTTCTGCAGAGATTATTGTTGTTAGGTGGAAGGGATGTTAGACCCCATAAATAGGTACTTTGCCAGAGCTCCAAACTTCTCTTCCTCCTGCCCCCAGTTTAGCAAGTCACACTTAGCGCCAGCCTTCTTTTTCCTGACTTTACTCATAAACTTTTACTGGTTATATTTATGTTGTAGCCATGATGTTTTTCACAGTGCAATAGTTTTTAAAGTGTCAAGGTACTAAGTCACTACTTCTATTTCTTACACTAAAATAGGCAGTCCTCTCCCTGGCCCATCACCACTATGCTGTCTAGTGCCAGCAAAAATAATTTATGCAGCTGTTTGAGGACCTCATCTGGCAGAAAACTGGTTTTGCTCTTTTTTTGCCCCAGTTTTCTGCCATACTGAACCCATCATACAGTCAAAGAAAGACCCGGTTTGGCTCATAAGAAGGAAGACTAAGGACAGTGCTTATACTTGCTTGAGTAGCTTATGGAACTACAGTACAGTGGTGGTATCTGGCTGTGTACTAGCAAGAATTAAGAGGTGTTGTTGTTGATACTGGTTTTTTACCTCTCTCACAGCGGGTGTTTAGAGTTGCTTTTCTTGGTTATTATTCTGAAACTTTATGGTATCCTTTATTCAAGGCTTTGCTCAAACTCCTTGTTCTCTTTCTGAGCCAAAGGAATTAAGAAGCTTCCTTGGATGAAAAAGCAATTGATATCAAGGACTAAAAAAAAGACAGATACAAGTGACAAAGCTAATAGTATTGAGGTTTTTCTTGTAAGAAACAACCTTGATGGTCACTTACTGTTTCATCTAGGCTTATGAGGGGTGACAAATTATAAAGCTTACTCCATGTTTAACTAGTCCTTGCCATGGTCTGGATGTGTCTTTGGAGCCTGTGCTTCCATGGAACAACTTGAGATGCACACTGCTGGATGTGTGGTACGTGTTGGTACCCAGGCAGCCCTGCATGACTGGCTGTAGGAAACTAGGTGCTGCAGGACCAGAGCCTGGGGAGGCTGCAGGGAGATGGTGTCCCAGTGGTGACTGCATCACCCAGCCTTACTGGTGTGGTGTGGCACAAGTAGCGGCAGCAGATGAGCTGACAGTACAGCTTTTAATTGTTTCTTTATGATGGAATGCGGAAGCTGTGATTTGTCAGAGTGGTCCTTTTCTCATCCTGTATTACAGACAGAGTGTCGAAATTATGTGCGTGTCTTGCAGCAGCTGAACAATACTTCTCTCTATGTGTGTGGAACTAACGCGTTTCAGCCAACATGCGATTACTTGGTAAGCATGTACATACATTTTGACCCAATAGCAACTGTAACTTAAAAGCAGCTCATTTAAACAATGAATTCATCCCCATTCCTGAAGACTGTTGCAATTTCAGTGGTGTTTGTTGGAGCATTTGTTGCACTGTCCCACAGTAATTACAGAGTATGGAAATAAAGCGTACTGTTCCTTTCTCAAACTGATTACTGAATTACTGATTTGTCTTGTTTAACTGCAGATTTACTTTTTCTTAGGTTTCATAATTATTTGAGTGTTGTGTGTTAACATAAAAACGGTTTCTAGAACTGAAATTACATTCTTTGCGACTTCGATTCATTACCAAATCTCCCTGAAATTTCTGGTTTCTGTCTCTTCTTGTGTTATCTCTGCTACTGGCTATGCCACAGCTTAATAGAGCTGAATGCTTCAGAGTGAAGTCTTGGCACGAAATCAAAACTCTCTTTTCTCACTGCTGACTCTTGTATCGTTTTCTTTACTGTGGCTCTTAACAATTCTGACATTGAGAAATCTTGTAATTATTTGTTCTTTTTTGTCTTCCCTGCCTGCAAGTCTGCCTGCCATCACCTCTGGAACATTGCCAGAAGTCATTGCCCTTAGCCTCCCTCCAGTGTCTTCATTACACATTATAACTGATCAGTTCCCCAGTACTGTGGTTACAGTTCTCCATCGTCTTCCTGATCCTTATTCCCTCGGTTTTTAAGGGATTTATAAAGTAGCAGTTAGAGTACTCTGTTGCTTTTTAAAATTCGGTTGGATTATGCCCTATCTCACAAATTTAACATAATTGCTAAATCCACTTCAGAAAGCCTTCTTGATTTCTAAATATCTCAGTTTTTCTGCAGGTTAATACAATAATTGTCAGCTCTTCCCGTATACCAATTAACTTCTCTGCCTTTCCTACTGTCTGACCTTTTTTGGGGTGCTTTTTCTTGAGGTCTGTTGGAATTTAACTTTTGATCTTCTGTTCTTTTCTGCTCTCACCCTCACAAATCATAGGATCACATTTCCTCTCTATCTACTGGACCCTATAAGATTTTCTAAAGACACATATGCCATTTATAGTCTTACAAAAAATGCCTGTGATGCTGGAAGTTGATGATACAGTCTGTTATTTAGTGTTGATTTTTCATTCAGATTTGTATGGGTCAAATGACTGCACTAACAGTTGTTTTGAGGTTTTCAACTTAATTTTTTGCAGAATTTATTTTCATTTGAACTTGGAGGTAAAAATGAAGATGGTAAGGGCAGATGTCCATTTGATCCTGCTCAAAGCTACACATCTGTCATGGTTGGTAAGTTCAGGCTTTGCATACCTCATTATTGCGTATAAAAATGTTAGATCTTTCCACTGTCATTCTCCAGTCTCTTAATATCAAAGTGGTAGATTTCATCTGTATTTTTACATCTCTACTGTATATCTAGATAGACATTAAAATACTTACGTAGTCAACCTTAGCCTGTTTCTTAAAAGGAGAACTTAAAACTCCAGATTTTTTTTTGAAAGCAACTTTTGAAACACTGATTTTTAAACTATATTTTCAGGTGTTTAACGTATTTAATCCAGGTAGTCTAAGTGTACTTTGACTGCCTCTACAATATCAATTACTGTCACTTCAGTAAATTTAACAAGTAGATTTTTTTAGCTGTCCTGAAGACATATCCATGAGACAGAATAGGGAAGTGAGATACTTGTTTCGAGTATAGTACTGCAGGGCTAGACACCACTGAATCTCCATTTGGTGAAACCAGAGTTCATGGCTGCACTCTGATGTCACAAAATCATAAAAGAGAAGCTCAAAGTAACATGAAACAGGAAATGAGAAAGAAAAGAACACCTCCCCGCATTGTTGCCTAAATTCTTAAAAGTTGGGTTTGAATAATAGTGGCATAGAAAGAGTGTGAAATAATTACTTCCAAAACTTTTGTGTCATTTCTTAAATAAATTTGCACATTTGTACGTAAACTGTAGGTTTACATGTTAAGTGTTGAAGTACCACAAAAAAAATGCTGACTTTTGCCAGTTGCTTGTGTTAGAGCAATAACGAACCCAAGTGTGGAAGTGCTAGCCTTGAGAATGGTCAGCAGAAATGTAAACATAGAGAACATGTCTGGGGCAATTTAGAGGAAATCCCTGTTTATCTTTTCTTGTGGGAAGTTTAAGGTCACATAGTCTCACGAAATATTTGTGTACCCTTTTTTGGTATCCAGTGCATAAGAAAGTCTAAAATATTTGGTTTTGTGTTAAAGATGAGGAGCTTTATTCTGGGACCTCTTACAATTTCTTGGGAAGTGAACCAATTATTTCACGGCACTCTCATCAGAGCCCTCTGAGAACAGAGTATGCAATACCTTGGCTTAATGGTAAGTGGGCATGAGAACTGGCCTAACCAAATTGTTTATCCTTCTTAAACGTCACACTTGCAGACAAAGAGTTTAAGAGTCTTATGTGGAATAAGGGGCAATTGTCTAATATCTCAAAGAGAATGGGTTTTATTATACTGACATATGTGTGCCATCAAGAGATTTTTATTTTGCAGTTTCAGGATTTTTATCAGCATTGACAAAGAAAACCACTTCAAGACATACAGACTTCAACTTGATGTTGAAGGGCTGCAGTTTATTTTATATCTTACCTGCTCATTCTTGCAATAATGCTGCATAGTTACGATACAGTAAGGAAG
Organism: Opisthocomus hoazin; assembly: GCF_030867145.1. Lineage (NCBI taxonomy): Eukaryota > Metazoa > Chordata > Aves > Opisthocomiformes > Opisthocomidae > Opisthocomus > Opisthocomus hoazin. The sequence goes on from NC_134454.1 coordinate 44,767,922, forward strand.
AGAATGGTTTTGGTCTCTTAACGGGTTTTCAAATTGAGCTGATCATAGTTTCTGATGATTTCAGTTTCTGAATTTCAAAATTCACCAAGTTTTGTGAATGCTCAGAGGTTTGTGGCTTTCTACCAAAAAGGACCAAAATCATGAAGTTAGCTTATTTAAAGAGATGCATTATGTCCAGAAAGTACAGGATACTGTGTTTTCTAATGCATGTTGTAATCATACTGTCATTTTTGGCGTTTCAGCTAACAGCTGAGATAGACATAGGCAAGGGAGGGTACCTTTCCAGATCCAGTGGAAAACCACGCTTGAATGTGGACTAAGGACCATTGAAGTAGCAAGATATCAGGCCACAGAGATCTCGTGGGTGTCTTGGTGCTTTCACACAGGGTTTGGAGTTTTGTTTTTTTCTCTATTTCTATTTTTTTAGAAATGCTATTCATATTATGAACTGCAAACTGTGTAGGCAGGTCAGTGACTGGAGAGCAGGTAAATGCAGTGTGAGGTTTGGGCGAAAGAGGACTCGTCGAAGGTGTTTTGAGCGGATCAAGTTTCTAGTCGCATATATAACATAAAATTTTTCTCTTTGCATCTGTAGAGCCCAATTTTGTTTTCGCTGATGTGATTAGAGCAGATCAAAACAGCACAGATGGAGAAGACGACAAGATATATTTCTTTTTCACTGAGGTGTCTGTGGAGTACGAATTTGTTGGAAAACTGATGATTCCAAGAATAGCTAGAGTGTGCAAGGTTGGACATAGTTCAATTTACTTTTAGTAATTCAACTAGAATTTTGTGTGTGTGTTAAAAAGTGTTTATTATTGTGGACTTATTGCCAATTAAATGGAAGTGTTCTAACTTAGTGAATCGGTAATTTCAATCAGTTCTTCAGAACTGAGAAAGCCTAGTTGTTGCTTTAGGAACAAGTACTTAATTTAATTTTGCACACTGGTGAAATTTCAGCACATCTGAGGGTTCTGTCCACCCTGGGGGGCTGAAACCCAACCACCATAAAAGCTAGCAACAGAGAAAGTGTTTTAAATGACTTTCCGTTTTATTTTTTTAAAAAAACTCTAAGTTGTTAAAGTACAGCTCCATGTGAAGAACAGACTTTGGTTGGAGCTGAGCGGATAGGATGTTAGTAAAGTTACTTTGAAGTAGCTGTATACAAACAAAACTGTAGCTGTGTCCACAGCAGAGTAGCTCTTGACTGTGGTGTAGCAGATGGGACTTCTGTGAAGCTGTTGGAGCTGCCAGAGCCTCAGGGAAAACGGTCACCAGCAGCCTGATTCTGTCACACTTGCTGTGTTTGAACCTCAATGTGTTAGGCTGATTCAAGTACATACTCAGGAGTGTTAGTTAAAAATCTTGCTGATGGAAGTGGTTTCTTCCAGTAGAAAATGTTGATCTAAAAAACCTTTTCAATGGAATGTATCAATTTCCTCAGGATTTTTTTTTCCAACAGGAAATTTATCTAGCTGTTTCATTTTGATGAGGTTGAAATGTTTTATTTTGACTTTACTGTTTTATATTTAAACATGGAAGTCAAAACATCAATAACAAGTTAGTGCCCTTGAGATTTCCATTAAACAAGCAGCTGGAGGCAGGTTTACACGAGGCTTATTATTATGGCCCTCTGCCCACTGACAGCTTGTTCACGCTTTAGAAGGGGAGTATCACAGAATAGGAGAGCTTTATTGCTGCTGTTTGTTTGAAATAGGAGTCAATGGCAGGTTGCAAATCTATAAGCATTTGTACTTAGTTGTTGTCATAAATTCTGCAGATTTCCTGTAATACTTTGCATAACAGCATTGGGAAATAATGTTCAAATATGCCGGCTTTTTGAAGGGAAGCAACAGATCTACAACTGAAGTATCAAATATTTTTAAACATTCCTAGTCAACATTTCTTTACTTCGTTAAGCCTTGATGCTGCAAATCCTTAATAAAAGTGGTAATTGCTTGCAGGATTAAGCCGTTGCTGCATTTCTTCTAATGGTATTAATGGCAGGCAAGTTTAAGTGCATATTGCAACATTAGAATTTAAATCACAATGTAGATGTCGCAGAATAATTGCAATTTCTCTTAAGGGACAGTATGATACTTCCATGCTTATTTTACTTGTTCTAAAAAGCAGGTTTTTTCTAAGAGTACATTGCTCATCTCAATTTTCCAAGTGTTGCTGAAGTATGGTTCTGTATAAGTCTCGTCTCTTTTCTTACCTCTAGGTGTTGATAGAAATGATTCTGCATTATTTTTGTAGAATCAACTGATTTTCCTGTGGCTTCCTTACTTTTGTATTTGTGAAGGTGTTAACGTTTATTGATGTTGCTATAGATGAAACGTTAGAAAATAAAAGGGCTTAGTAATTTCATGTTGTATAACAATGGTTCTGAAATGCAAATATGCCTCTAATTCTGCTCACAAAACACCTTTTTATTTTTTTAATATCTAAAGAGGGACCAAGGAGGATTAAGGACCTTGCAGAAAAAATGGACTTCCTTTCTCAAGGCCAGACTGATTTGTACCATCCCTGATAAGAACTTAATTTTCAATATTATCAATGATGTTTTTATTCTGAAGTCTCCAACTTTGAAGGAACCAGTGATATATGGAGTCTTCACCCCACAACTGTAAGTGTGGTATAGCCTTTTCCTGGATAAGTACTTCTAATCTCGGTTGGTTACTATGACAAGTTGTAATTATTCCTATCTTTTTCTTTTGATTTCTTCCTGAACTTTTAGGAATAATGTGGGGCTGTCAGCAGTGTGTGCATACAATCTGTCTACTGTAGAAGAGGTTTTCTCGAAAGGAAAATATATGCAGAGTGCTACAGTAGAACAGTCTCATACAAAGTGGGTTCGATACAATGGGGAAATTCCTAATCCTCGACCTGGTGCCGTAAGTTTCTGTAATCTTGGATCTGACGACTAAATCTTTTAATGCTCAGGAGCAAAGAAACTAAAAAATATTGGATAACCTCCTAAAGCTTAATTTTAGTTTTCCCTGGTCTGGATACTTTTTGTTGTGAAGACTTTATACAATAACACTCAAGTGGTTTATTCTGAACTTTGTATCTGGGATTCAAAGTGGGTTTTTATAATTGAGTTATTTGCTGGTTTTGTATATTCATTATTTTGTTACTAATTTTTCATTATTTTGTTACTAATTTTCTAGTGGTGAAATAGATGTCATTGTACACTAGGCAACATCAAATATTTCAGATGTTCAGATGACCAGAAGTACAGCAATCGTCACATTGTCTCAGTAGATTCAGTAGGTTTATCCAATGCAGTGCATTGCTCCGCAAACTAAAACTTTCATAGTGCTGGGTTTCTTTCACACTTTTCTTACTTTCTCATGTTCTCTTCAGTCATCTTGTTGCTACTGCTGAGTGAGGTAGCAGTTAAAAGTAATTAAGAAGCGGTAGAGTCCAGAAAGAATATTTTCCTAAAATGTAATTTGGGCCCAAACGAAAATGTAATCTGAAGCTCAGGGATTCATACGTTGCAGAAGGCAGAGTGCTTGGAGACCTGAGGACCTTCCTCGTTAGAACGAGTGTAATGTAAAGGTGTGCTTACTGGCCAAAATAACACAGAGAAGAATATGCATATAGCTGCTGTTAATTGTCTCTGTTTTGTACAGAAAATGATAAAATTTGATTGTCTTTTTCTTGGTTTGTTTCCTGCCCCCCCCAGTGTATAAACAATGAAGCCAGAGCATCAAACTACATGAGTTCTCTGAATTTACCAGACAAAACGTTGCAGTTTGTTAAAGATCATCCTCTAATGGATGACTCGGTGACTCCAATGGGTGACCGACCTCGACTAGTGAAACGAGATGTGAAGTATACCCAGATTGTGGTAGACAGAGTCAGAGCGCTCAATGGCACCATATATGATGTTATGTTCATCAGTACAGGTGAGTTCTGCAAAATGCTTTTTCTTAATGATGCACCAATTCTTTAGGCTGAAGTATGTTCTAATCTGGAGATTTCCATATTTACAGTGCTTTTACACCAGCTGGTGTCTTAATTAAAAAGTAAGGGGCCGTGGTGAGTAAGAGGAGAATCTTAAGTGCTGTGAAAAAGTATTCATAGAATCATAGAATGGTTTGGAAGGGACTCAAAAGATCATCTCATTCCAATACCCGTGCCATGGGCAGGGGCACCTTCCACTAGACCAGGTTGGGCAAAGCCCCATCCAGCCTGGCCTTAAACAATTCCAGGGATGGGGCATTGCAAGTATTGCAGGAAAAAAACTGCAAAACTGCAGTCAGTGCAGCCAAAACACACACAAGATAATCGCTAAGTGGTCATTCTTTGTCCCAGAATGTTATTTCTTGCTCAGAACTCCTTATGATGATAAGTTTAATGGTTGTCCTTGGCACAGAGTTGTGTGAAGCCTTCAGCTGGAACAGTGTGCAGGTTATTGAGATAACTTAAAGCAATTGTGCAATTTTTTTCCCTGCCCCTTTATTCTAAGGATCTTACTTAAATATATTGCTTTGTTTCAGATCGAGGAGCCCTGCACAAAGCTATCAGTTATGAAAATGGAATGCATATTATTGAAGAAACACAGCTTTTCCCAAACTTTGACCCAGTCCAAACTCTCTTGCTTTCCTCCAAAAAAGTAAGTCCTGTAAGCATCACAGCATTCTTCTCCTTTTGCTCTTCCACAAAACTTTTTAGTACTAGCTTGTAACTTTTTCATGATGAAAGACGACCATCGCTGTGCACAAAGCCAAAGGCTACATCTGTAACTGCTTGCGCTGCAGCGGTATCATGTATTGCCTGCTGCATTTCAGCGTGTGGGGTAGGTGGCAAGCTCCTGAAGGTCTGTTGGTATGGAGAAAGTGGTGGTGAGGGGCACAGGTATGCAGATCATCTTCACTTGGGTTCCATGTGCAGAAGCTGAAAGCTGTAACATGTTTTAAGGTACCAGTTTTCTGATTAGGAGTGATGTAAAAATCCTGACCCCTTGTGGCCGTTGCAAATCCGTCAGGAAAAATCCTCGGGATTGTAGCAGGGGAGTGCTGTCTCTTTCTGAGGAAACAGACCTAAGAAGAGAGAACAATCTTGTATAGCAGACACACTCGTAATTGTGTAACTAACTGGTTTCTGCTGTCAGAAATCTCGCAGGCTCCTACATGCTACATGTATCATGTGAGCAGTTACGTTGATGTGGCTTGGGGTGAGGACTTCTGGTGACGTCCTGTTTGTCCAGTGGTCCTTCTGCACTATTAATCAGTCACTGGGTTTAGTCCTGGAGTGGTTTGTGACAGTGGGAAGATAATCACTGTGTGTACTGTGTACACTAGTTAGGCTTCTGGCCCTAGTTACTCAGACCTGCAGATCCGTCAATGTCTATGAAATTATTATCCTAAGCAGTGGCTTGTAGCAACTCAACTGGCGAAATTTCAGGGTTTCTTAAGGACAGAATGACTCTTTTGAAGTGTCTGGTAGTAATACTAGCAGTCAGTAGCTGACTACTGATCGATAAATGCTCTGCAGCTAAGCATTTAGGAATACTGCCAAGATATCTTAGAGACAGCTTTTATTTTTGTGTGGTATTTAATAACACTTTGCATGCCAACATGGTCAACTCAGTGGAAGAGTGCTTTATGCAATAATTCTTTCAAGCTCATCTTGCACACTTATTTGTGCTTTCATGCTTATAATAGAAGTCTTGAGGACAAAGTATACCTTTGATAGACAAATGAGAATAATTTAAAACTTTTGTGCTCATAGATTTCAGTAAAGATATTTGTATTATTCTTGTATAGTGCATTACACTGGCAACTTACTGTATGTGTGTGTGTATATATGGGAGGGGGGGTGTGTGTACATATATGTATAAATGTTTGCTGGTTTCTTCTGCTTTCTCTGCAAAGAAAGCTTCAAATACCTAGCTTTGACAGGAGGTTTCAGCATTTACCCTGTGATAGAAGATAATGATAGATAACTCTGCTTATAAATATGCTAATACCAATTCTTCTAATTGTGGGTAAATTGTGGGATCGTTCATACACTGGCTTAATTTTTATTCCTTCGTTTCTGGGTAGTGGAAGGGAAGGGAGTGGATAGGCATTACAGCCTGATACCAAAGACACACGATCTCTCGCAGTTTCAGCATTCACTTGGTATCCAACGCTAATGTAGCATGATGTCACTGAATTTATCCCCTCTGAATCCTGCTGCCACATTCTCAGTTCCTCAAGAATACCCTGAAAGGGGGCAATGTGAGACATGGCATAGGGGCTGCATAGGGAACATGCTGTCTTTTCACAAAAAAACTTGTCTAAAAGCTTAGGATTGAAACAAAACACAGCTTCCTGCATGGCACTGTGGAGAGTAACGGCTTGTATCTTGTGCAAGGGAAAATTTCCATGTTGCTAGGATAACTTTCGACACACAAAACTAACACCCAAAACTGAAGCAGTGCTGCCCGGTACATTACCATAAAAGCAGCCGTCCTTTTCGGCGATGAGGAGTTGGAGGTTGTGTCAGGTGCCAGGGTCGTGAAAGCTGTATAGCTGCAGTACCACCCATGCTAGAGAGCAGAAGTAATCCCTGCTTGAAAACAGAAGCTTGCTTCTGCCTCCTTGGACATCGCAGCAGCAGTCACAGTCAGTTGTTACTGAAGTCCTTCATAGAGCTGTTATTGTGATAGGTGTAGTGGCATCCCGTAGTAATGGATTAACTACAAGAGGGTAATAGTTGTTACCCTATTAGTGGGCTTCAGACCTCCCTGGAGTCAGAGTTTTTTCTGAACGCATTATTGCAGTAGTCTTCAGGCCCTTCCCGTATACCTTCACCTTGTTTGGAGGATGGTGAGCAGAGCCAGATGAGCCTGCAGTAGATCCTCATAACTCCTGCTTAACTGAAAGATGTGTCTGGATTTTTTTAAAATGGTCTGCTCAGCTCCCTCCGTGTTCTCTGAACTCCTGGATGTGCCAGCTGGGAACCGTGCAGAGACACTACAGCCCATGCGCGGTGTTGCGCGGTTGGCTTGGATGTCAGCTAGCAGAGCACAGGAGGGATGAGCAGTGCTCGGTGCATTGGGGCAGCTTTCCGGCGGAGTGGGAAACTTTTCCTAGAAAGTCATACGTCTCCAGCACTGCAGACTTTCTTCTGTGGGTGCTCCAGCATAGTACGACACTAACCTAAGTTAAATTTCAGGATGAAAGACTGCTTTTGAGTGTATGTCTCTGAAGTTTGATTCATTTTCAAAGTCCATCCTCCAGTAGTGACAGCAGGTTCTTCTTTGATCCAGTTTTGTCTTTCATCTTCCAGTGTCAGGAGTTGCCTTGAAAGCTATCGGCATGCTGCATATATGAGACGAATCCAACCTGATCTGTGGTTGGTCTTGTAGCTTCCTCTAGAGGCTGCTGTCAGTCAGCGTGCATCGTTCATTAGCTTAATTTTAAGACCTACTTCCTCATGATCATTGCATGAAAGAGACTAACCTGTTCCGAGTTCTTACGGCAAAACCTCCTTGCATCCTTCGTGAAAGAGTGACGGTGAGCCCCAAAACCTAAAAGCAGCCCTAAGATGCCATGCAGGTTGTTTTCTTGAGGCTGTTTCTGATGTCAAGATCAAAAGTCTGCACCAGAACAATGAGGTTTTTGAAGAACACTTCTCTACTAGAAGTCTTCTTCAATATCTGCCCATCACTTTGTGACCATTTTCATCCTGCTGGAGTCAAGCAGTCTCGCTGGAGACACAAGCCCCGAGCACATTTCTACATACTGAGGTCTGTACGGCTGCAGTACAGGAAAAGCCACCCTGTGCTTGGTCTGGCGCATTTGCCATGACAACTGCAGTAGGGTGCTGATAAATCCACTCGGTATTCTGCTCAGGATGAAGCCAACCCACTGCCAAGGTGAGGTGTGCTGTTTGGCTTTGTGTGCATAGCCTCTCAAAGTGACCAGAGGGTCGGTCGCTGGTGGTTTTGGGTTGCAGCACAGCCCCGTTTCTTGAGGCTTTGCATAATAATATATAAATTCGCAGTGTACCTTTAGCCATCTGTTTCCCTGCCTTTGAAACAGAGGAGTGAAATACAGCAGCTGCGCACCTTTGTGAGCAGGATATTCGTGATAAGTGTGGTCTTTTCCTGCTGTGCTCAGAGTGAGATTTGTTTGGGATCCCCAGCAACAGTGGGTCAAACAATCGTTCTGTTTTTATCCCCCTTTCCCTAGGTGTCATGCCAGTGCTGTTTCGTTTGAATACTACCCACTGTTCCTCCTTGAGCAGCAAGTACGCAGCTGCATTTGACTCTTGTAAGGCTGGCGCTGGTGTGAGACCTGACTGGTAGACAAACTGAGGGCAGTAGGGCTGCTTTGGGTTAGCAGGAGCAGGTCCTGCAAACAGCAAGTCTTGCTTGTTCAGGCTTGTGTGTGCCTGCTGCAGCCTTGTTATCAGCACAGGGTTGCCTTGCCTCGTACGAGGACTGTCAGTGCATTTGTATTTGTAGAAAAACTGTGTGATAAAGCCATAGTTAGACATGGTTACTTTTCATTCTCATAAACTGTATCTGGGAAGCCTGCCATATGAGGAAAGGCTGAGGGAACTTGTTCAGCCTTGAGAAAAGAAGGCTTGGGGGGGCTTTATCACCATTTTCTGATATTTAAAGGGTGGCTACAAAGATGGAGACTCTCTTCTTTACAAGCAGTCAGATGGAAAAGACGAGAAGTAGTAGGTACAAGTCACTCTTAGGGAGATTCCAAGTAGACAGGAGGAAAATTTTTCACAGTGAGAGCAATCGGCCATTGGAATAATCTACCCAGGGGAGCGATGGATTCCCCAACATTGAACACTTTTACGGTCTGGCTGGACGAGGGTGCTTGGGCCATCTTGTCTAGAATGTGCTTTTGCCAAGAAAGGTTGGACCAGCTGATCGTTGAGGAGCCTTCCAACCTGGTATTCTGTGATTCTGTTTCAGATTTTTGGTCTTTTGCCTTTTTGCACTTCTAGCATCACTGACTAGTTTCAAGATAAGTTTCCTTTTATTCCTAGAAATAGAAGCTTATCAAAATGCTTATTCCCCTCATGCTCCAGTTTTTACAAACATGGTTGTATGTATGCAACTCTTTACTCTTAATAATTTTTAAATTGTTTCATGAATTGGATTGTTTGGCTTTAAGAAAGTGATTGGCTGTGGTTTTTTTGTTGTGCTTGTTTTTTTAGGGGAGAAGATACCTCTATGCTGGTTCAAACTCTGGTGTGGTTCAGTCTCCATTAGCGTTCTGTGACAAGTACACCACTTGTGTTGACTGTGTTTTAGCAAGGGACCCTTACTGTGCTTGGAAACCCCTTGAAGCTTCCTGCATTGATATTTTTAAAGAAACTGAAACTGGAAGGTAATAGTAGTCTTTGATTACCTTACAGTCACAATCAGTATAGCATCAGTCTTGCCCCTTAGTGATAACTAGCAATTTTTAACTGAATGTTTTCAAATGCAGACTTCTTCCTATCCATTTCTGTCTGCTTGTGTTACTCGGATAAGATGAATCTTGCTTGGTATGAAAGGATGGGCAGGGTGTAGGAAACAAGATTTGAAGATGTAATGCTTGGACTTCCTTTTACAGGAACTGGATTCAGAACATAGGTGGAGATGCGTCCTCTTGTTCTGGTGAGTGAGTGGTTGGAGAGGTATTTCACATGGCTAGGTGGAGTAGTGAAAGAGTTGTGTTTAGTTCGGCTTGTTTTTTGTGACTATCTGGACATTTGTTTATATTTTAATAGGTATGAGATTCTGCTTTCAAATATTTGAGCATCTGTACAGCCTGCATGTTGTCTTACAATGTCTGTATTTGTATACATTTCAGTGTGCAGTGCACAAACCTCTGAAATGAACGGGGCACCTCAAGAGTGACTTCTGAATGAAAGCAGTGTTTACCATAAGTACTTCTAGTGCAGAGGCCTCGGTCTCTGTGTTACAGCATTTGACATTCTACTGTGAGCCTTGATAAGTGCTTGGTTATTGCTGCTGGATCAGATTAAATGATCCTGAAAAAAGCTGGTTTTATGGTGGGAGGGGAGGGGGACTCAGAACGTCTACAGAGCAGCTGAAGTACCCTCCATAGTGCTTTAAGGCAAGTAAACACAGGCCCCATCTTCACAGTGCATGCTGCTGCCACCCCATCAAGGAGATCTTAAAGAAGAGTAGTGTTATGGCAGACTTGTACTGCAGTAAACAAAGCTCTGAAGAGTTTGATTTACTCCATTTTATTTCTAATCCAAGCAAAGCGTGGATCACCATGAGAGTTTGCTTGCTAGCTTTTTCATTAGTTCATGGTGTTGCATTATGGGTGTGCTAAAAGTGCTGATATTTTTTCAGAAGGTAGTTTGAGCTGAGTAGCAGCGCTTTGTTCAGTCTCTTCCTGGATATTCTGTAGTTGCTGGTTCACTTAAAATGCACTAATGACATATAAAGTGATACCAAGTTCAGCATCTTGTCTCAAAACAGTGACTGGCCTCAGATGCATACTCAGTTGTGGATCAACAAGGTCTCTTCTTTATCTAGAAGTGGGGGCTGTCGTAGAGTTTGAGGTGTCCTGTCTCTTAGTCTGTCTTGATGTCTCGCACGCAGCTGTAGCTTGGTATTTCGCTGAGGTTCTTGCATGCTGTCATCTTGGTCTTGTGAGTTAGCCTGAATGCCGTAATCTTTACGTTTCTGTTAAGACTATAGCAGTCTCGTGAAACTGTACGGATTAGAGCGAACGGGAATCATTGCTGACACTCTGCAAATTTATTTTGATGTTCCAGATAAAGTAAGAGAGAATTCCCTACAGCATACATTCAAGCATGGGAGCACAGCAGAACTCAAGTGTTCTCAAAAGTCCAATCTGGCCCAGGTAGTTTGGAAGTTCAAAGACGATGTGTTGAGAGTGGAGAGCCCCAAGTACCGTCTGCTGGAAAAGGCCCTGCTCATCTTCAATTTATCAGAAGGAGACAGCGGTGTTTACCAGTGCTTGTCAGAAGAAAAAGTGAAGAATAAGAAATTTTCTCAAGTGCTGGCTAAGCATGTTTTGGAACTGAAGAAGATCCAGCATACCACAGTGGGCCCCACCACGGCAGCTGCACCAACAGAAGGTAATAGCGATGCGCCAAAAGCGTCAGCCATGTCAACCGCGGGGTCTACTGCTCGCTCCCCGACCACTCAGATGGTACCAGTAACGACAGCAAGGATAGTAACAAAGCCCCTCGGCCCCGTGCTGACAAGCGCAGCATCCAACACGGAGCTCTTCAATTCAGTTCCGGACGCGGTCCCAGAGAAGACGATGTTCCTCAAGTCAAACGATAACTTCCTGTTGATGTTCCTCTTCCTCTTCTTTTTTATTCTATTCTTGTGCCTGCTCTCCTACAACTGCTACAAAGGGTACTTGCCAGGGCAGTGCTTGAAATTTCGCTCAGTTTTGCTGCTTGGTAAGAAGAAAACGAAGTCAGATTTTTCTGATTGCGAGCAAAGCGTGAAGGAGACGCTGGTGGAGCAAGGCAGCGTCAGCCACCAGAGCGGGGAGCCACCAAAGCCGGCGCACGACACCGGCTACGAGACTGAGCCCGACTGTGGGAATGGCCAGCTGCAGCCTGGGGATCCGCAGGCGTCCCGGGAGGGCAGGGACAAGCCCTTCGATGTCAAGTGTGAGCTCAAGTATGCTGACTCGGATGCGGAGGGGGACTGAAGGACCCGGTCGTCTGTGTCGGTGGTGGAAATCAGCTGTGGTCCTGTGGCTGGGTGCCTGAGCACGGAGAGCCTGGGTGTGACAGCTGAGCTATAGCGGGGTTGACGTGCTTAAGCTGTACAGAAAGCCAATTTGCATTCAGATCTCGCCAGATTAGAGAAGCGGTGTTCTTGTCTGCAGACCATAGCATCCTGTGTTGTACTGTCTTTTTCTTCTTCTTCCTCTTCTTTTTTTTTTTTTTTTTTAAACGGCCAGTTTCAGATCACCATTTGTTTGTTTCCAGTTTTTCCCCCACCGAGCGCTTCGCTCTGGTGAACAGTTCCTTGCTTGTTCTTCAGCCCAGTTCTTATAGGATAAAAGTAACTTTCTAATTCAGTTGGCTTTAAGAAGTACTTCAGTCTACACATTTTTAGCTGCCATTAAAAAAAGACCTAGTTTCATTTTAATTCCAAATTGGAAATTAAGTTTAGTTTATCAGATTGGTAAATTATAGACTTTTGTCCAGATTGGGACACGTTTTTTTCTTTGCTTCTAGTGATTAGTTTTATGCTTTGTGTTTTGGCACACTAGGTCTCTTTAGTTGGTTAATTTTTTTTAACTGCTTTTTAAGTATCTTAGATTTTAAGGTATAATGGGGATATAGCATTGGCTTCATATGTGTAAGACTCTCAGGGACAATCTTATTTAAAGGCTTTTTTCTTTGCTGCTTTCTAGAAATTTAGGTACAACAATATCAGTACAACGTGGAGTAAGTGAGGGGGGGAGGGAGGAAATAACAGATTTAGGAATGCTTTTCCTTTTCTCCCCCCACCCCCAACCAGCAAGCTGGACATAGTCACGTTCTGTTTTCTATACAAAACTGGATTTGTTTTAGTTTCCTGATTCTTTCTTTTTTTTTTTAAATGAAATGGTACAGGCAAGCAGCTGTCAGTTAGCAGTGATACAAGAGAGGTTTTTTTGCACTGTGGAAGCGAAACAGGAATCAAGAAGAATTAACTACAATAATTCAGCTAGCGACTTGCTGGAATGGACTGTTAGGATACAGCCTGATGAGAAAACATTGCCGATTTTTTTTCTTTCTTCCAGATTCAGAAATAACTCAGCTTCTTTTTGTGACAAATCTTTGCAGCGTCACCCTTTCTGGATGACACCTTCCAATCTCCTATGCAACTGGAGACTGAAACTGGAGCTGCTCAATCAGCCAGTCATTTGAACTGTTTATGTGAATCATGCCTGCAAACGTGAAATTTGTTGTGCATTTGTTCTCAGCCTGGTTCACAGCAGCACTGTTTGTCTGTAAAAGCATTTTGTGCGGTACAGTCATGAAGAGTTGTTTCTCTCACTGCATCTTTCTCTAAATATTGCTAGAAGTAGAGGACATTTTAACAGTAAACAGCAGTATGCCTGGGCTGCTTTTCTATGTTGAACTTTCATGTGGACATAATTTAGACCATCTTAGTGTAAACAGTTTATATTTTATAAGATTCAGTTTGGTTTTATTTTTCTATTTTTAATTATGTACATATAACAGAATAAATATTAAAATAAATTGTATTATATCTTGACTTTTATGAAACTTGACACAATGACACGGCTTTCCCCATTGCAAGTACTAATGTTCCATGTGGTTTCCTTTCAAGGGGAAAAGTGAAAGCTTTTGTAATTAATTTGAAGCAGATTCTCATCTCAGTTTTATTTGAAGGGGTTATAACCAGGGGTGGGGTTGGGTGGGAGGTTGGAAGGTGAAAGAAACATGAGTGAAGGAGGAAAGCGCTCTTCTCTAAGGGCCTAGGGACACTTCCTCTTACTACCCTCCTAAAATTCATTTGTCTTTTTGCATTATTTCTTCAGTGTGGGATGTATTTCTTACAACCTTTTTCCTTAGTACCCTCTTTTTGTTTTGTCTTTTCTGTCCTCTTCTGTCACACAGCCTCATCTCCTATACCTTTCCCTCCTACTGGTACCTCCTTTTTGTCCTGTGTGGGAAGTGATTCACCTCCTTCACCCACCAGTACCCAGCCTGATGTCTGGTCTAGCACAGACCCTGTAAAGGTCGTGTTGTTGCCACCTTTCCTAAGTGACCAGGCACAGCATGTTAGTGTCCGGGGACCCTTTCTCCTCTTCTGCCAAGCCACAGGTAAGTTGGAGGACCCCTGTACAAACAGCATTTTCTGCATTGAAGGTTTAGATATGTCACTATGTACTGTATCTCTTCTATTTTTTTGATGTTAGACCATTTCAGGATATATTGCGAACATGCTGTTACCAAGAGTCTGGCACTGTGAATACCGTACTGTAAAATGCAGGCTCTGATTCAGGAGCCTACTTTGGCACACTAACAGTCAGTTGACTTTAATAGGCTCACTTCTGTGCTGAAGGACTTTGCTGAACCGTGATTGCACATGGATGTTTAGCAGGTAAATATTTTCGCTGTTGGTATGTATGCCATTTAAACAATACAATTCTGTTGCATTTGAATTTGGTGTATTTTTCTGGCCCAGGTCAGTTACTCCTTTTTCATCTTAATTCAAATGGCAAAGTACTTGCAGTAATCGCAACTTCCATTTTATGAAGAATATAGTATCTGAGGTGTACAGGAGCAGGACAAAGCTATTTTTTTTTTTCCTAGAAATTCAGCATTTGTCTTTCAGCTCTTGTTGTTTGGTTAGTAGTTGCCTGTTTAAGCTAAGCAAGACAGAATGGATCCAAACAGGTCTTAAAATGTAACCTTATTCCTTAAAAGAAGAGAATTCAGATATAATTTTAAAAAGCAACATTGTTTCATATTGGTCTGTCTGTGAATCAGTGTGTGTTAGTGTTACACGGAATTACATCAAAATGCCTAAATCTCTTACTAGAGTAGGTCTTAACAAAGGCATGATTTCTGTCTCCATGGCTAAAAAGAACAACAGTGGGATCAGGGTTCTTTCAGCAGTAATTTGTTCACTGCTCCTGTAGGCAATTCAGAAACTTTTTGTAGTCCACCGTGACAAAAAAAAATTGTAAAAATAATAAAAAGAATTTAAACAGTTTGATAATTGTGCTACAGATCTGGAAGGTATTTCGAAATTACTTTTTTCATCCAGCAGTGTCTGTTTTAACATGATTCTCATGTGCTGCTATTAGGAAGAAAAAAAAAAAAACAACACCAAAACAAAAGCCCAAACAAACAACCCAACAAATGCAAACCAGCGTACCAAGCTGGTGTAGATCTTCTGCGTCTTTCTGGGACCTGTGCGTGAGGATGTATGGATTTGTCCTGAGTGGGGGGCGGCTAAGCAAATGCTTTTACGAGGAAGCTCTCCACTTGGATTTATTCACGTTGCTTCAGTGCCTGTTGGTATTTCTTTACGTAAACATAGCTGTGATGCAACTTCGTTTCCCTCAGCTATGAATGTCAGGTAAAACATGCTCACACGGAGCAGAAGGGTTCAGTGGGACTGGCGGAGAGTTAAGCGTTGTACCTGGCCTTCTGCAGAAAGGGTACGGCGTCAGCAAACCTGTGATGCGCGTACATAGATTGCCACATCATCCACTCAAAAACCTGAAGCTTATTTTTAAGTCCTAATGTTATTTTTATGAGAATTACTGAATCTCTTCCTCTTTTTTAATACTAAATCCCTGCTTCAAGCTGTCTGGAAACTCAGGAGGATTTGATGAGTCCTCGCTCTTGCTCATCCAACATGTTTTAGTTTGAAAGCTCGCCTAAGGATAATACTTTACAGCCTTGCAACTGGCTCATTTCAACAACGTTGAGTTAAAGTGGATACAGTGCAAACAGACACTTAGCACATACTGTTGTATTTTTCTGGAAAACAAGTTTTTCAAGTATGAAGTACTCCTGCCCTTCCTGAAAAGGAGGGAATACATCTCCCAGTTTCTCTCTCTGCTCCCTGAAGAGTCTCGCATCTTCACATTTCCCCAAAGACAGGTCTGCTGGATACAGAATGGCCAAGGTTGGGTTTCCTCTATACTTTCTCTAATAGAACTTTTCTCTCCTGTTATGGAACTTTTAAACCCTTCAAAAGCATTTGAGGCAGGTTTCAAATAAACTGACAAAGTACTACACCATCTGGTGCAGGGGAGAGGGAATGAGCTGATGATGTATGCACCTGCTTTACAATTTCTCTGGTGTGCTCTGCTGAATTTAGGTATAGTAGAAATAGGCTTTTTCTAACAGTTCTGCTTAAAAATGTTTTACTGACACCTCCTTCCCCAGCTGTAGAGCACTATATCCTTGACCTTAACTTCACAGACGAATGACGTACTGGAATATCGTGAGTGTGCCAAGCAACAATTTAAATGCATTTATAATCAGAAATAGTGCAAAACATTATGCTTTGTGTTTGTATTTCTAGCCTGCAGATTCAGACACTGTGTCCGTGGTGTCAAGAAGTCTTGCTCCCTTCCTTAATTCATCTGAACCTGGAGTTTTTTCCCTAGCGGTTTCTTAAATTTTCAGCCTCATTAAAACAACCCCAGGAGTGTGAACATAAAAAGCTCTGCAAACTCAGCAGCATACCTTGAAGGAGTTGTTATTTCGTGGAGATACTGGGGTGGGTATCTGATCACACCCACGCACAGTGCCGGTTCCCTGCAGTTATGCTGTTTGAAAGGGAGGGCAAGAAAGCTTCCCACATCCATGTGGGAAGAGATCCATGACTTGCAAGAATCGGGCTCACTACGGTGTTTCTCTGTTGGTGAAGCCTGAAGCTTCGCAGAAGGGTGGGGAGAAGGCGGTGTGCTGTGCTTCACCAAGCAGAACGGGCGGAACTACAGGCGCAAAGTGCCTGCAGAGCGGGTACGCAGCAGAGCGGTCCCAGGGATGCCCTGTTCTGCAGGCGCCCGCCTGTCCATGGGTGTCTGTGGGCTGGCGGCTGCAGTGTCACCACGCGCTCGTGCAGCATGGGCTTGGCGGTAGGGCCCAAAGGTCCCCGTGCCTGCCTGTCAGAGGCTGAACGGAATGAGCTTTCTCTCTGGAAGCGGCTTTTTAAGTCGTCCCTGGGTGATGTTTTTCAGGGGAGTTGCACCAGCCACGGTGCCCTGGGGTGGTCGGGGTGGGTGAGCTGGTGCTTGGACAGGAGGGCCGTGGGGGGGGTGCAGCACCCGGCGCCAAGTGAGCCGGCGGAGGAAACTGCTTTGTGCCCGGTGTCGAGGACAGCAAACTGCAGCATTTAAATTACAGCCTGTCAGGGTCTCGAAGTGGCACTTGCTTTAGCTGTTACTGTATTCTGCTCTTGGAAGAACACAAACACGAAATAGCAGTTCTCCACAGACATCCACTTGTGTTTTATAACCCGTTGCAGTCTTCCAGCTTTTTTTTTTGTTTTTGTGAACAGTTGTATAAAATAATCCCCAGAACATCTCCTCTTTCTGCTTCCATTAGTGAGTGTTCTTAATAATTCTGCCTGTGGACAGATGCATCATTAGTTTTCGAAGCCTGAAAATGGTTCATCTGGTAGCCTAGCAAGCAGAAGCTCTGCATCTCCCAGGACTATGCACTGCACAACTATTTTAAAACTTTCTAAAATAATTTTAGTTTTTATGCGGTGTATTTTGGGATCTACACGGTGATGCTTTGTTGAAGCAATACCCTGACTTCCATCTGTATGGTTGCTTAGTAATCTATGGTTGCTTTATCTTCATCCCCATATGGGAATGCTGAGTTTGTACCTTGTTAAATGGTTCCATATCCCACTTTATGGATTGGCTTCTCCACAGACCTCTGGTGTTCTACCTTGTGTTGTCTGCCTATGACTCTGTTCCAGCACCTTTGGCTACAGTAATCTAACAGTAGCTGTTGATCTGTAGTGTTGTGGTTTTGTACCATGTCAGTCAGTGCAGAAATCACTGAAAGAGCCTTCATCACTTAAAGGCATCTTGGTACGGTAAATCCATTCCTTTTTGCAGATCTGTGACATGCCACCTACTTTTTATTATTTGGGATACGTCTAGAAGGTAAATTGAAAAATTAAGATTGTTGCTTTTAATATAACAACAGAAAAGGACTTAAAAGTCTTGACTTAAGGTTGTAAAATCCAGTAAATATTGCAGACCCATTTTGCATAGAAATCACAGACATTAAAAATATCCTTCTTGTTACTTTAGATGACAACATCTGAGGGCTGCAGTTGTCTTCCTAGAACGCTGGCACTTCTTCTTTCAGACACTAGGGCCTGCTGTGGCCCTCTTACATCTCGCCCTGTGTGTGAGAACAGCAGCATTAAACACTTCTGTACATGTTGGTGTTATCCTGGCTCTGATGGCTTCCTCCACAGTGACTTCTGTAAGATGACTGAAAATTAATTTCGGTAAGGGTTGTGACATGGATGATGCATTCTTAAATTCTACCACCAACGGCAGATTTTGAAAAATTTATATAGGAATTTCTCCTGCTGTGCACTTCTATATGTAAAGGCTATGGTCAAGCTAAGAAATATGTGGAAAGGCATGCAGGAAGAACATATTTTCTCTTTTTTTTTTTTTGGTAAATATATTATTCTCTTGTAAGGACTAGAATAAGCTCAGTGTAAACACAATTTAAGCGTAAGGCACATCAAGTTAAAAAAGGGGAGAGTAAGGAGGAGAAGTAGAACCAAGTGTGTTGTATTAATTCATTCTCAAAAGATTTCCTTCCCTTTTTTTCTTCTGAATAGTGTCTTGCCTTACACAGTGTGCAGCTTGACTGCATTCGTACAGGTTCTTCCTGCGCAGTGAATAATAAGGTGTGGTTGGGAAGCCTGTTAGCATATGACTTCTGACATTATTTAGGCATGCTTAAAACTCAAATATCTTTCTCCCCATGAGGAAATCAGTCTGGTTAGGGCTAGTAGTTGTAGCCTGCAAGTAATCATTACTATTGTAATGTGCTTAAAGCATTTCATGCTGCATGCTCGTTGTAGTGTATCCCCTGTGTGCCAGTGAGTGATGGTTCTTGTGCACTCACTGGTAAATTTTGTCAGCTGCATCAGATGTGAGCAGAGTGCTCAGGTAAATTAAGCCTGCTGCATGGTTTCAGGTACCTGAACGGTTTGAATAAGCCATCCTTTTGAGAAGATAATATGTCAAAAAGTCTCTTGAGACTCAGGGGAACAGCCGGTACTCTGCCAAGGAGTATCTCTGTGAATCAGCAGCTCGTGCTGCTCAGTTGTTTAGTTCAGCTCTTCAGCTCGCTGCTGGAATCAGGTGCTGTACGGGCCGTTTGCAGAGGCGTCTGATCTGGCCACAAAACAGGCGGTATTCACCACTTGAATTTAATATACACGTGACTACGGGGGGACTATGAGGGTGCAGGAAAAAGGGGTATTGCAGAATCCATGGCAGCTTTTATAGTATGACTAGGTATGTATAAAAGGAGAAGTCTGCATCACATCGGGGTCTCAGAGGCCCAAATGTAATTTCTAAATTACTTTTGGCATGTGTCTTTACCAGGAGAGAGATTGACTTTGCTGTAGATTTGCTTCTGTGTACCATTTGCTTACAAGGCTTTACTTGACCTCCCAGCTTAGCCTTTCTTCCTTTGCAGTTCAACATAACTATGTTTAAACTGTTTTTTTCCTTGCTAATATGCAGCTCTGATTCAGGAACATCTCAGGCTGGAGCGTGGCTGTGGTACTAACTAACTCCTAAGCCCTGGCCATGATTGAGAAGCAGGATTTCCCAGTCCTGTGTTGTAAGATGTGGTGGGTGCAGACTGGTGCTGGAGTCTCTGGAGCACGATCCCAACTTTACGCTTTTTTCCTCAGAACTTCTTGTTACCCCCACCAGCCTGGTTTGTGGACTGACTCCCTGTGCACTTACTTTCCTTGTCTTCCCTGCAAGAGCAAAAACCTTAATCCCTTAGTGCGATGTCTGATTGGCTGGGTACTGATTTGGAACACAGCTGTCGCCTGTTATTTCGGCAGAAATCGCTTACCAGCGTTGCGTAACGTGTTGTGTGCGTTGTCCCCTCAGTGGAGACGAAAATCTTATTTGCGTCTCTTCCAGTCACCTTCCTGCTAGATCTGTCTGGCAAACAAAGGACCAAAAGCAGCAGCTCGCACTCTCTGGAGAGCAGGAGTGATTTCTGCAGATGTGAATCCCTAAAATACATTCCCCAGTTTTCTTCACGTTATTTTAAAACTTAACATAGCAGCCCTGCTAGCTGATGGCAGGGCCAAAAAGAAGTAAACAAACTTAAACTGGAAACTCATTTTCTTTCTTCTGCCAGACCCTGGTTCTAGCTTGCTACGGCTTCATTTAATTGTTCTTCACAGGCAATTGTCTGGGTTCCAACTGCAAAACCTTTTCTTGGACCCACTCAGAGAACACCTAAATAAGTGCTGTTGGCGCTGGGAGGTGTGGACGGTTACGATTTGCATTTTCAGCTGATACGCGAGTCAGCCATTTTCCCAATCGGCTTTTAAATTCCCTTCGGAGAAGGCAGCTCTGACATGGTTTGCGCTGCACAGGGAGCGCGTCCTGCGGTTCGCCTGCCTTGGCAGGGCCGCGTCATCCGGCGGTGCTGGTGTTGCACAAGCGGACTCGTAATTTAACAAAGGCGCCGGGTTTCTGAAGGAGTAGGTATGTCGTGTGTTCTTCAGGATGAATTACTTGGTGTTTGAAGTAATACTCCTTGGCATTTCAGAGGTCTGTTTCCCTTGGTTTTTGAAGTGTTTTTGATCTTTTTTTCATTACTGTCAAGATATTTCTGGTTTGTTTTCAAGAATGTATTGCCCCTACTTAAAAAAACAAAACAAACAAAAAAAAAACCAAAAACAAACCAAACAAAAAAACCTCACACAAAAACAAACAAAAAAAACAACAAAAACCAAAACCATCAAAAAACTAAAAAAAAAGTTACCTGATATTGGCTACCTACCTTGTATGCTGTTTTCAGAAAACTGCAAAGATGTTTGTCTCAATTTAGAGATGCTTTCTTTCTCCACTTTTTCCATCTGTTACCCTCATGCTTGCTTCATTTACTGTTTATTTATTGTTTTCCCAGCTTGTCAGCAACAGCGACTCAGACTCCTGCACCTTGAGAAACTGTGACCAGCCTTAAATCTTCCATTCATGTACTGGCTAGTGCTGGTGGTGGTTTTCCATATTAATGGTTGACTACCCTTCTCCTGTGCTTTGATCTCTGATTTAAAATAAACTTTCTTCACCCAGCTTGTAGTGTCTTTTTAAAACTTAATCCCTGCTCTGGATGAGGGCTTCCTGTAATGATCCCAGTTTTCCGAAATCTGGGATATTTAGTTCAGTAGCATTCAGTACAAGCGAAAACTGCATGCTAGATAGCAAGCATTAAATCTAGATACCACTATTTGTTGTTGTTGTTTAGATTGACCTTTTTTTAAAAAAAAAAAAATCTGCTGTGCGTTGTGAGCTTTGGAAGGGGTGTTGGTGTGTACTGGGGAATACAGGGGAGTTTTTTATCCAAACCTAAACTCCCTGCTGCTGAGGATAGCCTCTGCGGCTAGATTATAGGAATTTGTGAAAAAGACTTTTTGTTACCCTGCTAGAATTTCTCTGTGGGATACCTGTTGGTTACCTTCACTGGATTTCAATTTGCTGACAGCTTTCAGAGTTCAGTTTAGCTGGGGAAAGCTTTAAGAGGCTTAGGCTTGCTGATGGCTCCCACTTCGTTTTACCCAACCTGCCTCCTTCTACCTTGAAATGTTTCTCTGCATAATTTATAGGGAAGCCTTAAGTTTTACCCATCAAGAACCATGTTTAAAAACACGGAAAACCAGTGTGCCAGACTGGCAGCAGTGGTGCAGCGCTTCCGAGCGTCTCATGGGGCAGCTTCTGAAGGGTCCATGCAGCTCTGCGTGCTGCGGCAGTTGGGACGAGGCGCTGGCCAGTGCTCCCTCCTGATGCCCAGCCCTACATCACTGAGCTCTGCTTAATCCATAATCTCTTGCATTTAAATTGGTATCTCCAGGCTTTCTTGAAAGCTGTGTGTCTGCTAGGATTCGATGCGTATATGGCCAACGCTTCACCTGGTACAGTTTAGCAGGGTGCCTCAGCGTGCTGCTCTGAATCTGTAGATGTACCCTTCAGTTCTTTAAATATGGATTTATTCATTTATTGACTTATTTTAACCTAAGAACAAATTTACACCAATAAATCAGTGAATACAGTTAGACTGTGGGTAGAAGTTTACAAAGAGCTGCAGTGGTTTTAAGTTTTTAATGCTATCCCCAGCTGCTGAAATCTTTCCCTGTAAAAAACCCTGAGGGCACAATCACCTGGCTGTTAAATACAGAGCTTGTGCGAACCTGCCTGACTTGGCGTGGGTCAGAGAACCCATTTTACCAGCAGAAACTACCTGGACAGTGCCTGGGCTGTTACTACCCAGCCAGTGCCATTTTGCTCAAAGTGCTGAAAGCAGAGGTACAGAAAATAAAATCTGTATGAAGAAGTAGCAAACGCTTCTGCAGACGCTGGGGATTAAGAAGGGCTTATGCGGAGAAAAGGAGTAATTCAGACAGTGCAGCAAGGCTTTTTTATTTTGGTAACTGTTAACCTTTCCCCTTCTGAAATCGTTAACGATAGTGAAGTTGATTATTAGTAATATGTTTACTGAGACCGAAGCAATGTTTTCAGAGTTAACTGTCTGAAATATCTTTCATTGTTGCTTAAGCATAGCTACTTACACATCTAGACTGACGTGCTGTTTAATTCTCTGCTTCATTATTATGTTTTAATAAGATGACTTTTTTAAATCTTTCAAGCATTCTTAAAATGGACGGCAAAGTAAGTACATCAACTGTGTTAGAAGTTCATGTTTTAAAGTTTGCACTAGACGTAATTAATTTGTATCATAGCAACAGTAGCAAATGCAGAGTATATGTTCATATTAATTTGCTTTATCTTCAGAAAATACTTATGTAACTATTACATCTGAGACTGAATTTATCTCACTCTGGAGGTGTAGAAAATTCGCATTTAACAAATGTGATTCAGAGTTTTTGCAGATGAAACTGTTTCGTAGTGTATTTTTACTGTCACTCAATCCTGAAAAGGAAACAAAGTAGAAAAAGTGGTAGCACAGTGCCTGAAAACCAGAAATAAACTGCAGTGAAACACAAAGATCAGTAAAAACCCCAACTAGTGCTTGAACCTAGATCTTGCTGTGGACTAACGTGCACGAGTGGGGACAAGTGTGTCTCTGTGGGGATTTCCAGTGCTTCTGACTGCACCCAAATCAAAGGTAGGGTAAAATCGCCCAGTTCCAACTTGTGAAGGGGCTGACCTGAAACAACGCAACTTGCAAAACTGCCCATGTAAGGAAACTGTTGGATTTTAGTCTTTTGGTGAAGCGTGTGTCTAAAGTGAGCTGTTGGCAGATTTCCAGAACAACTGTGATCTTTAGCACCAGAAAACAGAACAGGTTCTCTGGTGGGAGTAGTAATATTTGAAGTAAGTTTAGGGAAGTGTGCTGCACTGACCATGCTGCTTCCTCACATGGCCCTAAAATGGCATTTTTCAAGCTCCTGGTTTTAGGTAATGGCCATGTTCCTGTGTGTCACAGCTTGAGCTACTGCAGGTAAAACTTGTGAGCTTGTGTCTTTACTCAAGCACCTGGCTTTTAGCTGTAAAATGCTAGAGTAATAACTCTTCTGTGCTTGGAAAAGTTCATCCTGAGGCTTGTGCCGCAGCGTTCCCTCTTCTTGCTTCACTGTGGTTAGGCTGGTCTTAACTTCAGCAAGTCAGCTTGACCTCTGTGGACCCTATCGCTTAATTTTGTTTCTCTGTTAATGCTGTGTCAGATTTATTGTGGCATCTGTTAGAAATTATTATCCAGAGCGGTTCTGAAGGTAGATTTAGTCTTAAAAGCCCTTTTTTTTTTTTTTTTACTTAAAGATTTCTTTCTGCTGTGCTTGTATTTACTTACTATTTCTCACATTTGACCAAATTCCAACTTCAGCATTAGTTTACTGAAATAGTTTGTCCCTGGTTCCAGACTTGCCATGATCTTAGTTAGCAACATGTAACTTATTCACTGTTAATTGTAGGATAAGTACAATCATCCATAAAACTTTTTTTTAAATGAGTGTGTGCTAGGCTAGCTGTTTACAGTTCGTGTTTGCCCTCTGCACTTTGTCAGAGCTGTTGTCAGTCCTTCGAGAGACTGTGCTGCTTGCCTGCCTCCCTTCCTCCCTCCCGCCAAGATAAACTCTACCAGGCTTTGACTAGATCATGTTCTCTATCAGTCACCCTGATTCTTTATTACTGATTTATGTCTCTGTAGTACATTAGTTTTATTTCCAAACGAGTTAAGATTTAACACAATATGATGAGGAAGTGCACAGATGTAAAGACTACCTTTTTTCTCTATCTGCTTGCACGGTTATCTACAATCTAGTTAGTTTTCAGGGCACTGACCTAGAATCAAATCCTTTTCTAGAAAAAAATGCCACATCAATTTGCAATCCAAAATGCTCTTAGTAAAAGTTGACTTCTGTAGGTTACCTGTTCTCTCAAGACATACTTTCAAAAATGGTTTATTTTCTTTTTACCCCAAATTTGTCTTTACATCTTCTCTTGCTAAGGCTAGTCTGGATCCTAGGCCCTGAGGGAGAACGAGGCATGTTTTAAACATCAGGACTACTGCAAAGTTCTGAGCTAGGCCCAGATGTCTGCCTTTCAAATGAAAGGGCTCTGATTTTGCCAAGTACACTTCAGCCAACCTTGCTAATTTTCTGGGAACAGCTGCTCTGTCCTCTGGGCTACTGTCAATCTCCCAATTTATTCAAACTCTGTCCTCGCAGGTTAAGACAAATAATAGCAACAAGGCTAAAAGATTAGATTGCTCTTTGTTGTTGGTCCAAGCTTCTTCCAAGTTCTGTCTTGCCTAATTGCCTGCTGTGACTAATGGTTCTGTGCTGCTTCTGCTTTTTTCATTATTAGTTCCAACATCTTTGACACACTGAGTTCTTGAACTTTTTCCCCTCCTGGCCTTTATTTCAGATTTCGCAAGGCACATCTCGGACAGTTTCAGCTTGATCAGCAGTAGGTAACGTGGCCTAGCTCTACAGGAAATCGTACAGGCAGGTAGTGCCAGTGTTCATCTGCTCTATCACGTTTCTCTCACAGTTCCCCTCTGTGAGAATGCAGACAGAATTCCTTTACACATGCAAACTCATTTACAACTTTGGTTTGAACCTAAGTTACCGGTGCTAGCACCTTTATATCCCAGGTTTTTGGTACCCAGAATTTCAGCTGAAGAAACCTAAAAAACATTACAATCAATCATTTATGCTTTCGAGCATGATCTTGAGGACTTAGGCTTTTGTTTTCTTTGCAAAGACTCATATTTTCTTATAAAACAAGCTGACTGACGTTTTTACAGGTCCGGGTGACTCCTATTTTGTCTGGAAGAAGAACGGACAGCAGATGAAGGCATGCATCACTGAGCAATCTCATATGCTGTTTGATGGCAGAGTGCATGTTCTGAGTTGGGTGAAAGATTCAGTATCAGAAAATACAGAATACAAATGTTCATTCATCTCTAAAGTTGGGAACACAACGTCAGAAGTGCTTGTCACAGTGGAAGATAAAGGTAGGCTAGTTTTGAATGTACGCCATGTTTGGCCTGATCCTGATACAAATAAAGCTCTGTAATTTTCACCCATAAAACGTGTATCTGAAGATGGTAACTCTTGCTTTTACTGTATTAGTATCCAATCCAGTTGTTTATGAAGAGGTTTTAGAGCCATAAAAATTCCTTCTTCTACCCCCTCCCACACAGGACTAACCTGCAAATTTGCAGTTATGATCTAGAAATGAAACCATAACTGCTACACTAATGGAGACAAACTGGAAGTCAGATGAGTACTAGGGAGTTAAAAATAGGTACTCTGCCAGAACTCTTCAGTCATGTAGAAAAATTCTGTAATGCCAACGAAGTCAGATGATGAAGAGAAACCCCCACCACCCACGAATCTTTAAAAATCACATGATCTGTAAACCACCTGGAGGTGAGTTCCTACCTCTTCATTTGGACACAAACTGGGCCAGAGGTCATCTAGCTAACTTCAGCAGCTATGCAAGATCTCTGGGTACCCACAACTGGCCGATGCAATTTGACCATCACTTACAACCAGCTTTTGAGAAGTTATCCAGGCCTGGAGAAGGTCTGGACAGCAGGAGCAATGAAGTCGATAGAGTATGGATGTTACTAGCAGGGTGGAGGAAAAAGTAATTAGCTGGTTAATAACAAACATGAATTTGTCAAGAACAGTTCAACCCGTCCTTTTCCAGTAACAGAAAAAAAGCAGCAGGAGTTACCCTAGCTGTCTTGCCATCACTCCAGTTACTTTGAAGTCTGTCTCGGAAGCAGAATGAAGAGCATCTCAGTGAAACTACTGTAGATGTAAAACAGACGGAGGCTTTCACTGTGCTCCAAAAGCACTATATACTGTTGATCGTGTCCCAAAGGATAAATAGAAAATACTACATCTGTGTATGTCACCACCATGTTATGTTCTGCAAGAAAAACTGGCAGACAGCATTAGAAAGATTCAGTAAAATAGCCCTTCTTAAGTTCTCCGTGGAATAAAGACTACGTAATGTTACCAAAAAATGGGACATTACAAACTGGACATAGTCAGCTGTATCACATCATTCTTCTCCCCAAGCTCGGTACGATCTAACTGGAGCACTCCTGTGCTCCTTAGATGGGTTTGAACTCTTTAACTTGTAGGTTGTATTTTCTAGACCCTGAATCATAGATAAAGGCATTGAATCTGTTTACTCTGGAGGCTACAAGGTTTGCTGCAGAGGGGAAGAGACATGGCCATTTGAATAGGACTTATTTCCAAATAACAAGAGAGCAGGTAGAGCAAAACAAAGAACAAGATGATGGTTTTTGTTCCTTCTAGCCCAGCCCTCCACAGGAAGTACTGCTACCAAACAGGTATCAACTTACTTCATCATTACGTAGTTAGCAATCATCCCATGTTCAATTCTCAGATAGTGCTGGTCAGGATGGATGGACCAAAGAATTTGAAACCTGGAGAAGTGCCATCAGTGAACATGACAAGATGATGAAGAACTGGCAGAAAGCATGGGTAAGAATTTTTGGAAAAGGCATCTCCTACAGTGCTTCTACACTACAGTCCCCAGTTTTATAAATGGCCTATGATGCTTCTGCAATTGAATGTATTTATATAACAAAGTGATTAGTGTTCCTGTGTATGTCATCATTCTTTGCCCTCTTGGCAGTAAAATCTGCTCAACCCATGACATAAATGTGTTATGGTTATGTCAGCTTGCTCCTTCACTCCACTAACCAAGTGCTAATCAGTCAGTAGTTCTCATCCCACCCAAAACACAGTCTGTGAATACTGAATGTAGTACATTAACTTCATCACAGCTATAGACTAATTGGATTGCAGAGGCTGCTGGGCTTCATAAATGGTACTGTCCATCAAAGCTGTCCTTCGTTTAAAAAAATACTCCATAAGTAGCTTTTAATGTTTTTCCCTAACAGAACAAAGATTACTTCTGATAACATCTGGATATGACACATGCTTGTTGCACGTACAACAGTTAGCATAGCCAACCTTTAAACACCATTTTAACTGTTAAAGCAATATTAACACATCATTCTGATTTTTTTCTTCTTCAGGAGAGCTGCAACAAGAAAAACAGCCTCTAATGGACAAAGGGATGAACAGACTAGAAGGAGAAATGTATGCAGGTTAAAGTACCCAGTACTCTTAACATCGCAGCATTCAAAGAGGTATTTGCAAGTACTAGTGCTGACATTAAAACCGATATTCAGGAGAATCACCTGAAGCTTGAGGTAGACGGGGATATCCTTACTGCACCAAAGCATAACTAAGCTACATGCTATGAGAGAGGCCACCCATCCCATGCTGAAACTCCCTCTGGCGTTCTGATGCCAGTTATTTCAGCTTCATGAATAAAAGTGGTCTCAGTAAGACTTGTGTTGCTCGAACAATATAATATGATGCATGGCTTCTGTTTTGAGTTCATTAAGCAAAACTGTTAATTTTGGGCTTGAGGATCTTGGCATATGATTTAGAGATTAATAGTAAGATGTGGATCACATTTATTTAAAGGCACTTCAACTCACCCATTTATTTTCTTTGAATGTGTTTATCCTTATACTCTGTTTCCATTGTTTCTTTCTGGTGTCAGCAAGTTCATTTGTTCAAACACATTTCCTTTGTTAATAAAGTTTTTGTACCAAATAAAGAACTTCTGGCTAATGCTCAAAACCGATCATTACAAAGCACCCAAGTTAAAGCAGCCTCTTGTGTTTTTGCAAATTATTCTTCTATATTTGAGATAACGGTGGTAGCTTAAAAAAATTCTATGTTGAATGAATTCTATTACTAGTGAACAACTGCAGATTGAAAATCCACAGCGAAACTGTTTTACTGCATTACTGTTCAGAGTTTTGTCCTTCTGAAACTAATAAACAAAAGTCTGAGGATAATTCAAGTTTTCTGTCTTGCTTGCTTCCAGACTGATAAAGTAAGATGCCACCTAGGAGGCACTACAGCTTGAATCCATGGGGACAGCTGCTCCTAGCAATAGCAGAAAGCTTCATACTTACCCCTAAGTTATCCCCTATCCCCTGCCTGGTAAGATTTAGATTGTTTCCCACGTTGAAGGAAGCATCTTCCTCTGAGACTTTCCTGAATGACCCCCCCCCTCAATACCAGACCACCTTGTGGTCAGACATGCAAGGTGAAAACTCTTATACACAAACTATCTTCCCTATTCTTCGCATTTGCAATCATACATTAATGTTGATGCAGACTTCTGCCACCAATGTTCAGAGGGAATTTTTCCCCCACTGTTTCTCTTATGACCTCTTTTATGGCTAAGGGACAACTATAAAAAGACTTTTCTCGAATTGTCCATCCTCTATTTATTCCATAGATTTGAAGCAGACTTAGTTCAGCCTGAGTTGGGAAGGTAAGGCTTTGTAAGACTGAAGTCACAGTTTTAGATGAGCGTAGCCGAGCTTTGCCTTGTTTCTGCAACAAAGTACTGCAAGTAGTATAAAAAAGATTGCCAGATTTTTTGTTTAGCTCAACTTTGTGAAAGAACATCTGTGTAACAGAATTAGTTAACAAAGCTGTGACCACTTACAGTGAACTCTTTTGCTGCATTTTCAGAACAGGGAATAACTCCCTACAATTCTGAACCTGTAATATTTCCAAAGTAACTTTTCATGCTCTTCTACACTAAGACAAAATAGAAAATATGGCCCAAAACCCCACACGCTGCTTACGTGATCTTCACCAACTGATCCCCATTTCGTGCGGTGACTAGGTTTAGCAGTTTCAGAGTTTCAGATGTATATCAAAAGTGGCACAAGTATGCATAAATCACAGCTTACCTCTGGGGATCAAGGACATCTGCTGGCCAAAACCATCTTTCATCACTGTGATCCTTCACGCTCAATTTTCATTTAATATTAGAAGAAACTAACACAAAAAGGTCATCATCATAACTACTGACCAACTGTGCATTTCAGCTTAAGGCTGGCTTCCCTTTACCAACATTTTTCCTCAAAACTGACATTTCAAGTATCATTAAGAGCCCATCAGAGGAGTTTTCACTTAAGTCACAACCATAATTTATAGAATCAATATATTGTAACAGATTTTATTTGATTTACATTCTACAAAACTTTTTAATTTCAAAATTATTTAAAGTTTTTATATCACTTCTAACTTCACAAGGCAGCTACTTTCCAAGTTACTGCACTACATATGTTCAATGTGGTAAAGCACTTACGGACACCCTTCAGAGATGCTTGCAGCAGCACATGGCATCTGTATCACCTTTCAGGACAGAAGTTACTCGTGCATCCTCCAATTACTTTCTTTAGGCTTGTCATCCTATGTCTGCAACTTGCAAGCAACAGTATTTACATAAGATATTCCCACTAAGGTGCTCCACCACCATTATGAGCACATTTTGTTTTTAAATCTTTATTTCCTGTAAGATATACATTTTTATTTCCTCTAGGATATAAATTTTCCCTTAGATACAAACTGAGATCGATCAAAAACTCCTACATATATACACCGACACAACCCCATACTGAAGGAAGGAGAAGTCTTAACATGGAGGAGGTACAGATAGGAGAGCAGGCTGGCACATTTTCTGTCCTTCAATATCCTCTGACTTCAAAGCAGGACTAGTCTCAGTAGCAGCAGAAACATCATCGTTGTACACTTAATCAACTTTATAAAATTTCTGAACTGAGAATTTTCACTTCAGGAATTTCAGACCTTCATAGTCAATGCTCTCTGCTTCACGCCTGCTGTATGATCCCCAAAGAACAAAATACCACACAGAACAGCTAACTGGGAACTCTGTCATCATGGCCTTCCCTAACTAGTTTTGATCAAGCTGCCTGCCCAGAATTGATTTCTTGCTGACTGGAAGAAATTTACATTGATGCCAGCCTGCCCATTTGAGCAGGTTTACTTGGAAGAAGAAAACAAAACCAAACCCACAACCAAAACAGAGTTGGAGTTCTTTAAACAACAGTTACAAATAAAAAGCAACTCCCTGCAAGCCCAAACCTCCTGGCTCGTGGCATCTCTTCCCAAACAAAATTATCTTTCTAGCAAGTTCTTTTCATATATTGTACCACGAACAACTCAATGCTAGTCCACAAAACCACTGAAGTATGCCAAGCCAGTTCAAGTGGTTCAGGGCTAAGACAAGTTGCTCTTGTCATCTACTATAGTAATCAGCCAAATACACAGAATATAAAAGCATTAGCCAGTGCGTCATGTGCTCCAATGTGTATTTTGCTTAAAGGGATCCAGAATAGTTTACTTAATTGACTTCATATATTTCTTGCATTATTTTATTTTGCCACCTTCTTCCTGGGGGGGGGGTCTAAAAAAAAAATTTAAGCCCAGTAGAATTAGATCTGGATTTACTGATGTTCTTCTGAATTCTTTATCACCATGTCAGCAGCTGCACTCCTTTCCAGTTCCAGTGCATATGGGTTATACTCTTCTTCAAGTTTTCTCTTCCAGATTTTAACTAGGGAATATCAGAATTAAAAAAACAAAACAAAACCTGTTATTGTATAATACTTGAGGAAAAACTTAAAATCAAGAGTCACACTGATTCTCTACTTCCTCCTCGAAAGTAAGTGCTTAGGTAAGTCTGCACATGCGTGTGTTGGCATGCACACAACGCAACATCAGATGATGCATGAAAGAATTCTTTCAGAGTGATGGGATCCACTGAGGTCCTTGTGTCCAGCCCCCGACTCAAGTAACTCTGAAGGTGTATACAACTTTAAAAAAGTGAGAAGTTTTCAGAACTTTCAATGAAGTTTTAAGTTGCCCGGTATCTGTGATGTATCTTCTTGTCTGGTGACTGTATGAGCAGAGCCGGAGGAATGTGTTTCTAGAAGTGGAAAGCCTTTACAAAACAGGAACACTTTTGGACAGAAAGATGCATCTCAACCAGGCTTCAATACAAAACTTAAGTCCACCATAGTTATAGAGTATGCACTTGTAGAAGAAAAACTAGAGAGTATTTTCTAACAAATAGAAATAATAAGGAGCTCTGTTAAACCTCCTTCGACAAAGCAATGAGTACCACCTGCCATCAGTGCATTTTGGAGAGCAACTGTCTCTAAGACTTTCTGAGCAAGAGCCGACCTCAGGTTTATAAAATTAGGGGCGGGGGTAGAAATCACAGAAAAACAGAAATTCTCCCCTTACTAACCACTGAAGTGTCAGGTGTCATTTGTTTCAGTGAAAATGGTAGAATTGAAGAGCACTCTGAATGAAAACTGAATGAAAAACAAGTCAGTAAATACTCACTATAATTTGGTACATCCTCATCAGAGTCCTTAGAAGATGTTTTACCAGTTTCTGATAAGCCATTTTTTTCATATTCAGTCGTTAAGATGCTGGATTGGATTTCTCTTACTCCACCTTTAGCTTCTTCCTCTAAAGCCGCTATCATATCTTTGTAGGCCTTCCTGGCCTCTGTTGTCAGTTGTACCATTCTATGAAAATGGTCCTATGAAAATATAAAACATTAGCAGAGCTTAAACCATACAGCAACTTTTAACATCTCCACGAAAATCTGCAGTGAATATTTAGAACGTGTATCTTCATAAATAAAAGTTGAGCACCTAAGTATGTATAAAGACATAAAAACAAATAACTTACAAGCATTTAGAAAATGACCTAATTTGCTTGAAAAAAAAAATTGGAAAGAGATCTAGATGGAGAGGATGTCAGGAAGAGATGGCCAAACTACTTCTTTGAACAGTGCTGAGTGGCTGTAATTCTGAAACAAATTTTTCATATAAATCCACCGACCTGGGATAAAGAGTACAAGTGTACACAAGCAAAGCAAACGAAACCTGAACATCAGAGTACTTTTTCATCCCCTTACAGGTAAAAACTAAAGCCAAACAAAAAATACAAGCCTATACCTTTCAGCTTACCTGAGCCCCATCATAGCTAAAAATTCCCACCACGCTCACAGGCACCGCTTTGTTCACACAGCGGCCTAGGGCCTTGCGATTCAGGGCAAAAACAAACGGGATATTCTGTTCACAGGCACAGTCGATAATGTTGTGTAGAGTCTCATCCAGCCCACCTGGAGCAGACAACAGAGACAGCAAACAACGACACTGTTCAAGCTGGTTGTAACTACGGGACAGTACTGTTACAAGATTGCAAAAAAATGCCCCAAGATTATGGGTACATTTTGAAATTACAAAAGTTTACAGGGGAATAAAAAAACCCCATGGCTCTCAATAACAGCGCTAGATCTCAATTTTTAAAGGACATTTTCACACTTTTAAAAAATTCTTAATTAGAAGTATCCTTAGACTGCTACTATTCTGTATTTTGTTATATAGTCTAATCTAGTACTAAAAAAAAGCCCCAGCTGCTAAGAAATTATTTAAAAGTTAATAGAAAGTAATGACAGTAATTACAACAAACTATCAGTGACAACTTATTGTCAATCTGTGACCTAGAAGAGACTGATACAGCAGGACTTCTCGTGGTGGTGCAGCTGGCATCAGCAGCCTTCATCTCTTCTCAGCTGTGCCAGTGCAGCTGCACTGCAAATCGGTAACTGAACAGAACCCAGTTTCAGGTAACTTCTCCCACCCCAGACAGTCTCGACTCAGCTCACCCTTCAGCTGCAGAGCTGTAAACAATCTGAAGGCAGCAGGCATCTTTACATGAATTCAAAGACTACTCAAATAAGTTCCTCCCATAATAATACTGCTACCAGTCTGCTTTTTTATATTTCTTTTATTAAACAAACTTTTTTTTTTTTTTTAGTTATTTACCCTTTGACTGAATCTTTTCACAGTTAGGAGAGATGATGACACACTTCAGTTTTTTCAGCTTCAGATGTTTCAAAACTTCTCTAAGGCCCATAACAAGCCTGCGTTTTATCTTGGCCTTCACCGGGTCTTTCTGATACAAGCGATCTTGGAAACGAACCAGTTCTTTCAAGAGATCTGTCACACAACTGTCAACTTCTTTACTCAGTACCTGGCTGCAATAACTGAAAGAAAGAATCAATCAAGTGTTAAAAACCCTAAAATTACAAATAAGTAACACAAATATGTAATATGTAAATTATGTAAAATATGAACAGTTTACCTTCTATTCTATGTCATCATCTTTTTTTCTATTTCTACTCCAAACAACACTTGTTATATACATGAAAATAAAAATGTACTGAAGATTTTTTTCAATGGCTGAGAACTTACAGAAAGTTTTGTTACTTGTGATATCTGGCTCCCCTACCAAACTATACTAAAAATACATACACACACATACAATAAACCTACATATATATTTTATACCAATAAATACATATGCACGTTTTTCTATTGAAGCATTTGTCTGAGGGCAGTTATTACCTATATTACCTACATGAATCAACGTACAGCAAGTGAAGTATAAAATTCTAATTTAGTTCTATAAACGCAAGGCTACTCATAACAAAGATGGAAATCTGGATCAAATTCCTCATCTCTGGGTTCCTATTTTTTGTCTGCCATCCTATTTCACTTACCACACTACTGCCTTCTGGTGTTCATAAGGAAAGGATTAAAATGGATGTAATTAATCCTTCTACTATTCCCTGGGAGAGATTAGGGTTCCAAATTATCTTCTTCCCCCATCTTATACACAAAGAATCATTCAGTAAAGACAGGTCCCAAAGAGAAAAACTAAAGATATCTCAACTGCACAGTCAACAGAAAGATGCCAAGTGGCAAATTCACATAAGATTATGTGAAGAGATTGCAAGATCTATCCTGGATCTTAAACATAAAATTATCTCAAAATTTTATTTAAGTTACAGAGTTTTTATTTACTATCCCCAGTTGATTTCACTAAGTCTCAAAGACAAGTCTACTAAAACACTGAAAATCTAATCTAAAGACACAAAATATTCTAAGCTTTGCTGAATGCTCTAGATCCTACAATAGGCAGAACCAAGTTGCCCTGTACATATTCAACCCTAACTGTGGTTTCAGTAAAAGAGTGTTGCATAGAAACAAACCAAGTAATTTTTAATACAATTAAAAGTTAAATTAGAGATGACATATGGCATGGGGAAGATAAAAAATGGCTGTATCAGTATTAACCTTTACTACAACATGAACAGCAAAAAGGCCAGTGGTGCCTTTATAGGAGGAAAACTGAAAGTTAAAACACTGCTTACAGAATCACAGAATCACAGAATAGTAGGGGTTGGAAGGGACCTCTGTGGGTCATCTAGTCCAACCCCCCTGCCGAAGCAGGGTCACCTACAGCAGGCCGCACAGGACCCCGTCCAGGCGGGTCTTGAATATCTCCAGAGAAGGAGACTCCACAACCTCCCTGGGCAGCCTGTTCCAGTGCTCTGTCACCCTCAGAGGGAAGAAGTTCCTCCTCATGTTCAGACGGAACTTCCTGTGCCTCAGTTTGTGCCCATTGCCCCTTGTCCTGTCACTGGGCACCACTGAAAAGAGCTTGGCCCCATCCTCCTGACACCCACCCTTCAGATACTTGTAGGCATTTATAAGGTCCCCTCGCAGCCTTCTCTTCTTCAGGCTGAACAAGCCCAGTTCCCTCAACCTCTCCTCGTAGGGGAGATGCTCCAGTCCCCTCACCATCCTCGTAGCCCTCCGCTGGACTCTCTCAAGTAGCTCTTCATCTTTCTTGAACTGGGGAGCCCAGAACTGGACACAGTACTCCAGATGAGGCCTCACCAGGGCAGTGTAGAGGGGAAGGAGAACCTCCCTCGTCCTGCTGGCCACACTCTTCTTGATGCACCCCAGGATCCCATTGGCTTTCTTGGCAGCCAGGGCACACTGCTGGCTCATGGTTAACCTGTCATCCACCAGGACACCCAGGTCCCTCTCCGCAGAGCTGCTTCTCCAGCAGGTCCACCCCAAGCCTGTACTGGTGCATGAGGTTGTTCCTCCCCAGGTGCAGGACCCTGCACTTGCCCTTGTTGAACCTCATCAGGTTCCTCTCTGCCCAGCTTTCCAGCCTATCCAGGTCACGCTGAAAAAGAGTAATACACCTTACTTATTTTTAGTGTGTACTCTGGTTTTCTGCTGCTAGACCAAATGACAAAAGTATAAAGAATGTGATGAACCAGATGACGTTTTCGTGTTTCAGAAACTTACCTGATGACGTTTTCGTGTTTCAGAAACTTACCTGAAGTAACTGTTTCAAACTGTCATGACTGGATCTCTGACCTCCTCACCTACAGTAATGACTATTTCTTCTTTTATAAGGAAACACGTATACACATCTGTTTAAACAAAACTTAAGTGCCGCACGCATTAACCCACAAATCTTCCCTTTATTTCTCTGCCTAGCCACAACACGAAAACGTCATCTGGTTCATCACATTCTTTATACTTTTGTCATTTGGTCTAGCAGCAGAAAACCAGAGTACACACTAAAAATAAGTAAGGTGTATTACTCTTTTTTTGAAATATTAAGCTGGTGCTCAATTTATTTAAAACTAGGTACTTATACTTTAACAGCGACTCCTTTTCCTTCCTTAGCCTCTAATGAATTTCTGATCTTTTGTTTTCATTCGAGGAACATGCATTTTGAAGTGAGATTTACAACAATGTAAAGACTATTTCTCAGGATATCGTATCTTTGTGTGTCAGTTTACAGAAAAAATGAAAAAAAAATCCAGAACCTTCAGTCTAAACTCCAATTAGTGTTGCACAGATTGCAACTGAAGTATCTTGTTTGAAAAATGCTATATTGGTGGCACTGTGGAAAAACAGACCTTAATATAATCAATACTTACTCTCTAAATTTCCTACTATGGATTTTTGGAAGATTCGAGGTTAGCTGCTTTGAAGTCACAGAGCCATCTGTAGTTTCCTTGATCCCTGTGTTTGCCGGAAACCCTTCAGCAGCTTGTATTACAGGAACAGCTATCATGTAAATGAAGATATTTCAATGAAAAGACAGACCAACAAGCACTGTGAAGATACTAACTTATCAAGTATCTGTAGAATAGTCATTACTTCAGTATTTCAACAGTCTGTGGTAGTAGGGGAACAGGTCACACATTTTTGTTATCTCTCAGTTTTTGTTATTGTACCTCTTTCTACACAGATTGCCAGAGAGATGCAGGGACTCTCATTACGACACATAATAAACCCAACAGGCATGAAAGTCTGGAACAGTAATCAGAATCCAAATTACTCACCTACACTAACTATCAGCTTTGGCACACATTAAACTCTAGATAAGACCAAGATTTATCTTAGAAAATTCTGAAGTTACAGTTTTCATTTGGCAGTATTTGGTACATATTTTTTAAAGGACTAAGTGTGCTTACTCTCAAATCTCAACTTACACACTGTATTATAGCCTTCTCTTTAAAGATACCTGCTTGACTACCCTGTAGAAGCGTTTCATCTTCAGTAATATTTTCTGCAGACTGACAAATATTATCTTCATCTTTTGGTACTGCTGTCTGTTGTAATAGGTGTTGCTGTTTACGTTGTTCTCTTTCTTTCAGAATAATCTAAAAAAATATACGTATAAAACCCAAATCAATTCAATGTCACATAGATAACTAAGCAGTTTCCCTTACCAAATGTTTACATATAGACCATAAAGAAGTTTGGCACCACCATTCAAAGTATACATAATTTGGGGTTCTTTGGTGGGGTTTTTTTGTTTGTTTGTTTGCTTTAAATTTGCACATAAAAGGAAGGAAAATCTTGAGTCAGTCTAATAGATCGCTGTCGCTGAATTTGCTGGTTGAAGAAGAACAAGAGCAGAAATTACCACAGACAGTGAAGTATGGTAAAGGAAGGAAGGAAAGGTCATATGCTGGATCCAAACATGATACGGTAGGCGAAAGTAATAATCAGTTTCCTGAAACTCATCTTCCTTCTCTGCTTTTGTAGCTGCTAAGAAGCAGTTATTGTACATACGATCACTAGCTCAGCTAATCTACATAAAATCTGTAATTAATTACACCACAGAATCTAACTGCAAAAGTAAATTTCTCCATTTGCATTTGTCAAAGGTGAACAAAGAACAAAAGTAAGCTTCCTACGATACTATGAACACATATATTACACTAAGTAATCTTTGTATTCTCAAACCTACTTTGGAAACTGGATGGCATGAAGACAGAACAGCCCTAAGACAGTGATTAGTATTACCCCTTAGAGTTTGTTATATGCTACATGTTGTTTATATTGTACAGTTCTCCAATTCAGTTAAGCAGCACAGAATGACCACTAAACTACCTTCGCTCGCTCTGCAAGATTTGTTCTAGACCAAAAAGCGACCTAGTGATGGGAGTGGTATCTCAAAATCCTCTGTATAGAAGATGTGATGGAGGACAAAGTGAATGAACAAAGAGGGAAGATGCAAGAGAAATCGCCAGGTAGATCTGATACTAGCTGCTGCAGAATCAGCTGAAGTTCTGGCTTGGAAGAGAACAGAAATATTAAATACTACCTTTGTTTGATCCATTCTCCTCAGTCCTGCAAATAAACATCTCTTGTTCAAATCAAATAAGATTTATTTGGATGTTCCCCTGCACCAACAATGTGTGAACACTTCTGTACTGGCACTTCTTCAAATATCACATGATTTAAGTGAGAAAATGTATTTTGGAGGGATTTGTATATGCTATTTAGCAAGACTGCCCTCTTCTTCCCCACACCCCTCTCCCCTTTTTTAAACCAAGGAAAGCTAACATTCAGTTTAAACAAGCGGATGCTGAGATACAGATCTCCATATCAGAAAGTTTACCAAACTCAGAGTAATAATGAAGTTACATTAGACCATACTGTACTATTTGAGGTAAAAATATGAGGACCTTTTTAAGAGGTGTTGGTCTCTTTGCTTTAGGGACTTCTCTCTGTTTCCCTTTCTTTACCAAAGGAGCGCTGGAATCCAAAGGGTTATGAGGCATCTTTCCTTGGTTTAACCGGTGGCTTTTTGTGGCTGTAGCAGGTTCTTTAGAAAGCAATGGTATGGCACCACCAACTGAGATAAAAAAAGAGTGCATCAGACAACTCTTACAAATACCTAAACTAGAATCCAATGCAAGTTTAATGACTGGATTAGGACTAGTATAGACGTATTAAATTTGTGTTGTGTTGCTATAAGAGTATTTATAGGCAACCCTGTGTCATTAAACAATGTTATTTAATAAAGATACTCCTCCCGAAAGACTGACACGTCCTCTACTTCTATTATACAACTAGAATCACAAGCTCTGTCCCTGAACTCTCAAAAGCAGAATTTGGCAAAACAGTGCACTCCAAGCTACCTTCAACATCACGCTATGCTGGCTTGGTAAACCTTCAGCAGTCTCCACATTTCGTGGTAATGGCACTTCCTCAGCCACAGATTCTGTACTGTGTTAAGGTAAATGCTTAGTTGCAGTATTACAGGTTTTACATTTAATTGCTGTAAATAATCTGGAGCACTTACTCCTACCATTCGTTGCACCTTAATAAAGTTAGATGAAGCTCATTTGCAGATGGGTAATGAGTAATGCAAAGCTACAGCTAAGGCTCTTTTGCTTAACCAGCACAGCTCTCAGGAGATGTCTGCTTTACTTGGGTTTTTCAGAGGGTTTAAAGCACAGCAGCTTTAAATGCCTGGTCAAGTCACTGAACCTGGATCTTCCAAACCATGACCTTACACCGTAAAAACTACTCCCCTCCTTTTCAACTCCGATCAGTAGGAATTGCTGTATCCCGTGACAGCACTTTGTCAAACTTCGGTTACCTGCAATATAAACTAGTTACATTAGCAAGTCA
Organism: Opisthocomus hoazin; assembly: GCF_030867145.1. Taxonomy (NCBI): domain Eukaryota; kingdom Metazoa; phylum Chordata; class Aves; order Opisthocomiformes; family Opisthocomidae; genus Opisthocomus; species Opisthocomus hoazin. The sequence continues at coordinate 44,806,916 of NC_134454.1, forward strand.
AAGAAGAGGATGACATTAAGTATCAGTGGAATGAGCCTGACACCTTTGTGCCTCGGGCAACCTCTCTCCCCTAAAAAACACCCAAAGCTTCTGGCAGCTCGTCTTAAGCCGTCTTCACTTACTGCTTCAAAGTATTTATATGCTGATCCTCCAACACCACATACAGTACTATTAGCATAAACAGTTTACTTCATAAAACTGCAAAACCACATCTTTTCTGTTTTGGCTCTGTGTAACAAAGGCAAACTGAGAACACTGCAAAGAACACTGTGCAGTATGCTAGCATAGGGGGCTACAAGAATTGAAGCTGGATTTAAAGCAATACAGAGGTATACATCCTGCAGACACATATTTTCTTCACTGTGTACACCACCTCTCCGTTCCAAATTCACAGAGTTCTCATGTTCCTGACCTTGATGGCTTTGTTTGTGTCATTTTGCATGACTGATGCATTTCTAAAACGTAATTAAAAGTCAGATGATTGCTGCTTTACTATGCTGTTCCATTCACACATTATTCACCAAATGAAGTAGTAAGTCAAACAAAATAACTCTGTCTGCAGTGACACTCCTTGCCCATCTTGTCCACTGTACTCTTCTGGTTACAGAGGTCAGCACAATGCCACTTCACAAACTAACGTTACATTTTGGCACACACCAATTTAATGGGTGCACTGAATGTTAAAAAAAAAAAAAAAAAAGTATAAAGTTGAGGTAACATCTGCCTTATACTTCCAGTATACAAACATGACACATCAATTTCTCTTCTGCAGCAGATTCAGACACAGGCAATTTAACATTAGAAAACAGACACTGTGACCCATACCTTTGTGCTCCACCATCTACTTGCCAACCCATGCAACGCACAGTTTTACAGAAACAAACCTGATTATTAGCACCTCTGCAGCGTTGAGTTTGACTGACTCAAATGAAAAAGAGAGATCAATTGCAGAGAAAGAATTTTAAAAAGCATCTTACAAGTTCTTTCAGTTAGTGAGGGAAAAGTCTCATCGCTGCTTGGTATTTTAATTTTTTTTATTTAAAAGCTCAGCTATTATTAAACATTGTGAGATGAATTCTCTCATGATTAACTCTCTGAGATAATTTTTTAAAAAATTATTTACTGAAATAAGGAGATAAATTTTACCATCATTAAATTTGATCAAACATCATTTTTGCAAAATACACTGCAGTAACAGCCAAGATTAAATTTTGACCTACAATGAAACAGATACTGAGCTATTTGTTTCTACTTCCTGGTTATGCATCCACAAGATCTGAAAGATTCTCTCCATCACCAAAACCTAGCATTTCGTTAACAGCAATTATTTCACAATTAATCAGGCATGGCAGAACTCATCCTCCGGCTTGGGCTGACTGAGTCTCATATAACCCCTGTGTTTGCAAAGCAGCTTTTTCACTCCAGTCACAGCTCTAGGATTTCTAGCACCAGAGCTGCTTAAGAAAGCCTTTGTTACTGCATAGGCCCTTCCTGCAGGTTCAGATCACAACATTAACACAGGTATTTAAGAGAAAGCAAAACCCTCCACAAACATCAGCATTTTTGCCAAAGCTAAATTTCAATCACCTCTCATATTTATACAAGGTATTCTTTTACAAATCATTGTCCTGACGATTTTTCTTTCCCTAAGTCTTCCTTCAAACAATTCAGATTGTCATGCGTTTTAAAACCTCTATTTTCTCTTGTACCTTGGGAACTGTACTCCTGTCTGCATATTCAGAGATCATTATAAATCAGAGATCAGGCTACGTTTAACATATGAATCCTTAAAAAAGACTCGAGATGAAAGAAAGAAAATTTCATCATAACCAGTACCTGAAAACACCACAGGTTTAGAAGACTGTTTTGACTTCTCTGTTTGCTGCTTCTGCTCCAAGACTGCCAGCATGCCGCCCAAATCCAATTGCACAGGAATTTGACTCTTCTTACCACTGCTCCTGGATGTTTCCTGAACAAGTTCAGCACCAATTAGTAATGCTCTCCATTTCAGAATTCAAAGACTGTATTTTGTATGCTGTGCAACACACTCTTAACATCTTCCTCCACAATACTACACATTTTTAACTTGATTCAATGAAAGTATTTTGACCTTTAAATACACATCAATTTTAATACGAAAAATAAAAAATCAGAAACAGTTCAAATAGCTTTTGAAAAGCTACTAAGTATAAAGTCTTTAATAAAGGAAATTCTTTATGTCAGGTTCCTACTTTGGCCAGACTGCCACCTATCTTTGAAAAAGAAAAAAGGCTTACTAGAATTGAAAGTTTTGTTAAAAGTACAGAAAGTCTACCCTGTGAATCTTCCAGGGTATGTGACTGCAATACAAATATATCATTATCTTCAATGCCTTATCAGAAAGGGAGGTCATCACCTCTAAGCACCACCTCCTCATACACAGTAATCCTTCTGTCTGCTTTGAAGAGAAGGCAAAAGTGGTGTCCCATGCTTGGCACCACATTTAATGACTCAGAGTATACAAAGATTACAAATGAATGGCCTAGCAAAGACTACGAAGAGCAAACTATAATAGCAGAACACGCTGAAGAAATGACTCACAGATTTTGTGCTTTCAGAAGTCTTATCCTGGAGATTCAATTCATTATAGCTTCTGTTACAACAGGGCTAAGGAATGCGACCTCCTCCTCTTGAGCCTAGGATCTCATCTTGCATCAGAGCTATGCCAGAACCTACCCACCAGCATGGAACTACTTACTGACTTCACTGTTGCTCTGTATTTCTCCTCCTTGTCTCCTTGCCTTAACCTGGCAGACCCACCTTTAAGAGGTTCCCAGCTCGGTAAGACAATCACTTTGGACTGGATTAAATAAGATAGGTGAAAGAAACACTCCTGATACCCGAAACTCGCAGACTTTAATGAAAAGCTAGAATTTTTCCCTAAACACTGTTATCACAAACTAAGGGCCAGCAATTATTACCACTGAGTGCTTCTAATCAAGAGGATCTTGTCACTAATCTCAAAGTATGAATGACAAAGTATGAATACAATCGCAGATGAGCTTGGACTTAGTCTGGTATTTAAATATGCTAACTTCCTTTGTAATTTTGAGCTGTAAACTTCTCTTCAAACACGAATTAATTTACCTGCGTCTTCTTTCTTTCTAATACAGAAGATGAAGCATGCTTCCCTGACTGTCCATCCACCTTGGGAGTTCCATCCAGTGTGGGAGACCGACTATCCCAAGGCTCTTCAGGGAGATGGATCTTTGGAATTTAGAGACAAAAGGCAACAAGGAGGAAGAGAAAATATTTAAAGACACACAGAGAAGGGTCAAGTTAAGATGATACCAAATTCAAATGGAACATAGATAGTGGGACTGAGTGCATCCTCAGCAAGCCTGTGAATGACACCAAGCGGAGTAGTACAGCTGGTACGCTGGAGGGATGGGATGCCACCCAGAGGGACACAGCCTTGAGGAGTGGGCCTGTGTGAACCTCACGAAGTTCAACAAGGCCAAGTGCAAGGTCCTGCACATGGGTCGGGGCAACCCTGGCTATCAATACAGGCTTGGGGGGGGGGGTGAAGGGATTGAGAGCAGCCCTCCAGAGAAGGACTTGGAGGTCCTGATGGATGAAAAGCTGGATATGACCCAGCAAAGTGTGCTCGCAGCCCAGAAAGCTAATTCTGTCCCAGACTCCCACCAAGAGAAGTGTGGACAGCGGGTCAAAGGAGGTGATTCTGCCCCTCTACTCTGCTCTGGTGAGACCCCACCTGGAGTCCCGCATCCAGCTCTGGAGCCCTCAGCACAAGAACATGGACCTGTTGGAGCAGGTCCAGGGGAGGGCCACAAAAATGACCCGAGGGCTGGAGCACCTCTCCAAGGAGGACAGGCTGAGAGAGTTGGGGCTGTTCAGCCTGGACAAGAGAAGGCTCCTGAGACCTTATTGGGGCCTTCTAAAAGTGTGATCATTTATTGGCTGCCATGCTGCTTAGACTCACGATTTCCTTCCTTTTTTCAGATTTGGATCAAAAAACTAGCAAGGCAGCTTCATCTTCAAATATTTTTTATAGAGGAATGTAAGTGGCTTAATAATCACGTCTCCATGACTTACATAAGATTTGAGAGATTACTGAGAGATTATATCCTACTTACACCTGCAAAGCTAAAAGGTTTCTCTCATATGAGGTGCAAGTTTGTATAGCACTTTATAACAAATCTGGTCTGAGCAATTACCACACATTTTGCTGCCCATTCCTCCCTCTCCAGGCAATTTACTGCCTCAAATGAAGTAAACAAGGGTTTTGGGTTTTCTGTGCTTTGGCTTTTTTTAAAACCACTAATATTCACAGTGAAATAAAACCAAGGACAAAAATTTCAAGCAGTAAAACTAGTTTCAAAGAAACAGAAACCTGGAATTTCACCTTTATTATTTATGTTACTTGCTTTACAAGAGCAATCGTATTTCCAATCCTTCTGATTCATGCTTCGGATTCATTCCCATATGGAATGAATTTCCAAATTAATCCCTGGGATTTATTTCACTCACATAAAAAAAATAGCTTGGATTTATCATTGATATTAAGACTCCAATTCTTACCTTTGCACAGCTTGAGAACAAAGTGTCACACTGTTCAGATGTCCTTGAAATTTGATTATATGAACAAACAGCAAAGGCAGAAACTGAAACAGTCTTAGTATTATTTTTATGAAACGCAAAATTAAACGAGAACATTACCTGTAGGAAAATAAACTACAGGAACACAATTCATCTCAACTAACTTCGAGCGTCCACAACAGAGGTGTCTGTATTTGAATTAGTAGCCCAGAGCTCAGGAAACAGTTCAGAGATCAAAAAACGTATCTCCTTTGGAATGATATGAATCTACTGAGTACAGTGAGTACTCTACACAGAGTACCTAAGCAGATTGCCATGGGCAGAGCCCCACATCACAAGCACCTACATTTAGTGAAAAGAATTCCACCTTTAGTTTCATGTGGAACTTGCAGTCTTTTCCTACTTATTTGCTTAACATTCACGTAACGTCGTAAGATTACTTACTTCAGACTGCTTTCTAACAGCAGGAGTAAATGATGATTTCTGAGTTCCTAGCCTGTTTCTCCTATCAGAAGCTGCTGTCAGATCAGGAAACTCCTCAGCATCCTAAACAGATAAATCAGAAGACAATTTTATCAGAACGATCAAATCCATACTCTCAGAACTCATTTTCCTACTTTCAGACAATTTTCTTCCTGCTTATCAAATCATCATCACTTGTTTCACTGCACAAAAATTCAGAAGCCAAGTGCAGTGCCACCAACTATAATCAGCACTACAACGGTCATCTAAGCAGCAGCTAATTCAGGGCTGAAAGAGTTTACAAGAGCAATGCTTCCAATAGCAGCTTGTTGTTGCTGTCAGCTGATACAAGTAATTAGAGGTAAATGGCTCCTAAAGGAGTGTTTTTCAGATCATTTAACAGCCTTGCAAACAACTTCCCTCCTCTTCCAGTACAGTTTCCAGCTGTGCAATTCTGTCTTAAACACGTGAATGGTGAAGAACTAAAAGGGCAGGCAAAAGGGTAATAACTCTTGACTACAGTATAGAAATAAACAGATAAATCACTCGAGTGATTATGCAGGCTTTACACAAGAGTAAATTTTATTAGCAGAAGATAGTTAATGCGGAGTCTGGATAATGTAAGTGCAGACAGGCTGAAGCTCGGTCTACACTGGTCACCTTATCTCCACTGCCTCAGTCCTAAGGATCCGGATCCACCAGCTTGATTGTCATCGAATTGCTTCTCATCCCACTTTCCAAGAAGCCTTTTTATCTGCGACACAATACTACCGAAGCACCAACACTTCTGCAGCCCAAAAGAATTCATTTAAACAGCCCAAGCTAGGAAGTTCTAGCCTAAGGACAGACACACCTCACTCAATGAGCTATTTTTAAAGAAGTTTGGAAGTGTGCCAAAAGACAACTCCAAGAAAGGGAAAAATGTTTCACAAACACACTCTTCCAGTTTAGGGACATCGTGAACCAGAGGCAGTACCTTTGCATTTAAATAGCCCTCACTCACGTAAATTTTTATTTCAGCCCATCCAATTACTTCTTGAATTAAAATATATTTCTGCCATGTGCAACATTCTGTAGCAAAATGAATAATTAAAATCTAGCATTCATTGTGACATTGCATCTCATTATATTTGTTCTTAACTCACCATCTATAAGAACCAGAGGACCTCAAGCAGAATTAGAAGATGAAATGATTTCCTTTTTACTTCTCTGTCACTTCTGATTTCCACTTCGCCATCTATCTTACAGACAGAGAAGTCCTAATTTATTCAGTCTTGCCTCCCACAGAAATTACTTCATACCTTCGATTATTTTTGGAGACTCTTGTCTACATTTTTTAGTTCAAGTATGTATATTTTTTTAAGGAGTGGGGGAAACAAAAATAAAAAATATCCACACTGTATTTAGATCAGACATGTCCTGGACTTATGTATTGCCATAATCCACTTTCTTTTCTATTTTCCTAATAATTCCCAGCATTGTTTGCATGTTTGACCAGTACTACCAGCATGGACCAGATTATCAATAGCAGCTTCAATTTTTTACCCCTCAAGCAAAATGCCTAGCCCAAGGCCTATGACCGTGTATGGAAAAACAGGATTACCTTTCCCCATATGCATTCATTTATGCTCATGAACATTGTCAATGAGTGAGCAACTTTTATAAACTAGTAAGCAACACAATATATTGCTCTGGTGAGCTGCTGCACATAGCAGAAACTTCTTCAGTCTCCAGGGTGTCCAGCAGTTCTGTGTGTATGATCCTTTCATGCTCTTCTATTTCCAAAGTATCATACAAATATTTCACCCGTTATTCACCTGGATGAGCACACAAGCATTCCCAGCAGATCAGGAGGGTCTGGAAGCTGTCCCCCGCTGCCAGAACAGATGCTGCATCCACATCATGGATTTCGGTGCAATGCATATACCCTGTTTCATGATTCTATGCCTTTTTTTTTTTTTTTTGCCCATTTTGTCTTCAATAGTCCCATTACCTTCCTACTATTTCCATGACTCCCGCCATTCTCCTTCCGTTCAGATGATCAGTCATTTGCAGATCAGACACTGTATGGTAGCACGTAGTAAAAATGGGGATGTTCTCATGAAGGACAGAACCTGCAGATCTTTGATTCTACCCATAATTCTCTATCAAAGAGGCCTGCAAACAGTCATGTGCTGTGCTGTTCCACGACAATGAACCACACAAAAAAAAGAACATGTAGCTACAGTTCTGCTCCATGTTCCATGTTAAAATGTACGCACAGAAGCCAGCCAGGAAGGCTTCTTTATGCTGTCATTTCACAGACTGAACATTATGTACACTAGATCAAACATGTAAGTCACCACATATACATAGTGGCTGTACAATATTGGGCTTTCAGTGAAGCACTGTTAAACCACGGACCATACAACAATTCTCTAATGTGGTACAGCCTAAAGCCTTCATGATACTGATAAACAAAAGCATCAAAATACTAATATGCATATTATAGCGATATGAATTAAAAAAAAATGGAACTAGCAATCAGGAATACAGCAGAGACAACTGTGCTACACAGAAACTGTTTCCAGATGCGAGATGAGTAGAATTGTAATACTAGTACCTTGTTCTTTAAAACTGTGGCACACTATAGTACCCAGCGTATTCCCCGTACCCTTGTGCACTTTGCTTTCTGCAACTGTTACTACAGAGTATTTTTAATTTAGGAAATGTGACTTTTATTGTTACCTATTAACACCGAAACTCTCAGATGCATCATTCCAAATCTGCTCCTAAATCACTGTGCTCAGTGAATACATGGTAAGTCAAAGTGCACAACCGTTCTCCATCAGTAACTTCTAACAAACAGTTCAAATGAAATGGACCTGAACCAATAACTCTACAAATGTGACTTGAACTTAGATTTGTACAAAGCTGTGTTAACATCTGGACTTAAAATACACTCGTAACACTTAAAAGAACAGCAACAAAACCTTCTTCACTGTACCTCAATCCTTGGTGGTTCCTGTATTGTAGTAGATTCATTCTGAGGTTTCTCTACATCAGTGGGTGACTTTGTTTTTTTCTTCTTTTTCTTCTTTTTTTTCTTCTTTTCTGACCCTTCTTCAGGCTCAGTTTCACTAGCATCATTCTTTGTTTCTGACTGCTGAAAAATATCATGAGGCACAACCATTAGAAATTCATTTATTTCAACACCACCTACCAAAATAAATGCAAGTGACCATACTTCTACAACTAAAGGCTATCTTAATCCATCCAAGCTAGGACAGTAAGTGGGCAAGGAAAATTCAAGATGTCTTAGAAATTTAGAGCTACTGCAAAAACTCTTCATTTGAAGCATGTTGCAGTTATCAGAACATATCAGGACTACTGAGATTTCAATAGGAAATATCCACCCAAATAAGGCAAGAGTTCAGGTTTCATGTCTCATTCCAAGAGTCAGGAATTTGAAAAAAGTTCAGCCTAAAAGTAATGTATTCAAATCAGCTATTTTGGAAGTTCATCTTGCTAGAGTAGCATTGTCTTTCTGACATCTTGTTATTCTTTTCCACTACAAGAGAAGAAAAATTCTAGTAAGCACAAGCTAACTTTATATTACTTCTTAAAAGCTACATTAGAAGGAGACACTGTACAGAGCCTAGGAAAAAAATGGCAATGTCTCACATCAAGAGACACAATCGCACAGTCACAGAAATTAGTTTAGAGCAGACAATTCTCAAGCACCTTTGCTTCACTATCCTGCTTCCCTTTGCCTCTGGAAAGACCTTCAGATGCTGGTGACAACACAATTTTCTTTGGGGGCTGTGAAAGTACCATGGCCCAAGACACATGTGGCTGAGCAGAGCCATCTGCAGGTGTTTGAGGAAATGCTGTTGGGAAAAATGATGTACAAAGATATGTCAAAAACACTTCTCAAATATTCAAAAGGATCAGTAATGAGTTAATCAAGGACTACCAAATACAGCAGAGAGCTAGATTCCTTCTGAGGAAGGACTGAAATAAGGTACTCACTCACACATGTAATTTCCCCAGAAAGCTTTCTAGAATTGTAACTACTTCATATATTGTCTGGCACTATATACATACACTTAGCCCAATTAAATTATAATTGGAAATCTATACTGTGTCATACTAACACGTACAAATAATCCCATGCTCATTTACTAAGCTATTTTTCTTTAAAATTATGAACTTCTGCCATATTTATACGCAAAATTCCTTTAATATTTATCTCACGCAGTCACACAGCTTTCATGTACAAGGCCATATCAGTATTTTCTACTTTCTAAAAACTTCCGAGTTTTACAGACATACGTACTAGCTGAAAGACTTCCTAATGTGTCTCACTGTACAAGAGTTTCACCCACTACCACTCAGAGGTATCAATGTTTTGAAAGAACTCACAATTAATTTTGTAAAAATTCCTAACACACAGCAAATACAGAACAAAATCAAAATTTTTCTTGAAGAATGAGAAAAATTTTCACTGAACAATTAAATATCATAATGGGTTTACATGGCAAGGTTTTGGTAGCGTGGGGAGGCTGCAGGGCTGGCCTCTGTGAGAAGGTGGACGCTGCCAGCCCCAGCTGGCTCCAAAATAGATGCACTGCCAGACACAGCTGAGCCCATCCGAGATGCCAGTGGCACCTATGTGATAACATATTTAAGAAAGGGTAAAAAAACACTGTGGAGGATTTGTGAGAGGGAGGGGTAAGAAAAAAATGTGAGAGGAACAGCCCTGCAGACACCAAGGTTGGTGAAGAAGGAGGGGCAGGAGGTGCTGCAGGTACAGGAGCACAGATGCCCCTGCAGCCCCTGGAGAAGACCACGGTGGGGCAGGTCGCCGCCCCCCCCCCCACCCCCCCCGGCAGGCCTGCAGAGGAAGGAGCAGTAGAGAGGAGCTGTTATGAACTGACCACAACTCCCCATTCCCCTGTGCCACTCAGGGCAGGGAGCAGGTAGAAGAGTCTGGAACGAATGAGTGAAGACGAGGCTGGGAAGAAGAGAGAGTGGGGGGAAAGCTGTTTTAGTTTTGATTTTGTTTCTCACCATCCTACCCTATTTTTAACTGGCAAGAAATTAATCTTCACCAAGCCGAGTCTGCTTGCCCGTGATGCGCGACTGGCGAGCAATCTGCCTGTCCTTATCTTGACCCACGATTTTTTTTTTATCTTATCTTCTCCTCCTGTCCTGCTGAGTGGGGAGAGTGAGAGAGCAGCTGGGTAGGAGTCTAGCCGCCAGCCAAGGTCAACCCATCACAAACTGGTACTTTGTTCTGGAGGACAGGCACTGAGGATAGTGTTTGAGGAAAAAACATTATCAGGTAAGCTTAAAGTTTCTGGAATAACTTTATCTTTAGAGGGCTGTTCAAAGCACTTCAACAGATTAACCTGTCCTTCCCGAATCCTTAACTGAAGCCAGTGGGAAGGTAAGGACCAAACTGGCCAGACCGCTATGTTTTTGCATACACTCAGAAATCCAGTAAGAGGCACTTAGACAATTCAATGCATAATGCATGTGACACCTCCAAGACAGAGTCCTGCTGAATAGTACCTTTTTTCAACAATTCTGGATTCAAGTATTACAAATAGATTTAAATACTTACTTGAAACTAGCCATTGATTGTTTATGGCAATTAAAAAAAAAAAATTTAAAAATTCTGCATCCCCACAGCCAGACAACCAGTAAACAAAACAAAAAAGAGGATATTTCAGCATCAGTCCTTCACAGCTATCCTTCTTTAACAGACTTTACAGAAATAACATATGCCACAGAACAATTTATGTGCATACTAGACTGTAGGCTGCCAGCTTTTTAAAATAAATCTACTTATCAAGACTGATCAAATATTTACCTCATTCTTGAAAAAAATCTGGAAATTGCTCAGACTTCCAATAACCAATATGCATTACTTCCTCTCCTGTTAAACAACGTCAGAGGCAACTACAGCAACATTTGCCCCTGAGTATCAGTGAAACAACAGAGAAGAAACATAATTCCAGTTTTGATCTGCTGATGAAATCTATAAACCAGAATGAGCTCTAAGTGGTCATCTCACTTGAAAGAAACTGATACAGCTTTATTCGCCTTTTTTTTTTTCCTTCTGTAATGAGCTTGCTGTTTAATTCCTTTTTTACTTTACAGAGTAAAGTGAGTTCTCCTCAGAACACTTTAGTTCTCCACATTGATGAGATGCAAGCAGTTAAAATACAGGGAAATCATTTGGGTCTGGAGCACTTACCTCTACCATCAAATGAAGACGGAATTAAGCTGGCTACTGTTTCATCCAGAGTTTTTGATGAAGCTCTACTTTCTGCAGAAGTATCTTCCTGTAGAAAAGCAAGTCACGTAGCACAAAAGTAGGATTAAAATCACCGACCTAAACAGAGCTAAACATAAAAAACCCCACAAATTAAAAAATCCTCAACCTGTGCACAAATAAAGGTGCAGAGAATTTTGTAGCCTGACTCTTCTTGATGCTTTTCTTAGCGGAACCATCATTTCGACGCTATAGCATTACAAAATATAAGCAGATGTCTCTCCACTTGCTGTACAAGCAAGATGATGCCTTCTTATATTTTCTGAAAGCATCCAAACAATGATTGTAAGAATGAATTAAAAAAAGTTTTTATGTTCTAAGAACATCAAAAACAAGTCCATCATCAAACTCAAACTAGCAATGAAAACGAAAACTCAAGTGACAGCAGAAAGGTCTTTTTTCTATCACAGGCAGTTTTCCACTCAGAGACACTGAAAATATTATGCTGTTTGCATCCTTCAAAATTATTTATCTTTAATCACTGTTGAAAACTTTGATTCAATATATGTGACATGCTGCTGAATGTGTCCGTATTGTATTTACTAACAAATAAGGAAGCAAGGAAATCAGGAAGAAGAACAAAGTTAAATGCTTACATCTTAACAATATTTTTTCTACCTTCTGGAATTCAGTTTTTTATTTTTGTCCTTTAGCACAGAGAAATATAGCACAATAATCCAGAGTTTTGTGATTTTGTTTTTGTTGGGTTTTTTTTAATCCGTTAAAGCTACTGGACAAGTGACTGCTTACCTATTATTTCCAGGCAACAGAGATAACCAGAAGCTGTTAAGAAACATCAGGAACATACATGCTGCGTAATAGGCAAGCTAGAAGTATAGGCCATAGCAGTACCAATCTAAATTCCAACAGTACTTGGCTTTCCCCTATCTACTAGCAGCACAGACAAGGAAAGACTAACGAGACTAGGTAAAAGACAGCAAGTACTGAGACCACCATCTACAAGAAGAACTGTAAAACCTCTAGCTCTGAAACTCCTTGTTTGCAAGGTACTTAAACAGGTCTTACACTACCATACTGAATGCAAAATACTTCTCATATGTGCTCGAATTTTAGACTTATTTTTGTGAGTTCTGCAACATGAAAGCATCAGCTAACCTCTGTGTTCAACAGAAGAGACATATGTGGTTCACTAAGGCACATAATGTTACTTTCCGATGAACATATTGGTCCACTTTTGTGCTGTACATTCAATACCTCGCTGCTTCCCAAACTCTGTGACTTTCGGAAATCCAGAATGGTAGCTTCAAACGCAGGTACAGGAAGAGAATCTAGTTTTGGAGTTTGGGTTGACTTCTTATTTGTAGTTTTACTGAACCTGTCTAAAATAAAACATGTAAAGTCCAAATAATTAAACTTGCTTGTGATAATTTCTAGGCATGTTTCATAGTATAGTATGCTAATTTACAGAAGAACTATTGCTACACATAGCTCCTATTAAAAAAAAACACCTAAAAATTATAACCAACATGCATACACAACACGGACTCAACAAGCAACTGTAAATTCAGATGCTCGTTCAGGGAATTTTTCATATCTGTTTACATTAATTTGTTCAATCAGCAAATATATTTAAGTCACCATCTCTTGTCAAAAAGTCACACAGGAAAGAAATCCTGTTCCTTAATTATTCTAGATTTAGAAATGTGCTCACAAACTAGGAGGCTATAGCACAGTCAACCATTTTATATCTATCTGATATATGTCTAAGCAAACAGCACATTTGTACCTGGCTTCACGGAACCTCTGCTGCCTGTGGAGGTCTGGAACGAAGACCTGTTCACAATTCTGACAGAAGAGTCATCTCCATCATGCCTTTTCTTGTCTGATTTTTTCTCACCCTCTTTTGATCTCCTCTGCTGCAAGTATTTGTGATATATTTAGTTTACTTGACTTGAACTTTGTAAAGTCATCTAGTTTGCCTTAACTTTAGCTACAGTTATTTACCTCTGCATCTGGAATTTGACCATTAAGCTAACACAACATAAATAGTATACCATAACCAACCAATAAAAACAGGAACAGCCAGTTAGAGATTTGTTATTCAGTTTTATCTACCTTGTTACCTGTGCCATTTTTCACACATATTATAGCTCAAGCAAGAGGGATTATTATTCCATTTGTCTCTAGACAACTGTACTTTTAACATCTCATTAATCAGGGCATTTCCAAAAGCTTACAATTGTTTGGTCTTAAATTACCCAGTCTGATTTTCTAAAACTACTACTGTTTCTTCTACAACAGGGCTGAAGCCTTAAAAGCATTCCAATCTTTTGACTAAACTACTTATTATGAGCAAAACTCTGCAAGACTGACATCACAACATCCAGAACACTTGGAGCAGACAGAAAGCAATCAGGAAAAAGATACACCTGCATAATCTCAGTAAAGGAAACACATTCACTTATACTGTCAAATCCTGAAAGCCTTGTGATTCTTCCAGGCAATGGTTCGGCAGAGCTAGGCTCAGCAATCAGCATGGCAGGCAAGGAACAAGCACTGGCCTTGCGTCTAAGTAAAGCATACTGTATCAACCTAGATGAGTGGCTCCAACTCCTTCTAATTGCAGGATGCTGGATTAAATCTGAAGTACATCTGGTAGCAATACTGTTTTCTTGGGTGGGAGGACAAGGCATTTCCTGACCGCCAAAGCTAGTGGTTAAAGCTTTCAGAGATTTGATCAAACTAATGCAAAGCTGCAAAGATCAACCATTTCTCTTCAAGTTCACAAAAAAATACAAGCTCACAAAAAAATAAATGACAGAGAACAACGACAAAAAGACTGTCAAACAGTACACAGCTCAGCCCAAGCCTCTGCAAACTCACAGAACTCCTCCCAGAAGCTAAACTAAGTTTCTTCCTATTACATCACCTGTGCTAACGCTGAGCTGATCATCTCCCCAGTCAACTTCTGTGTTTAGTTTTGCTCCCAGCAAGGAACTTACTAATTTTAGGTCTCTTGCCTTTGTATCTTATGTCTAGTGACACACACTCAGGACCTAGTGTCACAACTTCCTCCGCAGAGGCTTGACCACAGTGAAGTTACCAGGTCTCTGCCTAGGGAATCAGGTCCACCAGAAGGATGTGACTGGAGAACAGATTACTTGAACTTGCTGGAAACAACAACAGCCTTACAAATCCAAGAGACACAATGTCTAACCACAGAGGGAAATGGATTAATAATACATCTGAATTTTTTCCCTGATTTTCATATTTTGAGGAGTTTGTCTATTTTTCGTTCAAAAACATTATCCAGGTTTCAGGAAATATACCCCCAAACAGGCACAGACAAAGAATGACAGATGTTTACCAAACGTGTTTTACTTCTGATTAAAAGAGAACATTTCTAACATGAACCTTTCTTCCTTCTCCACACCAAGCCAAGTTCTTACTCTCTTGTGAATTGTTTTCTGCCCATAGCAGGTCTTGGAAATCTTTCAGCAACAGCTGTGGTCTCATCACTTATCAGCCATATAGCTGGCTATAGCCACCACGTCTCTCTCAACTCAGGTTCATGCAAGCTGCCACTGAGCACAAAAAAGTCTCTTACCTCCCCTCAAGCCCAAAAAGTGAACAAAGGAAAGCACAGTTCAGAAATGAATGGTCTTTTTTTTCTCCCAAATGCTGCCTTCTGAGGAAGAACTAAATTCCCCTCATGTTCTAAAAAGACTGCTTGAAAAATTGTATCAATTTGAACTGCAGAATTCCACTAATATTTAAAGTTGGGCACATTACTTCCATCCTCTTTAAATGCCATACATTATCACTACAAGAACACAGAGTGATTATTCACTTTAAAAAATGAACCAAACATTTAGAAAGATTGATTTAAAATAAGAATTTAATTTTAATTTTTCAAAAACATGTATTTGCTCACCTTTGAAAGATTCTTACTTTCTTGTCTGATTGGATACGTTTGCTCAGCAGATTCACTGACTGTTCCTGAACCATTATAAAGTGTTGAGTTGTTAGAGTGATATTGTGAGGCAGCTAATGGATATGCATTTGAAACATCAGGTGGGTAAGAGCAGCTGGAGTATTCACGGAAGGCAGGATCTCCCAGAACACTACCCGATGGACATTGAGACAGAGATGAGTAGTCACCCCAGGGCAAATCTTCAGCATACATTTCTTGCCTAGATAAACATATCATTCCTTAGCTGAAGGATTTGTTTAACAGGAAAGCTATAATTCAGAAGAAAACCATTCATTGTTACTTTAGTCAAGTATTTACTCACCGCTACAAATTGCTTTAAAAATAATTGTTTTGTTTTTGGAATACAGGGGGTTTAGCAAGCATTTTAAAACACAGACTTTATCCGTTTCCAAGTTTCAAAGCCAGTCTGCTTTGCAGTTATAGTCCTCATTTCTGTTTAAGCTTATCAAGATTCTTTGTGCTTATTTTCAGTATACTTTTTCTTGTGAAACAAACCAAAAACAGAGTATGACTACATTACATGCACTACATACCCGACTGCAAAAATACAAACACTAAAGAGTAAAACTTGTCTTAAAATACCGTAACAAAGCAGGAGTATAGCATCTTATGGGGTATAAGACACGTATGAAATACAGTACAGAATTACAAGATAATCATTAACCGACCTGCATTTAACCACCGGTTTATGAAAACGCATGTCTGAGACATGCCTTTTTCCTTCCTATGTATATCCAAAAGTTCCCTTCCAATTTCCTCCTGCACTTTGTACAGAAACTACATGCTGAGATCCAAATTTGATTAGGGAGAAACTGAATTTCAGCTTGTCGCATTTAGTTTTTAAAGCTGCTCACCATGAAGTGGCCAACCTCTGAATCTTGGTTAGATAATGAAAAACAGAGAAACTTCCTGATCAGAGCAAGAGACTTCAGACAACACATTTCTCACTGCCTGCTGCAATTCTGATAGACTGTAGTAAAAAAACCACTTACATCTTAGTTTGCACGGAGAGGAAAAGTAACAAAGGAGAGTCAAAAAAATAACTATGGATCAGTATCAACAAAGCAAAACATTAATCTGAATATTGCTGCTGTCTGCTGGGTTCTATTTAATGTTAACTGATTTAACATTAATGATGTGGTTTTTTTCTAGTGCAGTGATCAGGTCATACTCACCTCACTGTTAAATTTGTATTACAAATCAAAACGGGTTGAAAATACTGAGATTTCCTACAGGATAACATGAAGGTCTACAATGAATGTGTTCACTAAGGCTCTAACTGAACTTGTTAGGATGCTCAAAACTTCACAGTAATTGCAAAATTAATCCAATGCTTAAGAGTTCTGCGAAGCTGGGAAGCAAATAAAGAACTACGTAACATCACAAGATTCTTACAATACTTGATTATTTCCTATCCTACTATGTAGGTTTTTACCCATCTTGCTCTGCGGTTAACATTACTTTTATAAGTCTACCATGAATGCCTTTTTTTTTTCAGGTCTTCTTAGGAAAAAAAAATTAATTTAGAAACCTGTAGCATTCTTACTAAAACTGCCTTTCTCGGGATGCACAGGCTGTGGAAAGGAGATCTAGGAGGAGCCCCAAACATTATTTAAATGTTTTACAGCATGAGAAACCTTCTTGGAGGATCCTCCTCTTCCTTTTATATGACTGTATTTACCCCAGCCTCATCATAACACAACTGTTCTTTCACCCAAGGACTGGATCCAGCTGCTTCCAAAGCACAAATGAGCCAGATCAATCATTACAGACAAACAAATCCTCCTTAATGCTCTGTAAC
Organism: Opisthocomus hoazin; assembly: GCF_030867145.1. Taxonomy (NCBI): domain Eukaryota; kingdom Metazoa; phylum Chordata; class Aves; order Opisthocomiformes; family Opisthocomidae; genus Opisthocomus; species Opisthocomus hoazin. The sequence continues at coordinate 44,824,055 of NC_134454.1, forward strand.
AATACACGCCCTTGGGAGCAAAAGACAAGGTACTAGACATATGCGCAAAGAACATAAAGGCAAAAACCTAAATGATTAAGACAATGCACAAGCACTTCCACAATTAAAATATTAATGTATAAGAGCTTTGACTTCGTAAGAGTATTCAGTGTCCGAAACCGGAAGGTTAAAATCCCCCAAGAAATATGATTCAGAAAATATACATACTTATCCAAAGATGGTTCCTGAACAAATGGGTAGCATGTAGTTAAGTATCTAGGAAAGACACATGCTTCTGAGGGTTCTGACCATGCCACAGTTACCGCTGCGTGTTTTGGAACAAATGGTTTGACCTCTGCTGACAACTTCATGCCCTGAGAAACAAAACGTTTTTTGGCTACATGCATTTGGAGATTAACGTTATAAGTGAAAAATACTTATCCTTGTGAACTTAACTGTCATAGGAAAGCATTAGTTTGCTCTCATCTAACAAAACAATAAAGTTCACCGAAAGGAAATGGAGGAAGGAGAAACAAAATCAAGGAATTTGAAGAGAAATGTGAGCTCTGGGAATTTGTTTCCTTTAATATCCACATTTATCATGAAATACTCAAAAAGGTCTGTTACATAAAGGACAGAGGCTTGTTTAACACAAGATGCCATAAACACTAATACGCAAATTCTAACTTTAGATTTGAACAATGTATGCTAAAACTCGTAACAGGTACTAGCACTACTGTAAAATCAAACACTGGAAGTATGTAATAATGGCTTTCTGTACACCTGTATGTTAAGGTAGTCTGTCTGAAATAAATACTTAACTACACAGCCTTCACATTTCTGGCACAAGACAAACCTATTGAGATGAATTTTACATTTATTCTGAATTACGATCGACTTAAACTGGGTACGTACAGATGGAAGGACACTGAAATGAGACTCAAAAGTATTTATTGCCATCACAGTGTTACACAGTGCTTCTCACCCTAATGCATGCCACAAGTTATTCCTTTAGTTGATTGTGTATTTTGGGGTAACCGACACACTACATGAAAACTAGTGATTGTTTTTCACTTGTCAAAGCCAATTTCAAAAACTGAGTAATACACCAGGCTTTTAAAAATATCCGAATGGTAATTTCAGCGCTGGAGCATACAAACCGGATTCCTCCCTGTATCCTCCAGTGGCTCAGCAGCCACTTGTTTCACGAGCATTTCAAAAGCTCTGACAGCCTAAAGCAAATTACAGGTAACCGCAGACTCCTCCACCTCCCAATTCGCCAGGCAGATCCAAATGTAACGATGAACACCCAACATAACAGTGGCAAAGCATGAAATTTGCACAGTTAAGTACACTAACAGATATGAAAAACACAAGCCTGGGAAGTAATTAAAGCAAAGCACTACCAAACAATCATTCAGACTACATTATTCACTGAAGCTGCGGTGTATGACGGGAAGTGACCACAGGCTAACCAACAAGAAGAGAAGGCTCCGGGGTGACCTTCTGGCAGCCTTCCAGTACCTGAAGGGGGCCTGCAGGAAGGATGGAGAGGGACTTTTCACAAGGGTGTGTAGTGATAGGACAAGGGGGAATGGCTGTAAACTAAAAGAGGGCGGATTTAGATTCGATATTAGGAAGGAATTCTTCACCTTGAGGGTGGTGAAACACTGGAACAGGTTGCCCAGAGAAGCTGTGGCTGCCCGCTCCCTGGCAGTGTTCAAGGCCAGGCTGGACAAAGCTCTGAGCAAGCTGGTCTAGTGGAAGGGGTCCCTGCTCATGGCAGGGGGGTTGGAACCAGATGATCTTTAAGGTCCCTTCCAACCCAAACCATTCTGTGATTCTATGACCCCCGAGCCTAGCCAGAAACCGAGCCCAGGCGCAGAGCAAGGCCGCGGCCGCCGGTCAGTGCCCACCCTTAGCGCGGCAGGGACGGGCCCCGGGCCTCACAACAGACCCTCCGCGCTCCGACCGAGAGGCGGGCCTCACCCTCCAGCTCCGGGGTTCCCCTTCACAAGAGATGGGGGAGCCACCGCCCGCCCGCCCGCCCGCCCCGTTTGGGCGTTCCAGGCCGCGGGCAGGCGGAGCGCTAGGCCCGCCAGGGCCAGCCCGGGCGAGGGGAAGGCAGCTCGCCGCGGGGCACAGGCGGGCCGCGGTGGAGAAGGCGGCTCCGCACCGCCGTTACGCATCAGGCCGGGAGCGAGCGGGGAACTGGGAGCCGCCGCCGCTGCCGCCCTTACCTCGGAGCCCGGCCACCTCTCCGCGGACATGGCGCGGGCGGGCGGCCGGCCCGCTGCCCTTCCGCCCCGCGCTGGGCGCAGCGGCGCGCCGCGATGACGCCAGCGCCGAGAGGCGGTGCGGCGGCCGGGGGGAGGGGCCGGGCGGCAGCAGGGGGTGGTGTCGGGAGCGGCTGCCGCTGGCGTTGTTCGCCCTGCGAGCCACGCAAGGCTGCGGTGCTCGCCCGCACTGGAGGTGAACCAGGCACAGCCACTGGTACCGTGCGGAGTTCTGCGAGCACCAAACACGCTGGAGCACCTCGTCGGAAGCCCGGTCGCACGGCAGCGACTGCGGGGTGCCCAGGTGCCACAGCGGCCATTTTGATGCAGTTTGTCTGCTGCCGGGTCGGGTCCATCCAGCAGCTCGCCTTTGCGGGCACGCAGCTTCCTAGAACGGGGCCCGTCAGAGTTTCACTGTACGAGCCCTGGTCTTTGTACGGTGAGGAAACCAGTGAGTTCGTACTGTCCTACAGCGAGCCGCTGCCGCTGTCAGACGGAAAGCACTCGTGTTTGCTTTGACAACGCTTCTAAACCCCTGCTGCCTACACAGAGGACAGGCTAGCTTCCCAGAAAACACAGGACGCGAGGCAGGAAGTGTCGGCTAAAACCCCAGACTAAAAAGTTTGCAGCAGAAGGATAAACTGGTACTGCCAAAATATGCAAGCATAAAGATGTCTCTATGAAATATTAAATACCACTTAACACCTTAAGACAGGTTTGTACTAACTCATCACGAAATACCCTGCGTTGGAAGGGACCCACAAGGATCAAGTCCACTGCTGATTCCACACAGGGCAAGATCAGAGTAAAACCCTATCTCCAACAGCGTTGTCCAAACACTGCTGGAACTCCAGCAGGCTTGAGGCCATGACCACTTCCCCCGGGAACTTGTTTCAGTGCTCAACCATCCTCCTGGTGAAAAACTTCTTCCTGATAACCAATCTGAACTTCCCCTGACACAGCATTAAGCCATACCTTTACGTCCTTGTTGTGAATGAGTGGTTAGGTTGCCTAAAGCATCACCATCAAAGGTGCTTGCAAGAAATTATTTTAATGGAAATTTATAAAATATTATTTAACAAAGTTCATTGGCAAGGTTCACTCGGTTACTTATTAAATGAATGGAATACGAAATTGAGATAGAATTAAAATAAAATGATTTATGCAGAGACTGAAGAAAGTTAGAAGGGATAAGGGAGACCCTAACCCGTTGAGCCACAAGGCTCGGAATGGACCCGCTGGCTTTCTCAGCTCCTTCTCAGAGAGGAGCTTAGGTGCGGCTGGATCCAGACTTCACCCTAGACTGCAGCAGTTTATGTTTAAAGCATATGTCTGGCAGCAGTTTAAGGTTGGTTCACAGTTGGAGAGAGAGAATCACAGAACTTCAGAGTTCAAGGGCTCCAAGAGGCATCCCACTCAGAGGGAGACACTGGGTGCAGCCCGCAGTGGTCCAGAAGAGCTCAGAATCAGAATCACAGAATCACAGAATAGTAGGGGTTGGAAGGGACCTCTGTGGGTCATCTAGTCCAACCCCCCTGCCGAAGCAGGGTCACCTACAGCAGGCTGCACAGGACCTTGTCCAGGCAGGTCTTGAACATCTCCAGAGAAGGAGACTCCACAACCTCCCTGGGCAGCCTGTTCCAGTGCTCTGTCACCCTCAGAGGGAAGAAGTTCTTCCTCATGTTCAGACAGAACTTCCTGTGCCTCAGTTTGTGCCCGTTGCCCCTTGTCCTGTCGCTGGGCACCACTGAAAAGAGCTTGGCCCCATCCTCCTGACACCCACCCTTCGGATATTTGTAAGCATATATTAGGTCCCCTCGCAGCCTTCTCTTCTTCAGGCTGAACAAGCCCAGCTCCCTCAGCCTCTCCTCATAGGAGAGATGTTCCAGTCCACTCACCATCCTCGTCGCCCTCCGCTGGACTCTCCAGTAGCTCCTCACCTTTCTTGAACTGGGGAGCCCAGAACTGGACAGAGTACTCCAGATGGGGCCTCACTAGGAGAGTGTAGAGGGGAAGAAGAACCTCCCTCGACCTGCTGGCCACACTCTTCTTGATGCACCCCAGGATCCCGTTAGCTTTCTTGGCAGCCAGGGCACACTGCTGGCTCATGGTTAACCTGTCGTCCACCAGGACCCCCAGGTCCCTCTCCGCAGAGCTGCTCTCCAGCAGGTCCACCCCAAGACTGTACTGGTGCAAGGGGTTGTTCCTCCCCAGGTGCAGGACCCTGCGTTTGCCTTTGTTGAACCTCATCAGGTTCCTAAAAAGGCTCAAAGGGCCTCACTCAGGGGCTGTTTATAGGGTTGAAAGATGATTGACTGTGGCCAGTAAATTTCATCCCAGACACAATCTGAGTTGGTAATCACTGGAATTCTCAAAATTCCAGTACCACTTGTACCAGTCCACCAGAGTTACAGTCCAGGTAGGATATGCTCCAAGGCTGTCAGCAGGTGACTGATTATTCCCACTCTCATTCCCCACCTTAGCCAGGCAACCAGAGCTCCTGGTGCCATTCCCCCCTCAGCCTTGCAAGCGTTCCTGGTATGGTCAGGGGACGATTAACCACCAAACTCATTGTGCAGAGGCAAACACTTGATGGGGATTCCTGAGATAGTAAAGCAGTTCAGGAGACGTGAGGGGAGCTGTACCACCGCATCACACCCCATGACTAACATCAATCTCTCTCTTCACAGAGTGGCAGTGTGGTCGCCGCTTGCTGCTGTGCCTACAAACAGAGTAATACTATATTCCAGTTACACTTTGATGGAAAATTTGGTTGGTCTGTAGAATTATTACAATTTGCTAAATATGATTAAGCAACCTTATACATGCAAGAAGGATTTTGTAGTCATGTTACTTGTCGAGCTATCTTCCACACCCTAGCATATAGGCAAATGTTTAACAACAGAGATAATATAACAAGAGTCAACAGAACCACGGTGGGTTGTAGCATCTGATTCAGTATTTCAGTCTCTGTTGGAGACCACCCGAACAAAGTATCCCACCGGTGATGTTCCCCATCTTTCTTCACTCTTTTGAGGACATGGTGTATCTTCTCTGTAGCATGATGGATGGTGATCAGATTTCTTTGTCCGTTGTTCAGGATTTGCTTCAGCAAGTGATTCAGGTCATCACGCTGCAACAGTTCTTTCACCAATGAGAGGTTCATCCCAATAGGGGTATGATATGATATGATATGATACGATACGATACGATACGATATGATATGATATGATGCATAGTTGGATTGTAGCAATTGATGGGTTGTGACAGGAGCTGAATAGTTGAAATTGCATCCTGAAATTTTGATACTATTACAAATACGGGTATTGGAGAGACTATGTATATCTACAGTGGTGTTGTTTATAGATATAAAATTACAAAGGGTTCTCATGCAAATACATCCATTTCTAATATACATGAGTGTGGTTTCAGGCGTTTCATTAGGGTGTATTTCAAAGTGATAAATATTTTGTTCAGTGTCAAGACAAATGTCTTGAGCCTTAATGGTATTACTTACACAAATAAATCCCTGTTGTTCCTGCACAATGCATGCATCAACATAGACAGTTTGCCACTTATTCCCCTTTTTTTGGGCCCATACTCTGTGTTCTAATGGACAGAGTATGGTTGCATGATGATTTAATCCCAACACAATAACTTGGTGTATATATAGTGTATATCGAAGCATTGCTTATTGTCCAAACAAACGCTGTGGCTTTGCTGTTAGTGGGATTGTAGGTGAGACTAACTAGTTGCCACCAGGACTGGAATTCCCTTTCAAATTTGGTTGCATTATTCCAAATTATCTTTCAAATTTCAGCGCAGAAGGTGCCTTCTTCACCTTCTCTTACAGTTGCTGCCACAGTTGATTGTACCCACAGGTGAGCTTAAATATGTCTAAGAGCAAGAGAAACATTAATTTGGGTTGCACCTAGTGCATTTACAATTGATTGATTGTCCTTTTCACTGATTCTTTCCCACTGGGGTAGTATATTAGATAAGAGCTGTTGATCAGTTCCCAATGCTGACAGAGAATATTGTAATGGTTGGTTTAATTTGTATAAATTACTTGTTGCTGAGCTTATTCTGTTTGATAGAACTTCAGCATCTATGCCATTTAGCACTCCTAATCCAGTTGCTAAGACACCAGTCACATCTTACCTTGATCGTTCTAGAGAGGTGAAGGTTCGTCCATGTAGCTGTGCTAACCATTCTGTATAAGATGTATCCAGGAATGGTGAGCAGGTCAGTTTAATTGCAGAAATATTAACCTGCATTGACAATTCCACTTGTCTGAGAGACCATGAGGGGTTACACTTGCTGTTGTCCTGTGCTTTTAATAATGGAGGGACCAGTGTTATAAATGTGAGGAGACAGTTCGATAGGAGGCTGAGTTGGTGAATATAATCATTCAATACCACTTTTGAATTGAAAACCTCAGATGGAGTGAGAGTTGGGATCTGTCCAAAGGCACATTATGAGTGTCGGATGTGGTATAGTGAACATATACCAGCTTTCATTTTAGAAAGGACAGGTATGTATGTATTGTTTTCCCTCAACATAATGTGTAACAATGTGTAAATCTGCTATCATGCATTCAGTGTGATTTTCAATTCAACATCCTACTAAGACAGTGTCTCCTTCAGTTCCCTTTAAAGATGGAATTGGTGGGTCTTCATTGTCATCTTTAATATTCCATTCTTGGCTACAAAAAGTTATGTTATGTTATTGTGTAGTACTATTGTAGATAAATTTTGATCAGGTATAGGTACGTCAAGAAGCATGTACACATCATTCCATGGCTGCCCCGTTGTACACAAGTTCCACATTTTTTGTTCAGTAATCATAAAATCAAACAATAGTTCTATACCATGTTTCCCCCAGAGGCAGAATGGAAGTACAGGTTATGTAAAAGTGAAATTGTACTAACAATCTGTTTCTGGTATATTAGAAGCAGATTTCCCATTGTTTCCTGTTTTGGAAAAATTGGTGTAATATGTTTTAATTTCCATGGGTTTTCCGTGGGTAGATCCATTGACTGCCCAACACCCTATTTTTACCTCTTTCCCCAGTGTGGCCTGGAGTGATAAAATGTGATGAATGTTAGTGTTATTGTACGATATTCCAATTCCTTTGTTCAGCATTTCCCATATCCATTCCTGCTTTAGATATGCCTCATCTCCGTGCATAACTAAAGTAGCAAGGTTCAGATTTTTTTTATCATTTGATGGGATCCCAGCACTTCCAGTATGATTTACTAGGGCATGGTCCCAAGGGTCTTGTGCATGAGCTGTCCACGGATTTTGTGGCTGCACTGGAAGGATTGTGCTTATCCCAATTAAGAGGAAAAAAAAGGCTCAACTGGGGACACACTGCTGTCGTCATTGTTGCATCGGTGTAGAGTCATTTTCTCCTGTAAAAAAAAAAAAAAAAAAAAAGTTTTGGTGGGGAAGGCCAAACAAGTTACCCCTTTATGATGCAGGATAAATCCACCTAGTAGTTACTTTGTGTTTTGCACCACTACTATCAGTAGCTTCCCAAGCAAGTGGGCCAAGAGGTTTAATTAGAGTTACAAGCACATTTCCAATCTGTGGTAAATTAACTGTGACATGTTGTCCTGGTTGTAATGTTAGTGAACATTTTCTTTTGTTGGAAGGGGGAGAACAAAGCTCGGCTTTTGCAGAGAATGCTTGGCTTACAGGACTCCCAGCAGGTCCACGCCAGTTATTCAGCTGGTGAAGTGTTTTGGGAAGTCGAGTGTCCCACTGTACCTCGGGTGGTTTAAGGCTTTTTTTCAATAAGCCATTGGCTCTTTCTGCCATCCCATTTGATTGAGGATAATAGGGGATATGAAACACCCATTCAGTTTCTTCCCACTTTGCCCATTCTTGCACTTTTTTACATGTAAAATGTGAGAGTAGTCACTCCAGATGACATCAGGAGTAGGCAGGCTTGAGAGCGAAGATGATAGCCCTCATATCGTTTTTCATCCATCGGCTTTCTGACACCCAGTCTCCGTAAGCAAGCCACAGACTACTTCTGCTCCTGCAAGGATATATCCATATCCTGCAGAGGATTTAAATGGCCTGATATGATCAGTTGGCCACATAGACCACAAAATTTTCCCTTGATTGATATGTAGAGGTGCTGCTTTAGCAGGGTGATTCATTTGCAATTTCAATTTACATAGGGGACATTCTGTAAGAACAGTTTCACAAGTTTTTCTGCTTAAAGGCCAACCTCGACTTTGCAATGAAAAGTTCTTCTTGGCCTGTGTGACCTGATTGCTGATCTAACCACTCCTCCTCAGGGTCTAGCGTATTCTGTTTTCATTTCCCTAATTCTGGCTAAGCCATCTACTTGTTGGTTCCAATTTCTGGCTTGTGTGTTGTCTTTGGCATGTGCCTTTACCCATGCCATACTAAATGGTGTTTTTTCTACCTGTGTGTAGCAATAGTTGCTAATCTTCAGTTCTCCAAACTGGGGATCTATTTATTTCCCAATTTAAGACCTCCCATTGACTGAGCCATTGGGTGGCACCTGCCCATAGGGAATAGGAATTGACATAGGCAGCTTTTGCTTGATTTTGTGCTGCTAGAACAACTGCTTTTAATTCTCCTACTTGTGCACTGTGTTGCCCTCTTCTGTTGTTTACTGGTGTTAATTTCTGATGTGGCAGCGCTGGATCGCCACTGGCCATTTATTCTTTTTGCTGAGGCAACACTAAGCCAGGTGACCTCAGTTGGTGTTTCCTTAGTGAAGAGAGGTGCACTGAGGACTGGTGAAGGTTTAAATGACTGTTTTGGTGCTAGTGGATCTGCATTTATAGGCACGTGAAATTTGGAGATTTTTTGTGTGTCCCTCAGTCAATTGCATTTTATCTGCTGCTCCCACCAGGTAGGCATACCATTTCCAGGTGGTGGGTTTCTGTGCAATTCCTTCAGGAGGAGTAGTTCCTTTTAGCACTGTTTCTAATAAATTAAATGGTTCTCTTGCTTGAACTGGTTGCTCCTGACGTATTTTGCCAACTTGCTTACCTGCTTGAACAAAGGATAAAAGTATCTCTTCCCATTCAGAGTATCTTTGCTCTGTTTCTTTAAATGTGGTTGAACTGAAGAACAGTGGTCTCTCTGGTCCGTCCAGGACAGTTTGAAATAAATTACAGCAGTAAGTATCATGTTCCGCAAAACCCCATTCCACTATAACAGGGTCACGGGAGTGTATGGTCCCAGTGATTCATATGTTTTTAATTCTGGTATTAGGGTCATGACCACCTCCTTATGCCCCAAATGCCATTTCCATGTTTTTCCCATCTGTAAAAGTGAGTACAGTGGATAAGCAATTACAGAAAATCCAGGTACATGTTTTCTCCAATATCCTACGGTACTCATAAGTTGTTGGAATTCTTTTCTAGATTGGGGCATTTGTAATTGTTCTGTTTTACTTAAGGTGTCCAGTGGAATTGCTGCACTACCTGCAATCCACCAAGTACCTAAAAATTTTACCTCTTTGCTTGGTTCTTAATGTTTTTCAGGTGGAACTTCAACTTCTGCATTGTGTAATTCTTGCCACACTGCTTCCCCCACCTTTTCAGGGGGAGTCATTCTGATTAGAATGTCAGATATATATTAGTATGGTTTTACATCTGGAGGGAGTGAGATTGTCTGTAAAAGTTCAGCAAATGCAGCATGAGCAGTTGTAGGTGAGTGTTTATAACCCTGTGGAAGTCTATTAAAGGTACACTGTACACCTTTCAAGTAACTTCAAATTTCTCTTTATCCTTTCCATGTAAGGGGACCATAGAGAACATACCCTTTACATCTAATGTCACCATCCGGGGGCTTGCAGCTGCTTGCAAAGTAGCTGTTAAGTTTGTAATGTTTGGTACAGCGGCTGTTAGTGGAGCTGTATTACCATTTAGGCACCAATAATCAACAGTTAAACACCACCTCCTATCTGGTTTTTGGACCGGTGCAGCCTGCTGTAGGTGACCCTGCTTCGGCAGGAGGGTTGGACTAGATGACCCACAGAGGTCCCTTCCAACCCCTACTGTTCTGTGATTCTGTGATTCTGTGAGTGGGTTCTGGAAATAATCTGTCGCTTTTTCCAAATCAGCTATCACTTGAGAAATTCCAGCCCATGCTGCAGCAGAAACTGGATACTGTGGGGCATTGGTAATCTTTGAATCACGAGTGCGGGAGCTGTGTGGGGCACACATGCTGTAGCTTCCCAATTTTTTTTTTAGGGTTAGCATTGATATCTGATCCAAAAGACCACACACTGCTGTCCGACAAACACCAGGCTCATCCATTTATAACATCAAATCCCAAAATATTTTCGTTGTGATCTTTAACTGCAAAGCGAGTAGATGACATGCGTTTCTTGCCAGGGAGCCATAAATTAACTTTTACAGTTTGGGAAATAGCACTTGCTCAGTTTACACCAGTAATTTTAACTCTCTGCCATCTGTGTCGTGTACCCAGCTTCTCACCCTTTTGTTATGTCAGTACTGAAATGTGTGACCCCATACCTATGAGAAATTTTGCTAATTGTTATCAAGGTCTGACTGGGATTAAAATATATGGGCCATTATGATGTATCCATTGAGAAGATTCCACTTGCCAGACAGACCCAATTGTCATCCAGACACAATTTGTTTTTTGAACCAGGCGGGAAAAGATTTATTTGAGTCCTAGCCACCTGTAGTTGCTTTTCCACAGCTTCCCAGTCACTCCAATTATCACAAGCCCATTCATCTGAGAATGCTGGAAGTGGACTTATTCCATTCCTTTATAAGCAATCAGTGACACTACTTGCCATCCTGCTGACTACGCCAATTTGTCACGAATGAGTGGTTAGGTGACTTAAAGAATCACCATCAAAGGTGCTTGCAAGAAATTATTTTAATAAGAATTTATAAAATGTGATTTAACAAAGTTTGTTGGCAAGGTTCACTCTGCTACTTATCAAATCAATGAAATACAAAATCGAGGTAGGATTAAAATAATATGATTTATGCAGAGACTGAAGAAAGTTAGAAGGGACAAGGGAGACCCTCCTCTTGAGCCACAAGGTTCAGAACGGCCCCCCTGGCTTTCTCAGCTCCTTCTCAGAGAGGAGCCTAGGTGTGGCTGGATCCAGACCTGGCCTTAGACTGTAGCAGTTTATGTCTAAAGGATATGTCTGGCAGCAATTTAAGGTTTGTTCAGTTAGAGAATCACAGAAATTCAGCAGTAATTAATCATTGGTTAACTCAGTATTTAAAGTGATTAAAAAGAATTTGCAACAGTCACAGTAAGAGGATATTATGATTTGAATCAATTCACACACATGCCCGCAAACAATATGCCCAGATGAAGGTACCTGTTAAAAATCCCCAAGTTCAGTGGAATACTCACTTCAGCTGATTTTCATCAACAGGCGAAAGTGAAGCCTCAAGGAGTGAGGGATCCCTGTAGTTCAGCCCAGGTAACCTCAAACTTTAGTCTGAAGTGCTCTGAAAGGCGTCCCACTCTTCCCTACCCAGATACTGGGCACAGCCTGCAGCGGTCCAGCAGAGCTCAAAGGACCTCTCTGGGCACCGCTGTTTATAGGGTTGCAAGATGACTATAGTCAGTGAATTTCCATCCTGGCCACAATCTGGACTGGTAATTACTGGAACTCTCAAAGTTCCAGTAACGCTCATACTGGTCCAGGTAGAGTATGTTCCAAAGCTGTCCAGGGATGACACAGTTCCCCACCTTGGCCAGGCAACCAGAGCTCCTGGTATGGTCAGTGCTATTCTCCACCTCAGCCCTGCAAGAGTTCCTGGTATTGTCAGGGGACACTTAACCGCCAAACTCATTGCACCGAGGCAAAGACGTGACAGGAATTCCTGAGACAGTAAAGCAGTGCAGGAGAGGTGGGCCGAGCTGTACCACCACAGTCCTACCACTGCACCCCTCATGAGAGGTAGGATGACAAGCAGTCATCACAGAATAATTAATCCCATTACAACCTCCATCAGCCACAGAGTCCCATAATCTGAGCATGTCAGAAGCTAGCACGAGCATTGCCTATGACTGACAGCTTTCCTTGCAGACTGCCTGCAGTTCCCAGTTTGAATCAGGGTTGGGAACTCTGACCTGAAGGGCAAAATAATTCTTGCAGAGAACCAAAATATGCTAAGTTAACTTTTCTGAAGTAGGTACTCTTAACTTGTTGGATAATGAATATTTGTTTTGTCAAACTTTAGACACATCAGAACATGAAAGACAAACTTTAATAATCAAAATTAACTGAAAAGTCAAACAGGCACTTACATTAACAGTAAAGAAAGCTTCATTACTTTATGAACATCATAGCAGCGTGCTTGGAATTGCATTTGACTGAGCTTTGTTGCTGTGAATAATACAGCTCATGCACAGGTATGCATGTATGTTTTTTACACTTTATAAAGTATTCACTGAATACTACCAACATATATACACACTCATATACATAGTTCCAGAAGATTTAGAAGATTTTTAGACAATGGTTCATTTCTGCTCATCCTTTGGAAGAGGTCTTCTGAAGAGAAGAATATGTGGTTCTGTGGAAATAAAATTGAACAAAGTGTCAGTCTGTCCCCCAGGTCTCAGTTACAGGGATCTCTTCTGTTTAAGAAGGCTTGAACAATAGTTGAAGCTTGCTGTAAAATAACAAACAGATTAAGATGACAAGTCCACAAATATGGCTGTATGTGTAGTATTTAGAGAACAACTTTGCAGTAACCTTACAACAGTCAAACAGGTGCTTTGCAAGTTTTATACCAAATATTGGCAGTATCAAATTTAACATACTTACAGGAAGAAAGTACTAGGAAAAAAAATACAACAGTATTTTAAGTGAGTATTGGTACTGTCTTGCTACATTAGGCTATTTGATGAGCTTTGTTACTGTAACTTAGACTAACAAACTGCTGATGCTGTCCTTGTTAAGTATATAGTGTCAGGCATCAGCAAAAGCCACTTCAGTTAATACAGCCAGCTTATATTATTATTTGACTTGGTTGTAAACACCTCCAAAAAAGCCCAAAGTATCAAAGTTGCCCAGCTGAGAGAAACACGGGAATGTTACTCTACTTTCTTCACCTGGTTCTTCAGAAACTTGGAACTCCATGCCATTGCAATTCATCTATCACCAGTTACTTTTCAGTCAGGCTTGCCAATGGTAAGTTATCTAGAATGGCTGTTCTCAGAACATCAGTTTTAGGACTTCACACCCCATTAATTGAATGACTCATGCTGCTTTTAGTAGGCTGCATGGCTAGAGTTCAAAGTATACTGTAGACTTTTCAGAACACTAATACAAAACCTTGTCTATGTGAGCATACATTACATTTTTGCACAGAAAGCAAGTGTGTCAGCTTTATGATTTAAAGAAATGCTGCTACGTAAAGCTTGGTTCAGTCACTGAGATACCAGTATTATTCAAGAGCTCACACGAAGCCAACTTCCATAGGCAGAGGTAGGAATGTTTTCCAGTCAGTCACGTTTTGTCTGTTGATAGACCACACACACCTAGGACAAGGCTAGCATTTTGCCGTTCTGGGAGCAAGATGTGAAGGTTTTAAATAGAGGCTGTTATGTTGCCTTTGTTGACAAACAGCTGAAATAGCAAGGAGATAAAGAGTCTAAACATTCGGTAGTGAATTTCAGCTAGATTCCACTGCAGGAGCAATTATGTATTACATACTTCAGCTGAGCACCAGGCAGTTGATATTTTTGATTCTCTTGTTCATCTAACTCTGTTCAGGTGTGCTTACCTGGCTCATGGATCATATAGTGAACCCAGCCAAGACTTTGCTGAACACCAAGTCGTCTCCACTCTTCTTCAGACATTAGATGGGATTTTGGCACTTGTTTTAGAAGTTCTCTCGGCAGCATCACATGCCTGTAGACACAATTGTTAAACACATGCTACATACACTAATGCCCATGTCTACACCAAAAGACAGTAAGCAAGTTCAGTTATGAATACTAGAATTCCCTATAAAGCAGTGTAGGGTGCTGACTGACATCACTAATTTGATTATGAAGCATCTGTCCCAGAACCCAGTTTTATATTCACTTTGTCTACTAAACATTACATCTGTCTTGCAACTGTGTATTAAAACAGTCGAGACTACAGCGCTGGTTTGGAAAGACAGAATAGCAACATCACTTTGATCTGTCAGCTGAGGAGAAACATGCAGCCTGCTCTAAAGTTCCTTTACCACTTTAACAGAAAGCCAAGCATTCGGTCTTGCTTTGGAGATCGCAAGTCAGCTGGTAACAGGGACACTCAGATCCCTACACAGGAAAAAAAAAACCAAGCCCGGCTCCGGGGAGGCGCGGCGGACCTGGCCCCCCTCCCCCCCTCCAGCGCCCTCTGCTCGGGGCGCGCGCCGCCCGCTCTCCCAACGGCCGCCCCGGGTGAGGGGGTGGGGGGGGGTGGCAGCACGGGCCCGCCCCCCTCCCGCCAGCGGGTCGAAAGCAGCGCACAGACCCGCTCCGGAGAGGCTCCCCCCTTCCCCCCCCGCAGGCCACAAGCCCCTCGGCCCCCGCGGGAGAGGCGCCCCGCCCCCCCCCGCCTCTGAAATGGCGAGCAGGAGCCCCTTCCCGACCCCCTGCGGCCGGCCCAACAGCAGCCTCGTACCGGTACTCGTACTGCTCGTCGAAGTATTTGTCGGAATAGTAGATCTGCTTCTGGGCCATGGCGGGCAGCGGTGGCGGCGGCAGCGGCCGAGGCAGCAACAGCCGGAGGGGCAGCGGCAGCAACAACTAAGGGGCTCGCACGACAGGAAGCAGCGCGCAGACTAACCGCCCGCTTCCGCACCCCGCTCCGTTTGAATCCAACGCCTCGGCTCCCATTGGCCCCTCCGGGCCAGCCAATAGCGCGCCGCGCCGCCGCGCCCGCCCGTCCGCCGCGTGACTCGGGCGCTCGCCCACCCGCCAATCGCCGGGAGCGTTACGTACAGGGGCGGGCGCTGGGAAAGGGGAGGGGAGGGGAGCTGACCCGACCCGACCGGAAGCGGGCTAGCAGGGAGGTGGCGGAGCCGGGCGGTTCTAGTAGTTTCTAGGCTCCACGCGGTGCGGAGGTGGGGGGCCGGGCGGCCAGTGTGGCGGTTGGGGCCGTTGGTGACCGGTTCTCGGCCCACGCTGCTGTGTGACGGGCTGCTCCCGCGGCTGGGAAGGCCGTAGCCTCCGGGAGGGCTTGCTCGGGGTGCGGGTGTGTCCAAAGCGGTGAGCCGCCCCGAAGCGGGGGTTCTACCACCCGGGGTGCGGGTGGCCCACCCCCGCGCGCGGTCTAGGTGCTTTTTTACCTCACGCCTGCGCAGAGGTGGGTGCGAGGTGGTAACTCCCCGCGGCTGGCACAGTTTGGCCAACGCGCGGCAAACATCCACACGTTTCGGCCAACAGTGACCAGTTTTGCAGTGTTGTCCCGCTGGGCCTTCGCGTCTCCGCTTACAGCCACCGTATCCTCCCTCTTTGCTGCGCGTGTTCCATGAGCAAGGGGCTTTTCTTGGCAGGGGGCTTTCGCCATTCGAGGGTGGGTTTTTTACCGTTCTGATTAGGCTAGGTCACTTAACAGTGTAAGTAACCTAGTTCTTATTAGCGGTTTTGGTTTGTACTTGCCTTAGTACTTTGTTTTAATTACAGCTGTGGCTCTTCAAGGCTGCCATGCTAGTCCTTATCAGTTCTTTGAGCCCTTTATCTGTCCTCCTCGTCAGGGTTTGACATCGCCGGCGCATTCTCACCCTTATTCGCAGCTGAGGGGGTGGGGGCAAGCGGCAGTATGGCATCCCCCCGGGAGCTGAATCCTTTCCCCTTGGCTTTCAGGGGTATCATGTGTGGGGTCTGTGGGCAGGATTTCAGCTCGCATTCTTACCCAGCAAAGTGGCACGGTAAATACATTCACGGCAAAACATAAATAGCAACTGGCCAGCATTTGGTAAGAGGCGCTGCAGTTCCTAGGATATGCATCAGGCTTGCTAAGTAGGTAAATAGTGAATTCTGTGCTTTCCCAAACTCTGTTGGTGTTTCTTAAGTGTAGCTGCCCTGTGAGATGAGATAAGCTCCGTGGGAATGTTGCCAGAAAGGGCAATATCACCGTTGCTTTCTTCT
The DNA here is from genome assembly GCF_030867145.1 of Opisthocomus hoazin. NCBI lineage: Eukaryota > Metazoa > Chordata > Aves > Opisthocomiformes > Opisthocomidae > Opisthocomus > Opisthocomus hoazin. Next base: position 44,840,436 of record NC_134454.1, read on the forward strand.
TCACGTTCTCTGTCCCCTGCCTACAGCGTGCTGCTGTTCTCCTCTTCTTGTTGGGCCTCTGTAGTAGAAGACATGTAATTTTCTGCTTTTATGGTGCTACCAGAAACACGGTACTGTCTCTGATCATGTAATATATCTGTTTGAAAAATGCTCTGATGGGGAAAAAATCCTGAAGTCATTTAAGGCACAAGTGCTGATACACATGCGTAGGTGGGCATCGTTGTTTTTAGCATCATTATTTTTACTGGTACTGCGGCCTGATGTCTGAAATGCTAAAGTTTAAGCCCGTCTCACGCCTTATAACTGTTAACAGGAGCATTTACATAATCCAGCAGTAATATTTTCTTGTAACTGGACTAAATCTTAGGGCATGTTGACACAGGCCATTTACAGGCAAAAAGAAGTTAGTATTTTTTGTACTGAGGTAGTTAAATGTGTGAAATTCCTTTCATTAACAAGCATCCTCAGCAGGAATATCAGTTCCAGTATAATCCTACAACTACAAGCCACCTGCAAGTTTCCACGGTATTGGCTGGAGTATTCAAAACAGAGCACTCTTTTTTTTTTTTTTTTTTTTTTTTTTTGGCTTAGTTTCAGGCAGCAGAACGGTTATTGTTGAATACTTAAGGCAGAGAGTACACAATAATCTGTTAGGAACGGTGTTGTGTAATAATGGGGGAAACAGATCAAACCACCACAACAAAGGGGTTCTGCTGGACGGAAGACGTTTGATCTAGGTGCCTTTTTTATAACCTTTCAGCTTATCTCATGCAAACTGAACATGAGAGAAAATTTACCTTTATGGAAGCCTATGTATAAGCCTCCTGTGAGTTCACTCAGAAGTGAAGGCCTGTAGTCCCTTTAAAGCAACTCTTCCTTCTACTGCCAATACTCATACCAAATCATAATTTTGAAGAGGATTAGAAGGATTCTTAGGCAGATAGGCACACAATTCTCTTTGAGATCCCTCAAATTATTTTCAAAATTCTTGTTCCTCAGGACTGAAAAACTGTATTTGTCAGGCAACTGGTAAAGCTAACAGAACTGGGATACTGGTTTTAGTAATCCAGGGTCAGGAGATCTTACTTAGTACCGGAGTGCCATTTCAGCTTCTCTTTCATCATTTCTTTTCCTTGACAAGACTTACAAACATTGGTGAATGATAAATAATGCACCAGTACCAGGAGTCTGTTCAGCTCCGCTATTAATTTGTTATCTTCTTCCTAAAACAAAAACCTTAATGTTTGCAAGATGATTTGTAAAATTACTGAAATAAAGTAATAAGCTCGCTAAACGGTTAATCTGGTTAAATGGTTAAGCTTGATAATCATTTCCAGACACATGAAAACACATAGTGGTGTATCCCAGGGGTCAGTACTGGGTCTGATCCTGTTCAACATCTTCGTTAATGATCTGCACAATGAGGCAGAGCGTACCTTCAGCAAGTTTGCAGATGACATGAAACTTGGAGGAGTGGCTGGTATACCGGAAGGTTATGCAGCCAGGTGGATGGGCTGCAGAAATGGGCTGAGAGGAACCTCATGAGGAGGTTGAACAAGGGGAATTGCAAAGTCCTTCACTTGGGGAGGAACAACCCCATCACCAGCACATGCAGCGGGCTGCCCGGCTGGAGATCAGCTTTGCAGAAAAGGACCTGGGAGTCCTGGTGGACACCAAGTTGAACATGAGCCAGCACTGTGCCCTGGTGGCAAAGAAGACGAATGATATCCTGGGGCTGTGTGAGGAGCAGTGTTGCCAGCAAGTTGAGGGAGGTGATCCTTACACTCTGGTCAGCACTGGTGGGGTCAATGGTGGAGTACTGTGCCCAGTTCTGGGCTCCCCAGTACAAGAGAGAGATGGACATAGAGGAGACAGTCCAATGAAGGGCCGCAAAGATGATGAAGGGACTGGAGATGAGGAAAGACTGAGAGAGCTAGGACTGCTCTAGGAGAAGAGAAGGCTCGAGGGTGACTTTCTAAATGTAGATAAAATGTAGATAAAAACCTGAAGGCAGGGTGCAAAGAAGACAGAGCCACGCTCGTTCCAGTGATGTGCAGTGGTGGGACCAGAGGCAATGGGCACAGACTGAAACAGGGGAGGGTTCCTCCTTAACATCAGGACACACTTTTTTACCGTGAGGGTGAGGGGAGCACTGGCAGAGGTTGCCCAGAGAGCTGCTGGAGTCTCCGCCCTTGGAGATCTTCCAAGCCATCCATACATGGTCCTGGGCAAGGGGCTTGAGCAGGGATATCAGACCACATGACCTCCACAGGTCCTTTCCAGCCTCAGCCATGCTGTGTGATATTGTGTGAAATGGGGCTCTTCAGCATTTTCTTCGGAGTGTTGTCACACAGAAAGGCTGTGGCAGTCACAGTGCAAAGAAGGAAATAAACTGTTCTGTATCCACTGTGGAGAGAACAACGATGCTTAAAATTTGTCAAGGCAGTTTTGGGGTAGGCTTTAGGAAACACTTGCTACCAGTACCTAATTTAACATTATAAAGAACATTTTAGAAAAAAATAGATCCTGCAGGAATGTTTTAGGTCCAAGTGATCAGTGATTTCTTTGAGGCCTGCTTTCTGTGGTTGTGTCAGTTATGCCTTCCTATTGTAACTTTTGCTGGTATCGAGCTGTAGAACAAGAGCAATTATTTTCTCTGGTGCTCTAGAATGACCTTTTAATTTGAAATGTAATACATTTTTGTATTCAAAGAAGTTAGTTTCTGGAATTAGAATTATTAGGTGGTGGATGCAGATCCTGACTCTGAAGCTTCTGAACCAGGTCAGAAGTGAATGAAATCATAAATACCTACATTTATTAAAAAGAAAAGCTGCTGACTAGCTCTTGCCATACACTCGTGCCTTAGCATGTCGAAGGCATATATCAAAGCACAAGTTTGCCATAGTACAGGCTGAAAATGGTTCTGCGTAGCCTGAGGGGTGTACGTCTGTTAGGAGAAGCACAGGAGCTGTTTGGCTGGGATGCATGCTCCTACTCAAGGCCCTGTCTGATTAGCTCTTGCTGCTGAAACACAAGATCACAGAATCACAGAATGGTAGGGGTTGGAAGGGAACTCTGTGGGTCATCTAGTCCAACCCCCCTGCCGAAGCAGGGTCACCTACAGCAGGCTGCAGAGGACCTTGTCCAGACGGGTCTTGAATATCTCCAGAGAAGGAGACTCCACAACCTCCCTGGGCAGCCTGTTCCAGTGCTCTGTCACCCTCAGAGGGAAGAAGTTCTTCCTCATGTTCAGACGGAACTTCCTGTGCCTCAGTTTGTGCCCATTGCCCCTTGTCCTGTCACTGGGCACCACTGAAAAGAGTCTGGCCCCATCCTCCTGACACCCACCCTTGAGATATTTATAAGCATTTATAAGGTCCCCTCTAAGCCTTCTCTTCTTCAGGCTGAACAAGCCCAGCTCCCTCAGCCTCTCCTCATAGGAGAGATGTTCCAGTCCCCTCATCATGCTCGTAGCCCTCGGCTGGACTCTCTCCAGTAGCTCCTCACCTTTCTTGAACTGGGGAGCCCAGAACTGGACAGAGTACTCCAGATGGTGCCTCACTAGGGCAGTGTAGAGGGATAGGAGAACCTCCCTCGACCTGCTGGCCACACTCCTCCTAATGCATCCCAGGACCCCATTGGCCTTCTTGGCAGCCAGGGCACATTGCTGATAAAAGATAAAACTTTAAAATGTCAAAGGCATGAAGCTCAAATATTCTTGAGCTTCTCTCTCTGCCTGCTGCAGCTGTTTTGCAGGCACGTATAATTCTGAGCAGCAATCTGCGTCCTGTGTGAGAACAGCGTGACTGTAGTCAGCATAGAGCCTCTTCAGGACTAAAGGTGGACTACGAACATGGGGTTTTTGGGATGATTTCGTGTATCTAGATAGGACCAGTTTAAAACCTCTGTGTAACCTGTTGCTTGTGACGAAGGCCATCCGAAGAGTTATGTGGGCTATGATAAATAAATGTCTACCATAATGAAGGGCCCATGTGGACCTGACTGTTGCATACATGGAATTCAGGATGCAGGTTACAGTGAATAAAAGTATCTTCCGTGCTTCTTGACAGAAGGGGATAATGCAAAGTTTCCCGCCTGTGGTGTTCATGGCAATTTCTGATTATAATTCTCTGCAGCTTTTTCTGTTCAGTTCTATGAGATATTTGAAAAAATTAAGTTACACGTACTTCTACTGCAGTTCTGTTTTCAAACATGTCCTTATCAAACACTGCTGTTGGATACTTGAAAGTATTTTCCTGAATAGAACAGCAAGATCACAGTCAAGGAACCTTTTGTGCAGTCTTCGTGAGTCATAATCATATACGCAGTTAATCATTTGTGAATAATTTGCATGTGAATCACGTTCATATATTGATGAACTGTTATCTGTGCTTTTATTTTTTTTAATGTTTCCTATGGAAACAAGGCTTAAATAATTGTACTCTCCGTTGGTTTTGATTGTCATTTAGCTTTTGAACCTATTGTCTGTTTTGTCAAACTTAACAGAAATGTTGATAAATAAATTATTGCAGGTTTCATGATAACAGGTGGCCATATACAGCAGAAGCACTCTGATAGGGGAAGACATTATAGTTAAACTCTTACCTTACTAGATACCAAAGAATCTACATGAAAAAAAAAGACTTTATATAAATGCCTCAGTGGTAAATACCCTTCAGCCTTTGGTACCCATGCCTTCTGAGACGGTAAAGCCAATCATTCACAAACCATGAGTCAGAAGAATATCAGTCTCGCTTACTGATACTCAGTAAGTTAACTTTTTATTTGACTGTGATTTTATCTTCCAGCTTCACGTGATATTTGCCTAGTGTTTCACAACCCCAGTAATCCTCAATGCACTGATCCTCCAGACTTAAACAGGCTACTTATATGTGTAAAATTAACAATGTTTATCTTTGCAGACTTGATCTTCAGAATTAGTTTACCTCAATATAGATGCTTTAATTTGGATTTATTGCCTTACTCAGTTTGAAAAATATTTTCATAAGCATGGAGTTGTTTGTGTACTAATTAATCTCCCCTCACTTAATAAAGAAAATTGATTATTTTTGTCTTGTTTTTCAGTTCACACAAAAATCTGAACCAGGTCTTGGAGAGACTAAAGAATGATGCTATGTTTTGATGGTTTAGCTGTTCGTAAATAAGCTAGTGTAACTGTTTTGAAGTTAATGTAGCGGAATTACTGAGGATTTCCATCTGATAAGACAAATTGCCTTAAGAAATAGCGCTCATTATGATGCATGCTCCTTCCAGTAGCTGCACTGGTTCAAGAACTGCGTTTTGAAGACATTCTTGAATAAATTACTCCCAAGTCATGGAAGAGCCCAGCTTGCAGGGTAGGGGTAGAGATACAGAATGCTATCCATTCAGGTCCTTGCAGAGCTTGGAGGCTCATTTTGATTTGTGTCATTTCATTGAGGTGTAATTCTCTCTAACCTTCTTTCTATGGATTTTGCTATGAAAGGAGTGATCAGAATGTTGTCTAAAGACTACAGCTCAGCTCTGAGAAGGAGCCACACTGACGTATTACTATGTTAAACAAAATCAGTAGTGCTGAATTTAGCAGATGATGATTTCCATAGCAACCAGTGCTCATATAACAAATTCAGGATGATACCGTATAATGACTGTAGAATCAGGCACAAGAAGATGCCCTCAAACGAGGCACCATCCTGCTGAGATTTTTTCCTGTAGACTGTGCAATGTGGCAGCATCTCAAAGTGGACCAATGGCAAAAAATCTCCAGTGGAATCTCAGAGTTCTTCAGTTACTGGACATTTTTGACACTGTGGTTAAATAGTTTGAGCGGAGGTTTTATTTAAATTTGAACAGGTCAGTGCTAGACCTGAGAGAAAAGGACGTTTTAGCCGAATGTATATCTGCAGCTCACTGTAGTGGATGCCTTCTGTAATGGAAGAGTGTAAGAGGCGGAGAAGTATGTGATAATAGGGCCGCAGATTACTCTCAGACTGTAGGCATTACTGGTGAGGGATTTCTTTGCAAATAACAGGCCCAGGTGCATTTTTGTTTCCTAAATTTTCCAGTTGTCTTTGGGCCGATCATCCTGTCTCCACAATATCTTGTTGCAAGGAGTTCCACAGCTGAACAAGTGCCTTTTATGAGAACAAGCATCTTTTGTTTATATTAAATCTGCCACATCCTGTTTTTTGTATTGGAAGAGCCTGGGAATGATTTATTCCTTGTCCCAGATGTTGCCCCAGAGGTGGGATTTGTATACTAAAGGATTATAGGCTAGGATTTGGAATTTGAGCCCAGTACGTACTCTTTTTTTCTCCCCTCTCTTTAGGTAAACATTCCTCATTGATTTCTGTGAAGTTACTCAAATGCTTAAAATAAGCATACACAGGAAGGAAAGCAAATATATGTGAGCTGAAAATACATCTGTTTGCAAGTATTATAAAACCTTTTAATAGGTTTTTACAGAGTGTTGTTTAGTTAAAGTGGTGAAAATGACCGAATTAAAATGAAATTCAAAGGAATCTGAATAAACCACATACGTACAAGTGGTTTTTCTTATGCTTATTGCAACAGTGTAAGGTTTAAAATAGCCACTGGAGGGCTCAGTGATTTCATGTTGAATGACAAGCTGGTGCTTGAAAGCCAGTACTTCGCAGTTTTTGGCGAAGACTGTTAATTGGCATGCTAACCGTTAGAAGAAGACTGGATGATAACAGATTTTTTGCAGATAAGGGGCAGAGAGCACTTGTGTTTTCATCTCAAAGAGTAACACTCGTGATTAACACCTGTGTCATGGTGTGGGAACATACACAAAGGCTCCAAATGCAGGAGGAGCTAAATGTCGTAGAATAAACAAAGCACCAGATTTCCCACCCCCTTACCATAAACACCTAAGAAGTCGTCCTGTCAGGCAGCAGGGTTTCCCCCTTTTGAGGAGCTACCCACACATCTGACAGATTTTGCCCTCCCTCCTCTGTTCTGCAGGTGACACCAGAGCCTCAACAATGAGTCTGGCCCAGGGCTGGGGCCTTTTTGGACTACTTGGTAGAGCTGGGGTCAAACGCGACACATTTACTTGGCGTCAGTTTCTCCTGGCATTTTGAATCAAGTCTTCATTGCAGTTAAACAGAACTTAGTTTTCAAAAACTTTGGGAACAAAAAATTCTGCTTACATATTCTAATCTTTTTGTGTTTTCCTCAGCCTGAATTTTTTCCGTGTCTTTGTTTTTCGTGTAGTCTTTTTTGGATTCTTGCATCTTCTGTGTCAATTATCTCCTTGATACAATAAAAGCAGCTAAACACTTTATGTTCAGTATTGCCATCTTCCTTGAGTTCACAGCACTATTTACAACTCTTCCGTGGGGTAAACATGTGCTGAATAAAATACACAGTTCCTGGAGTGATTTTCCCTGTCATATGTGGGGTTACATCATTCTTTCTGCTGCTATGAGTATGTATTATCCCAGAACTTCACTAAATTGGTTGCCATATTTCATGGAAATTAATCTGATTTGTTGTTCTCCAGTGGTCATTTTCAGTTCCATTTATTTTCAAAGATTTCCCTTTCACTGAAGAGATAGTTGAATTCTTTTCCATGATTTTGAATACTGCATTTCGCAAGCTAATTCTACCTCTTTTTTCACCCTGCATAGACGTCTCAGCTTTCAGTGTTCGTGAAGGTGACTTCCTTCTTTATTTTAGCTACTAGAACAGTCATCTTGCAGGGGACACACAGAACTTTGAATTTGTCTTGGCAGGTAAAACTCTTTTTTAATTCACAGTTAGGTATACGTATTTTTAGTTTCTTAGTGCTTAACCCACATCTTCCTAACAATTAGCTTTTTAGTCATTCATCTAAAGAAAAATATCCACCAGTTAAACTCTCCCATTGTACATTACTGTGCAGTATCTATACAGAAAATGATTTAACATTTATAACACAGATGTGAAGAATATTCTACATGGCAAGAAATTTTGTCAGAGTCTGTCCTTCCTACCGCTCAGAATAAAAACATTCATCAAACTCACCTCTGCATTGCATTTACCCTACTCTTGCTGTTGACGGGGCCATGTAGCAGATCTGATATAAAAAAGAACTTCTTCAGATGACTTCAGTTCTAAAACTGACATATTTTGGACATATGCTCAGTTTGAAACCTGGTTATTTTTTTCCAGCTGTATCCATTTATCTAATGAAAGGGATTGCCTGTGCCCTAAACTATTCCTGTTACAAGAACGTAAGAGAACATGCCTTTTTTTGGCTATCCTAAGAATATCCTTGACCAAAGTCTTACTTGGCCATACTTGAATGTTACATCATTATATCCATGTATATACAGACTTACGTTTTTTAAGAACAAAAAATGTTTAACAAATTCATAGGAGAGAAACATAGGAAAACTGATTTAGCTGGCTTTACAGGTATTAAAACTTAATTCCTTTTCTTGTTTTTAGCAGCACATCAGCAGTGTTGTCATGGATACTGAGCCAGTCCTGTTTTACCAGCTTGCAGATGTGTTAAAAATGAGATTTTCCCTTCCGACCAGTTAACCATGCTTTATGGACTTGATTGACGGTCCACTGAAATCAGTGAAAAGTGGTTATCTCAACAGATTTTGGACTAGGATGCAAGTGAACAGTGGCAAATGTTCTGTTTCACAATAGTCATCAGGTATTTTTTACATCTTATTACACGACTGAATATTAGATGCATGTTTCGAGATTTTTTTCATGCTGGAACACACCAAACTTCAGGCTTCTGCTGGCTTAGTCTGGTAGTGCAGCTCCTGCATCTTGCTGTTCCTCCCATGGTAACCTGTCATCGCTTCGAGAGAGCCATGCAGGTGCAAACTGTTAGGTCTTGGGGCTACCTTTTTGGAAGATCATGGTTTTAAATTTTTATTTTGGGACATAATCTTTTCATCAGACATCCAAAATGTGGACTGACATCAGACTTGGAAATCATTCTCCTATATTGTATCTTCTGATACTTTCAGCTCAGTAGGAGTGACCCACAAGCATGCCCACTCTCTGCGTGGAGCTGGCTGCAGGGACCAGGGCCACTGTGCAGCCAGCGCGGCCACGGGCGGCCCCTTCCCGCTGGCCGTGGTAGTAGGCATGGTGGTGTTGGGTTGGCGGTTGGACTTGATGAGCTTAGAGGTCTTTTCCAACCTTAATGACTCTATGATTCTGTGATTCTCTGACGGTGGGAAGAGGCTCCCAGGCAGCACCGCGGGGAGGCCATACGTGCCAGGGCTAGGTGCCAGCTTGCTGAGGGAGCCAGCAGGATTTTGGTTTCCCCTCTACCCCAAACCCTTTTTCCAGCTCACCCTCCCCTCTGTGATGCCAGAATTGACTGCCTTTGAAGCACAGCACAGCCACTCTGGGCTGATGGGTCCCGCTCATCCTACCTGCTGTGCAGCACAGAGCTGGAGTCTGTGTGACTCTCGCTGTCCTCAGCGTCAGGCCAGAGCTTATGTGATGTGCCGTATCTCAGAATACTGCTGGTAGCTGAGACTTTATGAATAATCTCTTTTTTTTTCTTTGGTGAAATTCCCTAAACTTACTGCTGGCCATGCTGATTTTAATCTTAGATGAAACAGTAAAGGCTATGGAAAATACCAGCTTGATTCTTTGTAAAGACAGAAAAATATTATTAATTTGTCTGTTTCTGTGGGTTCTGCAATGAGGTGTTTGATAACATGACCCCTGCAGCACCAGCGTTTGGCGGGGGGAGGAGTGGAGATGCCTAAGCTCAGTTCACATTTTTGACTGAATCTGCACTGTGGTACTGTACCTATATCTATGCCTGTGGGATGTGCCTGCCAGAATGCATCCTAGGCCCTCCATCCCCATCCTGTGCAGACCAAGGACTGGCCAAAATGTGCCAAAACTTCTTTCTTGTGGACACTACGGAGGTTGCTGGAAATGGCTTGCAGTCACTTCTTTACTGAACTGTAATCTGCAAGACACAGTTGCCATACTCATCCAGACCTGGTCAGAGATACCCCTTTCAGCCCCCTCAACCTAGATAACTTGCCTTACAAATCTGTATATTAAGACCATTGCTAGGTCTTTGGTATGTGTAGCTTTCCAACAGAGTATAACTTTAGTATCAAATCCTACAGCTCTCTTTAGAAAGGACTGGGATAAATACTGTCACTGCTCTTGGTTTGCAACTGCAGTATGGTAAGGGTACAAATCTGAAACAGTAGTGTTTAAAGAAGCCATGAAATGCATAAAACGTTGAGAGTGTACTTGGGTTTGAGACTTAGAAATCTGTTTTGGGAAGATACCAGAAACAAAACTGGGAATAAGAAGCCTGAGTTTCAGGATACCGGATAAACTGATTTTTACCTGAGATTGAGTCACAGCTTTTTTGTTTCAGCATTGCAAACGTTGCTTACAAAAATTATTATGCTTTGGGTGGATGGTGTTATACTTGGAGTTTGAGTCTTGATGCGTGGAAAACGTTTCATGTCAGAAGAAATGAATTCAAAGATCTTGTGTTGTGAAGTCTAGCATTTTGTACGGATGCATAATAGCAAAAGAAATCTGAAACGAGTCCCCATCCTTTGGAAAAACTCAGATCGCACTGGTCCATTATTACAATTATATATTATTATCATATGTGGTGTGGGTTTGCCACAGAAAGAAGATTAAATAGTAACAGGGTAAACTCAGACTCATTATCCAGTATGAAAGCAGGAGATGGAGTTCTTTCTCCATGGGCTCCAGCTGAAGAAATATGCAAGCACATTGTGGATCTAGATGTGTGTTTTTTCTTGTGAGCTAAAAGGATGCTTGTGAGATGAATGCTCTGGCTTGATCATGCTCTGTTTTCTCTCTGATATCAGCTACTAATCTGTGCTGCTGCAAGGGAGCCCTCGGTAAAGATAGGGCTAGTTTGATTTTTAAGGGCGCAAGAGCAGTCTAAACTTAGTATAGTCTTGGTGACAGAGATCGACTGTTATAAAGACGAAATTAGCCTGTGCTCTGAATTTTCCTGTAAAGGAATCTTCTACTGACTGGAGAGGAAGCCTAGGCAGATTAACTCATTGTCCCTCAAAGTTAGTTCCTGTGCGTATCACTTGTTTTTTAATGACATATTGATCATTGACTTCGGTAGCTGGATGCTGAGCAGTGAAGTTTAGAATTCAAAATTGCCAGTTCATACTTTAAGAGCACTTTAAGTGTATTTTTAAACAGCAAAATGTATTGCAGCTGTGAAATACCAAGTTGCCTTTTATTAGGGACACTTTTTTTGTCTGTGTGTTTTAATTTTTTTAAGTTAAATACATATAAATAACAAATCTCATAAAACAGTGTCTCTGGAGTGTTTCTCTGACATTATTGTGCACTTCTGTATGCCTGAGGAGTCTGAAAACTTCCTTCATTATGTCTTAGAGCATTGCAGGCGTTACCATGGTACCTTGTAACATTTTTCCAATCAGCAGATGGAGCCACATGGGGGAAAAAAAGATTTGAGTGAAGAATTTTAGAATGGAATAATGCTAAAATAAACTTGTTATAAAAAAGCTCCATATGATTGATGATAAATTAAAGCAAACAGTCCTGTAATGTATCATCTGTTAGTTAAACAAGTGCTCTCATTTGTCTGATTTGTACATAACCAAAGAAAATTACTGTAAATTAGTAACAACTAATGACAGCCTTTACTTAACTTGAAGCTGTATCCCTTTATTTAAGCCCTCACCCTAATGTTTGAAAGAGTGCAAGAAATTAACCTTCAGGATGTTTAATACTGTACTGTACTCAAAAAGTGAAATTAGACTAGAGCCATCGGACTGACTGTGGGAATTGGGAATGTGGTGATTTATGATTTTCATAGAGTCAGTTTGTCAATGCAGCCAGCTTCTTTCTGGAGATGGGTGTGGGGTGCAAGAGGGAAAAGATGTTCCTGAAGGATATTAAGTGGTGGCAAGCTCCTTGCCAATCTGTTGAAGACTGATGGAGTTAAACAATTCCATACTTGAACTGGATTTTCCAGAGCATGTATTCCTCATGACTGCCAAAACAGATCACTTTGCCCTGTGTCAGAGCACCTTACCAAGTGTGGGTTTTGTGGTGTTTCCGGGAGATGAGCTAGGTAGTGAGGCTTTAAATATGTTGCTTTTTTAATATAGTCAATCATATGACTGAGCTTTTATAACTACAGCATACTGTTTTATCAGTATGGAATGCTTTGTATGCTCTGGTTTCAACTTGTCATGGGATAAGGGTGTGTTTTGCTCCAGCTTTTGTTCAAGAATAAAAGTTTTTTAGAGGAGAGTATATAAATGGCAATATGGATTGTACAATCCAGTAACCAGTGCTGAACTTACTCTACTCTGGCACTTCAAACAACAAGAGGAGAAGTTAGGAAGCAAAAGGATCAAATTATTTTTGTCCTTTTGTTTGTTTCACTTCTATGGTGACCAAAATAAAGACATGAGGGAAGAGTCTGAAGCTCAGTCTAAAATTAGCAGTTCTTCAACATGCATTTTGGCTCTGTCAGAATTCTTCCTGCTGCATGAAGCAGATCAAAAGGAAGAAGATGAGTATTTTGCGATGCTACAAGTGTAAATGCATGTGTATCTCAGAGTTGAACTTGGAAAAAACAATAGCTTGAACCTGACTTTCCTTGGTGATTTGTCTTACATTAAGGTGCTGTTGCGTTGGCTGTTAATACAGTATCCTGTGAATGAATAGAGAATTTCAGTATTCAGGGTGACATGTTTGAAAGCATTAAAGGCATATACAAGCACTTTAAAATGGCAGAATGTAATTAGAGCCATGAGTTTGACAGTAATTCCTACAAAATTACAATATTTTTCACTGTGCAGAAGGCAAAACTAAATGAAATGGAAGTTGTTAGCATCTGGTAAGCATGATCATAATTTTTTTGAGATAGTTTGATGCCGTATTAACAGCACTCTGAGATCTATAGCTGTGACTCATTGAGTTGTTGTATCTCAATCTGCTCCATTTATAATTGGGCATTATGGAGGAGGCCTCTTTCTGCAGCTCCAAAATATGAGGGATTGGGAGGTCACATTCCCTTTAGTTGTTCAGCTAGGAGTGCTCCAGTGCAATCATACATGTAACCATATGCTCAAGACCTATTGTTTGGGAAAGCAACAGTGTAGTATTTTCCCAGTTCAAATAATTGCCAGGCACAGAATAGGTACTTGAATTCAGTTGTCCTTCTCCATTGAATATTAGGAAAAAAGCCGCTTTAGTTCTGTTCCTGCATTTACTCTGGTCACCTTCTCACTCCTGTTGTACCCTGCAGTGAGTATTAACTGCTGGCTTTGCTGCATGCATGACGAACTAGCACACATGTTCCGTAGTGTTGAAAGAAGATTCCTGATTTGAAGCAGCATAGGTGTGGGTTATTTGCAAAAATTCCTTGCATTCCTGTAGTTCTCCATGAATTTCTGTCGGTGGTGCACTAAAGAGTATGTACACATCGTAAGAGTGAATATGTTAATTTCTCAGTCTATAGACCAAAATGTGTACTTACTCACTTACTACTTTCCATACAATGCAGGTATCCTTTCAGGGTAGTTTAGGTCTATGTGAAGCCCCCTTCTCTATGGGATTTTCTCGGACTGCAAAGTTTCTATGGTTTTTTTTTCTGTTTTTCATGCAGTGTCTTCTTCTGTTACGGTCCATGACATACATCGCTGAAATATGAACAGTGAAGACAATGATAATTAGAAGGAAGGTAATGGTAGCAAGGTCCCAGTTTGGTTTTAAATGAATCTGGAAATTCTGATTTGGTGAGTTTAAAAGAAGCCTTCTGAAGCAAACGAGAGAGATTCCTGTAATCTTGCACTATTTCTGCATTGTTAATTAATGGGCTTCACTGGACTTAACTGGCTCCTCAAAAACATTATAAATGGGAGAAGATGTATTTGCTTGCTTCTGATCTTTGTCTTAGGTATTCCACAAAGAAAATCCTATCCTAGTGAATAGTAAGTAGTAAAACATTTAATGGCAGAACTGAAATATCATTCCATTTTGTCCTTGCATGAAATGCATTTTTATACATTAATTTATTCATTTATATATTACTTTACCTCCAAAAGGTTTGTTACCTTCCCACAATGACAGTAAGACAATATAGTACCTCTTCTTAAAAGTTTATAAAATAGTATCTGTATACATCTGCAATAAATTCTAATAAATGTGGGGCCCTGCGCAGGTAGAAAGGTCTCCTACAAGTCTTATTGCGGAGTTGCATCTCTGATTCTCATGGGATGTAATAAAGAAGGAGAAGTTGCGTGACTTTTTTTTTTTCCATTTCAAATAAAAGCTAGCATATAGCATATGTGACACATTCTTTAATATACAAAGTAAATACCTGATGTCCCTTATGTGTGATGTTCCTAGAATGCAGAAACTGGTAACAAGAAAGGCTCTGTAGACAGATTTTCTGAGCAGGTATTATGGCATGTACACCTGAAGCTGTAGGAATATGGTTTTTGTCCCAGCAGTTAAGCTTTTTTTTTTCCTGAAATAAATTGTTAATAAGTACCCATTGTAACTTAGCAATCAAAAGATAATTATATTTGACGATGTTTAAAATTCAACTAGGTTTGGGTGTGCTGTGGTTTTTTTTTCCCCACATTTGGTTGGTTCTATTTTTGCAGTTGCATTCCATGTTTTTGCCTTTAGTGAGCTATATTTATCTCAGAAAATGTATCATTGCATTATATACGCTGACTAGATAGCTTCCTGTATTCACATTTTTAAATTGTAGGTGGTTGAAATGGAAAAGGCAATAAGTGCCTTTATTTTTCCTATTAACATTTCTCAAGCCTTGCTGTATCATCCTGTAAAACTGTTTAACTGTAACTGTTGACAAGTTCTTTGTCAGAGATTTTGCTTTTTGGAGTGAAATTGATAAATGATGATACCTTCCCAGGCTTCCTTCTACTAAACAGCATGTGGGACGGAGCAAAGGTTTTGACTGTGAGAACAGAAAATCCTTGAACACCATTCAAAGTGCTTGGGAGTTATGGATATTTTTGAAGTATGCTAAGCCATTAGGTGGACAAGCTGCTCACCCACATGCAGTTATCAAAAAACGGCACCTCTGTCGTGCTACTTTCCTAGCGAGTAGATTATTACTTACTTACCGTCTGAGGAAACAGGAAAAGGGGAAGGATTCTTTCTTTGGAAAGATACTAAATACAGAAGGAATGATGATTACAAGGCCACGGAGTTGCTTTTCGCAGAAACAGCTAATGCGAAGATTGAATTAGGGGAAAGAAGTATACAGCTAATTTAATGATTAGATGGAATTTGTTTGTTCCGAATGCTGTTCAAACATTTGAACTGCTAATATGCAGATAACTTCAGTCTGAATTACTGAGCAGGCATTTGCTAAATGTAATTCAGCTGCAGTAAAATCTAATCAGCCTTCTGTTGCTGACTATCTCTTTCCATAGCCTGTAGACAGAGTTTAGGATGACTAGGTTTCTAACTTAAGCCCCTCCACCGAGTGCCTAAAATTAGGTGTGTTGAAAATGGACTTAAGGGACTTGCCACTCAATGACAAAACTAGCTTTGAACCTGGAAACGCCCACCTGCAATCTGTAGATTAACGTGTCAGAAACATGTGCTATATATGGGTGGGTTAAAAACAGTTGTGCTGTTTATGGTCACGTTGCATTTCTGCTGAGATGCAATAATTATAGTTGAGATGACTTTCTGTGGCTATTTTAAACTCATTGAATTCTCATTAACATATCTGAACTTTCCAAGCAAACATTCGTAGATCTTATTCATCATCTTTACTTGTTGTCTGAAGAGACTTGTTGGTCAACCTCTTACAATCTAGGAATTAATTTTTTACAAATGCCACAAATGGCAATCATGAATTATAAAAGCTGCCTAATCTTAGCTAGCTTTTTTACACTGAAAATCTTTATCTTCCTTTTTTCATCTGTGCCACTGACATTGAGAGAATATCCTCTTTTCTATAAAATACGTGGTCAAAAATATGGCTTCCAGCAGTGTCAGCAGTGTCCTTTTCCCAAGTCAGTAACCTCTTTTGGGCTAAGCGCTGAAATAAACCTATCACGGATATGACTAGGGTTTTATGACCTGGCCATGATAAATGGAGAATTAGTCTTGTGTTACTCTTCCATTCCAGTTAATCATTTTGCAATTTTGAAACAGTAGAGGGAGGTTAATATTATATTCTTTATTAACAGTAGGAATACTGTTTTCTCCTGAGTAATGTCACACAGTTGTTAACATCATATGAATGTAACCTCACTTAGGAGCTCAGTAATCCTGGATCCCAATATTAATAATGTTTCATTATATAATATGATTTATCACTATGTTGATTAATTTCCTTCAAAATGTGAGGCAAATGTTTTACAACACTGGTAACCATTAGTACTACATCATTGGGACACAGGACAATTTTATGTTCTTTTGATTAATTGTATCTCATGTTGTCCTATTATAGCAATGTATTTTTGTACTGGGGATTCATTGAAGAGGGTGACCAATGAAGAGCACAAAGGACAAACTTTGTTATTTTCAATTTGCTATTTCTTATTCTCTGCAGTCCTCTCCTTAGCTTTAATGCAGGTGGAGGAGGAGTGACCTGTTATCTAAACTTTCATGCTGATTCCTAATTCTGTATCTGATAGCAGTGCTTTTGAAAAGGCTATTTTCCTCTGTGAGAGATTTTTCACACTCTTTGAGTATAACAGTAGGATATTTACTGCGTTGTGTTTTATGATTTTTTCCAATAAATTGTTTAATGCTTTGTTGCAGTTTGCAAGCAGGGAACTACTGCTTTTTAACCAACAAATATTAACTAGGAATATAGTGCTTTTTTCTTTTTCTTTCTTTTTTTTTTTTTTTTTTTGTTTTTGTAAACAGTATTTGAGAATGATTTCAAGTCTGTATTAAGAAACCTAGTTGCTCTATCCAGGGCAAAAAACCTGCTTTTCTTTGGGGACTTCAGTATTTTTAAGTTTACCAGGTATTTCTAAACTAAACTTGTCCTATTACAACCATTAATGTATTTCCAAATTTCTGTCGAGTGTCTTGTTAAGTTATTCTTGAGATATGTTTCAGGTCTGATTTTTGTCTTCTTCTTCCTTTTGCTTTCATCTTCTTCTTCTTGACTGCCTGTATATGATTTTCATCTTTTCCTACTCTTAATCTGTAAGTGAGGACCTTCAGTCTTTTTCTCATGTGCATCCATTTTTTTCTGCAGATACTGCATTTTGTTACCCTTCCAAGGAAGGACATTGAAATAACAAGGTTTGTAGTTTCAAAATCTCCGTTGGTTCTTTTTCAGTTTCTTTGCTGGTTTGTGATAAGAAACTGATTAATTTCCCTCATTCCTGTATGCTTTAAATCTGTGGACAGTGTTTTTGGATGACTTCTGTCTTTCATGTAAAAATAAAATGAATTTTTTATTCTGATAACATTTCAAACACCCAAATTTGTCATTAGAGAATTCTTCAGCTTGCACGACTTTCTACAGGATCATTATTTTTCATAATAAATGAGAGTTAAAATCTTCATCAGTTGTGCTTATGCTTGGATATAAGATATGAAGCTGTAACATCTGCTACTAAGAATGATGTAACTGATCTGGTATTTAAAAATGCCAGAGTGAGTAGGTAGTTGTGGAAGATGATATGAACACTTTTAGCAGGTGCCTTGCTTTCCAGTAACCATGGACCTTAATATGGGATTATAGGTACCTGACTTTTTAGTGCTTGTTTGTTGATTTTTTCACTAGAGTCTTGTTTGTGTTTCACCTTTTGTATGTGGTATACAGATATTCAAGCCAGTAAACAGTTACACTTAACGGGGTAGTTAACAGGCATATGAGGTATCAAACCAAAGATAGAATTTGCAGTGAGTAAATGGGACAGAAATAGGAATGTGAAGGCGAAGGAATCTATTTCAGAGCAGGGACTTGTTCTTCTGCTTTAAAAACCCTCAGGAACACACAACAGGTTTTTCTGAGCTTCACAGCTAAGATTGCTTTGCTGTAGATTTTACATCTTTCAGTGTTCACGTTATTGAAATATTTTGTTTCAAAAATTTTTTACCACAGATACTACAATGCATTGCATTTATTTTGCTTTGCCAATTAATGAATAGTTTTGTTTGTTATTTGTTATGGGTTTGTTTTTTTCATCTGGAAGTGATCATTAACAACACTTGAGAGATCTAAGCTGAAGAGAAAGTGAAAAAGTAATTTCATTTTAAGTCTAATATTTGTTACTTTTATTGCATCCAGAGGAAAAAAATCTACAAGAAACAGTATTTTTGTGTCATTCCAGCACTAGTCATAAGAACTATAGCATTAACCAGAGGCTGCATGTACACCTACAGTGTGGCATTTTGCTCTAGTGAGCTGATACTGCTCGAGTTCTCTCCTCATTGCCTCAGATGCAGTTCAGTTCAGCACTGGATGCTGCAGTTGTCTATTGTGGTGCAGGTCACGTAGCAGTGAATGAACAAGATTGCATGAATAATGTGCTTTTTATTCAGCGATTGGATAAAAATGAATGCCCTCAACACCTACGTACATCCAATCTCCACCACTTCCTGTGTGCTTATTCTTCCTGAAGCTTTAATTATTTATCCTTGGAGAGAATTTGACAGTTAACAAGCAGTCACGACTCTGCAGGTTAACCCTACAAACACCAGAACTGATCTCCACATCAAGTACACTTGAATCTCTGAGGGAATCAAATGTTGATATTGAAGTGATATGACTCCCAATTAACGGGAGAAAATTGGCATCCCTAAATACTACCTATTTTAAAATCTAACACTGTCTTTTGTGAAATTAAAATTGGTCTAATATTTTTGCTAATTTCAAGAGGTAGTCTTTAAAGATTGACGAGTGTGTTATACTCTAAATACTGACACTGGCATCCTGTAATGAAAATGCATTTTCAGAAGAGGATGATCAAGTAATGGGGAAAGCAACGTTAGTTAACAAGCCAAAATATGTGCTTAGTTGCCTATCATACAGTATTGCATAGTGATGAGAAAAAAAATGAATTACATAGATGTCTTCGGATTTTGCTACTTGATCTTTGTAAAATGTGTTCAAATTATAGCAAAGCTGTATGCATAATAGGAGTCAGTGTATCAATGTACATTAAGAGAAAAAGAGCCTTAGAAATAACTGTTTCTTTATATTGGTTATAGAGAGAGAAACAGAGGTTGAGTGTGTGTGTATGTATGTGTATATAAACATATATACATGTTGTTTACTTGATCTGAGTGCAAGAAGATCATCAAAGAAACAGTAAAAATATTTTTCATGTGAACATTTTGTTTATTAAAAATATTTGTTATGTGGTTGCATTTTAGAAGCCAGTGCTACAAAGGTCAATATTAGACTACATTGCCACAGCTCATTTTTGCTAAGTGTGCTATCTCCCTTGCACTCCACAAGGCCTGGCAATAGTGCCCTGCACAGACTTGGAATTTTTTTCATTCTTTTTCTAGGGAGGGTTTCCACAATTGTATATAAAATTAGAAGTGACAGCAAGGTATCGTTACTCCTGGGGTCCATAATCAGGATCCAGAATAGCACAGAGAAGTTTGTGCATGTTTTTGTCTATAGATTGTACCCTTGCTCTGTTGAATAATGTTACTGTATTATCTGACTGGACTGCATGAATCATGGCAGGCGAGGGCAAATACGTCTGTATCATTAGGCTGCGTAATGTGGGAGTGTGCCCAGCACTGGTAGCTACTAATAGATTGATTTAAGCCTTAAGAGTGACCTAGAAAATCTACACCTGATACAGACCTTATTTGTCTCCCCATGCTAAGAACAGACTCAACAGTGTAATGTAAGGTGGTTTTGTTTTGTGGTTTTGCTTACAAACAGTAAACAACTGGGTGACTGATTATAGCAGCAATTTACGAGACTTGTGACAGCCTCTCCGAATTTTTAATAAACACTAGGTATTTTCCTTGAAAGTAACACAGTGGTCCAGTGAAGAATTAATTCACAGAAGACATGTTCCCTGTGTTATGTGAAAGGTTAGAGTACATATTAATAGTGGCTCCTTTTTACCTTTTGTTTTAGGAGTTATTAAGCGCAAATATTAGGGTTAAGCTTATTTCAAGCCCGTTGGTAAACTGCGAATTGCATGGTGTCATATTTAGTGCTGTTGAATATGTAACTGAACAGCTGGACCGGTGGTTGAGATTTGCCAAAATACTAAGGAATCCTGAGTTTTGTGTTCTAATTAGTGATGGGAATCATGATCATGGTGAGATGGACCTTTTACTGATGAACTGAACTGGTTCTAATTGCTGTAGTATATGGAACTTGGCAAACTCAGATTTTAAATTTTTGGGTGCTAGCATGAGAGATGCTAGCGGAGGTAACCATAATAAAAACAAGTGTACAGAAGTTCAGAGATGTGCCGCGGTACTGTCAAGTGGTTCTTTTAAGCATTTGTGACAGGTTTATCCCAGTCTGCACAAAGAGAAGGGTGAAAGGTAGGTTGGCATATTTTGTGAGATAGATTAAGGGCATGTGAACAGTCTTAGGATTTTGAAAGGAGAACGTGGTCTGAAGCTCCAAGGTTACATTAAGAAATCTTTCTTATTCCTGAATGTAAACACTGCTCTATGGCATAATACAAAGTGTTTTTGCTCCAGTACAATGACAGCAAAACAACTCCTGCTAACCATGTTAATTATATTGCTGATGTCTTTGACATTATCTATGAAGTTTTGCAATGCTGGTAATACCTCTGATAATAAGTAAAGCACGTTTGTTAAAAGCATTCCATTTTAGGAAATACAGGCTAACACTATGGTGCCTTCCTCTCTGAAGGCATGGGTAGAATTTCACCTTTTTACCGACCTGCTTACTCCATGAATGTATTGTTACTTAACGTCTTTGAAACCTCCCATTCTTTGTAGTTTTTGGCTGAATTTGGTCAGTGGTTTCATTAACTGTTGATTGACCGGTGGTACGCAGATAGAGTTACAGAGTTACTGAGCAGTTACAGGGGTAACCAAGGAATGGAAACCAGGCTAAAGAGTCATGAATTTGATCGTCACTGTGTAGGACTAAAGGACAGTTTTATGGTAGTTCCCTAGCAACTAGTTTTAATATACTTTGGTCGAAGTTCTATTCAAAACAAACAAATTAATGACGGTTTAGAAAATAAATAGCTTTATCAAAAAGGCACTTTACAGGCCTTAAAGAATATTTTTATATTGGTAAAGTTCAGTAATATCTCTGGTGATACCTGCTTACAACAGTATAAACTTTGGTCTTACTTTCTGATGGCCCACACTCACTTCTTGCTGCCAGACCATGGCCTTGCAGGGACTTGCAAGTTTTTCATTCTCCTTATTCTCTCTTTTAGGTGTGATTTTCAGGCTGGTGATTTAGCTGCCCGTAGATGCTAATGCTTCAAGAGAGTTAATGTGCTCTGTAGAAAGGACAAGATTCTTCCAGCTTCTTTTGCATCTTGGACAGCAGAGGGCAGGTGTTAGTTTTGTGTGTCTGAAAGCTTATTGTGCAGAATGGCTGTGTGGTATCAAAGTGTCTGTGAGCTAGAAAGAGTTACAAAGATGTACTATAGAGCATTTAGATATAATTTATGCTTTTTTTGTGCATATAGGAAGTTTTCTCTAGCAGAATTTTCTTTTGCTTTTTCTTAAAAAACTTTTGTTATGGCCAAAAATGTTAAAACAAAATTAAAATGGCATTGGCAAGGTAAGAAAGAGTGTCCTGTCAGGAACTTTACCATCTACCCACACAACACTGTACTGAAACCTTCGAATATCTTCCATTTCTCTCATTTGACTGTCATCTTGGTGGTCTGTGAACATTCACGTTGATATTTGAGTCACTGAACAGCAGACAGATGTGTATGTTTATTCTGGTACAGAATTTTGTGCAGTAGACATATTTTGTCATTAACTATTGAGTTTTTAGTTTAATTGTACTTAAGGATTTTGTAGCCACATGGCAAACCTCATGCTTGTATCTAAACAACAGATTTCTTCCAATTTAGATATGCTGGTCAGGCACATGTTGGTCACGTCCTGGCAAAAGCAGGCGCTTAGTATTTACATAGTGCTATGTGCAAAATCATCTTTTTATTGATGTAGTTTCTTGCACTTGGGTAGACTAGTGGCTTTAGTAGGACAAAGCACTGCTGTGGCATTGTTTGGTAGTCCTAGAGAGATAAAAAGCTGCTAGTCATATTAAAATGAAATATTAGTTTAAGGGTAATTGCAGTTCATGGTGGTCAGTAATAGCGGTTACAGAAGACGCTTAACAGGTTGCTTCAGTGGCACATAACAATTTCATAACAGTATAGATCCTTACTCTTTCCTATCGCAGTCAAAGTGAATAATAAGAGCAGACAATCAACATTTATACAATGCTAACACGTTGACTGCAATGATAGTGTTCAGTTAGTCTCGCAGATGTGCTGTTGCTTAAACTTGTTGAACTACCAGGAGATAACAGCACTGCTGGTGCCAGCAGGTAGTAAAGCCGATTGTTTTCAGTGCCACTTAGTAGGATTTTTCCTTCTGCTTTACTTACTGCCGTAATGGGCCTTCTCAGGCTGCATGGTGACTGCAGCGTCCCTTTTACCTTTCTCTCTTGTGGAACTGGGAGCTGGGGTCAGCATCTCTGCAAGTGGCATTTCTCCTCCAACTCTTTGTCCTGGCACCAGTGCTTTGTTGAAGCCCAGTTCTCAGTGAGCACTGTGCAACTCTGGTGTCAGGCTACCCCTGCACAGGTTTCTCAGCAGACCCTCATAGCTGACCATTTTCTCCTGTTCTTGGATACCTACTCGGACCTGGATACCCTTCGAATAGCTGTGCTTGGCTAGTGGGCTTCAGTTTCTCCTTGTCTGTTCGAGCTCTGGACAAGTTTTTGGCTCCAGCCTCTCTGCTGTACATCCTTGCTGCGTGTCTTTGTTGTTACCGAAATGTGGTCCTAGCTCATGTGCCCAAAGTCCTTTGGAGAACTGCTGACCCTCAGAATAGCAGTAGCTTCCAAGATACTTTCTCAACCTTAATTGTACTGAAGCTTCTTAGGGGCCTGTCCTGCCTGAGCAAATAAAACAGGTTTTCTAAGAGTACCTAAAGAAAGTCACTACATACTTTTGTAACAGCAAAGAAATACACTGTTGCTGTCGATGATAGTAGATCAGTACACACATCTTTTGTCTCCATTCCTCTGCCACCCTAAACATTTTTTAATCTTGGAGTCGTTTTTAGCCTGAAGGATGCTTGCCTCCGTTCTGGTCTGCTTCAATGCATGGAGCTTAAGACAGAGCTTCTCAGCCTTCTCATCTGCAGCTGTTTTACTTCTTGCCTTTCCTCACATTACTAGCAGTGGAGTTTGTAAACTTCAGTCCAGTTAAGTGATCATTTAAACAGCTATTTAAATCCTGCTATACACCCCTGCTTCATTACTGAGTCTTTCGCAGGTTGGCCGCCCTGTTTTGCCATACCTATTGTGATACCTAAGCGGTCTGACTCAAATGCAAGGAAGGCAAGCAACCTAGCCGAGAAAAGAATACATCCTTAGTACATGCACATGCGTATGCATGCCTGTGCACACACACATATGCATGTGTCTGCAGATGCCTCTTCCACGTGACTGTGCCCAGAAAGAAGTTAACCATCACTTCAGGTCAAATAACAAGCAGCATTAGCGTAAACAGGTACAGTGACTCACACCAGCAATTTGTACAAATAATGCAGAAATAACCCACATTCCAAATTCGCCAGGATGAGTGCTACTGCAAATAACCCTCAACTGATACTGTTATCCACTGCTGCAGAATTGCCAGAATTCTTTCAGTACAAGCACTGATCGGTAATGGCTTTGCTATAAATACAGCACAGCGTGTAACTCTTTGTTTGCTGAGAAAATCTGTAAGGTTTGGTGTCACGAGTCAGTGGGTTGTGTTTCGGGGTGGAGTTGATGCAAGTGGATATTTGTCCTGGCCTGTGCGATTAATACATTTCCTCTCCCTCTTCGCAGACCATGGCTGCTTATTCCTACCCTTGCTCTGCCTTCAGTTCAACTTGTTTAGTGAATCAGAGTCTAGAACTGATCTGATTGAAAAAAACCCAACCATTTACTCTGTGTTATTCTTCAGTCAGATGCCACAGCATGCGTTTTATTGCAACACAGCAAAGGTGATGCTGTCAGTGACAGGAGGGTGAGAGCAAGCTGAATGGCTCTGCCACTGCCACCAGATCTCTGCACATACTGCCAGCATTTTGGTCTGATGTGCAATGTAAGACAAAGATGGCCATTTATACTCTCTGTTGTTTTTCAGTTCTTATATAATTTCAATTCTATAATCATTTGGATTATATCCTTTTAATTAGGGGAGGGGAAACATACGGATTTGAGAAAGTTCAACATGTTTGTTGGACTGCTGTCTGCTCAGACATGGTACAATTAGCCCTGCCTGATGCTAAAAACTACAAAAAAAAGAGCACTGTGCCTTTCTCCACATCTGCTCTTCTTGATAGTATTTAGCTATCCTAATAAAGAGTAGGTACTGGATTATAAATCTCCTCATGGTGATAAAACAGATATTTGTATGAATACTGTATATGTAATAAGTAATTTTTTTCATGTATTTAAAAAGGAAAATATCAATTAAAAATTTACATTTTCATAAAAATTGAAATATTTAGTTTAATAATCTATACCTGATAGTTATTTTTCTATATTTTAAGAAGTTTAGCTAAGAATTCTTGTAAAAAATTCAGAAACAATTAAAATTCTCAGACATACATTTGGATTGGGAAACCTGAAATAAAACTCCACTCCTATTGAAATCAGTAGGAAACTCTGAAGTCAGAACTTCATATACAGGTTTTTTAAAGCAACTTTGTAAACTGTTCCTAGGGAAATAAGATATAAGCAGAATAAAAAGAAAGTCCACAAAAAAACCACCAAAACCACCAGAACAGAAATAGACACCTTATTACAAAGTAGAAAAGAGAACAACCGAATTATTAAATGCATCTCATGAAGGAGAACCAAAAAGATGCTGGGCTAACAAGCAGGTAATTGACTGGCTCCCCATCAAAGGAAGACAGCAACAGGAGTTCTTGCATAATTTGTCAGAAAGAGTTCTTGCATAATTTGGCAGTGAACTAGGTTGCTATTTACTTTCTCTTCCAAATCTCTGATTTTTCTAATTGTTTAAAATAAAAATACTTGCATGCATTTGGATATTAATGCATATATGCCCAGAAGAACTGTCATTTCCGTCAGTATGAGTGCATCATAGGACCAGAGAGAAGGTTATGGGCCTCTTATTACATTATTCACAATAAAGTACAGCTGGTCGACCATGGGATAGTTTGTGGATGCAGAAGAAAACATGACTGGGAGGTAGTTCTTTGGGAAGCAGAGTGCCTGTCCAGGTGATGCTCCAGCTGGAGGGTAGCTCCTGGTGTGGAGGGCTGGTGGTCACCTGGGACAGGGAGAAAGAGGAAGAGCGCCTGCAAAGGGCTGCCGCAGGAGCAGGCAGCTACACAGACATAGCTGAGCTGTGGATTGTACTTGGAAAATGCAGCCCCATTACACTGCTGCTACTTCTCTTTCTCACCTCAGTGACTGGGTTAGAGAAAGGAAGAATTTACTGTAAAAATTTGGGTTTTCATAAGAGCAGGTCCCATGTTACAAAGTTGATTTAGTGCTGGTTTGCAGATTTTATTGCACTCCCCTGCCTGATCCTGCCTTGCAGAAGCTTAGTGTCATGTTCAGATTCAGGTATTATCTCAGATCCATCTTTACTCTGAACTTTTATAGTATGTTGACTTTTAACAATAGGCCCCCAGGAGCCACTAATGGAGCAGAAGGAGTTAGAAATTTCATTTTCTTCCAAACATTTTATGTCATATTTCACAGGGTGAAAGTATCTTATGACAAAATTTTTTCAGTATTTTCAACTAACAAAAAAACCATCCTCCTTGTTTAGGATCAGCTTCTGGCTCAAAACCTAAGCATGAAATTTGTAGGCAGATTTCAGACCTTAATTTTACATTCCACTGATGTAAATTAGGTCAGAAGTTGATCATTAATGATTAGTGATCACTGATTTTGAACAGTAATACTTCCAACAATGTGGTTTTCCAGAGAAATAACCTGCAAAGCTGCAGATAATGCTCCCATTTACTAGTGCAGCCCGCCCTTAGCAATAAAGTTGCCATGGAAACAGCAAAACTCTGATCTGGTGAGAGAGAAGGGGTGAGAATGAAAGAGAGATGGGGGCAATTTACAGCAGTTTTTTGTTGAACTAATCAGCTAGAATTTGTTAAAATTTTGCTAGGGGAGAAGCACAGTCTTTTCCTACAGACCTTGGGGGTTTTTTGTTGGTGGTTGGGTTTTTTTTGCATAGGACAGTAAGCTGAGGTCTCACTTAAACTCCCAGTACGGAAAAAAATCTTAAGTGGTGTGAGCCTAGGTTTTTTTCCTGCAAAATGTTTAGAAGTAGAGGTATCTAGTCATGGCTCTTTTTAATGACACTGATGGAAACTTCAGTGCCTTTCAGTATTTCTGTCAGCTATGTGATGAGTCTCCCTTGAAATCACAGCAGCATGTAACTGATGTCTGTGTGCAGGTACATCAGAGACACAGAGGAAGACAGAATATGATGTATTAAGTATGTGCAAACAGAATAGGTAAACCAAAATTATTTAGAAATATTTTTTATTAAAATAGCTACATACCTTCTTAAGAATATTAGCTCATAATGCTTTTTAGCTTGTCTTGATGCTGTTTTGCTTGTCTGTAACTACATCATTGAAG
The DNA here is from genome assembly GCF_030867145.1 of Opisthocomus hoazin. Taxonomy (NCBI): domain Eukaryota; kingdom Metazoa; phylum Chordata; class Aves; order Opisthocomiformes; family Opisthocomidae; genus Opisthocomus; species Opisthocomus hoazin. Next base: position 44,867,284 of record NC_134454.1, read on the forward strand.
GTTGTCTCACATAAATAAATCTAGGTTAGGCTGATTCGTGCAAAGAAAGCTGGTATTTTCCCTTCTCAATTAACTGATCAAGAGAAGAAATGTCCCCACAGGATATTAGAAACCTTGGTACTGTTGAAATGCTATCTTTTTATGTGAGGAATCGACCATTTGTGATATTAAAGATTCTGCAAGACAACTTACTAAAGCAGAGCATTAACCCTTGTGTCCAACATATTACAATGTGATCCTATGGCTGATGGCTTAATGCTGCATCATAGTAACTTTAATTGTTTAGGGCTTATTATAAAGAGGAATGTCAGCTATGGTGGCCCTCTGGCTACTTTATGTGTGCTGCAATTAAAACTCATAGCAACATCTATGTTTAATTTTGCCTAATGTATTCACTGTTTCTTATAACTTAGCTAACCCAAATTCAGTTTGGATTTTTTCCCAAGGTCAGTGTCTGTCTCATGCTCATTTGTTTAAGATTCAGTTTAGTCCAAAAGCAATTTTACTGACACTGGGCAGAAGTTGTTGAAATGCAAATGGTCTTTCAGCAGAATTTTAACCATTTCTAGCACTTGTTTGTATAGAGTACATATTCAATCACAGTGCGTTACTGGACCTAGGTCTTTTTGCTGATTCTGATTACATGATTAATATTTCTCTAAATATGGGTCAGTGAAAGTCACCTTTTTTGCATGTGGGAGAGTTTCTTAACACAGGTCATGGAATGTAGCAGTTGTATTGCCTGCACTTTGTCATTATAGTGATCGCACCATCTTACCTGGCTTAGCTTGTGTATTGGCAATGCCTCCGACCTTTGCGTCTGCAGCAATTTAAATCCTTTTAAACTCATTCTAACAATGGAAACCAAAATGTAGTTTTTCCCCTTTCCTCCCTCTAATCTTGCCCCCCAGTGTCTTATGTTTTCCCTGCCCTTTGCTGTTAATAAAACTTACTTACTTCTGAAATACAGGTTGCAGAGGTAGTTAAGACACAGAAGGAAAAAAAGGTGACAGCTAAGGATGAGCCCCTGAGAGCCACTTGGAGGGAGAAAAGGAGTAACAGACATATGAGACACAGACTCTGTCAGGGCGAGAGGAGGATCCATGAGAAAACAGCACTGAAAAAACAACACAGAAAAAAAATCTAAAAAAGAGGGAAAGGTCAGAGATATCAAAATTACCAGTATTTCATAAGAAATGCTGTACTTTGTCTGAGGCAGGGTACGCCCCATCACTGTGTATGTATTGCTAGGATTATATATTATTTTGCATTTATCAACACTGAGCTTTCCATCTGCCGTTTCATTACTGAGTCAACAATGAACTCATTGTTCCACAGCCATTTGTTACTTGTGGTGGCAGTTATCTGGCTCATACCCCTGCAAAAAGAAAAGAAAAAGGCTCATTTTCAACTTGGATCCACTTTACTAGCTGATGCAGCATAGGTGCAGATGCAGAGACTGAAGAGAAATGACGGTTTGAATGTCTTGCTGTCAATAGTGCTATGATAATAGTAGTACCAAGCTTGTAGGAGTAGTACCATGCTAGTGTGGTATAGTCACTGTGCAAGCTACAGGCATGTTGTTGGAAATGCCAAAGACATTATAATCCTCTGGCAATAGGTAGAATCAACTATATCTGAATTTTAATTGCGGTTTATGCCTATTACAGGGTCTCCTAATTTCACTCATTATTTCCTGGAGTTGGATTTGAACCTGCTGCCTGTCAGGGAAAAATCATCTACCTTTTGTAGTCCCAAGAACTATAAAAGGCAAGGTTTTAAAAAGTTCAGTTCTTCCAATTCAGGGCCAGACTTGTAAAGGAGACCGGTTCCCACTTAGACACTGAAATGACCACCAGATTTCAAGCACTGGGTAATTCAGTGGCTACTACTTCTCTGCAACATCTAATATCAGATTTCCAGGAAAGCTCTACATCCATCAGATGACTTGGTAGCATTTCTGTGTCCTGTGAAGCAGTGTCAGAAATTAGTCCTTCTGCTGGTGCTCTGGGAAGGTTTTATCCTCTAGCTTTCCCTCTGCCTCTCTTTCAGTGGGTTGATGATCATAGTGTTTTTAAATATATGCTCTGCTAATAGGGTAGATAAGTATATACGTTTTTTTTTCAAGCAGGTGTTGTGGTTTGGTTTTTTTTTTTGGTTGGTTGGTTTTTTTGCATCAGGGGTCTCTGAAGGCAAACCTGTAAAATCTGTGAATCTGCTGGTGCACAGAGAGAGCAATCGAACATCAGGCGAAATGTGCACATTCATGTTGCCATCCTGGATGTAAATGAACCGGCAGAATGAACACGCCGGGGAGAAACCCAGGTCTGATTCCCCGTTTTTCCTCACCTGGCACCCCTGCGGACACCCCATGCATTTCTCCGGCAACACCCCCTCTTTCAGGGGGGCTTCACGACCCACCCTCGTCCACTCAGATGCTGGCTTCGCTTTCTGGTGTTGCTGCAAAAAAGGTGCCGCCTGTGCTTGAAATGGGCTCTTCCACTATTTAGCAAGGCTTTGCTGAATGAGTCATCGGAGCCGGCTGGTATTGGCTGGGCTGGTGAGCACCCAAGGGATTGCCTGGCAGAGGCTGCGAGGCCTCGCTTCATTCACAGAAATGTGGGGATGCTAGCCAGCCCTTTCATTCACACGCACAGAATCTCATTCACATTTTGCAGTTTCGCTAGCCGCTTCTAATGAAGAGAGCCGTTTGGGAGCAATAGGGTTTTCTGAGCAGTAGAGACACGTAAAAATAGGCTATGCTGTGTGTATTTGCTGTTGCTATGCTAGGAGGATGAAGAGAGGAGTGAATGCTGTGTGGATGCTGTAGCAGGTTCGCAGTGTGGTGATGAGAGGCTATTCCGCAGATCACTAGAAACCTGCTTTTACACTGGCTAGGACATGGCCATTACTCATCACTGCTGGGATAAGAGGTGCTGACTTAATTTAATGTGTCGTGAATATACTAATTAAATACCTGCATTTGAGCTGGCTGTTTCACTGTATTTGCACTTTGTATGCTACAACCTTTAGTCATAGGAGAGGGAAGGAATTCCATAGGATTTTTCCTTTAAATTGTACTGCAGTTAGTCATTTGTTTGAAAAATAACTTTGCACTATGCAACTTCTCTCATCTGAATTTGTTTATAATGCAGTGGATTGTCCTACACCCAAAAGATGTTTTGCAAAGAAGATCAATTTATAGAAAAGAGCCATATGGCTAATGTATCACAGCGCTGCGCACATTTTGTATTTTTCAAAAAAATGTAGGAGAAATGAAATATCTGTTTTCTGCATGTTTTGCTACTTCTCAGATCAAGTATTTATGGCTGACATTTATGCTTAATAAGACCTGGTGCATTTTTTTTTTTTCTTCACTGCAGGATGTCAGTTTGTTGCTACCTGGACTTTTCAATATTCTTTTAGATTTTTTCAGTTTTTCAGAATGAAACCAAACATTCCAGTGAATTGAAGATCCTCTTCATGTTTTTCTTCGGAGTCAATATCAGTGGTGGAAGAAAAAACGTCTGTTAAGCCTGTTGTTGGACATCAGAAAAATAGTTTTCGTCACACATAGGTACTTTATGTAATTCCTACATTAAAATACAAGGTTGTTGTGGAGTAACAGGGGAGAAGGATTTCTTTCTCTATCAAAAATTGTATGTAACAGTTTCCGTGAGAGACAACATTGACACAAAGGCACTTGTAAAATCTGTTAGACAGCTTTTGTGGAAGAAAATGTGTATATTCTTTAGTTTTGTCTTTTTTTAAAAATACTAGTGTGCTTAAAGGCTTCATGAAAACCTTTAAGATGTCTGTGTTCTGCTGGAGGGGGTGGGGGGAAGGGGGGGTACGTATGTGTAAATATTATCCAGATATTTGCTATCTAATTGTGGCTTCTTTGCAGATTCACAAATAAGTGAGGTGGAAAAACATTTATACAGAAGAAAAAAAATGTGGTGTTTCATAAAGGCTGTTAATTCAGTTTTAAAGGTAATTGCCTTTGGTACCAAAAGGGGGGGGGGGAGGGAGGAATTAAAGGTTGGAAGGAAATATATGTTTGAGAAGATAGGAAAAGGAAATTTGAGAATTGATTGGTGCTAGTGTGCTGTAAGTGGGTGGATGGGTTTTTTTTCTTTTTTTTTTTTTTTTTTTTTTGCTACAGGAAGTGATTTGCAGTGTTCACTGAGCCTTTTGTTGAAAAGGGTCCTTCTCATTTGTGTGAGTCATGCTTTTGCTGTGAGCGAGTTGGCAGCTCTAAGCAGGACTGGGATCTCTGTCATAGAAAACTGTTACTTCACCCAACCTTAACGGGGAACCATAAGAAATTTCTTTAAAATATATTTTTTTTTTGTTCTTCCTTATACTCTTTTCTTTTTTTTACCCCAAAATCTTGTTATCCATCCATGTTGTTATGAATCGCCTGCTATGTTAGCACAGGCATCTCCTGCGTTGGCATCAGATTTGCCAGAACATATGCAGGAAACTAGATAGAAGGGCATGCTTCAACGTACCAAGTATAACCGCTTCAGGAATGATTCGGTGACATCTGTTGATGATCTTATTCACAATTTGTCCATGAACAGCAAGGTCTCAGCAGTTGCTACGACTTCAACAGCACCTTCGTACCTTGCCTCGCCAGAAGTTCTCCGCAAGGACCAAGAAGATGGACCCACCACCCTGTGTACCCTCATCCATAAAGTGTCCCACTTGAAACTCTCCCACACGGGCAGCCTTTTGGGTATCAAAAACCTCTCCTCTGCAGTAAAGGAGCTTGCTGTCTCCAAGTTGCAGGGAAGCTCGAGTGCTTCTAGCTCAGCAGCAGGGGCTTCAGACAACACATGTAACCTTGTCTCTGCCACTTCGTGTTCTCAGCAGGACGTGAGCAAGATGAGTATGGGGAAAAAAACACGGTCAGAGGAAATGCACCCGGGAGGTGAAGACTGGAATCAAAGTAGCAGCTTTGTCAATAAACCCTCTCGAGGATGGCTGCACTCGAGTGAGAAGATCCTGGGACCTGGTGTGACGTACATTGTGAAGGTTGGTCTGATTTCTTCCATTCTCTGTTTTTATCAATGAAAAATTCTCTGCTGGCTTTGATGACAGGCTAGACAGGCTGAAAGAATCTTTATTTGTATATTCCTTTTTTTTTGTGCATAATGCATGGTATGTAAATGCAGGAGAGCATGGGTTGGGAAGCTGTGTTAATTCGTTAAATTAGAGCAAACCTGCAAATAGATTCTTTGTCAGATAATGTTCTACAGCTGTGTAAGAATACTGTTCCTAAGATAAAAGCTGGTTTTTTTACTTTTTGTTTTGGGTTGTTTTCCTTCTTCTGAATTTAGGTTTTCAGTGTTATCTAACATACTGTATGTATCTTGGATACATAGGCTTTCAATATGTCTGGTGCAATATACAGGAGGAGAAAAAGACTCCTTGATGTGTGAAGAACTGTTAATCTTGCATTATATTTCAGTTTGAAAATACCTCTAAGGACATGTGTGTTTTTAAAGTGAAATTATATTTGAAATCTTAGAGCAGTAAGGCAGAGAGCGCAATTCTTATCATGTTCTACAAATAGAAATACTATTGTGAGTAGAGCAGGAAAATGCAGCTTGTTTTGCATAATGAGAATTCAGCCACCTTAAATGTTGTTGCTGTTTTCGGTTCATTGATACAGCACCTTAAGAGCAGAGAATCCTAAGTTTACAGGGTAATATTTCCATATGCTTTGAAAGTATTTTGAAATGACCTGTTAAATTAGAGCCTTTGAGAGAAGGGTATGTGCAATGTTTTTGTAGTCAGGTAAGATTCTGGTTACACCTTGCAGCACATTGTGCAGAAAGTGTGTAAAAATAACATAATTGCCCAGAACTTGTTCTTCAGTCACCACGTTTTATTTGCTGGGTGGCTTTTGTATCTCCAGTGTTAAACTGTTTTGTAGCAGACTATTAATGAGATTACAGGTCTATTTTTAATCTCGTCTTCTTTTGGCTATAGAAGTCACAGTGTGACTTTTTATCAGGATGCTTTAAAACTGAGCAACAGCCTTGTTGCTTAACTATCACTGGTTTTTCTCAAGTCTCATTATGAAAAGCAGAGTGCATACATAACAGTTGGAGCACTAGGAAGCAGTTTTCGTTTTATTGTGTTAGTAGTGATGGTAGATTTTGCAAGTGATGGTAGACGGAGTAAGTTGGCCAATTCAGAGCAATATTGAAATTGTGCTGTCTTTTTTGCTACTCTGAAATTTACTGGAATTACAAAAGAGTCAGTGCTACCTCTCAGAACACAAACTGCTGCTCTGATAGTGTTCGAGAAGTGTCTCCACAAAAATAACTCACTGATGCTAGAAATAGCGGTGTTGAGACCCCATCATTGTTTTGCATGGAAATATTCTGGTTAACAGAAGGCCACTCACCATCTTCCCATTAGCTCAGGGAACTCAGCTATTTTATTTTTTGATTTTGCTTAGGATTTTGTAAGTAGGCACATAATGACTGTGAGAATTCACTGCTGCTGTTTGTTTTACCTGAAGTAATCATTATGAAGCAGAACAAACACAGAATTCATTCTCTTAATTTTATCAGTGGTTGACCTTCTGTATGCTAGAGGAAGCTGATATCCTTGAATTGAAAAGAGAACTAAAATTATATACAAGTGGACTTACATTTAAAGTTAATAATTAATCCATATCTAACACTGATAGTAGAACAAATATTTCAATTAGCGCGGCTGGTGTCAACTACATGAAAGTGTACTTATACACATTATGTATATTAGAATTTTCAAAATAAATCATTAGCACCTTACAACTTATATTTTAGGTGTTAATGTCATTAAAAGGTAGGGAACCTAGATTATTGATTTCATTAAAAAAATAGTGTGATATCTTTAACTTCATGCTCTCTGGCATATAGTCACAGAACAGTGCTGTAAATGCAAAAACAAAGGTTAAAAATGAATATCAAAATCACTGGTTAATGAATGAATGAAAATAAACCAGTCCTGGTTAGTTCATAATTTGCCTGTTCATTAAGTATCTCAGAATATTCCTCAGCAACTGCAGCATTCATATAGATAAGAATAGAAATGCAGTCCCCACATCATTAAACATTTTTAGTTCCCAGGGCTTTTATGCATTCAGACCATCAAATCAATACATAGATAATGTACACTGAAGGGAAACATTCCTTGGATACCTCATGGCTATATTGACTGTCTGGGGGACTTGTACCATGTTTAATTAGTACCATATGCCTCGCAGAAAATTCCACATGCCATTAGTTAAATGAGACAAAAATTAGATTTGTTGTTAACCAGCAAAGCTTTTTTCATTTTGTGTGTAAATGTGCACTGGGTTACTATTTTCTCATTAGTTCACATTCAAACCATGAAAATTACGTATGGGACAAGGTAAATTGTAACTACTGGGCAGTTTGGTAACTCACATTGAAATCTTCTGAAGCAAGAGACACAAAGTTCCTATGCGCAATATATGACAAATCTGTAACTATACTGCTGTCCCCACATTTTCGCTTACTACCCATTTTTTCAATGGGCAGTGTAACCCTAGTGCTTAAAAAGGGGTGTAAGATTATGGTAAACAGGAACAGTGTTCTGATCTTCATGGTCTGCTGCACTGGAATTATTTTCAGCCATAAAAATACTGGCACTTCCTGTATTTTTTTTTCTCCCTGTGGATTTCATGTTGCATTTCTTTATATTATGTTAATGGGAAAAATTTCCCCAAACCAAAAAAATATTGTTGTAACAAATTAGACAATATTAAAGGACATAAAGCGGTGAGGTACTGATATTTTAATTAACACTACTGCTGAATGATTTGACAAATTGTGGATTAATGAAAAAAAAAAAAGAAATAGTTTGCTATGATGGAAGACATTGAAGAGCTCAGTGTTTTCCCCACAGAGGGACTGATTACTATAGGGAGTGATTCTAAATGTTCATGTTGTCAAAAAACCAAATACATATAATAAAAAAAGTAAAACTATTTAATGTAACAGGAGTTACAAGTTTCAATGAGAACTGTTTGTTTCGAATGATAAATGTCTACTGCTGAGTTTAACTGGGTAATGCCATAGACATTTTGGGGTTTGTTACATTTAACTAAGAGCACAATCAACAGTCAAGAGGCAAATGTATGTCTGTCTTTAGGTAAGTCATGGTTGGGTTTTGTAACAAGTGTTGATGAGCTTAAAATACTCTTTCTTAGTTCAAAACTGAACAAACCCAAAATGTTATAGCATAATAAACCCAAATATTATAGCATAATTTTATAACCCTATATACAGGAAGACCTAATGAACTGTGAAACCAGGACAGTGGTATAGAGCAGACCTGGGTAAATCTAGTGTTAAAAAGCAGATACAAGGACAGTATCTGAGAGACAGGAAAGAAAAAGGACTTCATCTAAAAGAAGCACCACAAGCCAGGCAAATATTTCAGTGAAAAGCATATTAAATCATTAATATTATGGAAAAATATGTAAAGAATATAATCCTCACTACAATTATTTCTTTAACATTTAAACACTTTCGTGTTTTGGGAGGAGATAACAGTGATTTACATCTGATGAGGAAAATAGAGATCTTTTGTGAAGCTGTTCAAACACATCACCAAGTAAAGGCTTCAGTTCTGCAAACGTTTCTGTATGACACTGTTTACGCGAATATTCTCACCGAAATAACTGAGGCTACTCCTCTATGCTGAAAGTGAAGGATGAACAGAATTGCTGTGTTGCATGCTCTTATTGCATCCTTTTATTCTGTACTATAGTATTCCCTTCAGCGTATATGCAGGGCAGCTGTGATTTTAGCAGATCTCTGCAAGTAGACACAGAATTTACAAAATTACTTTTCTCTTTAGCGGCTAACCCAGACTGTGAAGCACAGCCTTAAATGGAGCTAATATGGTGGAACCTGCAACATACGTGGCCTTCCCCTACAAGACTTCAGGGCTCTTTAGAAGAATGTTTTTCCTATTTTCCTTTTCTGTGCTAACAAGAATTGATTTCCCTGATGGTTTAAAGTTGGAGCAAGATACCAATGCTTCATGGCTTTGCCCGTCTGTCTGAAAGGTATCCAGAATAGCCTGTCAGAAAATAAGAGGAGGGTTTCTTGCTTCATTCTTCCTCCTTTAAATAGACGTAAAGTCAAATTTAGAATCTACTTGCTTAAAAAAAAAAAAGAATACTAACATTACAACAAGACATTTTAGTTGCTCTTTTTGGTTTATGCTAAATTTATCTTCCTTTGTTATAGAAAAATTTGTGCAAGGTTTTTTGTTTGTTTTGTTGGTTTCTTTAATCAGATTTAAATTCTGCTTCTATCAGTCAAGTTGCAGTAGCGTTAATGGTTAGCCACTGATAGTTTGACATGGCCTGAATAAAAACATACTCAGTAGGATTTTGTGCATGTGATTCTAATAATAAGGAACACAGTCCCAAAGCATCCTGTTTGTAAGGAGGTTTACATGTTTAAGAAGTGGGTTGTGTGTTTCAGCCGTATGGTGATAACAGGGCTGAATACTGATCTTTTAGTTCAGAGTCTGCTTTCCTCAACCCAGCTACCCAAATGCTGTTAGCCAGAGCTCAAAGACTTACGAAACTGGCTTATCACCATGGATTTTAAAGCTGCATGCATGCATGTTAGGGGAGAGAGAAGTAAGTGACAAAGACAGCACTAGTTTTGGCAATTAGTCCCTCCTAGTAAGCCATATCCCTTTCCAATCAGTTAGTATTCTTTGCATTTTCTTTCACTGTTATTTGGGCTATGAAAGAATGATACTGATGCCTGTTCCTTTGTCGAAAACCTCTTTTTTGAGCTCCATGGATCTGAAGCACTGTGGGTCTGTTGTGCAGCCCACTGATAGCAAAAGAACTTTTATAACGGAAATTAAATCAGATCCTATGAGCAAAAATCATACAGTAGAGTCTTATAATATTATTCTAATTACATGAATCACGTACTATTACTGTACATTTGCACACCTTTCATAGAAAGCAAAGCATGTAATGATTTTGGTGCTGAAGGATTCAACTCTCAATGTGAATGTCTGGTGTGCCGTACATTTGGAGTGTTTGCAGAATGCCTTGGAAGCTTTGGCATGTTTTCCACATCTAGGGCTATTTCGTGAGTGACACGATTTGGGCACTGTTAATGTTGGTTTGAATAGTTAAAGTCAGAATTGTATTTGTTTAAAGCAAGAATTATACAGTCCTGATAGTTATTTACAGTTTTAAAATCCACAAATGAATTTAGCTGGTTGTTTAGGAGGTAAAATTGCATTTAGCCAGAATTCCTTCTGTGTTTTTCCATGTAAATTTGATTGTTGATTTCTTTACTTGCCTTGAACTAATGGTTACAGTGAGAAGAACATGTGCCCAAGGTAAATATCTGCCACTACAAACATATAGAAAACACACAGATGAACCAAGATCTTCAGGGAAAACTGATACCTTTCTTTGCTGCTGGAGACAAGGCACTCCTTTGTCCCAAAGACAGGGCACTCCTTTTTGGGCTAGCCCATTGAGGAACCTTGTCTCCATTAACACACCAGCTATACTTGTGCTGAAGACTAGCTTTGTTTTATAGTAGAAAGTTGAAGTGAATGCATGAAGTATCAATATTAAATTTTCTTGTTGTTTGCGATGGGAACAGTACAGATCTGCCCTGGAATAGTGCCAGAGACAACCAGCCTTCCCAGCTACTGACACTCTTTTAGGGTGATTTACTCCCCTAAGCAATGAAACAAATTCCATAGTTGTAGAGGAAGAAGGGTTCAGTGTTCCTTCTCTGCAGTTCTACACAGTCATGCAATATTCGTATTTCATTTGATTCTCCATATTTTTTTTACAAAATGCAATGCATCTCTACCTTTGGCTGCTCCAGGCAGGTCTGAGGCAGAGCCTGTCCATTTGAGTTGTGATGGGAATAATGATGGGACTCGGTGCAAAAACATTCCCAGTCATCACTTGTTTTCAGAGGGGGATTGGGCACAATTTAATAAGAGTAATCTGGAATGTCTGTTTAATAAGTGATAGATATTCCCCTAGATTTTTCAAATAAGTTTTTCGTAGGGCCAGGAAAGATTTCAGTCCTGAAAGGTCCATCAGACAATCCAAGTCACAACTAAAAGCTGAAAGAGTAAAAAAAAACCCTTTGAAATTAGACAGCAATGGCAAGCAAAAAGATAAAAGGTAAAAATAAACTGGGTATAGGGAGACACAAAGTAAATAATGTGAAGTAAACAGAAAAAGCTCTCTAGGCCTTTATTCCACAGTACCATCACATTGTATCTGCTGATACAGAAATTATTGTCTTTTTTTGTTATCTCAGAACAAATCCTGAAATTAGAGACAGACGTTGACCAAAATAGTAAGGACAAGACTGAAAGAGAGATATTTTATCTTAAGATATTATCTTAACTTGCTCACCACCATTTCCATCCTTCTGGGTATGTTGTTGTACTAACATACATTTATTCCCATTTTTGGCTCTTACTAGCACAGGAATTATACAAGGGAGTGCATGTCTCACTGGACTCCAGCATCCTGACTGACATTTGTCACTGCGTACCTGCGTGATGAAGTAATTACCAGAAACAGAATTGTCTCTTTTCTTACAGACAAGCTGCTTTAATTAACCACAGGACATTTTAAAAGTACCCATAACATCCTAAGAAATTACAATGCTTCAGAAACACCGCCTTTGCTGCTGAATATAGAGGCCAAGTTTTGTCGCCACATGTTGAGTTTAGATGCTACAGTTTTTGCTTACTTTTTTCTGAAGTCTGAGCAGGAATGAGGAGAAAAGGCCAGGCAGGTAAACTGTGCAGTCTCCTTCTGAAAGCAAATAATTAAGTGTGAAGCTGTGCTGCAAACACCACGATAAACTCTAAAAACATATCAGCCAAGTGTTTTGAATCTACCCAAAGCCTTTTCCTGGGTCAGAGACAGAACCTATGAAGACAGTCCCCAGTATGGTCCTGTTCCTAGATGACTGTTAACAACACTCAGGCATGATAAAAATCTTCAGAATTAATCAGCTGTACAAGGGCCTGGTTTGCAATCAAGCTGTGCTGACAGATCCGTTGAACCTGTTTCTCTTACAGCACTTCAGCGTTAAGAAGGCAGTGAATCCTGCTTTACTGTAGGATTAATACTACTACTAGTACTACTACTAATGATGATAATACCTGGCTTCTATGGAACACTCATCGTTAATAGATGTTTGTGCTCTACAAAGTGATGTTTGTTTGCAAGTTTTAATACAAAGTACTATTTAACGCAAAATGTCAAGTTTTTGATTTTACTGAGGAGGAAATAAAGATGTAGAGGATTTAATTCATTTGCTTGAGGGTGTCCAAGAACTTACTGGCAGAAGTGAGACTTACATACCACCTAAGTGCCATGCCCTTCCAACTGCTCTGTAAAGTTGCCAGAGTGTCTGCTGCTGTAAAAGGTCTCTAGCTGGGTAGCCAGAATAGGCAAATTAGGAAATGTCTTTTTGGTTTGCAAACTGAGCACATTTTGGACAGAAATTAGAGCAGAAATTTTGGAGGGACAGAAAGACAACTTTGCCCAGGTCAGCAGATGCTGCCTTTGAATCATGGTCTTCTGTGATGCGCTTGTAATAGTTGTCAAAGAAGGTCACCCAGCACACAGTGCATACCACAGCAGGCAGGAAGAATAGAAGATTCCCTATGAACTGCATACCTAAAAATGTTTTGTAAAAAACAATACATTGTTTATAAGCTAAAAGTTCACATGGTATATGGATATTTTGCAGGATCAGAATTCTGGATACAGTGAGATACAAGACAGGTTTTGTTCATGTTAGAGACTTAGTCTGATATGTGTTGTGAGCTTGAAGCGAGCGATATTTATGAATGTATTTTTTAGATCAGCTTTATGAATTGCAACTCGGGTTGCTCAATGATAGGCAGAAAGAGTAATAAGTTATGTGAGAGACATCTGAAGAAGTAAAATTGAAGCACAGCCTGTACAATTAGGTGCAGCAGACTTTTCAAGTTGAAACAAGATCGAGACTACTTAAAATACTGTTATTTATATAGTGTAGATTACCCTTGGATTTGAGACTGTTCTGTAACCGATCATTTGTTACAGCAGTAGTTACACTGGAAAAACAGCCTGCACGTTAAGCAGGCCCATTCTGGAAGAGAAAACTTAAAATACTGATTATTGAAGATGTATCTTTCTGCCATTTTGAACCTTTTGTAAATGAATTTTGTAGTCATGAAATAAGCAGAGAGCACTAAGTAAACAACAACATTATATGAATCCTCTCTTGCATTATATTTGTTTCTGCCAAGGAGCTGGAAGAGCTGAGCTGCTTGGTGTGGGGACACAAGCTTGGAGCTGCAGGTGCCCATCCTGAGCTGGTGCTGACCTGGGGGCTTTTGGGCAGGGGTGGTGGGGTCCCAGGCGAGGCTGGTTGGGGCCATGAGGGCCTGATGGTGCCCCCAGTCCCCCAGAGCTGCTCTTCTGGGATTCTTCAAGACCTTCATGCTGCAAGAAGAACTTGTACAGATTTTTTTTCATGCTTTAAATCCAACCCGTGATGTCTCTCGCTTAATCCGCTGTTCTACACATTGGAGGTCATATTTTGGGCACTCTTACAGTGAACACAAGTAACTATGGCTTAAAGTTAAAGACTGGTGAAGATTCAGGAAGAGGATGTGTTTTAACTGCTGAACTTCTGTGATGAAGACCAGAGGTACAGGCAGCACTGATACAAAAAAGAACTCACTCTGCCTCCATGTTTTGGATTTTCAGTTTTAGCAGTGACAAGTCCTTCCTAAACCACACCTCCAAATGAACAATTTTGAAAGCACAGCCATATAGCATTTTGGATACTTAGCATAGGTTTATATTCAGCATAGTGGAAAAGCACCTGGTAGATTTTTCATCTTCTGCGTCTGTGCTTTAATAATACTCCTCATCAAGCAGTTCTACTTAATGACTGAGGTAATAGAAATTCTTTAATAACTAGATATATTTACAGTGTCCATATTTACAGTTTCGAATGTCTAATTATGATTTTCAGCTATTGAAGCATAATGTTTTGGCTGCAGAAACTTTTGTATGTTTGTGTTAAAGGAATTCTGATGCAGAACATAAGCTGCTAGAACTAATCTGCATGCTGCTTTAAAGGGAAATATATCTTAGTGGATACTCAAGGTAGCAAGCAAAAGAGTCTGGAAAGCATTCAATGAATTAAATATACAACTGTGAAAATGAAACAATCTGTGATACAGCACTGCATACTCTAAGTGGTTGACACTGATTAATATCACACTGCAGTAATTGCATTCACCCTGCATTATATATTTTTGAAATTAAACTTGAAAATTATAGAACTAAAGTTTTTTTTTAGATGTAGCCTTTTTTAAAGAAAACTTTTGGTACATGCAAAAATTGAAACGTAATGCAGAATGTGTTTGCATTTACAATAGTAGATTAAATCATTGTCCAATGTGTGCACTTCTGGTTGTAGCATTTCTGAGCTTTTGCATGAAAAAACACACATCTGTAAAATAAGAATGTAAGAAATATTGCACATGCAAAACTACTGATACGTGATTTTTGTGGAATCTTGTGAAAGCCTGGTCCATTTAGCATCTGTACTGCATAAGCGTATTTGAGGGTGATATTGGCAATCTCATTTTATCCACATGCGAGTAAGAAATAAGAAAAAGGTATTTTCTTTGAAAATGTGTTGTTTTCAACCCTATTTAATATGGAGATTAGAAACTTGTCAGAACTAAAATTTGCTTCCCAGTGGCATATTTCGCCTTACTAGCAAGAAATGAGACCTTAGAGTTGACTTAAGAAATTGCTTTTCAAGAGAACATAAAATATATTTTTCTTCCCCTAGCTGAATCCTTGGCCTTTTTTTTTTTGAGGGGTACTGAATCATTACCATATGATTTGATTGTGCAATTCTGCCAGAATGCTTTCACAGGGACAAATGTAAAACCACTATTAATATCTAGTGAGAATTGTAGACTTATCCCAAATAGAATGGATTCTTTTTTTCCCATGGAAGTTTACGGGATAGACTTTTTAGTTGTTTTCTTACTAGCAAGATGCCACATATTCTCATGCTGTGTGGAGATTCCTCCAGCTACTCCTTTCTGCAACTTTGATACAGGAAGAGTAGAAAAAATCCAGTTTATTGTAGTAAAATCAAGTGAAAATATATTGTATCAACAGAGGAGAACTATACTCTGAAATATGGTGAAAATACTGCACGTTGTTGCACAGCTTTTCTTCAAGTATGTCCTTTCCGCAGCAACTGATAATATTTAGTCATATAAAATCTTCATCATGCTTCAGAGATGTGTTAACAGACATGGAAAGTATTGCTTAGTATTATTCTACCTCTTGTCCTTCTGTCCTGATACCAGTGGCACATTGAGTGTAGTTTCTTTTGCAAATGCTGTGCTATCTCTGTGCCTCATCATCAACAAGATTTGGAGGCATTCAACAGGTGTTCATATCTTCTCCAAGGCCCCTTTGTTTTCATGAATCCCTGCTACTGAAGAAGGACTTACCTTTGTGGGAGAAAAAGGAATAACATATTTCCAGCTTTTTCAGAGTCTTGGCAAATTGTGACATCTTTTTCTATATAATCATATTTGTCAATTTATTAAGATATATACAGCTGCCCACAAAAACTTTAAAATAATTATAAATATTTTTATACTGCATTTCAGAAATAATTAAAAATTAGTGGTTTTTTAGTCTTGAGGATTCTTGATAAGCATTCTTAATAATAGTGGCACTGTATATTCATGCATGCTTGAAATCAATATATAGGATTTCAAGGTCTGTGTACATATAAAAAATATACATGCAGGTATATATAAGTAAAAGTAGATATATCGAAGTTATTTTTTGCCATGTTAAAGTGGATTGATTCTTTTTATAATTTAAACAACCCAATGCAAGAAAGATGTGTAAAATAGAACAATATAGTTGCCTTCCTTTATTTAGAAGCTGATTTTTCTGCTGGCAGTGGGTTAGACTCAGGATGAATTTATTTAGATAAAAAGTTTCATAGGCTTTCAGTATTAATTAATCTATGCTAGGCACTTTGTTCTATAGTTGATTCCAGAATCCTTCTGGAAGTCAGTCTCACTTTACTTACGACTGAAAGTATGAAAATCTTCAGCAAATTCACTTTAAAAGGATTTACATGGTTAAAGCTAGATGTCTAACAAATATGCAGTGACTCACAGTCATGCAGTGAAAATTTTAAAATGTGACCTTTCATTTTATTATTTTGTACTCTGGATGATAAACAAACAATTTCTGTTTGGTGCAGTGAATCAAAATATATCAAGACACAGATATACAGAGAAATTCTTATTTCCCTGCAGCCTCTTAAGAAAAGGTTTTATAACTCTAGTATGATAATTAAAACAAGAGCCTATGAAGGTTACCTCTTTTACCAAAATCGTTTAATAGCATAATTCTAGCAGCATTCCTGTTATTGAAAATCAAAGCATTTAGTTCAAAGAACAAAATAGAGAGGCAATACATTGTAAACATCATAAGTTGCCAAAATAGCATTGAATTATACTAAAAATAATGTATTAATTAACAAATTAAAGTATGTAAATCATAGAAGTAATTTCTGGGAGGTACTGATCTCATGCACAAAATGTGTTTGCTTCCTAAACCCCTTTATGATTACAGTTGTGCGCACCTGAGCCTTGTGTTGAAATAGGGTAAGGCAGTTAATTGAAAGAGTAGGCTAACACTCACCAGTTAAGAATTGCTAAAGTCTGCTTAAAGAGGGATATTTACAATATTTTCATAGTACAGAAGCCAGTTATTGTACAAGAGGAAATAGGAAAGAGCGAGATGTTGGCCAAAATTGGAGGCATTCTTGGGACAACTGTGTTCTCCTCGCACCCGTTATTGAAGAAGCGAACCACTTATTTTCAAGCGAAATGCAAACCTATTGACAGTCATATCCATCATCATTTGTACTAGTTCAGAAGCTCTGTTGGTTTACTTGTCTCGTGGAGCAATTTGTGATGATAAATTTACAGCCAAAGGGATGAGGCTTATTTGTAGTTGAACCCTGAAGAAGACTTGTTTTTAGATTTTCCGTTCCATTTCCATTCAATCAATCTTTACTTAGAATTTTCTGTCTGGATTAGAATGTGCATTCTTTAATGATGAAAAAACCTTTGGGGGAAATATTGATTCACTATAAAGCTCTATACGTTTACTCACTGGTATAAAAATGACCAACTGCACCACTATGAAGGCACAGAAGACTGCCTTCCTGTTTTTCATGGCAGCATATGTTTATGACACGTTTTTGGTGTTAGATTCTGACAATGTCCAAATATAGGGCCTTTTTCTCATTCAGAACAAGG
Organism: Opisthocomus hoazin; assembly: GCF_030867145.1. NCBI lineage: Eukaryota > Metazoa > Chordata > Aves > Opisthocomiformes > Opisthocomidae > Opisthocomus > Opisthocomus hoazin. The sequence goes on from NC_134454.1 coordinate 44,884,723, forward strand.
CTGCCAGTGTTTCTTTCATGCAGGATTGCTGGTTCCCCCGAGCAGGTGTGTCATTGTGCAGATACTGGGGAAGCACGGGGCAGAGATACAGAGTGGGTCTGTCAGCGTACGCTGGTAGAGCACAGTCATCAGGCACCCTCAGACATCTGAATCTTCAAGTAGTACTGGAGATGTGTCCTGGCCCATGGGGAGGGAAGGGCAGCAGATTATGGCATGGCTGCAAGAATAACACTCATGTTAGGTAAGATCTCACTATTGTGTTACTTGATAAGCTAAGCAGAGCGTAAAAGCAAATATTCATATCCCAAGCTACCAGCAAAACTGAAATCTCTAGCAGCTGACTTAAAGCTCTGTGACTACTGCTCACAGAAATTTATTTCTCTCTAAATATCCAGTCTCGCTTCTGCCCACAGGTTTTTCTAATATTGTAACTCACCCTGCATTAGAAATGTCACAGAACTAATCTTCCATTCCATCCTTCTGCTTAAAATATCTAGGTGCGCTGACATAAATCTGAACAGTTTTGTGCACGCGAGACCTTCTTCCCACTGCTCTGCTATCTGCTCAGTTGATGGTATCCTGTGTTTGCCAAAGGCTGCTTCTTCTGCCTCACGAGTGCTTTGTGTTACTGGCAACTCCTGCCGAGAAACGGTGTCCCACAGACTCTGTGGTGCCAGAGCTTGGATGGGATGTTTGCCATGGCAATGGCAGGACAACGTACAGCGGTTCTCCACTGACCAGGGAAAGGTTTGCCCGAGGTTTGGCAAACACCCTCTTACTACTAGGCAGCTGTTAAGGTTAAAATAAAAACGAAAGAAAAAAGTTTATGGCACATTAGAGTACACATCTTCAACAAATGCTGACTTTTTGGTGACAGAGAAGTACCTCCCTGTACCGCTACCTTTTGTTCTAGTTTGGCTTCAGAAGTAGCTCCTGTGCTCCAGTGGGCTAGCTGACCACAGAGTCCAGGATGATTTACCGAGATCCCACCAAGATCTGTGTCCCAGCTGGGTAGGTGAGCCACAATTCTAGGTCAATGACTAGCATCATATGTATAAAGTCCCTTTATAAATACTCTTTTTCAGTATGAATGCAGTAACTTTATATTTAAAAGATTTCAAGTGTAAACTGAGCCTTAGGAGCTTCCCACAGTGTTCAGTCCTCATAACTGCTCATGACGTCAGCTCATATCCTACCTCTTGTCTGCTGTACTGATGGAATATGCATGACAGCTTCAGTCTTTGCCATTTAGAGATGTCTTCAGAGTACCCCTCCTTCTAAAGCAATCTTTTTATTCAACGTGAATTCAGAGCATAGGCTGCCTCCGTATTTAGCCTGACTAAATGAACAATTTACCTGTTTTGAAAAGGTTTGAAAATCTTTCTGGTAACTGGTGAGAGGATTTGTGCTTTTCAAGCTGCTGTATAAACTCATCATGTTTTATATCATTACTGTTGGAAACAAAATTTTATACAAAATTATGTGAACACTGTAAATACTGGTCAATACTAGCAGTTGTTAAAGACTAAGGATTATTAGCAAATGACGGCAGTTAAAGGTAACCGTGCTTAGGAGGACAGCCCCTGAGGAAGCTTGCTTGGTTTGTGGGTAACGTGCAATGCATCCCCACTGTTATTTATCAAACTCTCCTTCTTTCCTTTCCTTCTTTCCTTTTCATTTTTCTTTGCTAATGGGAGAATCTAGGGGAAGAAGAACTCAGGAAGCTCAGTTTTCTATGTCTGGGCTATTTGTTGTGATCAGGATGAGGAGCCACTGTTTCATACTGGAAAAAGGATTCCCACGTCTACCTGGGTGCAGAGCCATGCCTCCAGACCTTCTCTGCCTCCCACACAAATGTGGTGAGCTAGTCGGGTACAGGGGTGTGCACACTATGCCAAATTCAATGGGTGCGAAACAATTAGCATGGAGGCTTAGAGTCCGTCTTGTATAGGCTGCATGAGTAAGGATAGAAGATTTGTCTGCAAAAATGCTAAGCAGTTACCTTTCTTCTTGAAGATGTAGAAGCAAAGGCCCTCCTGCCATGTGCAAATACCTCTACAGCCTTCTGTGGAAGTTGTTTACTATAGGGTAAGGGATTTTCTTATGGGTAACTGAAAGGATAATTGTGTATTTCAAATTGTAGGCATAACTCTGTACCCAGTTTATCTTAAAAAAACAGCAAGGACTGTATTATTACTGTATTTCTTCAGTCAGATTTTTGTCAATGACTTCTTACTGCCTCTGTTAGCGGACAAGGGGCAATGGGCACAAACTGAGGCACAGGAAGTTCCGTCTGAACATGAGGAAGAACTTCTTCCCTCTGAGGGAGACAGAGCACTGGAACAGGCTGCCCAGGGAGGTTGTGGAGTCTCCTTCTCTGGAGATATTCAAGACCCGCCTGGACAAGGTCCTGTGCAGCCTGCTGTAGGTGACCCTGCTTCGGCAGGAGGGTTGGACTAGATGACCCACAGAGGTCCCTTCCAACCCCTACTATTCTGTGATTCTGTGATTCTGTGATTCTGTGATGGCTACCATGAAGTATGTGGCAGATTGGCAACTACCAATCAGAGGGTTATTTTACGAACTAGGAAGGATTTTGTATTGCCAGATGTGCCTGAAGTATTTCAGAAAAATGTATTTTTCTCACTTTTTCTCTCAACATAAAAGTTTAGTGTTTTCATGAATTTGTAATGCTTCTAAGATTTCACTGTCTTCACAAAATTAATAAATTTACTGCTACAGGATACTATGTAGTTTAATCAAAAACATATAACTACTCTATGAGGTCCTTATGAAGTAAAGAAGCAAATGTGTGTTGTGAGAAGTTATCTTCTCTTTTTGTGATCTTTTCCTGCTGATTAACTGAGTTAAATAATTTGTGGTGCATATCTCAGTCAAATTAGTAAGGTATTCAAGGTAATAAAAGTTCAGTTAAAGTACAATTTAAAAAATTAGGAAGCATTGTGGCACTTACTATTATTATTTTTCTTTTAGTTAGTTTATTTTATTAAAGGGATCACCTTCTGTGATTCCTTGTTTTTTTTTTTTATAATTTGTTTTCCACTTCAGTGGTTTAGAGAGTGGGTATTGTAAATTCAGTTAAGCTGGGAAATTGAGCTAATATGATAGCAAAAGGATTCAAGTTTACAGTTTTACATTAATTTACTAAAGAGAAAAAACTTACTTTGTAAGATACTTGTAATTATCAATCCTGCAGTCTCTTGATATGACTTGGGTTGCTTTTGTGTTTTTTTTTCTTCTAGTTTTCGTGCATCAATATGGATATTAAAAATCCTGACTGTGTCCTTGGTTACATCTGGACAAACTTACTACCTTGAAAACAAGTCCTGGGTTGTTACTATTTTTGTGTTATGCCCTGCTTTTTAGGGTGTATCTAGGCTTAAATTTTAATATGATCTAGGGTAGATAGCAGACTAGAAAGTAAGCTGTAAGTATTGCGCAACATAGTTGAACTGTTAATGCTCATTTCACAAGCCCCTTTGGCTGTTAATGATGATGTTTGAAATTAGAAGAAACTGTCATTTGATGCATAAATAAATGCATGCAGCAACAGAAGCAACATAATCTGAAATTGAAATAAAATCTTTCTTTAAATAAGTGAGCTCTTAACTGGAATTAACTAGCACTAGTCAATTCATACTAACTGTTCATTTACTTGCATGGCAGACTTTAATTCTGGGCTAGGTCTTCGGCTAATAAGAATAAAATGCAAAATAGAAAACCCCACAGAAACAGACAAACAAACAATCACTGCCCCCATCACGGAATCATGAAAATGTAGGGACACAACTTAAGATACACGTGAGGAGCGGATGTGGCAAGTAAAAGATGCTCACTTTTTCATACTTGCCAAGTAGAAGCACAGCCTAAGCCTGTGGATGAGAAACTTGCAGTGAATTCACCGGCTTATTACAGGGTATCTTATGTTTCAGAGATTTCTGTTTTCAATGATTAGGTCTACATACACCACCCAGATCCCTGGGAATCTGAGTCTATTTTTTGAGCCCCCAGGCTATTAGCAGCAGCTACGCAATGTCAGTGCAGATTTCAGATACATCGATATTTGAAGGCAGCGACTAATTTTTGGCTAACAACGCAAGTGCGTGTCTGTTTGCTGATGTAACTATGTTATCTCTTACATAACTTGCACAAGGCTCTGTGTGTTGCAGGCACAATCTTCAGTGTTGTGAACCACTCAGGTTTGATGATGGTCATCTGGTTACACAGATTAAAACCAGTCTGCCTTAATTTACTAAGAAAACCCATGCAGGTTTGGTGAGCTAATGATACTCCAGTAGTTCAGACTTGGACATTTGGAGTCCTTACTTTGTTTGAGAGTCGGCGATGGGCAGATCTTCATGCTACCCATGTTCTGGGCAGATATTTGTCTGCTGTTAGACATGCGTATGCCATGCAAGCATTCAAGCAAGCGTTCAAGCGTTTGTCACTCCGAGGTTGGACTGCTCCAGTGCTGTATGGGGCTACATCTTGCTACATTTTTATAAAAATATTTGTTACTGTTGTTACTACTAGCTTCTGAGTCAAATAATGGAAGATTTCTTCCAGTAACTTGGTGTTTTGAATGAGCTTGTTAGAGAACACTGAACAAGGTTGGTCCATGTTTGTGGGGCAAAGGACATTGCTGACAGTGACTAACCTTGTCTGCCTTTTCTCTTTGCTCCAAGCACATGAATGCACTCAGCACTCATGTCTTGAACTGTTTCTGACCAATGTTAGGAGAACTCAATACCTTTTCTTACACAGGGTGCAGTAAAAAATTTTAATTGTTGAACAAGAATTTTCTGACTGCATCATAGAGAAGCCAGAGATACTTTAGGGAATATGGAAAAAAAAACATCACCAATGAGATAAAGTAGAAACCTGGGATATATGGCCTTCTGTCACATTTATCTGGAAAAATTGTAGCAAGTAAGGATTTTGGAACCTAATGCAGCGATAGAGGTATGGTCCCAGGAGTATGTGTCACTCTGCTTTTGGATTTACATCAGCTTCATGCAAGGTGCTGTTTAGCATGTAAAGTACTAGTTATGAATCTAAAACCTCTGACTGGGAAGGTATTCATTCATATGAAAGACTTTTTCCTCAGGGCATAGTACCATTCAATGAAGGTATACAAACTCATTCAAATATCAGAAAGTAGACAGAAAGCAGAACATTATCTGAGAGAGCTTGGAACTGGTAGTCCCAAATCTTCCTACTTTAAGGTGGGCTGCATCTCGGTGTATTTGTTTCCTGAGCAATGAGAGGGAGGATGTTAGTGGGTGCTCATAAATATCGCAGTGCACTGAGCTGATTGGTTAGAATATACATTAAGTGCTGGGTGAAGAGGAGCTTTTTTAGAAGTAGACTGTTTTATAACTATATTTTAAATGTTTCATGGAATGCCTAAAGCAAAAGACAGCATTTCTTTTTAATCAGGATATTTATTTGTTGAAATAAATGAATAATTTATTTACTTGCTATCTTGGTTGTATGTCTCCTTTCTGTGGATCCTTGTCAGGATGTACTTCAAATGGATATTTTTAGAGAGCAATGTTGGTCTTGGGGAATAATTGAAGCATAGCAGTAGGTGAGTTATATGTCCCTGTAGTTGGCCTTTGGACCTTTTGAATGTCAGTTTTTATAGTAATTTTGTTACTTGAGAACATGCCGTGGTGATTAAGTGTTCACATCTTTTATCCCAGAAAATCAGTTGCCGTCTTTGCCTTGATCAGTCAGGAATACTGCAAGCCTTACTCTGTTGTGTTTAGCTGTCTCTGTGCTATACATAAAACAAGTAGAGGATAACTTTTCCATCTGACCTTCCTTCAGTCTGGTTTTGTCTCCACTTTTGTTAATGCAGATCAGGCAGTATGACTCAAAGGAGTCTAAATGCACGCCTTCTAAGTATGTTTATGGGTATTTGTCTAATTATTTGTGCGTTTATTTTGACAGTGGCTTGTGTGCACATGTGTTTGTGTATTTATTTGCACGCCTGCATGTACTTGTCAAACTACCTTCTAGAGTTTACTTCTAAAATATTGGACCTAGTTCTCAAAATTCTACAATTACTTTGCCTTAGATTCATGGCAAACATAGATAAGTGAAGGAACAAGTGCAATCCAAGAGTGTTTTAGTATTGAGTGGTCTAAATGAACACGTTGATGAGATAATGAAAACTAAGCATTTCAGTAGCAAAAAATCACCAGGATACCTTTGAATAGTTATACCATTTACAGTATACTTAATTATAAAAGTGTTTCACATGAAATAAATATTTTGGAAAATTAATCTGTAAAAGCATCCTAGAACTAAAGTAAAATGGCACAAAAAGAGTACAGGAAAACATCTTTCATTGCTGTGTATTGGCATAACTTAACTGACTTCAGCTGATTATCTCAACTGATGTTTAACGAACTTCATAGCCAAGCAAATCAAATCACCCTCTGAGATACTTAAAAAATAGAGTTAATGGCTTCACTTCCTGCATCGGAGCATGAAAATGTTGTCCTGGGTGCTTTAAGTACTCAGGGAGAAGTGTATGTAAAAGAGGAATCTACCTGTAATATACAAGGGTTACCTAATTTTGCACTGGTAGAGAAGTGATGATAATCTAAACAGCTTGAGAGTACGACCCTTAGCTTGAAAGCTCCATGTGCCAGGCCCTCCTCAGACAAGACATTTTCCATGAGGATTTTACAAGTTTTTCAAAATAACATAAGATTGCAGGAGATTTTTTTAAAATTCTAGGAAATGGATCTTGCAACAACCCTTTCCAGAAACTGTGGGCTATTACAATCCAAGTTCAAGCAATTTAATGAATAGAAGTCACGTAATATTCTAGTTTATTTTGTTCAGTGTTGTAAAGACTTCATAACATTTGATAGCAATAAATTAAATAATAATGGATATGTGAAAGCAAACTAAATACTCCCTCACCTGAAAACAGTTTGTGACATATATATTTCTATAGAAAAAACGTTGCTGAAATTCTAGATAGTATAGTTACTGATATATTAATTCCCTAATTAAAAGATCATTTTTTCAAGATCAATAAAATTCCCAAACAGACACACAACAGTAGCCTCACTTGATTTTTTTGCACCAGTTTCATACCCAAATAGATTGCATTACACTGCGAATAGATGTAGAAACTGATATAAAATGGATATGAATGCTGATCTAGAACCACAATACTAGAATAGCATTATCAGACTTATTATGTAAAGACTCATCCCTGTTTCTTCTGACTTTCGAAAGTCAGGTGTGTGGCTGAGTACTTAATTTACATGCACAGATACTGACATGGGATATGCCAGGCATGAGCTAGTTTGTACAAAGCCACGATCCAAATATCTGATGAGAGCTGTAGGTGCATGTAGACTTTACCATATGCAAATTATGCCGTCTTTTGGAAGGAGGTCCAGAAGATTCACCAGAGTTTTTCTCACTTCTGAGATAGATACTGTTGTATTTTACCATATTTTCTAATGGTACTCCCTCTTTTTCATGGAGATGCAGGGCAGAAATCTGAGTCAGTAAGTCCAGTCTTTTCATAATATTAGCTAACCTTCATGTCATTCTTCTCTAGAATGACCCTCTTGAAGCCATCTCCCAGCATGGGTTATTAATATATTTTGTTAGCATTTTCCTATACCTTTATACTAGTGTCATTAATGAAAATATTAAATCCCATCTATCCCTGAGCTGGTTATTAAGGAATCCTGTTTGGATTGCTGGTGCTCTTTTCAGCTTTCCCTTCTATAATTTACCTTTTTTGAGAGGCTTAATTTTCTCCCTCTTAAATAAAATTTTCCTACTAACCAGTGCTAGATGAATTTGCTTTACCACACTTCCCTTTTCATTAGTATTATTTTTTACTTTGATTAGCTTTATATCTAAAATGGAACAATTGAGACAGAGGAAAATTAAAAAGCAGTGCAACACATTATGAACTAGGTGTATTACAGTGATTAGATTAAACACAAAAAGATACATTGAACCAAACTTGACACTTAAATGAAATAAAAAGTTTATGAAACAAATCTTTGACATACAAGAACATACTTCTAAAAACCTACCTGACATGTAGGATAAATCAAATGTAAAAATAAGAATTGTACAATGCCTTCTAATGATTAGCTGCATTTTCTCCTGGAACTCAAGAATAATTATAATATGTTTTCCAACTGTTTCTTCTTCCTTACAGTACTTGGGGTGTATAGAAGTCTTACGCTCAATGAGATCTCTTGACTTCAATACTAGAACACAGATTGCAAGGTAAGACTTTGCACAAGTCTGTTTTTTAAAGTAAATTCTGAATTGTATCCCTAAATTGGAAGGGCCAGGAAGATAGCAAAACATAGTAAAGAATTTTTGCATACTGTAAGTCCACTTTTTAAGTTTGCTTTTAATTTTCAAAACTCGGCTTTTTTTTAATCCACTGAAAATTGGAATATGCTTAAAATCTACAATGCATTTGTCAAAATGAGACTAGGGAGCTGCTGGTTTGCAGCCACATATTTATAAGTTTTTATAGTAATTTCTTATGAAAAAATGTCAGATTACAAATTGGCTGTACAAAGGATATAAATGAAAATATATCACCGCAATGATACCAGAGACAAATGAAAGAATGATGTCTTTTCCAGACTGTACATAAGAAACAATAAGCTTGTATTAGGTTCTTATTGCAATTCTTTTGAACCTGTTGTGGTATTTTTGTAAGAGCGGTACATAATCACAGCACTATCTTAAGAAGTGCCCATGAATCATTTTATTTCTAGGAGACCATTTTCTGAGAACTATAGGAAATAGTGTTTTACGGGCATTTTCACTTGAAAAGCTGAGATCATTGATTTCAGAGGACTGTAGCACTGACATTTTCTGGCAACTGGAGACCACCTTTTAAAATACTGGCATCGAAATAATGAAGTAATCATTTCCAAAGGAACATATATAAAGTGATATGACTGGATACAGTGCTTGAATTTCACCTCTTTGAGGTGTCTTACAGTTGCTGATAGTCTATCACAAACCATTTGTCGTACCAGAGACAGCTAAATATTTCTTTTACCAAATGAGAAAAATGACTTATTTTTATGCTTGGATGCTGATCATATGGTCTATATGCATTGACTGTGAGTTACACTTGCATACAGCAGCTTTGAATTGGACCCTGTGAGTCCTCACAAAATTTTAATCATTAATTTGTCAAGATACTTCGTTGATGAGGCGTGTAAAAGCACAAGGACAGGTAAATAACAGAATTCTGTTTTTTCAGGCAATATAGACTGTGGAGGCATTTGAGCATTTTACTACTGTGCTTTTTTAAGCTCATCATGTACATTCCTGTGGTATTTGCAGCAGTAACCTTTTAAAATGATTTCACGTATAAGCAGACTTGTAGTTCCAAAGCAGGTGGTACATTTGTGTTTACCAATTGGAAGTTAAATGATACTGGCTTATGAAACAGTTGTGATTTATAGTTATTGTTTTTATATTCTATACCTGAAGGTGAACTGAATTCAGATTTATTTTTCTGCACAGTTTCTTGCACTATATGTCTTCACTGGAATAGTGTTGTACTTTTCTTATTACCTAGCTTAAAGACACAATTCTGCCATTAATGCTTAGGCATATTTGCTGATCTAAAGGAATATGGTCTGCACAAAAAAAGTATCTTTGTCTTATAGTTCTTTCAATACAAAAATGATTCTTGGCTTTTACTGTGAAACAGGCTTGGAAAGGTATTTTTTTCTGTTGAAGTTATAGCATATTTGACTACATGGTGGGCAGTTTCTTGGCTCATCTTCCTCTTACCACATCTAGAGCACAGGATATTTTTTTCAAGCGGGAAGCCATATCTTGCTGTTTTGCTTGTTATTTTCTATTTGCGATTTTCTGTTTATCATAAAACAGTGAAGGCTCATTAACTCATCATTCTGATCCTGTAGTTCCCAATCTAAAACTTTTGAAAGCAGGAGATTTTAGGTGATTCTTGAATCAGGATCTAGCATCTTAATCTGCATTTCATTAATTCATCTGGCTCTAGAAATCCCTGTGCCACGTCTGAAGTTTTAAGTACCCACAGGAAGCAGTTTGTGCCATTCTTTGCCTTGTAGCATTTCACATACAATCCTATTCTTTATTAAGAAAATATTATTAAGGAATTATTAAAATTCACTTTTGCTGATTAACTTGTTCATGTGCACTGAGAAACATAACATAGGCCTCAAGATGTCTACTGAATTAATAAGGCTGATGTTCTGATATTACAGGCACCAATTCCGTCTTAAGAAGTCATTTGGCACCAAATGGTCTGTGCAACCCTTTGACTACAAATAAAAGTACCTGAAAGTTAGGTTTGTCTCCTATGTCATAGAATCATAGAATGCTTTGGGTTAGAAGGGACCTTTAGAGGTCATCTAGCCAAACCCCCCTGCAGTAAGCAGCGACATCGTTAACTAGATCAGGTTGCTCAGAGCCCTGTCCAACCTGACCTTGAATGTTTCTAGGAATGGGGCCTCCACTACCTCTCTGGGCAACCTGTTCCAGTCTTTTACCTCCCTTAGTGTAAAAAGTTTCTTCCTTATATCCAGTCTAAATCTCCCCTCCCTTAGTTTAAAACCATCCTGGCACAACAGGCCTTGCTAAAATGATTGTCCCCATCTTTCCTATAGGCCCCCTTTAAGTACTGGAAGGCTGCTATAAGGTCTCCCTGGAGCCTTCTCTTCTCCAGGCTGAACAACCCCAACTCTCTCAGCCTGTCCTCATAGGAGAGGTGCTCCAGCCCTCAGGGCTCCAGAGCTGGACGCAGGACTCCAGGTGAGGTCTCACCAGAGCAGAGTAGAGGGGCAGAATCACCTCCCTCCACCTGCTGGCCACGCTTCTGTTGATGCAGCCCAGGATACAGTTGACCTTCTGGGCTGTGAGCGCACATTGCCGGCTCATGTCCAGCTTTTCATCCATCAGGACCCCCAAGTCCTTCTCTGGAGGGCTGCTCTCAATCCCTTCAATGCCCAGCCTGTATTAATACCAAGGATTGCCCCGACCCAGGTGCAGGACTTTGCACTTGGCGTTGTTGAACCTCATGACGTTCACACAGGCCCATTTATCCAGCTTGTCTAGGTCCCTCTGGATGGCGTCCTGTCCTTCTGTCATGTCAACTGCACCACTCAGCTTGGTGTCATCTGCCAGCTTGCTGAGGGTGCACTCGATCTCGCTGTCTATGTCATTGATGAAAATAGTAAATAGCACTGGCCCCAGGACAGACCCCTGAGGGACACCACTTGTCTCCAATCTCCATTTGCACATCGAGCTGTTGACCACTGGCCTCTGGTTGCGACCTTCCAACCAATTCCTTACCTACCGAACAGTCCACCCGTCAAATCTGTATCTCTCCAATTTAGAGAATGATGTTGTGGGGGACTGTGTTGAAGGCTTTATAGAAGTCCAGATAGATGACATGTGTTGCTTTTCCCTTGTCCACTGATGGAGTCACTCCATCACAGAAGGCCACTAGGGTTGGTCAGGCAGGACTTGCCCTTGATAAATCCATGCTGGCTATCTCGAATCACGTCTCTGTCCTCCATGTGCTTAGCATAGCTTCTAGGAGGATCTTCTCAGGCACAGAGGTGAGGCTGACAGGTCAGTAGTTCCCAGGGTCCTCCTTTCTACCCTTTTCAAAAATCAGCACAACGTTTCCCTTCTTCCAGTCACCTGGAACTTCCCCTGTCTGCCATGGCCTTTCAAGCATGATGGAGAGTAGCTTGGCAACTACACCAGGACCCTGGAATGAATCTCACCAGGTCCCACAGATTTATGTGTGTTCAGGTTCCTCAGGTGGTCGCGAACCTGATCTTCCCTTACAGTGGGAGAGACTTTACCCCTCTGGACCCCATCTTGTGGTTCATTGACTCGGGAGGGGTGAGGAGAGAGATTGCCAGTGAAGACAGAGGCAAAACAGTTGTTGAGTTCCTCAGCCTTCTCCTGATCTGTTGATATGAGGTCACCATTCTTGTTTATCACAGTGGGTACGCTTAACTTTCCCTTTCTGGCTGACATACCTGTAGAAGCCCTTCTTGTTATTCTTTGCCTCCCTTGCCAAATTCAGCTCCAGCTGTGCCTTGGCTGTCCTGACCCCATCCCTACACAACTGGGCAGCTTTCCTATACTCTTTGCAGGTTATCTGTCCCTGCTTCCACTGCCTGTGCAGTTCCTTCTTGCTCTTTAGTTTGTCCAGCAGGTCTTGACTGACCCATGCCAGTCTCTTCCCTTCCTTGTCTGATTTCTTACACCTGGGGACTGAGAGCTCTTGTGCTCTATGGAAAGCGTCCTTAAAGATCTGCCAGTTCTGTTCTAAATGTCATACATTTATAATTAGGCATGTCCTTTGGTGATTTCTCTGCAGCCTGCCACCTGTAAGAAAACTGTCCTCATAACCTGACAGCATGTGATGGAGAGTGACTGAGGCTGGGGTCTGTAGACCTAGTAATGTTAGCTGTGACTGGTCCAGTGAAGGAACCTAGATCCATGGCTGCAGTAAAAGCTTTTCTGAGTATGGGACTGTGTAAACTTCTCTGTGCTGTTTCCCGTAACTGGAGAACTAGATGTCAAGGCAGCTCTGATCCCTTTCAGACCCATAACTTTATAAATGGATCCTACTGCATGTGTCACAACTGTTTAATCTGCTATTTTTCCAAGACGTTGCAAAACCAGTCATAGAAGAAAGTGATCTGTCTCGGGCCAATCTGACTTCTGGTATTATGTTGTATATACTAAGTACAACTGAAAAACAGAAAAGATGAACCAAGTTACCTGATTCAGTGTGGAAGTCTAGATGCATCTCTTCCTAATAAGCACGTGTCGTGCTTGACACATACAAAGCATTTCCTCCCTTTCTAGCACTGCATCACATTCCCATCCCTGCCTGCTTTCTTACCCTTGCTTTTCCTCCATGTTGCAGAGCTCAAGCATAGGAAGTCAGCCATTAGGAATCCTACGTTTGCCTTTTTTCTGTCTTCTGGCTATTCCGTATGTCACTTTATCTCTCTGCTAGCTTTGAGGAGGAACAAAGCCCAAAGTAAAATGAGCAGCACCAGTTCCTAGAAGAAAAGAACTTCTGTGGCTGAGTCATGGGAGGGTGAGATGTGTAGTCTCTGACTCTGCTGCAAATATTGGGCCTTATTTTGGAAAAAGCATTAGCCCCAGTTAAAGACAACCGTGTGATTAAATGAATTAGTGCTTGTAAAGGCACTTAAATTGTTGGGTGAACATTTAGAAATTGATTAAAAATTGGGCTAAGATTTCTAGTTATCTAGTGAATTAGGCACCCATTGTAAATAAGAAGTTAATGGGAAAAGCTTGTCCAGATATTTTGAATGGCTTTGAAAATCTCGGCTGTTATAATTAATACATTAGGAAAGCATATACATTGGTGTGTATGCATGGACCAGTCTGACAAATGAAGAGCTGCTATTTCAACTCCAGGAACTGGACTAAGCCCCAGTGTGAACAGTTTGATCAGCAGTCTTTCCTTCCTTGCTGCAGTCATGTTAAAAATCAGTCTGTGCCATCTAACGCTGTTGTACCTGGCCTGTGACTTGTTTTAGTTTTGCTTTTTCACTTTTTGTAAATTAAAATGTTAAAACTTGCAGCAATACATTTATCTTCGTGTGAAAGCAGTGAGCAAGCACTTTCACTTGTCATACTCTTCATCAGATCTTAACAACCTTGGTGGTGCCTGACAAAAGGTGTTGTTATCCTAATTTTGGATCTGATTTGCGGAAAAATGAACAGCTATGTACAATTTATAACAGATTTTTCCCTTTATCATTACACATTTGAAGTATCTAGATTCTTTTACTACAGGAGAAAGAGGAGAACCAGAGTGGTATTAATCAGGCGTATTATATTTATTCTTTTGTGCAATGAATGTAATGTCATGTGAATTCTTGAGCAAATAAATGGATGTGCAAGCCAAGGGTCAGCAGTTATACATAATGATAAATAAAAGCCAGCCGAATCCACATGTTGCATCATTAATTACCCAGTGGTAATTCTTGTAACACACGTGAAGTGAAGATGACTTTCTTGGGCAGTAAGACGAACAGAAGCATTTCATTTTCAACGTAGCAGAGGAACAGGAGGACTAGCAGGAGAGACTTCTGAACTAACTGCAAGTGGCAAGAGGTCCCAAGTTCATCTGAAACCTACTGTCATCATCACAGAAAGGAGCCGCTCTTAAGCTTGTGTGGCGTGGCCCTTTGTGCCCTCAGGCTGTTTTTTTGAAAAAAAAAAATAAAATAAAAAAAAATCAGGTAACATTCTTTTGCAACATGTGCAGTGTTTGCAGTTCATATAATAAGTTTGTGTGCTTAGTGTTAAATCTGGTATAGTGTAATGAGTCTTCACTACTGTCTTGTATGCATGAGCGTAGTTATGCACTGGATTGAATTAGAATAATGTTGCATGCAATGTTCATCGTACAGCAGTGTTTGGCTGCATGTTCACTGGTATCTAACTGAATGCGATCAGTTTACTGCATGCAGCTTCAGAAAGTCACACCTCCCCATGCTAAGTAAAACATTATATTGCATGTTGTGTTAATAGGAAGTAGATCAGAGGGCTGAAATACTTCTTATGAGCAGTGGACCCGAATCCAAACTTTGATCCCAGTCCTCTCCATGAACTTCATTGGGCTGAACAATTTGAACGAGATTCCTCTCCAAATTTGGAGCCTGAATTTTATTAATTGTAAAATCCTAACCCATTTATGCCAATATCCCATGCTTCTGGAGGGGAGATGATGTAAATCCAAATTTTAGAACTGGGTTCAAGTCCAATGCTAATCAATATGAATAAGGTTCAGTTGATGTAGTGTTTCTTTCAACTGTATCTTTGTTCTTTGCAGAAATTAACTGTCAGCAAGCATCACTGAAAGAATGATGGAGGACATTGAAAAGGAAGAATGTTTTCCCTGTGATTTTTGAAGGCAGATAGGTAACGTGTTGTCTGCAGTGAATTCTGTATTCATTTTCCTCCTTAACATGCTCTCTTGCTTGGAAGGTGGGTGTGGTTCACCCCTGCTTTCTGCTATGTGAACTCTGGATGTGGGGTAATGCTTAGGGGATGGTGCTTAGGGGGTGGCATATCCGCACCGCAATCTGGATACATGGATCTATGCAGGAAGGGGTGTGAACGAGTATCCTCTTTCCTTGTGCACAGTTACTTCGGGGCCAAAGCTCTGGGAAGCACAGGGTGCTGACTACTCCTTAGTTCACCAGGGAGCAGGATTGCCAAAAGTGGATGGGGATATCGTTGTAATTCATAAAGCACACCTCTAAGTGGGGCAGTAACAGCTATAGTGTCTGGTATTGTCACAGAATAATTTACATTTGCTAGTTTAGCTGTCATTAGCACAGAAATGGGTTAGAATAAGTAGGGGTTTGTGTGTTTAACATTGAAATCTTTCATTTTCAATGTAGTATTAGTGGGGAAAATGTTAGCTAGTATTTGGTTTAATTCAACTAATATATGGTAATGCAAAGCCTAACTGAGAATAATTAATTGAGCTCCCTCATTCCACTTGCCTTTGTGAGAAAGCAAAGAGCTTCTCAAGGGATGGGGAAGGTGGAGAGTTGAAAGCTAAATGATCAGGGAAGCAGGCTTGGGTATAGCTGTACCCTGGATTTTCAGAAAGCTGGTGACTCCACTTTGTTCTGCAGAAGCAGAAGGACTGAGGCAGAGTGGTCTTAATATGTTTTAAATGCAAATTGCAATGCAAAGTTAATAACCATTTAGCACCTTGAAAACAGAGACACTCTCAAGTTCTTATGCTAATACACCTAGCAGTTTGATTACACAGAAAGCAAAGACATAAGGAATTTGAGTGTCTTTTGTACGACATGTCCAGTCACACCAGACAGTTCATCACCACTGGACAGTCCTTTTTGGCAAATACAGCTTGTATATTTATAAAATGTCATGTATCTTATGGGGTTATTCAAAAGGGCAGTGTTAGAACTTTAATCCTCTAATAAAAAAGAGGTTTTGGAAGATATCTATCTCCAAAGTCCTGCTTTGGACACGAAGCCAATTAGGTGTTAGAGAAAAGTATTCATTAGACTAAATTTTTTCATTTTACTTTCATAAGGTTTCAAATACTTGCTATGGGCTACTTTTTGAGAGATAAGATACTGTAGTAAATGACCTGAGGCTGGACCCAGTTTGGAGGTTACTATGATCCTGATTTAGCAACAGAAGACAGTTTTAATTTCTCTCTCTCCATCTCCTGAGCACAACTAGAATAAACAGCCAGAGACCAGGCTGAGTGCAAAAAAGCCTGAAGGTCACAAAAGAAGTTAAAGGATTGGTGCTACCTAACAGATCTAAACCTCCAAGTATATTTTTCTTAATTTTTTTTTGTATCATTGACCTTGTTCGTGACAGATGGGGGGTTGTGCAGAAGGAAGGCTTTTGTAGGTGCCCATTCAACATCAAGGTTTTGTATACCCCAACTTTACGTTCATAAAAGCTGCAACAAATATTTTAAGAGGTATCCTCTTTGAAAGATATCCCAAATTTTGGGCAAAGATTGTCAGAGTCTAAATAATGGTTAACTACAGATATATATGACTGTGTTCTCAGCAGTGGAGGAGCAGGGGTATGCCTCTTTGCCATTGCCTGTTGGTGGCATACATTTGCCATAGCTGTAAGGAAAAAATGGATATTTTTGCCCCAGTCTTGCTAAGCACAGATCTGACTGTGTGTGCATGCAGATTGAAGAGATATATCTACATAAGGTGTGTTACTGGATAAGGATTTTCACTCTACATTTCTAAAAATAAGACTGTTGTTAAGAACTGCTGTATTAGAAGTCAGCAAGATCAGGTAGTCTTCTCTGTTAGTGATGAATGAAACAGAGTTCCTGAAACTTACTTGCTTGTTCTAAAAGAAGGTACAGATTGTACTGAAATTGCCTCAAATATTCCGTAAAGTTACATCATCTATAAATACTGAGAACAGAGCTGTCATTGAGCATACCAATGGATAGAAAGTTTCTTTGGCAGTAAAAGGAAAAGAATCCTCTCAAGTGCATTGACTTCCGTTAGAAGATTGATGTAAGTCTCCCATTGAAGCTGCAGGAGCGTAAGAATAACAACCGTTGGACAGATTGCATGCTACTTACCTGTGGTACTCTGTGTCTAACAGTTGCCAAATCCAACCCTTTTACTGTATAAAGTTTATTCAATAAACCAAAAATGAAGTTGGCCAGCTTCCTTTCATTTTCTGCTTGTAGATTTTCTGCAATGTGAAAAAACTCCATTTCAAGAAACAAAATGAGGAGCTGAGTGGAGAAAAAGGAGAAGTCGTCGTCTCCTTGCTCTGCGAGTGACAACATCTTGTGGTGCCACATCTGCCGATGTTGCTTTGTTCCACAGACCTTTTCTTCCAGGCTTTCCATCTCTTGTGCGGTCAGGACAGGCTTCAGTTTGGTCCGGCTGGTGTGACAAACAACATCGCTTGGTCTCGGCGCTGCTTTCTGGGGGTCTGCCCCAAAGGGGTTCTCCCAGCATGGCACCCTGGTACCCATGGTACCCATGGTGGTAGGCCCATCCATGCCACACAGTTAGCCTCCCCTTCCTAGCCATACTCTCCGTCTGTTTTCCTTCACTACTTCTGCAGCCTTACCTCTTCCAGACATGGTCAATTTACAAGTTGATGTTTAAAGTTCTGTAAACAGTAATATACCGTTTTAGTATTCAGAGCTTGTGGGTGGCCCCTGTGCTACTTCAGACAGGACACACTCATTTTGCCTGTTTTGCAAAAGAACAATTAATATTTTGATTATTAAACGGATTTCTAAAAATGTATTTTTGGTCTCTGTTTTTTTCTTTTTCAGAAGCAAGTTATTTTCATATTTGGTATACTCTGTTTCTCCTCAGCAAATACTGGTACAACACTTGGTAATGATTTACAAATTATAAAAAAAAAGAAATCGCCAGGAATATAATACTGTTAAGCAGTAACTGGGAGCCTTCTGTACAATTCTTCTAGACATGTCATGATTTCATTTTAAAAGTCCGTCTTTTAATGTCTGGTTTTTTAACCTGCGAGGCTCCACGTTTTGGAGGCGGCAAAGGTAAACTTGGGAACTGTAGGATACTGGAAGATATTAAGAGAAGACTGGTAGTTTTTAAGTCTTGTCATACAAAACATTTCAGACTAAAAACTAGTCACGTTTCTTGTCTCAATATTTGAGATGGCTATACTTTTTCCAAATACGTTGAGAAAATCTGTGCAGTTTGTATGTGCCGGTCATTTCCCTGAAATACGTGTTCCAGTATGCTGTTTTTTAATCAATTAAATTGTATTAATTAAAAAAGCAACAATAAAACCTATCAGCACAGCCAAGAAAATAATTGAAACCACAAGGAGGGAGAGTATTTTCGTGTGACAGTGTTTCATAGAGCAACAGATTTGAGCTTCCTGAGTGGGCTATTTTATATAACAGTCAGGGTAAAATATGACTAAAGCTATGAAAAATATCAGGGCATTAGCCTTTTTAATGGAACAAAATGGCAATGTAAAATGCCTTTTTTTCTGTCTGAGAGAGATGTCAAGTCATTTTAAAGCACAATAGGTCAGCATGAGAAAATGCATATTGGTAATTTTTCACTGGATACATTTGTGTGCTGAAATTGTATTTAAAATACACAACATGTTTTGTGCCAAGAAAATGACACCACAGTATGACCATCTGCAAAGCAGAAAATACTCTTGGACAGATTTGGAACTCGGCATGTGGTCCCTACTGCAGACAGCGCAGTAGCTAATTTTACAAGACATCAAGATAACTCTACACTGGTATGTATCTGAGCCTAGCTAATGAAACTGCATGTAGCTTAGAAAGGTGTGATGTGCATCTGTGACGAATAACTTTCTTATTGGAAAGGAAGCAAATGTAGTCACATCCAACTTTTCCAGACTCTGTGCAACTGTTTAGCCATGGAGATACGGCCTAAACTTCTGCTTTTGCCTTCCTCAGACCAGTGTTTGTGTGCTTAAGTGAGGTAATGGCACTCCCAGCCTAGCAGCAATATCTATTTCTGGGCTTGATTTGTGGCTCAGGTGTTTGTGCTGAAGAGGCATTTGCAAATCTGATTTGCTGCAAAAAAAGCTTACGTCTGCCTTGTGCTGCCTGGCAATGCAAGCTGGAAATAAGTCTTTAGGATGTCTTTTCCACATCAGCAGGCTATTGGTATAAAGACACCCCCCCCCCTCCCAGAATGATCTAGAATATTCTGAAAAGAGAGATCCAGGATCCTTCCCTTGGAAAAAGTGCGTATCAGTGCAGTGGCAGGTATTCAGCAGTCCTTTTTCCTCCTGTTTTCATCAGATACTTCTTTAAGGCTCCTTAACTCCCAGGTGGGAAAAGCAATGTGCCTTTTGTTGCAGGTACACAAAGAGTTGCTGCCAGGATGCGCTGACCCTGGCTAGGCAGACTTGCTCTATGAATATCTTTTCTGAAGTTCCCAGCATTTTCACTAAACGCATTGTGAACTTACACCCTGCAGTTGCTTGAGTACATTTAGTATTCAGTTTCAAAAACTGAAGTTAAAAGAATTGTCAAATTCAAGTTCAGATGTCTTGCCTCATCTGACGTGTGTCCCAACAAGCTGTCACCTTTCTCAGGTCCTTCCCCCCACCTGCAGTCTTCCTGCAGACTTTGGGAAAACCGAGTTCAGTGAAAGCAAGGTATTTCACTAAAAGACAGGTAGTCGGAAAATCTGTAGCGCTTTGCTACTGAGTCAGAGGGTGTACATCCTAGCTTTGCAGCTGCTCGGTGCCTTCTCTGCTGTGCCGAGGCAGGGAATACGAGCAGTAACCAAGGATGCCTCGCCAGCCCTCACCCCGTGGCTTCAGCCTCTTCAGCTGGTGCGTTTCGTCTCCTGCGCTCAAGTGACAGTTCTGATCAACAAGGCCCTTGAGTCAGATGGGTCTATTGAGTAACACGCTTTATGTCTGATTATCAGGAGCTGGCGGGCAGAAGAGGTAGTAGCAAACCCACTACAAATCCCAGCCCTGCACCAGAATAATAACAAGATTCTAAATGTTTTTTGTCAGGTGCGGTGGCCTGAAAAATCCTTTTTCTTCCTACCTACTTGATGCTGCTGCTAGAGAGAGAAGATGGTGGAGACAAATAGGAAGAGAAAGGAGGTTACAGGCAAATTTAAGCACAATTCATATATCATAGAATCATAGAATCATTACGGTTGGAAAAGACCTCTAGGATCATCAAGTCCAACCATCAACCCAACACCACCATGCGTGCTAAACCGTGCCCCAAAGTGCCACATCTACACATTTTTTGAACACCTCCAGGGATGGTGACTCAACCACCTCCCTGGGCAGCCTGTTCCAATGCCTGACCACTCTTTCAGTAAAGAAATTTTTCCTAATATCTAATCTAAACCTCCCCTGATGCAACTTGAGGCAATTGCCTCTCGTCTTATTGCTAGTTAGTTGGGAGAAGATACCAACACCTGCCTCACTACAACCTCCTTTCAGGTAGTTGTAGAGAGCGATAAGGTTCCCCCTCAGCCTCCTCTTCTCCAAACTAAACAACCCTAGTTCCCTCAGCCACTCCTTGTAAGACTTGTTCTCCAGACCCTTCACCAGCTTTGTTGCTCTTCTCTGGACACACTCCAGCATCTCAATGTCCTTCTTGTAGTGAGGGGCCCAAAACTGAACACAGATCCTTTCTGTGAGAGGCGAAACGTATGAGGGATCTCAAGATGCTGATCAGACCACTGGAGGACACAAAGAGGATAAAGTGCTGGTGATGCCTCTGTGCCAGGAACTTGCAGCCAAAATGCCCGGGAAGCTCAGACACGCCTGGACAAGGAGGAGGCATGGGTCTGAAAGACAGCAGTGGGGCAGGGACTGCCACAGGCCTGGACTTCCCACCCTGTTGCCTGTAAAGGATTTGGTTCGGTGCAAGAAGGCGATGGGAAACCACAGTTTTAGCTCAGTAGCAAGGCTGAGGGGATGTGTCTATACAACATATCTGTTTGCTTTTCCTGAGTCAAGGAAAAACATTTTCTGGTGGAGAAGAAGAATATTTCTTATTCCTGATTACATCTGCAGGAGTAACCTCTGTCTCAGTATTGTGATGATCAGTGTGTATGATGCTTGCTGCACTGCATTTCCGAAATGCATCAGGGCTGCTCTTCTAAACCAGCCAATTTTCACTTGTTCTGTAAGAAAAGTTAGTAGCTACTTTAACTAAAACACATTTGGAGTCAAAGAAGCATTGTGGTAAATGTGGGAACTAAATACAAGCACTGAGCTGTGAAATGGAGTGTGGTGGTAGCTGTGATGGTCTGAGGGCATATGCAAGGCAGGGTTTGTAGTGAGAGGCAATCTTATTAGATGAGCAGGTGTAGGGAGGCAAAAAAAGAGAAAAAGACATGCTGTGGAAAAAAGAAGCTCTCCTCCAGACCTGACAAAAGGATTGTGTGCCTGAAAGCTTTTTTGACTATCTTTTGCTGTAAATCTCACGCTTCTTCAGAATGACAGGACTTTAAACCTGCTGCAAGGCTTGTTCCACCTCCACAACCACCCACACCCAAAATATAATAAATTCATGCCATTCTTTCAGGGGATTCGAACTTTGGTTGGGCCCTAGGTAAAAGCACCCAAGGCATAACTATATAGTGAATACTGATTGCAGTCAGATAAATCTGTGATGTATGATGAGCCGTTATATGTTGAATGCTGATATGTATATGGCATTTCTCTCCTGTCTCACTTGTTGTCCTTGTGCATTCGCCTAATGCATAGTTAAAATATCATCCTGCACATGGCATAAAATTAAAATAATTTATGTTTTTATCAAGGTGATCTTTCAAGGTTTGGGTTATTTTGACTGTTCTTTAGTTTGTAGTTCATTGTCTCTCTGTTGTTTTTTTTTTTCTTTTTTTCATAAAATATGTGTTATTTGCACAATTTTAAGTCTAAATACAATGTGCTGTTAGTCTCAATCTATATTTAAAACAGTTAAACAAGGTTCGGAGTCACCTCTACTCGTTCCTGTGCAACCTTTCTGTCTTACAGTATCAGTGGGACACGTCTATTACATCTTTGTAGCTAATGATCACAGGAAAGTCTCTGCATGCATGGGAGCAAATTCTAAATACTGACCAGACTGACTATTCAGATAATAAGTTGTTAAGTACTGAAAGGATCTATAAGATTTGTTTGCAGCAGTATGATTTCAAGAGTTTTTGTAGTATAGTTACTCTCCCCTGAGAGAGTTTGAATTCAAATTCATTGTCCACATGCGTTTCTTTCATTCAACCTGAGTGCAATGGGAAGAATGAAGCTATATAAGAAAACTGAATCAAAATGTTAATGATATTGATTTTGCTTACAATATAAAAACAGGGCCCCATATAAATTATTCAGATCATACTGAACAAATATCGACTAAAATTATGTACGTCACATGCATCATATGCAACATGAATATTACCAATAATATTTTAGGGTTCTGATATTATCTAAAGCCAGGTGGTTTTGCTGTGACTGGAAAGTGCATAGTATAGTAGTGATAAAAATGATAGTTACTACCCCTCACATTACAATAAAGGTTTAGAAAAAAGGTGTAAAGCAATGTTGATTAAAGACACGTCATGATCAGATTCCTAATGGCTCAATAAGGTACAAAAACGAGACTTGGAAGAAGGTATTAAGACAAATATTCTAACTTATGGTGGCAAAAGGTCTTTCTAATAATGGGAGAAAACATTTTTATCCTATGTAGTTCTCAAGATATTCTTCTTTACACTAGCATTCACTATTTACTCTCTTCTGCTTCACACTGAAGTAATCTAAATTTGAATGGCGCCTGGTTTTGCCTTGAGAAGAGAGCTAACTGACCGGCTAACTATCCTCACTTGCAAACAGAAATACGGTCTGCTGCTGTTCTCTCCCAGTGCATTTCAGGTATAATGAAGAAACCCACACATACACTTGCCATAAAGCTTTTTTCTGTCTCTTCAGGGAAGCAATCAGTCGTGTTTGTGAAGCTGTGCCTGGTGCCAAAGGAGCCTTCAAGAAACGAAAGGTATTTTTCTTTTTTAGTAGTGCAGTTGACTGTATTTTCTTAGTTCAACACAGAGGAGAGGAGGCAGGTGACTTTAAAGCAGCTGTGAGAATTGCAGATCTTCAATCACTTAAAGTATTGGCTGTTTTCACCCACTGTATGTTGCATCTTGCCCTTTGGTCAGGATATACTTTTACAGGCATCTAGAAGTATGAGTACATCTAGGAAAAAGGTTTGGCTTGCCTTTGTCTTCCTCCTGTAGAAACACCCTCCTTTTCTTTCATTTGTAGATTGCAGGTGGAAGGCTTAAAACAAACAAAAAGGGATGCCTTTTCATAAAATGCAGGACTAAATTGTGGAAATAGGAGCTGGAAGCTATTGTAGAGGTCAAAAATATACATGGTTTTGGAAATGATTAGATCTGCTCTTGGAGCATAGCTCTACCGGTCTGGAAATCACTGATTGCTGGAAATGGAGAGAGCATACCAGGTGATCCTCTGTTCCCTGTGCTCTTTCCATAAACACCTGTGGCTGATTCTCAGTGGCCAGCACTGATGGCAGGTGCAGTGGGTCTTGGCCCGACACTGTTATTACTATGCTTTTATTCTTATTTGTGTGGTAGGAGTTAGGATCTTCAGGGTTAGGAGGGGAGGAAGCCTCAGCTTGGCTGGGCTCTTGCACTGATGGCTCTCAACAGTCTTGCACTGTCTGATTTTCCAGGGCTGGGCTGGCAAAGCTGGTCTTTAATGCTAGGTCTAAGAGAAGGAGCATAGAGAGCAATTAATTATAGCCCTTGTGTGTGTTGTTGGGCACAGGAGAATGGGCAGGTGAAAGAAAAGCTCTGTTTGCTTCCACAGCTGCTGCACCATCTAGGTAGATTCCCATCAGAAAGAAGACGGGATTAAATGCCACTTCTTTGCAATGGGAAATCTTCCCCTGGTAAAATAAGGCATATGTGACAACTTCTGTCACAGCGTAATTGGAAATTGTCTCAGAAATTAAGGTTGTGGTTCCCCACCACTACCACCACCAAATTCATCACATTGGCATTTCTAGGTTGTCTGGCTTGTGCTTTAAACCTGAAAGTAAAGAGGAAAATATCTTTTTCCTTGGAAAGCAAAATGACGCAAAATATAATTGAAAAAGAAGGTTAAACAGAGTCCCAGGTGCCTAGTGAGACACCTTGCTGTATTACTGGTTTTAGAAGCAATGCTGCTTAGCAGTTATTGATAAGAAATAGTGTTTTTAAAGTAAAGTCTACTGGCTGAGAAGAAAATTTGCCCACCAACAGACCTTCAGATAAGTGTTGAAGACAGGTATCTTTTGCCAGTCTGTACTTTCACCATGTTTTTACCACTAGTGACTTCTGAATTTTGTTAAGGTGACATGTGCTTCTTGAGGCTAAGTTTTCACACTTTATCCACACTGTGGGCAGGTGATCCTTAGGCATGAGCTGGGAATGATAAGGGTTTAAGAAATGAAGAGAAATAATAATATTCAAAAGGCCTTGTTTTAAAGAGAAGTTAATTGAATACTAGCTCTGTAAGATCAAAAAGTTAAAATAGTGCAACACAAATGTTACATATAAGCAGTACGTAGGTAGCATATTTTTAATCAATTAAATAGAAGGAAAAGAAGCTAAAACTGCATATATGTAAGCTAAACTGCATATATGTAAGCTAAAACTGCATATATGTAAGCTAAAACTGCACAAATGTTACATATAAGCAGTACGTAGGTAGCATATTTTTAATCAATTAAATAGAAGGAAAAGAAGCTAAAACTGCATATATGTAAGCTAAACTGCATATATGTAAGCTTTAAGCAGTAAAGAAGCACCTGCTAGGAACAAAATTTTCTGAGCTTACAGGCAGCTTAGGATAAGTGCAAATACAGTGGTAGAAGTACACTGCCTCCAGTCACAGCTTTGCTTTTATATCCTAATGACCAGCATGAATATTCACCAATGCAAGTACAGCAAATGGAAGGAACTGGTCTGTTACTGCTGGGCAGCCTGATTTTGTACAGGCTGTGGTTACCTGAATGAGGCTGCTCTCATGTAGCTGTGTGGTTCCCTGTAACTGTGAAAGGTGAGATATTTGTAAACTCTGCTTTGGCAGCATAAACTGTATTGCTACAAAACCTCCTAAGACCTAGTGAAAGGCCTACAAAAGTTATCAATATTATTACATCCCCTTTATTACATTTCCACACTTTGCACTTGTTTTCTGAGTTAGGAGTAATCTTTAGCGGCATGTTGTACCACAGCATACAGAGGTTTTAGCCTATGGCTGGGATTTTTCCTACAGCTAAGAAGTCTACAAGTGTAACGACACTCTGTATCCCTTCTTGTGAGCATCCCACCAGTATCCTGGAGTCTCACTTTCCATGTGGGAAGGGATTAGAGCAGTCAGTAGATGCAGAGCAAACAGCAGATTTCTTTTCAGGAGCTGAAGTTGTTTTTTACAGAATAAGAACATACCATTTTCAGATATTGACTTAATGCATTCATCTTGGTCTGCTCACTTGGTCCCTTGGTGAAGATGAGACTTTGCTATCTCACAAAAACCCTATTTTGTTGGGTCAAGAGAGGATGAATACCTGCCTAGCTAGTAGTAGTAGTAGTAGCAGCAGCAGTAGCAGCAGTACAAGTAGTACAAATGAGAAATTATCTCCAGAGGAAAATAGCTGTTGCAATGAAATGATCTTTGAGAAGTCAGGAACTTTTTAGACATCTTTAAGATTACAGTTAAGCCTGCATATAGTGAAGGTCATCCCAAATAAACAGAGAACAAAAATGTGCTTTTTTCCACCCCCCACAGCCACCAAGCAAAGTTCTTTCTAGCATCTTGGGAAAGAGCAATCTTCAGTTTGCAGGAATGAGCATAATGCTGAATATCTCCACCACCAGCTTAAATCTAATGACTCCAGATACAAAACAGGTGAGTGTAACTGCCATAAAGATTTGTGAGGCTTTTGATGAACAGTTTGCTGCACAATTACTTGCTGTTTGCCAAAATACTCAGTTGCTCAAGTTATTATTCCACAATAATGTCTACAAAAAAAAATGAAAACAGAATATAAAGTAGAAGTCATAGTTTATTCCAGTATTCAGCACAGTTTTGATGAATTATTTTCTTCTTGCCATGTTTCAGTTATCTTGCTTTCACTCTTAAAAGAACTATGACATGAAACAGCATTTTCTAGGCATGGGACTTCTTGTTGGGTACAATTCAAAACTTTCAGTGTTAAAAGGGATGCGTTTTTAGCAGGTGACTAAAGGACTGAATGCGCATCCCCAATTTTGTTGTCGTTATTCCCATTTAGAGCCTTAAAGGGCAATCTATTCCTGAGGCACTGCTAAAAATACAGCCTCAGGGATTTTGCATTGCAGTAAAATGCCAGTCTTCCAGAGAGACAAGGCAGCCTTTTTCAAGCAGCCCATTTCTTCTTCTTCATTGTGCTGAAGGTACAGACAGACTTTGGGGAATCACTGCAGTGTATTGTGAATGATGTATGAGATGAGAAAAATCCTTGCTCAGGGTATATCTACAGAGAAAGCAAACAGACATGCGTAGTCACTGCTGCACGATTTGCTGTGAGCCGCATGCTGCGTTACGGTATGCAACTTTCTGCCCAGATACAGCTAGAGAGAGAGAGAAAAAAAATCCTCCTCAGGAGCCTCAGGATTAAAGAGTAAGAAAGAAATACATGCATTGTCTATTGCTATTACAAAGAATGCATACATTGTCTGTTACAAAGCTTGCTGTTTATTATTATGTTTTCATTGATTTATATTTACCCTTATCCTTATTTAGAAAACATCATAATCTTCTGCAGTGAGCACTGAGACTGTGGGAGCAGCACTGTGGCTGGCTGCAGTAGTTTGGAGCCTTATTATGGAATATACACAGCAGTGCTTTTCATTAAGACAGTTACCCCCAGTCAGAATCATAGGAACTTGATATTAATTATGTCTACTAAAAAAGTCCCAAACCCTGAAAGTCGCCTTGTCTTCAGCTGACGTCATGGCAGAAATGGAGTTAAACTGATTTATCCCAGGGAAGAATCCTCCCTTAGATGTTTTGCCTTTTCTCTGAAGTTGACAAAAGTGTTTATCTTTCTCCCACATCATTCTTTCAGAGATAGACTGGGTCTGGGTGCTGCAGGCCTGGGAAACGTCTGGTTTCTCAGAGATCCCCAGTCTGGCTGTGGCCTCCCTCGTTTCTTGTTTTTGTCAAGCACTTGAAGTGAAAATTAGCATGGCCCAGCAGCTTTGCCTTCTGAGGCTCCACCGAGGAAGATGGCTGTGAACTTCTGTAACTGCCTCTTTTTCCCCAAGGAGCTGGAAGGAGAGAAAAGACAAGACAGTGTTGTTGGCCCTTGGGGCAGCAGGAAAGCAATTGCATGTATCCCTGCACAACAGTTTTGTGAACACGTTAGGCAGGGATGAGTGGAAGTTGGTTTTGTTTTGTTTTGTTTATTTGTTTAAAATGCAGATGTGGGTAGACAGAAATCTTTATAAAGTATGCGCCAACATTAGTTAATAGTTCCATTTTGAGCAATGCAAGATGTTGGTAATTTGCTATGCCTTGTGTCAATATTTTAGTGTTGGGGGGAGGAAAATACCCCTGCCTCAACCTAAACTGTTTAGCTGTGGAATTAAAAATAAGAAGTGTCTGACTTGAACTGATGGTTTCAAGCACTCTTCAGTTTTCTTGTAATTTGGAAAAAATAAGTTTTGAGGCAATCTGAAATAATTTTTTGTTTTTATGATGCTGAACTAAAATCTTGGGTTATCTACACAGTCTGAGATAGTGACAATATTAAATGTGTAACAAATCTTCACAAGTTCATCTCTGTTGTTAGGATCATGGAAAATAAGAAGGAGATCCACACTGATGAGTAAGGGAACCGTGGTTCACCACTGAACACTTAAAAATTAACCACATCTTCAGAGGCTACTGTGGGACAAGCTCGAGTATTGAAAAGGAAGCACTCTTCACATGAAAGAAGTGCTACAAATAGTTGTCAACTCTGTCTGACTTGGTGAAGCAGCAAGATCGAGAGAAACTCATGTCAGGCTTTTTTTCTTTCCAAGGAAGATAGTTGTTAGTTCAGGTCTTTAAAATGCAGGATAGGAAACCAGCCCCGAGAATATCTTTTTAGCCTCATTTTTTCCCAAAACAGTTTTCTAAAATATGTGGTACCCTCTCCAAAGTGAACAATTAAGATCCAAATGACTATTATCACATTCTCTGAGGCACTAAATAAGGGGCCTGTCCTGTACCTATAAATGAATTCCTTGGCATGGTTTCTGTGACTCAAATGATCAAGTGAAATTTTCTTTGAAATGACCTTTTCTTTCTTGGTTGTTACATGATTTCATTATTAAAGGATTTCATATGTTAAATCTCAGAATAGCAATGGAGCAGAGCTGTTCTTGTATTAGAGGTTCACGACGATTTGTCTCTTCCCAGAGAAATATCATATCAGTTCAAGTTGTACATAAGCAAATTGAATTTCAAATGCCCTGAAGTATGCCTGAGATTTTATCCACAATGCTACATTCAGCTAGATTCAAAATTCTATTTGCATATTGCAAATATGTTGGTGTTTGAAACATAAAATGGCACGGTAGGTATTGGAAGCAATGTTAGAATCCTTAGCTGGTGCACAGATTGGTATAATCTCATTGATTTCACCACAGTGGTATCAGCAGAAAAGTATTTTGATGAATAGGACCCTTTGCTCCATTCATCACTATCTGTAATAGAGAAAGTGAGCTTTAGCAGATTAAAATTTATCTGAAGATACTGTATGACAGATCTATATGATTTACTGGAGTTCCGAGCTCATTTAGCAATTTTGCCATGTCCTGCTAGGTTTTAAAAAACACCAGGATAGATAGATTTATCCTTAAGTTCGCTTATATTATCATGGTATTCTTTGCACTCCTTGTAGGTGAAATGCAGAGGTCATGTTGATCTTGGTTTTGGACTTTCACCCCCCTAAAACAAAAAAAGAAATCAAAAGGGTAAACTCTAAGAAAACCTACTGACTCACACTTATTCTTTCTGATCCATACAGATCATAGCAAATCACCATATGCAATCTATTTCCTTTGCATCTGGAGGTGATCCGGTAAGCATTTCTTTAAAGCTTTCTCCCACATAGATACTGCTTTATGAGGACCGTGTCACAAAATTTATTGCATAATTTACTGAAAAAAAAAAATATAACCACAATAGCTCCTGTTTCTTGTTTCATAAATTCTTCTTGATTGTTGCCATCAAACTATTTTTAAGGGAAACGACTGACAAGCAGTCATAAATCCTTCTCTTTGAATGACTGAAACAAAAAGTATCAAAGGGCTGTGAGCATTCATATAATAACTGATAAGCAGAGCTCTGTTTTTCAGGGTAATGTAGAATAGTCATACGGGTATCACGTGAATTTGTGTCCTGACTCTTTTTTATTTTGTACTTTTTACAGTAATAGACTATGTTGCAGTTATATTTATAGCAATGTATACTTTTTTTTTTTTATTCTCTTCTTTAAGTGTACATTGAGAAGACTGTGCTAAATATTACCTTCAGGTATACTGACTACACTCATGCAGCTTGAAGACAGGCTTTCAGGGAAAGCGCAGATCTTCTCAGTTTTGCAAAGCTTTCAGATACACCTACACATGTGGTTCATCTAGATCAAAGGGCGGACTCCTGCTTGTTGCGCTTTTCTTTGTTTTTATAAGCAGTCCAGCCAAAGGCTTATTAAATGTGCTTAAAACGTATTTGTCACCCAGGAAGCAATGGAATCATAAAACAGTGATGTTGCTCACCTCTTACCTTAGAGGTTTGAAGACTTTTAAACCTAGATTAATTGAGTGAGTCTGCCTCTTCCTCCATCATATGATTATCATTTGTCAGTCATGTACTACAGGTAAGGCAATTTCTAGCCTTCTTTGTGAATTAATTCTCTCAGTTCAGCTCTGCTAAGCTGAAGATCCTTGGCACCTTCTCTGTTCATTTCACTATCCTCAGAAAACATAAGGGCAAACTTCAGTCTTAGTATAGCTCTGCTAAGCTCAGTTCAGTTCCAGAAGGGAAAAGAACACCATATCATAACAATTTGGGGAACAAAAAATGGATCAACAGCAGCTTTGAAATACAACAGATTGCAATGGATGCTGTAAATGAACAATTCCTGAAGTGGGCAGAGGAGTGATTAGCACAGTTCCCTGCCTCCATAGAAGATTCTTCGCTCCCCATCTGCCATCCCAAATGCTAAGTCCTGGAAACACCATTGCACACTGCCCACTGTTAGAGTGATTTACCAGGAAAGAGGAGAGAAGCAGCAGTAGAGATTGGATTTGGAGTACACAAGATCTTCCAAATGTTTTAGAGAGAGAAAAATCATGTTACTGAGTCAGTCAGCTACCAGAGACATCAAATCGCATGGTGTAAGGGAGCATACAAGAGACAGTGAAATTGTAAAGTTGCCTTCCCAATAAGACCATGGCATGGTGAGCTCATTCTGTGGGTGGAGAGAATGGGTATGAGTATCTAATGACGCTCTACAGGCTTGTCTCAGTGGGCTAGTATGTGGCACAACCTTAAATCAAAAGCTTGTTCTTGAAGCAAGTGGTTCCTTTGTCCTTCGTGCACACAGAAGAAGACAAGTTGCAAGGATGTGATTTAAGTCACAGCTTTATTAACTCATCTAAGGGTCATACAGACATAACTTCCATCAACCCTCAATGATTTCCATTTTGTGGAGGACTGCCACCACCAAACTCTATCCCCCAAACACAGCTGGGTTCCAGCGTATAAGCTCATCTCCTCATGTGAGATTTAAAATGGATAGACAAAGGCCATACTGAGTTAGGAAGCCAGATCTGTGTCCACATTTCTTCAGGAAATATCTCCCTGGGTTTGAATTTTGAAGTTTGGTTTATTTAGAAGTGAGGCTGCCCCCAATTCTCACCCGATCCACTTTTCTGCTCTGGGTATCTGCCACACATTCATGCCAGCAATTAACTTTGCAACTTTCCTCTCACTCAGTAAGCATTAATCACCTTAGTCACTCAAAATATATCCACTGGAGAAGCGTTCCACAGTCTTGGAGAACAGCTTGAGTACCATATATGTTTTTTCAATATTCCCCTTTGCAGTGAGTCAGACAGTTTCTGGCTCTGTCAGTGCATGGTAGCTTAAAAATCTCTTCATCAAATCCTTTTACACACCATTGCAGAATAATTTTTAGTTCACTTCCAAGACCGTGTTCTGGATCTGCTTTATGTCTCTTCAGTCCCTCCTTATGATAGACTAAATATTTTTCATCCCTAGTCATTTCAGGTGGCTGTTTCCAGGCTGCTCGACAAGACATCTGTCTGAAACGATTTCAGAGAGGCAGATCTCATAAGGTCTAATAAGGCAGGTCTCTCAGAGGTCCCCAAAGGCAGTAGTTTTTCAGTTTCAGCCATGCCTCCAAATTTTAACACCACAATGCAATTTCTTTGAGGTGAAAATTATAGCTCATTCATACTTGTCTTCAGTCCTTGAATGTCAGGGACCACTTTGCTGCATCAGCCCAGCCCTGTATAGCCAATTCATGGGAGTCTTCTAATTTAACCACTGTGAAATGTGCCTACCTCAGGTCCTTCATGGTTTGTCATAGTCAGCTTGTATCTGAGAGCTTTAGATGAAATAAAGAGTAGGTGGTTCCAGTCTTTCACACCCACGCTAGCTATGAGATAGATCTATGATTTACTCAGGCATGAATGTATCCATTAGCTATGTCTGTACTAGTAAATAAAATGATCTGTGGCCTGTTTTCTGGCCCTGAAACTAAACAGCACAGTGCAATTTGCATCCACACATTCACTCTCTTCCCTCCCAGTGGTCTCTTGCCACTGATGCCCAGCACGTGCTGGTCCCTCGGAGAGTTTCAGAGCATAGCGTGGGAAACCAGCACAGCCAGGCAAGGGAGAGCAGCAACAGCTAAACAGTGGGACAACCGTGGGACACATCTCAGGCCTTTACCTTGGCTCTTCTTTATTTGCTACTATAGACATAGCCACTTTTCTTGATATGCATCATTAATTCCACTGAAGTCACTGCCTAGACACTATGTCACTGGATGCTTAAGAAATTACTGGGCAAAATGCTTGGGCTATTCTTTGCTCTGCATTTTTTGGAGACCAGCCTCGTTACTGCTGTGTCTGAGTGCCTTCCATTAGTGCATTAGAGTGACATGGCTACACATGTGTCACCAGCACCACAAATGCGCTTCATCATTTCTTTTGCCCTCTCCTTGGGAAGGGAGTTGTATGTACATGCAGCACAGTGATTTGTTTTGGGTGGGTGGTGGCGCTGTGTGCTTGTACTAGAGAAAGCTAAACTGAAGAATTCTACCTCTTAACTGAAGATTGATGTTTGTTATGACAGTAGATTGTGACATAATTGTTAATGGTCTTGGACCAGTCCCCTAGAAAAGGCTTTGGGTAGATTCATGCAGCCAACTGTAGTGTGTCATGTATATATACCTCAGCTAGGTTTACCTATACCTGACTAGCCAGGCATATCAGGAAATACCGGATCTAACCAGGACTTCCTCGTCACATCGAGGACATATGGCATTTTCCAGATGTGCCGTCCAGCTTTCCAAGAAGTACTGACCCATCTGTTTCATCTGCACTGCGATGAAAATCTGCGCTGCTTGTGCACAGGAAAGTAACGGTGGCAGGAGAGCAAGCAAAAAATCCCCAGAGAAGATGTCAGCCTGCTCTTGGCAGAAAATCCACCTGGCATGTGGCAATGGGAATGGCTGGGAGCAGGCCATGGGCTGGGAGCGAGCATCCTGGGATGCTGCTTGTCACAGCCAAGCAGTGGCTGAGTACCTCTGTGCCGTATGGCACGGTAGTCAGGAAAGCAGACACACCTGCTTGTCACACATGAATAAATGCCCCTGCTCAGTATTTCTGGGGAGCAGGGCAGTTAATCCTACTCTTTCTGTGGCAGAACTGGCTGATTATTAATGTCCTGAACCATAATCTCTGGGTAGTTTGAAGATGAGGACTTGTAATTCTGCTCTCTTCTAAACGAAGCCTGATCCAAATTCTACTAATTTTGTTTAATTGATTTTCAAAGGCCTTGGAAGAGATTTTTAAGTTCTGCTGGAATAGATCACACTCTGTAGAAAGCAAAGTTGTGGGATCAGTACTAAAACCCATAAACATTTTAAACGGGTTTAAGTAGTATATAACCTCAGAGAAAATCTTGTTACTTGAGGCTCTGCCTCAGGAATCTGCACACTCCAGACTAAGATCTGTTGCTATGATCAGTGCAAAGATCGTTTTGCATTCATTGTAGATGTCTTAATTTTTTGACAGGATACAACTGACTATGTTGCATATGTAGCTAAGGATCCTGTTAATCGGAGAGGTAAGTTAGAAATATCTATTTGGTGTCTTTTTTCCTTTGAGAAACATGAATTATTCATGGTATAATTCAGTCATTTCCACCCCCCCCCCCCCCCCCCGAAAGAAATAAATGTAGCCCAATACAAAGATTGACTTTGACAGAGTCATGGAAAGATTGTGCAGCAAGAAGAAACAGCCTTGCGCAAGTTGGTTCTCAAACTTGGAAGAGGTCTTGCCTGTAGTTCATCTCCAAATATCACTTGGATTCTCTTCATCTCTTAAACACTTGCCTTACTTGGCTGCGTGAGCTTCTAGGCAACAGCTAACTCTTACCTACACCCAATCACTCTGCAAGAACTAAGCAGTCCTCTGATTAGCTCCTCTGATGAGGTGGCTGAATCTGTTAGGTCTTCTCAGTACATGCCTAATTCTTCCTGGCAGAATTAGATTCTTTACCAAACAGTGAGCTTTTGAGCCAGCTCACTGGAGTCTGTAATTCTCTTTCTCAGGGAAGTTTTATTCAAGGTTGTTTTGCTTTATGAGAGATCAGTCAGGAACAGGGAACCTCTTGTTGATTGTCTTCAAAGACTAAGATCCAGTTCAGATTCTCAAAAATAGAAGTAAATTATGAAAAGTATAAACTACAGTCTGAAATAATAGGCACAGAAAACATTCCTGCTTGTAATGCAGAAAGCATCACTAGGTCTTAATGCTAGATACAAAGTATTGTATAATGTACCTGAGAATCTACTTATTATTCATAGATTCATAGAGAAAAAAAGATTAGCTCCAAAAAAAGACTCAACCACTTCCAACAGGATTTCTGTAGAACTCAGACACTTTTAACTCCAAAATGCCAGCCCTGCAAATTCTGAGCTGCCACCTTACCATGGGCACAGCTTAGCTTCCGTATTTTGTCACCTTCAATGATTTTAGATGCTTCAACAATCTGTTGTGTCCATGTGCAGAGATATCCAGAATTGAGAGGGTTAGCTCATAAATAATACCTGCACTAAACATCCTAATACACTGAATATCAGTAAAACGCCTAGAGAACTTATGGGGAGCAGGAGGTAGTCCTTCGCCAAGCTTGTTATGTTCCAGCATCATGTGTTCCCCATCAGAAAGGCTCTGGCATCATCCTGTAGGCTGTGTGGTGCACAGCTGCCCTCCAGCCCACCTGCTGTAGCAGTACCCTTCTGCTGAACTGGAGACTGATTCAGTTGTACTGAGAGACCTCAGCGGCAATATGGTGGACCAGCATCACAGACCAGATGTTTGCACTATAGGGTTTGGAGGAGCCCTGTGCTCTGTTTTCTGTGTCTGTGGGAGTGGAGTTTATATAAACATTGTTTCATGGACTATGCTCCTTATGCCTAAATGGAACGTGTTTAGCCTTAGCTTCCTGTCACTGTTCTTGTTGAGCTAGTCTATCCTAGATTGAGCAGCCATCTAAGAACCTGGTATTGTCTTCCTGCGGTGTCTTTAGTTCAAGTCATTTATCAGTTTTCTTTAGGAAAATTGTGACAGAGTGAACTCTGTAGGTCTCCAGCTGCAGTGCACGTCCTCCATTGCTCAGATAATTTCTGTTCCTCCTTCTTTCATTTTTCTGCATTGTTTTGAAAAGGTCGAGGATGCCTGTTGTTGTCTGGAGTAACACAGTATTAATGCCAGCAATCTATAACAGAGGCTGCACCTTCTTCATCTTATTTACTTTTGTCCTCATCATTAGCCATTTTCTCATAAGCCCTTTTTGCTGCAGTGAAGCACTGTTACCTCGTGTGAAATTCTTTCACGCTGTGAACTTTAAGTCTTCTGCATTACAACTTGCCATGGGAGCTTTCCCCAGATGTGTGTACATCAGTCGTTTGCAGATCAGTGACTTTGTATGTGACCTGTATCAAAACACATTTTTTTAAAAGGTCTAGTTTACCAAGGGATCTGGATTGCCTTCTTTCATCATCACTGGCTATTCTGTCAGTATTTGTGTTACCTGCAAAGTACTGTGGAAGTGAGTTCGAATTTAATTCTGTATCTAGTGAAAAGGTTACTGCTGCTGTTACTGACACTAGCACCGATGCTGTACTATAGCTTTCACTCGCATATTTAACTCATTTCTTCCCAAGGATGGAAAAGCTCTCTTCAGTGCTTTGTATTCTGGATCTAGCAAAGTAAAGGCTCTCTGTCTTCCACTGTAACATGCACAAGAAATCATCTCTGCGTGAGCCAAACCTTCTCATCCTTTTATAGGAAGCTCATCTCCTACCTGCTGAAAGTCCATTCATGTATCCAAGGAAACAGGTTACTCATTATGTCACCCACTGAAACTACTTAATGACTCATGCTTCATTTCAGCTCCAGACAGGTTTAGCAGTGAGCAATGGAGCCTCTTTAAATCCCCACTCGAGAGTTATAGAGTGCAAAAATTACAGCTTTGTTTGGCCTAACTACTTTTGATCCACATTCATGGAGATAAGCCTGCACCTTATCTGGGGGCTGATTGTGCGCTGCTGCCAGCAATGGTGCAGAGCGGGTAAACAGCAAATATCCTGCGGCTAGCCAGGGACATCTGCCTCTGGCTTTGAACACACAGAGGTCCTGTTTCCAGCTGCTGAATCCACTTTCATCATGCAGCTAAGGCCATTTTCCCTGAATCAGGCACTGCCTCATCATGCTGATCAGCACAGGAGATGCTGTAAGGTGAGAAGAGAGCATCGCTGGATCTGCTTAGCAGGGCAGCACTGTGACTGGTGCCATCTCATGCTGCATGAGATGCTGGTGCTGCTGCTGCTGAGGGAGAGACACCTTGGTGCCCTGGTCACTCTATACGTGCATAACTGCAGGTTTCTTGGCCCTTTATTCTGGCGTCTTCAGAAATCTGTCCAGCAGATCAACCTCTGAGAAGTCATTGTTAAACATCCTTAATCTCCCTATATTGCTTTAACTAAAATTAAGCCACACAAATGTCATGACCAACCCTTCTCTGTAGGATGCTGGCATCCAACTCACTTGATTCCACTGAGCTGGACACTTGGCATATACTAAAATGCAGGTTTTCAGCTGAAGAATTTATATTCAGGTTATTAAAGCAGTCAGGAGTGGTAGAAATTAGTAACTTTGAATAAGGTCCCACTGTAGTGTGGCAGGACTTGGAAAAGAATCAGAGTTTCAAATCCAATCCAGGCTCTAGCCAGCAGACCACGTGCTTGTCCAGCACTTAACATGGAAAATGAACTTGCCTGGGCTTTTCTGAGTATCACTGACGTGTTGTTCATTCAGATCTTTAGCTTCCAGCTCTTCAGACCCGTCTGAGTTCCTGCAGTGTTCGGTGAAATCTTCACGAGTTCTCCTGTTTATGTTGTCACATGAGATGATACCTACAAACCACTCTCTGTCTGAAAACTGGGATGGATTTGGCTGCTCAGACAGCTGATAAAGGTTACTCGGTCTCCCATAGGAACAGAGCTTGTGTTGCCAGCTGCCCTCCTTACTGCCTCTGTCACCATGGGTTCAGAGAAGCGGCATGTGGGAGAGTGCTGGAAGTAACTGGGGTGCTGGCTCTGCGCTCCCCAGTGATCCCCCAGTTTGCTGGCAGTGTCTCCTTAGACACAAGAAAGAAAACGTACCAGCCTCTTTATTACTGGAATTAGGTCAGGGCCTGGAATCTAGGAAATATCTAGGAAGTGTCCTAGTTACTGCTCCTCCCTCAGCCTGTAATTTGGGAAATTCTGGAACCTCAAAGGAAGTGAACAGCTTGCAAACTTGGGATGATTAGACATAAAACTGAAGTGGGGATAGAATTGAGGAAAGCAAAGAAAGCTTTTTTTGTTGTTACCATCTATTAATATTTCTGTAATTTCAACGTAAAGCTCAGAATTCTCATATAATTTATTGCATTCAGGTAATAGCAAGTGAAATTTTATGCGATTTCACATCTGTATGGAATTGTTAAGATTGTAGAACTGATTTCTGGTCTTGCCTATTGCAGTTACACATCAGACCAATTTTATTTAACCTTCAAAAAGACCACATTGCCTGAAATTCACTGTGCCAGATTTAGGTTTTATAGAAATGTGCACATCATGAATAGGGCAACTACGCCTGACGTGTAGGTCAGTGCATCCCACCATAACATAAACAATGATTTGCATGTGCATGTGTCAAATCTTTTCCATTTAGCTTGTCATATACTGGAATGCTGTGATGGTCTGGCCCAGGATGTCATCAGCACCATAGGGCAAGCATTTGAGCTTCGATTTAAGCAATACTTGCGATGCCCCTCTAAGATACCTACTTTCCATGATAGGTGAGTATGATTGCAGAAGCCTGCTAAAGGATCTTCTTCAGCTTTGTATTTACTTAGTAAAATGTGCCGTGGACAAGGATGCTGGAGATGGACAGGATTTAAATACTTAAAAAATAGATTTCTGCTGAATTGGCAAAGCAGGGTTTGCCTAATGAATACGAAAGGAGCACAGTCATTTTAAAAGAATGGGCTAAATATGGATTTCACAGTAAACTTATTGAAATGATCATGCGTTTTCTGTTGTAGTCAGTAGGCAGAGTTACATGACCAAGAATGGGTGTTATTTGTGGCATTTCCTCATTGCTGTTACTGTCATAGCAGCTCTGTCAATTTAGATGAAGTAAGCTAGAGTTGCTGGGCTTCCAAAATGACAAGCGATGTTTCACTATTTCTCATATTAGTCAGGGTGAAGTTTTTAGGAATGTGATGTATTTTACAGAGGCTTTGACTACATTGTTCTCTGGAGGATACAAAATCCGTCTGCTTGTATATGTTTAAGAGGCTGGGATATAGCATTCTGGTTTTTTTTGACATGGATTGCTATACACTTGCTAACATTAGTATAAATCCCACTGAGCTGGTACCCTGCATAATCTCTTATATCAGAGTAAAATGAGTGTATGGTGAATATAAAATACTACTATCCTAATCTGGAAGCATTCTGTACTCACATTAGCCTTGTTGCTAACTGTAGATTGAAATCACACATCTGATCTCTTGTCTTTGTGAAGTTCTTCCAGATTTATATTGACGATAGAGCAGCCATAATTAAAGACAAAGTTTTAGGTCTTAGTCAGTCAATCAAGTAATAATAATACAAACGCTACAGTAAGATTAAATGAAATTGTTTGTTAATGTAGTTTACAGCAGTCTTTAAGGCTATAAGTAAAAACATCCTTTACTCAGTATAAAGAACTTCATCTACTGCAAAGGAGGTTTAGATCAAGTTTGTCTAAACAGAAGGAGTCTGCCACATGATCCATCATTGCTTCCTGACTTATAATGGTAGCTGAATTGTCAAAATAATTTGCAATAGTGATCACCTGACAGGCAGTCTAAACATGATGCAAGTATCCCTAAGTGCTTTGCAAGTGAGGGGCAGAATAAAGCACCCACTCTCTTGCAGGATGCAGAGTTTTGACGAGCCGTGGACAGAGGAAGAAAACGAGGCAACAGAACATCCCTATTACAACAACATCCCAAATAAAATGCCCCCCCCTGGCGGCTTCATTGATGCCAGGCTCAAAGCAAGACTTCCCACTGCTGCAGATGCAACTCAGGTCAGTGCAATTGCATCTCTGCCCTCCTGCTGATGGATCCAAAATTTTTACAAAATGAGTATTTTGAGATGGACACCCTCCAGTATTTTGAGATGGATATCCCAAAGTAAGGATATATAATGTATCCATGCATTGGGAGTGTTCATAGCGCACAGCCCTTCATGGGGTGTGCCCAGTTTCCTTTGGCATGGGCACTGAAGATTTAGAGGGCAACAAATTAGGCGGATTCAGAACAAACAAAAGGAGGTGAGCTCCTCCATGGTGTTAAAACGTTACATGGGTTCAAGGAAGAGAAATCCACTGAGGGTTACTACATTTGTAGAAACCATGTCTGCTTCAGAGAGTATTAGATAGTGCACACTGACTGGGAAAGCTGTGATGCAGAACCGTTTAAGCAATCTAGCGCAGTCATTACTGACAGTTCATTATGTTAATAACCCAGCAGTGGTCAGTATTCAGCCAGGTGCCTAGGTAGGTTTTCCTCCTCACGTTGAACTGAGGCCAGCTTGGATATTTCTGCCAGCCTTGATGTCGGAAGTTTTGACTGCAGGATCAACATAGCCACCTAAGAGGAGTTTTCAGATCCACCACAATTCTGCTCAAATCCAGAGGGGCCTTGTCTGTAGACACCATCCTTCGTTCCATACCCCAGTGCGTCCCCTGGTACCAACGTGAGTCTTTCGGCTCAGGCTTTGGAGGGTGCTGGGGGTGTCTTCTGGTCCCAGGTGTGTTTCTGTGGGACGTTTTTCCCAGGCATGGTTTGTCAGGGCTCACTGTGTAAAGACAAATGTGCTGGAGGAGGTGATGCATCATTTGGGATTGTGGGGGTTAATAAGAGCAGGAAGCAGGGAAGTTTACATGAAGGTCACCGATAATATGTGACTCCTACACAAATGCATTTGTGAGATATATATTCTGACACCATGATGAATCGGAAATGAAGAGTGGGAGTACACAGAATACAGCCAAGGAAATTGTCAGAGCCACTCATAATATATCTGAGCATTTTAAAGGTAATTGAACATATCTTTGCACATGTGTCCACTCTAGTCTGCAGCAGGAGTGGGAGGAGAGCAAACCTATTACCAGAGTCGTCACTTAGGAGACAAATTCAGTGAAGACTGGCATCATGGGCTTGTTAAGCAAGGTGAGTTTTGCTAGTTTTAGCTGTAATACTGCAGGAGGTCTTGGGTGGGCAAAGCATGTGAAAGTCTGATGCCTCAAAGTCTTAAGGCAATGAACTGCACTTTACTGATGTATTCACTTTGCCTGAATGTCAGCTTTGATATCTGTGAAAAGCATTTGGTAATTACCTCTGGATAAATTATTAAATGCACACCTTCATAAAATCTTATCTTTTTCAGAGCAGTTCACAAATAGAGTTGCCCCAAAGCTTCAGCTATCT
Organism: Opisthocomus hoazin; assembly: GCF_030867145.1. Taxonomy (NCBI): domain Eukaryota; kingdom Metazoa; phylum Chordata; class Aves; order Opisthocomiformes; family Opisthocomidae; genus Opisthocomus; species Opisthocomus hoazin. The sequence continues at coordinate 44,925,271 of NC_134454.1, forward strand.
CGCTCGCCATGTCTTAAAACCCCATGGTATTGGGCTGCATGGTCTGTTCTGAAAATCTAACCCACTAGGGCATGCAAGATATAGTTACCAAAGGAAGAGCCTGAAGTCAGAAGCTTTTTTAAAATGTGGAGCACTGCATGTGTTTGCATGTGATCTCTGCTCCACGAATAACAAATAATGCATAATGTTCTTTTTATTGCTGTCTATGAATTTTAAGCAAATCACACCAAAACATACGTGTGAAATTTCACCCTTTCCACCTTTATGTGGCAGCTGTATTGTGTTTCTGGGGACGCTTTCTTTTCAAATGCCAGAATATGTTATCTGTTGTTAATCTGCACAGATCTGAGGATTTTATTCCATTTCCTCCTCTCATGTCTCCCCAACTGAATATCAGTTTTGAAACTGACAGTCTTTATTTACAAAATTTTCCTTTCCTCCTGAATAATAACCACTCCCCCCCCCACCCCCCAAACCCTAATTGAAACAGAGTTCTGAATCCATTCCTCAACAGTTTTTTCTACTAGATCCTGCAGTTATTGATTTTACATCTCCCATTTCAGGGAATTTTAAACCTGTGGTGATAAGGTGTGATGTTATTTGGTCTTTATAACAACACTGTTCTGTCAAATACAAAAAAGAAGGAAAAAAGTCTTGAATTTTCTAGGATCTGTGGATGTTTGTAGTATGCCAGAAGGGAAATCACAGGTAACTCCAACAGCAGAGATGCCAACATATGTAAACACCCAGCATATAAATATAGAAGCTCTACTGGCACTTCAGGCAGATGCTGAAAGTACCTTCAGTGGAACGACAGATGATACCAAAGACAGCAGCCCAGGAAAGGATCTGTTTGACATGAGTGAGTTCCCTTCCTATTCGCTTCCTTGCTAACAAGCGACCCAATGTGTTTATGCACTAGTTCTGTATAAAAATAATTTTTAAATTACCCAAATTTTAGTATTCTTGGTGGAGTTATGGTGAATTTTAGAATTCATGGTGGTTTCATATCTGACCAACTTAAAGTAAGGGTGGACAAAGATTTGATGCTAGTTTGTATTATATCTGAGTTAAGCTGAGTTGCAGTCTTCTGTTGTCCTTAGTATCACAGGCAACCATGTCAGAAGGAAAGTAATTCAGGAGGCTTGTCATGCAGTGAAGTGAAGGAGTGAATGGCTAGAGAATTAGCTCCAGACTGTCCTGTGAATATGTTACTAGGAAGTTGAAGCATACTACAAAAACTTTGTGCAACAATGAAGCTGGGAGAGAAACTAAAAGGCTGTGTTATCTGTTGCTCTGGCTAGGCCTACTATCCTATCTAGCTATCTCTTCCAACTTTGAAGTCAGCTTTTCCAAAGTCAGAATCATAGCCACAGCTGTAAAACAATGGTTTAAGCATCAGTCATAAATGATGTTGGTGCTACTGACACCAACAAGTTTTCAGACTTGAAGAGATACTTAACAGGAAATACGGGGAAAGCTCTTTGATGCACAGAAAATTTTGTTTGTTTTTCTACTGTTCCTACCTCCAATCAATTTCTGACATGATTGATTTAATTCAGTTCACATAATTAAAATCCAGTGAGACAAAGCATTTGGTGCCTATATGTTATCTGTAAAATAACATATCTACATTTCTGTTATCTCAGTATACATAAAACTGTCTTCCTGAAATGTCTTTGCTGAGACATGGCTCTATTTCCACAGCTTAGGTAGAATCTGGATTGAAAAAAACGGAGAGGAAAGAAAGCTGAGGGATTATTTATCTGTGAATATAGATCTGAAATGAGAAAATTCTGCTGTCTGAAATCAGGCATGTTAACACTGATTTCTAACATGCCATGCCCTTAAAACATACAGAATCACAGAATCACAGAATGGTAGGGGTTGGAAGGGACCTCTGCGGGTCATCTAGTCCAACCCTCCTGCCGAAGCAGGGTCACCTACAGCAGGCCGCACAGGACCTTGTCCAGGCGGGTCTTGAATATCTCCAGAGAAGGAGACTCCACAACCTCCCTGGGCAGCCTGTTCCAGTGCTCTGTCACCCTCAGAGGGAAGAAGTTCTTCCTCATGTTCAGACAGAACTTCCTGTGCTTCAGTTTGTGCCCATTGCCCCTTGTCCTGTCACTGGGCACCACTGAAAAGAGTCTGGCCCCATCCTCCTGACACCCACCCTTCAGATACAATGTAAGTATATATTAGGTCCCCTCCCAGCCTTCTCTACTTCAGGCTGAACAAGCCCAGCTCCCTCAGCCTCTCCTCGTAGGAGAGATGTTCCAGTCCCCTCACCATCCTTGTAGCCCTCGGCTGGACTCTCTCCAGTAGCTCCTCATCTTTCTTGAAGTGGGGAGCCCAGAACTGGACAGAGTACTCCAGATGAGGCCTCACCAGGGCAGTGTAGAGGGGAAGGAGAACCTCCCTCGACCTGCTGGCCACACTCTTCTTGATGCACCCCAGGATCCCATTAGCTTTCTTGGCAGCCAGGGCACACTGCTGGCTCATGGTTAACCTGTCGTCCACCAGGACACCCAGGTCCCTCTCCGCAGAGCTGCTTCTCCAGCAGGTCCACCCCAAGCCTGTACTGATGCATGGGGTTGTTGCTCCCCACGTGCAGGACCCTGCATTTGCCTTTGTTGAACCTCATCAGGTTCCTCTTTGCCCAACTTTCCAGCCTGTCCAGGTCACGCTGAACGGCAGCACAGCCTTCCGGTGTGTCTACCACACCTCCCAGTTTGGTGTCATCAGCAAACTTGCTGAGGGTACATTCTAACTCTTCATCCAGGTCGTTGATGAAGAAGTTAAACAAGACTGGGCCCAGTACTGACCCCTGAGGGACACCACTAGTTACCAGCCTCTAACTAGACTCAGCGCCGCTAATGACAACCCTCTGAGTTCTGCCATTCAGCCAGTTCTCAATCCACTTCACTGACCACTCATCCAGCCCACACTTCCTGAGCTTTCCTAGGAGGATGTTATGGGAGACTGTGTCGAAAGCCTTGCTGAAGTCGAGGTAGACAACATCCACGGCTCTCCCTTCGTCTACCCAGCCAGTCACATCCTTACTTCTATTTAATACGCAATCTTTCCCTAAAAATAGGGAGAACTGATTTCTCATCTTCCAGCCACAGAGGGTGGAAGCAAGGACAGGTAGCCTGGGAGGAATATACAGAAATTGTCTGAGCAGCCAGGGAGCAGGTTAGAAAAGCTAAAGCCCTCATAGAATTAAATCTGTCCAGGGATGGTAAGGGCAACAAGAAAAGCTTTTTAAGTATGTCAGTGACAAAAGGAAGAGCAGGGAAAATGTAGGCCCTCTCCGAAAGGAAACGGGAGACCTGTTTACCTGGCATATAGAGAAGGCTGAGGTACTCAGTGACTCAGTCTTCACTGGCAAATGCTCCCGCCACACCACCCAAGTCACAGATGGCAAAGGCAGAGACTGGGAGAATGGAGAACCACCCACTGTAGGAGAAGATCAGGTCTGAGACCATCTTTGACACTGTCCCGCATGATGTCCTTGTCTCTAAATTGGAAGGACATGGATTTGACAGATGGACCACTCGCTGGATAAGGAACTGGCTCGATAGACGCACTCAAAGAGTTGCAGTCAATGGCTCGATGTCCAGGTGGAGACCAGTGATGAGTGGTGTGCCTCAGGGGTCGGTACTGGGACTGGTGCTGTTTAACATCTTTGTCAGTGACATGGACAGCAGGACTGAGTGCACCCTCAGCAAGTTTGCCAACGACACCAAGCTGAGTGGTGTGGTTGACACGCTGGAGGGAAGGGATGCCATTCAGAGCGACCTTGACAGGCTGGAGAGGTGGGCCCATGTGAACCCCATGAAGATCAACACAGCCAAGTGCAAGATCCTGCATGTGGGTTGGGGCAATCCCAAACACAAGTACAGAATGGGCAGAGAGTGGCTCGAGAGCAGCCCTGAGGAGAAGGACTTGGGGGTACTGGAGGATGGGAAGCTCAACATAAGCCGGCAATGTGCACTTGCAGCCCAGAAAGCCAACCGTATCCTGGGCTGCATCAAGAGAAGCATGGCCAGCAGGTCGAGGGAGGTGATTCTGCCGCTCTACTCTGCTCTGGCGAGACCTCACCTGGAGTCCTGCGTCCAGCTCTGGAACCCCCAACATAGGAAGGACATGGATGTGTTGGAGCGGGTCCAGAGGAGGGCCACGAAGATGATCAGAGGGCTGGAGTACCTCTCCTATGAGGACAGGCTGAGGGAGTTGGGGCTGTTCAGCCTGGAGAAGAGAAGGCTCCGGGGTGACCTTGTAACAGCCTTCCAGTACCTGAAGGGGCCTACAGGAAGGATGGAGAGGGACTTTTTAGAAGAGCATGTAGTGACAGGACAAGGGGGAACGGCTCTAAACTGAAAGAGGGCAGATTTAGGTTAGATATTAAGAAGAAATTCTTCACCATGAGGGTGGTGAAACACTGGCACATGTTGCCCAGAGAAGCTGTGGCTGCCTCCTCCCTGGAAGTGTTCAAGGCCAGGCTGGATGGAGCTCTGAGCAATCCGGTGTAGTGGAAGGTGTCCCTGCTTATGGCAGGGGGATTGGAACTAGATGATCTTCAAAGTCCCTTCCAACCCTTACCATTCTATGATTCTATGATTCTAAGTCCATGGGACCTGATGAGGTGCATCCACGTGTCTGAGGGAACTGGCAGATAAAGTTGCTAAGCCGCTATCCATCATATTTGAGAAGTCATGGCAGTCCAGTGAAGTTCCCACTGACTGGAAAAGGGGAAACATAACCCCCATTTTTCAAAAGGGTAAAAAGGAAGACCCATGGAACTACAGGCCAGTCAGTCTCACCTCTGTGCCCAGCAAGATCATGGAGCATATTCTCCTGGGAACTATGCTAAGGCACACGGAAAATAAGGTGATTGGTGACAGCCAACATGGCTTCACTAAGGGCATATCATGCCTGAAAAATTTGGTGGCCTTCTACGATGGAGTTACTGCATTGGTGGAAAAGGGAAGAGCAACTGATGTCATCTACCTGTACTTGTGCAAAGCATTTGATACTGCCCCACAAGACTTCCATGTCTCTAAATTTGAGAGACATAGATTTGATGGATGGACCACTCAGTGGATAAGGAACTGGCTGGATGGTCGCACTCAAAGAGTTGCAGTCAACAGCTCGATGTCCCAGTGGAGACCAGTGACAAATGGCATTCCTTAGGGGTTGGTGTTGGGACCGTCACTGTTTAACATTTTTGTCGGCGACATGGACAGTGGGGTTGAGTGCACTCTCAGCAAGTTTGCCAACAAGGGCTGCGCGAACCTCATGAAATTCGACAAGGCCAAGTACAAAGTCCTGCATAAGGGTCACGGCAATCCCAAGCACAAACACAGGCTGGGTGCAGAATGGATTGAGAGCAGCCCTGAGAAGAAGGACGTGAGGGTGCTTGTTGACAAGAAGCTCAGCATGACCCGGCAATGCATGCTTGCAACCCAGAAGGCCAGCCGTGTCCTGGGCTGCATCAAAAGCAGCGTGGACAGAAGGTTAAGGGAGATGATTCTGCCTCTCTGCTCTGCTCTCATGAGACCCCACCTGGAGTCCTGCGTCCAGCTCTGGAGCCCTCAGCACAGAGAAGACATGGACCTGTTGGAGTGGGGCCAGAGGAGGGCCACAAAAATGGCCAGATGGATGGAACAGGAATGATGGCCAGACGAATGAGGAAAGGCTGAGACAGTTGCAGCTGTTCAGCCTGGAGAAGGGTCCACAGAGACCATACAGCAGCCTTCCAGTACCTGAAGGGAGCCTGCAAGCAAACTGGAGAGGGACTTTTTACAAGGGCATGTAGTGACAGGACAAGGGGTAATGGTTTTAAACTGAAAGAGGGTAGATTCAGATTAGAAAGAAATTCTTCACTATGAGGGTGATGAGGCACTGGCACAGGTTGCCCAGAGAAGGTGTGGATGCCCCCTCCTTGGAGTGTTCAAGGCCAGGCTGGATGGAGCTCTGAGCAATCTGGTGTCGTGGAAGGTGTCCCTGCTCATGGCAGGGGCATTAGAACTAGATGTTAAGGACCCTTCCAACTCAAACCGTTTTGTGTTTCTATGGTTCTATGATTAATCTTCATTAACGATTGGATCATTGGGGAAAAGTAGTATTAGAAAACACGTCAACTAGCCCTAAGTTAGTGGTTTGTCAACCAATCTATTAGGCTTTGCGCAGACTGCCTTGTAGTGAATTCATATACAAACTGGTTTTAAGAATCAGCTGAGGTGTCAACAAGCTGTGACAGCACAGTATTTACCCTATTTCTCTGAGCCAAATTAGCTTCTCTGTGGCCCCATGCAAGCACAGCAATGTACTCACATCTCAGCAGTTTATTTAGAGCTGGCGTATTGCTTCATGGTACTGCTCTGCAGATGTCCTTTAGTAAGTCTAGTGGGAACAATAACTTTTTAATATGCACTAGTTGGCCCGATGAAGGTCTTGCAAGGACAATAGCTTCCGATAGGTCAGTACAGCACATATGAAGCATGCATTGACCTATTTACTATTTCTGTAAGACTGCTGAGATCTGTAATGACACATCCTTTCATTCTACGCTACAGAAAGTAACACTGAGTTCAGGATTTAGCTGAGGTTTAAAAGATGCTTCCCCGAGGCTGATTTCAGCTTGGTAGATCATGGTAAAGGTGTTAGCCTGTGTCTATGTTGCAAAGTCCTCTTCCTAGGTGGAGGCTAGGGGTAGGCTGAGTGGTAAGGTTAACGGATCCCTTCCAGACATACCCTTGGGCTGGGGTCTCACTAATGGATAATTTTTAAATGAATATATTGCTTGAAGGGAAACCAGATATGAGTATAATGACACTGGGCACCCATACTATGCAATTTATTTGCAATGAAACTATCTGATGTACCTGGCAAGATAAAAGGAGAGCTCTGCCCGGTACCATGGCATATAAATGCAAGTGTTGACAATAGCCATTACTGAAATAAAGTCACTACCTTTCACAAACTCCTGCCAAGGTTCACTCTGATTTTTGTCAGCATCTTTCTGTGCATAACATACATTTCTAACACATTACACTCCTCAGTCTTGATATAACCCATAAATCAGTAGGCCTAGCAGTACATCTCCCCTCATATTTTCATAAAGATGAAGGGAAGTGGCTAAAAGACAAAATAAATCCTGCTAAAAATGACTGGAATGTCACCATTTTGTCGCATGATTTACCTTTGAATGATCTTGTCCTTGTTTCTATTTCCACAACCAGAACCATTTGAAGATGCCCTCAAGCACCAAACACCTGAGGCTGTGTTGAGTAAGTCCACCTCCACTGGGTGCACCAGTCCTCTTTTATCCAGAGCAGCTGACTGGACTGTAGCCGAAGACCTGAGGACAGAGCCGTGGTATCAAGGAGAGATGAGCAGGAAGGAAGCAGAGCAGCTGTTGAAGAAATGTGGAGACTTCCTCGTGAGGAAGAGTACCACAAATCCCGGCTCCTATGTGCTGACAGGCATGCACAATGGACAAGCCAAACACCTTCTTTTGGTGGATCCAGAAGGAACTGTAAGTGCTGACTCCTTGGGAACACAGAAGGTTTCTGACTCTAAGTGTGTTCTCTAAATGTGCTTAATCTTGTTTACAGCTTATTCACAACTAATCATAGGTACAGCCTCGTGTCTCTCATACGCCACCACATCCCTAATTCTCTCCCTGGCACCCAGCAGAAGACCCACCACATGATTTCCACACATTGCAAGGGAGTCTTAGGGACCTGATTCCCCAGCATGGCCAAGCTGTCGCCACCGCAGCAGGGCCCTAGTCGGAAGTCCCGTCCAAAGTCAAGTCTTCTTCAGCCAGGCTCTGAGAGAACGCGAACGTCGCCACGGGTTTTATTCCCGGCCGCCGGTAACTGAGGGCAGGCCACTCCTCTTCCTCTGCAGAGGACAGCTTTGGGTGACGGGCTCCAAACCAACCGAGAAAGCCCGCCGTCCGCAGCAGGCCAGCCCCGCCATGCCGGTCCCACGGGGCCGTGACGTGTGATGTGATGATGTGTGCCACACGAGGGCAGCCGGAGAACGCGTTTGCCTTTGGCTGGTGCCAACCACCGGGGCCCGTAGGTGAAGGACAGAGGTCCCTGTCCCACCCCCATCTTTCCCGGGGTGCCTCCAAGGGCAGCAGGAATTTGCTGACCTCCTGGCGTAGGGACCTCCTTGTTCTCCACACCTCTCCCCTCTCCTGGCCTCCTTGCGATGTGCTGTCATGGCCCAAATGGCCCTGCAGCTCCTCGGTCGGCAGGCACCTCTTGACAGCAACAGTCTCTCAATAATAATAACAACAACAACACTCTTCTGCAGCCGCACTTAGGTCATTGGGGCTGTCCGTGTGATCTGTGGGATCCTGATGTGGCCCCTGAGCAGCCCTCTCTGTGGCTCGTCGAAGCGGAGAGCCGTCGATGAAATGCCAGCGTGTGGCCAGCTGCAGCAGCGTGCCAGCGGCTTTGCATTTCCTTCTGCGTGGCCTTGGCGCGATCGTTTGTAAAAACCAGTTCACACCAAGGCTGCCTGAAAATTAATTGCACTCACAGATTACCCGGCGACACGTTAGAGCCATTATGGGTGTGTTTTCAGAGCAGAGCTAATTGTCCAGTTGCTTCTGCTCTCATCCAGCTGACAAAAACCCCCAAAAGATCTCTAGTTCAGGTAAGGGATGCTTAAAATGGAGGACTGCAGGATGTTTGCTGGATTTAGAATTAGGGCTTGAACTCTGGTGATGGCAGAGCGTATTGCCTACGGTGGGAAAACTCAGCTGAGTGGACTGGGGTATCTGAATACAGATAAGGCAAGTCACTACTATTTTAAAGGTATCTTTCATTTTGAAAATGCAGCTTTGAATAATTACAGAAAGTGATGTTTCAAAGCAGTGTTTCAGAAATTGGGAGGGCCTGTTGGCTTTCTTCAGTGACGTAGCTACACGTGGACTGAGTAGATAGCATCATTTGCCATCGTAGCTGTTTGTTTCTCTTTTTGCCCTGTGATATCCTGTGCTAAGCATCTGGCAGTTTTGCCAGAACTTAATGATGAAGACTGAAATATTTCAAGCGAGGTGCTCACCACAGCATAACCTGGCTTTGGAAAGTTTTAACAAAATTTCTTCTCTCTTTCTGAGAAAAGTTCAAGGAAAACAGACAACACGGCTCACTTCAGAGCAGTGTTCACAGGCTTTTACAGAATCACAGAATGGTAGGGGTTGGAAGGGACCTCTGTGGGTCATGTAGTCCAACCCCCCTGCCAAAGCAGGGTCACCTACAGCAGGCTGCACAGGACCTTGTCCAGGCGGGTCTTGAATATCTCCAGAGAAGGAGACTCCACAACCTCCCTGGGCAGCCTGTTCCAGTGCTCCGTCACCCTCGGAGGGAAGAAGTTCTTCCTCATGTTCAGACAGAACTTCCTGTGGTTCAGTTTGTACCCATTGACCCTTGTCCTGTCGCTGGGCACCACTGAAAAGAGCTTGGCCCCATCCTCCTGACACCCACCCTTGAGATATTTGTAAGTATATATTAGGTCCCCTCGCAGCCTTCTCTTCTTCAGGCTGAACAAGCCCAGCTCCCTCAGCCTCTCCTCGTAGAAGAGATGCTCCAGTCCCCTCACCATCCTCGTAGCCCTCCGCTGGATACTCTCCAGGAAGTGCTGCTTGAAGCAGCGTAAACCCATCCCAATACAAAGCTTTACTGCAGCATGACATTTGCTTGAGAGGACCTCTGCTCTGCCTGTGGAAGTTGTATGCCTAACGTTTTTAAACATACGAAGGAAATGTTCCATGAAGATGTGGTTAAATAATTGAACACTGGTTTGCAACATAGATTAGTTTTGGGGCTGTCCTGATTTTTGACTGTTTTACCTTGCAATATCAATTTCCTCTTATCATGGGTATTATAATTTACTTAGCAGGATGCCAGTGCAGAGGGCTGGTAAATGGTCTATATAAATGGCGTACCATGCTGCACGGGGCAAACCCAAGCCAAGCACATATGGTGGCTGGATTGCTTTCAGGGAAGGGAATTTTCCAGCACCTGAAGAAGAAGGTCTTTGTTACCGAAAGCACAAAGGTGCTGAGGTGCATGGAGAAGAGCTGGGTTCTGGCATCTCTGGAGGGAGATCTCTTTCTAATGAAAAAGGTGAAATCACTTAAAGCAAGCAGGTGGTCTCTTGAAAATTTGATCTAAAAATCCTACTTATAGTGAAACAAAATGTGATAAAGTTTTCAAGCAGATCTATTCAGAAAGAGTAAGAGGTAGCATGCAAGGTACCTGTTGGGAGAGAATTGAGGGAGTAAGAGAAAAACTCCAGAAATGCCAAATTTCCACTGAATTGATGGGGAGAGGGATCAGTCTCTAAAACATGATTAACTCTGTCATTTTATTCTTAGAGAATTTTAGTGCAAATTTAAGGGGAAAAGTTGTTTGCTCTTTAATCTATCTTCTTGTATCCTTTTTTTGAAGGTTCGTACAAAAGATCGTGTCTTTGACAGCATAAGTCATCTTATCAATCATCACCTTGAGAATAACTTGCCAATAGTTTCTTCTGGGAGTGAACTTTGCCTGCAGCAGCCTGCTGAGAGGAAACACTGATTACAGATAACTATTCTAGTTTTTGTAATTTGCACTCTAACTGGTGGAAATTGCAGATCGGAAAAAACATGTACATTAACAAAAGCGCAGCATATCCACATATATTTCACCAGTATATTTCCTTGAGGTTTAAGAAGCCCCATTTTACATGACACATTTGAAAATTCTCAATGCTTTACATAGACATGAAGTCACAGCAGAAGGCTTTCTTAAAGAGTTAATTTCAATAAAATAGTTCAGATTCTCTAATGTGAATATTGATAGTGTATATATACACGTTATATATATAAATACGGTATATATTTATATTTTTCAACTCAGTCTGTTCACAGTCTAGAACTATCTTCTGTGCCATGTGTTTTTACCGGAAGAAAAATGCCACTTGTGATTGTTCAGATAAAAATAGAATTCAGCAGTCTCAATTTCTTGAGAAAATTAATATTAGGAATCTTATTTCCGATTCTACCTAAGAAGCACAACTATGGGGATAACAGGTGGATTACGCTGGTTAACCATGGAAGGAGTCTGAATTCTGCAACTGGTATTCCAGCTCGGAAATTTAGCATAAAATGATTTTTAGAAGCATTATTCAGTGTCACTGATATCAAAAGCATTTTATCTTTCTGATGTCAAGTTTGAATTCTTATATGATGCTACTCAAAACATTTGTAACTCACTCTAACAATGATTTGGTGTGATCTTTGTGTACGAGGTGTGTGCATTTGATTTTTCTAACTATATTATAACAATATTCTGTAACTTTAATTTATTAACTTGAGTGCTAAGGTTATTTATAAATAGTTCTCTGCTTATGGTGAAGATCTAGGTGTCCTTGACTACCAGTCTTCAATGAGATGTTACATACTGATTAGCCAAGTTCAGATAACTTGTGTTTTATAGGTTTAATGCAAGATGTACCTGGTTGGTCAAAGACATATCTGAAAAACCTTTTCTTCTTATAAACAGTGAAAACTATCATGACTCAGTGGTCAGTTTTGCAAATGATATCATTTGCATTTACCTACCAAAGCATAACTTGACTATGGCCTTCAGCAAGTTACAGGTACTGCAAATATAGTGCTTTTCTCTAAATATCTAGTCGAAAAATACACATACACTAAAGATGCATTTCTGGCAGAAATGACCTTGGCTTTTGATACTGGGGAATGTTTTAAGGAAGTTTACACTATCCAAATGCAAGCACTGTATGAAGTTATTTTCCTATTTTATGAAGCTTATCAAGAGCCAAATTCAATAGACACAGTTCCTGTAAAGGCAAAGTTTGTGCCAGAGTCAGGATTTAGCCTTCAGCGTTCCAAGGTCTTTTCTAGCACCAGTATCTCAGATCAAATCTTTGGACTTGATTCATAAAGGTCAAGATTCATCAGGATAAGTCTAGGCTAAGCACCTGCCTATCCTGAAGTAGACAATACTTAAATCTACTTAAAACTAGATTTGTTTTTCAGAATTTGCTAAGTTTAAAAATTTGTCAAATTGCAACCAAACTGACTAAAGTATTCACTTAGGATCCATTCAGGTAGGATCATTATATTAAAATTCTGAAATAATTTTCTTGTACCTTCTGCTTTGAAATATAGTGAAGTTGCAACTTGGGAAGTTTGGGTTTGGTTGATCTCAAGAATGAAAAGGATCGAGGCGCTTAAGACTAATCACGGGATGCATGCAATAAAAATACACTTGATTCTGTAGTCAAGACGTTCAGAAGCTGAACAAACACATTAGAGAGCAAAATGCTTCTGAGTAATTTTATTGCAGATAGATAGTTATTAGTTGATATTTCTAGGTCTAGGTGGGAGCTGAGAGCAAATGAAAGGAATTAAATGCTGCATTGCAACCCAAATTAGTATGGCACTGAGGTTAGTGGAATTCTTAAAATTTGGGTTGTCCTTTTACCAGGTTGGAAATTGCAAGGGAAGGTGATGAGATCTTATACCCTAAAGCAGTATCCATAAAAGTGACTTTATTTAAGAGCATCCATGGCTCACCATATTCCAGTTTGAAGTATCTCAGTTGCCACCTTTTTTGTCTTATATAACACTTGTCATTCCATGCTCCTACCTCCCAACAGCCATGTCCTGGAAAGTTTTTAGCGTGATATCACTAACTACAAGAGAACACCTCTTTTGTTGTACATCAGTAAGAGCCAGGGACCTAACTCCCTTAGGTGCCTTCAAAAATCCCACCTGCTGCCTGTGTCTGTTTCAGATTCCTGTATATCCTTTTAGTGTATGCCTGGAAAATTGTGAGAAGATATGGATGCATGAACAATGGCAGTAAACATACAGAGAAATAAGCATCAGGTTTTTTTCACCGTTGTCCTAGCTGTAGCTTTAATAATGTAGCAGCCACCTAGCTGGATGTTTTGGAAATTAAAGCAGGTGGCAAGGAGACACAAAATGAAACAACTTGACAGAAATAATAAATTCCCCAGATTACATTTCACAAACTCTGTCTCCAGGAAAATGTGGCTATTTTAAGCTGCTCTGTCAGCGCAGCCAACTTGCCCATTGAGGATGCGAAGGTTACACATAGCTTGACCAGATGCAGTTTGGTCCGAGGTACTGGTAGCGCCTCTGGGTTGCCACAGTATCCTGCTGCCGCAGTGGGCCAGGAGATCCCATCTGGCAAGGCGTGATGATCCAGAGGCTTATTCTAAGTCACTGTGAACCAAACGATCTCAAAGCTGTCCAGAAGGAAGGGCATGTGGGCCAATCAATGCTCCTTATGTGGATCCTGCCATTGCTTTTTGTCACTGTCACGCTGGTAGATTTGGCTTTCTCCTATATGAAAATGTTATGAAAACTATACAGCCATTTGTACAGCAGTTCCAAGCCTATTGTCATTAGAGTCAAAGACCATTTTACACTGAGCTCAGCAGGAGCAAATGGAACCTGCTAGAGAGGCAGGGCTCATTTCTGTGAGGAGCCAACGCTGCCAGCACTTTAAGAGATGTAGAAGTTATGAGATGGGCTCAAATGCTGTGTGATTGGCTGAAAAGCAGACAGCTGACAGCATAATTTCAGTCTTTTAATGTTTGCCTTTGGTCTGGAGTCCCCCCACCATTTGTTTTTATTCTCTTTTATGTAATCCCAAAGCCTAGACACTTGCTGGTGATAATTCAGTACCATGACTTCAAGAACTGGGACTTTACTGAAAGAACAAATTTACTACATAGATACAACAGAAAACACTGAGATTAGACAATATTATGGTATCCTTTGATACTTTCTCAGAAGACAGCTGAGAAGTTAGAACTGAAACTCTAAGTATCCTACAAGACTGTCTACATTGATTGCAAGTCCTTCAGATTATCAGTTTTAATTCCAGTTGTGTTACAACTATGTGAACTATGGTCAATGAAAATGCATTCGATTCCTTTAAACAAAGAGCCTTCAAAAGTGAACCAAATGCTTCTGACTAATTTTATCACAGATCTATAGTAATTATTAGGATAATAAAATTTTCCAGTGAGGCTCGCAGTGACAGATTGGACATTGAGACACAGTCATGTTCCCAAACTTCCAGTTATTTCAGAACCTTCAGAAGCAATGAAACCTCAGACTTAGAAAATGTGATTCGAACACTGAATTACCTTCTGGCTTCAGTGGGAGTTTGCTCAGTGTGAGGACTCCCAGGTTCCCTTCCCTAATGCAAGAAGAGGACGTCCAAATTGGCCATGCCTGGGTGAAGACCATAGGCAGACATGCAATTTCCGTGGCTTACTGCCTCCCTCCCTGCCCAGAGCTTTGCATACACAGTGAGGATAGACAGTTATACAGTAGCTTCCCTTCACTTCACATCCTTGTCGTGAGACCCCAGTCGGCAAGTAAGGATCAGACAGCCGCTCACTCACTCCCCCTCTCCCCTGCTGTGGGATGGGGAGAAGAATAGGAAAAAGTAAAAAGTCATGGGCTGAGATAAAGATAGTTTAATAGGAAAGCAAACGAAGGACATAATAATAGTAGTAATAATAATATATGCAGAAAAGAAGTGATGCTCAAATGCAATTGCTCACCACCTGATGAACAATACCCAGCCCATCTCTGAGCAGTGATTGCTGCCACCTTTGCCAGCTCCCCTAGCTTATACACTGCACACAATGTTGTATGGCATAGAATATCCCTTTGGCCAGTCTGGGTCAGCTGTCCTGGCTGTGTCCCCTCCCAGCTTCCCGCAAACCTTGTAGGCCAGGCTAGTGTAGAGAAGCTGAAAAGTCCTTGACTGCCTAGTGACAACTACAAACATCAGTATGTTATCAACATTATTTTCATCCCAAATCCAAAACACAGCACTACACCAGCTACCAGAAAGAAAAATAACTCTGTTCCAGCCAAAACCAGGACAATCCTACAGGGTTCACAATGGGAGATAACGCCAGTTCTGCCAGAAACTTCTTTGCCACACATGTTCAATACAAGCTTGAACAAAGGACATAGTATGGGACCAAGATTTGAGCGCAACATATGCACTGTCACCGGAGGAAAATGCTCACTAGAAGTCTGGTAAATGTCATCTGCCAGCACTAAACTGCCTATATCCTGGGTTCATTCTTTTTCTCCTTTGTGGAATAATATGCTCACATTTCTTATCATCGTGGTCCCCAGGCATCATGCTGTGCGGTAAGATGAGGAGAATTTATAAAATTTATACCACAGTGTGATTGCTGCTGGCACATCAAGTGCCAGATGCCAGATACAATGTATTCACAATAGAATTGATGCATATTTAGATATTTGTAAGTAGCAAATGCTCCTTTTGAAAACTAGCAGAGTTTTGCAGCCTCCAGGAAATTTACAGCTCTAAAGGGGAAATTTGGAACTTGTGAATGTTCTGACAACAGGTTACAAAACCTGCTTTCAAGCTTTCGTTCTTAGCATCCAGTGTCTATCTGAAGTGGCAGAACCAAGAGTTTATATTAAGTAAACCACATTTGCATAAACAAAGGCTAAGCTGAAGTAACAGACACACTTCCCTTTTTATCTTCCAGACATTTTAAAAATATGTCTGCATAAAATCCAAAGCCAGATTTACCTTACTGTACTGTCGAAAATACGTTGATTTGCATAGTCTTTTTGCCCAGACCTAGGGCTGCACTCTCCACAAATCACTGCTTGCTCGAAACTGTCAGGATATGGGCAAATTCCCACTAAAAGCTCTGTGCTCAGCTGTACTTAACTCTGCTCGCTCGCACACAGTGTCTGTGGACCTTCCTCACATCTGCATTGGATGCAGCTGGAACAAGGGCAGGCCTGTGGAAAAGATAACACGGACATACACTTCGCCTGCAGTTAGCCAGAGGCTTGGATAGGGAGTGAAAAGCTGTCGTGGGAGAGAAAACCCCAAGGATGAGAAATGTGCAGCCTGGAAACACGAACCAGTAGGTATATAAGCCACTAACGAGAATAGACAGCTGTCACCAAATTATAAACACGCTAATTGGTTGACAGGGTTAAAGCAGAACCTCTGGGGAGGGGAACTGCAAAATACTTAGGCAATGCCTACGGCTTGTCTCAAATTTTTGAGACATTTATGTTCATAAGCCCTAATCTGTTCCACTGCACCCTCCAATATAAATAAGCATCTTGCATGGCTTCCACTGAGAAAAAGCAGGGCTTTTTTTTTTGTCTCAGTAAAGGGGATAAGATTTCAGAGCTACGCATTTCCAGCAAAAGCACCATATAGGGGAAAAGCTAAATAAAGAATGTTTAAACCTTGTTTGGCAACAGAACAGGCCGTGGAAACCAAAGGAAGAAAGAAGCTAAAGCTACCCCACTTCATGGGAGACATGAAGACTCAGAAAAGGAGAGTAGCCTGAGATTTTGAGATTAACATGCAGATTTACATTTTTCATCATGAAGGTCAAATAACGTACAGGCCAAATGACAGCTTTTTCCAGCAGTTCTCCTTTCTCTTCCATGAGGCAAAAACCACCAAACACAACCAGGCAAATAGTCATTCAAAATTAGCGAAATTTTTTTATTAAATGAAGAATGTAAAGATTATAATTGATATATATTTGTATCCTTTGTGGCTGGATTGGTGTGATAACTGCTTCTCAGTGAAGTCCTGCAGAGTTAAACCTCGAAGATGCCAGGTTTCTTTTGAGGTAAATATTTTTCTTTGCATTGTGCGGGCAGCAACAACAAAACAAAAAAGTGACTATTTTGCTGTAAAAGGGAGTTTGACTGTACATTTGTTATTTATTAATATTTATTACTTTTAGAAACATTTTTAACTGAGAATTGCAGGAAAAATAATGTATGTGGAAATATTGTGATCATTTATATTCCCAATGACTTTTGTGAATCTCAAGTTTTTGCCTGTCTGCTGATTGTGGTATTCTGGTTATAGAGGCGAATTTTGTCTCTGAGGAAGTCCTTGAGCAACACAATTTGGAATATAAGTGTCATGCAACTGTTTTCTGATTATTCAGTTTGTATATGATTAACCAAAGTAATAAAATAATGAGCACTACTCTGAAATCGAAATGCATGTAAAGTGGGTTTGAGTCTGTTCTCCTATGCCCAGGGTCCTTAGTGGCTTGTTTTTTGTTTTATTTACCTGAAGGGATACCCATTGTGTAGCATTTTGTATACCTGTATACCTGTTGAAATTCTACACAGCTTACCTGGATACTGAACATTAATACATCAATGAACACCCATCTCAGCAGAAACAGGGATGAAAAACGTCAAGAGGACCAAACGGCACATAGGGAGTTTCACCTCAGTTACACTGACTTTATATCAGAGGAGGTCCACTTACTTCAACAGAGGCAACACTGATTTCCACAAGTTCATTTTCAACAAATACCATTTCAAGATGCAAGTAATCACTCGTACAGGTCCTCTTTGTGGGCCATATGATGCCCTCTCCTGAAAACATAGCTTTCCTGCTCGGCACACTGAATAGGTGAGGGTAGCCAAAGGTAGCCAACTCCATGGTCTTTCCATGGAGAGTGACTGCAAGGAAAAGATCCATGCATGAGCAGCTGTTTACTGTACCATGGAGAGTAGAAAGGCTCCACAACAGAAGGAAGCTTAGCTGGGCTGATATTTCCCAAATCCTCTTCCTCCAATGCCCAAGTGTCTCCATGCAAAGGCCCTTCCCTCCTACCCACTTGGAGAAAAGCTGAGCCCAGAGATGCCCTGGGAAGTTATGTTGCTCTTGCGGAGAAGAAATGCAGCTCTGAAGGCAGCATGGGCACCAGCACACCTCTGCATGCCCTGGCATAGTGCCTCCAGCCTGCTGAAGGCAGCATGGGCACCAGCACACCTCTGCATGCCCGTGCATGGTGTTTCCACACCACTTTATGCGCCAGGAGGCCTCAGGGCTGTGGCAAGCCTCACAGCTCAATGCTAGCCAAGCAGAAACCCCTGATCACTGCTGCCGTGCCTGCCCCCATGAGTTTTGCCAGGAGAAGGGAGTGTCCCCAGGCCTGGGTTGGCCGTGGGGGTCCACAGCTCCCAGCAAAGTCAAGGGGCCGAGCTGTGCCCTTGGTTGTGTTGGTCAGTTCAGTGACACTACCCAGGGCGGATGCCAGTGTAGCTCTGCTTAGCAGGGGCTGACGGGCAGCTCTCAGGTCCACAGCTTTTTGGACTTTATGCACAGGTGTGTTGTCCATTTCCTTACTAGAGCAGCTGGAAACGACAAACCTCGTAGGCAGCACGACATCCTAATTGCAGTCGGTCCTTGTAAAATGTGCCTTTGCAAGGGAGCTGCACACGGCGCTGCTGGAGCAGGCATCCCTCTGAGCAAGGGAGCCAGGGGACGGAGCCTGCTCCCCAGAAAGCAGCGGCAAAGCCTTGCTCTGACTCTGGGAGTGACAGAGACAGAACCAGCTGCCTTCAGCTGCACAGCGTTCCCACAGGTACTGCTTTCAGGCACGGCACCCAGAGTTTAAACGCATGTTTTCCACAGAAGGTTTCCAAAACCTTTTTTAAAATTCTTTGGAAAACGACTGCTACACAACAACTTCGGTTCAAAGGTTTGAGATTTAATTAAAAGTTTTCAAAATGTTTATGGTACCTAATGAGTTGAAAATACTCTGTAAGGCTGTTGGCAATAAAAGACTCTTGGAAAGCATCTTGTGAAATCTTTTTCTCCTTAGGTGATTTGATTTGCATCTCTTTTGTAATCCAAAACCAAAATAAATATTCCAATCCATGAAATACTAGGAATGAAATGTTAGTCTCCTTTGTAGCTTTTGCTCCATGCAAAACCAGTTGGGAAAAGGAGACCTGATTCAGTTTCTCATATGCTCAAATCAGTCTAGGTGATAAAAAACTTGGATTCTGGGATGTATTTCAAGGAATTTTCTAGTATCTTAGAGTGAAAGAAGCTACTCTCCATATTTTTCCGGCTTCAAGGACAGGACATCTACCTGGTTGTTTATAGTCCACTGCTGTTAAGTCCTTGCTTGTCCTACTTTAAAATACTGCTCTGAAATCTTCCACAGTCTGTGCTTTACCTAACACGTCCCAGTGGGATGTACCCAGTGAAGACTGTATCCACAACAGCTTTTTTCTCTTCAGTCGTAAGTACTTTGTAAATTGTATTATCAGTGTTACATGTGAACCCATGAAACTTAGGAGCCTGCTTCAAGTACAGCAGGGTAGTGAACTAACAAAATATCCCCACAGCTCCAAAATAAGAGAAGGAAATCAAAGCAGAGTGACAGGTTTTTGTACTGACATGCAATCACATGGCCTCTAACAGCAGAGTTGCTTGCATTACTTGTACCTTGCATCAAGTCTGACAATAGCTAAAGCTAGAATCCAGATGTTAAAACTCACCTTTATGTGCATGTTCTTGGACTTTGGCTATTAAAAATGTTCATTTTTTTTCACCTAAATACAGCGAATCATGTAACATCCTTGACATGCGAGTTGGTGTGGGGTCAGCCACAATGTCTTCTTAAACTGTTGTGTTGCTAAGGCCTTTCTGCTCTACAATAGCAAGGAATGCTGCCACGTGCCACCACCCCACGAAATAACATTTAGAACATATTTTAGCTGGCAGTTTTCAAAGACAAAACTTCAGCTGAGAACCTTCACACTGAAAATATAGCCAAATACCACTGTAAGATCTAAAACTCTAAGCAAATCACGGCAATGCAATGTCACCAGTTCTATTTCTCACAAAGCTACAGAGCTGCTGACCCAACCTGTATCTCCAGTTCATATATCATGCTTAACTTAGTTTAGCTTTTTCTTCATCTCTAAGTGCACCGCTTTTCAATATGTTTGGTAGAAATTATTTAATATTTACTACTCTTTCACAGTTATTTCATTAAAATACAGTTTTTCTTTGTTCTTACACTTTTCTATGAACGTAAAACATTTACAAGCAGACTGTTAACTTGTAAAAGATAATCACAATGCAAACCTCTACATATTAACAGCTTTTGCTACACACATTACACAACTTCTACACTGTACATGCTTGGGAAGAGTCTAATGCTGCTGCTTTAAATGATAAAGACCAGAGTAAAGCTAAGGATGAGCTCTGTCAGGCTGTGTATTAAAAAAGCCTCAACTACTTCTGAATGTGCATAAGGCAGAGTGTGGTTTGAGACATTAAACACAAGTCTTTGAAAGAGCTCAATAAAGTCATATGCTTACATTCTTACTGAAAGACAATGGGAACTCATCTCAGAATTTCCTGTCAACCTCCACTGAAGCCTCCAGCCATAAAGTACTACTGATGAAAGTACCACGGGCCATTTCCACGGGGACTTGAAAACAGATGTTTATGAAGTCTTAACTTCTCAAAGTCTCATGGAATCCCCCTGATGCTGAACACCACCCTGTACTGAGCTTGGTAAGGCAGTGATGAACCATAAAGTTGTTTTCATATGAGTTTCTCCGGAACTGCCTCTCAAAAGAGTAAGTCTGGGGCTCCAGGAAAGTTGGAAGGTCTTCCAAACTAAACAGGCTTTCATTTCAGATCCAAGGCAGGGTCAGGTATAAATGGCCCTTCAGCCTGATCCTGCTGTACCGCATCTTCCCTCTTGTATCCGCAAAAGTGCCCGAAGATGACAAGAGTGTAAAGTCCCCTTGCCAGAAAATGGAACCTTGTCCCACTGGCTGGACCTAGTCCCAGGGAGAATTTCTAACACAATCCCATGCTGTGGTAGTGCCTGGAGAGAAAAGAAGGAAGTCCACAGGGACCCGTTTGTGGTTCATTGCTTTCTGAAATGATTCATCTCTCTTTTCAGAACTGAAGAATCTCAGCTTAGGTAGTGCATTCACAAAGTACACAGGTTTACATAGGTTTGACATACATTTTTAAATACATTGGAAATAGTAAGCAAAAATATATGCATTGAAACAGTACATACACTCGATACATGTGTATTGTTGGGTCACATTTTCACTACTTTAAATAGCGAACGTATACAGCCTCTCTCAATGGTTATTTACTACTGCTTGTTTAAAATAAGTTGTGAAATGTCACAGTGACAACTGTCATGTTGTCTTTCCCTAAACACAAAAAGTTTGAATAACAGTGGCAAAAGTAAAAATACTGCATTGATATTACATGTTAAAGTTCCTGTCAGTTAAAAGCTACTACTTCATATATTTTCAAATATCCCCATTGAAACACATTTATTTGTATAATTTGTCACCTTACACTGTATGCTGCAATACAATGTTTAGCATATTGTAAACTTTTACTGAACAACAACTTTTTAATAAGGAATTGTACAAATATACAGCTATTTATGCCACATACATATATGGCCATTAATGTAACAGCAAGATACATATAGAGAACTATAATCACCAACATACGTAACGAATTTTTCTCCTACTCGGCAATAATCGGGCTCCTTTTCTCACCGTCAGCAGTGTTTAGTGAGTGCTGAAGAGTCCAACAGGTTTTCTTGATGCCTCGGAAGATCAGGCAGTGCCCAACGCAGCCTCATCACGCAATGCCATTGTGGCACACAATGTCACTGGATGTGCATGGACTCTGTCCTGGCTGTTGGGCAGCATGAAAGGTTTTTTTCTGAATCAGGTGTGTTACTGAACGAACACCCAAAGCAAATGATTGGTGATAAATAAATCCTCAAAGTTAAGCGAGTAGTTAGTGTTTTCCCCTGTGACTTACGTGCATGAATGCTTAAACTACACTTGTCTTTAAAAGCCACAGAAAAGTACTTGTCTTGACGAGTCCTTTACTTGCAGAAGTTTCCGTTGTGAAATGAAGATTCATTTTTCTCAGCAATACATGAGGGAACATTCATCGGTGGGAAATCTTCCTTTGGCTTCTGGGTATTGCTGCTGCTGGATTTACTTCGGCTGTGATCTGGCGTGGGCTGAATAGGCAAAGATCTGGCCACCTTGGATTTCACCAGACAGCCACAAACAAGGCGAAAGAAAGCCCGACGCATTTCCTTACTGGCCAGCGTGTAGATGATGGGGTTCATTGCAGAATTGATGACCGCCAGAGCAATAAACCAGCTGGCTTTGTACAAGACAGAGCACTCCTTGACCCTGCAGGCCACGTCGATGAGGAACAGGATAAACAGTGGAGACCAACAGGCAATGAAGACACTAACAACGATCACGACAGTCCTAAGCAGCGCCATGGACCGCTCCGAGTTGTTGTGGTTAGTGACATTACGACTGCTGGACTTTACCAAGATGTAGATACGGGCATAAAGGATGACGATGGCAACCAAAATGGCTATGAAGATGCTAATGCAGAACACAACATACTTCTTGGAGTACAGAGGCAAAATTGTTGAGCAATCTGGTAAGTTGTTTATACAGTTCCAGCCAAGGATGGGTAAGGCACCTAAGGAAATCGAAATAAGCCAGCATGTACCAATGAGAAGGAACACTCTGTATTTTTTATTTGCATCGTAAGGCCTCATTTTAATCATGGTCAAATGCCGCTCAATAGCTATTGCTAGTAAGCTGAAAGTGGAGGCTCCCAGGGCAACAAACATACTGCCTTCCCTAATGAACCAGATTGTGGAGGACAAGCTCAGAGTTTTCTTCCCAGACATAAGAATGTTTACCTTGTAAACAATCCCAGCTAAAAGATCACAGAGAGCTAGATTGCCAATAAAAAAGTACATGCGGTTGTGAAATTTATTGTTTTTCCATATGGCAATCAACACCATCAAGTTTTCCAGGACTATGAAACTACACAGGATCAGAAATGCAATAGTGGGCAGATCTATGTTGTCAGTTGCCTTTTCCCTTGACACAAGCTTTCCCGTGTAATTATAATGCAGTACGATCAGAGAGTCCATCTCTTCATTTGCTTGAGGGCCCACAAGAGCATCAGGTGGCACAGTAACTGCTGCCATCATTTGTTCGCCAATGCTGGACTTTTCCTCCTAGTATCACGAGAATTTAGTTCCGACAATTTTCCACAAGAGGGAGATAAAGCCACGCTCCTCCAAGCACTCCTCTGCGCAGGCGGTGGGTATCCCCAGCTCCAGCAAGCCTCGCATATTAATTCGGCAGAGCAGCTCGCAAAGCAGCCTCTGAAAATAAAAACAACAAACCAAACATCAATCTCACCTTCTTCCCATGTCACCCACGGCCCACGCGGGTGCTACAGCCACAGCATATACACCCAGGAGCCGAGAGGGACCCTGACTACGATGGGGCACCAAGGTCCAGCATTGCCACATGCTGGTCAACGTGGCTGTGGGTGGGCTGTCAGCCATGCTCTGCACAGATGCAGCTCTGCTGAGGAACTACGAGGGCAATGTGGAGAACTGCTCGTATGTCTTTCCCCCTACAAAATTTCCGTGCTGAAAGAAATGCAGAGGAGCAGTGAGAAGGATTAGCAAGGGGTCCCAGCCAGCCTCCGTCTGCACAGCAAGCGGCTCGCTCCTCCTCAGAAAGGCCTAAGTGCGTGTGGTGCTTCCAAAACACTGCCCAACCATCACTGCCTGAGCAGCAGCAAGGCAAACTCACTGCTTTCCAAGCTTGTCCCAGCTCCCCATGCAGACCTCAGGCAGCAAATAGCCTGGGAAAGTTGGTGTCAGGTCTTTATGCCAGGGTGCATGTTGCCAACGCCTAAAATAACTCCCCACCCTTAATGGTACAGAAATGTGCTATTTACAATTAAGGAGATGCTCTGAAAGCCAGTCATCATAAACCAAATCCTACTTCCCATTCAAATTAGTTAGATTTCTACTACCCTTTTAAAAATAAACACAGAAGGTCACATAACTTTTCCTTATGGTTCACTTTTTTTTCCTTTGCATATGTATACAAGGCATACATTTAATGCTTCTGGAAGAGGGGAGGAGCAAAGCACATCCCAGATGAATGTAAAGGGATTTAAAGGATGACCCACACCCTGTCTTCACTCGCTCCCTTTTCCTGGATTCCCTCCTTCAGGAAATAAGTAATAGCTGAGAAAAGCCTACAGTAAATTGACTTGAATTCTTTAGGACACTCAGGATGTTTTAGAATTATTTTCTGAGAAAATAATTTACTATTTATCCATTATTATTATCATTATTATTATTGTTGTTGTTGTTCCTGTTATTATTTCCCCATTCTAGTTCTTACGTCCAAACTACTTTGGTGAAGAGACCTGCTGGGAGAGACACATTATCCAAGAAACACAGTTGTTGCACGGTGTCCTCAGTCTTTTTTAGTCTGAAGATGTCAGCAACCAGCTCATTCATCTCCCAGAAGCAGATTTGGGCCCTTGAGTTGTTGACCGCTTTTCTGAAGCATGGTAACAGTGAAGCTCTTCAACAGAACAACTTCACCTCAGCTAAGGTTCAATCTAATTGCAATTCAGTTACAATCTGCATGCTGTTATCACAGAAACTATCACAGTCTTTCATTGTATTGGCTTATAACAAAATGCCACTGTGTCCATATGAATTGCAAGTGCTTTCCACTGTAAAATAAACAATTACATTTCACTAGAAAAGTACTTGTTAACGATAGCTCAACTAGCAATATTCACTAGACTGGCTGATGGTAGCCTCAGAGAATCATACTCGTATCACTTAACAGCACCACATGCAACAAAATAAATGATTCTGTAAGTCTTTCTCAAACAGAGTTATCATACTGTACTACCACAGGACAAATACGTTTCTTTCTGTGAAGAAAATTACATGCCAGACTTAGGACTTTATCAGCCACAGCTCAGCAGCTGTAACTGTCACGACTCTACAAAAGGCAATGGTGCTATACCAGTTCCCCTGGCTGAAGGCACGGACAATGCACTCCATCAGCAGAAATCAAACAGGGCATCCTCCACTGTTTCTAATTACTTCTCCTAAAATTATTGCAGTGAACTTAGTATCACAAAAGTAAATCTTTGCCTCTGACAGGCTAGTGGCAAGGCAATGGGGGCTGTAACATTATTATTTGCCAGAACTCTCAGGGAATGGATATCACTCACAAGCCACTTGAAAGTTAATACAAATAACAGCGTAAAAAATTAAAATCTGTTCTCTTCTGGCAGCAAGATTTCCAGGTAGCATCTTTCAGCCACACTACTTTTTTGTTCTCCTCCTGCTCTGTAGCCAGTAACTTAGAACACACATTCATTTTTTCAGTTAGAAAAATTAAAAGTTGGTTATATATTATAGTAACAAGCCAGCAGCAGCCAGATCCGGCATATCTGTGTCACTGCTTCCTGACAGCTCTACAACTCACTCCTCAAAACCTCTTTGTCTCAGCCACATACAGAGGACTAGCCATGAGCTGCAAAGTATGGACCTCAGCTCGAAATATTAAAAAAGGACCTGAAGAGCCTGTCTGTGGCATATAGTGCATTCAGCATTGCCTTGGTTAGTAACTTCAATACCCTGAGGTCCTGAGTCTCATGGAAATCAGTTTTATTCCCTCTAAAGCAAACCAGAGGATCCCTACCGCCGCACCGCCAGGTACCACTAGAAAGATAAACCCATTAGCAGTGTAGGGGCAATCTGGTGATGGCCAAAAGAGCGTTTGCTAAATTACTCAAATAAAGGCAGTGGCACAACGTCAAGAACCACAGCCACGCAGTCAACAATTCAGTTGCGTCCTTCAGCTGTTTGGCTGATCCTTGTCCTCCCTGCTCCAAGGATTCAGGGAGAAGTTGGGGTCAGCAGCGGTCACCATGGCTTGCCCCTCCTGGGAAACCTCCCTGCCCACCACCGCACTTTGGGGTTTCCACAGCAGTTAGTGTGGTCTCCTGCAGAGGTCAAGGATCCTAGCACGGTTGAGCACCCTTCCAGGTCAGAGCAGGGGCTTGCCACCACAGCTCATGTCCCTAGGGTCTACCAAGCTCTGTATGGTCCCTGTGCCACATGTGCAATGAAAAGGGCAATGCTGCGTAGTAGGCCCCCACCCCTCGATCAGCTTTATGGCAAGGCACACTTCCACTGCCCTCTCAAGCCCCACCACGCAGTGGTGCAGCCCGGGACTCAGGGCTGTACCTCTCACTAGCTCCCCAAGGATAACGCCCTGGGTAAGGCGGTTGGAGTCAATCTCCAATTTTCCTCCGGGAACGTGTAATTCCCAGTGCCAGGAGACAACACGAACTGATGTTAATGGGGATGCCAAAGGGCTTCAGCAACCATCCTCTGTACATCTCCACTACTACACTTTGGTAAGAGTCCCATGGGGAGCTGAGGGCTTTTACCATCTCATGAGTCACTGGGTACCTTACAGCTAGAAGAAATTTCTATTTTCAAAACAGTGAGCCAAACTGCTCTCAATTTTCACAATATCCTGAACTCAAAGCAACAAGTGAGAATAAAGCACAAGCGAGAACAGATTCCGCCACCTAATTCTGCCTACACAAGAGCATACAATGCTACGTGTTTGGCACACTCACGGCAGTTCAGCTGGAATCGTGTTTTCCTGCCTCCCAAATATCCACGCACGGGCTTGACTGAAGAGCCCGGACCCCCCTTCACCACCGCCCTCACCTCACGCACTGCAGTTCTCCCTGCTCTTCCACACACAGCCACATGCCTTGCCCACCAGCGACAATTATAAGAAAGGCAAAGGGAAATTCAAGAACGCGTCTCTGAAGCCAAACTTTTGTACACTTTATTTATTTTCAAAGCCTTTCCAGATGAAAAGTAAACACGTGTAATTCATCAGGCACACACCCTGGCAGCATTAAATTTAAGAACAGAAAAGGCTTTTGAGAACAGCAGCACATTTTGATACGCATTTCCACTCCGAAATTAGGCTGTGCTCGCTGCAAACGAAGTTTGGACAACAAACATCTGCTGCAGAACAATGTGTTGGACAACTCAAATAAACTTTAAAATGTTTGGTTTGGTTTTTTTTCTTTCTTTTGAAGTGAATGTGCTGGTAGCTTCCAGCCTCAGAAAAGCCTTTAACAAGCGGTTATTTTTCTTGGCTTCTGGATTTCAGACATCGGTTCGTGCTTCGCGATTCGGAGCAGCGCACACGCGTACCGCCCGCAGCAGCTCCCGGCCGGCCCGGTGCCCGCACGTCGAGGGCGGGCACCTTCCCTCATCCCCCTCACCGGCTCCCCGCGCCCCCGACCCCACCGCTCCGCTCGATAAATCCGCACCGCCGCAGCGACCCGACCTTCCCGGGGCCACCACCGCCTCGTCCGGGCCACTCCAAGAACATCCCCGACGTGCCCGCGGCGTGACCGTCCCGCTCGGGAAGCACTTACTCACGGGTCTCGGGCTCTGCCCGGCCCGCCGCCGCCCCGACCCCGTGAGCGAACCGCCGGCTCGGCGGCCCTCCCGCTCCCCGACGGCAGCCCGCGCGGCAGGCGGGGCGGCCCCGCTCCCCCAGCCCACCGCGCCCCACCCGACGGCCGCCCCGACCGGGAGAGGGGGGGAAGCGGGGGTGCGGGCAGGGCTGCGCCGGCCGAGAGGAGAAGTACCTGCCGCGTCCCCCCGCCGCTCTGCGGCCGCCGCATCCGACCTCACCGGCTGCGCGGCGCCGCTCGGCCCCCCGGGCTGCGCTGGGCCGGGCCGGGCCGGGCCGGGCGGGGCTGGGATCGCCCCGGCCCTGCCCCCGCCGCCGCTCCCCGGAGCCCGCCCCGCGCGGGTCCCCCCGCCCGCCGGCCCCTCCGGGCTCCGCTCTGCCGCCACCCCCGCCCCGCGTCCGTCCCCCCCGGCCCGCCCCCCTTCCGCCCGCCGCCACCACCCACCCGCGCCCTGTTCCCGGGGGGAAGCCCCCGCGGGGCCGGCTGCTGCCGTCGGGACACGGCCGCGGGCGAGCGGCCAGGCGCCGCGAACGGGCGGGCCGGGGTGAGCCCCGCCGCCCGGCATCTGTGACGGCCGGGGGGGAGGGAGGAGGCCCCGGGCAGCCCTGGCCCGGCCCTCGCTGCTCGCACGCCTGAAGGAGGGTCACCCCTCCTACCCCTGCGCCCCGGTTTGGCCCTGCCTGCCTGGTGATGTGGTTTTTTTGCCCTGCCTGACGATGTGATCTTCAGAGACGGGTGGCACGGGGTGAAGGGTTCAGAAGCTCGGAGGAAAAACACGGCTGCTCTGAGCCCAACCGCTGCCAGTTACCGCGTGTTCTTAGCAGGGCACCTCTTGACGGAGTTGCTGACTGAATAGCAGCAACTCAAGGAGAGCGACGGGCACGCAGATCGCCTCAGTGACGGGAGCAGCACTTTGGAAAAAGAAGTTGAAACCTGGATCCTACAACCACCTCGTTCAAACGTGCTCGTAAGATGCCTGTGGGTACAGCAAAGTTTTCTGTCAGGAAGGGATGTAATGAGCTGGCGAGCAGGAACGCTCCAACGGCCTCGCTAAGCGCAGGCAGGCGTGTAGGGTTCCCGAGTCGTCTCGCTGCAGTGTCTTCTTTGGGAGCCTCCTGCCTGGAGCTGAGCATCGTCACGCTGGGACTCATGCCATGGGCTCGGCTGTCGAGTTGCCTGCGCTGCTGCTCGGTAGAGAAGAAAAGTCCTGAGAGAAAGCAGAACTAGGCTTTTTATAGCCAGACGTTTAGGCTGATGTAGCAGAACAGGCTCATCTGCTGAAGATGAGTAATAAAAGTCTTCTGGTTTAGGACCTTGATAGGAAATAAGCACTGCACAGGGCAAAATGCTGGTAAAATCACCTTGAAGCTGATGGACACAAAGGTTACGGCCCTACTTAGCTATGGATAGGGCTATACATGTGGTGGTCCTGGCCTGATCTCCTCACCTCCCATCACTTGCGCTTTATAAAAGCTGCTCTCTTCTGTGGAAGGGGAGAGGAGTGGGAAACTTTCATACCACATAAGGGGGCCTACAGGAAGGATGGAGAGGGTCTTTTTACAAGGGTGTGTAGTGATAGGACAAGGGGGAACAGCTTTAAACTAAAAGAGGGCAGATTTAGATTAGATGTTAGGCAGAAATTCTTCATGATGGGGGTGGTGAGGCAGTGGTATAGGTTGTCCAGAGAAGATGTGGCTGCCCCCCCCGGAAGTGTTCAAGGCCAGGCTGGATGGAGCTCTGAGCAACCTGGTCTAGTGGAAGGTGTCCCTGCTCGTGGCAGGGGGTTTGGAACCAGATGATCTTTAAGATCCCTTCCAACCCAAACCATGCTAAGATTCTATGATTCTATAAAAGCACACACTGCTTTTCGGCAGAGGGGACCCCGGGTCTGTGAATTGGTGCTCTCACATGACACAGGAAAGCCTTGTCCAACAGTTTCCCTGCAAACCACCCTGGGGAGCTCTGCAGTTCTCCTGGTAACCGCTTGCCACTTGTCGTCAAGGCCAGTTCTTGCAGACCAGACGTTTTAGTCAGCAGCCTCTGGCCTTGCTCTGTGTCCTGCTATTGTTCCTTGTTATTTTCCCTGTATCCTTGTTTTTATTTTACTACCTTTTGGCTACTTGGAGAAGGAAGGCAGAAGAAACGGTCGTTCTGGTCAGATTATAGTAGGTGAGGGGACGAGAAACTGCCACAAGAAAAGCTTTTTGGCAATGGCGCCAGGAGGTGGCAAACTGCGCCCTGCTGCCTGTGATGGGTTTGATTTGCCTTCCTCGTTTGGGCTTGCCACCAGTCCGCAGCCCACAGCAAGGCCCCACTGGAGTACAAGGAGATCACTTTCTTCTGCAGGGGTGCATGAGTGGGCAGCGGCGCATGGATGGCGCAGACCAGACGTTACCTCTGAGATCTTTAATGGTGGCATCTGACATGGTGGTGTCCGAAAGCCCCTCGAGCAATGCAGTACCACCAGTGAGCGCAGGGGTCCCACGCCCCAGCTCTCCTCTCCATCGTGGGAAACAGACCTCAGCCACGGCCGTGCCAGAGGTGTGCCCGGCTTGTCAGCAGTCACCGTCGGCGAGCTCAGCCTGCTCGGCAATAGCTGACGCAACCCTCAGGTTCATTTCTGAACATCACACAGCAGCCTGTGAGACGCACGTACCATACTCAGCGTTCCCCTGAAGCTCTCGACCTTGTTGTAGTACTCTTAAAAGAAATTATATTTCTGTGGGGTAAAAAGATTAATGACCAGGTAAGAGACAGAAAGTGAAGGACAGGAACAATGATCAGTTTTCATAGCTGCTGGAGGTTGACAGTTGAATTTCCTCAGGATGAGGAGTCTGTTCTGCCCTGGAAATTCTTGACTGAGTGGGCAAACAGGATGAATAACGGAAGAGCATTATTTGCTGATGTTACTGGGGGTACTTGACAGTGAAACTGAAACTGAGGACAAGAAGTTGCTGAGACCTAAAGGTCCCCAGTGATCTGCTGATGAAATGGTGTGCTCATTTCCGTACTGCTAAGTGAGACACAGGAAAAAAGAATTCTAATGATACACGCACAAATGTACATGGAGTGTTATCACTCAGAAGAGAGGCCTTTGTGGACGCTCCTTCGAAAACATCCCACATTTGTTAACTGTCAGAGGGAAACAGAGTGCTAGAAATGCTTAGGAAAGGAATGAAGAACGAAATGGAGTACAGGGTTACGCTTTTCCATGAGCACTGCACCTTGAGCACTATGGGCAAGCACCATGGTTCCTTTATCTCCTTGCGAGTGCAATAAAACACAAAAAGGCACGAAAGGGAACAGAATAGTTATAAAATTTGTCTCTGCAGGGAAAATGCGGACTGGCTAGGTCTGATCGATGATCTGAGGAAAGGCAAAACCCACAATGAATCAAGACAGAGTAGTTTAAAATAAAAGGAAACAAATTTCAGCCGCTGTGCCGTTGAATTGTGGAGAGAAAGGGAGCAAGTGGTTGAACAAACCAGATGGAGAAAAGGCCCATCCGTGGCAGCTAAATACGGTGTGGCGAAGGCTGGGGGACACAATCAGGGGCAGTAGGTGCCCTGCACACATCCAGCTCCAAAGTTAGCACGGGCCGAATCCTGTCCGGGGTCTTTTCACCTGGGTTGCATGGAGGCATGGTCTCAGCTACGAGGACAAGCCACGGCGCAGGTAATAGCGTGACTATTACCCGCTTCTGCAGGTGCCGAAAAAAGGAGAGGTTTCTGCAGGGGTTTTGTGCTGGATATGGCAGAGGAAGAGTCAGCAGAGAGACTCGGAGAGTGGCGGCTCAGCTAAAGCAAGGGACTCAGAAAATGACCCAGTCAGGTTTTCTGGGCGGTCGTGGGCCTCACAGCGCACTGCAGCAGCCCCTAACTTTGATTTTCTGTCATGTGTACAATGTGCAGAGGAACAGGTTAACAACATTTTTTTACTTCCATATGTGGCATTTGAGCCAATAAATGCAGTGGAAGATGGATGCCAGTGATATAAATGGGTTTTCAGCACATGGTTAAAAGTGAAAAAAGTGGATAAAGTATTTCTTTCTACAGACAGATAAAATATGTAAATACGCGATAAAAGCTGAAGTTACCCTCGGATAAAAGATACTGTGGTTTCTGCTCAGACAAAACAGATCATGTTTCAAGATTAATATTATCCTTCTCATGTAGTAGTTACAGTTAGGGCCTTGAAGGAATCTCCTTTTTCTGTTAACTGTTTAGGGCATGATAAAATTTTGGTCATTTATGTCTATCAAGATTCAAAAACCATTAATGCAATGTTTTATGAATGCCTTAGTTAAGATTTCCTCATATTGACTTTCATCCAATGCTTTACAGGTCTCTCACTGATTTACTTTCGTGGAGTTCCTGAGGGAATGCTCTATCATTTGGAAAATCAGTCATTTATTTTTGACTGTCTTGGTATGTAAACAAAATGGTAGCAGGGCAATTTAAAAACTATGACTCAAAACAATATGATATTTATCCGATTATATTATAACATATTTATGCTCTCTACTTTTCTACTGCTGCTCAGCTATCTTTTTTATATTAACAAGATGTGTTATGCATTGTTATGTCTAGGCGATGGAGTGCTGCAACACATTTTTGTTAGTAACACCATTTCTGTGCTTATTTCTGTGCCTCCAACTCAGTTTTAAGCTAATATTGAATATATGAATATTGTTTAATTTACAAGTGATTAACAGAGAAAAAATAGTTATTATTTTGATTTAGTCTAAAATAAAAACAAAAAAAAGAGAACATGTATTTGGAATGCTGTTGAGCCATAGTCTGCAGTGATCTAAATAAATTTGTTTACTACATCAAGGAAGTCACCTGTCAGTCACTGTTAAGTATAAGCTAAGAAGATTTTAAAAACTTCAAAAATTATGACTTTTTAAAAAATCTTCATGTGCTTTTATGCCATGGCTATGTATTTGTTGAAGTCTTTTGACTTTCTCTGTTTTAAAGATACGTGTTCCTCTGTCTTCAGCAGCAGTAAAGCTGACACACAAACTCTGAATCCACCACAGGAATGACTGAGGCCAAGATCTTGCAAATCCTCTTGCCTCAACATTTCTAACATTTTATCAATGTTGTTTGAATCACAGCATCTCATAATGTATTTGAATTAACATACTTATATTTGGTATCTTTGGAAAATAATATTCTAATTCAAAGCACATTAACATTGCTTTAATCACCGTTTTGGAGTTTGTCTTAGAAATGATCAATAACCACAGTAACCAAATACATACACCTCTTACATTCAAATCTACTTTCTGCTCCCTCAGATCATTATTCGGGATGACGAAAATGGAAGGAATTTGACTTTTCACAATCTGAATACAAGCTGGTTGTGAAGGCTGTAGCTTTGGACTTGGAACTGTATAACGTAATGGCACTTTTGAGAGGTGCGGTCTTGTACATATTGTGCATAAACACAATATATGCCCATAGGACATATTTCAGCGGCATATTGTGTATTAACTAACAGGATCATGTGCGTAGGTAAGCTGAACTCTCTTTGCTTCTGCAGGTGACACCTTCCTTTATGGACAACAGGGCTGATGCTCAGAGCGTGGCCGGATATTTATTGTTAGCGTTATGTTGAGACAGACTCAACCCAATGTACAGCGCTGTGTAGATTGCCCATGTTAAAAGAAAGATAGTTATCTTTCTTCTAGTAGTTCCAGCCAGACGTGATGTAAAAAGTGAAATGTAGAGAAAGGAGAAGGGGAAATGAGTTCTGTGAAACAGCTCCTTGGGTTTCCCCATCTGCACCCTGCGGCTCAATACTCCAGACGAGAAGACCGTACGCCTTACATCACTGTCTGAAGGCTTGCCCCTCCTCTCTTTTCTGCACCTTGCTCCCACCCTTCCCCAGTCGCTGTAGTCCCTTCCTGTGCACTGAGCCTCAGGGTACTGGGAAGAGGCCCCTGGGGTGAGCGGGGCAGCTCCTGGGCAGCTCGCATGAATGCCACCGCTGCAGTATCACCCACAGCTCCTGCAGAGCTCCTGCTCCCCAGGCTGCCTCCGCAGGACCCTGGCCCAGCCACAGACATCTCTGCCCCGCTGAAAGGTGGGCAGAGCATGTCGGACGCATGGTGCCTGCTGCCGATTTGGTGGACATAGCACCACGCACACCGTCCCTGGAGGAGTGCTACGCCTCCCTGACACAGCGTTACGTGACGGGAGCAGACTGCCCCATTTTGTCTGTCTTTTAGCACATGTGTATGTTTTTTTTTTCTGTGGAAACCAGTAGCGATGGCTGAAAGAATGGAAAAACTCAGCTCTCAGCAGAGGTGGCAAAAAGCAGAGTTTATTCTGTTTGAAGAGAAAAATCACTAAAACCATGGGTGATCTAACTCCTTCTAAACTAGCCAAGGACTATTGTATGATTAAAAACTAAAATAAATTTGAGCTTTTTGAATGGATTGTACATTAAAAGAATGAATTATAATTAATAGGGAATGTAAGCAAGCAGAGGCTAAGCAGATGTTATCCAATGAAGTTGGAGTTACATACACGGATAGTTTCACTGCTGGTCAAGGGTCTTGGTTCAAGACGCAGCCACATTTGCAAGTGAAAATGGCACATCCACAGAATACAGAATTAACACATTCAGACTTTTTGAATAACTTCAGTATTCAGAATGATAGAGTAACAAAGTGACATTCTGAAGCAGCAGGAGATGAGTTTTGCTTATTATTTTTGCAAGAATTTTAGCCAGTGGATAAGAATTTCCTTCCATCTAAGATCTGGTCAAGAACTGAGGCAAAGCAGCGAACTTGAATCTCTAGATTTCAGACTGAAAGCTTTCAAAAAATGATTACAAAGTCTCTGCCAGGACCTTGATACTGATGGTAAAGTCTTCAGAGTAAATGGGGCAAGTTTTTTTCAGAGACAATTGGATCCTCCCGTTGATTCAGCGCATTTGAAGCACAGTTCAGGAAAGTTTCCTTCGACTGGAGCAAAACAAAGAGCTAGTTCCTTGGCTGCCATCTGCCATCAAGTATGGTGGCAAGCTTTATTCACTGAAGCATCGCTTCTTTCCATCAGGGAAGGATGCAACTGCTTAGATTAGGAATCTTGAAGGCCTGGGGCAAGCAAAAAAACCCAGAAAAAATGAATTTGGCAATGGTTGGGGTCTTGGGATGTCTTGCTGAAAATGGCCCTCTCTTGGGACAGCAAAGAAGTACAAAGAAAGAAGTGAAATTTTTCCCCTGAGTTTGTGTGGGTACAATATTAATATCTTTGCAAAGTTGGAGGAATGGACTTTATTTCACCATGATGCTCGATGTGCGATGTTTAACTGTTGTAATACTGGGGACACTGACATTCTAGCCCTGCTGAGTTAAGCTGAAGCTATTGCTACCTGCAGTTGTTTTATCAACCATTTTCCTGGAAGTGGCTACCTCCTCCATACAGGTAGTCTACAGTTCAGTCTGTTGCTTTAAACCATCAGCGACCTTATTGTACCCTGGGCTGTGGAGCATTGTGTGTTAGGGTGGGTTTAGCATCAAACCTGCTGTCCCCTTTTCAAGGGGCTGCAAGAGCTGTTCAAGCAGGTGTGGCCAAGCTGTGATGATGACATCTTTAATGTCTGGGAGCCTGGAGAGGGGCTGCCCTGCAGGCGGTCAGCCCCACGTGGCCGTGTCCTTGCTCATGGGTCTGAGCAGCGGGCAGAGCAGAAGTGACCTTCCTGCTAATTCTGTTCCATCTAACTGTCCCCAAATTCTCTCAAAGCTTATTCTGGAAAATGCAATTGAAGTTCTGTTTTGAGGCTCATCGGCAGTGTGCAGGGACTTGTACGGCCAGTTTCATCTCAGTTACCACCAGCTGGGACAAGCCTCTGCTGACAAGACATGTCAGGAGCTAAGAAGGGAATTCATAGCAGGACATCTGGAACTCAGCTGTGGAAACCTAACACCTATTCCCTTAACAGTACAAAAAATATATATACCTTGGCTGGACCTAAGCTGTCCAGGTAACATTGGGCTGGAAAGAAAGAGGCTGTTAAGGTTCTCCATGTCTGCAGAGCACTGTAGCAGACCTGCAAGTGCAGGCAGCCTAAATTAAGGTTACCTACACTCCCCACTAAGACCGGCTTGGGAAGATCAAGACCTCCTGGAAACACACATTCCCTTATAAGCCAGTTTGCATATTTCACAGTGGCCGTGAGGCATGGCCACTATTAGTGTTAGTAGCATGCTAGACTAAAAATTGTACCTAGGCTTACATCTAAACAGGCTGGGTGTAAGGTCAGTCTAGGCACCGAAATGCTAGCTGTCTCTGCCATCAGTAATTTATATGCTGAGAATGATTATAAGGCAGGAGAAGAGAAGTGGAAGAGGGGAGGAGAAGAAATAACGTATTTTAAGAACGATGCTGGACCTGGTTTTCAAAGCCATGGAGAAATTCTGACTCTTACCAAGGCTAGTAGGCATTGAGAGTGCTCAGAAATGTTAAAAATCGGGCACATGTATTGACTTTATAATAATGACTCAACATTATGATTTAGAAAGGTATAAAGGAAGCACTGTTCAAAAAAGAACCCTTGACCTCTCACAGCAGCCCCTTAATCATCTCATGTCCTGCTCCCTTCAACATCTGTTTCCCTTTATACAGGAGATAAATTCCTCCCATACCACATAGCATTCTTAAGTACTGTTATTACTTGCTGGAACAAAAAGTTCCCCAGAAGCGCTATGTGCCCCTTCTGTGAATCAGACTTTTAGAGCTTCTTAGGAGATAATGGGTGGCATGTTTGTTACTGTTTCATGGAACATGGCGGTTGAAGTGTCACAGTGAGGGTCTGCATAAATAGTGCCCGGCTTACAATGTTGCCTGCAGGCCAGACTGAAGATGACTTGTGCCACGTAGTGTCACTGGGTGGAATGGGATTGCTCGTAGAAGAAGACCTGAAGATAGGTGAGGGTGCCCAACACCTTCACACATATCCACGATGCTATACCTGCACATAAAGTAGCGTTGTTTTGAAGTTCTGAATGTGTTTTTCACTGTTCCTGTTGGGTCTGACCGCGCAGTGTGAAGCAGCGCTGTGTGGTAACGTCCACTCTGGCTCGGTCAGAGTCCAGCAGCCTTAATGCTGCTCTGGCATACGACACTCCTAGGTGACTATCTCTGTTAAGCGATGCATATTTTTAGTGACATCCTACCACTTTTTCTGTCCTGTCTGTCACATTCTCAGGGTCATAACTCAGGGTTATGTCCTCACTGCATGCTATACACCTAAGGCTTTTGTTTCCTGGGTTTTTTTTATGTGAAGCCATTTAGTGGGGCTGCTGTATTCGTTGACCCACACTAGCCATCACCACATGCCAGAAGAGTTTTCCATCCTTTTTGCCAGGACAACCTTAGTAAATTAAGTGGCTGGGCTCTGTTAGCAGAGATCTTTGTCACTAACCTGTGGTTAGGTCTGTTGGCCACCTCATTTTCTTTCATATATCACTTACCAATTAATGTAAATAGGGTGAAATGTTGGCCTTTTTCTAGCCAACAGAAAGATCGCGGTTGATATTAATGGTCCTTGTATTATTCTGATTTCTTAAGGTTCCTCTTTATCCACAGCTTCTCCTTTCTGTTCTTTCTTATGCTTCAGCTTCTCATATTGCATTATCTTTCTCAGAAACTCAGGTTCTCCAGCTATTGAATCTTCTTTTCCTATTCAGTTCCCTATATTAATTATTTCTATATTCCTACATATTTCTATATCTCTACTTTCTTGTCTTAGACTTGACCTCTGACATGGATCTTCTTTTGCCCGTATTCAAACTCTCCACACCTTCTGCCTGCCCCTTTCATTTCTCTTAGCTGTTCATTGCTACTTTTTAAAAAGCCTTGTAAGAATCACTGAGACAGCAATATTTAAAACATCAGTTTTACCAAAAGTTAACATCTTGTCAGTTTTAGTGCTACAGCTTATAAACTCCCAGGTGTCTGCTGGAGCAGGAACCACTTATCTAATTGTGGTGGTGTCTATCAAGCCTTGTGTCCTGGATCTCTGGCAGCACTGAAGGTACATGGATGCAGAACTAGATGTAGCCCCTGAGTCAGCTAATGTGTGAGGTGGTGGATACACATCACCTGAGGAGAAGCATTACTCATAATAATTTCTCCTACCTCCAGAGGAAAGTAGTAAGGTAGGTCTTCAGGGCACGATATTTTATGGGATGCTTTTGGAATAGTGTTATTTATGCCCCACCCGTTGGCAAGCCTGGGAATAAAAGGCATAATCAAAACCTTATTTAGCTTAAATACAGAGCTCTATGGTTCTGGAACAGCAAATCCTTCATTTGCATCACTGCTGATGGTCATGTAGAATGTGTGGGCACAGAATCATTACCAGTGGCTTCCTTCCAGTCTTTACTGGGTAACTATGCATGCACTGAGGAGGGCGGTCGAAAGGGGAGGTAAACACCCTCACCGGCACCAGGACCGTCATTGCTATTACACCGTAAGTTGCTGTAATACTTTAGTGTAAAAGATACAAGTATATGTCTCAGCGTCCATGAATTTCTGCTCCATGCAATTTCAGATCTCCGCTGAGTTAAGGCAGCCCCTCCACCCACCCCACTGGCCTCGGAGAGGGACTGAGTCCCAAGGCAGAGGACCCCTCACTGAAGGTGTCTCTGTCAGCTCCTGAAAGCCTCAGGAGCTCAGGTTAGCTGTCAGGGAAGTCCAGAGTGCGGAATCCATAGCTCAGCACGAGATTCAGTTTAAAATGTCATATTTCTCTGTATTTTCCTCAATGCTCTTTCAACTTTCCCTGAAGTTGAATAAAGGCTGGTCAATCTTGCTGATGCTGGCACTTCCTCCAAAGGAAAGTGTCCTAAAGAAAATCGTCCAAGTTATATACAGGAGAACATTTTACATGATGTGATAAAGATGTAATAAGCTGTTTATATCTCATTCTGAGAGCTGTTTGATGTTTGTGGTATTTATTTCTTGGGAAGTCCAGACATACGTCTACAAGCATCTGTCATTGTTCTATTTCATTGACAAAAATCTGTTACTTCATTAACTTTTTTACTACTATATAAATTTTCTTTGTATCTTTATATTTGAGCATTTCTTTTCAATGGCTAGTGGATAAGCTGCCATTACAAGAATATGGAGGGCTTTGATGTTATCATACTCCCAGGAGCTGTGGGACCTGGACCAGCACAAGGTAATAGACAAAGACCAGTGTGGGTAGGAGTCAATGTCCACGCATGAAGATGACATTGAGGTTATGCACATATCAAAAATGTTATGCAGCTAGTAGCATATCAGGAGATTTGCGTTGTGATATTTTGTCAAACAGCAACATAGTCATTTGGGCTACAAAGGCACAGACTACCTGTACCAAACACAAAAAGAAAGGGTAAGTCAGTAATTGTGTTCTGTTCTCAGTTAAAGCACCTTGCCACTATTAATTCTGATGGAAACTGTGTGCACATGTACTCTCGCACTGGGTGTAGGGGACAGTGGCCATGTGACTGACCATTGTAAATAGATATAGTTGTGTCTATACCAGTCACCCTTTCTCTGTAAATGCTGGTTTATACCCATTCCTTTTCCTACAGAACATTGCCTCGTGCTGCCTGGTGACACAGTTATCCTTGCTCTGGAAGACAAAGGAATAACACATGATAGCAGCTGTGGTGGAAAATAATTTACAGCATTCCTTTCATTTTGCAGACTTTGGAGATTTTTTGAAGAAATGAGTTCTGTCAGTTTTGCACATATAAATAAATGTGCATTTTTCAATAAATTCCCTCGCTCAGTTTCTACAAAAAGAAAAAGAGGTATTCTTATTCTCAACTATTAATTTCATTGTGGTTCAGAAATGATCGGCCATGCATTACTGCTCTGAAGTGGTGTACAGCTGATCAAAACTTCAACCTGAAGATGCTGAAACTGATAGATATTTTCCTGTCTGCTGGGGTCCACACTGTCTGACTTTGGGATCCAAGTCTTGGAAGCCTACTTATGCATAAAAAATTGAAATCTTGTCAGTGACATCACTCTGTATATCCTGTGAATCATGAGTTTTGAAGGGCAGGACAAGTTATAAGTAAGACTGAAATAAAGCTCTAATACTCTTTGTGGCACCTTACTTCACCACATAGCAGATTTCCAAGAACTCTGGGCAAGGAGAAATACTTTTGAAAGAGTATTTCCTTCTAAGTGATCTCTTCCATACTGTATGCATGCAACAGTTTATAGGTGAGCTTTGGAAACAAAATCTGTATTATTTTGACTGCTGCTTGGTGATTTCAAAATTTACTTTGTGGCCATATTTTTACAAGTGTTGATTTTGTAGTCTCAGTGAAAATAGCCATGTTATTGAATTTCTGCGTGTACGTCTCATACCTTTTGCATTCTTCTCTTAGTTTCTACTCCCTGTGGTTAGTCAGTGGGTTGCTTTCAGATAAGTTTGAAAGCACCAACCGTTGTGTCACTAAAAAGTAGTTTGTGCATCACTTAAGAGCAGTTTCTTAAGATCTCCATAAGCAGAACATTTTTGATGTGAATTTTTTTTTTTTTTTTTTTTTTTTACTTTCAGGCAGAGTTTCAGCTGGATCTCTGTACAAATTTGTTCATTTGAATGAACTCACATTATTTTTTCCCCCAGCCATTTAAAGACAAGAAAGGAAAAAGTATAATGATTGTTTTGGACTTGAACCTGATGGACCTTATGCCTCTTGCTCTCAGAAGATGTTCAGCATACTCCTGCAGTCCTCAAGAGATATGCCTATGATAAGAAAGTGGTCTATAATAACAGATACCAGAAGTATATTAGGTGAGACAGCTACGTACCACTGCAAGCTCTGAAGAGCCTCATGATTTTATTTTGGAGGATTTCTGTGATCCCCATTTGCTGTCCTGCACTAACTAATGGTCATGCTGACAGTGGTTGATGTTTTTACAGGCTTGTTTGTTGAGTTTTCTGTTGAACCTTGATTCTCGTCCTATCAGTTAACGTCCTCTAATGTATGGCTAGCTTAAAATAGTGTGGCTTAAAATAGTTTGTTTGATATGAATTCTTCCTGTTACAAGAGTGGAGAATCAGGCATAATTGCCTAGCACAGAAGGAGAAGAAATGACACAGTGTCTTAAAAGATGTTGTTGAATGTGGCATGATTCCATGTATAACCATATGGCCGCTGGTTAGAGATAACAGACTCGAGAAGCTTTCCCTGTGGATGCTGTGCTGTGGGTCATGTGAGGCTGCGAAGATAAAGCATCTGCCTATACTTCTTGTACAAGCCTCTATTCCTTCTCTTTCTTTTCCCCAGGAGAGCTGGAGAAATGCACCTCTACTAATTTTATTTCATCGGACACTGTAGTCTCCGCAATATCCACTGCAAGCATCTTCTTGTAGCAGTGAAGAGGTCCCCGCTCAGAAAACAAGGACCAGAGTATCTGGGTAGATTAGATCTGTTTCAGACAGGGGGGAGGGATGTGCTGACCCACTCAGCTGTGTATTTATAGCTTTCATGAATAATCACAGGATGCAGGAGGAAGCATATCTCAAGAGATCACCCACAAAAAGAGTGAAATAATAACAGAAGTGCTATAAATATACAGGGGCTGGATGACTCGGGTGAGAGTGGTTGCTTTAATGGATGTACTGTGGTGGAATTGCAAGAGGGACATCTATGTGAGAGTGCATGTGTGGCAAAGCAACAGTCGTTTTCATGAGCATGTTGTCTCTCTCTTGGAGACAAAGCCAGAAGGATTTGTTGGTAGGAAAGTTCTCTTGAAGGGCGTTGGGTTTTTTCCCCCTGTTCTACAGAATACACTGTTAACTCTCGTGTTCTGCTCTTCCTTGAGTTTTGTGTTGCTCATCTTTTCCACTGTCTGTGGAGTGAATGTCTTCTTCACCAGAGCTGTTCATTAGTCCTTCATGTCTTTCATTAAGAAAGCAGTGCAAAAACAAATGGATCCTTCAGGATCAGTGTGATATGAATGACATGGAAGAGGAGCTTGAAATCAAAGGGAAAATTCTCCCAGACCTTTCGTGCAGTGGCTGCACTTTCTGAAGAAATGCTTCTGTGCTTGGCT
Organism: Opisthocomus hoazin; assembly: GCF_030867145.1. Lineage (NCBI taxonomy): Eukaryota > Metazoa > Chordata > Aves > Opisthocomiformes > Opisthocomidae > Opisthocomus > Opisthocomus hoazin. The sequence goes on from NC_134454.1 coordinate 44,966,669, forward strand.
GAAAAGAAATGACGTCTGGGGCAGTATGAATCTTAAGACCTGGCACAGTGAACAGGAGCAAGTTGATTTCTTTCTGGAGGTCAAAAGTCCACATTTTTAGTGATGTGCTGAGCTGCTCCCAGCACTGCCCCAATGGACACCTTCACAGGAGCCCTGCTTGGTGTGAAGGAAAGTGCAATCATCATCTGGAAATTGACCATCCCTGGTTATAACTGGTTAATTGCAAACTGGTTTGGTGTGAGTAGTCAATACTGTGGTTCTGTGGAACTAGGTGTATGCATTGCTGTTGTCCTGTATAATAGGACTAGCCTTCCACCCTGGGGTCTTAACAGAATTTCACAGTGGCAATTACAGAGTACTGTTGGGATTACTGATAAAAAGCATACAGCTATTCTTTGCTGAGAAACATCTGTTTATGTACAGAAAAGGTTATTACCCCTCGCCATTTTAAAGTCCATTTGATTGCCATGGAAGATAGGACATCCTAAAACGTCTATGATACCATCAACTTTAAAAGGTCTGAACTTCCTTTTGTGATTGCAAGAGGGAGAGTTGTGCTCAGAAGCACCTATGGCACTGAGATTCTTCCATTCATTCTGGGGCAGTGGTCTTACATTTTATTCCTTGCAGCTTAAGGATCTTTTTGCTGGGCACTTGGGTGGGAGAAAGGGGCCGGTAATTCCCATCTGAGTAGCTGCAGAAAGAAATGCATTTTTGCAAGACAGACAGATGTTCCTGCTGGGGTTCTGTGCTGTTCAGAAATATCTGCAAACACTGCCTACTATGAGTGCTGCTTGCTGTAGTTCACAGAATTGTTTCAAAAGCAGGAGAAACTGTGTGGCAGGAAGAGGTGGGCTCGCTTCTGTGCAGTTCCATCGACTACACTGAACTGCCCTGGAAAATGCTGTAACAGCTCCTGCAGACTGACTCCTCAATGCTCTGTGCCTTTCCTCCTATCAAGAGGACACCTAGAAATAAGGTATATGTTTCTCTGACAGGCTTTGGTGATGGTTACAGCAAATATCATGCCCTGTGTAAGAACATAACTTTTCTTTTTCTTGGGGGGGTGGGGTTTTCAGTATATTGTGCGTGGATTTTTATATAAGGCATATTCAGAGTTTATACTATTCAAAGGGGGAAGCAATGAATTGCTCAAGATTCAAAACTCCACGTGTAAAGATAGCATCAAAGATTTTGAAATAAACAATGAAGACTATCTCAAACTAAATGTTATTAATAATAAAGGAGAAAAAATGCTTTGCTTGGATAATAGTGCCATGAAGAATATAGCCAAATGACAGGGAAAATTTTGTTGGAAAAGTGGCATAGCAGGCAAATACACCATGGTTTTTTACAGCAGAGAGCTGCAGAAGTAAAAGTGAATCCTGTGCTGCATAGACAGGCTGAGCAGATGAGTCTGCTCTGTGGTTTCTGGGACACTTTGGGTGCAAGTCCTCTTTTTTCATGTCTATGTATGGTACCCAGCACTGGATCAAAGCCAAAGTCTTAGCCAGGAATATAAGTTTGACACTTTCTCTTTTCTGGATTTGACTTTGCTTCAAACCCTTTCCCTTTTAGGGCTTCCCACCTTGGCTTTTGGCAAGTTAATCTGAGAGGAGGGGGTGAGATGTGCATGGTAGCAGCCTTCGCTGTGAGTTACAACTAGTTGTATTTGGAGATGGAAATAGGAGACCAGCTTCCTACAATTTCTGACACTGCTGCCATTTTGAGGAATGAGGGGAATGGCTTAAAAAGGGTAGCTTGAGAAGGAGGGCCAACATGACAACCTTGCAGACCCCCCAGGATCAGAAAGTCAAAATGTGGCCAAACTGAGGCTGTCACCTTGTCATCGCTTTGGGTACCCAGACTCGCCAACACATTGGCATGCACAGGGCAGAGCAGGTCTGGGAGCCTGCTTGCGCTTGAGCAGTGAATATTTGGAAAGGGAGGTGAGAGGGGCTGGAGGGAGGAAGGCAGACAGAATAAACTGGTGAGCCAGGAAAGGGATGAAGCAGACATCCCTGTGGTAGACCAGGCAGGTATCCACACCATTTTACCATGTGCCTACATATAAATCCGTTCCTGAAGTGGTTTAACAACGTGCATTAACACACCAGCTGATTTGAAATAAATAAAAAAGTTGTATTTCAACATATTTTTATGCAGAACACCTCAGACTGACCAGGCAACAAAGTGTAAATAAGCCTTAACTCTAAAGTTTGTTTAAGTCATTGCTTGTCTACAGTCAGTTAGGGGTGATTCCTGTTGAATTGCTAATCTGAGGGCAAAATTAGCTGAGATATTTTACAAACTGATGTTTGATTCACACAAAGTATTTTGTAAATTGTGTTGAACAGTTGAAAGGTGACAAGGTGTTTCTATTTGTGGAATATTTTATTTTCTCTTTGTGATTTCCTATATGACTGTTAGGTCCCTACTGTGTCTAAAATAAAACCACAGGCAGTTCCACTGAGCATTTTTAGTTTTATTTTTAAAAATGACCAATGTATTAGCATGCAGGTTGGCTGAGGTGGTGTGACAGAAATTTTCATTACAATGTGATGCAAAAAATTTATTTACCTTAGCTATCATAGCATAGCTTTTGAACAAACAGTATCAAACCACGACAGTCAAGGGTAAACATCTAATGAGTCTTTGACAATTACAAGAAGTGCAGTAAAAATAACTAGGATTAAGCGTAGCACAATTGCTGGCCTGGCGCAGTGCCTGTGCAAGGAGCGCTGCATGCTGCTGCGGGAGAGGGAAAATTTTTGTTTCTTGGGTCCATTGCGTCCTGCTGGGATTGTGGAGGGGAAGTGCTGAAGGGTAACCCCGAGGTTTTTGGGGTGGAATAACATAGCGGCAGCATAGCCAGGGCACCGGGCCACCTTGGGAGGAGATGGCTCCAAAGCGGCTGCCAACCCAGCCCTCTGCACCTCCTTATGCAGGGAGAGCCAGAGGCGTCTTCAGACACAGTCCAACAGGTATCAGATCTGACAGCATAACCCTGCATAAAGGGTGTGACAGGCAAAAAGCAATCAGCCAAGCAAATCTGTGTTAAGGCCTGCTTTCAAGGTCTCTTTGTACTAATCTCTCTTTAATTCTGTGTACAGCTAGAACACACCAAAGGCAGCGGAGAGGCCTGTGTGGGCATGCCATGGTACTGCTTTGCTCATCGCTGTGATGCTTGGCACAGGAAGAAGCCTTGTCCAAAGAAGAATAAATACTAATTTTGCATTATCAGGAGTTGTTTGACTGTCATTTTTAAATAACTTAAAGCATAAAAAGAGGTCACAATCAGCAGCCATGGGGCTGTGAGGGGAAGGTACAATGAGTTTGCTAAAGTTTCTCTGACACGCAAGTTTTCATGTTGTGAAATATCTCTTTTATTTTTCTGAGAAATCAATTTTGCTCTTGCAATGAGAGTGTGGAGTGTGATTTGTATGAGCTCTGGACTCAGGCATTAAAAAGGCAATGTGTGTGCCAACCAATAATAAATTTCAGGCAGAATATAATTACATCAGAGTCCCTTGAATCCTGGGAATGTGCCTGAAACAAATATTTAAAGAATTTGATTTTGGAATACTCCACAAATGTTAGAGGCTCACCCTTTGTGCTAGAGCCAGCTCTGGACACAGGCAGGTTGGAGTGACTCTCAAAATGTCTTCAAGTGAAACAGGATTGTGGAAGAAGTAGGGAAAAGGCATACAATTCCCTGATGTTACATAAATACTGGCTGGAGTGTGCTTCATGACTAGCAAGCAAATACTTAACAGGAAAGCCCAATGGCTCCTTCCATGGCATCCTGGCAAGAAGAATTTCCTTTTGTTTTTTTGCAAGCTGACCTGGCTCACCCGTAAGCGAAGCCCCCAGGAGACTTCCTTTTTCCTCTTTCGGGATTGCCACCAGGAAAAACTGCAGTTAATGTGATCTAAAGCAGCTACACATGCAACTGCAGCCTCCCAGCCCTGAGAGTGCAGTGGAGATGTGGTGTCTCGGCACTGTTAGCTCTGGGACATGTTTGCAGTAGCGCAAGGCCATGAGGTTCCCAAATCACTCCTACGTCATTTAATGTGTCCAGACCCCACTGCCAGGATGCCTGCATTGTATATTCGTGCTACGCCAGCCAAGGGCCACACGAAATCTGTTCGCATGGCACCAAGCATCAGGTAACCAATCCTGCGCAGAAGTCCCCACAGGCAGCTTTTATTTAAAAATTTTCTTTTTTCCTTTATTTTCTCTTTTCAAGATGAAGATGTATGTTTTGATAAAGTGCTGTGTGGACTTTTGAATTCGTGGCAGCCTGGAGAGACACCTGCGAGCACAAGGACGCTGGGGTTGGTGTCAGAGGCAAGGCAGCCCATGGCAGCAGCGCCCTCTGAAATTAACCCTGCTGCTGTCTCTTCTCCCATCATTCCTCACACAGCATGCAAATGCCAGGCACTGAAGTTGCTCCCTACATGAGTTACCTCGATTACTTCAGCATAAAATGGTACAATCCATGTCCAACACACAATTCCTCTCTCCTGTGTATGCCTGTTTTTCCACTGGCCTTTGGGATTCAGAAATGTGAAACTGTCCACAGCTGGCATTTTGTTTGTTGCTCCTGAAATGAAAACAGTCGAACAAAATGTTTCACATAGAAGCTGGGTCCCGGGTAACACCACGGAGTAAATGTGTATGTAATACACTTCCTGTTTTTGAGGAATAACCCTTGAATTTCTGTGCCAAACCAAGTGGAATACATAGATGCTCCAAAGATTTCACAAGCTATTTTGTATTAATGTACGTAATATATAATAAATTGATAAATGAATGGAGAGTAATATGGCAGATGGAAGAAATTATAACCAACATTTGATTTCGAGTCTGGGTTCAAAACTAGGAAACTTGGAAAGAAAGGATGGTATTTTCAAAGCGCTTAGGTAAAACAGGAGCTTGTCTCTGAATATCTGAATGGTAATGGAAAGTGTGTCTCTCTTTATCCAGGATACAGTGACACTAGGGCAAATATGCTCCTAACAGATATGTCTCAGTTAGGTGCCTGAAGTTAGGTGGGATGACTCTGGGCTTTAGGATGTACTTACATAGGAGAGTGACGCAAATACTGGCTCTAACACCAGTCGAAGTCAGAATATCTACATTGGATTGATACCACCTTGTTCTGAAAAACTGCATCTGTCTTGCTATGCTAACCAGGCTCATTGAACAGCGGCACTGATGTGGTTACATTGCTTCCAGGTTCAGGTTTGTCTGAGCTTAAGCATTTCTGTTATGTAATATAAATAAACCACTTACTGCTCCTACACGGTGGTGCTTCTTTTGAGACTTTGAAAGGTTTAAGATGTATCACTCTTGCAAAAAACAAAAAAAAAGAAAAAAAAAGACACATGCATGAAAAGAGTAGCATGGGATATCTATTTTCTTCCTACTTACTCTGTAGAAAGTACAAGAGGGTTGTATTTTATGAAACTATAACAGATAGATAATAAAATAGCAGTTGTCTTGTTGCATAACTGCCCACTATCACTTGACATGGCAGTAATATATGTCTTGATGCTGCAGAGTTATCTAGCTCATGCTAGCACTATCTGGCAAAAGTAAAAACTTTTAGAAGGTTTCTGCCGTATCTAGTCTAGCTCCTACTTCTACCAGCAGTATTTTGACTGGCTGGTTGGGCACAGGATCCAGCCACTTCCAATTCTCCTCAAGCAATCTTGTGTTAGTTTCTTTACATGCCCATGGGGAGTAACACAGACAGATACATCCTAATGATCAGATTTTGACTGCTGATTTTGGAAATAATCAAATCCTGTACTTCTGGCCATGATTGCACAGAAATGCCCAACGGGTTGTGTCAGAATGCCTGACTGGAGAAACTAGGCTTATCTTTCATCACGCTCCAGTTTGCTAAGAGCAAAACTGAATTAAAGGCTTTAGTTACTTACAATACACCTACAGTCATTTGGGCAAATTCTCCTCTCACGGCTCATTGACCTCCTGCTGTTTGCAAACATACGTCACCGCTGTGAAGATTCGTTTGGTATAAAAAGAGGTCCTAGACTTTTAGACTTGTCGAGCAATAAATACAGAGCTGTAAACCATGTTTCCATCCTCTGCAGGCTTTAGGCGGCTATGAAGTGCGTAAAGTCAGTGCTTCTCTACATGTAAGTCTTAGCCCTGTTGTGGCAGGAAAGCCACTGATACCTCACTGACGAATTTGCCCCCCACCACTGCAAGCATATAGCTGAGGTGATTGGTTTGGGAGGGCAGCCATTTAGTTAGAAGCACACAGACACACGTACATGTGCATGGACACACACACATCCCAAAAGCTGGTCAATAAGCCTCCCTGTAAGGCTTCTTTCTCTACCAAGAACAGTGAGACAATCTCAGGTGATGATGTCTATCTTAGGTACCTCAGTTACCTGTTTGAAAATTAGCGGGCTTAGGAAGCTGCTTCTTTGTTCCTTTCATTTAAAAATGCAAAATGTGTTTCTCCAAGGTGTTGAAAACACTAAACTTAAATTATACAAAATGCAAAGTATAATCTAGGTGCTGGGCTATGGCTTCCTCTCCTGCGCCTCACTAATGACCATTTCACCTGGCAGTAGAGCAGAAGATTTTTAAAAATAGGCTGGTTGCAGACAAAATAGGGTTGGAGGGACACAACTAACCTCTTGAGATTTACAGACATCCAGTGGACTGTACCTCTGTCCTCTTGGCATATTATCTTATTCAGTTTTCAAAGACAAATGACATTAAAATGTTGTCAAGCTGGAGAGTGTATACACACATAGCTTTGGGTAAAGTATATTATGGGAATGTTGTAGCTGTCAAACAATAATGCTTTGTATAGACAGGAAGTTTTCAGCTACTATTTAGTTTAATAGAAATCCAAACAACCTTAATCCTTTCTTGTAGGTATGCTTAATAATATTCATGCAGTAATGCTTAGTTACTGATTTTAATGAATTTCCTTTTTTTACATGCAGTGTGAGTCTCAATGCAAGTGAGAAAAGACTGCTAGGTTGCTCCAGAATCTTCTGAAATTAACATAAGGCACATCCCTTGGTCATTAGCAACTAGTTTTTTCCTTGAGTGATTCAACATGTCCTGAACAACTGTGGCTACATAAACCAGTGCTCTGAAATATGTCCCTCTGCAGTGATCTTCCTTCACTGATGGACTTTTTTTTCTAGAGAGAACAGAATGGATGAATGCCAGGATTATTTACAAGCAGTCTAATCTCCCTAACAACTCTCCCAAACCATTCATCTGGTTCAGAATATGAAGGATACTCAATTATTCAATGAAAAGGTTAAGCTTGTGGTAAATATGCACAGTCAGTAATGAAATGTACTTCCCCTGGGTATTTTTTTAAAAGGATGCAGACTGACAGATGTTTACCACATCCTTTCTGTGTATATTTTCTGAGGGTTTAGTTTGTGACACTGCTTATGCTTATTTTTAAAATGCAGTTCTTTGGCTTCATTGCTTTACTGAAGTTGTAACTGGGTGATAGCGAAGTAAGTCAACCATGAAAATCCGTGTGCGCCCAAGCCAAGGCAATAATTGCCATACATTTCTGTGTGAGTACCCTGCTGCATGAGAAGGGTTAGGGAACAGCACATCTAACTCTGCTGGCCCCAGGCTTGCATCCATCTGCCTCTTTGCTTTCATTGCCACTGTTTTTCTGCTAGGTATTTTGCACATAGCCATCAATATACACTATGATAAATACAAAGGAGCTTGTAACTGTACTGCTGTTGATATATTTGACTCTGGTGCTTGATTAGGAGCTGGTTTTTGTCTTCAGGAGTGGCTACAGGTTTGTTTTGTTAATAAAAATTTTTGCTGAAACAGCAGGACTCTAAATTGGTAAATGACTTGGCTGAAGATAGCTGCTACCTTTAAGAAAACTATTTTCAGCAGCGTCTTGTCTTGAGTGTCAGGATTTTTGACAGAGAAGTGCAAAACACATCATACTATGTCAGTGGAGAGACTACACATGCAGGTTTCACTGCAGGACTGAGCTTCACACACAGCATCCGTGGTGTTGGGTTCTCCACTGGGCAAAAGTGCAATGTCCCAGTGCCCTGATAGCACAGAGCAGGGGACACGCAGAAACTAGTCAGAGCACTGCCTAGAGCTAACAGTGATTTGCAAATGTTGCTCCTTTTGCTATGCTCATGGAGCATATGGGGGCCTGTGGGATCAGTGACATTTCAAGCATTTGCATCCAGAGGCTACAGATACATGGACTTTTTTCCAGGCTACGAGGCCGGATCAAGCAGCTCCGATTTGCTGTCCCCTCCTTGCTGGTCCTTTGCTCCTTCCCTCCCCAGCACGGCCCAGCAGCCACGCCAGTGCACATCTTTGGGTGGCTGGAGGGTTAATCCCGCAGTGGAAATCATTTAGGTGAAAGAGGAAGGTGGCAAAAAATGGAATTATTTTTAACGCCATCATCCTCCTAAGACAATGCCCTGAGAGCTGAATTGTGCTTTGGATCAGTTTCACTGTGAATCAGTAGGCCATCGTTTGGGCAGAAGATGGCTTTTGCCAGCTGGTATTTGAATAAACCTCGTGGACAGAGAGAGCTGAGGGGTGTTTAGCCAGAAGCACAAGGTTAAAATTAACACCTTGACTGAATTATGTTTATATGGATCATTCAAGGGTAGGAAGGAAAGATTTAAAGAGGAATGCAACATCAGGGAATTTTGCATAACAGTTGAATATTCCCTGTATATGATTTGTCTCTTTACAGCCACAGAGAACAAGAAAGTGCATAAAAAAAAGCACTAAGTTCAGGTAAATGCCTTGAGAGGCAGAAGGCTGAAGTCTTCTGGAGCTGATCTGAAGTATAGACAGATATAATTATGTTTTTGTTTCTTTTTACTGGCTTTTAAAGCTTTTGTAACTGTTGTCTGTATTTTAATTGTGTAAATATGATTTTTTACTGCATCTGAGGTTTGTGTTAATCCTGATTTCTAAGTGATAAATACCATTATTGATCCATCCTCATGTTTTAAAACTGGATTCCGGAGCCACCTCCCTGCTTCCCAGTGCTCCTATATGTTTTTTAAGCATAAAAGAAAACACATCATCCCTCCACTGAGCTACACGGGTGTTGACAATGCGGAGATCTGTGTGCAAAAAGTGTCTTTGGGTGACTAGTTTTAGCAAGGAGCACACCTACCTGCACCTACACCTACACCTAGTCCTGACCTACAGCAGGACACTGGGAAGAGTGGCCAAAGCCCAAGGGCTCCCATGGCTCTGCAAATCAAACCCTGCTCTCCCTGTCTACTCTCCTGAGCTCTCATGGGCTGAGAGCAAATCTGCAATACTGTGTTTGATTGCCGGAGTGCACAGGGGAAAGCAGGGTCTGAAGTTAGTGGGAATGGATGTGAGACCCTTTAGTCTTCTCAGAAATCCATCACAAGGAAGAAAAAAAACTAGGGGACAAGTTTATCATTAATTCAAGCTAATCCTCAGTCCATGGGTTTGGAAAGTTGGGTGGTTTAGGGAGGCTTTTTAGACTGCCTGCATTTAAGTAACACCTCATTTTCTGCCTTAACATTTGCAAATATTTGCTCTGAGGGCTGGTCACCAAGGTCTTGGGTTTCATCTGTTGCACACTAACAAACTGAAATGCTTTTAACACTCGATAAATTCCCATACAATTCAGTTAGACAATCATGTCAATATGTTGATGATTTTTCTTATTTCCTGTGGAATCTTTCAGTGGGAAAATGTCTTTCTCACAGCACTTCAAGAATATTATCTGACTTTGTTGTGGAGGGAAGAACTTATTACGTGTGGTTGGTTTTTTATTCTCCTATTGTATTCTTATCATTAGTTAAAGTTTATGTTGCAGTAATGCCCAAAGACCCCAAGCAACCTGAGGATGCCATTGCACTAGGAAAAAAAGGGGCCCAGACTTTGACCTGAAAAGCTGGCGAACCAGTTTTTGTTTGGTTTTTTCAGTCTTATAGAAAAGTAGGTCTTTGAGAGCTCAGCTTCAGTGTTGCTGATAAATGCAAGCAGTCTGGACAACTTGTAGGCAAAGGCCTCCCAGTTACAATAAACTACATTTTGCATTGCTCCTCAGCTGTGGGATAGGAAAAACCTAAAGTACATGTATAACTAGAATTTTGTGTGGATCTACAGCTAATATAAAATGTTATGAGCATGTAATGAGCACATACCTAGGAGGACAGACAAACTGAGAGGTATTTAAATGCATGTCACTGGCTTGTTTATTCCCAGTGAAAACTATGTAACATGAAATTGGTGTCCACTTTACAGTAAGGGTGAGGTCAAAGGAGTTACACTGTTGCAGAAGAGCAGGATGGGGTTCACAGGCAAAAGGAGAAATCTATGGAAATATAGAGAATATTACATAAGAAAGAGGAACAAAGTTGGATGGGCTATATGTCTGAAATTTACCATGATCTTACTCTCTTTTCAATGGGTGGCATGCCACGCCATCTAAATTTTCTCATTTCTTGGGGGAATATACAGATGGACATTTACTCAAAAGCAGTGCTACTGCTTAAGTGTTTAAAACATTCTCGCAACTGCAGCAGTGGAAAGCACCATGGTAATGCATCAAATTAAAGATGAGAGGAAATTGTCCTCCGAGCAGACCCTGACCAAAATGAGAAGTTGCTAGCTTCCGTTTACTCACAGCACATCGGAAAGCAGCAGAACTCCCTTAAACAGATATTATATGCTGGCAGTGGAAGACTTACAGAACTGGAAGCTTTACTTAAATCAGCAAGAAAAAGATAGGAGGGGGAAAAAAAAAACCCTAATTTGTTATCTGCTGTGGGGAAAGTTTCTTGAAGTACCAGAGTGCTGTATCACCATGTATCACCAAGCATACAAATGGAGGACAACATGCTAACCAAGCAGTGCTCAGCTGTTTGTTCGCAGTTCAGGGACACTAGCTCCGTCTTTACAGGTATAATTACCCTGTGTCCTGACTTGACTGCTGGGTTTCCAAGGGCCAGGATCAAATTTGAGGGATCACTAATAAAAGACTAGTTCAAGCTCTCACCCAGAAGTTTAGGAAAATTAAACTAAACTACTTGCTGAGTAGTTAATTAATTTTCTCCATTTACAAAGAAGGATCAATTGCCTTGCCAAACAATATTTTACTAAAAATTATGAGGCCAAAGCAGCAGGAAGATAAAGAAGTGAAAACAGCAACACTGGATTACTTCTCACCCAAAGTACAACTGTAGATGTTCCTACTCCTGCTCTTCTCTCCGGTTCTTGCTGAGGCATCGGCCTGGCTGCGTGCAGCAAAGCATCCCCTGCCCTGCACAATGACAGTGGCCAGGACAAGAGGCCCTGCCCCACACATTGCCTCACGCGGTGACCCACACACTGCCTCACATGCCGCCCCACACATTTCCATGCTCAGCTGCCCCGCTCGGGTGCTTGAGTTGTTTGTCTAGCTATTTCAGCCCTTCCACAAAACTCCCTGTAGGACCGAGTCTCTTTTCAGCCCTCTCAAGACTCCTAAATAGATTTTCTTTTTGTTTTCTTGTGTTTTCTTTTAGGCTTTAGCCTGTGGGACTCGAGGCAAGGAGCTCTTCCCTGGAGAGGGGAATTGCTAATGTGGGGCACGCCTGCGCATCCACTGGGGCCCAGGTTTCTGACTGTGGCAGCTCTAATTCCCACTACTCTATGATGTGCCTCCCTGCTTTTTCTTTGCTAGAAGTTCCTCCTGACCTCAGCTCAGCAACTTCTGTAAAATAAACAAGCTTTGGGTATGGCTGTAAGTTCCTTTCAGCCACATCTCTCTCTCCCTGTGGACGGAGAGGTCCTCTCCTCTGGGGCAAGCTCGTGGGGAGAGGAGGCAGGAGTGAGAGAATGGGCTCTTTTCTCTTTTAGCCCCACAGAAGTTTGTTTTTTTTTTGTGAGTCTGAACTGTTTAAAGAGTTTGAAAAAGACACATATCTTCTTCTTTTGAATATTTAACTTCTGAATATCACGTTGCCTCAGAATGAAAAGTCACATGAGCTGGGATTAATGGGCAAAGATAAGCAGACCTCAGACAAAGAAACTGTGCACGGCCTGAAGTAGCAGAAACTTCCATCCAGTCGCTTTGGCTCAGATTAAATCTACACAAAACAAACTTTACAAACATGCATGCAACCACAGAATTACTACCAGTTTGGCTACAAAAGTCTTCTATTCCTGTGAGTATTAGCAGAGGAAGTTTCCCTGGGATCAACAGTTGAGGTAGACAGGACTGTGAAGTAAGTACAGAGAAAAAATAGGTGGTAGAGGGGGAAATACAGCAATACATCCCAGCTTTTAAAAAAAACAGAAAATGAGGACCACCGGGTTTGCTGCTCCTCACAGGGCCTGGGAGAGTTGGACTTTGTTTAAATACAAAAACATGGGAAATTTAGAAAGGGACTGATTTGGCTGGAGTGGCTAAACCCAAAGCCCCATTACGCTGAACCACAAATGGCCGGGATGCCAGTTATTTTATAGCTGCCCCAGGGCAAATCAGCTGCTGTATCCCATTTCACTGTAGTGGTACCACAATGGTTCAAAGGTTGTCGAAATTTTCCTTGTATTCAAATTTCACCAGTGGAGCAGCAGCTTAGTAAATATATGGATATTTAGTTAAGTCTTAGCTTTCTCAGCCATGGCTTAGCTCTAGTACTGACAAAAAACAAGCAGTTGGAGCAATGAGTTAAAAGCATGTGGTTTATTTATGTCACTTAAACTGTCAGGAGGCTTGGGACAGGGAGGTTAAAAAGTCCAGGCTGGTGTTTCCTAAAAAGCCAGGATACACAGGAATGCCCAGCCCTATTTTAAGATAAAGGGGTAAAGGCTGTCTGGAGGAGAAAAGTTGTTTTCAAGTTGTTGACGTATTAGAAGCTGCTGCACTGCAGGGAGATAACTGTAGTGTAGTAACTTCTCCATGGATATTTACCCTAACACCAAGTCAGGGAGGCTGTTCCTGTCATAGTCTCCATTAAGGGTGAGCTTAGGGGCATTTCAGTGTTAGCAGCCTTTGCAATTGTACTGAAGTTCCCACTGTCAGTGGTGATTTTTTGGTGAAAGTCTTAGCCCTGTCAGTCAGGTTATTATAGGGTCTTTCCAGATCTAGCTTTTAAAAAATTACAGTCTTAACCCATATGGTTACTTCGTATCTAATCAAAGTATTTCTGAAGTATTAAAGGCGGGCAGGAAAATAAACGCAGCACAACATTCATTATGCTTTTCAAAACCCACAAATTTTAAAGCTAATCTCTGAGTTATTCTGGACATGACTCATGATTTCTGTATGTCTAGGGTTAACTATAGCACATTCTGATTTATTGCTTTCTCTGAATCTGTGTATCTACACTAGGCTATATCTAGGGCAGCTGGCTGACATCATGATGGGAACAGCACCCACGACTACACCATTTTGTGGGCACGTGCCGTGCTCCTCATTGTGCTCCCTGGAGTGTATCAGCTCTGTATTTTGCATGGGTGTCCAGAGCAGCTCACAGGGGCCAAAACAAAAATAAGAAAGATGTGTATTTCCCACTAATGCACCCTCTTGCAGTGAGCATCTGGGATAGAGTGGATTTGTGCATCCCTGGTTGTATCTGTGCAACTAGGGAGCTATCTGTTCAAAACCTCCGTAGTGACAGGGAGAGCATAATTTCCTCACCTGACAGTATTCCTCCCTGGTCTGTGCCTACCCAGGGTCGACAGCTTCCCTGGGGCAAGAGCTGTGCCTGTCTGTTTGGCGGCTCCCTCGTCCCTCCACACTAGCTAAAGAGGCACACAGCTTGGCCCAGCCCTGAGCAGCTGGTGTTTCTGTAAAAATGCAGTCCCTGCAACCGGGAGAGCTGCACCAGGAGGGTGGCTGGAGATGGGGATCAGGCACTGATTTCATCCTGCCTACACATTGTTGTGGTGCTAGCCTTCTCTTCTCTTATTTAGAGTGTAAAGCACTGCAGTTTTCCCTGGGTAAAATGTTGCTACTTAAACATTAGCTACAGTCCCTTGGAAGCTGTTTTTTCCAAAAACAATTTCCTCCATAAACACTAACATCTGCTGGTCCCAGGAGTCAGGTCCATGCCCTTGAGATGCCTCCTGCAATCCCCAGAGGAGAGGGGCGAGCATCCCGCAGTGCCTGGGTGCGAGGAGCACGCCCCGCTGGCCCCTGCTGCCCTGGGGACTGGGTCTTGCATTGACATGTCTGATGTTTGATCACCCAAGATGAAGTGAGCCGAAAATAAATCTTCAAGCTGCATCTCACGCTTCACGCAGCAGCCTGCCTTGCTGCTGCTCGTACTGGTGGTGAGCACATGCTGCGGGCATGGCCCAGGACTGTATATCAATGCAATAAGCAGAACAGCTAGTTAACCTTGTGTCCTTTGGGTGACACCAGAATCATGCTGCAGTGGGGCAAAATGTCTGCTTTTGGAACTGTAGAAGAAAATGGCGTAGGACTACAAAATGTGGTTTTCCAGCAGGAACTGAGCTATAGTGTAGATGTGTCAAGAAAGTATTGAAAGGCTAGGTTCAGCTCTTACTAATTAATTAGATCCAAAAGTTTCTATTGACGACTAAGTACCTTAATGGACAGTCGCATCCCTGGGGGGTCCATGGTGGGGGATCCTGCAGTAGGAGTGTAATTTCACAGGTCAGGCAGAGGCAGAGACCTCTACAGACCTCTACTACGTGTTGGGACCAAGAGCAGATACAAAGAGCTGATATTCCCTTGAGATGTAGTCTAGCTGAGGAGAGAGTGGGTACTCTTGTACCTACAGCAGCAGGCCATGAGTGTGTCCTGCAAAAAAAGGTGGCGGCAGAGCCCCAACCTCTTCAACACCCACTATTTTCTGCTTTGAGCAGGTTGTTGGCTGAATCAGCCTAACATAGCCACTAACAGTATATGTTTCAGCTACCTCCTACAAGGATATTAGCATTCTCTTTTGCAGAAAATAGAAATAAAAGGATGGGCATAATGGACCTTACTTTCCATGGGATTTCAGAAAAGGTGCTGTGGAGCTTCTCTGTGAAAGCATCTGATCTGAGCTGACTATCCTCAGTGTCACCACTGGTGCTGCTTGGACTGCTTACCAAACTGAACTCCAAATGACACATTTGTAAAGGAAATCATCTCTGCCCTGACACATTTGTGAATTATGGCAGTAGTTTGGGTGTAGCGGGGTGGAGCAAGGGGCTGTCGTGGCAGGCACAATCACTCTCTGTCCTCTGCCAGTGGCTGCCTTGAGTTACAATGACGGCTGCAACCTCAGGTTTGTGGATCTTGCAGCACTGAGTTCCGACTGGGGACAATTTCAGCCAAGAAGGTCACAAGAAAACATCTCTGCAAGCTTGGCTGGAAATTCAGCTTCAGCAAATCTTCTTGACTGAGTGGTTGACTCTGAGTTCAAGACAAGTGCTCACTTGCCAGTCTTGCAGACTGACCATCAGCACTGCTCTCTGCTGTCTCCTCCTGCAGAGCTAGTTCGGTCTTGCTATTGATTCTCCTATATAAAGCTCTTCTGAAAGCTCAATACACCCTCCCTTCTACATCAAGCAAGGGACAATACCTGCAGTCAAGCGAAATTTTTTCATAGTGCTAACACAAAGTCAGAAAATTCATATAACTTCTAGTTACTAGCCTTGTGTACTTTAGGAAATTTCTTCACAGTCTTCCAGTATGTTTTGTTTTATGCTCTCAAACACCCTGTAACCTCATCAGCCTCTTATGTTTGTGTTAGCAAACACTCAGAGGTTCTTCAGCCTCCAGGACTATCAGGATACCTCAAGATTTACAGATCAATTAATGACCTTGATGAAATACATGGCAAAATACTGAGTTTTACTGAAATACAATAAAACCTTTATTCATAAGAAAATGACCCACATATATAACTGACGAAACACAGTTGGTCCAGTGCCATTTTTCTGTCCTTCGTAAAGAGTTATTCTCCACCATTTCAGACCCTAAGTACAGCTTGTAACCTATTTTTTTCTCTGATTTATTGTTCCTTATGGTTCCTGCTGAGGAATGTTTTTCTTTGGAGGGACATAATTGTGTATTGGAAAGCCCAGTTCTCCCAAGCAGACACGCAGGAGAAGAGAACAGCCACCTGGCATCAGTGGAAACATGAAGAACAAGAGTAAGTAAGATGTGTCTTGGGACTTGTGAGAGCTGGAGAGAGGCCAGCTGTGGACAGAGGGACTGTGTGAACTTGGACATCAATCCACGTTCTTTTTTTTTTTTTTTTTTCTTGGTTGTTTTCAAGGGAATGTGGGCTAATGTTTGGAAATACAAAAGAAAATGCACTTTGGTCTGAAGTAGAAGAGTCTTGAGAACGTCAGCACAGGTTGAAATTCTTTGGAAGTGCTAGGTTTCTTTTTACGTACTGCATTTCAGAGAGCTTTAGGGGAGAATAAAGTATGTAGTTCCAACCAAAACGAATGGTGAATAGGGAAATGTTCACAAATTCAAATGGTCTGGGCAGAAGAGATTTGACAAGGCGTTTTGAAGAAGAGTGAAATATAGAAGTGAGGAAAGCACAAGGTTTGAAAGATAAAGAAAAATTTTTCAAAACTTCTGGAAATACATCAGTTTGGCACTAAATAAAGACTTGACAAAGAACATTTGGGTCAGATTTCTCTTAAGGAGGCAGGAAGCCATCAACTGGATAGCTGTTCCTGGACATTAGGTCCCCTGTGTGCCCTGGAAAACATGAATTTGTTTATTCTTGTAAATAGAGGGGTTTTTCTGTGTCCAAAAATCCCATGTCCTTTCACCAATTTTTCTTTCTAACTCAAATATGTTCCAAACCTCCAAATGCTGAGCAAGTCAGAGAAGTCAAAAGAAGTAACATCAGTGTTTCACCATAATTGTACTGCAGCTAAGAGGGAGGGAAAAAGAGTATTGAATGTATGACAGTAGGGAAGGAAAGCACGTACAGGGAATAGATGCCTTAGACACCTCCTGTCCCCCTCTCCACATGGTGTATGTTCACATGCAGAGGCTGTGTGCCAGCCTGGGGCACAGACCCTGCCTGGAGCCATGGTCTGAAGCCAAGGGCTGCCAGCTGTGCTGTGACAGGGCAGGACTGACTAACATAGACACACCATGAAACGAAGACACTTTGGCTGAGGGATACTGACAGAGGAGGCTGCCACTGGTTATACCAGTTTCCTGTTTCTCCTGGTTCTACTGGGTGATTTGAAAAGAAGCTACCTGAAACCTTACAGCTCATCATTTCCCAAAGCAGGGTCTATCTGTGCTTGCCTAGCTGATTGCTGGATATGGTTTGCCTCAATCTATGATGACTCAGAGCATCTCAGCCTTGGGTCAGCCAATTCAGTTCACAAATGTGCTCAAACCGTAATACTACGCACCATTCTCCAGACCTTAGTATCTTCTTGTTAGCCTTTATCTAAGGCCTGTGCGCAGTCTACAGAAATGGAAACATTAACAGTCTAACACTTTAAGACAGACCTCGGTTTCAATATTTCCAATTTAATTTCAGGCTCATTTTGGCTTCTGGTATGGTTTCTTGATGACAGCTCTTCTCCCATTCAGGAAAGAAGAATATGTAAAAAATCTCTATTTCTATGTAGAGAAAAATACATTAACTTGGCCCCTCCTGACTTTTTTACTGTTCCAAAAAACTATTATCTGCTTCTTTCGTTTCCATGTGCCACCACATTATTCTGTTTTCATTTGCTGCTCCAGTGACTCAGTTTAACCCTTCTCTGTTATGCAGCCTCATTTGGAAGGTTTTATTGTACAAGACCAGTGTGAAGCAGGTAGGAAATTCCTGTGCAGGTGCCATTAATAGATGTTTTTAGATGTTGTCTGTCTGATGCGTGAAATATTGCACTTAGTTTTCATGATAGCTAAAAAGGGAGAAAACGCCATGAGGCAGAAAAATGGTAGATGTACTAACACACAGTGGAGGGAAGATGATAGAAACTATATGTACTTCATGTCTAAACTGTTTGAAATTGTTGCTTAATGCTTGCATCCGTATATTAGCCTCTGCAGGAAAGATGAGTAGATGCTGAATGCTACAATCTCACGACTTTGAAACAATCACAAACTATTTCAAGAAAGGCAGAGCAAAAAATTTTCAGCTTTGTAAAAGTCCATGCTGTATTTTTTCTTTGTGAAAGCTATCACAAGGAGATTTTTTACAACAGGGTGGCAGGCACTAACATTTTCTACTTAAATTAGCATCAGTTTAAAAGAAACCAAACAAAATTGAATGATCCACTTTTTAAAGAGGTTGAATAAAGTGGTTTGTACCACAAAATCTCTGTGAGGTTTTCACAAGCTGGAAGCCTTCTTTGTGAGCATTTCTTATTCATAGATATTTGACTGAGAGTTTAATGCAGAAAAATTCTTGCCTCTGTGGTAAAGCTAGTAAAAATACAGTAAGGATTTGATGCAGGAAAATTAATGTTGTTAGCAACAGATGGCTTGACCCTCCAATTCTCCTCACTTTATGCAATTGTCCTGATTACTGTGAAAAGGATGCAAACCGTTATTCTTGCTGGCGTTATTGTATGCAAACTCAGCACAAGTGACTTAGCACACTGTAATCCAGAATAACACCAGAAAAGTGTGCAAGTATTTGCTGATTTGTAAACAAGGCTGCTAGTTTAGTCTTCTCATGGTGTCTAGACAGCAGCAATTAGTAGTAATTAGTAAGTGCATCTGCTGTCTGCTGAGTCCATGGCAGCTCATGTGCTGTGGAGTAAGGGACCAAAGTGTTTTACTTTCAGCATCAATACTCCATAAAAGAGAGTCCTGCCTTGGATTCCCGTATGTTGAGTGCCTGCTTTCCTCTGATGTTCTAGTTTATAGCTTTTGAGGTGCTCAGGAGCCAGCCTGGCAAATGGAAGTGACGGATTAACAGTAAACTATTTAATGTCAAAAAAAGTCTTGAACTGGGTTCCTGGCATGTAAATAAAATGCTGCTTCTAGTTAAGACCCGGTTCAGTAGGTCAGAGCTTCACAAAACATACTCCAAGGCATAAATTCATGCCTCTGTTAGCTACTTGCAATCTGCCTTTACTGGGCTTGACCTGGTAGAAGGCAGCCTTCGTCATGTCGTCATGTTGCTATGTAGGTGCCAACTGTGCCCCTGCCCTGCCTCAGGGTAGAAGGGAGGTGTAGAGGGAAGGAATAAGTTACAATATACTCTGGGTCAGAAACAATGCGATTAAACAGGACTCTCTACTATTGCTATTGCAGCTTTCCTGCCATGGGATCCCCAGCATGGGTTTATGAAAGGCAGGTCCTGCTTGACTAATCTGATCTCCTTCTATGACAAGGTGACCTGCTTAGTGGAGGAGGGAAAGGCTGCGGATGTTATCTACCTGTACTTCAGTAAAGCTTTTGACACTGTCTCCCACAGCATTCTCATGGAGAAACTGGCTGCTCATGTCTTGGATGGATGTACACTCCACTGGGTAAAAAAATGGCTGAATGGCCAGGCCCAAAGAGTGGTGGTGGATGGAGTTTTAACTGGCGGCTGGTCACGAGCAGTGTTCCCCAGGGCTCAGTTTTGGAGCCAGTTCTGTTTAATGTCTTTATCAACTATCTGGATGAGGGGATTGAGTGCACCCCCCCCTTTAGTTTGCAGATGACACCAAGTTGGGTGGGAGTGTCAATCTGCTTGAGGGTAGGAAGACTCAACACAGTGTTCTGCACAGGCTAGATCGATGGGCTGAGGTCAATTGTATGAGATACAACAAGACAAAGTGCTGGGTCCTGCACTTGGGTCACAAAAACCCCAGGCAATGCTACAGGCTTGGGGAGGTCTGGCTGGAAAGCTGCCCAGCAGAAAAAGATCTTGGGGTGTAGGTTGACAGCTGGCTGAGCATGAGCCAGCAGTGTGCCCAGGTGGCCAAGAAGACCAACGGCATCCTGGCTTGTATCAGGAATAGTGTGGCCAGCAGCAGCAGGGAGGTGATCGTGCCCCTGTACTCGGCACTGGTGAGGCCGCACCTGGAGTACTGTGTTCAGTTTTGGGCCCCTCACTACAAGAAAGATATTGGGGTGCTGGAGAGTGTACAAAGAAGGGCAACAAGGCTGGTGAATGGGCTAGAACACAAGTCCGATGAGGAGTGGCTGAGGGAACTGGGATTGTTTAATCTGGAGAAGAGGAGGATGAGGGGAGACCTTATTGCTCTCTACTACTACCTGAAAGGAGGTTGTAGCGAAGTGGGGTGTTGGTTTCTTCTCCATGTAACAGGCAATAGGACAAGGGGAAATAACCTCAGGTTACGCCAGGGGAGGTTTAGATTGGATATTAGGAAAAATTTCTTCACAGAGAAAGTTGTCAAGCACTGGAACAGGCTGCCTAGGGAAGTGGTTGAGGCACCAACCCTGGAGGTATTTAAAAGAGGTGTAGATGCAGAGCTAGGGACATGGTTTAGTGGTGGAATTGACAGTGTTAGGCTAATAGTTGGACTCAATGATTTTGAAGGTCTCCTCCAATCTAAACAATTCTATGATTCTATGATTCTGAGAACAGCCCTATGTGTGACTCTCCGAGTGGAAAGCCACTGCTGAACAATTGTGGAAAATGCTGTTGTCTACTGTTCACACAAAGAAAGAGGAAAAACATAAAAAAGAAAATAGTTGTTGGTTGGATTAGGATTTTTTTTCCCCAATTTGCTTTCTAATGCCTGCATATCTGTCTACACACCCACATGGGCATTGCTGCTAGTGGCTCACACACTTCCAGTAGCATCTACTTGTAATATAGTTGCTTTCAACCATACGAGGTAGTTGCAGGATTAAACCAGCCTTAGTCACAAAGCCTGTCAGCTGTGCAACATACAGCTTCCTGCCATCACAGTGGTGGAAGAGGGGTGGCCAAGAGGCTTAGAAACCTGGGTTGTTCCTTGACACTGACACCTGTCTTTGCATTTCTCTCCTCTAAGCCAGGAGCTTATGCTTCCAGGAGCTTCAACACCTGAATATTGTCAGCCCTAGAAAGTAACATTTCTGTCATGTATGAGAGGCAGAAGACCTGAATGTGTTTAAAACCAAACTATTTTATGTTCAGTAATCATGGTTATTCACAAATAGCCAGGACGTCTTCATTCAGGGAAAATACCCTATACGCTAGGCTACAGAATGATTTTTTTTTCTTTCTCCCTCTTTTTCAGACCTTGACAATAAATTATATATGAGGAAGAGCTGAGTGTGGCTGTCCCAGAGCTTCTCTGAGGCTGGGAACAAAGACCGGTAGCTGCACATCGCAGGTTTTGTCTCATTGTGTTCCTGCCACATTGCAGTTGATTGATGAGGGGTGTTTGGTGGGATTTTAGCAAAAACTTCAGCTGGCTGTATCTCATCTCTAAAAAATTACTGGTGGCCCAAGAAATTTTACGAGGGTTTAAGAACATGCATGTTCTTAAACCAAGGACTGAGAGCATCTGCTTGCAGGAAACTTCATCCTATCAGCAGTTTGGTCTGTGGAATGCTCGTAGAACTGTGGTGCTAAATATAAGACTACATTTAAAAGCAGATAGAGGTACGAGCGAAAGAGAAAACTGGGTGAGATTTTTTTAAAAAAATAGAGGTCCATGTTCTTGCTAATGTTTTGGTCAGTCATTCTAGAGGGCCTCAGGGAGTATTTTTTCTGAAGCAACTGCAGTCTGTAATGTAAATCAATGTTTTAACATCACAGTTAAAAGGCCTCTATTGCATTGAATCTGCAACAAATTTCATATCCAAACTGTGATGCACATTTGGGGATTCCCAAAGTGTCCAGAATGGATTTGCTGCTCCTCAGATAAACACCAAGCTAAATCTGTAAGTGTTTTGTTGCTCTTGTAGGGTGAAAGAGTCCAAAGAGCCAACCCACAATGGATCGATGCATTCCATGAAAAAAAGTCTTTCCATTGTATACAAACTACAGCTTCCTAGCTGATTTAATGGCTAGGCTAATTCAGGGTGCAGAGCAGTAATCCAGTCTTAAACTGAGACATGGGTCATGTGAAACGGTCACAGTCTCCCAGTCTGACAGATATTAAAAAACACTCATCCTGATCTTTGTTGCTACATGAATATTTAAGAACATTTTTGCATCTAAAACCGTCACCAGATTGTGAAATCTCCTGAAAGATAAACATCTTTCCTCAATCAAAGACACAGACACAGTCTTCATAAAGAAGTTCTCTGAGCTTCATCCTTTCCCTTTGCTTTGTATACACAGTCATCTGAAGCAGAAAACGTGCTTAGTGGAGAAGCTGCGCTTTGACTTACATTTACTTCCTGAACATGAGAAAAGCCCTTGTTTTCAATTCTGACAAGGATGTAAGAAATGAACTTACAATACAAAATGGGACAAGCCAATTTTTACCCAAGATAAAAAGGTTCAGACACAAACAACAGTGATGTAATCTTTTGGAAATATCAAGCATTTAAAGGAGGAAATTGCAGCTAGTCCACTATGATAAACCTTCAATTTCTCATTTAAAGAAGCAAACACCATTGGGAAGTACTTGATCTAAACTAATGATTGCAATTATTGTTACCAGCTACTCCCTGGAAAATTTCTATAAAACCCATAAGTAAATTCTGTCTAAAATTAATTGCTCAAGTGGTAAAAATAGAGAAACTTGTCAAAATTAAAAGTGGAAGTGCATTCTTCAATATTTTGTCAACTAATTGGCTAGCACTGGAGATGCAAACATCCACAGGCTGGATAACATATGGAGTGGGAACATTACTTCAAAATGTGTGAAATGTGCTGTATAGTCAGTTTAATATTCATAGCTCTCTTTGTGGCTAATAAGCGATGATGACTCTCTCAAAATCTTGTGAAATTTAGCCTTATTAGAGGATTTTCCTCCAAATGTAGTTTTGGCAGATTCCACATTTCTGTACTAACCTATTTCTCTACTATCCTTTTTTCCAAACATGTTATCCACTCAAGACACCTAACTCCTTCTATGGGACTGGCATACTTGTAACTGGCACCCTTTCTAAGCAGCTAAAAGCATTTCTATCATTCTTGTTTAAAGCATGAAGAAATATAGCCAATTCCACTTCTGTTTTGTTTGCTCCGTGTTACTCCATTTATTCTAAGAAGTGGGGATGCCATTCTTTGCTTCTCCTGATCTGGTCCTTTTGGAGACAGCTGGAGCTGTGCACGCAATGCCTGGACATAGACCTTCAGTAGTTGAATATACCCTGCCTTTGTTTCAGTCGATAAAGACAATGCAACTTTGGCTGTTGGAAAGATTTGCTTTGTGCTGGTCTCATCCATGAAGGTATTCCTGAGGCACCTTTTTGGGTAGATGTTGATGATATTCTTAATTCTGTATACTTGTGTGCCAACATTGCCTTCCAAATAAAATTAACCCCACATCCTTATCAGCTGGTGTGCTTCAGTCTGATACCTTCCTCTCCACAGCACCACCAGCATCTCTTTATTTTCTGTCTCACACCAAACACTAGCACTCTGCGTGCTTTAAAATCTTAACATGATGCAAAGTAAGTGGCTGGTCCAAACGTCTGCTTTGTGGCTTCCTGCTTTGCAAAGACTGACCATGGGGCTGAGGCTTGCAGCCCATCAGAGGCAGGTGCAGCTGGAAGGGGTATTCGCTGCTCGGGCGAGGCATCGCGTGGCCAGAATCACCCCACGTCCTGAGTGGTTTATCTGGCTGTAATTGGTGGCAGCTGCTTTTGCAAGAACCTTTGTCTTCTTGCACCTTATAAAAATTCCCTGACTGTTAATGAGAAGACTTATGCTTTCTCTGCGCTGTTTTCATTATTTAGCTTTAGGAGGTTATTCTTTCTTGGACTCAGGGGATCCAAAATCTTTTCATTTCATAAAAAAGCAGTAACTGTTTTTACTGCTTATAAAAGTTAGCATTTCAGTGTGCAGACACTTTGCTGTTTGTGGTCTCTGTCAATTTATGTTTCCCATGTGCGTCACTTTGTTGCTGCAAGGCAGAAAAGGGAGAAAAGATGTACAGCAGCATTAATTTCTTAATAAGGCCCTACTTAGTGGGCTGTAAAAATGCATGTAATGAAGGTTGATCTTCTGATTTATACCAGCCCCCAGCACTGTTCATATTGCTCCAGAAACAGTAAGGAGAACAGGTTTCAATTTGTTTTCTCTGGAAAGATGGGGCAAAACTCCCTATGCACACATATGTCCCAAACCCATCCTTTCCTTCAAATTTGATAGACATGGTAGAAAAACATTCCCACATGGGCTGGGGCTAGCTTGAGGGGCTTCACCTGATTCCAGTTTATAGTTCATATTTGCAAGTCCTAAGAAATGTCAGAAAAGATTTCTAGGAATCTAGAACTGCTTAGAGAAAATCCATTCCTTAACTGACACCAGGGATGATCACTGAGTGTAAGGAAGCTGTAAACTGTCACAGCGATGCAGTCCTCATCCTAGTACTGCTTTTTTTTCTCCCAGTCTTTGACTTTGCAGTTGGCTTGTTACACACAGCTGCTGGGAGAGTCTGGGATCCACTTTTCATGGATTCAGGTTATATTGCTTCATTTAGAAAGGAAAAAAAAACATATGTAAAAGTTTAACATCCTTCTGATGAAAAGGAGTGAAAATAATGAAGATTCCTACCCCTCTGTAGAAGAGCTCTATTTTATGCCTTTTTTTGGCAGTCATTTACCCATCCTGGCACATCCTCCAGCTCAAGGTGATGTATGACAAGTTGGAAATAGGGTAAGGGAATAATATACTGCCATCGCTGCATACTCTGACACCCGGTGTCTCATGAAATTATCACTTCTGTTAGACCTGCAGGCTAGGAAGGAGCACCACGGAAGTCTGTTTGGAACTGGGGGCATCTCCTGGGTTTAGTCTTACAAAATTAACACCAAAGTTACAAAATGAAGTCACTTCACTCCCTGCTCTGCCTTTTTATCAGGTTCTACCATTATCTGCAGGTGGAATGGTACACCCCAACTAGCTCCTGGGTAGCTGGAAGGACCACCCTTCCAACTTCCCTGTCCCCTTTATCTTCCTCATTGCCCAACATTCAGCTGCAATTAGAAATCTAATTAGTTTCTGCTTGTTATGGGTGTTTTCTAGGTTTTAAATATTTGCTGCTACCTTTTCAGGTCTGCGCCTCCAGTTTGACTGTGACAAATATTCAGGGATTAAGATCTCCCATTTCCATGCAAAGTCTTCTATAGCTTCTAGAAAAATATGACTTTTAAAGGTTATTTACAGAATTGTATTTAGTGGGTAGAAAAACAGATGGGCTTTCCCAGGTTTTCAGTTCAGTTCTGCTTGGAATGAAAGAAATTCACCTTGTTGGAATTCTAGTGCATTATTCAATTTACTCCAAAACTGCTCTGTTGCTGTGTTGCTGTACCTATTTCTACTTCAATTCCTCTTGTTGCAAAAGCATTACAGTAATGTTTATCTATTAGTAACTTGCATGAATTCATGAACATTTGTGAAATATCTCCAAAACTCTCTGGATGTCAAAGGTGGTAGAACCATTGCATTTTGAAAGTTTAGCTTTTTAATAAAGTTATTCAAGTGACTATTTAGGGCAAATGAAATAAGAACTTGAATTTGAAACAGAACTGTAATGAAGTAATTTTTTAATAAGACCTATGCTTTTCCTGTTGCACAGAATTGCTGTGAAAATCCTGATAATGAGTGCTACTTTGCAAAAAAACCCCATATGTGAATGTAATATTAATCAGGATGTCTGAGAAAGGCCAGAGGAAAGTGGTTAAAAATCCAAAGTCAATACAAAGGAAAGCAAATCCAAAGTATAACCCAGGACTTCAGTGACGAGTAGGAGTGCATCTTAATACAAAGTGCTGCTACTGTTTCCTTTGTGACCTTTTCTTGTTGTTGTCATGACTGCATTAGCTGCCACTTTACTGAAGTGTTTGTACTCCAAATACAAACATTGCAGTTCTCATCTGGTGCTCATTTGTGTGAGTCAGGACTGTAGCTTTATGCCTCTATAAAACCCCTTTGTGAGTTTTGAATCAGACCCCGTATGCGTAATATTTCCATAACTCTGTCTAATTGTATACCTTTATGTGCACCGATAGCATCTTACACTCACTAAGAGTTTCTCTGAAAGCATATGGCCCTTTGTGGTTTCAGAATGGCTAAAAGCAGAATGACTTTGCATCTGAGAAACTAAAATATATCCTTAATGCTTCTGAGCAGGATCGTGGATAGGTGAAATGTGCTATGTATGATTGATGGATATTTCATCTACCTTCTCAGTCTACTTTGTGGGCACCTTATCCAATAGGGATGCTGCTGAGTAAACTGGCTTTCATCCACCAAACCACTTAAGCTCATAGTCATCTCGGGACATGCGAATCTCTCCACTGAGAGCTCCGAATAACAAGGGAGAACTACTCTTTGAGCCACCAGTCCAGAAACTCTCATGAGGAGAACACGGGAGCATTTCTGGAAAAACAATTAAGTAATATTACATCATGTTACTCCAGCTGTTCAGTACGGAAGAATGTATCTCAGTACATCCTGAAGCTGGAAGGAGTCTGGGGAGCTGCTCCAGAGCTGCCCAGTACACCAGAGAGTTAGGAACTGAGAAGAAATGAATGTTCATTACTGAGTGAAAGTTGTTGGTGTCAGTGTGAATGGTCAGAAATACCCCCTACAGGCAAATCTACAGCTTTCAGAAAGGCTCACCATCACTCTTTGGGTCAGCTGTGTTGTGTGTTGTCCCTGAATAAAGGCCACACCAACTGGCAGCACTGTCTCTGGCAGACCTCATGCCAACACCCTTGTTCAAGCAAAACTTCTCTACATCTGGAGACAGCTTTCCCCAGAGTGACTGGGAGGCTTAGGAGGCAGCTCCCGGCAGCATGTAGGTGCAGCACGTGCATTCCCGTAAGAAAAAGGACACTGGCATACTTTCCATGCTTCTGCTCAACCCCATTTCCTCCATGGTCAGTCTATAAATGTACACTTGGATGCAATTATACTGGATTAACTGTGGTTTTCTGCCTTTGACTGAGAAGTGTTAAAAGGCTACCCCTTCTGCCCCCCCCCCCCCCCCCCCCCCCCCGGTAAACACTCATGGCTCTATTTTCCTCTTAGAGCACCTATATTGATGAGGATCCTTTGTCAAAAACTGTTTGGGAAGTAACTGCATCTACTCTTAGCCATGTAAGGAGCAGTTTCTACAGAATGGGCAGTGAATGACGGGAAGAAGGACAGGAGGTGACTTTTTAACCTGGGTTTCCTGCACTCAGGTCAGAGCCCACCTTGACTTGCACTGATTTGGATGGCAGGTCTTCAAGTGCTTGGCTGTATCCTGGCAGGCTGTAAGAAAATAACAATTCAGTTTCCATCAGGAGCTCAGAAAAAATTAGAAAAACATAGGTGTGTCTTGAAACTAGGTTTGGAAAACAGCTTTTGATATGTAGAGAGAAACTGTTTTAAACAAAAAGCTTGTAGATGGGAGTACTTTACCTGCAAGGGCCTCAGAGTATTCAACCTGTAATGTCACAGCAACCCAGAGAATGAGAACCTGTCGTATTAATTACTGAATAGATAGTAACACCCTCCTGTGAACAGATATGGATAGCTACCTCCAGGAATTTTACTCAGCTGAATACCATTGTTTTGAAGTGGGTCTTTTTTCTGATCTGTAAGAGAAATACACTTTGTGTCAGTGTAGTCTGAAACTTCTAGATGCTAATGATCAAAAAGACCTGTTAGATTACTTCTGGTCCAAGCTCTCAAGGTTCTCTTGGGAGCATTACTCACAGTCTGTATTCCAGTATGCTCCCAATCCATTTTTAAGTCATTCATTGATGTTCCTCCTCTACCCTCGGGGCGATATTCTACTCCAGTCTAACAGATCTTACTATTAGTAACCTTTCTGTGTTTTAGCAACTCAGTATTCTGTTGTCTTTTCCATCAAATTCCTCTTAGTAACTCTATGACCACAGAAAAAATGAGATCTCAGTTGAAGAGCTTAGCTGGAGTCCCAGGACAGAAGCAGGATGTATCATACATAGACTAACCACAAGAGATGCTTCTCTGATCACCCCTTAAAAATACTCAATGGTGGTTTTTTAAAGGGGTGTAAGGTAGGAAGAAATGTCCCCATCCTGTAGCAGGCTGTATGGCTGGGTCAAAAACTGGGATGAGACAGGTTCTGACATCTCCCTTGCTACGGTGCTGGGAATGATTTTGTTCTCAGGGCTGCAGCTTGACAGGAAGAGACAGGGAAAATCTGGTGTCCTGACAAATCTTCAGGAAAAAATAACATCCTTGTAGTTTGTCAGAGTGCCAGGATGGCCCCTGTGCTCTGGGACTATCAAGCCAAGCTGGACATCTGGGATAGGGATTCGTCTGACGGAATGAGAGTGACTACATTGGAGTTAGTCACTCCAGGCTTTCATTGGAGCCCACAGGGAGAAAAGGGTATTTCCAGAGCATGATTCACCTTATTCTAAACTAGTTGTCTAAAGCCAGATTACATTAATTGTGTCCCAAATACGCCCAGGTTTCTTTGCTAAACTAGTTGGTGAACTCCCATGTTCTACCACCCAGACACCAGAAAAAATTCATAATATCTATCATAAATATCTACTGTAGCAATTCAAATTTACTTCTTGCCTTCCTCCACAGTCACAAGAGAACAGAAGGTCACCAGACTCTTAGCAGCAAACCTTTACATAATAGACAACTGTTACCACGTCCCTGTGTCTTCTAGACGAAATAAACATTTTTTCCCCCCTTTCCTCACAGGACATGTTTCTCAATTTCTTATCTCTCCCAGTGTTTTCTCCAGACTTTCTCCAGCTTGCCTTCAACATTTAATATATTCTGGACGGTTTTAATAACTCAGGCTAAATAAGATCTCTTATTGTTCACGCCTCAGCCTCTACTTCAGTTATCTCCCTTTAGTCTCATACTATAAAGTTGAGTCTCAAAGTATATTTGAGATATGTAAATCTCTGGTCTTTCCTCATGAATCTATATTCATATAAGACTTCAAAAATTAAGCCAAACTGAAAAACTCAATTATTCCTTGCTATGCTTGGCACTTACACAGTTGTGGTGCTGACACTGCCAGTCCAGCAAAGAGGAGGCAAAATAATAAGATCAACAGCAGTGGCTTCGACTCCAGATGCCTTCCAGGATATTGGCTGCACTTGGGTTTGAATTTACATCTCAGCAGGAGGCAGATTTACATTTCAACCATTAGATCTCTGTGAGAAACTTCTTTCCTACTCCCTGTGCATCTGTGATTTTTCTAGCTCATTGTTAATGAATATACATAGATTTAATACTAGTGGTAACAAATGAGGACACAGGGAGCTGTAGGATAATGAGAAGCAGGAAGCAGTCCCACACAATTTCCGTGAATGAAAATGTATGTGGGTGTTTACATTTCTCAGTTGGAGCAGAATACCTTGGAGCTCAGTAAAAACAAATGTTCCTGAATTATCCATCCTAAAAACCTCTTTCTGAGAACACACGCTAGCCAGAAAAGCCCTCCGAAGGTTGCATTGCTCTTCTGTTCTGTGTAGCCATGGTGTTGATTTCAATGTGATCAAGGCTCTGAAAGAGCTTTAGGGATATGGACTGAGGGGTGACTCATTCTGGGCATTACTCACCTTATTTACCTCCTGTGTTGGGCTACAAAGAGGAGAAAAGCATTTACTAATTTCCGTACAACTATCCTGGATCACAAGTAGTTCTTTGCTTTACTTTGAATTGAGGTAATTTTTCTTTGAAGAAAACATGAGTGATTTTTTGTGGTTTCATTTTAGTATTTTCACATAGGTGCTGTTCTCTAGCCCAAAACCACTCTTGTTTTTAACTGCTAATGCCCTGAATAAGCTCAGCCTGGGGACCAGTGTAGCATATGGCACCAAAATGCAGTATGAAATAAAAAAAGTGAGCTTCTCTCAATCTTTATGTCTGTGGCCCATACCACATCACATGCGATATGAGAAACATTAACCAGCAAGAACTTGTGTGGGCAAGGCAGAAACATCAAAACAGGCTGTCGGATGGTGCCCAGACCTTCCTGGGCTTGCCTCAGCTCCCGCTATTCAATGCAAACGAGGTCATTACATATATGGAGATAGTGGTGTGATCCTACCTCACATCTTAGTCTTCCTTCACGGAGTCAAAACCAGCCAAATATTTTGAGAGACCTTGTACCCTGAAGGCAACCACCAACGATCTCGGTGCAGCACTTTCAGGGTAGTCACTCACATGTGCAGGCCTGTGGGTGAAATTATCTTTTATGTCTTAGTAAGGAACAGAGCACAGCCAGCAAAAGCGAATAAGGAGACATTTGATCCCTGAGAAACAAACACTCTGCTGCTGACTGGGGCAAAAAGAAAGGGCAGCTGGAAAAAAAGAGTGCAGAAAAGAACCCAAGCCAAAAAATAAATTAACCCCCCCCCCCCCAAATCAAACCAAATCAAACAGAAATACTTACAGCAACAAAGCCCTGTTCCCTTCTACCCACCTCAGCAACAGCAGTGAAGAAAAAAAATGGGATAGAAGCAGAGGCAAACAGAAAATATGCATTGCCCTAGATATCTCAGGGCAGTGCCTGGTCTTTAAAATTCTGTTCTCGCCATCTTGTGCTACAGCTCTTTCCCTGCTCAGCCTGTTTCTTGTCTATTCCTCTCAAGGACCAAGTCACGTCTTTTCTTCTCAAGCCCTTGATTCCTATTCTTTTTTCCTTCATAAAACTTTGCCTTACTTCTTCCCAGTGTTCAAAATTTGTACTGTCATCTCTTCACAAGGTTGACACTTACCTGGGAAGCAGGTTTCCTTATGATAGCCAAGCAGACATTCTCAGGATGTCAGATGGAATCAAAATAATTAAATGATAATGGAAAAGATTGAAGATTATTTATATTTTTACTATCTTTAGCCATGTCTCCATACATTTCAATATCTGTTAGTAGACATTACATGCTGATTAAGCAGTGAGAGAAGTTCCTCAGTCGTATTTGTACTTTAGCCAAAGGGCCATGTGCTTTTGTATGTACCTTAGAATTCATAGATTCACTTAGTCAAGAAGAAATCATGTTGGACCATTTGCTATTTAAAACCTTGAAAACTTCTTATGGTGAGGTTTTTATCAGATTTACCACATTCTTTGGAAAAACAAATTTTATCTGCCTAGAGAGAGACAACTTCTTCAATAAAGATTCCTGAAGATTTCCTTAAATGACAGTTTGAAGCTAGGGGACATATGGTTACCATCAAAATGGCTATCAGTGAGTGCCGAGTGATAGGACAGTGGTGAGATGAGCTACTAAAATGTATGAGTAAACAGCCCAACTTCCCAGTGCTTTTTTCCACCTTGTAGAGATTCACTATTGAATTTTTGTCTGTAACATTCCCAAATTAATTAGAAGATTTCAGGTGTAGGCATCTATGGTGAAGTGCACTATATAATTCCTGGGCAAAAATTTATAGGGCACACAGATGCAGAACATTATCTTGAGAAATGCCCAGCTGAACACGGAGTTTAACCAGTCTTTCTAACAGTTGCTGTCAATAATGATCAGTCTAATTACGTGCTGCAACAATTTGAAGTTTAAAAATATAATTTACCAAGGACTGTCATGAACTCTTCAAGAAAACACTCATTTCCAGGAGTTTTGTAAGGATTAAGGAACAGAATTGATTCTGAAACAACTTTGTCCCCAACAGCCCTTTCTAAAATTCTGTCCTTGCAACCTTTAAACTGCCCATGTTTCTATTTGTATCTTCTCTCTGACTTCTCTTAAGAACTGGAAATATTCCTTCTCTAAAAGAGGTGACATAAGGTCCTTTTTTACCATCTTCCTAAAGAAATACAATTGTTTGAAGAGAGGCTACAGAAAAGGTAAATAAGGGAAGGGCATCTCCCAGCTGTCTCTGTGTTTTGATATCCCTTTATCGGATCATAATTTTATATGCTGCATGTCTGCTTCCTGTTGCCTCTTTCTAAGTGTATTGAAGGTATGCTTCGCGTGCAGGAATAGTGTCTGAAAATAATATTTTACACCCCTTTCTGATTGTAGTTCTTATGCCTTTTTCAACCTTAAACGTTTAGAAAAGGGCACTTCTTGTTCCCTGTTTGTTTTCTGTGCACCTGTGCAAGAAGCAGCCAATGATTAGACCTGGTTACTTAACTGCACATAGATCCAAAATCTGAGTAGCCTACACTCCTCTGGGCAGCCACAATCCTTACTCTACGTGTCCATGCATAACTTCTAATCACGGCCTAACTTTAAAATAAGACATCTGATTGTATTAACCAAAATGAAATATTTTGAGGAGCCTAGTTGGCTGCCCCGCTCCTTTTTTTTTAATATGTAAAAGATGTAATTGAAATTCAGACATGGTGTTTAATCTGACTTTGGAAAAGCCTTTGTTTGCAGCAAGTATCACCCAATGTTTTTGCTGAGAAAGTACAGATTTACAAATTTTGAAAACAATACAGAACCTCGGGTGCCTGGAGACTGACTGTGAGGTATTCGGTAGATGTAAAAATAGTTCCTGCAGTTTCCCAGGGTTATGCAGAGAAAACTCCAGAAAGTCAAAGAGCAAAGCACAAGCAGAGAAACAGCACAGCCCCCAAAGAGATCCTGGGCTGAACAACTGGCACAATGAAATCTGAAACATGGAGAACTGGTTGGTACAATTGCTGTAGATTTATGGGAAAAACACTTAGGGGGTGCATGTGAGAAGAACTGCGAGGCCAGGGCTGCGAAGTTCGCCCAGGGGAAGAGATACACAGTTCAGAGCACTCAAGCAACAGATTCTGATTTTCCCTACAGTGGAGCTTATCTTCCTCCATTGACTAGAAAGAGTCACTAGGGGCTTCCGAGCTTCACTGACGATGAAAGAATTGCAGTGCAACATCTCCCTGTCTAGCGATGTTAGCAGCTTTACAAGGGTGACTGTATTAACTAAGACTGCTTGCACTGAAGGATGGGTACAGAAGAAGAGCAGCCTTAGCACCACAAAAGCTGCCATTCCCCAGACTCTTCAAAAAGCCAGGAGGACAGAGAGATGGCCAAGGCAGCCAGGATGTCTCCGCTTTGCAAACCAGCATTGACAGATACGGAGGTGCAGTGTCAGGGGAGTTTTCCCCATAGCTCATCAACCAGAGGAATGACTCTGCAGTCTTTTAGTGTATTTTTTTCATGTAGGGAGGTTTTTATCCTTCTAAATAACTGTCTCTGCCTCGTATTCACAGCTTATCTTGGGTGTTCGTGGAAAAGTGTACATACAACACAAGCCCTACACATCACTTGCTGATAAGAGTGGCTAGGTGGACTTTCAAATTTTTCTGAAGTCTAAGGAAAAGCAAAAAGTTGCAGATATAACCTCTGTGTTTTCAAAAACAGTTTAGGCTTCTGAATGGGAAACTACTGAATTGTTTTGGAGCTTGACAGTAAAGGAGGTGGACATGGCATTCGGCAATCTGCCATGTCAAAGGACTGACCTGCCTATTTTTTCCCATCCAGATTTTTTCTAAATGCATCATATCAGTGTGCCTCAAAGACTTAGACGCAAGATGGCATCCCTTCTAGCTAAATGGTCTTTTTACCCAAGGTCACCTGTCACTTCTGTTGCTTCTGGTATGTTTGCAGCCTTCACAGAGAACTGAATCAGAAGACTTTGTAGTTTTTTGCAAGACGTACAGCTGATGCTAATGACTATGTCACTGGTATTAAGAACAATTTCAAAGAGTGTAACTCGGGAGAAGGAATATTTAACATCCAATGACTAGCAGGTTTCATTTTCAACGGTAATTACGAATGTAGATTCTGAAATGCTGGCTATCACTAAAATACATTAGATTCAGGTTGTAAATATAAAATAAAATTAAAGAACTGCTGCTAATTATCTACAAGAATCCCTGCATTAATATACATTTATGCTACATAACATAAATTTAAGCATAAATTTATACCAGTCCTAGAAGTCCAAG
The DNA here is from genome assembly GCF_030867145.1 of Opisthocomus hoazin. Classification (NCBI taxonomy): domain Eukaryota; kingdom Metazoa; phylum Chordata; class Aves; order Opisthocomiformes; family Opisthocomidae; genus Opisthocomus; species Opisthocomus hoazin. The sequence continues at coordinate 45,000,650 of NC_134454.1, forward strand.
AAATTACCTTATTCTTGGAAGACTGATGCAATAATTGGAAAAAAATTTAAAAGGTTTAAAACGGTGCTAACTGACTTATTTATTGGGAATACTGTATTTCCTTCCTGAAAACTGACAGCTGGACTAGATTTTCGGTAATGTATGTATTGTCATGCATCTTCTCCAAAATTTTTGAACAGGTAGCTTTCAGATGCTACATTATCAGCATAAGTGCAAAAGTCTGAAAGTCACAGGACATCCATTGGCCTAAGTTGCAGTCTTCTGTTTCATGAAAGGCTGATTACTTAGTTTAAGCAGTCTTGTTATAAGATATAATTGTGTTTCAAGTGAAATACAATTATTTTACCTTTGGAGAAAAGAGACCAAGTCTCCTATGTTGTAATAACAATCTCCCTTTTTTCAGTCATTAGTTGTCAGTTCTCAAATGGACTGGAAGCATCTTGCCTAATTATTTCAGAAATGTTTAATCTCCTGCAGTTTAAGATCCAATTTTACTTTTACAGCGCTCTTCATTCAGTATCTCACCATTGTGACTCTATTAATCAAAAATCAACGTTTAATCTGTACTTTGTTTTACTTCTTTTTTACGTCTTCTGGAGGAATGAGCTTGAAGTGAAATAATGATTCTGTTTTCTGCAAAATTATCCTTATAGTGCCAGAGTCTGAAGGCATTCTGAAGTTCTTCGAATAATGAAAGGAAGGAAAGGGCTTGGCAGAGAAGGGCTTCATGAAAAGGTTTGCAGTATAAAAGTTCAGGAAAAGGAATGAGCCCTAAGAATGGGTGATGGAGCTGATATGGCAGCTTGTGGCAGAGTTAGAGAAAGCATCTGGGAGTCTGGAGAACATCAGAGAAGGTCAGTGCAGGAAAAGCTGCACTTACAGTCTAAATGAGTCCAGTCTACCTGTAGTGGATTGGCATTGTGCATGGAGGTTATGAAGGCTGCCTACTTCTCACCACACTGTCTTTCCAGAATCTGTCTGTATCAAAGGCCATTAAGCCCAACTAGAGTCCACCAATGAAACTTTCTATGGGAAATGCATCACCTCAGTGAAACACAGATCAACATTACAAAGGTATAAAGTTTAAAATTCTGTAGATTCAATGAGATAACATTTCATTTTTTAGTGAAGGTGACAGTGTAAGCATGGCAAGATATACACGGTGTGGAAAGCCAGTTTCACCAGCAGGCAATAGACCTGAGTGCTCATTGTTATGATGAAAAGTACAATCACCTAAGAGGCGGAGGGCTTTTGTCCTTTAATAAACTGCACAGAATATTTCTAATTGGTCGGAACTAGAACATAAGGTTTCTTGTATGGTGTAATCTGGAAGCTAATTTGTCAAGCCTTAAGTACCAGCTGATATGCATGATTGGTGACATCAGAATGAATGTCTTACTAGCACCTTAGGAAAGACTGGAAGAAGTGGCAATATTTAGAATATTAGTATTAGAGCTTTCAGAAGCAAATAAAACTAAACAAATGTACTTCACTATCACCATAATTATGTGAGAAAGAATACTTTCCTGTTTAGAATAATTTCTTCCCATAAAGGCAGGACATGCTGAGAAATGAAAGCACAAACTCTTTGGTGACAGAGTTCAGCAAAGGCTGCAGCTGATTTTTAATTATTTCCCTGGTAAGCAATGACACACATGCAGCCTTGACTATTTCGTATTTACAAATCAGCACAGAGTATTTCAGTGTACGATATAAATCACCTGGCTTTCTTGTGAGCTAGCTTGCAAATCTTGAAAATCTACAGGAGTTTCCATATGCTTTCCAGCTGCTGCTTTTATATCAGTCAAACCAAGGCCTGAGTTGAAGCCAGCGGAAAGACTCGCCTTGATTTCCACAGGCTTTGAGTTGTTCTCTTAGAGACCATGGGTCTGTATTAGCAGGGGACAGTGACCACTAGCCACATAAAATTATCATCTGTCCCTGAAAAGCTCACACTAAGGCGTTTATGGTTCTATTAGCCGAACTAGCACAATAGGGTTTTATTGCTTTATAATCTTCATGCCAGACTGATTTGAAAAATTGGTAATATAATGCAGTTCAGTGTTTCTGTGACAATGAGATACTCATGTATGAGCTGGGACTTGTAACACTCCTCCATGTTGACAGAACTATCCCCACTCCATTGATAAGTGTAATGTCATTTATACCAACAAACATCAAGCATTTTCAGCCACCAGAGAGTATGTTGAAAAAGATCCACTGCTACCAAACACTACAGGGCTGACAGCAAACAAAACTTGCAGTATTTGGGGGAAATAGTACAAGAGAAATGAGACAGAAAGACATGTGGGGTTTTTGTGAACTGCCCAAGTGGGTGTAATGGAGAGTGCTGGGATCTTCCAACACAGTTTTCACTCTAAGCACATAGCTTCTCTTGGCTCTTTTTAATTTTGCTGTCATTTAAATATAAAGTATCCTTACTTCTGTGTTCATAGAATCATAGAATGGTTTGAGTCGGAAAGGACCTTAAAGACCATTTAGTTCCAACCCCTCAGTGCTCTGGACTGTCCTTTAATACTTTTTCGGGATAAGGCCTTTCCCCTTCTTTCTTTCTTTGAATTCATTAGTCTGCTTATATGATTAACTAGTGAGTGTCTATCAGTGACTCACAAGTCTTCGCTTTTCCCCCCATTCACAGCCATTGACATCATCCCTCCATTTTGGTCTCTCTGTCTGACACCTCCTCCTCAATACCCAGATATCAGGTTGCCTTTAGCATGAATTGAATAAACTCCTGATGTGTTTCTGAGGCCTTGCTTCCTCTCACTCATTCTGGCTGCTGATATTATTAAAATATTTGTACCGCTGGACCTGCAGTCCATTTTGTCTCCCTCATCACTTGTATCTAAACCGTTATTGTCAGTATTTAATTTTTAAAGATCTGATCTTGCCTTTTAGACAGCACACCTGGAAGTCCCAACCAGAGCCCTGTCCTGTCATACCCTGTTCTGTCATCTCTGCCTTCTAATTTGCTTCCTCCATGTATGTAACAATATGATACAAATACTATCTTTTATTGCCCATGCATCCATTTAATTCAGAGCCTAATACACCGAGAGAGGGCATCCCAGAAGGCAAGGAGGACTTAGGCACTGAAGTTCGGTGCTCTGCCTCTCTCTCCAGTGGCTGTAGAGAAAGGGCAGGGAAAGCATCTGTGTGACTGGTTCCCCAGATCTCCCTTAGACCTCATCAGTAGATAGCTCACGAGTCAAATGACTGCTTTTCATTGTATTCTTGGGGATAACTGAGCCACAGCTTCACCTTCTGCCTGTTCCTTTCTTGGCAAGTTGCTCTTACACTCAGATGGTCTCATGTCCACTCTTGCCTATTGCAGCACCTACTAAGCTAGTTCACAGAAGTTCAGAAGAGCAATAAACCTAGACCACCTATGAGAGAAGCAGTTCAGAATGGAGACAGAAGGATTAATTAAACCTGCAACTGACTAATAAGGCTGTATTTGAACAGACCCAAATTTTTCACAGAGACTGGCAGTTTTCTGGAATTACAGCCTTTTCGAGGAACACTCCATGATATAGTCCTGGAAGATTTCATGGTTTGCTGCTTGCACCTCCCTGTCCCAAGACAGCAGAAGAGATTTCACAAGCATAAACTCCATGGTAATGCAGAGGGGCATGTGTCATACACTGTCAGCAGTCCTGGCCAGAAACTAACCAGAGATGGGCAATAGAAAGAAGCAGGGCTCTGTGAATTAATTACAGTGCTGATCACATACATTACATTACTCTGAAACTGAGAAATTACTGCTCCTAAACGTATCGCTTGTGGAAGGCTTAATCACCGCATATAATCCCTTTATGGAAATGCAATCTTTTTGTCGACTGCAGGGGAATACAGAACATCCAGTTCATTGTTTCATAGACTTCAACACACTGACATTAATGAACTAAACGAATTTCTCCAAGGGCCAAATGTGACCTTCAAGATCACCTCCAGATATTATCCTAGTTACTCATGCAAAGCAAGCACTTACTGATAACATGCATGCTGCTTTGCACATAAAGGAAACAGTTCAACTCTAAAGTAAAACTGATGCAAGAACAACAAAATTCTTCTGGTATTTTCACTGTAATAAAACTTCTCTGGACTTATACATGTGAAACCCAGACTAAAACAGATCTTATCGTTAAGAAAAAAGCAAAATGAATACAATACATGCGATTATTGTTAATATTTTTTTTTCTGTTTCTCGTAAATCTGGCCTGGAAACCTCTTTGAAAACTGATCTGATCTGAATTTGTCTGTTTCTTACTCGCACATTTGGAATAGAAAAGCAAGCAAGCTAACAGACTACACTTTAATTGCCTTTCAATGAGTTTCACCGAACTAATTGGTTAAGTAAAATATACATGATTATAGTACAATTGTACAAGTGGAAGGAATGAAGATACACTACACAGGCAGGCTGTGAGTATTCCACAGAACATTCAGCACAAGTGCATGGAGTTTAAGGACAAATATAAGAACAGTGTTAAGAGCACCAAAAATCACTTTTGAGATACCATACACCCATATGTATATAGCAGGCAAATTCCATCATCTGGAAACTGAAGGATGGGCTGCCTTTCTGTAATACATTCAATAGCCAAGATATTATAAAAGATATAATGAGTAGATTCTAGTGAGCTCTAGTAAGTAATGCTTTTTTGTCAGCTGCCATTGTCAAACTGTGTGTTGCAGCATGAGGTTCATTGCAGTCATGGTAATCACAGGTGAGGGGCACTGCTATGCAGGAGCTCCAGATCAAAGCTCTTTGTAATACCCCTTGGTGAGTTTATACTAGGCTTCCTTCTTGCAGAGGCTTTTGGAAATCCAAGAAATCTGTACCAAATTTCAGAAATAACTGATGTGCCTAAGGTAACACACAATATTTTCACAGAATCACAGAATCGTAGGGGTTGGAAGGGACCTCTGTGGATCATCTAGTCCAAACCCCTGCCGAAGCAGGGTCACCTACAGCAGGCTGCACAGGACCTTGTCCAGGTGGGTCTTGAATATCTCCAGAGAAGGAGACTCCACAGCCTCTCTGGGCAACCTCTTCCAGGGCTTCATCACCCTCTGAATGAAGAAGTTCTTCCTCATGTTCAAATGGAACTTCCTATACTTCAGTGTGTGCCCTTTGCCCCTTGTCCTGTCGCTGGGCACCACTGAAAAGAGTTTGGCCCCATCCTCCTGACACCCACTCTTAAGATATTTATAAGCATTTATAAGATCCCCTCTCAGCCTTCTCTTCTTCAGGATGAACAAGCCCAGCTCCCTCAGCCTTTCCTCATAGGACAGATGCTCCAGTCCCCTCATCATGCTCGTAGCCCTCCGCTGGACTCTCTCCAGTAGCTCCTCATCTTTCTTGAACTGGGGAGCCCAGAACTGGATGCAGTACTCCAGATGAGGTCTCACTAGGGCAGAGTAGAAGGGGAGGAGAACCTCCTTTGACCTGCTGACCACACTCTTCTTCACGTACCCCAGGAGACCACTGGCCTTCTTGGCAACCAGGGCACACTGCTGGCTCATGGTTAACCTGCCATCCACCAGGACATCCAGGTCCCTCTCCACAGAGGCAATGATTTGTTGTTGTAAGGGAAAGTTCTTAACAATTGCATTATTCATAGTATATCTATAAATAGCAACATGTATATTTTTGTTCACTTCCCTCTGACAGGCCCACCTAGAATAGCAGTTGCTCATATAGTTCCAAAGCTCCCTTGTGTGTGCCTTTCCTGTCTTGCTAATATACGAGGGTGTGGGGGCAATCAGAGTGACCCCATCATCCCTTTCCCTTCTCACTTCTGAGACTATTATAACTTGAAAAATGGACCAAGCATGTACAGGTATTTCAAAAGTAGCTCCTCATTCTGGATACCTCAGTGTCTCAATGATTTTACTTAGGTATCTGTGATACCCTGAGGGTCTTTATCACCAAATCACAGCTCATTCTGGAAGACCTGGCTGCAATACTTGAAAGCCCGCCTGCTGCCTCTATGCCACCCTGAGTACTTGAAAGGTTGTGACTAAGCTCCAATTGCGTATCATCCATTTGATGTTTTGCTGTGGCGAATACAGGACATGCAACACATTCTTCTGAGTTTTAGTTTTGCTTTCTCTATAGCACTTGGGGTACTTACAGAAATATGAGATGAGAGAGCAGCCTTTTATATTTAAATAAATCCCACATTGACCTCCTATCTAAAGGTAAAGCAGAGCATGGTAAAAGATTTTGGTCCCCTTCCAACTCTTCTGTGACACATTCCAGTTATACAGAGCCAATTAAATACTCTGCATGGCAAGTGTTGTATTCTAGCCAATAGAGCTGTGCTGCTCAAAGAATTCTGTGTTAATGGCTTTTGCAGGAGTTGGAACATACCATGGGAATGTTACCCTAGTCAATGAGGGATTCAAGCCTTCCTCAAAAAATATTAATGGAAATAGTTGTCTGGAGATTTCCCAAAAGATCTGAAGACTTTTCCTCTCCTCTAATAAAACAGTTGTTGAAAAACTGCAGACCTTGAAGTGTTCAGAATCAAGAAAATACTCATCAGAATGCTGTTTCTGTCCCAAAGTGAGAATTTCGTGGCTTTTTTTGGCAACCCCCTGCCTGTGTTGGTGGAGTTCACACAGCCTTTCTGAAAGGATGCTCTGAGGTGGAGTGGGCTCCAGAGGAAGCGTGCGTCACGGGGGATGACGCACTCCAGCCCTGCGAGAGAGCTGAACTTGCCCTGCTGCTCGACACTTCCCAGCAGCCAACGCAGGCAGCACTGCTGTGCTGGCTCTCTGAAGAAACCCTCGTTTGTTCTGCAGAGAGAAATGAACTGCTCTCATTGTCAGTCAAAATTAAAGCAGAGATTCTGGTGCAAGAACGAATGTGCACAGAGCCTGACGGTGCACCCTGAGCCACCGTTTCGTGCCTCCTCTCAGTGCAGAAGGCTCTGCCAGACCTCACTAGCGCAGTGATTCAAGTGCGAAGCTTTTGGCAGGTATCGGGTACATAGAGAAGAATGCCTGGCAAAGAAGGTATTGGTGGGAAGGAGACTGACAGTCTCAGAAGGAGGGCAGAAGCTGCACAGAGTCCCCATCCCCTATGCACCAGTCAGTCCAGCCATCTCAGTTTTGCTCCTCTCTCCCCAAGAGCTTTTTAGCTGATTACTCACAGTGGTGACACCAATCCAAACGATTACAGTGGACCACCAGATACGCAGCATCCTTCCGTATTTCCCATAATCATGAGTGAGCATTTCTACAAGACCTTGTACTGTGTCGTACAGACATACCACATCAGCCCAGGATTTCTGCATCGTGTGGGATAGACACAGAGCAATAAAGTAGTGAACAACTGCAATCTTCAGTGGCCTAAATAAGTGCCTGATTTGTCAGACCTTAGCATGACCACCTGTGGCCATTTTGGCAGCTCTTTCTATTCTGACAATTACTTTAAAGTCTTTTTAAGTGTATTTTGAGGTGGAAGTGTGCAACTACTGAAAAATGCATTTTGTATTCTGCAGCGATGGGTGCCTGTTATCCACTGCTGGGGGACCTTCAAATCTAAGGGCATGGATTTTTTCCTCTTCTCTGATCTGAAAAATCTTACAGTCTAGGAAAGGCACTAACAGGCATATTTTGTCTTGCATAGGAGACATATCTACACAGAGAGACACACAGCTTTTGCTTCTATCAATGTATATCAAAAGAAGTCTAGTGAAGCTGAATGGTGTAAATGTGATCAGGGCTTTCCCCTTTCCGTTTCTTTTTCTTTCACACCTATATGTCAGCTCTGGGAAGCTCTTTGCCTGATGGCCAAAATAAAGCTCATGTCACTTGCTCATATGGACATGACATCTGTTTTTTCAGCTTTTTTTTTTCTTCCAAACTGTATTCTAACAGCTATTAATCTTTTTGCATTTCTATATCATCAGTGTGAAGGAACAGAAAAGATACACTGTAGTGTTTTCTCTGCTTGAAATGATTTAGCACTGCTTTGGAGGAGTATCTTGCTCTCATTTAGCCCAATGGGGACTGCAAGTACTGTTACTAGTCAATTTATGCAGCACAAAAGAAATTAAAGCCTTGCATTACAACCCAGAATGTGGCTAGCCATATAATGTAGCTCCTGCCAGCTCTCATATGCACAAGTACATACACACGCAGAGAGTAAATTCCTGTGACAGTATTTCTGACCTGTGTCTGGAAAGACTCCATGTGCAAAGGCTGCTTTGAAAACTTGAGTTAAACTTTCTTTTAAGGTAAAAAAGAACAGCAGCAAAACACTGATTGATCTGGAATTGTGAGAAAAAGACTAAAGTGGCAACACTCATGGCATCTCCCAGAACTGTGATATTCCTGATGACAATACTTCTTCAGTGGCAACATCTCCACCTGAATGTGTAAAAAGACCTGAAGCTTCTATTTCGTATTTTGAAATAAGATTTCCTGATTCATCTGGCTTTTTATTGTCTTTTATTGTCAATTGCCTTTTTAAAGAGCAATATATTATGTAAAAACTAAACTCTTTTGAAGTATTTCAAGAGACAAAAAAACAGAGCAAACTTCTATTGAAGGAAGAAAATGAACTGAGCAACTCAAGTGATCTGCCCCTTTTCCTCCAATGCTGCACCAGCCACTGAGACAGTACAAGTACACACTGTAATTCCCCATTTAAGTAGAGAGGAGTTCAGAACTGTATCATTTAGCAAGAGGAAAATGGCCAGCCATACAGTGCAACCTGGTATATGTTGTCCCTAAAGCTGCCTACAAATCATACATTTCCAAACAGTTATGTGCTGTCTGCTAGTGGCTTATGTGGTCTGGTTTAAAACAAAACTGCCTGCATCTGCATTTTATCAGATCTTTTTGATCTTCTAACATGCAGGGCCAATAAAAAAAAAAAAAGATTTTGCTGAATTTTTCAGACTACTATGGGAGAAATACAGACAGTATGTGTAAATATAGTGTGCTGTAGCTTTGATTTACTGATGTGGTTCTCCAGGCCCAGTTTCTATTAGAGATAAAACCGATAAGAATAAATATTCTTTCAGCTTGATACATAAAGCTTAATTGCAATAGAGAACAGTACCCCATAAATGTGGAGATAGAGCAAACTCTCACTCATCCTCCAACATACTTGTTATGTTTCTCAGTGGTTGAAAAACCATCCAGAGATTCATCACACCATTAGAAAGATTTACTTTATTTTACATTACTTTCTACTTTCCTTAAGAGCAGAGGAAGAGTTTGAATTCACTGAAACCCTTCTGCTGCACTTGCATCGTGAAGCAAGCACCACGGCCAGTAAAAACTTCAGGTTTTGCCTGTGATATTTTCAACCTAAAGCAGACTTGTAACCCTGCAACCCGGCAGGGGCAGGCGGAGAGTGGCAGTGAGGGAATGGTGACTGTCCTTGGGCAGTGACAGCCATGCTCCACGTCCTCCCACTCATGTGGGGAGCGAGAGGAAGTGCCAGCCACCATGCAGCCTCCCGTCGAGACCTCATTCTCAATGCTGCTGCTACATTTTTAGGTTATGTTCCCACAAATCACTATTTTCCTAAGCTCCTGAAAACGAGCGATGAAAAAAAGCACAGTAAGAGGCATATTTCTACACAACGTCATGAAAAGAAACATGTTTTCATGTTGTTGCCATTGTTTGCGCAGGAACGAGTGCAGCAACAGCAGAGCCAGCCTGTGAAACAAGCCCAGCACAGGACCCAGGGTGCTCTGATGAAGGTCACAGCCTGAGCAAACGTCATGTAGGACACATCAGTCTCTTCCTTCCATAAGCCTGATTTTCATTGCATTTTATCTTGAGTTTTTTGCAGCCTGTTTCTTAGCTGTGGTCATAAACTGATGGATGGCTTATGATTGAGATACTGAGGAGTCAGAAAGAAGTACTTCTCACTTACCTTGGGCCAAGGTGAGAGAATCTGTATGTATGACACCATACATACATTATCTGTTAAGGTATAATATACAGTATAACATACACACATTAATAGGTTGTCTCTTGTTCGTGCTGCTATGGACGGGGAGTAACACAGCACAGCTATGCGTAGCGGTCAGGAATTCACTTCTCAGGAAACCCCGCATGCCTTTTGTTTTACAATTTCTCACATGGAGGAGGAATTTCTTTTATGTCCTTGTCCCTTTACCGAGGTGCTATTCAACTAAGACATCTGGCACTCAGTGCCCTGTACTCCCCAGAGAACTTCGCAGTGTGACCTTTTAATGTGTTTTTTCTGGTAGGAAACCTGACTGATCACATACAAGTTGTTGCCATGTCTTAAAAGTACTTGTTACTGACTATTGCTTCACTAATATTACTAGTGCCATCGAATGTAATATGACATTACCCTTGCCTCTTCTCACGTGCTGGTTTAATTAAGGCATTTGTTTGCTTTACTGTTATTACTTCCTGTACCAGGAAACCAAATACACTCTAAAGACGTTAACAATGGATTCAAAGTAGCCCATATGTATCTTGAGGGAGTAATTTTTAAAAGTCCATTAAAGGGATAGGGGTAGTTGCATACATGTTTCTGTTATTTCCCTAGGAGGAAGCAAATTCATTGCCTGGCTTTATCTGCAGCACATGCTGATATTTGTTTACACTGGCTGTTTGCCTAAACAGCTCAATTTCCTATATTTCCGACACAAGAATAAAACTAACGATACTCCATAGTGAACACCACTGCAGCCAAAGGAACATCTCCATTACTGAGCTCAGCTGGAGAAATTCCAGCAAAAATCAAACTCTCTTTGAACCTTCAGAGCGCAGCCACGGAGCCGCAGTCACGCAGGAAATCCTCTCTCACGTGGATCCCACAGAAAGCAGCCGGCAGTCCTGCAGTCGGAGCGGTTTCGGAAAGACGGGCCATTTTGCACACCCTCAGCTATGAAAGCCATTGTCCCTGCTCCACGGGTTGGGATTGCTGGCGCTTGTGCCTGTGGCTGAGTCACTGCCAGAGAGGTTAGGGCAGGGTTTAAGACAGCGAGTCCTCCAGTTCCAGTAGAGCCACTCATGAAGCAAGCAGGCAGGTTAGGAAGCCAGAAACCAGGGGCTTTCCCTTGCTCTGCCCTTCGCTGGGGTCTTCTGCAAGGTAGTGGCTGCGGGCGATTGTTGCAAACTGCACTTCATTTCTCTGCAGCTGCCTGCACAAAGGTCACACTTATCGGGTGTGGGCAGAGAGCGGGACACAGGCTGTTGTAGCTGCGCTGGCGCAGGCATTGGCTTAGACAAGGCATTGGGACAAAAGGGTCAATACTCTGCTCCCTCACAAGAGAACAACTGCGGGAGATACAGCATCAGTGGAAAGCTTATTTTTCAGGGTCTGTCTCTGAGGCCCCTGTGCACCCCTGCCAGGGCATTTGGCTGCTTTCACTGGCTAGTCCAAGAACCCCACGTGTGATGCCTGGATGTGCCGCTGAAGTTTGTTTTCACGAGAAAGTGCTGATCAGACACTCAAAGAGGAGAACATTGCTCATAAATGAAATGCAGCCTGAAGCCAAGATCCTAATGAGCCACAGCTGGCTGCTGGTCTGAAGGGCTGGTATGTGCACCAATTACATCATGATGAAGCATCCTCAATGACATGTCACCACACTGCTTTCAGTACACAGAGACTAGCCAAGTCTATATATAGGAAAAATTGAGCCTGCTAACTCCTTAACTCATCAGAATAAAATAAATTGCAGAAGCACAAATCACTGTCTCAATACACAGAGAAGTGCCTGAGCTCCATCCTTATAACCAGCTGATGAACTGGGGCAGCTAGGACCCAAGAACCCATTGCTGTGGAAAAGGATACACGGCAGCAATTTTCATTCCCATGTGCTAAGGCAGCAACCTACTGAAAAAGGTTCCCAGTGATCCTGCCTCAGGCAGCTATGGCTATGTGCCAGTCTCCCAGCCAAAACTAATCTTCCATCCTATCACAACCTGTGGCCTCCAAAGAGATGGTCTCACTGCTCCTTTCATTTTTTCCTAAACTCATACAGAGTCCAATCTGCTGCATCTGATGAGAGCTAAGGATAGGTGTTGGTCCAGAAAACCTGCCCCTACAAAACTTAGTAACAGTGCCAGTTATATGGGAGCACCATCTACTGTCTACTAAATATCTGTTAACATGTGTGGTTAAGCACCACACCAAAAACTACCTCTGACCACCTTCCTCTGATCTGAATTTTTGGCCTGCCTCCTGAATCTTGTCTCTGGTATAAAGTAGAGCCATCTTCTGAGAGTAGTCGTGTGTGTGTGTGTCTCCCTGTGACAAAGGACTTGGAGAAAGTAAGGTAGCTTATATGTGCATGATCTGCAGGGTACAAAGATGGACAGGACTGAAGTAAGGCAGCCCTGGCATCAGACATAATAGGTGAGGCCCCATATATGCAGAGACAGTGGTACTCACCTCTCACCCAGCCAGATTAATTTAAAAGCAAAAGTTTTCCATATACCTATGAGAAAAAACAGCATCATTTCTCCTCCCCTTCCTGCAGGGCAAAGAGGGTGCAAGACATGGAGCAAAAGAAAATATTCTGGACTAGTATTTCTGACTTTCCACATGTTCAGGCAAACATTGTTACATCAATTAGACTAGTTGCATCCATTAAAACTGTTGCACTAATTACAGCAGTACTTTCAAGACTTTAGGCAACGGCAGCAGCAGGAGTCTAAGAATGTGAAGCAAAATTTTGATGTAAAGTCCCAGGACATCTGGTCCTAAACATGGGCCTGTAATGATTATCTTTCACTTTCTGATTACAGGAAAGACAAGAAGAGATAAAATGAAAGTATGATGAGAGAAGAAAAAACGAAGTAGGTTGTGGCTAAGGGAGCTAGAAAACAAGAACTGAAACCACAATAAAAGGACTAAAAAGAGAAAAAAAGTAAATGAATGAAACAATGACTACACAATACAGAGAAAAGTGTTGAGAGAAATCTACAGCTGCAAGAGAGGGGTGGAAGGCTGATTAGAGGGAAAAAACTAAGCGAGAAGATAAAGTAGGAGGAAGAAAAAAAACCAATGAATGTAGAAAATGTGCTAGAAGAACAAATGCAGAGAGAAGAACTTCATTTGTATGACATACCAAATGGATAGTAAGTAGTTAACAGCAAAGTATTCTGCTACTCCATTAGGTCAGAAATGTACATGTAAATGCGAAAATTCAGCTAGGACCACAAATAAAAGGTTTAGTGTCTCAATCATACATTTCGCTGTCTACTTTAGCCACCTCTAAATAAATAAAAAAAAAAATCGTTCTTGGGCCTTCTTGAAGCTTTTTTTTTTTAAACAAAGTTGCACCTCCACATGTGAAGCTGTAAATGAGTGTGGTTTTCATTTGTGGTATTGCAGTCTGACCTCTCTGGTAGATCTCTAAAGCATTTTCTGTAAAACCTACCATCAGTAGCCCGGAAGCAAGAGACGAGCAATGGACAGATTTCTTTTCCAACAGTTTTTGAAAGACTAAAGTTCCTGGCCTGCTATTCTGCCCTCAAGAGCAGCTCTGTGCTTACTCTGTGGCACAGTAACTGCTCTGTTTCCCATTTAAAATGTTTAAGCTATTCTTACAAACAGTTTCTATTTACTTCTGTGAAACAATTGGTCACTGTTGAAAGAAGTCAGGGTTTTATCATTGTCTCCTGTGGATTTGGCCCTTGGGGTAGATTTGGAGAACAAGATGAGATGAACTCACTGTAGAAGTGAGCTGAACGAAACAGCCAGTCTCCCAAGATAGTCCAAGCAAAAGGAGTGTTTACATGTTCATTGGAAAAAGAAGGCAAGGTGCTGCTCCTCAATTTTTTTTCTCCCTGTTCATGTAAAGACCTTCCTCTCAAATGTCATCCATAGCCTGCTGTAGCCCGTGCCTTTTAGATGCTGGTCCAGAAATGTCACAGAAATTTGTTGGGCTGTCTGTGAACATGCTGACAAAAGACAGGGACCAGAAAGGTAGAGGGTGGGTGTGGGAAGCCGAGGGTTAGGACAGAAAGGCTGAGCTCTCTCTGTCAGGTGGAGGCGGAGGAGCAGCGCAGCAATTCAGTGTTATTTCATCGTGTCTCAGAGCCTCCGTTGGGAAACCCTCCGAGTTCAGAGCTATGTGGTACTTGACACAGTTTTTTCTAAATGTATTTCATCATGCTGTAAATGTAATCTGTTTAGTTTGGGAATATAACTATATTGAGTAATCTTCCAAGGAAATGCAATGATTTTTCTGTCTTTGGAAACTTGTTTTCTGTTCCATTATACAGAGCCATTTTAAAGCTCTGAGCATGTCTCAGGTTCCCGCTTACTCTTTCTTGAAAATACCGATGCTGTGCCTCTTCAGAGAGTTCTTTTGTGTGTAAAGTGGCAAACTAAAACAATCTTACATCAGACAAAGGATGTAGAGGTTTAGACAAGATCTGTTTGGGGGCTTAACTGATTGTCAGCAACAGCAGCAAGACAAACTGCAAAACCTCTTTTGTCAAAGAAAGGTTATCTGAGGGTCACTCGGTTTAGAGAAGAGCACTTCACTCTCTTCTTCAGCGCCCTCACACTCTGCTCCAGCATGTACTGTTCTAGACAGATGATGGCTTCTTTAGATAACATGTCTATTCTCATGCAAATCAGAGAAATCAGTGACACTTTCTTTATTAATAATTCTTTTACTCAAAGCAAACCACATGTGATTTCAGCTGCTGTGGGCCAAGAAGTGGCATCAAAAATAATCCTTGGATCAAAGAAAGGTTTTGAGATGATGGAATGCATGAACCAGATCATCTTCTCCCGACGTATCACACATCTGAATGTGCGCAACTCACACACCTGATGAACATGATTCCATAGGCTTATTGCTCATAATGACACAAAAAAATAATTTGGGAATACTGTAATTTTCCAACTAATAAACCAGGATATTTAATTAAAAAATTGAGGTAAACAAATGCTTGGCTAGCTACAAATATTCCTGTTTGCATGTCTGAGAACTGATTTTGACTTTTAGTCCAATCATATGGTATGAAGATTACAATGTGAAGCTATGATTAAGGTAAACCGATGCCAGCAGCATTTTCCTCAGCTTGGCCCCGTTGTGCTTAAGGCTATGATATTTCAAAAGTAGTGGTTTGATCTTGCAACCTCATGCTCTTGGGAACACTTACAATGATAATTATGCAGTCTGATTAAGTGACAAGGACTGGATTTCTACGCGGCATAAAAATATTTTTTTCTGCATTATGCAGTAGCTAATTGCTTTCTATTACATGGTTCTGGTGTTCGCATCCCCACCTTCCATGTGTATAAACTGAGGTACTTGTAGAGTGAAGTACTCAATGTGAAGATGGGAGATCAATGCCTTCGTCAAAGAACTGGAGGCTGAGCTACTGAAATCCCAAATACACACACCACATATTTAGCAGCCCTTGCTGGAGATGTGCACTTAAGCAGGGACTTGGTGTGGTGGGCAGACCCAGATTGCCACGAGGCAATCAAATATCCCCTCAGAGGTGGCTGTGAGCAAGCACTCGTGGGGAAGAACCTCACTACAAAAACATGTGGCTATTTTCTCATCTCTCCCTAAGGGCATTGTGGGTGGAGGGACGGGAAGAGCTGGCGTTGGTGCTCCTTTCCCTGTGCTCTCCCCACAGCAGACAGTGGGAACTGCAGAGGCAGATAAGTGCGTGGAGCTGAGGGTGGTTAGGCAGATGATCTGTCTCACAGACTTAGAACGCAAGAAGGTGGCTGGGGACAGCCAGTTTGCTCCCACGAAGAGACTATGTGTACTAAGCTAAAGATCAATGCAAGCTTCACTTCAAAAATTCTCAGTGATGTTGGGTTTGCATTAGCACGTTCATCTCCTTCCCGTTGTTCTCATGGACATCTGACTGCAGTCTGCCTCTGTTTTCACAACACAGGTCACAGTACATGTCATGGGGAGACAAGTATAGGACATAGTACAAAAATGGTCTTTCAGTTACTCTTCAGGAAGATTATGTTTGCTGTGTGAGTTTCTCAGCTCTCATAGGAAATTGCTGAGTTTGGTTTTTTGTTTTTTGGTTTTTTTTTTACAAGCACATCTGCTTAGCATCTGAATTTCTAAATAACTTAAAATTAAATAAAGCGCAGGGTTAACCCATGTGAGACCAGAAATCTGTGGGTTCTTAGGAGCTGAATTTTGAATTGCTTCATGACTATTTCCATACAGCTCTCTTTATATGATTTGAAAACACAGGAAAGCAGAACTGAGATCAGCATGAGATGCAGCTTTATACATCTCTGTCAACTGTACTTCAAAACTGTTAGCTTTACAGAGATGTCTTCACCAGTTGAAGGGAATACAAACGATCAGTAAGTAGGAATGTCCGTAGGAAAAGTTACAGGTTTTGATTTCTTGGGACACACATGTACTGGTGGTGCAGGTACACAAATTCCAGGCATGAGTTTGCAGATAGCACTACCGCTGTTATCGCAGTTTGGAAGATGATGCATATGTGTCTAGACTGCGGCCGTGCAAACCTGAGGATGCTCTTGGCTGTGCATCCAGGTGCTGTTGTGGGTGCTCCCAGACCCTCCTTGGAGGTGACAGCCACCCAGCCCCAGGCTCGCATCCCATGGAGAGGCCACAGAATACACCACCCCCCCCTTGCCTGTGGCATCTGTGGTTGGGGGATGCACAGCTGCCTGCGGCCACCCTGGAACGCAGCTGTGACGTAGCCAGATTTTTCATCAAATGCATGGACCAAAAATGCATTAAACGACCTAATAAATGACCTGTTCTTCAACTTGAGGATTGGTTTATTTTTTAATGCATCAGTAATGTCTTTTCCATGTGGGTTTCTTAGGTACTTCTCCATTAGCAGAGCATATCAGTGAGCATATCACAGTTCGGACTCTAGCTGACGTAAATCAAAGCACCTTCACTTATACAGCGAACCTTCCATGACATTATACACTAATGGAAAATTTGGGCCAAGAAATGCTGAGGAAATAGCTCACAGTGCACTAAAATGCATGCACCTTTCAAAGAGTCACTGGTTTAATTTATTTTGTATTTGTTGCCAAGAGTCCCTGTTAACTCCTACCTACCCAATAAAGTGCTAAGAGAATTTGCTTCACCGCTTTTACCAAAATGTCAGTTTTCACGGGGAATAATTACCACTAGTAAGCAATAAATCTCACCCTTGACATCTTGCTAGGACTTAAGTTTGTGACATTCTTCATCAACTTCTGACGCCAGACTTCATGACTTAAAACTTCATGACAATTCTGTCGTTAGCTATATGGAATAAAATAGCCGGTACCTCAGAGCTGACTGTGTAAAACCTCCCTCTCCCAAACGCAGTAGCAGACTGAGCAAAATTCTCACTAAGAAGTGCCAATGAAGATGTGAAATTTACATGCCAAGCTATGAAGCTTAATTTTGGACCAGTTACAGATACATAAACTAGCACCTCCATTGTAAAAAACAATGAGAACAACGCACCTTAAAAAAATAAAACAAAGAGCAAAATCTCAGCTTACGTGCAGACTTGGAAAAACCCCAACAGGCATATTACTCCATCCTCATGTCCAAGATCTGAACACACCACAAAATTCTGTGATGGGAACAACTTCCTGTTACCTTGTTCATTTATGTACACACTCATGTAGAATGAAGAAAGATTGACTTTAGAATTCTATAGCAGCCCTTTAAAAAGCACAGCTATACTATAGTAACATTATGTTGTTATTATTCATATAACAGACTGTTCTCCAGGCAGGAAATTCTGACACAAGAGCTCTTATTTTGATTTCTCTGTGTACTACAGCTACTCGTGTACACATTGGTTCTGATTTTTGTCTCTGAAGTTGTGGTGACAGTCAACAAACAAAACAAAGGACACATACTTACCCATTTGCTTTGCACTCTGATTTGTAAAGTGCCCAAAATTCTGGAGAAGTCCCGCAGGACCTACTAAAAATGCGAAACGTTTTGTTATTCCAGATGGTCTTGTAAAGCCTATTCCTTCTTGATAATTAATGCTCTATACATTCAACCACAAAAAGAGATGTCTAAGTTCATTATTTTTGGTTAAACACTAATAATTATTTTCTATATGAAAATGGCAGGCTACCACATGAGGATACCAGCCCCTGCACCCATTGTGGGTTTTGATAC
This sequence comes from Opisthocomus hoazin, assembly GCF_030867145.1. Lineage (NCBI taxonomy): Eukaryota > Metazoa > Chordata > Aves > Opisthocomiformes > Opisthocomidae > Opisthocomus > Opisthocomus hoazin. Next base: position 45,018,805 of record NC_134454.1, read on the forward strand.
GGGAACACACATCTTAATAAGCATCAGGCTGCTGTTTCTGGGCCAGAAACAGCCTCTGAGATGATGTTTGAGCTTTTGCGGTGCACCAGTGGCTGCTGAGTCCCCTCTTGACCGTGACTGGGGCTATGCGTACTCTGCCCCCTGTACTCCACGTAAACATTCAGATGCCTTCTCTTTCCATTGGGATCCCCCTTAGATTCAGTTTTCCTTTTTCTTTCCCTTCTCTATGTCTTCTGGATCCTGCTTTGACAGGGCATTTCCCTGCAGTCATCCAAACTCTTTGCCGTGTGAGTGTTGAGCAAACGGCTATAAACAGCAGCCCAGCCCTTACGCGGGCTCAGTTTGCTCTAGAAGAAGAAATATGAGAAAGTATCTCTGCAGATGTTCTCACTACAGCCAGAAGACATCAGGCCATTTTCTTCAAGAACATTGTCTAGACTGGCTGGATCTGTCACCTTTGGGTTTTCATATACACGCATCTTTTTAAAGACATTTGTCCTTGGAAAGTCTGTAAATACAGACCCCTGCCCAACAGCTTGCACTTTGCAGCAGCATCTTCAAAAGGCCTCAAGCCTGCTAAATCATTTTTAAATATTCCCATGCAGGACTGTCACTTTGTTTGAACAGTTCAGCTGATTCAACACTGGAGCCATGGAAAGGCTGATTAATGGTTTGCTTATTTTACAGACTAACAGCCCACAAGCCAGTTGCCCGCTAATATTTCCTTGATGAGCACAGGCTTATTTCTGTGTTGCAGTAGGTTGCGGAAAAATTGAACTTCCACATTCCTGAACTGTTTTTGATTATGGTAACAACTACATGAAATGAGATGCCTATTATTGTATTTAAACCTAGCATGTAGCTCTGTTTATTTACCATAGGTCATAAAGTTGACTGAAAAATTACCCGGAATTTAATTTCAGGATGAAAATAATTTCATAATGAAATTAATGAAAAAAAGAGATTCTTTAATATAAGGATGAAAGAAACATAAAATAAACACGAGCAAAAAGAAAAGAAAAAAGAAAAAAGAATAAGTGATATATTGGCTGATTGACCCAAGCTGTTATTACAGTTTGTACAGAAAAATGGCACTTTCCTAAATAAATAATTTTATTCATGTCTTTTAATTCAGTAGTATTAAATAGCTCTGTTTCTGCTTTCTCAGTTTTTGAAATCTGTTGTCCTGTGTTGGCTTTATTGATGTACAAGTGCAGACCGACCTGTACCACAGAAGAAGATGGGTTTAAAGTTCTTTCTAAGGAATGAGATAAAGAAATTGTAAAAATAGAGAGGTTTTGCTCTTTCTTTGTCATCTTTTACAGTGCTGAAAATGAGAGGTATTATTTGTGATAATAGTAGAAGAGAACGTTTCAGACAAAGCATGCTTTGCTAAAAGAACATACTTTAATTTGCTGAAACATTTTTCTCTGAAGACTTTATGTTGCCTATTATCTCTCACAAATGATGTTTCAGGAGTGACCTTACTTAAATGCAACAGTGGAGGAAAAAAGCATTGTTCACATTTATCCCCTTCTACTTACTAAAGTGAGTTTGATAGCTCTGTATGTTCTCTTTTGGCATACTGGCTTTATTTGAGCTTGCAAATTATGTACCAGTCCAAGTGTTTTCAGCATTTGAAGATAAATGTTTGACTTTCTCTTAGTATATGCATAGACCGAAACAGTAATGCAATTTTTAACCCAAACGGGAAGGACAGAAGAAGGTAGCAGGTCCATCGTTAACACTTTTGCTCTGTTGCAGGTTCCCTTATGCTTACAGAACTTGGAAGTTAATAAAAATGCCACATTTGTATTTTAAATGCATTTGTAGCTCAAAAGGGCTGGGAGGCTAGATTTTTTTATTTTTAAGAAAACCAACGATTCAGGCTGTATATACAGTGTGTGCCTCCTGAAGCTGTCATTTCAGAGGATAGGGATGAAGATGAAAAGTGTTACATATCTCTCTTCAAGTGTATCAGGTTAGTTTTTAACCACATTTAAATCCTTCACATATTCGCAGGAACAGTAGGCTCAAAATCGGAAAAAAGTCAAGCTCTCTCTAGCCTCCAAAGAATTAATTCCCATTCAGGACATATCTCGCTGTGGTCAGTGCCTGTAGAATAAACAGTTTTTCAGTTCACCTGCAACTCCCTGCAGGAATGGCTAAGAGCTGACTCCGGACTGAAGGTTTGCTCCTGCAGCAGTCCCGGGTGGTTTAGCTGCCTTGTGAATGCCACATCCCCAAAAAAACTTCAGTTCTGATACAAACTTTCTCTCACCGCAGCCACAACGACCCCGAGGACTTTGCTGTCCTTTGCTCCCAAGGAATGTGTATTGGATTTGCCATGGAGCTCTTCTATTCACACCTCAAAACAGTAACACGGTACATATGGATCTGATGTACAGTCTTGAAAGGATGACAGCATTATGGTTTAATGTGCTTTGTTTTCATTTAGGAATTTTGTCCAGATTACGTCCTGGAAAGGGATACCTCTCTGTAATGTATTTTTGTTAAAGCTAATGAATTCAATAGTTCCATTCATCTCAGTGCTGAGTGCAGGCACAACCCAATGAGGTATTGACTACCATCAGCTCTTTCTGTAAACTCCAGGGAACCAAGGATACTCAACACTTTGCAGAAGCAGGATCATTGCTACAGCAGGGCCAGGATGAGCCTCACACTGAAGTCTAAGAAAATCACAATTATATCAGCCCTATTGATCACCCCAGCCGTAGAAGAATCATTGAGTGGTTGAAATGCCATTTGCCTTTGACAGAAACCTCTCAGTCATGCTCAAAAACTGACATAAAGCTGAGGGCTGAAGATAGAGTTGTCAGGCAGAATACTTGATTTTTCAGAGGAGAAAAGTCACTGTAGGCTCCTCAGTTCTCAGTGGTATTGGGAAGGAAGGGGGATGGCTTTGATTTTAAAAAACTCCGCTAAACCTCACATCTCCTCATTGCTAAATACCCTTTTACAGTAGTTATTTATCCAGTCAAATATGAAGCCTCTTCCTGTGATTCTTCCCCACTGCTTGGGATACACATTTCTGCTCATACAAGCACTTTGACTTATAACATATTCAAGTCCATATTTCCCAGTAATTACTCCAGCTGCTTCCCTCCACTAAGCAGCTTGATGGTACAGACACTGCCTGTCCGTCACTTGTGTGAGTCTAGATTTGCCTGTGTGTGCATGCGGTTCAGGTGAATAAAGCATTTGCAGTCATGACCCAGCTCTGTCACTATTTGCTCAGTCTGGGAAACGATATGCTGAAATCTGGATGTGATGGGAGTGTGATGTGTGAAGGGTCTCTGTGCAGCACCACTCGGCAGCTAAAGCTCGGAGAAACAAGGTGTCACATGGGTTAATTACGACTGAAACACAAATCGTAAAAAGAGACGTCACCCCCCAAAAACACCTCAACTGTAAAGCTGATTGATTTCCAAAACTTGACAATTTCTAGGAATTCAGCTTCTCTGAAGTGTCAGAAAACCAGGAACTGGGAAAAATGGGGACATTCCAACCATCAGACTCTTCTGGAATTGCTAGCCAACAGTTTCCAGAGAAACAGATGATTCACTTATCAATTGTCATCTGCTATACAACCCCACCACCACCACAGCCCTCAAGAAATGAGCAAGTTAGTAATAAATCCTGTATTCTAAACAGGAAATGATTCTTCAGCTGAGGATGTCTAAAAAAGAAAAGAGCCACTGCCTTTCAAACAGCACGTAGAGAAATGACTGTTCTCCTCACTCAGTCCTAGAGAAGCTTAATGACTCAAGTCTGCTGACTTAGTGTTGTTACCAGATCTGTTGGGCAGGGGCAGGTTGTGAAGTTAAGGTTATGGCAGAGAGATGGAGATGGGACTGTTTACGTTTGGACTCTGGGGTGTGAAGGGAAGCATCAGGGGAACTGACCTCATTACTGCAGAGATTTTTTTTTGCCTCGCTAGAGTTCCTGGCAGCAGACTGCATGCCTCTTGCTGCTCCTGATGCACTGAGGGCCAGCAGCCCAGACATATGGGGCAAAGGCTACGACTACTCTTAGGTCAACAGAAAGCAAAGCAACTTAGAAAAAGTTGCTCTTTCCTCTGCCTTTCCTTCCCCTCTGAAAACTTCATGCTTTCCTGACACACGGATTACAGGAAAACAGAAGAGATGTATGGATACTGTCAACAGGATAAATGGATACTAACGACAAAGGGCAAGGTAGGGGATAGAGAAAATAATTTGATTATGTAATGAATAATGTTTCTGCAAATGATAGGTCTCTACTGTCAATTAGAAAGGCCAGAGCTGGAGCGGAGCAGATCAATTACCTTCCTTGTAGATAATAATGGCAAAAATAACCTTGAACCTAAGCTCCGTCGTGCACAAATCCAGTGTGAAGCAGTGGAGTGTTATGAGGTGGACTGAGCATCACCCTGTTCAGTCTGCAGGGATGGGCTTTTCTCTGCTTGTACTAAGTTCCTCCAGGGAATGAGGGCACCAGACTAGCACCAGCTTTATACAATGGGAAATATGTTCTGCTGATCTTGCTTAGGGCTGATCCTATATTAAGGACTTGTTGCTCACTCTAGCACTTACATGGTATTATTACACCAAACCTATGCGGCACCTTCTGAATCATTTCTGCGATGGAAGCTTACACGTAAAGTCTTAAAGGTATGCTTGTGTCGTCCCACAGTTCCATCATATGAAGTAAATCTAAAATGCAGATGACAAAATATCAGCAATAGTCAATTAGCTTACATACTTTTTGGTATCAGTGAAATGTGAGTTGTTTGTGTTTTTTTTTTTTTTAAATAAGCATAATTCTCTCATTCAAAAAAACCCCAACAACCAAAACAACCAATCTAAGACCTGTTTTCAGAATTGATGAAATACCAGTTTCGAAATGCATGTTTAACCTGATAGGAAGGTCTTAGAACAGATCACATCACAGTCAAGCAAATTCAAGCTATAAGTAAGACACAGAGTTTTTTGGCAGAGAAGCTGACTAATAGTGAGAACAAATCAGTGCGCAATGTGATGGATTCTTCATTTCTGGGAGTTCTCAGTGAAAATTGCATTCGACCTGAAAGATATGATTTAACTGAATACAAGCTGAAAGAAAGGGTTGATGAAATACCACAGCCTGTGTTAAAAATAATAGCAGCCCAATGGTTCCTTGCGGCCTAGAACTCTGTAGTGGGGTGCAATATTAAAAGATATTAGTTTTATTAAAATAATCTGTAACTACCAAGCCTATTTCAGTTACCTTTCCTGACAGTGGTAAATGACTGACCTAGCATCTTCTGCAGAACTGTCGACAGCAATGCTTCATCTTTTTTTTTTGCTTTTAATCCTTCTGTTTTCTGTTGTTCTCTTTTATCTTACTGCATTTTGACATGCTGTTAGACTTCCGTAACTTCACTGGTTTTTTGACAGTTCTTTATGTTTAAAGTTCTTAGGTGCAAAGTTTTTGCTCAGCTCATACAAAAAAGACAGGCAACGTTCCAATCCTAGGTTTTGATTTCTTTTTCAAAATTGGTAGCATTACGGGTTTGGGGGTGTTAGTGCTAATCTTTCTTTTGTGATAGTGATACTCTGTCAGTGGCAATAAAATTTTCTGGCTGAAGGTTTAGGAGCCTTTAATCTGAATCCACTTACTCAGTCCTTTGCATTACTTCCCTGAGAAAAAAACCCAGACAAATCCCTAGGTCTAAACCATATGTGTAGAGAGTCCTGAATGAGGAAGCATTTCAATGGGGATTCCTTTTCATTCATTTTCCAATACTACCTCTTTGTCTGAAGCTGAAAAAATGCTATAAACTCCTGAGCAAACTCTGACTGGTTGCTCCTCATAACGCTTGTATCTCATTTTGTGGGAAAATGTAGTTGAGCCTGAGTAGAAAATTTCTGATATGTGTTTTCAAGCTGAGATTTTTTAAGACACACACACACAGATTGCTTTCCGCTTCACCGCTTTACTCTGGCAGTCCTGAAACAATCACACTGTAGTTGATCAAAGCCTGTAGCAGAACACTTCATGGAGGCAGATGAGACAGAGTAGACACAACTGTTACAGCTGTATGGGACTGCACAGGCAGCTGCATCTCTCTGACATTTTCTCTGCCTTTAATTTTAACATCACTTTTTCCAAGCAAGTTTGGAGTTGCTTCAATTTATGTGGCTGGCAGCCGAGCTATGCAAAACTTTTAATCTGAAATTCAACTTCATTACCTGCATTTGGATTTCATTACAGGCATGACCTGGAGCCATTGCTTGTACATTTTCCTAATTGCATAAATCACTTGAATGAGCTTCTACAATATACATTTCCCAACAGCACCATGAGAACCTCACAGTTTCTCATGAAGTCAGTTGAGACAGAACACAATGGCTTTTGAGGAATGCTAAGCAAGGAGAAAAGAGATACAAGTACAGGAACTAATGAATGGCTTAATGAAGACATAGCAAGGAGTTTTCATCACATTTTCCTGTAATATCAAGGTGGGTAGGGTAGTTACTCTATGAATGTAATTGAACAAACTGCAAAATAATAAAAAGAGTATAATTTTCACAGTGCAAATTAAACCAAAGAACTCTACTTTCAAAAGGAGGACAGAGACGAAGAGCACAGCAGGATACAAAGCTCAAATTAGACATTCATAACATGTTAGAAAAAAACAAACAGCATTTTGAATGGGACAGAAGCTCTCCTGATTCAAGGCATAAGCTAGCCTTGAACACCTGTAACTACAGAGCACCTTGGCATGGTTGCAGCTTACATATTAAATCATGGGTCAGTGATTTTCCAGAGTTGTGTTCCAGTTTGTAATTTTCATTTCCAAGCAAGAAGTTCAAAAATCAGTGAAAATCTTTGTGTGCCCTTTGATACATACGATCAGCTGCCCTGGATCCCTACTGCACAGTCTCTTCTTCTGGAGGAACTGATAATATCTACTTTATAGCTACTCTCTTTGAAGAAACAGGGCCACAGCTGTGAGCCACCATGGTATCAGTTATGTTGCTACAAGGACTGGGTATTCATTTGGACAGCTGATTTCCATACGACTGAAGGAAACAGACATCCACAAACTGTTTAGCAAAAATTCACTGGAAGAACACATCTACTGAAGGCAAGAGAGACAGGAAGGAAAAACATGTATTTTCCAAAGCCAAGCATAACTTCTTCATAACCTGTCCTTATTTAAGGCCACTGTCAGTCGCAGAGCTGTACCTCAAATATATGTGCTCTCAGCCTTTTTCAGCACAGACAAACAAATGTCTCTGCTCAGAAATTTATCCTCTCTGGCCTCTCGGTGCAGCAACTAGTTGTAGAGATGCTAACATTGACAGGCAGTGGCCATGCTGTCACTGCATCACACATGTCCTCGTCTTTGCAGTGTCTCCCCCTGATGTTCCTCTGCTTGCGAAAGCAGAAATGACACCGAGCAAGACTGGTCTCGTGAAGGTACAACTACCCTCTGTTAACTAGCTTTGCTGAGACCAGTTGTCTAAAAGAAGAGCTGAAAGTGACTCAGTCCACACAGCTGCTATTGACCATTGGTAACTTCACAGCGGAAGCAGGGCTCATTAACACACGTAGAGCCACAAATGCAGAAGAGAAAACAACAGTGGGTTTGCTGGAATTCTTTAGGGACTGCTAGAGGTGAACAGATTTCCTTCCCTCAAGCAAGTGAATGGGGGGCAATCAATGTATTAGTACTTTCAAATTGTGCTTCCTAGAAATCAGTTTGTAAATGTTAACTGGTGTGGGGCAACTAGAATGACTAGACACTTTGCAGTTAGCATACACCTGCTAGCATAACTTTCAGGAAATGTCCATAAAATATTATTATGGATGTAAGTTAATATAAAAATGGCAGAGCATCTATGTTTCATTAGTATTCAAACAACCATTAACATTAAAAGACCAGGTTTCCTCATCACTAGATGTATCACTGAAACACGGTAACCTTTTAAACAGGTATCTTTAACTAGAAGGCAGAAGATATAGAGACAGACCCCATTAGTGATGAAATCCAATATCGCTTAATGGAAAAAAATGAATTTAAGCAAGTTGAGCTTTTAATTGCCATAACTATAAACTCCAGGTTCCAGACATGTATAACTTTCTAATGAATTCTTTTCAAATTTAGTATAAGAGACAAGTAAAGAAAAACACACTTGATACAATTCATGAATATTTTGTGTGTGGGGCTTTCTATGTTTTCTTCTTTGTCATCTGGCATCTCATCCTTTTGCAAACCATCATTAAGTCTGGATCTCTACTCTTCCTCTAGTTGTCTGAATTTCACTCTCTGTCCATTTTTTGCACAATCACAGTCACACAGAGTGAATATCCAGTAACGCCAGGGCTTGAATAGAAATGTTAACCTGCTTTAGGAACTGAAACAGGCAAATGACATCACCTATTCCCCATTTATCACTACTGGAAAAGCTATAATACATTTTCCAGCGAGGACACCTTTGATATAGGTAGAATAAACTTTCTGTAAATTGAAGAAAGACACACTTTAGATACACGAGGACAGTATTTTGCTCTTTGTTCTCCTGTCTAGTTTGCTGAATTAAACTGCATGAGGTTTGCTGGGTCTGGGGTAACTTTGATCTTTTCAGCCCCTTGGTGATCTGCAGAGAAGAGAAGATAAACACTATACTGAATCAAAAGTCTTGTAATTGTTGTAAACACATCAAGGGACTGCAAGCTAAAGTTGACAGGTAGTGTTGCTTTGGCTGAAGAAATGATACTCCAATTTGAAAAGCAAATGAGAAAGCATAAAAAGTTAGCTTTAATCCTGCCTAACAAGGTATAATGAATTTGGTTTTGTACAAAGTCATTTATGATGGCAGAATGTCTGTACAATATACTATAATGCATAATTTTAAAGATAGCCACAACTTAAATAGAAAATATACTTACAGAGGCAAGGCTTATATGGTGAGGTAATACCTTCTTTTAAATCATCACGATGGGCTAAACCATCAATTGGATACATTAGTGACACAACTGTATCAAATATAATGGGTGATCTTATAAAAACCTATCTCCTCCCAGAGATCCTATTTCTCTCACGTGGTCAGACCATTGCTGTTGAAACAGTGCTACCAAGAAAATGTTATTCACAGAGGATAAAACCAAAAGGCAGTTCGAGGATAAAGCTGAAAGAGAATCAAGGGCCTCTGCTGTATTGTAACACAGAAAGCATCGAAAGCAATGCTTATCTGCAAACAGCTTATCAAGGACATATTTATCCATAATGCATATGAATTACATTTTAATATGTACATTATGGCCGTGTTACTTACCCTCGAGGGTCCAACAGTTGCTAGTATTAGCCCAAACTGCCTAATTTTTAACAGACTCTCACTAGAGCCAGAAAGAGAAATGCATGGCTACAGGTGTTGAGTAAAAGGTACCAAGTGACAGGAATAAGATCCTTGACTTTCACTGGTTCAGTTTTAGAGGTGAATCTTAGCGTCTGACCCCAAGTGGAGATCTGACAGCAGAATTAGAAAACAGTATTTTCCAGGGAGGAAATCTGGGGGAGCTGGGCAGCTGTTAAGGTAAATCCGCCCTTCAGATGGTAAGAAAAGGCTCCTGGAAGCCCTAAGGTCTGCTGCTGATGCATGGTGACAGCGGCGTGCTCGAGGCCACTCACACTGCCATGTCATCTGCCCTGCAGCCCCTTCACAGGTTGCATGTGGGATGGTCAGATTTCAGTTTTCATCAGCAGGTTGAGAAGAGACGCATGAGATCCATTTGCCCTACTTGCCAGAGCAGCTCCCTATTGACAAGACAGTCTTTTCCAAGCCAAAGCCATTCTGCATCTACTGTCAGTTTTACTTTGTTTTTGTAACATTAGTCTCCTGAATAGAGTCTGTCCCTCCATTTTTCTTATTTTTTCAATTTCTGTTGCAAAGTTGTCTCACTTCAAGAGACAATGTCCTCTGGAATACACCAGTATGCCATGCTTCATCTTTTTATAGGGATTTTAAAATCTGTGGTGGTTAAAGTTGTTTTTGTCTTATATTATTAGACTACTGAAATACCTTCAGAAGAAAAAGAGGGGACTCGCAAACATATTTTATACCCCCAAACCATTCCAACATTACAAATTAAAAAAAATTCCGGTGGTCCTCAACCTCAACAGTTATTCCTGTAGTAGTTCTCAGACTGGCCATTAAATACACTCTTCTGTGTATGTGTTTTACTTAAATATTGTTGATTTTGACATGAATTCTACCTTGAGGTAAAGGGGAGTTTATAATACATCAATGTAACGGATTGCATATGTTTAAGATATTTTAGGAAAACTAACCTTCTCTTGCTTAATCCTGACCACCATCACTTTTTCTGTCATTGAGAGAGGAACTTTCAGTATTCAAATAAATCATAAATATATAATATACTTGGTATATCTGTAAGGGGCCTGGAAATACTGAGCAACAGAATACTTAATTTGGTAAGCCTGGGCTGAAACTTTCCTGACCTGTAGCAGTTAGTTTAGGGGGTCTCTCACTTGCACAGGCTTTACCTTTGGTGTATGTTGAAGCTTGGCTTTCTGTTCCCTTCTGAAGTTCTCCATTTCCGTTGAGCTGCAGAAGGTGCAGCATGTCACTATCCACCTGGCTCTTTTTCTCCTACCACTGCTGATCAGCAGAAACTTGAAGGCTTTGCCTCTGGCACTGTGTCACAGGAAAAGTGATGGAGGATATTTGATCTCTCTGTTCTACCTTCCAGAGGCTCAGAGAATTTGCAGAAGGCACCTAGCGCTTCACATAGGAATAAATAAGGTGCATTATTTATAAAGGTGCATTTATTAAGGGAATAAACACAGTGGGGTAGAACCTCAGGGCAGGTGGAGGGGATCGTGCAGGGGAGGGGAATCAGCAGTGGCAACCTGCAGCTGGAGCCGCAGGGAGGACCAGATACAATGGTGACGATCACAGCGAGTTCAGTGGGGTCTGCTCCAAACTCCTCACTTGCACTTCTCAGGAGGCATCTAAACCTCAGTAAACCAGGAAGGTACATGCAGCCCTTGTTGTAACACAGAAAGAGGAAATACTTGAACACATCTAAAAGTGCCGTTAAACAAATTAAGGGAAATAATACTCTGAAGTAAAATTTATGCTTGTCTGAACATTTCCATGACAGATTAGCTAAGTTTGCAGACCAAAGAGTGAGGCTTTCAGTTTCAGATTACACAGGGGCTTGACAATAAACCCACATGCTTTTTCCAGCTCCTATTTTTGTCAGAAGGAACACAAGCTCAGCGATCAGAAGGGATGGCACGTGTTGGTGACAGCCCGTGAGACAGGACAGGAGCCATATCTTGGCTGAATCTCCTGCGGGTAGTAGCAGTTTTTCTCAGAAAATTTCACAGATGAGTAATGGGACAGAGCGATCAGGAGAAGACAGGAGAAGGAACAAACAGAAGCCAGTTTTACTTGGCTGCTTCTGAGGATGATAACAGACAGGCCAGTAGGCCATTGAGACCTGCGACTTCGTTGCTCTGGGGAGTATTTAACTAGCGGAATAGGTGGAAGAATTGGGTTCATTGATAGAGTACCCTGGACTGAACACAGCAGTGTCACACACACATCAGCTGTCCAAGATTTTTATTTGTATTTGTTCTTGTATCACCTTGTCATTCTGCATTTGCACTTGTGTACTAGTGCATGCTGAAAAATAGTTGCAGAATCAAAGCCTTGCCTTTGCTGCAGGGTTAAAATCAATTTGCCTTTAGTCTCATGGATTTACAGCACACTGCAAAGGGGCTATGTCTTGAAATCCAATAGAAAGGTACTGCTTGTCTTTTACTTCCTGACTATAGGATTCCTTTTTAATATTTCATTAGAAAAAATTTTTTACTGTGAGAACAATCATTCAGTGCAACAAAGTCCCCAGGGACATGGTGGAATCCCCACTTCTGGAGATTTTCAAGATGCAACTAGAAAAGGTGTTGGGTAATCCCATCCAGGCTGCCTTTCCCAGGAGTTGTTGGACCAGGAAATCTTTTGAGGTCCCTCCCAGCCTGGGCTGTTCTGTGATTCTGTGGTTCCATGATTTCTTTCTACCGAGTTAAAGAGTTATATGGTCATCTTAAGACCGTGAGAAACTGCGTCTGTTGTAGCAGCTACTTGAAAAATTAGAATAATGTTAGTTGTGCTACAGCTGCACAATATCACTCTTCACTTTCAAAAAAGTCCACATTTTATTGTATATTTCTGTTTCTCTCAGACCACTCTGCTTTGTTTATTATTTTGTTTTTGTTTACTTGGTCATTGCTTTGCACTGTTCTAAGCATTCCCTGTTACATGCTGAAGAGAAAACAACGAAGCCTTTTCCTGCATCATTGAAATGCATTTGTTCTAGGTCCTAGGCCTCTGTGTATCATGCACTTGAGCATAAAGTCAATATAGACTTTCTTTTCTGGCATACATTATCAGAAGTACTGACAATTCCCACTTTGCGCCACATACAGCCTCAGTACTCCTTCCAGAGTTCCCCGGAGGCTCTACTGATGCAGGGTTTGTTAAGGCCATGTCTGAAAAACACCATCTGCTCATCGTTTCCCTCTTGGACCAGAAAAGTCAATACTGCAAAAACTACTGTTTGTTTTTCAGATTAAGGAAATGGGAACTAGAGAAAGAATAAGATCACACCTTTTTTTTAAAAAAAAAGACATAACTGAACTCAGACAATTTCTGAACCTTTGCTGTCTGCAAATTGGGAAAAGCAACACAGGTCTCTGCAAACCTCGAGAGGAGCTATCGTGTAGGAACAGGTCTCATACTGCTAAATCTGAAAGACAAAACAGCGATCAGCCTATGTTCAGTTTAGATCCTGGTGCTTGCAGCAGTCACATCTTTGGCTGGTGACTTGGTGGCATCTTCTGCAACAGGGAAAGCTGTGTAAACCCAGTTGGAGCAGCCCTAGAAAACAGCTCTTGGGATGCCTGTTTCCTTGCTGGGTACATCAGTACGAAAAGCGTGTCAAGGCTTTGCTCTGAGGGTTCTTTCCTCATCAGTTCAACAGCATCCATTAACAACTATTGTATTCTTGGAGGCCTTAAAGTATCAGCCCATGTAAAACTCATTTATGCTGTTCATTAAATGCTACGAAAGCTTCTGTTATGGCTTAAACCCCTGTCACTAAAAGGAGCAGTGGCAGGGATGTTTGCTGACCTCACACCCATAATGAGGTTTTAGTCCTTTGTTTCTCACATGAGGGAAGCTGTTGTGTTGGTTTTGTTTGCTGTTCAGTTTAATTTATGGTGCCTTTCACTAAGCTGATTCAGCTATTACCTACGCTATGAATCTTTGAGAAAAAAATGACCTTATGGGAATTAAAAAATAAATAAAGAAAAAAATCCTGAGATCCTAATGTACCACCAAAGACTTGCCAAATGACAAAAATTGCCATAGTAGTTTTTACTGGGCTGGGTCCTGTTTTCATTGATTCCACCAGCACTCTGATAGATCTATTCAATACACAACATAGTGCTTCTCTATTTTTTTGGCTGAAATTAGTGTACTTCAAAGCCTGCATTTCATTTCAATTTTGCATTATCTCCTTTCCCATGTGCCTGTTTACTCTGAATTTTTCTTGGCATGTTTAGTGCAAAGGCCTGTTCTAAAATGACAGGGGCATTTTCATTTAGACACACACAAAAAAATCTTATTAAAGAAGGTAACTTTAGAAACATCAAGACTTCCCGCATTATGGTTGCATTCCGCCAGAAAAAAAAAAAAAAATATCAGCTTTTAAGGATTTATCACTCAGTCATCATCAAAGTTTTTACAGTGCTATTTTAAGGACCCAATGGGAGCAAATCTCACACCACCTTTCCAGGCTGCTTTGGCTGGTGGAGACAGGCAGCCGGGGAGGCAGGGAGGCACTCCTGCTGCCTCAGGCCATGGTTGATAAAAGGCAGGATCTCTGGACCTGCCACCTGCACAGCATGTCCAGGAGTGCTGCTTATGAGTCCCACAGTCACTGTGCCACCTTTCTCCGATGCTTTCATCCTCATTGGAGCACCCTCCTTGCTCAGCGAATCTTCCCTTTGCTTCCCCTGAAACCCTCCAGCTGCCATTTGCAGCTCTCATACTGCCAAACAGCACAGCTCTGCTTCATGGCGTGCCTGGAGGCGGGCAGCTCGCATCCAGTGTATGCACTTGCCTCTCTCTCTTACCCACATACATACATGCATGCATATGCTTCTAGATACACACCTACACACACACCCCTCCCCCACTTCTGCATCGTAATGGGCCTGATCCATCTGTCGTGAATCCTTGCTTTCATGCAGCAGCTTCCCATTGCACTGTTCAGAGCGGTGTCAGCATCGCTGGGGAAAAAATCCCAAGCTTCTGCAAGCAAATGTCACCATTCAGAAAGCTTTGGCTCCATCTTTTTCTCCGCTGTCACTGCTTCAGTTCCTGCTAGCCCTGCCTGCACGCTGCCAAAAGCTGGTATTAAACATGCTTGGATAATGGCCTAAACAGGCCCTAGTCCTTGTTTTGATATTTCGCTGTTATTGTTAAGCTGTAAGGTATTTTACCTTGAACAAAGAGTTAGATTTAATAGAGAGTGCAGCACATGCATTCCTAGTAAAATGTGTCTGGATTTTGTTGTGATAACACCGCAGATTAAAACCGACAAGCACTCAGCTTCAGAACTGCTCAAGTCAGCTGCACTTGCTGTTAATGGGTTAGACATTTCCCAGGACACACGATGGGAGAAGCTTCCAGGAAAAAAGATAAGTGTAGGAAAGATTAAAGACAGTTTCTGTCGGCTGTGTTGGCACTCAGGAATGGCAGCGAGGTAGATGATAGATCAGCAGTCAGCAACTGGATTTCACACATGCATGGCAATTCCCTTCACTTCTAAAGAATCAGATGAGAGGCAGGCAATAGGAGCTGAAATGTAGGCATGACACCTGGTTACACCACATGGCCTTGTTTGCTTATGGCTTTGCTATCCTTTTACTGTTCAGCCGAGTTACCCCTTGCTGTTTTCCCAACTCAGGCTCAGCAATACGTTGATCTAAGAAAAAATGCCTTAAAAGTAGTTTCATTGTTTGGCAAAGAGAAGTTGGAGACTTGCACATGTTATATCAGGAACATGTCCTTTTCCATTTTCAGTTAAAACACAGCCAGTATTTGTCTGTGCTATTGATTGCTACACAGTTGCTGTTTGCATATAGAGTGGGGAGTTCTCCAGGCTCCCAAAGTGCAACCCCATGCCCCAAGGACCTTCTTGTTTCCTACAACACCCAAACTCTTCTGGATCCTTCCCATGGATGTTAAGGGTGCAGCAGGAATTGATATATTTTAGACTGTCCTTGACTGTACACCAATACAGAGGGAACTCAGCCACTTAGTATGTTATACAGGGATGAAATTGAGAACTATGGAATTAAACTAGGAGAAGGAAAATGTCACTGCCAGGAATGCCTTTGTGGAAGTGAGCCTTCTTAGGCTATGAAGAGATACTTGAGATTTCTAAAGACAACACGGCATGCATGATCTTGCAGTGAGGATGAGATAAAAGCACAGTTCAAGGGAAATCTTATGTATTCTCCACTTTCAAAACTTATATTCCAATCCCAGACAAAAGCTACGGGAAAACTGAGTTTGAGAATATATGCCCTCAGTACAAGGCAACATATAGGGTACAGCTAACAGAATTATTCCAAAGCAAAAATTACAAGCCCATAAAATTCTTATAGTAACACTTACATGTAGTGATACTCTATGGTAAATGTCATATGGTTATGATTAAGCCATTTTGGTCTGCACAACCCTAAATTATATTAAACAGTTTTAAATGCAGATTCCTTCCTGTGTCTGCAATAGTGCCTTAGGCAGAATTCAAGCTGTTTGAATAACCCGAATGTACATTTTCATAATTTAATAGGAAAAAAATCCCCAGAAGTTATATTTAAATCTGACTTTCTCAGGTTTACAAAGCTTTGTCCATTTGGCAAATGTAATTTACAATGTCTCAGAACAAGACTTCAAAGTTATTATTTGTTCTTTCAGTATCTAGGCCTGTGAGGCTCTAAAATTGGCTGGAGTAGCTTGCACATGTTATGATACACATCCACACAATTTCTATGAGTTGCAGCTGTAAGGATGTCTTAAGTATATGGTTATTGAATAATGGAGATCATTCAGAACAAAGGAATGTTGTATTTCCTTTAAAATGTATTTTAAAATCTCTTTCTTTTGTAAATCTTAAGGGTCTTACACACTCTTTAGCATAACTATCTTAATCAGAAACCTTTCAGGAAATGAGATGTTATTTTCAATCTTTGCAGGCAAGAATGGAGGTGTCTTGGCCAAGATAAGAAATTAAATTTGTGGTAGAAACAGGAACTGAATCCAGCTTGAAAAGTCCCAGACTTAATCACTAGCTTTACGGTAGATTTAACTCCATGTATTCACAAATTTTTTGTAGCTTAAAGGAAAAACAGTGCTCAGAGTAAGCGCTTTGGTTCTCAGAGGATGGACTAACATTTTTCATACATCAGGAACGATACTTTTCTAAAATAAAATAAAAGCTTATCTGATCCAGTTACAATGTGCAACCAGAAACTGCAGAACATAGACAAAAGAAACAAGGTAAATTTTTACATGTACAACAAAATAGTGCTTTTTTGTTCTTTTCAGGGGAAAAAGAAAAAGTCACAACTGCAGTTTATTGGAGTACCTATTTTCATGATGTTTTATAGTTCTGTGTCTTTAGACACGTGTGACAGCCTGCGTGAGACTCATGCCTTGTATACCAAGTCACATGAGTGGCATCTTCACACTGCTGAAGATACATTGACACTTAGATGCGCCAGACATTGGCACTGTGGAAACATTAAGACTGATAGTAACTAATAACAGAGTTTGAAGACCAGGAAGAAAACCCACCTACTTTCTCATAAAATCTAGTCAGGGTATAACTTTAAACTTCAGATCAGCTCAGGAATGTTTTTAAGCTTCTTTATTGCCAATTATTTTACACAAGGGTAAGGGACATGTCCTTCTACACCTCATAAATTTGACACACTGTAGTCTGAAATCTCATTAGCCTTTCGTGCTGCCAGATGCAGCTTACAAACATTAAGGATCTTAAAGACATGTTTTCGTACTCTTACTATCTACCAGTGTTATTTTTGCAAGTATGTGTTTCGTATTTGTCCTTTCCATGAACTCCCCATTTTGTTTAGTAGCTATATTAAACTGTTTTACTATAAATCTAGATTTTTAACTGCTTTGGGGTTCTTAGGATGATTGGTGCATGCTCAGAAAATTTGTATACATAATTTTGTCCTCTGAAAGTACATTAAATACCCATAAATTACACTGAAGTGTCTTGTGGAAGAATGCCTGCTATTCTGCTGCAAAATCTTAATCCACCTCTTTATACGTTGGTAACACAAGATATTTTAAAAGCCGTGTAAAGTTAAGGCTCTAGCTTAACTTGTAAATGCAAATTAAGCGACATTTTACGCTTAATCCAAAATGAGATGCTGTAATCCCCACTAGCACTGCTCCATTAACACAAACTACCAGCCTGTCTGGTAAATTTGGTGTTGCACTCTCTCTGCTCTGCAGCTCCTACCTCAGAGCAGGTTGGCAAAAGTCAAATCCAGTCCCTGTGGGTTTAGATGAGGCCTAAACGAAGAATGTTCTTTTTACACATACAGAGTCTAATTTACAAATTGACACACATATGCTATCTTCACTGGTTTGTGTTTCACTGGCATGAACACAATATAGTATTTTTTAAAATAAGTTTTCAAATAAAATGTAAATTTTAGCTCCCTAGCCTTGGTCAATGAGTTTCCTCTCTTGAGCATTTAAGAACCGAATAAATCAGAGAGAATCTTCTGCTGTGATCTGGCTAGCATGGATACTGGATTCAGTTAATGTTGAGGACCATGAATGAGAAATGCCTAAATGTTTTATAAAAATAATATCCCTATTAGATAATGGAAACCATCCACGGTACAAAAATTCCCTTACCATCTATCTGCCTGAAAGAAAAATCTGTTAGAACTTTGCCTGATGACAAACCTTAAGAAACACCTATTTGTACATGATCATTTCAACAACCTTTGAATTTAGCAGTTATACGTGGAAAGGCGCTGTCCTCCCCCACATGCCTGCAACCTTTGTTTTGAGCAGCTGTGCCTCTGGAGGTGCTGACCCCCTCCTCCACACTCCTGAGTCTCTTCTGGATGCCAGTGCTGAGCAGCGTGCCAAAGAAGCGCCTGCGCTCCCTCCCAGGATTTCGAGGCTCAGAAGGGCGGCCCATCTGATAGCTGCGCCCAGGTCTTGAGACACCAGGTCTGTCCGAGCTGTGCCAAAATCAAAGAGCTATTGTTTAAAAAAGAATGGTGCATCCAATCTGACAAGGCAGTACCAAACATCTTCTGTCAGCTTTTACTGCAGAAGCTTTGCAACAGATGTATTTTCTCTTTTCTGCCTAGCAGAAGGAGTTTCTCCATAGATAAACCTTCTTCAGACTGCTGCTGCCTCCTCTAGCATACATTTGTCTAGTTCACTGATCTTGTTCCACTGTTTCCAAAAAGATAAGACCCTATTCTGCACTGTAGTCAAGGACTTAACAAACGTGTGCTGGGGGAGGCAACATTAATTTCCTGAAAAAGCAGTTGTTTTTCAGAACATTCTCTGTTCTGAAACTTTAACACAAGCCTTCTTTCTCCCAAATCCATCTTGCTTCCATGGGAAAAATCATATATCGCAAAAAATGCTGAGCAAAGTCCAACCTGCATACCCCCTGGGGCTAAGACTTTACCATATGCTCTTTCCTTATGCTGCCGAGCCCTGTGGTTCTCAGGGAGGAAATGCATTTCCATAGACATCTGTGAGCATGTAGCAAACACGTTTGTGAAAATAGAGGAGGAGCTTCCACAGTAAAGTGACTCCTGCGGGAAACACAGATTTCTTCCTTTTTTAGGTAACAAACTAGTTCGTAACCGAGCAGTCACTGATCACACCACTGCCTTTCAGGTAAAAGGCTACTGCTTTCATGTAACATCCGTTTTATTTCATTCACTGCATTATTCCCCTAATATATGTGTCAAAGGGTGCAGCGAGACCTCCTCTCCATGGATTAAGTGGCTTGGCCTCAGATCCACATAGAGCAGTTGTCATTCACATGAATCATTGCACAGATTAAGATTTGGATTGTTTCCCCTCTTTTCAGCGTTTTACAGATGGAATGCCTCAATTAGACCCTTGGTACACCACCATTCCTGAATGCTGGGTATAAAAACATCAGCCAGATTTAGGTAATGGTTTCTGGAGGTAGTGGCTGCTAGCAGAAATGCTGCTGTTTTGGGCTCTCTATGGTGAGATACACCTGTAGAAACAGTTAAGACAGACTGGGCAGCCTCCGAGTGCTGTGCACCCACACCATCCCCAGCTATTAGCGTTTTGTCCTGACACCTGAAGGCAAAGGGGTTGAAATCATCTGAGATTTACTGTTTAGGGAATCATGCTTTTCCCTGTTCACGTCTCCTTTCTACAAGACACTCTCTGCTCATCCTTTTCGCCTTTGCAGTACAAGGCTGGCTTTGCTGTGTGCAAGCACATATGGTGTCTCATTAACCAGCCATCCTCCAGTTCCCTGAAGCTTCGTGCTTCCCCTTTATGTTTTGATTTTCTTGTGCTCCTTCTCTGCCATGCCATTAATAAAACCTTGACACAAAGCTTGCGAAGAAAATCGCATTGTCCTATTGCAAGCCTTTTATTTTGGGTGGTCAATTTATTTGATGTTACTTATCTATAAAAATATTTTTATGCATATCCTTTCATAAAGCCAGGTTGAACTTTAGCCAGGCTACACACTTACTAGCAAAAAACCAAAAATTGTATTTTCTTTCCTTCCACAAATTAATTCTTTCTGACTATTTCCAAGTCAGTGGATGTAGAGCTTGCTGCAGGGGAAGATGAAAAACAAGGTATATGAAACCTGAAATATTACAGGCAGCTTGAAACCTTGTGTATGTGTATGTGCATCCATCTTGTTATTCTTTCAAACAAAGCATTTATTAACTGTAAGTAACCTATTTATGTTTATGTTGCTGTTTTTTAGGGAAGATAATTAATTGCTTGTTCTTTAAATGTTGAAGTATTTATGTTTCTCGTTTCTCCAGATCATGGTTGTTATAGTCACAGGTTTCATGGGGTGAGCGGCAGCTCTTGAAGTTTTTATTCTAAACTGAGTCCAAAGCTAAGTGTATAGTTCCTTCTACTCAGCTAGACATGCTTGTGCTTGCGGCTGGCTGGGGTCTTCTTTTTTAACTAGGCTGATTTAGCACTGGGCCAGCTTGTGCTTTTGTGTATGCAGAGTGAAGGCACTGCGAACTCACTCTAGGTGGTAATTTCACTGCAGGGGATGTTATCAAAGTACCAGAACATTCGCTATGCTTACATTTGAGAAATGCATTTTATGCCATATATGTATATGTATAGCATTCTTGACCCTTAGTCTTGGCTCCAAGATTTCCTATGTGTCCAAAACATATACATAACAGATGTTTCTTTGTTTCACACCAGCCACTGTAGACACAGCTGATACTCTTCAGTGACATGTTTATTGAAGCTTTCAGACAAAATGTCTCAATCACCTGGCAAGCATTTTAATTTGAAATTTGACTTTTTTCTGTGCGGTATGAAGCTTGCCTTTTGCCTCACTCATTCCCACATTTATTTTTTGCCACTGCTGCCAAACTTGAACTCTGCTTTACCTGGGGTTTTGCCTTTTCCCTGCACTGTGTAGCCCAGAGATTTAGACTGCTTTTTTGCACCAAATGGATTTATGGATTAGGGCGCAAATAATATGGACGAAACGGTATCCACTTCTTAACAGCAGTTTACCACAGACATTAAGGGTTCAAAACTAATGATTTCAAAGACAAGATGAAAAAACTTTTGGCCTGCTGAAAAAGGAGACACTAGCCCCAGCTTTCTGCACCTTTTTCACCTTCTTTCCTAGCCCTGTTTTCCCTACTGGTTAACTGAAACAGAAAACACATGGCCCAAGAGAATTGTCTGGTACTCTGAGCACTTTGTATGACAGTCAACCAGTTTGCAACTCTTTATTTGTGGAGATTATATTAAGCTACATTCAGAGAACCTTATTGTGATCTCACCCCTTAAAAAATAGGAGCAATTTTCATTAAAGCAACAGACTATGCAGCCAAAAGACAGGCACAGGCAAGATCAGTGCAAGGCATGCCCTGTCTGGTATATTGCTATGTATGTTTCCTTGCTGCACCGACCCAGCTGGAGTTCTCATGGTAGCATGCACAAAAAGGCTTCCCAAATTGGAAATAAGATAGATGCTTAATTCCTGTAATTTCTCCAGGGAAATCCTCTCCTCACCTTGGGGGTGGAAATGGCCACATGACTTTCTGAACAGGTTAGACTGGCTGCTAAGGGTGCAAAATACTGGCAGATTTGACAGATCTCCTCTTGCTATTTGTCTCCTCACTGAGCTCACTATAATTCTGATACTTCCCCAGGTATCACAAAGATAAGGCATGAATAAACTCATCAGGGAGATATTTGATACAAAAGCAGCATTCAGGTAAATTTCCCTCTCCTCAAAATCTGGGTGTGCAAAGCTTAAAGAAGTCACAAACTAAATCACAAAAAATAAAAACATAATTGAAAAACATCTTTCATGTTTCTCTTTCAGACATCCTGCCCTATTTCATTAGAAAACACTTAAGTATCGTACAAGATTTTGCATTAAAGATCATATTTTTTTACAACCATATTTAAAACTCCTCTTGATAACAGTGTGTTGTATTTTGGGTATTGCCCTTTTTCCAAGTTAAAATTCGCTTTTCCAGCAGCCAAGAACCACTTTCTGCACAGGAGAAACAGTTTTCACCTCCCAACATCTATTGAAAATGTGTATTAAAACTAGCACTAGCGAGTCTGGGTTTGATTTCCACTTAGCAGGGCCTTAATGAACTTTTTTTTTGCCTTTGGTCTTGTCAAACATTCACTTAAGCGCACAAGTGCATTTGGGCATCCTGCTGCAGCTCTGCACAAGAGACAAACCAGAAACAGCCTCCCCTGTGAAGCACAGGTTTAAAACTTCATTGATGTGTTGAGACAAAAATGCAGCAGAACTTGTCTGTGTTCAGAGGCTGGATCTTGAAAACTGGAATTCCCAAGAGGAAAGCTGACAGTTGGAGAAATGTTGAGGGCGATGTTGCAGTTGCCTGGGAGGAAGAGCTTGTCAGTGCCCTTTATTCAGATATATAGGCCTTTCTATGTTCATTCTTTTAATTTAAGCAGGATTTTTTTAAACCATCTCTTAAAATAGAGCAGTGTTTTGAATGTCTTTTTTTCCAGGCATGCTGTGATTGCTTTAAATGTGCAGAGCTCCTGTGTACCAAGCTGTTCTTTCAAAATGACTGGCGAGAAAAACACCTTGTGCCGAAATGTTAGAACTTCAGAGGCCTCCAGCTTACTACCCAGGCCAGAGATATTTTCTTCATGCTATCTTTAATATAAATAGCAGGTGGTCAATTACCTGTACTCACGTGAGTAGTCCCACAACTTGGCCTCAGTTTCACCTTTTGAGGAATTATTGCTCATCAAGGCCATCTCAGAGCTAGTACCCAAGCTACTCACATTTAAGAAAAATCCCTAAATTAGACTTCCAATGCACCATTGAAAAGGAAATTTTGAGTACAGACTGAATCCCAATTCATTCATTAAGTCTTGCTGAGGATATGGAGCATGATTTGTAAGGACAACAACCTGTGACAATGTGTTTTGTCTTTCTCAGTTACTGAAGAGTTCAAGAAACACATTGTTCTTCATAACAATTTACTCTGAAGTGAATGTTTTCTGCATATATATTCCTTACTTTCAGTTCAGGTCACTTTGGAAATCTATATTTTGGTTTGTTCTTGGTTTAGAATCTCCACTTTCTGGGCCTTTGTAGGTAGTGTTATGACTCAACATAAACTTAGTATTTTTAAAAAGAAGAAAAGCACTTTCAGTTCCTGTCAGTTCTTTGTAATTAAAGGACCAAAAAGATGAAGCTGGGTAGGAAGTAGTTTTCACAACCAAGATGCATGTTGCTTTAATGACATAAAAGGATCAAGGAAAAAACCCTTAGCCCTGAGGCATTGTGTGTCAGTGAATCAAGGGTTATTTTAGCAGCATGTAAGCCATTGAGTCTGCTCTTTCTGTAGCATTTTGGGGACCTGTATGAATTGACCTTGGAAGAAAAAACGTTCAGGAATCGTAATGTTCAACATTCTGTTGATTCAAAAAAATGTCATCTATAACAAGACAAAATATGTCCTCATAGAATCATAGATTACTTTAGGTTGAAAAGAACTTCCAGAGGTCTAACTCCAACCCTTTACTCAAAACAGGGTCAACTTCAAAGTTAAATCAACTTGCTCAGGACTTTGTCCAGATACGATGGGCTCCATCCTTTTGCAGTTCTAAGGGTGGAAATGCCACCACCTCTCTGGGAAACCTCCCACCGTGTTTGACTGTTCTCATTATGAAGAATGTTTTTTATATATCCAATAGCAATTTCCCTTGCTGAACCTTGTGTCTGTTGTCTCTTGAGCTTCTGCTGTATACCTCCAAAAAGAGCCTAGGACCATCTTCTCTATACTCCCTTTAGGCAGTGGGAAACAACAAACAGATTCCTCCTTGGCCTTCTTGTTCTGCGGCTGAGCAAACTCAGACACATCTAGAGTCAAAATAATTGTGTTTATAGAAATGAATTTTTCAAAAGCTGTGTTCAGCTCCATATGTGCTGTGTCTTAGTGGTTATACCTATAGCAAATGACTTGCTGGGAAGAAAGGCAGTGTTCAAGGTTTAAGCCTGCTAGTTGATACTCAGGCACCTTCCTGTTCTGAAAGTCAGGCACTTTGCTGGTGACCAAGGACATTAAACAAACTGATGGTATTTCATTCTTGGATGAAACACCAACTCACTCTTTCCTAGTAATATTGTCACGAAAACCTTGCTTATAACCCTCAAGTGAAGAGACATGACTAAAGGGACCCACTCAATGAAGGAACTGAAAAAAGAATGAAGCAAGTGTCATTTTCATTATTACTTTGCTAATGATAATTCCATTCCTCTACAGATCATGAATACTGTCAATCAGTATGTGTCATAAAAATGGGCATATGTTAAGTATTTCACTGAATGTTTAAAGGTAGAATTACACATGCTCAGTTTTTCTTGGTGTGAAAAATGTTGCTGTGCTCTCATACAGCAGGTCTCAATCCCAAATAGGAGGGTATGCTAGGTTAAAGCTGAGCTGTATGCCTGGAAGGAGCCAGACTGGTGTAAAATAATTATATGAAGCCACTCTTGATCCTTCTCACTCCCATCTGTTTTGGATCTGAGGCCAAAGGGTTTAACTCTGAGGTCTTGATCTGTCTGAACAAACAACAGGCCATTTAAAACAAATACTGAACATTGAACAACTATCAGTTAATGTTTACATTACAGAGCTTGTTATCGTTATTTTTAATGCCATACAAATATACAGTACTATTATGCTAATATATATGTCATTCATCTCAAAATGTCTCCAAGATAAGACCCTAAGGTCGCTCATAAACAGAATTGTTCTGGATCTGTGCTGTCTACAAACCTGTATCTTGCTATCACCGTCTGAGCAATTTAAAATGTGATGCTCCTCTGGGTGGATGGTTCTTCACACGGTGTTCATGTTCCTTTATCAGTAGGAGTGTCACTGGTGCCAGCAGGATGTGCTGTACTTGCTCCACTCATACCTCTAGAAAGTAATACGAGGCAGTCTGGCCTCTATGAAAATACACCTTCTACACCCACTGAACTTTATTTACATTCTTGTGAACACAAACCATTGCCTCTGCACCAGAAAATATAGCACTCTGGTCAAAACAGACGTGGTCCTTCCCAACTTTCAAGCACCTGTTTAGGAAACAGGCTCTTGACTGTTTGGCTCTCTCTCTGAAAGGAAACATGGGTCACTTTGTAAGAAACAGAGAGGGAAATGGCCTGGGTTACATGCATGTTACTTCTCTCTACATGTGCCTAGGAAAGAAGGGCAGAATCCTCTATGTCACAGCAAGGAGCCTTTTATTCACAAGGCAACTAGAAAGACTGTAGATTCCCAGCAGACAAGACATTGTACATATCCTGCATATTTATTTGAAGATAAACCATAAAAAAAAAGCTATCAGTATCATCAAAATATATGTTGCAGAAGAGACCAAGGCATCAGATAAATTGCAGTGTTTGGCCTGTATCGGAGTGACTTGCCTCAGGGCTCAGTAATTGCTACAGTCTGCTGTGTAAGAAGGATGGCAATGAAACAGGTAGGTCAGACAGGAGAAGCAAGCTGCATTCCCTACAGAAAAATTACACTCTTGTATAAAACCAGGGCACTCTTTCTGGAAGATCTGTGTATATTCATGCAGAAAGAAAGAACCAAACATAATTACTTGCAATGCTACCATGCATGTAATTACGGTTGTGATAATATGTGAAATGAGCCAAAACATTTGCTGGGCTGTTTTGTTTAGAAGGACCCAGAAAACATGATAATAATAACCCTTTCAATCTAGAAAGAGACAATTTCTGCTGTGACACATGGACATCGCTTTGAAGATATTTTGGCTGTCCTGCCAAATGCAAAGAGACTAAGATTTTTTTGTTCTCTGTGCTAGGTTAACATGCAGTCTGAGAAGTAAAAGTCATGCTTCTGTTATTTCTGAAATACATTATCAGTCTTTTCTTTCGTGCCTTTGATCTTTTGTCTTCTAGTTTGGTAGTTTCAAGATCCTTCCAATATATGAAGCCCAGAAACATTCCCAGTAGGAAGATGGACCAATTTCCCATACATCAGTTGTGGTAAAGCATTTGCAGATTTACTTTCCTTTGTCACTTTTCACTGACCCCTTAAAAGCAGACACCGTTCCCCCACAGTTTTGCAGTCCACAGCCTGAAAACCATTGCTCTAGACACTTTCACATTTGATAATGTGTTTCTCTGTCATTGTGTTTTTAAGCGGCTGCTGTTCAGAAGTAGGTCAGTATGTGCCAGCAGCTCATCATCTGGAGAAAAGGGGACGCTCTGGGTCATGCCTCACCATGGCTGTGGGAGTCCTGATCCATGAACTGGGTGTCTATTCAACTGCTGCTGCAGCTTCTCAGATCACACAGGCACACAGACATACTCACAAGCAAGCACAGAGCGCACTATCTTTTTTAATCACAAGCAAATACCTGCTTCCTATTTACAGATTTACAAGCCAGGTAAGTCATCAGTGTTGAGCAAGGAAGAAAGAAAATTTGCATGGGCACAGCAGGATTCAAGCCCCTCTTCAATGAGGACTCCCAGCCTCATCTGCAGTGACCTTCATGGCAGGCCTCCCACAGACTTCAGTCGGGTCAGGGTTTTGCTTTGAAAACCGCATGCTGGAACATGCCGCTTTGCTCAAAGAGTGTTTACAGCTCGAGGGAAATGGAACATGCACATTTAATGTAGAGGGCTTTAAAATCCCTGAGCGGTTCGTTTTCCAGTGTTAACTTCCCCAGCATAATGCACCATAGTGTAACCTCAGACCCAGGGGTTCAGCAATCCGTGACCAAGACCCAGATTTGCAAAGAGTAGCAGCGCTCCAAAATAACATCAAGTCATACATATTACAACATTGCAAAGCTCTTGGTTTAGATGTACATTTTTTCCCTTGGTGGTGGGGAAATGTAGTTCAAGGTTGCCCAATGTAAAGACAAACATAGCAAGCCCATCTCTACTGTTGTTCAACATGTGGTTACTTTCTGTAACTTGCGATCCGTTTCCTTCCAAGACCAGCACTAGCCACGTGGTTATGTCAAATGCTTAGGGGATAAGTCGTCTGATTAATGTAAGCATCTTGCTTAATCTATTAAGTCATGCAGTTCCACCTGGTGGTAAAAATATAAAGATTTTATCTTCATAAATTTGTTAAAAAGGTGCCAGATGGTATTCCCACTTTGCTTATTGGAAAAAGCAACCAACAGGTACAGAGAGACAAACTTGTAACTCCAATGGCAAAACAGATTTGTTATAACCTAGTTAGTTTTCAGCAATGGTTAAAAATTGTGCAAAAACCCAATCAAACTCTAGAAAAATTAACTGTTATTGACATATTTAAAACATGAGCCTGTTATCTTCCACTAGTATATAAAGACATATGAGTTTATATCTATCAGCAACCCAACTATATTTTGATGAACGGATTCTTAACAGAAAGTGATAATTTCCTCACTTCTTGAAAAAACCCTGGTACTGGGGTTTGTTTTTTTTCATTCCTCTCCATTGGGCTCTTTAATGACATGAATGCCATTATCCTAACTGCTGCAGAGTTTGCCTGAGACTTTAATACCAGAAATTACTTGCTCCTACAGAGCAAGTAACTGTGACGAGCAGTACTATTGTTAGTGTGCTATTCCAGATGCTCAAGTTAATCAAATGAGAAGAAAAAGTGTCTTTTAGAGCAAAATTTATTTGCCCTTTTCTCAAAACTTGTGCATTCCATTAGCAATAAGCAGAACATCAATGAGTTGCAAGCAAAGCGTTACCATTTTTGCTGCTTTAATTCTAAAGTTTCAGATTTAAGAAAAGATCACCTGAATAAAGACTTTTTTTCTTTTTTAGAAAGACGTTACTGTTACTAATCATAATTGCAAAGATGAAAACTCTCTTTCTTATATTTTTATTTATCCACTACTAAAAATGTTGAGATTTAATTCTAGGTTGAGCTTGTCTAGCTTCAAATCCGAGTTTTAATCCGGATTTTGCAGTACCATTGACTGCTAAAGGCTCTGCCAAAGACAGATCTGTTCCTGAAACCTGGGAGCTCCGCTCAGCCACACAGTTACCAATCCTCTTTTCCCATCTTACCACAATGAGACCTACTACATTGCTGGGACAGAACAAACTTAAATGGCTAGAACCTTCATCCCTGTAACACACTTCCTAAACACAGATTTTGTACACTTTGTGCTGCCTTTGCTCCCCTGCACTCGAAGGTGGTTCTGTTCCCTTGGGAAATCCCAGGGCACCCATACAAGCTTTCCTCAAGCACCATTGTAGGGACTTGCAGGGCATGCTGACTTCAGAGTTTCTTCCTTCACAGTCATACAAGACTGGACTTCAAGAGAAATGTGGGTTCTACAGCAGTTCATATGCATGGTCACTCCTTACTCTTTAGCAGCAGCGATGCAGAAACCCAGACAAAGATAATGGTGGAATGTTCAACTTCCTACTTCAGGGTCCACACAACTCTTAAATTCTCACTGTGTTTTCACTGTGGACCTCTAAAGCACCCAGATATTTTTTCCTGTATCTTCCTGTAGGGATTTTCCTGAATCGCTATGAAGCTAAAACTGGTGTATCATCTGCAATAAATTTCAGTTCTCCTTGGGTGACATCACTGTGTAATCCACACTCTTCAGACTACAAAAGCATTTCTCTTCATCTTCACACCTTTGCAAATTTCTGTTGCTTGTAAATCCATTCTCTGACTTTTTAGGCACGTTGTTTTTGAAAGGCTTTATCACAAGCTGTCTTTTTTTTTTGTTCAGATTGTCAGTGAAATGCCATTTTATCCAATAAAGATATTGCAGAAAAATATTTTCCCTGGGTTTCTTCCTATTCTTCCAAGGTTTTTCCAAAGTGACTGGCAGCCACCTAAGTTCTACATTGCTCCCAAGACTTGATTCTAGTACCAAATAACATACTTCACAAGGAGCAAGTATTTATAGTTCTAGACCTTCGTAGCATCAGGCAGAATCCATAGGGCTTACAAAACCAGACTCCTGAAACTGCCACTTCTCTGGATAAATCAAATATCTTCTTAACCTTCTCTTTGATAAGCAGAATAGATTGTGATCCTTGGTATCAACATTATAAATCATAGTGCTTTTCTCCCAAGCCTTAAGCCATTATCAAGGTTTCTCTCTGTCTGTCAATAAAGTAACATTTCATTAGTAATCACATCAATGATCATATCATAAAATAACCTCATTAATCTCATTTCAGAGTGTTCCTAGATAGAATCAAGAGTCTCAGGACAGAGAGAGAGACTGACAACAGGCTGCTGCTTCCAAAAGGATACCGTAAGCATCAGATACATTCCCACTTGCATCCTCTCATCAAATTCTTCGTCTGAAGCTGTTGCAGTGACAAAACATTAAGGAGCTTGTGTGGTGGTTTATGCATTTTCCTGGATGGTAGGGGTTTGATTTTCCTAGAAAAGAAGTGAAGTTGGGAATCTATCTAATAACATCTCCTAACCATTGACCTGATCTCTGACTATCTGCTCTGTTTTAAGCTATATTGTAAGAGGATGAACTAATGTTCGGTTCAGTTTTCTGGAGCTGAAATATCTTACTCAACGAAGATTTAAAAAGTGATTTCGTAATGGTACTCTAGACAAAGGATCATGTAATCTGGGACCATTTCTTGTAGAGGTCATCAGGTGTTTTTGAATGGCAAAGCTATCTTTTTGGAAGCACTCCCTCCTCCTCATTTGAATGAAAATCAAATACCCTGTGCACCTCAAAGGGCAAATCAAATCAAGCTGTGACTACTCTATCCTGACACTTCATGAAAATTACTCAACAGTGAAAACTGTCTTAGCTCTTTCTCCATCTCTCACGCATTTCCCTCACACATGCAGCAGTCTGGTTTGCTCCGGCTGTGATTCCTCCTCTGCTTCCACTATTTTGAATCCTCGAAAAGGGTCCTCAGGACTAAATATTGTGGAGAGTGGAGGCAGGGCATCATTCCAATGAGAAGATTGTGTAGATTAAAATGTAGTGTAATAAAACAAGTCTTTCAGAAATATGCACTGACAGGCATTTAACTATAAGCAGATCATTTCATAGCTTTTATTACACTGGACTCCTGCCATTAAATGAAAATCGCATGAAACATGCAGCTTTCACAATAAGATTTTTGCCTTATTGCATCTAACTACCAGAGGCATCAGTCACCTCCACTGATGCTCTGCCTTTGGCCCCCTTCTGAGATTTAGGCCATTAAATTGCTTCCACATGACAGGGCTTGGAATGCTGAAAATCCATCAAACTTATGATTCTGAAGTTTAGTTTCCTTTCAGAAGTCATGTTTCAAAAGTTCCCAGTTGAACCCCTTCCTCTTCTAGCTTGAAGCCAGGATCATTTAAAAGTAATTTAAACACTATGAGAAGATTGTAACATAAGCTCGTTCTCTTCATTGATTTATTTTTCGACATGAGAGAGTTAAGAGAAGAAAAACCCTTTAGAAGGTATCAAACACTAATATTAAGACGTTGATGGTAGAGAGTTTCAGAAAGAATGAAGATTGTCTGATTGCTGTTTATTTGCAGAAGTCATTTACCATATAATTCAAAAGCTCGTTTTCAAGCTTTCCCCTCTCTGACACAGATTCTGAGACTTACTGATCTGGTTTCTGGCAAACTAGTGCTATACTGAATGAGAGATTTGGACACTGCTGGCCAATCTTCACAAATTCTTCAAGGTAAAGAAAACTACTGTTTTTACTTTTGTTTTTTTCCAGGCCCTCTTGTACTGAAATCTCTTTGTCTAGGAAAAAGATTGTATAGCAGAGTTTAAGTGTTCTTGATACATTTGTTCCCAGTGGCCATGAAAGATCTGTGTTCGTTTTTTAGCCCGTTAATTCTACATGATAGTTTCACTAAACTGAGCCGTAGTGTCCATTTTAAAGGCCTTTTCAGTAAGATTAAAAGCAACACAATAAGTGATGTATAAATATTTGGATATTCTGTTATTTACTAAACAGAATACAAAGCATTTTCTTTTTTCCCCGGGATCCTTCTTTGCACTACCCAGCCTTAATTTATGGCCTGAGTGTTAGTATTATGCAAACATCATTTATTTCGGAAGAAATATGATCATTATTAGGCTATTCCATTGGTTAAAGAAGAACCTCTGCTTTCATTATCCCAGCTGGGTTGAGGTGATTGCCTTAGGCTGCACACAGGAGAATGGAAAGCAGATGAAGCATGTTGAAGATTAACCACACAAAGAAACTGGCTAAACAAAGAAAGGGCCAGGACAGGAGGAGGAGAGAAAGCCACTCAGCCTAGACAGGCATGCTGGAAAAGAAACTGGACATAGCTGCTCACTAATTTGTATCTTCACAAAAAACAAGGAAGAAATTTGTCAGCAATTGCTCTGGACTGATCTGTGCCTATGCAAGCACACTTGGCTTACAGGCACTTTCTGATAAGAAAGCAAATGTGACAGCCGATGAATGACACCGGTTATTAACCCAAATGCTGATATGAGGAAGATTATTTAAAGGTGAAGCTCTTCTTCATTTTTGTCTATTTACACTTACATTGGAGACCAGAGGAGTCTATTTAATCATGTTAGAGACTCCAATTATATCTGCAGAAATCTCTTCAGCCACATTACCCCTGTATGTCCCACTACCCTGTATATCCCAAAGGAACTAATGACTTTTGTCTCGTGTACTTTATATGGGATTCATCTTACTCAACTGAAGAAATAAAAGTTTTAAAAAGTTTAAACATTGGCACTACTCACCCTGGCTTCCTTTGTCGTCAAACGAGAAAAATAAGGAGTGATTTACATGTCTTAACAATCTGTCTTAGAAAGAGATGAATTGCCCTCTGAAGACGCTCACTTCTTTCTATGGACTGCAAAAGGAGACTATAGTGAAGTACCTGTGGAGAGAAGACATCCTGGCATACAAGCCAGGAGTTCACTTTCTGCTAGAGAAAAGTCTCTCATAGACATTTCTAGGAGACTGGTGGTGTCATTGCATCAGTGTGTTTCTGGCTGGCAATCTTAATGTTAGTAATCAGAAGAGGATTTTTCACTATAATTTTTCCCGTGAAAACCCCCTAATGCATTGGCTGATGCTCACTGCTGGTTAAGCATCATTTTGCCTGATACTAAGTCAAACTGAAACCATGGTCAGTACAGGCGATACCTCAGAACAGCGTCTAACACGAAGTGTCCACCAGCAGACCCAAGGAGACATCTTCGGAAATCATCTTGGTGGAAACAAACCTTTGGAAGGTCTCCAGTGTATTTCCTTGTTCTTTAATAAAGGACACTGCAGGCCAGAGACATGCAGTCATGTTCTTTAAACTTGATAATTCTTATGGGTCCAATCCTTCCCCTTCAATCACTACCCACAGGATAGATTTTTATTTTGAAAATATTTACCCTCTCCACATTAAAGGACTTGTTTTCAATTATTTTCAAAGAAAAATTATTCCTGGTTTTACATAGCTGCTAGCTGAAAAGTGCAATATCTCACAGAGGAAAACAGCATTCTTGGAAACACAAGGCTGGTTTATTTAGGATTACTTCTTTGCTGTGTTTGTGCTTAAATAAATATGAGTTAGGCTGAAATATGAATAGGGGTGATATATTGACATTTCATTAGCGACCATACACTGTTCCCTCTTTCTTTCCCAGATGAATTCATTCTTAATTCTATTCCTCAGCCACAACGACAGAGAATTCCACAGACAACTGAGGCAGACTTTTTGAAGCTAGGCTAAAAGTAACAAAGAGTTTAAGTATCTAGAGTTTTGTTACTTTTAACTGAAAGTTAAAATAGGAAAACTTAGTCAGACCTATGTTGTGAAGGAAAAATATGAGCACAACAGTAATTCTGCTGAAGATCTGTGAAACCCATATAAGTCTGCCTGTGGATGTTGACTGTCTTTGGATCAGGATATGATTAAGCATTTGCCTGGACGTGCTATTATAGATCCTTGGTTTCTGACCTTATCTCTGCTTTAGTGACTTCTGTGATATAAATGCACGGACTCATCTTTCTGGAGGCTTTAGTTTTTGGACAAATGGACATTGGATTTAGGCTATCTGTCTAACCAGGCTGTCATCTGGATGCCGTGTTAAAAGGAAGAATTTTTAGAAGTTTTGCCACAGAAGAGGCACATATCAAAACTATGTAATCTGGGGATTTTCAGTGATCCTTATGATACAGTATTCTGCTGAGACAGCGAGTAATCTGAGATAAGCTCTGGTCTATCCAGAGAGAATGACAAATCTGTTCGTAACAATGGGACCAGAGGCATGTACCTGGATTCCCCTGGGGAGGTGCTGGTTGGATAATGTTACACCACTGAATAGATGACATGTCAGTGAAATGTTTGCTGCAACTCAGACCTGGTATTGGTATAAGTTTCCTTGAGCTTGTCTAAAAACATGATTCAGAATGGTGTGTAATCGATGCCTCAAAACAAGGTTTACTGTCTTCATATAAAAGTTGCATTACCTGAATAATCTCTTTTTATACACTGGGTATTTCTGTCAGAGGATCTAACAGCTTTGTCCCTTTTTCTCCTCTCTACATTGCTGACTTCTGTTCAGGAAAGGACTAACGTGAATATTCTGAGCAGTCAGCTGACTTTTTATTACATTAATGCATTAGACTGCTTCATGAGTTTTTTATAGTGCAAAGACCTCATATGTTTGAGTAAGTGAATGAAATCATAAGTCTTGCTATCTAATAGTAATACAAATTTTTATGATCTATACACATTTATTTTGACAGTTCAGCAAAAGCAAAGCAGCACTCAGCACATGGGCACTGTTAGTAGTACCAGAAAAGTCTGTGATTTTTCTGTCAAGGGTGGTTTTGTCCCTTTGGAGTACAAGTGCTCATTTTCTTGTTTAATAAGTGTCATGAGTGTTAATATTAACTGTTAATATTAAACACTCAAAATAAATTTTCACTTTCATTTCCAAGGACATCCTTTACCCATTGACATACCTTTCCAGTCTCACGGTGACCTTCGTTGGCTTGTTGTCTTTCAGATCACACTAAAGTATAAGCTTATCTCTTGGCAGGGCTGAAAAATCTTATGCATCTGTGGAGTATCACATAAACGCTAAAGTGAATTGGTTTTATAATAGCAGAAATGTAAGATCTGGGTGCCTGAAATTCTTCCTCTGTTAAGTTGCTCATGCCGAAATATGCAGTTCTCCAGGGGTTGTAGAACTGTTACGTAGCTTACTTTTTCTAGTTCTCCACAGTTATGAGGCTTGTCTTTCTTGCCACAGTGAAGATTTAAAAAGTAAAATCTGTTTCTGTTAGGCATTTTCTTTCCTTGTACCTTGATCACTGCTTTAAGATTAGCTACCAAAGATGACATGGTTTGATTTTGCTTTGAGGACACAAGATATCTATTGCATTACTATTTTGCCAGGGGCATTCAAAGTGCCATAGCAGATGAGTGCATGCATGCTTCTGACTCTTGGATATGAAGAGAGAGCTGTTTGAACAGCTACAGCCAGCTCCATTGTGTTCGTAGCAAATTCTGTGAAGTTCCTTTCAGCTACATGTCACTTCCAGTTTATGCTGTCTGAAGTTTTAACAATCATAGATGGTACTAAGTTCTTTTCAAAATTATTGCTCAATCAGGAGCCAATGCTCAAACCCGGCTGCACGTAACTTTTTATGTATGATGAGTTTTTCAGTAAGTGTGAAATAATTTCCATGGGCACAGTCAGACATTTTTTGGACATTCAGATATTTTATTCTACACTGTGTATTTGGCACTGCTATTTACCTATGTGGAAAAAAAGATAATGAACTAGACAAATCTGCCATATGAAGAAGACACTAATAAGAGGTGCTCAGTGCTTTGCTTACAGAAAATAATACTGTTCAGTTTCATACCATTGTCAACTCTAATTTCAGCTCAATTGCTCTTTCCAAAGGCTAGGAGTACTTGCTTTAACATGGGAGCTTGGCCTAACTGTTCTGCAACAACTCCCCCATGTGGGCATTCCGTTTTACTCTATGTTTGTTTCATTTTCAATACAGGAAAGTTGTCTCAAGTACTAGTCTTTCTTTCAAGTATATATATATATATATATATATATACACACACACACAAAATTTTCTTTGTACTCAAGACGTATGGAAATCTTTAGCTTGGTTAGTCTCCCTGTGTCAGTAAAATCCAGAGCATGTCTTCCGTGTTAATATAAGACCCAGCATGGACAGACTGTTTTGGTTTCCTGTAGGTTAGAGAGGATGGTTCCAGCAGGATGAGAAGGAGCTGAATTTCCCTTATCGGTAGAAGAAGACTAAACAGTAATCTTTTCCTCTGGTTTAATTGGTTGAGCCTGACTCCTCTGGAAGCTCATGTTGACCAGCCCGGCTTTACCTCAGTTTGTTTACTGAAGTTAGGAAAGCCTGTTCGCTGTCAACAGCTCTGAGCATGTCTAATCAGCCTTGTGTTTGAAGTACTGATTAGAGCTGACAGCTATCGCTCGCTAATGCTGTCAGTGTTGCTCATACCCATGGCGCTGAACTGGTAGTGCAAACAATTTGGAGGGCACATACGTCTTGAAAGTTTTGGAGGACTGTAGACCCTCCAAAACTCTGTGTGGTCAGTACAGCTATGAAACTTCATATCAAAATCATAATGTAATTGATTAATGTTTTCTAAGCAGCTCAGTCACACTAGTTCTGATTGCTTCTCTGCTTCTTGTCTAGAGATAAAAATGGTCATCTAATTATCTGCTGGGCTTTGTGAGAATAAATAAACACCGACTTTTGTCTTCACTTTAGCAAAGACTAAAATCTAAGTCTCTTAAATGATAGATTACCAAAGCGTGAAAGGCTACATCATGTTTCTGCTGCCAGTAGGTTGTATCACATGAGCATCCCACACAGGCTTTTACATGGGCACTAAATGTAAGTTGGTATGAAGAAAGAAAGAGATCCTCCAGTTCACTTCCCTCTTTCCGCTGGTTGATTGAACAATGGACTAGAGGTGGACAGGAGGGAGGTCGTTTTCAGGCTGAGTAAACACATCAATTTCTCAGCCAGATATCTCCCCAGTGGGAGCTGTTTGACCTATGTCCACTGTTTAGTCAAGAAGAAAATTGTGAAATGGCTCTTCTTGGATGTTTACTTTTGCTTAAAAGTATTTCATCTGGGGGCCAAGGACCAAAATATCATATTAAAGGCAGTTTCCATCTTCTTTTCAAATCAACCAGTCCCAAGAAGTCCTCACATCTCTCTGGGCCAGTTTTTTTACATGTGATTCTAGACCATATATAAATGTCAAATTGTCCCTGGGAAAACAAATGACCACCACCCTCCCCCTTGCCCCCTTTTTTGCTTCTCTAATCAACAGCTTTTAGTTTTTCTTATTGTCTGAACTTGTTCCCTAGATTTCTCCTTGGATGTGTCTATATCAGCTAGTAGATAGCTACAGTTTTTACACTGACAGTTGTATATGTGTATGTATATACGTATTGCTATCTATCAGCATATGATTTGCCTAACAGTTTTTTATATATAACTTTCCTAAATGTGCAGCTTCTCTTAAACAAAATTGATTCTTCATAGGTACTTCTTGAAGTGAACCGAACCTTTTTTTCAGAAAAGTTGAAAATGGAAACTTTTTAATTCTTATGATTTTATTAATATGGTAAAACCAGGGCAAGCATTTTTCGTACTTTTAAGACAACTACTCTAGTGCATTACCAACACTGGAATTTTCCAGTAAAATCATGAAAATGTTGCAGCTCCCCTTCCAGGGACCAAGTGAGTGTTTGAAATATCAAACTGAACGCTAGGGTCAGCCTTCCCCCTTTGGGTGTTCAGTGATTTACAGAAATCTGACTTATGTAACATAATCTAGGGATAACAAGGTGAAAAAATTCTTAGTTTCCTAATTAGCAGAAGCATACAAAAGCTCTCCTTTCATCTGAGCTGGATGTGGATTGTCGCTGGCTGGAAGACAAGTGTTGACATTTACGGCTGCTTAGGGCTGTAAACTTCAGCAATATTACTGTGTTTCAAGCACTATCTGAATTACTAAGGGAACCTGAATCATCATATGTTAATAAAGGTAATTAAATAAATAATATCCATCGCATCTTTGTATCAGCTGTCCTTCAAGAACATTCAAAGATTTACTAAAAATTTAGGAATACTGTAACACACAAGTGAAATAGCAGCCTAAGGAAGCAGAATTTGTGAGCATGTGGAAGCTGGTGGGGGATATATGTTCACACCAGCTGTTTTAGCAGACAGATTCAGAGCTGAAGATCCCTAAGTGTCCTATGCGGTTAGTGGAGAGATGCTTGCCTCCACAGCCTGAGTCAAAGCACTTAATTTAGATACCTGTACAGAGGCAGGTGTAAATCCTCCATAGCTTTCATTTTGCATTGTATTTATGAGTCTGCCATTGCAGAAGCAGGAAGGTACCTTAAATGAGTTCTTCTAGTTCTCACATTTGATTCCTTTCTTTTGTTTTCCAACTGCAATCTGAATTTGCTCCTCTTAACATTAGAAATCATTTGTCCTAGTAAGGCTTTTAATTGCTTTGTATACTTTATATTTCTCTCAATAAAAGCACTTATTGTGTGGCCTTATCTTTACTTTTATTCTACACAGAGTGCTGGGCTTTATACTGAGAATGACACTATTTGGCATTTTTCTTTTTACGTAGAAAATATAATACACATTTTTCTTGTGCTACTATTAATCATAAGAAAATCTCTCATGCAGGAACAGACTCTTACATGAGAGACTCTGTATGAGCTCTTCTTAGTGCTTAACAAATTCTCTCTCTCTCTCTCTTTAAATTCCCCAGTTTCTCTGGTGCTCTCAAATTTTAAATTGCATTTGTCCCTTTTGTATTGAGGTACAGAAAAAGATCAGTATCTGCAGATAGAGAAATTGAAGGTCCATGCACTAAGTAAGAAAGCAAAAATAACCTCTGAGTCTAACTATAATTCTGGGTACAGTCAGCATCACATAAGAAGGCAATACAACTCACATCATTTTCTGGCTGCCTTTTACTTCCCTTTTTAGATAACCAAATACCACACACATCTGTATTTATTGGTGTAGCCTTCAGCACAAGTGCAGCTTGAGTCCCAGATATGCTTCCTTGGATACATAGAAAGATGTCTTAATTGCTTCATTATCTCACAGATTTGTGCTAAAATTATATAGACAAATGTTTTAGTTATGGCATCCAGAAACATACCGTTACTCTTTGTGTGTTACAGTGAGATTAAATGTCTGGGGAGAGTGACAACATTAAATGTTTGGCGAGAATGACAGATTTCTGGGAACAGCAAACTAGAAAAGAAGACAGGAGCATTTTGTGCTCCTTCCTCTGCTGTCAGTGGGAGGTCTCCTCATGCCGCGGAACAAGACGCTGACTTTCTGTTTCCAATTTATGAGCACGATAATTCCCTCCCTTTCAGCTTGACTATCAAAGCCAGGTAGAGCAGAGACTAGTGTCATTTTAGTGTCGTTCTCTGAAAGTTTAGTTACGCATGCAATATCATCCATGAGCAACCCAGTAGGAGTCACATTTTATATTGAGAGGGTACTATCCCTAGCATTTGTTCTGATCTCTTCAGTAACACAAATTGTCAAACTTTAGCCAATAATCTGTGAACCAATACTCTGAACTTGTTCCCAAAACTTTTTTTTTTTGTTACCTAGTATCATGTTTGACAAGACTGGTGCTGTGAATGGTGATGTTAATGCCAACCACACTTTCCTTACAGGTACCTGCTTTCACAGCTGAAAGGAACAGCCAGAAATTGTTCAATATATACCTAGCCAAGTATCTCTTATTTAGTAAAGAAGAGTGCATTGATCCAATGGCAGGACAGCTACAGAAGTAAATTTAGAAGTGTCAGGAGTAAAAATAAGTGGGCTAATCAGCAAACACATGAAATGGGACAGAAAGTAAGTGAACACAACCTGGTCATCACCCAAATATTAACACCAACCTACCACAAGCATTCCCTACTAAAAAATCCCACATTAATGCCAATGTGGTGCTTTATCCTTAAAAGGTCATGCATGTATGACCTTAAAGACAATTTTACTGACAAAAAATCATTGGTATTTTTGGTATCACCAGTGTGTCTGTTCTGACCTTCTGCCTCACTCAATGTACAGATGTTTGACTTGCCAGTTAAACCTTTCAATTAAAAAAAATAGTGTTTTAATACTGATCAGTTTGACTGAAGCTGGGCAATACTTTACAGCTTTACTTACACACATCTTTGGGCATCACGTCAGATGGCTTTTCATTGTTCATGTCTGTTTTGATGTACATCCATATCCTCATGAACCTATATTTTAGTGAACCATAAAAATTAACCTTGAAATAGAGAAGTGATAAGTCTACAATAAACACAGCTCCTTGGCATTATTTTGCTGGAGGTCGTCTTCTCTGTGGTGAATTTAGATCAGTAGATTTCAGTGAGTTTATGCTAGTGTAAAGAAGCAACTCACAGCCTCTGATGTTTCAGAGTACGCTGTTTTCCTGTAATGTTCTGAAGTGATTTGTTGAGATGAACCACACTGAAGAATAACATAGCAAGAAAAATCTATTGTAGCTGATCTTAAACCCAAACCACAAACTTTAAGACAAAATCTCCTTACTGTCACTGTAGGAAAAGATAATTTCAAATATGTTGAAGAGCTGGTACACCATAAAAAGGACAGCAGTCATTCCAGCTGGCAGGAAACTCACTATGCTGCTATGCTCCATACCTGGAAGAGAAAGATTTAATTATTTCTGAAATTCTTCTGGGAGGTACAGGTATTAATTCATGTGTTTTCACGTGTGTTTGTCTGCAAAGTACCATCTGAAATGCCAAACATCAGTTGTTTGTGCTTCCTCACTCCCAAACAGGTATTGGGTCTGTAGGCAGACACAAACCAGTCTGGAAAAAAATCGAGAACAAAATAATTTATTTAACTGGGTTTTGCTAAATAACAACTCCATCAGCTATTAAGCATTTTTCATTGCCTCAGTAAATTTCATTGTATTTTGGACCCTTCTACAGTTTTTGACAAAGATCTGTTCGAAATACAGGATTCCTTGTTGTGTTGCCCTAAGTGACAATCAGCAAGTGATCGCCAGGTAATCCTGTATTCTGTGTCAGATTAGTCACCCTATTGCAAACATGAGTCTGACAACTGCTTTGGAAGGCCTGGACATGGTCAAGCATCTGATTGCATTTTCTTAATACTTGGGCTTTGATTTTCTAGGCCTGAAAGTCCAACGATGTTGGCTTTCTTGACAGAGAATCCAAGCATATAAAGGACACTACAATTTATATGTCTTTTTAAATGCTATGACATCAACCAAAATCAGTCACAGAAAGTGATATTTCTGTGTTGGTGAATTATCCTCCTAGTGTTGATATGTCGCGGATGTCTTATTTTTTTGGAAAGTTTCCCAGAAAATCCTTCCAGTGCTGTCCAACATCACTGTTATCACATTTTTTCTGAATTCTTTATTTTTCATATTTCTCCCACTCATTTCATATAAATCAGAACTGTATTGACTATCATTACTTGGTTATTTCCAATGGTTAATTAATCACACATACAGTATACATCAATTTCAAATGAAAACTCAGGGCCACTTTGCTGCACAGAAAGCAGGCTGTCTGCTGCTTGTCAATGAACTCAAATGTCTAATAAAGCTTGCAGAGTTTATAATGATTTCAAGCTGGTGAATCATTTCAGGTTAGAAAAAATGGCAGAAATTATTCATGAAAATGATGCTGAAATCAAACATATCAACAAATACCTGTGCTCCCATGTTCACGTTGTTTTATAGCTCAGTGGCTGTAGTTCTGCCTCAATTACTTTGAAAAAGTCTTGATTGTATTTTCTGAATATAGAAAGAGTTTATGTCTGTCCTTTCAAACCCACTTCTCCGCTGGCTCTTGGTTTAACCCCAAAGAAATAGATCAATTGCCTCAGCATCTCTCTACTCATCTGTTTAGAAGAATTCTGACAACTACCACTAAAATCACAGAATCACAGAATCACAGAATGTTTGGGGTTGGAAGGGACCTCTGTGGGTCATCTAGTCCAAACCCCCTGCCGAAGCAGGGTCACCTACAGCAAGCTGCACAGGATCTTGTCCAGGCGGGTCTTGAATATCTCCAGAGAAGGAGACTCCACAGCCTCTCTGGGCAACCTGTTCCAGTGCTCCGTCACCCTCAGAGTGAAGAAGTTCTTCCTCATGTTCAGAGAGAACTTATGATGCTTCAGTTTGTGCCTGTTGCCCTTTGTCCTGTCACTGGGCACCACTGAAAAGAGTTTGGCCCCATCCTCCTGACACCCACCCTCAAGATATTTATAAGCATTTATAAGGTACCCTCTCAGCCTTCTCTTCTTCAGGCTGAACAATGACAATATTCAGCAGTCAGTACTTTAAAACACTTGTTCTAGGGCAAAAACAGAGTTTCTCACTTAATTTTAGGCTTCAACAGCTGGGTAACAGTCCAAACTTCTACTATGGTCAATGGAGTGTGACAAAGGCCTTCAGAGAACAATCGTTTGCCTACCCTAGATCTGTATTTTTAGTTAAGATGAACTGTATTTGCAGCATGACTTCCACTTTCCAGTACAGAGTTTGACACCTAACCTTTAGACCTTTAATGCTCAAAAGACAGATGCCACTCAGAATGTAGAATTTCAATATATTGGTGTATGAAATAGTCTGAAAGCAATTAAAAAACAATTTTAATTGCTTGCCATTACTTTTAGTTCATAATAACACTCTCTATCACCTTTTTGAAATACCTGTGAAAAAGAAAATAATTCTTTATTTTTTCCTCCTACCACCATATTAGTTTAATGAGACAAACCTTAAGCTATCTGTAACATGACCTGACATTTTTTACTGTCATGGTAATATAAGGACATTTTGTTTTACACTAAGAAGAGTAGCAGAAACCATACATTATACATACCTTTTTTGCCCCCCCTCTCCGAACATGCCATTAAGATGCTTGAAACATTTATTTTCATTGCTGGAACTCTGTTGGATTCCCAGAATCCTTGTTCTCATCTTTCTCTTTTCCTGAAATAGAAGTCTGGATTTTGTTAAAGCATATAAATAGCTGTGAAGGATATGGTATTTTAATGAATTTCAGAGTGTGGGATTTTATGTACTCTCAGAAATGGTGAGAAAGGAATGAAATAACTCACACATATTACAGCCACTAACAGATACAGTAGGAGTGTCCATCATCTGATGGTTCACAGATATGCACATGTAATTTTGTCCCCTTCTAGATAAGTGCAATAACATTATGCCACAAAGTCTTGCTTGCTTTTTAGTTCCAAGATTGGTGATCTTGGCAGCACAATGCTCCAACATCAACCATGGGCTTGGCTGGTGTACAAACCTCTAATTATAGCACTCATTTTCTTAGGAGCTGAAAAAGATTAATGTAAATCCCTGTGGCTGAGGACGGTTTGCAGTCCAGCTTTCCTGCTGCTGAATGAATGAATGAGAGGTAAGAGCTGCAAGCGGCGTTTAAAGCTCCATTTAAAGCTTGCCGGGTGCCTCTCCATGTACTGCATTTCATTTCTTCCGTACTTCTGACATGTTTGTAATAATTTATTACTAGTATTGACTCTTGTGACTATTTTCCTTTTTAAAAATACATAGGTTAATTTCTAGTGGAAAGTACTCAAGTTTGTTGTAGTCACAGAATCACAGAATCACAGAATAGTAGGGGTTGGAAGGGACCTCTGTGGGTCATCTAGT
Organism: Opisthocomus hoazin; assembly: GCF_030867145.1. NCBI lineage: Eukaryota > Metazoa > Chordata > Aves > Opisthocomiformes > Opisthocomidae > Opisthocomus > Opisthocomus hoazin. The sequence continues at coordinate 45,061,490 of NC_134454.1, forward strand.
CCAACCCCCCCGCCGAAGCAGGGTCACCTACAGCAGGCTGCACAGGACCTTGTCCAGGCGGGTCTTGAATATCTTCAGAGAAGGAGACTCCACAACCTCCCTGGGCAGCCTGTTCCAGTGCTCCGTCACCCTCAGAGAGAAGAAGTTCCTCCTCATGTTCAGACGGAACTTCCTGTGCCTCAGTTTGTGCCCATTACCCCTTGTCCTGTCACTGGGCACCACTGAAAAGAGCTTGGCCCCATCCTCCTGACACCCACCCTTCAGATATTTGTAGGCATTTATAAGGTCCCCTCGCAGCCTTCTCTTCTTCAGGCTGAACAAGCCCAGTTCCCTCAACCTCTCCTCGTAGTGGAGATGCTCCAGTCCCCTCACCATCCTTGTAGCCCTCCGCTGGACTCTCTCCAGTAGCTCTTCATCCTTCTTGAACTGGGGAGCCCAGAACTGGACACAGTACTCCAGATGAGGCCTCACCAGGGTAGTGTAGAGGGGAAGGAGAACCTCCCTTGTCCTGCTGGCCACACTCTTCTTGATGCACCCCAGGATCCCATTGGCTTTCTTGGCAGCCAGGGCACACTGCTGGCTCATAGTTAACCTGTCGTCCACCAGGACACCCAGGTCCCTCTCCGCAGAGCTGCTCTCCAGCAGGTCCACCCCAAGCCTGTACTGGTGCATGAGGTTGTTCCTCCCCAGGTGCAGGACCCTGCACTTGCCCTTGTTGAACCTCATCCGGTTCCTCTCTGCCCAGCTCTCCAGCCTATCCAGGTCACGCTGAATGGCAGCACAGCCTTCCGGTGTATCTACCACACCTCCCAGTTTGGTGTCATCAGCAAACTTGCTGAGGGTACATTCTAACTCTTCATCCAGGTCGTTGATGAAGAAGTTAAACAAGACTGGGCCCAGTACTGACCCCTGAGGGACACCACTTGTCACCAGCCTCCAACTAGACTCAGCGCCGCTGATGACAACCCTCTGAGTTCTGCCATTCAGCCAGTTCTCTATCCACTTCACCGACCACTCATCCAGCCCACACTTCCTCAGCTTCCCCAGGAGGATATCATGGGAGACTGTGTCGAAAGCCTTGCTGAAGTCAAGGTAGATAACATCCACAGCTCTCCCTTCGTCTACCCAGCCAGTCATGTCATCGTAGAAAGCTATCAGATTGGTCAGGCATGATTTCCCCTTGGTGAATCCATGCTGACTACTCCTGATAACCTTCTTTTCTTCCACTTGCTTGATGATGGCCTCCAGGATAAGCTGCTCCATCACCTTTCCCGGGATGGAGGTGAGGCTGACCGGCCTGTAGTTCCCTGGGTCCTCCTTCTTGCCCTTTTTGAAGACTGGAGTGACATTGGCCTTTCTCCAGTCCTCGGGCACCTCTCCTGTCCTCCAGGACCTCTCAAAGATGATGGAGAGTGGCTCAGCAATGACATGCGCCAGCTCCCTCAGCACTCGTGGGTGCATTCCATCGGGGCCCATGGATTTGTGGACATCCAGATCGCTTAAGCGATCCCTCACACAGTCCTCCTCGACCAAGGGAAAGTCGTCCTCTCTGTAGGCTTCTTCTCTTACCTCCGGGGCCTTAGTCTCCAAAATGTGCATGGGTAACACAGATTTTTAACATCCCTGTCTGCTTGTGAATTTTAAGGCTACTAATCTTTTCTTCCTAAACACTTACCCAAACTCTTCAGAGACTGTAATGCACAGTCATCATTAAGCTGTGGTGCTAAAAACTTACATTTTTTTGAACACTGATGTGATTTAGCTTTCTCTTTGGCATAAATAATGTCACATGGGTTACATAAAGCAAAGTGAGCTTGCATCCTCATTAAACAGGTTTATTTTGTGATTAAGGCCAGATTCTAAAGACAACACAGGACCATGGTGGATAATGACATGTGCACAAAAAAGACCTAAGGGGCCAATTTTTGCAAACAGTTGATATCACCTCATAACAACTTCCCCTCTTTCAGATGTGCAAGTTGAAGTGCTAATTGAAAAACGTAGTCTGTTTTTACTGTTAAAATAGTTAGGAAAATTACCCTTTAAGGAGTCTCCACCTAAAAAATAAAGGAACCAATGTACTCAGTTGCTTTTACAAAATAAAATTCTATGGGCCTGATTCTTAAAGCACCCAGCACTTGTCAGGCACATTTCTGAATGGGATCATACAAGAGCCAGATGCTCTACACCAAGTGTGATGGAGTTTAGAGCAGTGGGGCCAAACAGTCTGCTACCAATCCTACACCATGGGGCAACTAGTGACCAGAATTACAGACCCTCCTGCCACCTACTCTGCGCTGAGCTATGGTGTCAGTACCTACCATCACACTGTGGATAGCACCAACGTGCATCAGAATAACCAACACTCTTACAGTGTTAACTTCTGTAGCATAAATGGTTATGAGAAACGCTTAATCTTTGACTGAGATATTTAGACAAAGGCAACTTGTAGGGAACTCATAGGGGAAGAGTTGATCTTTCTGATGGGATTCATCTGACTAAATGGAAATGTCTACATTGAAGATGTCTGCATCTGTGGAGATGAGAGTTCCCCCTCAAATAGAGGAATATAGGGCCTCACTTGTCATTATTCCTGTCATCTTCAAGCAGACAATGAAGTAGTGCTGATAGTCATGCTCTGTTTCCCCCTGACTGGTGTGACTTCATAGATGCCCATAGAAAAAATGTTTGAAATCAGGTGAGACAAAATCTAGGATCTGCCTTTCCAGATAAATCTCACAGAACTGATGCACAACCCACCAAAGACCATGTGAGGCTGTTTGTTGACCTCTCTGGGTCAGAGATCATTCCTTTCTTAGTGAAAGATATACTGTAATAAAGAGTGAGTGCTGGATTTCTTGAGCTCAGCTGCCAGACTTTTCTCAGAATTGTGGCACAGCTATGTGAATACTCTAGGGACATAAAAAAAAGCATTTTCTCACATTAGTCATTGGAAGTACATTTGGATATTGGCCATTTTCTTTTCAAACATTGATTTAGCGAGAGAAAACCAGCTAAATCAATCTTTTATTTAGCAAGGGAAAACACTGTTTTACTATATGGAAACTTTGGAAAAATTCGAGAAAAGGAAAAGGTTTGACTGAAGAAAGGCATGTACAGACTACCTCTCCAAAGTATGGCCTGGGCAGGGATGTGCCAATCTGACATTTCAGAAAATATGTACGAACCCATGTGAAAAAGCAGGGCTCACTTGTTGTACCAGTTGTGTCACAAAGGAATTTATGTAAGCATTATTCTTATGGTTCCTGGGTCACACAGAGCGCACAAGATCAAGGTTTCTGTGGACAGCGACAGGTGTTGTCTGTCCTCAAGAGAGTCCTCAGAACCTGTCATGGCCAGGACTTTTTGGAGAGGTCGAGAGAATGAATGTTTGTACCAGCCAAAAAAAAAATTTCTTCTGTTCTAAAACAGCCCGTATTTTGAACGGTCAGTTGTTATTGCCACAAAGCAAGTTGTTGAGGATTTCCACACATTTCGACTGCAGAGTGTTGCATCAGCTGCGAGAACTATTACAAATGTCCAGACTTTTGGGGGAATATGATCCAGGTCAAACTTCTAGCTGCTGTTTCAGCATTTAATTACCAAAGCATCTTGATATGGATCTGGAGAAGTAAGGGAAGGTTGTTTATATAGAAATAAAGTCATGTTCCATCTTGACACTGCTACATCCTGCTGAGACCCTGAGGTTAAATCATTAAAAAGGATCTTCTTTTGTTACCTACAGAACTGTTTTGTGCTCCAGTCAGGGATGACATTGCAGTAATACGGCTTGTAAGAGGTCCCTAGAGCCTTTACAATGACAGAAAATGTCTGCTGGGAAAAAAAACAACCTGTTTTATCCTGCTAACTGAACATCATATTTAATACGATAGCTATTGACCATAAATGAACACCTTTCTGCCATTTTCCATTCCCAATAATCGAACTCATCAATTGTGTTTCAAGATTGCTACACTCCATATGTAGCAATGAAATTACGCCTCTATGTGAGTAATTATCCCTTATTACTGAATGTCAAAGGTCAAATTTTCAGCTGCCTGACTAGGAGTTTTCAAGCATGTGCTCCAGTTTGAGTAAAAAACATGGAGGCTGCACAGAAGTTATGTTCATTTTGAAACATGTTTTTATTAGCTAATGTGTTTGCAGTGTTGAGAGAATTTTTATGTGGAACGATGCGACAAACATGTCACACATTGGCTACAAATATAGACTAATAAATTAAAAGATGTCCTAGCTGTGGGATCAGTTACACTGTAGAATCTTGATATGAAAAATGGAAAATTCATGCACCAAAAAAAAGCTAACAGTAGAAAAAAAGCACTAGAAAATGTAGTTACCAGGAATAGCCTTTCATTGGTTAGCATACATGTGTAGCTTCCAAACAAAAGCGAAATTAATATTTCAGAGTAGCACGCTTTGTTTGCTTTCTGGTTTTTTGAGATAAACAGGACCTCCAAAACGGGAAATGTGAGATGAGCCCCTCTGCTGAAAATCTGTGGACTTTCACCTAAAAATGTCAGACTTCTGGATACAAAGCCAACATTTAAAACAACCACCACCAACAAAAAAAGATCTGTGAATTTAAAAAAAAATCCTAACTTCTGCATCAGCATAGCCTAAATTAAACCCTTTTATGTTTTCTACTCATTATGGAGAATTAAGTACTGCAGTCACAATTAGGCAGTTTTTCATTATTTTTCAGGCTAATTTCTTTTTCTGCACCATAAAAAACCAGAATGATTTGAAGTTCCATTAAATATCCAGTAATGCTCTGATCTTACAAATGCCAGTGCAGTCTGACCACAACCAGAAGAAACAGCAATAAAGATAATTTACACTGACAAAGAAACAGTGCCAATTTCTTGCACAAAACTGACAGTAACTGAATTTTAAAATAGTTTTTACAAGTTCTTAAGAACAACACAAACTGAAAGGACGTAAACTGCAAATAATAACCAGCATTACCTCTTTTGACTGAGGCAGCTGAATTATAACTCTGTGTCTTGGGGATTATTCTGGGTAGGAGGAAAAATAAGTGATGAGTATCTTAGACACAGATCTGTCTGTATGCAAGAATGCGCAAAATCATATTTACCTGACCACAGGAGGTATTAAAAATCCCAGTTTCTCCACTTGCTTTTCCAGACCTTTCTCAGCCATTAGCGAACCCAAAAGGCTAATGTTCCAGCTCTGTCGATACGAATGGCAAAATCCAGAGCTGACTCCAGTAGGACCAGGATTTCACCTGAAGAAAAGAGCCGGAGTGGTGCTCATAAATTAACCTCTTGACAATTTGAATAGCTCAGAATAATTCCTTTCCTCATGCAAAAGTTAAAGCCAGTGAAGTGTACTTTGTGAAAATCCATTAAAAGTGGGTAACATATGCCCATTATCTGCCTAGTAGTTTAATTATTCATGCAAATAACCCATCATGCCATGTTAGTCACAGAAACCAAGGCCGTGGTTTAAACAAGCAAGTGCGTGCCTGGAGTGTCTCCACCTCTGTGTACAGAGCCTGAGAAAAATTACAGAACCTCGCTTTTGCAGGTAATGTGTTCAGCCCTTTCTGAAAAACATGCCCAACCAGAGCTTGGCAGCTGTCTGTCCAGACACTGCTCTCTCTCTGTGAACAACTGTCTCGGCTACTCGGGTCAGTAATGTCATTTTCAGGAAATCTGATAGGGAATTTCAGCTGCTCCGCTGGAAAGAAATCCACTGAGGGGATCTGCCGAGCAGCTTGCGTTAGTTTATTACCTTTTCTAAGTTGGTTGCTTTCTGTGTGGCGAGAAGAAAGAATGAAACTTACAGTTCAATATTGTTTTGCCTTGTGAATTTATATTAGCAACACTGGAAAGCACAGAGAGTCCCCACGTAACAGTTCTTGACATCTTCTTTGAATTTCTGTAGGTATTATTCTTTGTGAACCATGAAACTCCTAGGACAGTTAGGGCCTTTCTAGTCTCATACCAATAATGCCCCCAGCTGAGGCACAGGAAATCCAAATTGCTATTCAAATTAAATCACGGGAAACCTTGATTCCTTGCTTGTCTCAAGCGAAGTTAATGAGAAACAGATGCACACTCCTGTCAAAACACAAAGTTGTATATTTATCTACTGCTGGTGTGTCTTTTGGCATACTGGGTTAAAATTATAATATTCGCCTTTTTTTATTTTTTCCAATTAGCATTGCATTTGGTTAGTAGGCTTTTGAAAAATACTAATGAAAATAAATTACCAATTTGTATTGATACTGATAATTCTGATAATTACTGGCAAAGTTAAACCACTAACTTGATCAAAATGAAATTTGTGTCCTCTGGGAAAAACAGTAGGAAGGGTAGCATTCGTGATCCAAATTGATACAAAAGGATGAAATGTGTAATCATCTAGTGTAACAGAACATTCAATCCAGACTCAAATGAAACACTGTGTTTTGACATCAGCTAACAACATTCTGCTAAAATAAATCTGCCCCTAACACAAAATGAAGACCTATCTGTTTTCAACACATACACACACACACACAGAGCCCTAGTACAAAACTGTGCAATCCATCCACAGGAACTATCACTTCAGTTGTGATGAAAGAGGCTCCTGGGTATCCTTTATCAAAACTCCCAAGACAGTGTTTTAGGTTCATCACTTAGATGATTATATGCTGTACAACACGTGAGCAGCTACCAGTGACAGTATCAGGGAAAAGTACTGCTTTCAAGCTGATTTAGATCCATGAGTGCACGGAGTATTTTTCTCCTTTGCATTTGTCAACACTACGAATGGACAAGATTAACATCCTTCTCCTCTCTCTGAATAGGGGTGTGTAAAAAATGCTTTTGCAATGTAAAAAGCATTTTGTAAGAGTTTCATTGAAGATTGTTTTTCTTAGTATATGCTAGCGTCAGCAATGATCAGGCATGTGCCATATAGGTAATACAAAATGGAAGAAAAACCTTTCCTCCTTTTGTGGACAAAGCTAGGGTTTTTTAAATTCAGTCTTTCTGGCATTCAGAAATATGGATGAAAATTGCTTGTAGTTGAAAACAGAGAAATATCTGGGTGTCCAGGTTAATACTACATTTTATAAGTATTGTGTATACGATTCAGGTCTCAACTTCCAACCGTACATGACTAATATCCTGAATTCAGTGAGATAGCCCTCACCTGCAAGCACGTAACTGAAAGATTAATCAGGCCTATTCATATCTTCATAAAGGCAAAGTCAGGAACTGTTTATAACACTGAATGTCTCAGTGCCGTCCTGAAACTTATTTTTACTGTGACACAAAAATCCAGTGTTTAAAATCTGTCATTTTCGTAAACCTGACGTATTCACCCAGCTGCATCAATTCACAGTGTGTTGGCTTATGCTTCCCCTCCTGTTATTGTCCCCCTTCTCTTTCCCATATCCTCAGCATGCTGGGAGTCCTTGAGTCTTTAATTAACCTGTAATTTACCACTGGGGAAGACCCTTAGCAAACAATCAACTTTACCTTTCAGCTTTGAAAGGCATATACTCATTCTCTAGTCCTCATTGTTTCCAAAAAATATATGACATCTTAGAAGACTGGTGCTGGTCTGGAGCAAAAACACACCACTCTGAATGGAGCCCAGCCCGTGATGGCACTGGTATTCTCCCATGCTTTCACTGAAGTTACAAAGAGGTTATACCCATTTCACTTCTTTGTTTTCTTGAAGACATTGGCTTAACCATCCCTGGGACCTCGCCCTTTGCAGGATGCTGAGGAGGAAACGGACTAGAGGATCTGTAGCTCCCTTGCAAGCACAGAAGTTTCTCCACATTCTGGTTTCTTTAGCAGCATCTCAGTGAGGAAGGACTGAGAACAAAAGGCAAAGCAAGGAATGTTTATGCAGTGCTGCCTCCCTCTCCCACCACCAGCAGGCCTCCTTGGTGGCCGTGCCCGAGGGCTGCTCAGCTCGCCCTTGGGTCGCACGTCCTTCACCTTGCACCACGGACTTTGAGGCAGCGATAGCTGTAAATACTGAACGTATTCCGGTGTTATGGTCTATGATGTTCTTTCCTGGTTTCTTTCCAGCGTGTGTTTTTATAATCTTCCACTGGAATAGCCTGGCTTGCTAAATGAAGTTTTTTGCTTTCAGCTACAAAGTAATTTTGCACTTAGGATAATGAAATAAGTAGGAGCTGCGAAGTTTTATGTCTTCACTGCCCCACTGGCAATAGGCCTAATCTAGCAAGCAAAACACATGTCGTTAGGAAATGCCATGATGAAGGTTTTAGATAACCCTTTAAACACCGTGTGACTGAGGGTAAGAACTGCGCAGGAAACGACTGCAGTAGTCATCTTGTAGTCACCTCATCAAAGGCTTGTCCTCAGAGAGGAAAAGTAGTTACAGAGCAGCACAGATGGTCTCGCACTGTTAGAAGCACAGCAGTTCACACCATGCAGGAAAAGTAGGGATGCAGAGAGGCAGGCAAAGTCAGCAAAATAAGTGTAAGAAATACCAGGGGTTGTAATTAGGGAAGGAGTGGAAGTGCCAGGGGCGCGCAGCGTTGGGAAGGGGAGTCAGAAATTGTAGCAGAAAACTGAAGACGGCCTGTTTGAGGGAGGGGAGAAAGAGGGCTGGTGGTTTGATTTTATTTGTATTCCCGCCCTGTGCAGAGCACCTGCAAGTGCTTTAGGCTGATGATGGCTGAGGGCTTTGTGTTGTCTGAAGATGGATACAGCTTGCCAAAGGAATGTTTCTGGTACAGCAAAGCATACCAGGCTTCAGACTTTCCGTGTGGTATAAAATCATTCTTGGGATGGCTTAAACTTTATTTAGACATCTTTTTTTCAAGTATTTGAACATCTATGGGGGGTGAATCTTTGGTATTTTCGTCACTCCTCTTGCTATGGCTACTGGACATTACATGCACTGAGGTGAGATAAGAAAATATTATTATCCTGTGAGGCGCAGGCAGATGTGGCTTGCCCAGAGATAGCCTGCAATGACTAACTCCCAAGCATGCATGCAAATTGCTGGCCTATATTACCCCTTATTTGATGTCCCTCGCTGTTTCCTGTCACCACATAAGGTTGAGATCTTCACTAATAGCCGCTGCAATGGGTAACCTCCCAGCTAATTTACGTCTGCCTAAACAACGACTCCCTGGGTTAATTTAACACCTGTAAGACCCGGCACATTAAGCTGCATTGCTTCCTGTGCAGTCTTGCCCCATCCTCGCAAGCGGCATTTTGCAGCTTGTGGCTGAGGGCCAGGTCCTTCTCTCAAATACAGCTGGATAAATCTGCTCTACCCACAGACCTAACCAGTCCACCCTTTTCCTGCTTTGGCTCGGCCTTAACTACTCAGACGGTTGTATATTTTGTACACTGCTGTCCAGTTCATCTTTTTTTGTTTTACTTCAGAATTTATGAAAAGCTAAGGTGTTCTTTTTTTTTAAAAAAAAGCAACTTTTTTTTTTCTCTTTTGTACACACACTGTTGGTCTGATGTAACTCTGCCAGGATTTCTTCTTGACTGCTTCTTGATTACATCAAGGTCAAAATAAATCATTTCAAGAAGTGTGTGCACTACAGCAACACACTGAGGCAAGTTTATGTATTTTTCATGCCACAACAATCTTTTAGCATCTAGTACAAATGACTCATTGCAGTTTCAGCATGTTATTACCTTCTTGAAATACTATTAAATTCAATCTCTCTTCCTCAGCTGCTGCATGGTACTCTATATTTCTGGCTATTTCCCATCATAGTAGAAAAATTAAAGGAATAATGCTTGCAGCAGCTGAAGTGCTCTCTCACGCTTAATACCACCCTGCTCCATCACTGCCCTTTTTTGGTAATGTTTGGGTTAGGTTCTGGATGTGAAACAAGCTGTCTGACAGGAAAGTGCCTTGATGTTTGCAATAGTGGAAAATTCCAATCTCCCCTTTAGTTTATTTATCGTGTTTTACTGGGGACTAACTGCAGGTTTAAATGCTGTGATTATTTTTAATGATATTAGGAAGAAACAGCCTTGAAAGGGGTTGAATTTTTTTCAGAAAAAAAATTGTTTGGAACATCAAAATCAAAGCCTTACCTATAAACCAGTCCTACATCAGCCATCTGGTTCTCTCAGAAGTGTTTTGAGGAGTGATTTACTCCTGATGTCACCACATCTCTTGCCATTCTTGCTGGAGATCAACATTTGTTGACATAGACTCACTATGTCAGACACAAAAGAATCTGCAGTTCTCTTAATTTACATGGGTTTTGGACCAGGCCTGAGGGAGAGAGAAAAAATAACAGTGGGAAGACTTTACCATTCTAGCTATGCAATGGAAAATTATCAGCCTGTGCCGAGGCAGGGAAGGACAGAAGGGCAAAGGAGAATAGCTTCCCCTCTCCCAGGGTGCTCCAAGAGGGGAAAGCAGAGGGGCAGGAGTGTTGAGCTGCTGCTCTAGCTTACACACCAAACTAGCTTCTTTTCGCTTGCACTGAAATTTTATGGGATTCTTCCTGTCTGCTGCCATTTTGAGAGCTTCTTGGAGTTTTTCACTGTCCTGCTTTCTAAAACTAAAAAGCCATCCAGGCTGAAGTAGGGATGGGGTTATAAAATTCCTCTCTGTGTGCAAGAAATGTAGCCAAGATGAAGAGGAAACTCAGGCTAGGCTAACTTACTTGAGGACAGAAAGGGCAGCCAGGTAGGAAAGTTTTGATATCTCCTGTTGAAGCCTTTTTTGAAGAAAAAAGAAAAAAATTCTTTATGCTTTCTGGTGTCAGGGGAGGGGGGAAAAAAAAAAAAGACAGAAAACTATCTTTGCCCTTAGGTCTTCTGCTGAGCAAGAGAACCTGGCTTCTTGTCTTAACACCTAATGCTTTACAGAAAAAAACAGTTTTGTATAAAATGAAGGAATCTCTTCTGTGTTCCTTGCAGCAGCAGCTGGCACCAATGGTGTTTGACAACACACACCTGTGTGCCTGCCTCTGCCTTCCACTCATCCAGACACGGAGGCATAACCCAGAACCCCATTCACCTCGTGTCTGTGGTGGCCAGGAGCAGGGCCGTCCAGCATGGTCCCCTAGGAGGAGAGCAGCAGGGTCCCCAAGCAAGTCTGCGGGGAGAGGTGGCCGCCCAGCTACTCCGCTCTTTGCAGGGGTGGGCAGCTCTGGATGTGCCTGCAGAGATATGCAAGCATCTGAGGGATGCCTTTTTCCGACACGAAGCTGCTATAGGACTGCAGGCATCTCCAGGAGTCAGCCGCTGGCAGGTAGGGGTGGTCCGGCTCCGAGTGCTGGGTTTGGCCAAGTAACCCTCAGTGCCAAAGTAAGTGTCTTTGCTGGTTTAACAGCCTTTGACTGGCTAGGCAGCTTTCAGTGACTGTGATCCAAGGGTTTGAGTCTGCGGCATCCCCACAGCTTGTGTGAACTGACACCCCACTCTAAACCAGAACTGCCTTTTGCCATAGCTCTTCTGCTCTGAGCTTCACCCTAGGGAACTACTGTGTAGTTACCAGGGATAGATGGAGCTTGGAGAATGAACACAGGCTTAATCCTTAATTAACAAGGGTTAGTCTTTTTGCCTTCCATCCTCAGAAGTAATACAGCACCAAATAGATGCCTTTTTCCAGCTGTTTACCTGTCTTCTTTGCTCATATTGTGAGCTTGACGGCAGACACTAGTTCTTGATATGAATTTCCATGCTTTCTAGATGAAAGTACCATGCAAATAACAGGCGCAGAAATTAAGGTATTTAGTTCTTATTTTTGCAATAGGCTTTTCTAGCCCTGGATTATGCCTGGGGGACCTAGTGTGCATGAAAGTCAGTGACATCCTGCCTTAGCTGCTCTGACTGCAAGTGATACTGATTCAAAATGCTTGCACGTGGTGCAAGTATTCCTCCCACTCAGAGCAGGGCATGCCCTATGTCCTTTATTTTCCTTCCAGAGTATTGCTTCATTATTATGCTAAATTGCAGAAACATCATGGGTGTTTCTTCATCATTCTTAATAGCTGATTAAGTAGTTTTATTCTTACATACTCCAACAAGCCCTGTTTACCAGGGCTGTGTGTTATCTAATTCTAATGTAGCCACTTGGGTTTAACTTTTCTAGGAGAATGGAGAACATCTGTTATATGGAGATAGAAAATCATTTTAGAGCTTCCAGCAGAAGATTAGAAAATCCACCTACACTGTTGTCCTGTACCTATCATGCAGCTGTAGCTTGCTGCACAATCAGTATTTGTTCCAGTACTGAACTATTTGAAGATTCATGGTTAAATACAGACTTGACCATAGAGTTTACATTCCACAAGTGGTTCAAGCAAATGAAAATGAACTTGACCTGACTTTTTAACCTTCTTACCAAGTTATGCAGACTGTTTGTACAGGCAGGAGATAGTAATGGTTGGGGTAGAAAAGGGAAAGAACAAGAGTCAATCATCTTTTCTTAGCTGAATCATTAATTCACCGTGCAAAGCCCTTCGTCTCAGTTGCCTTACTGACAATTTTCTTTTTTATAAGAGTACTCTGAGAGCCAAATATACTACTTGAAATATGACTTTTCTTGTGAAATTTGTGTCTGCATTCAGAAGAATAATCTAAGCATGGAACATATTGTACAACGCTAAAACCAAAACAGAGATATTGGAAATAAGATGATTTCTTTATTGTGAATCTTCCAAAACATGAACTGGGCTATTAGTATGCAAACTTTATACTTAAGGCTGGCAATAGGTTTTGAAAGTCACTGCAGCTTGTATGGGCTTGGTCGTAGCTTTTATTTTTCTCAGAATTCCTTGAATTCTCAAGGACTATGACATTCAGCCAGTTGATCTCAACTTAAGCTCTTTTCCTCAGAGCCAAGTCATAAAAGTTTAGAGACTTGGGACACTTTGAGAGCCCACTCACTTGGCCGTTCAACAAATGCATGGCCGGCCCAGTGGCTCTTGCCTTTCTGCCGTTCCTGAGAGCTGTTTGTCTCAAGAATCACAGCATGAAGAAGATGATTGAGTCATGCTCTGTATGATAGAGGCAGTGTCATGGAGACATTAATTATCCAGGAATCCCTCAAACTCTTGAAAACAGCAGCTGCCGTTTTGTTTCACACCCACAACAATTTACTACATGATCTGCTGTGTTCTTTGCAATAGCTCATTCTGTATTTCTTATCCTTAAATTGATATTGAGGTAACCTGCATTCAAAATAAAAAGACTGCCACTAAACCTCCTGATCCTGATTTTGCCATAAGCCTAGAGCATTCCCATAGGCTGTGGCTCAACTTATATGCCATGATTCTTTCAGTCAGAGTAAATTCCTTGTATTTTCCATGTCTTGCAATCTGGCTGTGGAAAAGAAACGTGCCACAGATAATCGTTAGGATATGATAAAAATGCACTGACAAGAAAAAAATTGTTGCAATATTAAGCATCACAATTGAAATAATTTCTGCATTCTTCCTTAAACACCAGAGAGCAGTAACAATTTACACAACTTTTTCTCCTAAAGCAATACCATGGGGTGCTTAGCCTGGAGCAGGGAAGAAGGTTCCCTTTGCCTGCTTTCTGCATGCCAGTAGCGCTTGGGGTCTAGTGGTAGTATGGAGTTGGGCTGAAGTCACACCTTCCAGTAAGGATGCTGCCTTTCCAGTTCTCCTGGGATTTCTGAGGAACAGACTGTCTGTGTGTGTAGCTCCACAACATCTCCCACAGTGCAGAGCAGGCTGCCCTTGCCAGGGAGGGATTGGCTGTAGAAAACTAGAGCAGGGATAGGGGAAAGGGAAATGACAGCCATGTAAAGAAGTAGCTGCTCAAACTTCCCAGCAAGGAAAGAGAGCTCTGCACCCTCTAGTCAAGTAGAGAGAGAAAAGAAAAGTGTAAATACAGACTCTGCACTTGATTTGAGCCACAGATTTCTCTTCTAGAGGGTAATCAGTGTACTCTCTTACCTTTGTTGGGATTCAGAAAAGAACATGCAAATAAAATGGTTTTGAACAAAGGTCAAGTAAATAGCAGTGAAAAGGTCAGTGCTGTAAGTGCACAGGGAGTGCTGCTGATCAAGTGAATAGAAACAAACCACTGGGGTCACGAGCATGACTGGGATGTCAGTATAATCTTTCGTTACCTAGAGAAACCAGGCTCACCTCTACTAGTGTCCATTTAGTCCTTCGGCATGAACAGGACTGATTACTTGACACTGTTCTTTTCACATTACCTTAGCAGCCTCTAAAGAGCTAACCATGGGTTCACATATTTAATGCCCATTGAAGTTACATATCATGGGTCTTTTGGAGAATTTTGGGGGGCTTGGGGGGGTTTAGGTGGCTTTTTTCCTGAAAAAGCACTGATACTAGAATTGTTTGTGAAAAAGGTAACTGAATATCTCTGGATACCATTGTGGGAGTGGGGAGACAGGATGGAAAGCAAGTGGGTAGCAGAGGAGGAAAAGAAAAATACTGTGTTCAGATTTAGACAAGGCAGGAAATAGAAAGACAATTGGAACACTGAAAGATATGATGGCTATGAGTTCTCTGTTGTGAAATTATCTTGTCCTTGCTGACTTACTCTTTATGGATTTTACACCTCTTTGCAGATCATCCATTCATTTCAAAGGTCACATCAACAACAGCTAGATACTGACTGAAGCCTGGGAAATGACAAATTTGTTATTGTAGCAGGGCTGAAAAAAGTTGTTGCACTAGCAAGCTCACTGCTGTGCAAAGAGAAATAATATCTTTGTTACACACCTTTTCAATCTAAATATGCGTTCACCTGTGTGCTGCAACACACTGGCGCAGACATCAAAAATGTCCAATGGTATTCTCCTTAATTGAAGGAATTCTAAGTCCCAGGCCTATCTTCCTCTGACCCATGTAGCATTCCTTCTGTAAGACAAGTGGTCCCACGGTTACGTCTTGTGGGGTTCTTGTGATTCCTGGAATCAGCGCAGCAGCAACCACCTAAACTAGATAGACATCAAGTCTGCTGTGGTTTAACATGCCCTGTCTCCCTGTTGGAAGCACTATGACGGCTAGTCAACTGAACTTTTCAATCACAATATAAGTTGTTTGGGTAAGACTGATGCAAGCTTCGTTACAGATACCCAGTGGATACCCAATGGATGCCCTGCTACAGCCCCTGGCTAGCAGACTGGCTGTGTGCCTCAGAGCTCTGTCTGGGGTTCAGCTCTGCCCCCCACCTGTTCCCGGCTCCACTGCACTCCCTTCCCACCTGTGGAGCATCGTAATAGTCCCAAGAAGCAGAAGAGGAGATCACTGCTGCTTAACCAAAGAGCAGGGTAATATTTAGCCATTGCTCAGCTCACAGATTCAGACTGGGAATGCTGCAGTAATATTTCCTGACTCGTAAAGCAGCAAAAAGCTGGTGCTATCCTTAAAAGGTGTCCGCCTGCACCACTTGCAGAAAGGGTGTGATGGTTACTGCCCAGATTCATCCTTATTTATGTCATGTTGAAGAGAAGGCAGAGGGGTACAAGTGTTATTGTGTGTGCTTGGCAAACATTGACACTGGGGTTTTTTGTAGCATTTGATAGCCGTAAATCATGGCCATTACTTTCTTGTTTTGATTTTAAGCTGTAATGCTATGCTACTTCTACGTCAGAAGCTTCAAAAATAGGTCTGGGGGAGCGAGAGGAATAAAAGGGGCAAAAATCTGGGAAACAAAAATAAGAGAAGTCCTCAGAACTCTGAAGTGCTACTAAAGGTAATCTAAGGGAACAGTGAAGGCCTGCTTCTACTGTACCCTTCCTGGGCACAACGGTCATCTTTGATTTTTAGGATAAATTCCACTTTTTTAGTGTCCTCTGATTTCAAAGCATTTTTTCAAGGTGAAAAAAACTCATCTGCCTTTAATTCATGGAGAGCAGCAGCTGGAAGGTCTGTTGAAGGTCACAGAGCAAGTGAATATCAGAAACTGAAAAGAAAATAAACCAGTATGATTTTGAGTGTCTTTCCCTGATCACTGACTCGCACAGCTTTCCCTTGGGAGACAGTGACTCTCATTGTCTGCTCTGCCTCTAATGCGAGGTGGAAACGGTCTCCCGTCTGCATCCCACTTCATCCATAGCTTTTAAACCTGCACCTATTCTTTCCAGGATGGCTTCCCTGAGAGTGCTGCACAGTCTGCAGAACATACAATAGGATGAGCTCATTGCTTTCAATAAAAACTCTCCGAGAAAGAAGGACGACACTTTATTGCTACAATAAAGGTCATGACACTGCTTTCTTACATTCACACTATATTTTTAGAAAGCTCACACAGCCCAGATCACTAAAATAACACATCTCCATGAGAATGTTGAGGCTTCATCCTCCAGGCAGTTTACATTTTTAAGCTACTCTAAGTCACATTAAGATTTCACAGTCTTAATCAACTATTGATTTTAATCGTTGAGTGTAATCCATCTGTTCCAAAATCCACGGGCTAGCAATGAAATCAGGATGGCTCATTGTATTACATTAGCCACTACAAGCTCTAAGCAGAGAACTGATCCTTGGCGTATGAAGCACACAACAAAATAGCGTCCTCTCCCAGACATTGACATCTCTCAAGAACTGTTCTACACCTTGCAGCGTCATGGGCCCCGAGTGCAGTCTTACATGCTAACCCAACTCTGTCAATATCCTCGTCAAAGGAACATTCACCAGGTAGAGAGCAGAAGAGGAACAGCCGATGTTCACGATTCAAGCAAGCCTCCAGAAAACAGCGGAAACTCATAGGGACCAAGCCACCAAAATGAAACATCTGGTAGCAAGTGGCAGAAGAAGACTATACATGTTGTGACCAAACATCTCCTTGTTACTGTCAATAGAACAAGTCATTGGAAATTGCTTTTTAATTTACAGTTCTAGGCATTGTCTGGTGTGCTCAGCCCACTTTTTTCCAGTATTGTGCTGTGATGGACCATTTTGAGGAGTCCAGCTTCCATCTTGAACACCCAGCAGAAAGGGAATATTCTGACTCACACAGTTCCAGCTCCCGGTGAAACAGGACGACGCTACCATATGTCTTCTGCATCACTCCAGAGGTAACCACTTACCAGGTTATCAATGGCAAAAAGCATCATGAACATATCCTCTCCTGTAGGAACACCCACCTGTGGTAAGGAGGGGAAGCGGGTAGTGGGTAAGAAAAGTGGGAAGGAACTGTCAGTGATGCCCTAGGAGCTGGTACGATAATCAGGAGACAGGCAGAACTGGGAACCGGCAAGGAAAAAACTTGTCTCTCTTACTTGTCATGATAAGAAAATAAGGAGTTATGACACTATCACAAGGCTTTAATCCTTTAGTAAGTTTGTTTCAAAGGATGACACTTGGCAATATTTGTAGGGACCATTGCACCAGTAACAACCAGCAGGTTATCACTGCAGGCTGAATAAACTGTTGTACAGATTTTTTGTCTTTTTTGTCACAAATGTGTTAAAGAAACAACACTTCTGTCACGTTCTGTCTTTCTATGCATAGATTTTCTGTTTCATACCCTCAGACAAATACTGCTGTAATTAAAAGAAACATAAATAAAATTCAAAGACTTCAGGAACATGGAACTATAACAATGGTACCACATTTGCAGACCTTTTGTCAAAGGTATTTGCATTTTTGATGGGACATAATTTGTTATTTTTTTTAATATAAATATATATATACATATATATATATATACACCTTTTCAAACCATTATTGTTGAACTAACGATTTCCCAGGTCAGTGTTGTGCTCTGTTCTGTGAACATTTGAACAAAGTGCACATTTGAATGCCTCTGCTGAAATCCACAAAAGACAAAATGAAAACACGTCAGTTTGTATCAGCTGAACGCAAATAAGAGTGACTGACACATTTATCCAGATTTCTTTCCCAGTCACAGAAATTAATGATTAGAGGAGCCAACTAAAAAGAAAAAAATCAAACCACTTGATTTCAAACTGCGTCTTTTTCCAAAGTGCATTTAGTGTTTATTTCAAAGGGTTCTGTTTCAAAACATATCCAGGTAGTCTAGAACAGTGACAGAGGCTTAAAAGATGTTAAAGAAAACCACAGTGTCACTTTTTGGACTAGTCAATGGTCTTGTTTAAATATTTTTACGGTAGTGTGACTTGCCAAATCTAGTAGAGAGGCTCTCATAATCACATGTGTGATGCTCTATGGTTTTGTGCCACTGGCAATGCAATCTAGCATTTGTGAAAACAGAACCCCCTAGGAGTAAAAGAAAATCTGCTCTTGACATCTCACACATCCCATATCTCTAATCCAGGATCCCAAAAACTAGAGCACAGGCTCTGGGAGAACAAAATTTTTTTATCTCCCAACCTGTGCTTTACAGTTAAAGCTTCAAGACTGCAAAGGTCAGCAAGTTAGTTAAGTCATGTGAGACATGGTTTATTTTAGTAGGACAAAGAAAACTTTGGAATCTACTTCTTATTCTTTCCCATCAAGCCTATTCCATATGCAAAAAATAAAGACCAGTGAACACAGGATGTCATTAGTACCACAGGTACGCTGCCGCTGCAGACCCATGTCCCAGGCAGCCCAGTGCATCTCGGCCCAGTCGTCAGATCACCGTCTGTCTCAAATCAGCTGCACTCCATAGGTAACAACAAGGTTCTGACAGAGTATTCTCTCCTACATTTAGCTTGTCCAGTTAGAGCAATGCTCTGCATATTATTGCTACTTTTTTAAGGCTGCGCCTAGACAATATATGAAACTGGTAAGCAGTGGAGAACTGCATGTAAGGGGCAGTAAAATGACCTTTGCATTTTTTAATAAGCACAATGCTCAAAACCAAAAAGCAAAGCGAAGAAATAAAAAAGAGAAAAACAGCTCTGTAAAAATGTTCAGTCTCACTTACCATACTGGAGAAAGAAACTAACAAAAAATCTCTAGATAAAATGAGAGGGGAGCTATACAGCAATTGTAACACGAACTGTATGGAAGTTTATGGCCTACTTCTAATCATTTCACACCATTCAGGTAGCAGAAGAGGCTTTGGATTGATGTAGGTGGATGTTCAGGCAGTGGAAACCACAAAGCTGCCAAAAGAGAACACAGTATATTCTTCATAGTCAGGAAACAGAATTCCTTTTCCATCGCGTGTCTACAGGTGTAATTGAATACTTCAGAGAGCATCAACACGGCAGCACGTGAATAATTACACCAGCCAAGACTGAACTGAATGAACATTATCTACAATGGCAGGAGAGGTCAAGGAATGCAAAAAAAGTCATCTGCTGGGAACATTTTCGAATGTTAGAAAAGAAAACATTAGCAATTTGAACTTTTCTGATCCCTGAACTACAAAATCCCAAAACTATCTCAGAGAAAAAAAAATTATTCCAGTTGTAGTATTTTTTCTGTTTTGGGGGGCATTTTTGTCTATTAAAAAAAAGTCTAACTCAATTATTAGAAAAAATAGAATGCTGTAACTCAAACTGGAATTCCCGCCCCCCCCGCCTCGATATTAGAGTTTTAAAACATGCAGCATGCATACTCTGAGTAAAGCCAAGTATTGTGTGAGCTTCACCAGTTGCAACACCGAAGGCTCATCATCTGGATGTGTCTACAGTTTCCTTTTCAAAGGGCTGTGTCAAAACAGAAGGCCTGGAGCCAGGAAGACCTCATACCTAGCCCTGTAGAGGATGCAGACTCGCTTGAGTAATTCATGTAGGCTCGATCCTAAAAGATACTAAGTGTCTCCTGTGAAATGCAGAGATGTGGCCCTGGCATGGATTTCTGCTGAAGTGTCTCTTCTGGAATACCATTTATCTTCACTGCCTCTGTGGCAAGGAGAGAATGATGTGGAGGAGTTGGATGTTGCAATATTGTACCTGCACTGCTGTTTATTGCCAGACAGCAATAAAACCGGTAACACTGGGATGGATGATGTTGCCAGCTTGTCCTCTCTGCATATAAAGGCAAAGACAACAAAAACCAGCTGTAAAGACTGTGCTTTTTAAAAAGGCAGGTAGACATCGTAGAGGGGCTAGGCACGACTGACACACCTTGGGCTCAAATAAGCAAACACAATTTGTTACTGTTATGTATGAAGTGGTCTTACAGCAGATTAATGAAACCCAAGGTTGTTTTATGGAGCTGTCTACACAAGTGTGTACCAATGCACTGGTGACGTGACTTGCCAGGACACTGAACAGTAAATCCCATCTTCCTCTCCTCACCGCTCCCCACGGGTAACAAATACACATTGGGCTCATGTTCCTTTCACCTGCTTGATGATTGTGTTACTAGGGATAGCAGGCCAGCACTGAATTCTGAAGCTGCTTTCCTCATATATTTAGAGAGTAGATTATAAAATGTCAGCAGAGTACACAAGTTTGGGGCTCACATAAATGACACAAAACTTTTGGGCTTACATCAGCTTTGCCAGTGAATGGCCTCCCAGTTACTGGTGTTTCAGTACCTTTGCCAATAAATAGCAGTCCAGCTACTGATGATTAATAGCCATACTGTTAAATAGAACTATTTATGTTAGAACAACTCAGCAAGCAATATGGAGATATTGGTGCAGCATGTCAAAGGCTTTGGATGTTTTCTGCTACTGAACGAGTGAATGTAGGGATGACATTGCCCTCTCGTGGGTAATGGCTGAAATGGAAAATGGCAAGCTCCAGTCCTACTGCCGGCCTGGTTTATTAACCCTGCAAGTTTCACTGCAGCAGGCGCTTACACCTCTCAGCATTTTCATTCCATGTGTTCAGGTCATTCAGAGTTGAGAACTCGCGGGATGCTCCAGGGTCAGGAAAAACTGAACTCGTGGCATGCTCCAGGACTGAGAAAACTCAGGCTAGGACTGCACCTCTGCGGCTGTGGCCCAGAAGCTTCTGTGTAAATGCCAGATATTTGAGCTCAGGATTCTCTTTACTGGAAGAACACAGGGAAAAGCACTGCTTTTTAGTGTTTTAGCCTAAAAGCTAAGACACAGAGCTAGGCTACTGAGAGTCAAACCTGGCTAGGACTGCTTTGCTTTGAAAATGTTCTTTTCTGTTTGTCACCAAGTGTTTAACATAAATAGTTCAGATCACGTCTCCTAAAAGAGTAGTTCACACAATATAGAGTGGAGGGATGAAAGCAAGATGGGATTCATTTCAGAAGACATGTAAACTATTCATGGAGTGTATTGAAAATCTGTGGTACTGAGTGGGTGACTGGCCTGCCACAATGGTTGTGGACATTAAAAATGGAATGTCCTGAGGGGCTACATGTTATAAAGACAGCTGATTTTAATTTTTGGCTGGATCTTTTAAGAGAACCTGGTTGTAGAAGATGAACTATTTCACTGGTAAACTTGGGATGGAGGAGAGGGGGCAAAAGCAAGCGGGAGAGAACAGGTTGAGGACAGCAAGGCCGAGGATGATGCAGCTCGGTTTTCTGTTATGCAAAGCAGCCTGTTTCCTGTGCCCAGAAATGTATCTGAAGTCCACATTTCTGCAATGACAAAAATGCCATAATTACTGATCTCAGAATATCTTTATGAAGAAGGCACATTGTTTATACCGGTGGGTCACTGTCAATGGCATACACAGGATTGTTATAGTAAGTGTGGCTGCTGGGATATTATAAATTAATAAACATTCTCTTCTCAACACCAGAAGAATAATCACGGTTCCTGTCATCCACTGTGAACAGCAGCTTTTAACAACCACAGCAAAACTACATAAAAATACGTTAAACTAGCAATGTTCTGGTTTTAAAATTACTTGTTTATCTCCCATTCTCCCTGTACATATATCTATACATATATATACAACTGTGGGCAGAAACTGGAGCAACTAAGTAAAAAACTTAATCTATCAACGTTCTTGTTCAAACTGCCCCAATTTCAATTTATTTGGGATGGAGGACAAATACTGAGAGAACAAGCAACATCTTGCTCAGAGAACAAACAGTGCTTTGAAGATTCAGCTGACTGTTGGAAAGGTGAGATGGGAGATAAGAGGACTATCTAACAGATCAATGCACACAAAAGGAAACCACATTCTGACATCTTGTCTGTCAGGATAATACAAGAGAGGAGAATGCAAGCACTTTCAAAAAATAGCTACCTTTATTGTGTTGGATATTGCAGGTAAAAGGTGTTTAAAGAGAGAAAAATGGTAACAATAGTTTATCTGTAGGTGAAGACAATTGGTTATGAGTAAAAGGAACTGTTTTGGGTCCACCTTTGAACAACTGCCAGAGCTTAGCTAAAGGAATGATGTCATGCTGAGGTAAGCAAAGCAGTGCCTGGGTTTGATGTCCTGCTAGCTCTGGACTGAGTGACAAGCCATACAGCACCCATGTCTCCTGCATATCTCCACACTGTCGCAGCACGGTAGCGTGGCACAGATGAACCAAGCAGTCGCCCAGCTGCAAAGCCAGAGTTGGCCTGCCAGCCCTCTGCCAGCCCTCAGCATCTCTCCTGGGGAGCAGGAGTCCCCAGGCTCCATCCACAATGCCACAAATAGCCAGAAAAATCCCCTCTGCGAACTCAGTGACTGCTATCTGGTGCTGCAATGGACTTGTGGCTCCTTTCTGCTGTGCCTGCTGGTGGGAGAACAAGTTTCCAACATCAAAAAAGAAGAGAAGGTAGCACCTGGACCCATAGCTTTAGTGGGTGTTTCAACAAGTTTTGGGTATATCTGCTCTGGTCCACAAACCTGACAAGGTCCTACTATTTGAGTGGGAAGAGCGTGGAGGCATCCCAGTGTAACCCCATCCCTCCCAGACCCTCACGTAACGCACAGCCCCCAGCCTCTTCTACTCCTGCCTCTGCTTGTCCTGATACTGCTGGCGTAGTCCAACTCAGAATCATATGGCTGCAAGACGAAAATTCAGTTTCTCCCACTCTGGATCATCCCATCCCTTTGAAATGTCTCCCTAAATTCCTTATCCTGAGCTGCCAATCTTCCCCTGTCTTCCCATCCCAGCCTAAGCTCTCTGTCCAGAAGCCAGACACCTGCTGCTCAGCTCCTCCTGTTCTGCTGGCCCAGGTACTTCTGCTCCCCACACCTCCCGCAACAGCTCTGGCTCCAGCTTTCACAGAGATCAAAAACCACAGGCACAGGCTGCTTTTACCAAAAATCAGCCTGGGCAAAACTCTGAGAGCGGGAAAGGAGAACGTGTCATGGAAAAACAGGTGCGGTAGCCATAGCACAAGCATATGTAATTATGCTGAGCATAAAATGGGCTCGGGAGGTACCCGCAGTGACTCTGCATCCTTCCCATGCCCTACATTACACCAGGTGTCATGAGTGTGATGGAACTTCATCATTAATCTTGGAGTAAATATTCTTTTCATATACTGGAACTATATAAATTTTGTTGGGGTACATACTCTCTTTCCTTTTTCTTTTTTGGGATATACATACATTTGGTGCTGTGAGTGAATGTATAATTAACATATCTCGCTATCATGGTGTTTTTCATTCGTACATCTCTGAAGAGAAAAAGTCAGTGTATGAAGGCACACATTCATCTAGCAGTTACAGCTATAGGCCTTTTGTCTATATTGCGTTTCATACTCATTGCAGAAGGTGTGCTTTCCAAATATTTCAGACCAAGAGTGCGTAACTTTCCACACTCCCTTACGATCAACTTTTCTAATTGAAAATGTTATTAATTATGGTGAATTACGTGTAGATTATTTACTGTAATTATGCAGTAGTCCACAGCCCCAGTTTGGTAACTGCTGGCTTAGGAATCAAATCACAACACAATTTGTGTTCAGGTCCTGGCATTGCCACAAATTTCACAGGCAACCTTTCCAGACACTTTCATTATGTCTTATTTTCCCCATCAGTAAAATTAATACAGATCATATCAGCTGCTTCCCAGGACTGTTGGGATGACTGGTGTTTTGATGATGGTGAAATCTGGGTGGATGTGACCAGACAGGCACAAAGTGTCATTATTATGTTTTACCATCAAATAAACCCTTTGGTTTTGAGTTAGGCTCCAGCAGATTCTAAAGAAAGCAGATTAGAAAATTTAAAAAATAGCCAAGGACTAAACAGCAAAGAATGCTCATCATCTTTCATTAAATTAGGTGTTTGAGGAAAAAATACTTAGCTTAACACTCACAGAAGACAAGCAGATTGATCTACAAAAGAAAAAACTCAAAACAAACAAAGAGCCATGCAGAAGAAAATAATTTTGCCTTCAGGTACTGCCTTACCTTTCCTGGAGCTGGGTAATGGCATAATTTGTCACAATGCTTTAGCCACTAAATAATGTTCGTTTTTCTTTTGTTTGGGACATCTTTTAAGCCATCATTTCCCTGGCTAGTTTACAGCTTTGCAGCTTCTAGTATTTGGAAGGAAAGGCTTTTCTACAAGATGAAATTACAAAAAGGATTGCTGCATTGTTTCTCACAACAGATCCTTTTCCTAGTGGATGAATCATGTTGTTTAACTGGAGGGTAAGAAAAGTACCTTAAAAACCTGCCCTGGAATCTGGTATTTTTCTTGTGCTTACTAGCTTACATTCGTGAATCTATTTCTTGGTTTCGTAGTAAGAACAATGCTCTTCTATTCATTTTTGCATTGATGAGTCCTAAGAGAAAAAACATTCTGCTTTTCATCATTGCTACTTCCATCAATTTGCTTTTGCTGTTATTATATTCTATAGCAGCCCAACTGAAGATTTCCACCTAGCACAAAATAATGCAAGAGCACTGCTGCTCCACATTTGCAGTAATCAATGAAAAGAATCGTTATTTCTGAGCATGCTGATAAAAATACTTACTCTTGTACACTTTACATGGAGAAGAATAGTTACTTTGGTACATAATGGGAGCTATTTTACATTGTATTTTCTCTAAAATTATGGCTAATGTTCATGTAAATTCTGGAGATGTTCTCAGTAACTGGGAGGTAAACTGAGAAAACAGTATCTCTAGAGATCAGTGTCATGGTTGTGGTGAGATCAGTGCCGGAAGATAAATTTCATTACTGTCCTGAAAATCATCCTTGAATTATTTAAAGCCCACTTAAATCCTCTTTTCAGAATTAAATTTAATTTAAATGGGCAATGGATCCTGTTCTAGCATAGAAGAGAATTTCTCTTCAAGAATCTCTCTGGTCTCATACAGACATTTGTGCATTCCATGGATGGTTTATGAATGTGGTTTAATTTTTCTCTGGAGACTTTCCCCTGCCTGAGACAGAGTGGTGATGAGCTAACTTCCTGAGTGTGTTCAGCAGTTCTAGACATGCCAGTAACTACTAATGTGTTCTCTCACCCGCTTAACTAGAAAGAAAAGAGGGGATGGAATAAAAATATTAAGTGCTGAATTAGTTTTATGTAGAAGCACTGCTTTGTAGCTGCTTTTGTTTTACACACAGCAACAGAGTTCCTCCTACAACAAACCAGAAGGCTGAGAAACCACTTGAAATATGTGCACTGGGATCAGACAATTACCTTGTAGAGCATCAGCTCAGCAAAATTCCTTAAGTATTTATCATCCAGAGACTGAAAGACTGACGAGAAACTTTCTTGTGGCAATTTGTCATCAGATTTAGGAGAATCAGAGAAATTTGGATCTTCATGCAACCTTTCATGGAATACAGTAAAACATTTCTGTAAAGAAGTGGCATTTCATCCTGGTCAATCACTCGTGGGAGAAAAAGGTTTTGTGTTTCAAGGCTGTTAAAAATCCAGTGGCATAGTTTTGGTGCCTTTTTAAAATCTCAGAAGGCCATAAGGTGCAAGCTTTGTGAGTCCATATTCTATTTTCAATAAAATAAATTCTTAAGTAACAGTTTAATTTTTCCAGATAAGCTAGAAGATAGAGGGATTCTTAGTGTGGTGTGTATCGGGAATAAAACTAGTAAGAGTGGTGTTTTGCTGATAAAACCTAATAAACGTGGAGTCAGAATGAGAGAGATGATCAATTTTCTAAATTTATTTTTTGTTAAATTATATATTTGTTCCCTACTGTCCCATCCTGGGTAAGTGATATGAACTAGAAATGCTTTCCCATCTGATTGAGAGGTGTTTGGTTTTTTAGAGTTCTTAGTTTTCAGTGGTCAGTCATCAGTTATTTTGTATTTATTTTCAAGGTCCTTTAATGGCAATTTAAGTCTTAAAGAAATTTTCTGAAGTATTACAAAAGTAAAATGAGGAAGAATCTTCATCCAGTAATACACCATTTGAAAGCTTAGTTTTTGTGTGCGTTAAGATGAACTGTTTCTGGGGAGATCACTTGATATCGAGTAATATAAATTACAGTTCTGCATATTTAAATCAGACATACATACGCAGACCTTAAATTTTAAACTTCGCTTTCCTTCTTAACTTCCAGACTGTGACTCACTGGTATAACTTTATACACTAAATTTTTAAAAAGAATCCATTTTACTTATTACATGCATTGTAAATTACACCTAGTACAAACAAAAGAAGTTTGCTAGAAGATTTTGTTTTACTAATGCATGAAAATTTAGGAGTTAGCATACTTCTGTCCAAACGGTAGATAGAAGAGTGATAAATAAGGATGACAGAAACTGGAGAAACACATGGAAAAGTAAAGGTTATATGCTGAAAACTACCAGGTGACTGATGGTCCAGGGCTAGCCACTGCATTAACTGACCCCATGTTTAACGAAGTGTGACACTTAGTGAGATTAAAATCGCCATTCTCATGAGTCCTCAGGAACTATGACCCTCTTCCTTAGATAGAACATTTAAGGATTCAGAGAGGAATCTGAACATTTGAAGGCAGCTGAACAGATAGGATTTCCCAATGCAGGCATAGCACAGGGCAGGTAGGGGTGGATGTAACAGTTTGCAGTCCTTTTCGTCGTGCCTAGTGAAGGACCAAGCCTGTCTCTTTGTCACCCTCGGATGGGGATTCAGGTTTGGCTTCTGCTGCTGCATCTCAGCTTTGCTGTTCCATACAGAAAGCACAGGCAAGACAGAGGGGTAGCACCGCTCCCTCCTGTTTTCCCCCCTGGCCCTTAGTTTGAGCTACCCTTGACCTTTGGTCTACAGGAACAGCCTGCAGGCTAAGAGCAACTCCAGGCTGATATGGTTCCCCCTTCTGCCTCTCCCTCCTAGCCAGGAGCAGCTGCAGCTGGCAGTGTCTCCTGCTGGCTTGCTTAACTCTCAAACACCCACTCCCTCACTATTTTAAGCAGAAGAGACCGTCCCGTGTCCCCCACTTCAATAATCAACCTGGCTCTATCTGGCATCACAATCACATCACCCTTCTGAAAGCCACAGGAATGCTTCTGGAAGCCCTGCACTAATGGATTATCTACATGCTACGTGCAGTTTGGGTGTAGCAATAAATTATTTGTCAACAAATACAGTTTGTCAACAAATACAGCTGGGAATATACCATGGCATATTCAGACTACACTTGATGGTCCCATCCAGTTCTTTCCTTTAAGCTCTAACAGATCAAACAATTCTAGCTTCTAATGCCATCAGATTTTATATTTCATGTTGTGTTTTTGCATCTGACCATTAGAGAAGTGTTCTAGCATGAGATTGAAAATAAATGCCTCAAACTAATAGTCTTACTTCAAAGAACAAGTGCATTCACTCTTTTTAAAACAAATCTGGTAAGCAGATTACAAACTGTGGCTTGATCTGTGAGCAAGGAGCATTCTGCCTGGATTCACAGTCAAGTGCAGCCGGTCAGAAATTCCCATGCTTGAAATACAGCAGAATATAAATTGTCTGAGCTATTATGTTTTTGTGCATTGCTACACACAATTCCTGTCACGGTGTAAACACAGTCTACTTTGCAGCTTCAGGTCAGGCAGAAGGTTATTTCTACAGCAAAAGGACAGAAGGCAGAGAGACAGAGGTTCAGCCATCTATCGATACAAACTCTGACTCAACACAACCGCACTAGGGTTTATATATGCTTACAGCAGATATAAACTGCTCTGCAAAGGGGCTTCATACGGCGGTGCAGCATCTGTGTAGGAGGGAACTGTGTTCCAGCAGATGTACCAATTTCTTCCCGACAACTCAGCAACTGCAGCCATGCGACCTCCACATACCTCTGTCCAGCTCCTCCATTTCTCACTCGTGATGCTGCTGTGTCCTTGATCCAATTTTAAGCATGGCAAGGCCTGCTTCCACATACCTGCGAGAACGTTGCTTGGGTCTGGACATTTGCTAGAAGATTAGACAAATCTGGTGCTTACTCCCTCAGCTTGAGCAGAAAGCCAAAGGCTTGAAGTTTTGTAATTTACCACTATCTATTCGAATGCTTTGGAGTTTTCTGAGCCAGTCTTGCTCATTTTCAAAGAACGTCCCACTATCTTGAATGTAGGATGACTCAGACAAACACAGCAGAATTTTATTGTCACAGCCCCACACCTGTCTAAGCCCAGTCCCAACAACTTTCTCTGTAAGCTTCTTTCATGGCAGTTACAGCTACCTCCGCACCAAGCAGTTCAGTTCTTTCTTCTTTCCACATGTGGGACACTTTTGCCTTGGTCTTTCCTTCTGCCCCACGCACAGTAAAATCCTCCATATACTTAAATTCTTGTGTGACCTTAGATGTGCAATTGTTTAAATTTCAAAACAGATACTGTTTAGAAAGGAGTAGTCTATTCTCTTGGAAGAGTGTGACAATCTGTTAGCTTCAAATCTAAATTGACATACCATTAACGTGAATGCTACTCTGGTGATAGGTGTTAATTAAGGGTATTGGTAAAAGCAACACTCTTTGTAATCACAGACAAGCTGCAGCCCTGAATATGGAGCCAGGGAACAGAGCATGTGCATTTCAGTGTTGATAAGCAAGTCAGGACTGGGACACCAGGATATAGTCAAGATCTCAACTCATTCTTGTTGCTTGCCCTTCAGTCTTTGGTCTCTTTACCACACAGGACTACACGCGGTAGCAACTTTAGAAAGCTGTAGAAAGAAGATACCTACCCTTAGATAACGGAATTTTGCTTTGGTGATGCCGACATGATACAGCTGCATGCCTCCAATGTATGTAGACTGTACTGGGTCACAAAATGTGTATGCACTGGCATTGCATCAGCTTACCTGGAGCTCCAGAGTACCCTTCAAACATCTTACTCTTCAGAGATGGCATCCATTGTGTTACTGTATGTTATACCAGGAGAAACTAGGAGCAGAGAGACTGAGTTGCATGACAAAACAGAGATTAGGAGCCCCAAGGTACCATTTGCAGCTCAGAATATTGTTTTTAATCTCAGAGAAAGAGATAAACATAAACAGTAGATGGCTGCATAAATGAAATGTGACTAAAGATATCCTTTTTTATGTTTAAGCAGGCAGGTTATCTCTTAAGTAAAGCTTGGGCCTCAGACAGCCCTGTTAGAAACCTGGGTACACTTCAAAATCAAACTACTACCAAAGCACAGAATCACACTAAACAGCCTTGTTTTGGGACAAAGCTCCACTTACTTGAGTAAAATAATTTCCTTTGAAAACAATTTTGATGCAAACATAGTAATACTGGTAAATTTTATGTTTGCACTGTGCCATCGTGTTATGCTCAGAAAAACACTCATCTCTGGATAATGTTTTCCTTGCTGCCCTTTGCATGTGCTTAAGGTTATTAGTATGAGAAGGGCTGGGGAGGTTCAGCTACTGACCATGCAAAATGGTTGTTTATCATTCCAAGGATCTATACATTTATTAACATCTTCCAAATCTAGGTAGGCACAGTTACTGCATCAGCATGGTACAAACATTTCCAGGACAGTACTTGTATCTATTGACAGCATGCCTGCACAGTTCTGTTTATCTGTTTGAATCATCAGGACTCACACCTCAGTTCCTACTCAGACAGGAGTCGGAGAACACTCCTGTGCTAAATTACTTCAACTTGTGTTTGAAGTATTTCTTTGGGACTGTACCACTGTGCTTAAGCACAGTGTTTTGGGTAGAAATGGCACTTTCCATAGCAACTTCTTCAGTTGACTTTGCCAGCATTTCCTAACATCGGAGAGTCATGAACTGTATTAAATTTGATCTAATGAAATTTAAATGAAACTGAGGAGGTAGAAGGCTTAAAATCTGCCTGTTTTGATTTGCTCATGTATATGGCGATCTTCACAGAAACTGACAGACGAAAATTGAGGGTTGCCCATTTGTTAATATTGGCTACACAGAGAACACGTAACAGCTAGAGCTCACTCTAGTTATTTGTTAAGACCAGTGTCTGGTCTTAACACAGGTGGAAATGGTATGAAAAGTAAAAAGCTGTCATGTATGTATCAATTGCTATCTGTTTTCTGAAGAAAACCTGTTCGCAGTCTACTCTTTCCTCTGACTAAAAAAATTGCTATTGATATTTCATTTTGTATGTACTCAGTTGAGATGCAAAGTGGAAGACTACATTTACATTAAAAATGCACATTCAAGAAATCATTATAGCATTTGAAGAAATTTCCAAGTACCCACTTCAGGTCTTTATTCTTCAGCATAAATCTCAAAATTACACAGTTCAGGTGTGACAAAAACTTTGTTAATTTAAATTTTTCTATTCACAGAGAAAATGTAAGAATTTTGACAACCATAAATATTTTCTGCATAGGTATTTAGAGCTCCCAAAGGAATCTTCTCCGTAACAGGCCCAAAGGCTAAAACATGTGAGACTCAAAACTCCTTTCATTGCAAGTCACCCAAAGAAATCGCAATAATAAGAAAAACTAAACATTGATTAAAAAAATTGCATTTACGCACATATATTCTAGTATGTACTTCGGACGCCATCTCTTTAAGGCATGCTGCATTAACTTTGTGTGAGGCAGCCTCACAGAAGCTAGAAAGGACAGAAAACTTTCTACTGGCTCCACCTCTAGTGCTATTAATGTGCTCTGAATTTTAACTGAACTATACAAAATGTATATGTAACTAAGCTGTTCTATATCATTTAACATATATTAGGTAACTGTGCTCAATAATAAGAGCAGCCACAATTTATATTCTATGCAAGTGACGAATTACAAATGCAACATTGCTTTTAGCACCCAATGTATCTGACTTGACATACGTCAAAGACCTTCACTTTTGATTCCAAAATCTAATTCTAGGGTAATGAGAAGAGGTTCTCAGTGGACAGAGGCATGCAGCATTTTGGAAATCATTTGGATGGAAGAGTGACTGTCAACCACAGATAAAAGCATCATCACTTGGAATGAAACAAACCCAACCCTTTCCTATTTTGTCAAAACATCTGAACCTTGTCTTGGATAAAATCTGAAAGGAAAATGCAACTTTCTGTTGAATTAATGTAAGATTAGTGCACCCTTTGCAATGTAATGCTTTCTTTACCTTTTTTTATTGAAGTGCATTCAGGCTACTCAAGTTTTTAGTGGCTAGATCCAATGACACACTATTATTATTGCACTACCAGCTAGATAATATCTGATTTAAGCACAATTGAGAATGACCCAAAATTCTGTAACTAGATCAATGACCTGCTTTTTACTCTGTAATGCACAGAAAAGAAGGCCTTGGCATTTTCTGCTTGGCTCACCACTTCATGCACAGGCAGATAATAAGCAATTGTTAGAACTTCAGTGAACTATAGTCACAGGAAAGCTTATCTGTTATTTGGTGATCATGAGAAAAGGACTGAAATATAATCTTCAGATATGCACGTGTGATACTAGCTTAAACTCAATATAGATGTTAGACCAACTCAGCAGTTCTGCCTGGCTTGTGTTCTTCCACAAGCCAGTTAGCAGCAGTAGTAGGACAAGAGAAGTGCTGCCAAATAGCATTCAACTGGTAGTAGAGAGGCAATGACAATTTCCTAATGTTAGTTTTGGTTTAGAGCCCTTTTCTACAAACCACATAAGTACATGCTTAAATTCCAGTGACCACTGCAGTGAGATGAAGGCAAACTTCAGTTGGCCCCAAATCCCTTCTTTTTAACTTTTTCATTTTCTCTGTTTTGAGGATCTCTATAACTGCACAGGCAACTGTTGACAGAAAACATAATTTTCTATCTATTTTTTAATAGTGTCAGATGCTGATTTTTATATTTTAAACAATACTATTTACAGCAATGACACTGCAAAACAAGACAGAAATATGAATTATTTTGGTACAGCACAGCTGAATTTGATAATTAGAAGACACATACACGTAAGTTACACCTCAGAGAAAGCCGAGTTTGGCGTCTGCAACAGAAAAATCTTCCTGCAGTAAAGATTATTCAGTAGGAAAATAACTTTGGTGTTTAAAACTGAAAGACTTGTTGTGACCCTAACTCTGAAAGAATGAAAAAAGCAGAAGAATAAAAAATGAATCCTTGTCTATAACGCAAACAGAGAGAAAGTGCTTGAGGGTTTGTATTTTAGAGACCAATAGTGAAAAAATTGTTCTTGGAATTTTTGAAATTCTACCTTTTAAAACACATATCACTGGTAAGTAATCTTCCCTTTAAAAATTCTAACAAAAGCATTGTATTTATTTGACAATATTGGATAGAAATAGAACTACTAAAGTTTGACAACAGCAGCTGTCCAGGAGGAAGAAGGAATGCCTAGTGGGTAGCTGGGCTGTAGATGATAGAAAGTAACAGAAATAAAAAGATTAACAAAGATGTTGGTTGCATTTGCCACGATGATGCTGTTTATTTCATGCCTGAATTTGCCACCATGCTTCGCCTCCTCCAAAATGGTATATTCAGTGGTCACAGGAGAGCCTGCAGGATTCATCTGCAGCTAGTCATCCTCCTCAACAGTCATGGTATGGATCAATTCACAAATTATCAACTTACAAACCTCGCCATTTTTCCTAGCAAAATAATTCTCCATGAAGCCTACAAACCAAATCAACAATGTGGGCTCTTATGCAATCTGAACATGCACTGCTCCATAAATAATTTACTAATAATGGGCAATTTCTTGTCCAAAGGAATAAGGAAGGACGATCCTCCTCTTAACCTTAGCTGTTTTTCAGTCGGTTCCTTTGTGAGTGTGCAGCATCTACCAATATCACTATGCTACTGTCTGTTTCATATATATATATATATATATATATATATATATAAAAATGCACTTCTCATTCAGAAGAAGTACTAGTATTCACTAATATTCAAGGTAACCATGACTAAAGATAGAGGGCAGAGAGCTGGTAGTGAATTAAAGATGTTTAAGAAAGTTAAAGGGTCAATTCTGTAAAGTCAAATACTAGTACACTGGTGAGTTTCATTCCCAGTGGACACATTCAGAGTAATAACAAGCCTTACAGTTGTCCCACTGAGCAGCTCTCCTGCTGCTAAGCAGCAAATATTTTCCAGTACTCAGTATGTTGTCTATGTCAAACATGCCTTATTTTAGCACTGACAAGGAAAACAAATTTTCTGAGCTTCCAAACACCGATGTGCAAAACCAACAGCCCTTGATTGAAGTCAAACCACATATTTGTATAGTATACATCTTTGCTTCATCATTATGAATTTCCCAGCTGAATTTTAATTTCAACCTGTGTTGCTGAATCAGTGTGTCAATCATTCATAGAATCTAACTCCATCTCAGACTTAAAATACTGTGTTCTTCCACATGCATACATACAGACAAAAAATGAACGAAGCTATCTCAGCCTAAGTGATGGATAAGTTTGCTATATAATTCATTCCACATTCAGGCAACACTACTTGTAAAAACTTTTTGAAAAACTTTTATTCTTCTTTTCTCGTGTTATGTTTGAAATACATTTGCCATTAGCTGGTCCCAGAACAGCAGACAGTGCCCATGCAACACTTGCACAGGAAAGTTGGTAGGGAACTTAGTATTCATTAGACAAGAACCTCAGCATTATTTTTATGGTTAGACGGCAAAAATTAGAAATTGTCTGCAGTATCCCCAGATGTCATTTTAAGAACAGCTATAAGATGCTTTGACTCACAACTTTGCTGAACGCTCCCTAGATCTAGTATTTTTCTTTTTAGATTCTGTTTCTCTGGAGTACTTGCTTTTTGACACTGTGAGGAGTACTTGACTTCTCTTGCCTATATATTCCCTCCCCCCCACCCCCACACTCTTAAGGGAAAATTATTTTTTTCTTCCATTACAAGAAAATGACAGAGGTGTGTTATTAAATGATAAAGTTATCCATACACACTAGTTTCAGGTCTTCCTTGCTGAGTTTTCTCATGGTCAAAGCGTTCCTCCACCATCACGAGGCAGTCGTAGATGGGGTCAGTAAGCCAATGGCTTCAGAAGCGACATATCAATCAACAAAACAAGGCTGAAGTGGAATCCCTTCGAGCACAGGCACGCAAAGAAGTGCATGCAGAACATCTGTGTTCTGCTGTTCTGGGAAATCAGCACACTTGGGTGCCTCACTGAAATGCCTCGACATTAATGTTCACAGCACGGCGGACAGGAGTCAGAAGTCTGTGCACAGCTACGGGGCTGCAACCTCCTTGGGATCACAAATATACGGTGGGATAGCTCACACAGCAGGAGTCCTACAACGGATGTATCCACCCATCTTTAGCAAGCACAGGCTGTGAAGGCAAAGAGGGGGTATGGCATTTCACATGAGAGAACAGCCACTGGAGTTCATGGAGCTCTGCCCCGGGACTGCTCAGGAGCCAGCTGAGAGCCTATGGGCCACGCTTTGCAGGCAGACCAACGCAAGTGCTCCTGTAGCACGTATCATAAGATCAGCCTTCTGGTATTCACAACCCCTGACACTAGAGGGAAAGTCTGGAGCACAGAAGACTTACACCCAGAAGAGGAGCACACAAGTAGGAAGCACTTAACCAGCCCTGACATACAGAAGTCCATGGGCCTGGATCAGTTGCACCTATGAGTGCTTAGGGAGCTGGCTGATGTCCTTGCAAGGTCACACAAGGTTCCTCATGCTTGAAGAGAGGAAATGCCACTCCTACCTGGCTGAACAGCCAGGCCCTAAGGTTGTGATCAGCAGCACACAGTCCAGTTAGAGACAAGTCATCATCTTCAGGAAAACACTATTAATAATAGCACTGTTTTAAAACAAAGGGTGAACCTAGGAAGAGAGGTGCAAAGTTAATGTGTATCAGTTTTAACTGTATCTTTATTGGGAATGACTTGTAATAACTGAGCAATCTGGACTTGAAGTGTTAGTAACGTAAGTGCTAGTAACTGGACTAATAACAACTCTGCTGAAGTCTTTAAATTCTATCAACAAACTCTTGGCTTGCATAGGAAGCGATTCTTTAGCTCACTAGTCGGATGCATGCAACTAGAGAAGAATACAGGCAAACCAGGCTCTACTTTAGATGCAACATGAGCCCTCACCGTAGAGAGCACGTCTCATTTTTGATGTTTGCTTCTATATACTTCAGCAAAAGGAGACGGAAAATGCTTTCTTCTTAGACTTGACCTGACATTAACTTGGGAGATAACAACTTAGCTTAAAGTGCCAGGGGTAAGGAACACTCAGCAGAACTTAAGTAAATCCCCCACAAAGTAAAAAAAAAACCATCAAAAACAAAGAAAAGTATTTCTTCAGTGCTGACAAACAAATGTGTCCTATTTAAAAATCGTGACACTGTCTTATCAGCTTGTTAAGATAGATAAGGAAGACACATCAGACACATACTTCTTAAACAGTTATTTATTAAACCAAACAATTTCCTTTGAAATATGTGCTAATCACCAGAAAAAAGTGTCATCAAGAAAAATAGGTTTGTACATATGTATATATAATTTTTACTATACAGATTTTGCAAAGTAAGTGTTTGCATAGATTTCACAGTGCTCCATTATTCCTGTCTAAGATAGCCTATCCTCCTGAAGTTCTTCGGTACTATCAGGAATGCTTTGGTTCATACTGAATATACTAGATAGAACAATACAAATAAAACAATATTGCATTTTATGACTTACTGGAATAGCTAATCTTCAAGTAGAAAACCAAATTTGTTTACAGGCAAAGATAAATAAGCCTCACCCTTCTTGTTCTGAAGAAGACAACAATCTTTTCAGACTTCTACGAAGTTTTCCATGATGCCTTGTCTTGCTTTCATCTGCCAAGTATTCAGCTAGAAAAATTCTGAAAGATATCTGCACCCTCAAGCCAGTTCCGAAAACAGGATAGCCCTTTGTCTCTGATCTGTTTTCTTCCCTTGTCCGTAATGACTTCTCCAGTTTGTTTCACAATCACCAGTTTAGGAATTGCTGTTATGTTGTATTTCTTCTTCAGATCACTGAAGGGAAAAAATTGAAAATAAACCACACCGTTAGGGAGCATTTTAAGAAAACTCCTAGTATCTTGTGAAGGGTACTCTGGTCAGGATGCACGGGAGAGCAGAAGTGATGAGTGCCTGGGCTTCCTCAGAG
Source organism: Opisthocomus hoazin (assembly GCF_030867145.1). Taxonomy (NCBI): domain Eukaryota; kingdom Metazoa; phylum Chordata; class Aves; order Opisthocomiformes; family Opisthocomidae; genus Opisthocomus; species Opisthocomus hoazin. The sequence goes on from NC_134454.1 coordinate 45,097,766, forward strand.
CTCGAGGCAGAGCACTGCATAGTACAGGGAGATGAACAAGGCTGCAGCTGGGAGTTTAATGCAGTGAAACCCAGCTTGGGGAGTTCAGAGAGTTGCAGCACCCTTCCTGTAACTGCTCTTCACTGCTGCCTGTAGTCTCCACAGCAGCACTGACTCTCACAGACTATACAGAGGTCCATGGCAGGGAAGTGTGACACACCCTTCCACCTTGTTTTTATTAGCCAGAAACAGATGTCTTCTGGTCCTTTTTTATTGGATAGGAGGAGGATCTCACTTAAATTAGCATTAGACATTTATTCCCATATAATGGTGTTCAAGTGTGCCAATCCCATAGAGCTACTCCCTATAATCTCCATTAATGCATGATGCATAACGCTTTAGTGTAAACAGAAGGGACTGCAGAAATGCCTTAAACGCTCTCAGTGAAATAGGCCTTCTACATGCAGAACTGTAAGCAATCAAAAGATTTGGAATAAGGGCCACCCATCTAAGCTGTCCAAGAATAAAATTTCAACTCATCCTCTGTCCATCACACAGACAATAGCCACCATAACTCTATGTCAGAAAAATCCAGCTAGATTACATGTAACTTGGCCCTAAATAGTCTGTTTTACAATAAAAAACCTTAAAATACAGTCAAAAAATTAAAAAGGCATACAGTGATGTTCCACAAACGAAATCAGGATCTATTCAAACAATTGATGAGTAGGCAACACAGGAAAAACTAGTAAGAAAAAGACTTCTGAAGGATGGAAATTTAATGGGATCAAATTCAAGATACATGGAAAATCAATAAAAGTATTATTAATACTGGAAGTAAAAATAACATTTGGGAGGGAAAAACCTAGAGGACAAAACATCCAGAGATAAACAAAGAAACTTGTTGACACGGGCACACAATAAAGAACAAGGCATGACTACTTACACACCGCGGAGGTGAAAAAGCACAAACAGCAGGCTATCAGACACATGAAGTAGTAAAATAGAATTCACTGTTTCTACAGATGAGTTGAAAGAGATGAGTAAGGTGTGAACAAAAGGAACATGCAAAACTAGGAGAAAGAATCAAAGAATACCACACAGTAGCCACTTCAGCTGAGCATGACACAGGCAATAGAAATGGCAAGAGGAAATAAACAGGTCCAGGGAAAACAGTTTAACAGCTATGACACAGTTCGTTTGTTACAGGACAAAATAAAGAAGAGGAAAAGAGCAAGGCACATAGATCTATCAGTATCTTCTATAAGAGAAATTCACCTCATTTGGAAGGGTGGTGTTTCAGTGCAAATGAAAAAGTAAAATTCAGGACACAAATAATCCAGAAAAAACCAATTTTGAGACTAAGACTTAATCACTAGCACTATCAAAAACTTTCTGGCATGAATTTTTATAATTCACAGAGGTAATTAAAAGACAGTCAATGAACTCTGAGCTCATAAACATCTCAGTGGAGATCAGATAAATCCAAAGTTAGCTGTTGAGAGCACTGCTCGACAGGAGGAGCCTCCAGTGTTCCCTGGAATTCGAGAACCCATTCACTTCCCCAGCCGAACTCAGAAAGAAAAGCAGATAAAGAATGTCTGAAGTTTCCTGCTGTGTTTATCAGGACACTGCAAAAACAAATTCTGTCCAAATACATGGCAACAGCAAAAACACTGCTCTCACTAATGATAAATGTCCAAAGAAGAAAGGAAACCATTTGTTGAATACAAATAAGCAGGCAGAGAAACGGGTTTAGACTGATAGTCATAAAGTCAGAACCACGTCGGTGTGTTTCCCCACCCTTTTCAAACTCAGCTAAAAGTTAGGAAAAGTGCTACCTACCTCCTACTATGTCTCACTATATGTCATCCTTGGCACATTTATTCATTGTACTAGGTGTTCACATTAAAGAGCCACGAATGAAACAATATAGATGCTAATGAACTCATAATGGCAGGCAGAAGTTAAACAAGGTATCTTCTAGCACATGGTCCCTACAAGTGACATTCCACAATTTCAGCAACCAGAATGCAAGCCATGGTGACAGACACGCTGGTATTTAATAGGAAAAGCAAGGAACATAAAATCTGTACCTAAGACAGAAGTTGTGTAGTCTAAAAGAAATCCCAGAAAAATGTGATCAGTTCTGCGGAAGAGGTCACTGTTTCAGAACAGGTAAAAGAAACAGGTTAAGCAAACTGCAAGAGATCAGCTAAAAGTTAACAATCTCCCCAAAACAAATGGAATCCGACTTACGAAAAATTACCTCCCTGCTTGCCTTATATCAAAGTGAGCGAAAATTAAGCACCTTTAGAAGAACCAGAGGTCAGAGACACAACAAGCAATAATAGGATAGCCAACTACCAAAATACAAATAACATCACTCTCAGAAATTAAAAACACTAAATGGAGTCCAAGTGCCTGAGCACCGTCACTACAAGCAAGAACGTCTGCTGTGTAAGGTTCAAAAGCCAAAGGATTTTGATTGGGTTGAAAAAAAATATTTGTAGACCTTGTTAAAAAACACATGACATTAATATATAGTAATATATCATAATATATCATAATTAATATATAGTAGTATATCATAATATATAGACGTTCTCTACTATTTCCTGGAAGAGTCTTAAAAATACAGAAAATAAGACTTAGGTGAAATACTGGCCCCTGAAACACATCTTTCCTTCTGTGTTTCTCCTTAAGAGAAGAAAAATCAATAGGTGAAAGATGCGGCTCTGCCATTACACTGGCTGAGCAATAACGCAGGAAATACTATGGAAGCAGCAATAATACAGCTTAGCAACAGGTTTTCTTTCTTATTGAATTCTGAAATAAAAGCAAGCAACCAAGAATCCCCACAGACCTTTCTGAAGTCTGCCAAAACCAGACAAAATGCATTTCAAAGCAAGTCCATGTAGTAACCACCTAACAGAGTATCACCACATACCACTTGCACGATGGACAAGATGGGTGGAAGATGCATTTTATTGGTTCAGTGGACAATAAAATAGCTTGAGATACCTAACACAATTGTAGCAGAGACAACAGTAGGAAGCTGAAGGTAATTTGCTGCGGAGACTGGAAACTAACACTTGGCTTTCCTAAGGGAATGCTTATATAGCTTATTCACTCCAGCACGGCATCTTATTTACACAGCTTCCGGGCTGAAGGGTGCTTGCATCAAACCAGACTGAAGCATGCACAGATTTTGTGGTGTGCAACCTGTAAAACAGATGAACCCGAACACAGCTCAGGAACAGTTCTGCAGACAACGCTTCTTCATCACTGTACATGTATACAGGTGCTTACAAAAACAACTTTATAAAACCTACTAAGATCATCCTCTCCTATAGGGATCTCCAATCCTGTGACTCACTCGCACAAATTACATATGCACCATGGGATTAACTCCAATGACAATTTACGAAATCATTGACCATAAACAGAAACATCACATGTCCTACAAAGGCAAACACCATTCTCTTACAGTAAAATACAGCGATGTAACTAAGGACATTCTTAAAAATCAGTTGCCTAGCTACTGCCAGGTAAGTGCAGAGGTACCTACAGTGTCTTACAGACTAGAAAAATGCAACACCCAAACAGACAGAGCAGCAGAAGAAGCTTTAATAAAAGATAGGTACAGAAGACTGAACAAGTAACCTTTGTACAGGCACAGGGAATCTTTCAGACAAATCTTCTAAGATATCAGACCTTGGCTGTGCAGGTTAGAACACGAGAGCGCAATCTTCATTTGCATATGAAACACCAAAAAGACGAAATTAAGATTCAGGCAAACTGGAAGTCATTGCAATGGCTAGGTCTTTTGATTCTTATGAGAAGTCTGGATGAAAGTTTCTGAGAGCACAGGTATTACACTGCTAGGTAGTACGGGCATTGGCTGGGATGGAGCCAGTTTTCTTCACAGCAGCTTGCATGGTGCTGTTTTTTTGGATTTGTTGCCAGAAGTGTTGATAACACACCAGTGTTTTAGCTATTGCTGAGCAGTGCTTACACCACATCAAGGCCTCTTCTGCTCCTCACACCGCCCTGCCACTGCGTGGGCTGGGGGTGCACAAGAAGCTGGGAGGGGACACAGTCGGGACAGCCGACCCCCACTGACCAAAGGGATGTTCCATACCATGTAACGTCATGCTCAGCAATAAAACCTGAAGAAAGGAGGAGGAACAGACCAATGTTCGGAGTTAGGGCTTCTGTCTTCCCAAGCAACCGTTACTCACCATCAAGCCCTGTTACCCTGGAAATAGCTAAACGCCTGCCCACTGACAGGAAGCAGTGAATTAATTCCTTTTCTTGCTTTGCTTGTGTGTTCCCCTTTGCTTTATCTATTAAACTGTCTTTACCTCAGCCCACAAGTTCTCTCACATTCACCCTCCAGAACCTCTTTCCCCCATCCCACCGGGGCAGGGAGTGACCCAGCAGCTGGGTGGGGCCTGGCTGCCTACCGGGGCCAACTCACAACACAGGCAAGCATTTTTATAGAGGTGATTAAGATCTATAGATAAGAGGGTTTTTGAGATGCAGACAACACAGGGCAAAGTTAATATCATCTTGGGAACATAAACGGTACATTTTATACACTTGTGTAACATGGCATCTGACAATACTTGAATTTTAACAGCTTTCACTTGGAAGGGATGGACACCTTGCTAATCTGCTTCTGGCAGTATACCCTGTAATACTGCTGTAATTTCTTTTGGCTGTGAACTTTCTGCATTGTTACATGTTAGTCACATAAACAAGCATATTGTATGGATGGGATTCAATTATAAAGTGTCTATTGAGATTCTGGGATAGCAGTCTAAGACGACTTAAGAACAGGCAATAGCTCTTAACTGCTCACTTTCACTCTTCCCCTTCTGTCTTCCTTTTTTAGCCTGCCTGCCTTCCCCCTCACCGCCCCCGCCCCCCCCCCCCCCCGATATTGCTGTAGGTGCCAATCCACCCTTGTACCTAAAGCTTCATAACGTAAAGTGTCAGCATACCCTTTTTATTTACCTTTTCCAGGAATTCTCTGAGTTTTCACTGAGGTATACAGGACATGGACTCAGTAAACACCTGTTGAGCAGCCTGCAAGAACTACTAGCATGTGCTGGGCACCCACAGGGAAAGACCCTTTTCACAGCAGGGCTCAGTATAAACACAGCAGTATGTCTTAGTGTATCAAAATTAAAACATCACTCCCCATTTACCAGCGTTCAGTCGACACATTCTGTCCTACTGCTGCTCTTCCTCTCTATTATTCCCTTTCTCTTCTTAGAGCTCACTTCTTATTAGATTGTCTTCACATACCCCTGCAGGGATCAAAAGCCTGTGCCTCAGCCAGCAAAAAATCAACAATAAAGCTGCAGTCAAGGCATCAGCAGGATGTAGTATTTTCTGTCAGTCATGCCACAGTCTACATAAAGTAGTGAAGGTGCAGTACCACCTCAGGGAAATAGCGAGGACTGACAGCACAGAGCAGTCTTGAGATCCTGCTCTGAATTCAGTATTTTGCTTCTCTGCAGCTATGTGAAAGGGCAAGGCGTTACACTTCACACACTACAAGTACGAATGCAGGCAATTTCTGAACAAGACAAAATTCATCCCCCAGAAGCTCCATGCTTCCATGAAATGTGTTTTAGATCGCAAATTTAAAATCAGCTCTATTGTGCCTACAAGAGACTTCAGTTTATGCTCCAGTTATGTATCTTAAACACTGAAGTCACCAGCTACAATAAGTTAACTTCACTGAAGATATTGAAATGCCTTCTTTGCACAGTCCACTAAAGAGCAACCAATTTGAACTAATTACAATGGAACTTTAAAAATATTAATGAATAATGTTAATACATGAACATCAATAAATACTAATAATAAAATTATTAACAGATGTTCTTCAATTTAAAAATATATTCTTACTTAGAACTAGCATCTAGCCAGAATTATAATTTGGCTGAGTGAACACACATCTGTCTGCTTTAAGTCTACAATAATTCACCAGTATCTCTGAAGCCAAACTACCAGGCAATTCAGCCTCAGCACCCTCAACTTCTCCACACAGCCCTTTACTGCCACATGCAAGAAACACAACTTCAGAAACATCGACTTTTAATATCCCTCTGCACTTTGTTCTTCAGTAACCCACTTCAAACGCTACGATCTCACAGCTATCCCTGACAGAACAAGCCGCATTTCTCTACAGGATTCTGAAGGGCATTACGGACTACCACAGAAAAGCCAATTAAACTGTCTCTGTACCTCCATTCCACATGACTTGGGCAAGAGCAGCATCAGAAATAGACCCCTAATCCACAGAGGCTGAATCTATAAGCGCATTCTACACTGAACAGCTTGCTGGATGCCATAACTTCAAGTGCTACATTTCAATCACGAAATATGCCTGAAGTGTATCAGGATTAGTAGTTACCAAATACAATCACTGCCTGGGGAGCCTTTGGAGATCGGTGGAAAACAGCACGGCTATTTCAATCAATTTTTAAGCTAATGGAAACTGTCATTAAAAAAACCTAACATTAATTGGCTGCTGACGCCCAAGAATGAGCCAAGGAAGGATGAAACCGTTCCTGGCTTCAGACTGTTTGCTCCTGAGGGTGTCAAAGTGCATTGACGAAAGGAGATCAGTAAGCCTGCTCTGCACCGAGCGAGCAGCTGGGGCGTACCACAGCTCCATCCCAGCTAGTGCACAGAGATGGATCCAGAGTTAAAAGTATGCTAGAAGTTACCAGAAGCACTAGAACCGAGTTCTTTGTTAGAATAAATCTTGTTGCGGGTTTAGCGTGACTTTTAAACATAGATGGGGTAGCTAACTCCTTGACTTTGATGACATTCAAACAGTATTTCCCACAATCTACTTATACATTATTTAAAGGGTGGGCGGGGGGGAGGGGAAATTCATAAATCCATTTACCAGTATTTACATGTATTTTAAGTCTCCAGTTACAGGCATTTCAGTGGGCCTGAACATCTTACCTGCAGCCCTGTAATCTCAGCCTATACTTGATGTGAGCTAGACCATATTTCTGACAGTCCTCCACACGAGTCTGCACCCTTGACTTAGGTCATCAAAACAGTTCTTGGTATCCTTCACCCTGCGACTTGCACATGGTCAGGTCCTTCCCTTTCGCTGCTTTACCGAGCAAGCTGCCTGCAGGAATGCCCCTACAGAAACCTATCAGCACAAGAATTTTACACTTCAGTTACCATGTGCATTTGCCACAGCTAAGCTCCAGCTGTTGCTACATTTCTTCTTCACCTAGCTCACCTGTATCTGGCTGAAATTCTACCTAGTTTGCTCTGCCCTCCTCTAAGTCGTTCAGCTACGAGCTTTGCCACTTCTACACCTTTTTTCCAGAGCATTAATATGCTACACGACCCAGAACAACCTTAACAACTACTGCTGTGCTGAAAAACAACCCCTTGGTCCTTGTTTGCCAATCGTTTTCTGGCTCACTGCTCACACCACCTCGTTAATCATAGAATCATGGAATGGTTTGGGTTGGAAGGGACCTTAAAGAGCATCTGGTTCCAACGCCCCCCTGCCACGAGCAGGGACATCTTACACTAGAACGGGTTGCTCAGAACTCCTGGGTCTTCGTTAACGCCTTCTCGAGGGATCTTTTAAACCCCAGATCGAGGGCGCAGAGCCAGCCTTCCCTCACGGCGCTCCCGGCCCGGGGCCGGGGGTACTCACTGCTTGTAGGGGTCGTGGAAGGGCAGGGCCAGCCAGTCCCCGTGCATGGCGCGCATGTAGCCGGCCATCTCCTCGGCGCTGCGGTCCGACGAGATGAAGACGACCTCGAAGGGGGCGGGGGGCTGGGTCTCCTCCAGCAGCTCCGCGTAGAAGTCGCAGAGGAGCGGGGTGAAGTCGCGGCACGGCGAGCACCAGCCGGCGGAGAAGTACAAGCCCACCACCTTGTTCTGCAGGGCCTCCTCCGGGTCCACGCTGCGGCCGTCCCTACCGACCAGGACCCGCCCGCTGAACACGTCCACCATGCTGACACCGGCCGGACTTCCGCGCCGGTACCGTCCTCCGGCCCCGCGCGAGGGCCCACCTCTGCTCGGCACCGACCCCCGCGCCCTCACAACACCCCACCGGGCTCGCCGCCGCCGCCTTTATAGCCGCCCGCCACCGCCCACCGCTGACCGACAGCCGCGCTCGCCAATGGCCGCGCGAGGAGGGCGCTGCCCCGCCCCGCCCCTCGCGCCGCCGGTGGCGGGGGGTGCCAGGCCCGGCGGTGCCGGACCTGCACGGCCTCCCGAGCTCGCCGGAGGCGCTGAAGTGCTGACGAGGCGGGGCCGCAGTCGGTCGCCTCCCCACCGACGGTCACATCCCCGCGCCCGGCCGTGGGTTGCACCTTCCCTCCCCCGCAGGTCTCGTCGCGAGGGTTGGTTCCGACGGACACGCGGCGCTGAATTTGTTTGTTTGTTTGTTTGCTTTCTGGCGTGGAAAATCGACTGAATTCTGGCTGTAAAAGGCGCTGCCTGTGCTCTGTCCAAGCAGAGGGGGAATTCGCATTCCGGTGCTATTTTTCTGCAGCTGCTGCAGAGTTGGAAACGAATGAAAACAGCGTTGTGTTACACACACGCCATCTCCCTTCTGCCTCAAGCAACCTGCAGAAAGGAGAGGAAAGGTGATTTGGCTGCAGGAGGCTTAACTTACAGCTCAATTAAAGGGTCACGGTAGGGCGATAACCGCACCTGGTGCATTGTCTTATTGTCATTTAACTGCACCATACCCGGTAAAAAGGGAATTAATTATCAGTATCCCCCAAATGAATTCTGCTGCTTATGCTGGGTACTTCAAGTGTCTAATCGTGGAGCTACCACAGAAAATATTTCACTTTCGAACTGTGTGTCCAAATGCATTCTAGGCTTTTACTGTTTGGTTGGTCCTGTGTTTAAGGCTGGGGGCCCTCAAAAAACTGACAGCTTTACTTTTGGAAAAGACAGTTGTGACAAGGATGCATCAGGAGTCAAATACTCGTCACTGGAATGGAACTAATAGTTAATCATGGCAAGCTCTTCATTAAGTAAATTGCAACGAAATTCAGAGTGAAATGAAGACCATCTACTGGACCATAAGGCATGCGCTGTAAGAACGGCAGTACTTGAAGTCAAAAATTCAAATTTAATTTTGCGTAGGAATAAACTGAGCACAGCTCTCTTCCCACACACATACCTTTGTTTTTGAGATCTTTTTGAAATGTTTTTTAGTTCCATTGACTTGATCCAAAATTTTTGGTTGTCTGCTACCGCTTTCTGTCCTGGGGGAAAGAAACAAGGTACTGTTTATAAAAATTTGACCGTGTGAGAGAAAGCCTGACTAATTTGTAATTACTATTCTGATATTTTACTGGGAGGGATGGCGGGGGAATAAAATTGCTTAGGTGTTTGGAAAGTGTTTTTTACTCAAATGCAAGGTCTCCATTTTCATGGACTGCTGAGCTATGTTATTTTCAAATCCAAGTCTCTGCTTTCAGTACAGAAATGACATTTAAAGCAACGGAGTCCTCCCACCTCACTCACATCTCTCATCAATTCTTTCTCAAAGTTTTGACTTAATTTCCGCCCTGCAGACTTCCACCTGGTGTCAGAAGCAGCAGACCGAAGGAGCTGTGAAAGGCTGCTTGCTCTTAAAATGGCACAGAAGGGAAGTTCAGCTTGCTTGAGCCTTTGATTTGCCATCCTGTCTGCCTTTGTGAGGCCGCTTGTGGAACAGGGTGGAGTCGGAGCTGTTGGACCCTGTAGAGTCATGGGAAAATGGAAAGAAAGTTTCCATATAAGTTTAGGCTACCATAGGTTCATTATTGATATTCCTACCAATTTCTCCTTCAACCAGTGAAAGCGTGTTTTCTCAGGTATTATGAACTGAAGCAACGACCCAGAGAACGTGCAGCTGTCCTATCTCTACAGGTTAGAAAGCTGGCTGGCCAGACACAGTACTGCTCCATGAGAAAAGGACATCTCGAGACTGTCTTCGAGGCCTCTGGGCACGCAGGGAAAAGCTCCCAGCTACTTAGAGCTCCATCGGGAGAAAGAGCTGGGTGTACAAGGTGTGCAAGGTTTCAGCTTACAGTTGTCTGTAATAAGCTTGTTGACAAACGTAACAAGCAAAGGAGGGAGTCCAAGATGATGGGGAGTACAGCTGCAATTAGTGCAGTGCTTTGCTGCTTCTTGTTAGTGTAACTTGCTGAAAGCCTCTCTGTGCAAAACAACTGCCTTTTTTTACCTCTGGCAATTGCTGTAGCTGGTAAAAAGCATGATCTTGCATGTGAGGAGGTAACCGTACTATCTTCTGTAAATGGTTTTAGTTTGGGTGTGCTTCCCCCTTCCCTAAGCATACAAACAGCGGAAGAGAGGATAAAAGTTTAAAACATGTGCAGAAGGCTGTACGGCTCGAGCCATGCCTTGTCAATACAGAAGGCAGGCACATGCACACGTACTGGCTTATAAAGAAAATTATAAATTATTGGCTGATGTGGTCCAGGTTGTAAGTCTCAATGACTGTGATATTAAAGTTCTTGAAACCATTTAAGGAGTAGCTGCTACTAACCATGAGAAACCAGACACCTTCGCTGGGAAGCTTAAGGTGATCAACTCTGTCAGGACATCACAGATTCACTGAAAATGCTGCGTATCACAGAAAGTCTTGTCTTGCACCTGCCTCTGATTTGACTACAAAGACAGTTCTCTATGACACTAGCATGGACCAATATGAAAAGTTTCACTTTACGGTTTATACCGAGGAGGCTAGAGCCTGTTTTGGCAGCAAATGTTTTCTAGGACTATTCTCGTTAGAGTTGTTGACACTGTTGTGCTTTATTCCGTTCACCGATCTCTACTTGGACTGATAATAATGGAGCATTTTATACAGAACCTGTGGTCCTTTCTCAAGCGAGTGTTTCAGCTCTGAGATGACACTATCAGAAAGCTTGTAAACAATGCTCATCCAGTGGAAGCCTCTGGGGAATTCCAGGGTAAAATAACTGAGATGAAAACTTCCCACCACAAAATGCTGCATTTCTGATTTTGCTAGAAAATAAGATTTTTACTATGGAATTTACTGTATCATTTTAATGTACCAGTATTTAGTTCTGTCTTTTAATCCAAAAGCAAGACTTTCAGTTTATTTGTGCTCACATTGGAAAGATGATCCTGCTTCCCTTGTGCATCCTGCTTCAGTTACCATCGAAGTTAATTACATATCCAGGTTTTGACAAGCAAATGAGAATTTAAAAAAAATATACTAAGAGCTTGCATCAATAAAGTCATGTTTTCAAGGAAATAGGACAGTATGCTGAAAAAGACACATAGAAGACATGAAATGGAAGTAAAAAATGTTCAAACTTGCTAACTCCTATATTATGTAATACATATATGCTCAAGAGAGTGTAATTCCATACAACTCTGGTGGCAGAGCTAATGTCTCTGTAGGCTATATGCAAGTTAAACTAGGAGAAGGTTCTGATAGCCTGCCCAGGTCTTTTGTGAACATACCCGTCACTCTCTCCTTGGTGCACCTTTTCCACAGCTGACACTGTTCTGAGTAGTAAAGTGGTTGATCCAATAAGCATTTGCAATAAGCAGTCTATTGTAACTTGCAGTGTATGCATGATGCTGGATTTTGAAGTGAAAAGGTATTAAACACAAGGTTTCACTCTGCTTGTAATTCTTGAGCGGTCTGTAGGAAATGCATACTTGTATAACACAACTGGCACTGACAAGACGTATCTACATCCAGTGAAGCCATAAGGCAAAAGCTGACTAAATTTACTCAAAGGAGAGCCTTACCTGGATGAGGGCTTGTTGGACCTGTGTTCAATTTAATCACTGGCACACTGTGTACTTAATTATACCCTAATTAAAAAACAGAAGTGACAAACACAATCAAGATAAATTTTGATTGGGCAAAGCCATATGGAATGCAATCCCTGAAGACGTCAGATTAGAAACTGACCTTGGAGGATTTCACTGTGTGTGAACAGTAGCCAGGCAGAAAAGCAGACCCCAAAGGAGACATCAAAGGAAGGAACACGCGGAAAAAAGGAAGCATACCAGTGGGTTAGAGAGTTAAATATATAGCAGTCATTGATACAACTAGGTGAAATAGTTGCTTTTTAATCCACCCTCACAATACATATCAATGTGCTTTATGGGACGGAGTTGTTATAATCTGAGTTATTAGTAAGAAAAGAGTTAAAATTACTTTCCACAGTGTACACAGTGAAAAAGAGTGAAAGAAAGCTTCTCAGTCTCAACCCAAAACATTAACCAGTAAGCTTTGGAAAGAGATCAGTACACAAAGAAGTCCCGAACAAAAAAAATTGTCAATTATACCATACACAATCTGCTAACTGAAATAGTTATTGGATATTCATAGCACTCCTTAAAGCTGCCACATTTGTTACGATGTTTCCTCCGCTGGGATCAGGAGACTCAAACACAAGTCATTATTACGCAGCCAGGAGTAACACAAATAATTCGTGAATGTTCCTTCATGACTATTTTTGGATCTACTTCCTCTGTGTAACCTCCAAACACAAAAGAAATAACAGTATCTTTTTTTCAAGTGGGAACATTAACCAAATAAATAGTGCATAGGTTCCTGAAATTACAATTTTATTACTGTCATTCAAACTGTCTGACATATCGCAGACGTCAAAAGCTAGCTGTAAAGGAATCTTGATTTCCCTTAATAAAAGGGATACTGGGATGTAGTTTATCGTTCTCACCACAAAGAGATCCAGCATCAAGTCTGGACTGAATAAGAGCTGTAACAGCTACCAGTTAACCAAAACATTTTAGTACAGAAGATACTGTTTAGGCAAGGACTATCCAATTTTTATTTAAGCAACAGATTGTTACAAGTTCTGGGTAATAATTATTACAGATAACAATTGTTATACTAACCTTTGGAACATACCCCTGCATCGCAGCTTAACATGCATTCTTGGCATAAATAAACAGCAGCACATAGAGCAAGGAGAAAAGTATGGCATTACAAAGACTTATAAATTAGCTGGATTTAGGAGATTGCAAGAAATACTTTTTCTTTTAATCAGGAAATACTCAAACTTATTTACAGATTGTAACTAAGCAAGAAATCTATTACAAAAAGTAAACAAACTAGGGCTACATTCTTCATATTGTTCCCTCAGTTCAAAATTACGACAGTGCTGAACTTCGGGAAAACAGAAAAGGTAGACAAATTTTTCCTTGCAGTATGAAAAGCCTGATTCAACCATCCTAGGCATCTAACTTTATCCTAGATAGGGTGTATAAAATTGCCAAATAGTGTTAGACAGTCTAAATATCAGTGCTCAAGCATTTCTGGCTTCCAAACAGGCACAAGAGGGACGCAATTCAGAGTCATCTAATACAGCAGCAGCAGCATGGCAACAAGGAACAACATTTGCACGTGCAGCAGTGGAAAAATACTGAAATAAAATTCTGCTCAAGTTCATTTGAGTACTGATGCTCTTCACTCTTTAGCCTTTTGGCAGTTTAGTGTAATTCAGTAGATTTTTTTTTTGCGATGAGACCTCTGACTAGGTGCATCACTTTCAGGGTCACAATCATCCAATATTAGATCCTTTAGATCCTGCATTTCTGTCCCTCATGAGAGGTGTTAGGCTGTGGGAGACTCCTTGCAGCTTAGTCCTCTACAGTCACTAGCCACCACCATCAAATCCTATTCATTCACAGAGGTTTTGATGGAAGAAGGCAGCCTGATTGTCACAAGGACTCTGTCACAAGGAAGGACTCCTGAGTTTTGGTAGTAGTTTCAGTTGCTTTGTTTCAGTAATTTCATAGGCACATACAAAAGTAAATGGTCTCTCCAACGGAAACACATCCTCTTCTGGCAAAACTCTCATAAGAGGATTCAGTCATAGAAAGGAGAGCCTGCATCTACTTCTGCCAATCTTGTTAGCAGCCTCTATTCTAGGTGGATTGACTTTGAACATTTCAATTAAGCCAAGGATTTCAGGTGATCATTCACAATATTAGTTCTGATGAGTTGAAAGAGCTATATTTTAAAGAATAAAAGGATTGTGTTCTTATTTATAGAAGGGGAGATGACCCTACCAAAAAGCCTGTCATGTAAAACAGCACCACTTCTGCCTGATGTTTTTTCCAGCTTAATCTTTATAAGACATACTTGAAATGATGTATTGTTTCATTAGATTGTTATCATAGAATATCAGGTTGGAAGGGGCCTCAAGGATCATCTGATCCAAACTTTCTTGGCAAAAGCACAATCTAGAAAAGATGGCCCAGTACCTTGTCCAGCTGAATCTTGTAAGTGTCCAGTGTTGGGGAATTCACCACTTCCCTGGGTACATTATTCCAATCATTGATTGCTCTCATTGTGAAAATTTTTCTTCTTGTATCCATTCAGAATCTCCACAGGAATAACTTGTACCCATTACCCCTCATCTTTTCAATATGACCCCTAGTAAAAAGGGAGTCTTTCTCTTCTTTGTAGCCACCCTTTAAATACTGGAACATGGTGAGAAGGTCTCCCCTAAGCATTCTTTTCGGCATGCCAAACAAACCCAGTTCTCCCAGCTTTTCCTCATGTGGTAGGCTTTCCAGTTCTTTGATCATCTTTGTGGCCCTTCTCTGGACCCTCTCCAGCCTGTCCACATCTTTTTTGCACAGTGGGGACCAAAACTGAACACAATATTCCAGGTGTGGCCTGACAAGTGCTGAGTAGAGTGGGATAATGACTTCTTTATCTCTGCTGGTGATGCCCTTGTTGATGAAAATGAGCATCCTGTTGGCTTGCTTTGCCACAGCAGCATGGTGCTGTAGATCAGCAGCACTATAGCTGGGTAGATCCCAGCCTCTGCTGCACTCCCAGATTATGTTTTCCTAGGTGCAAGACCTTACACTTCTTGTTGAACTTCATAAGATTCTTGCTAGCCAACTCTTCCAGCCTACGCTGCTCTGGTGAGACCTCACCTGGAGTCCTGCATCCAGCACTGGAGCCCTGAGGGCTGGAACACCTCTGCTATGAGGAAAGGCTGAGACAGTTGGGGCTGTTCAGCCCGGAAAAGAGAAGGCTCCAGGGGGACCTTATTGTGGCCTTCCAGTACTTAAAGAGGGCTTGTAGGAAAGATGGGGACAAACTTCTAGCAGGGCCTGTTGCAATAGGACATGGGCTGATGGTTTTAAACTAAAAGAGGGTAGATTTAGACTAGATATCAAGCAGACATTTTTCACAATGAGGGTGGTAAAACACTGGAACAGGTTGTCCAGAGAGGTGATAGATGCCCCACCCCTGGAAAGAATCAAGGTTAGGTTGGACAGGGGTCTGAGCAACCTGATACAGTTGAAGATGTCCCTGCTCATCAGAGAGGGGGTGGAGTAGATGACATTTAAAGGTCCTTTCCAACCCAAACTATTCTATGGTTCTATTCTATGATTCTAGAGCTCAAAAATGACATTTAGCTTGGGAGAATGAAAGATGTCAAAGACTCAGATGTCATCTGCTAGACTCTCTGCCTCATGAACTTTGATTTTCATATAATCACATCCTTCTCAATTACATATAAAATTATTCTAGCCAAGGGAAAAAAAAAATCATACGTAAGGTTATTAAGTAGAATAAATCCTTATGCTATTGCAGTGGGTTGACCTTGCCTGGCAGCCAGATGTCCACCCAGGTGGTCTCTTGTCCCCCTCAACAGAACAGGGGGGAGAAAGTAGGATGAGAAAGCTGAGATACAGAAGGCAAGTTGCTTACCCATTACAATCACGGGCAAGTCAAACTAGACCTAGAGAAAATTAATTTACTGTGCATTAAAAATAAGAGTAGGATGGCGACAAAGAGAAAACCAAAAACCAAAAATACCTTTCTCCTGCCCCTCTCTTCTTCCCAGGCTCAACTTCACTCCTGTATCTTCTAGCTCCTCCACCCCTCCCCGAACTGTGCAAGGAGCTAGAAAAAGAGGGTTGTGATCAGTTCATAACACTCTACTTCTGCTGCTCCTCCCTCCTCACACTTTTGCCATGCTCCAGCGTGGAGTCCCTCCCATGGGATACAGTTCTTCACAAACTGCTCCAGTACAGATCCTTTCCACGGGCTGCTGTCCTTCAGGAACAGAGTGCTCCAGTATGGGTCCCCCATGGGCTGCAGTTCCTACCAGGAAACTTGCACCAGCATGGGCTCCTCTCCACAAGCCATGCTTCCTGCCAGTAGACTGCTCCATCATGGGTTCTCCAGTGGTTGCAGCTTCCCTCAGGACATGTCCACCTGCTCTGGCATGGGGTCCTCCACAGGCTGCAGGTCGGTATCTGCTCCACCATGGACTTCCATGGGCTGCAGGCAGACAGCCTGCCTACCATGGTCTTGTCCATGGGCTGCAGGGGAATTTCTGCTCCGGTGCCTGGGGCACGTCTTCCCTCTCCTTTCTCACTAACCTGGTTGTCTGCAAAGGTTTCTCTCCCATTCTTCTCATTCCTGTTTCACAGCTGCTGTGTAGTGTTTTGTACCCTTTCTTTAACATGCTTTCCAGAGGCCTCATCAGCTCGGCCGATGGGCTCAGCCGTGTCCGGCGGTGGGCTAGCTGTGTCCAACACGGGGGCAGCTGCTGGGCTTTTCTCACAGAGGCCACCCCTACAGCCTCCCCACTGCCAACATCTTGCCGTGTACACCCAATACAGCCATTTTAAATTCTTGAATCCCAAGAACAACTTCATGCCAAAACTTCTTCTATGGCTGAAACAATTCAGAGGAGGAAATATTTGAACTCAGCAACTTTTATTTTCATCAAGAAATTGGAAGGCGGTTAACTCTGAAGACCGGCAGCTCCAGGGATGGTTTTGGGGTTAAGCCACAGGAACAGATCACTGTAAATGTGACATGATGGTGCAAGAAAGTCAGGCCCAGGATGCAAGGACCTGGAAGCTCTACAGGTGATTTGCTGCTAAAAGGGCAAATCTGTTGTCTGCATAAACAGGGAGTTAAGTTTTGAAGAAGCCTTGAAGCACAAGTCTTCAGTGTTCACAGTGAAACCACATTGCATTTTGCATCTCTGATGAGCTGTGGCACAAATTATTCCCATGAGATGTACCTGGACCTTGAAAATAAGGAACAGACTTAGAAAGGCATAGGACTCCTGCAGTACCAGAGCATCCATGAAAGAGCCTTCCTTACCTGTTGTCAATTACATTGCAAAGAGAGCACCAGCATGGGGAAGCACCAGCCTTAATCTGGCCCAGTGATTAAAGGCTTATTGCTTCAGAGCGAAGTATTTATACCCTTATAGCTATGGTAGAGAGCCTAGTAAAAAGTGGATTCAGTTGTTGCCCCACCTTGCCAGAGCCTGCTGTCTCACTGCCATCCCAAAGAGGATTTCAGCTGGTTGGCTAGGTGACTTCTTCACCCGACTGCACCATTTTCTCTGGTTGTTATTCTGCAACTTTACCCTGCCTAGTAGCCATACAAGATTAATGACTAATTCTGGTAAGAAAAACAAAAGAACACAAACGAAAACAAACCTTGAAATTGTATTAGTTATTTCTAAGATGTTTGCTGGTTAAATGATGATACCTGCTTTTACATAAACTATCTACAGAATTCAAATTTCTGTCTTCAGCAGCAGAGTGTGTACTTTGTTCTTCATTGACAAGCGGACAAAGTCATCAGTGTCACTTATCTTTGCCATTTACAACCTATGTTGAGTGAAAAAAAAGGTTTTTACTCCACAGAGCATCTCAGCACAAAGCATGAAGTAAAAAATGGTTTCCAGGGATATGACCATGTATGTCACAGTTTGTCTGCAGTGCGATCTTCAGCACTTTCCTTCCTTCCACAGAATCACAGAATAGTAGGGGTTGGAAGGGACCTCTGTGGGTCATCTAGTCCAACCCCCCCGCCGAAGCAGGGTCACCTACAGTAGGCTGCACAGGACCTTGTCCAGGCGGGTCTTGAATATCTCCAGAGAAGGAGACTCCACAACCTCCCTGGGCAGCCTGTTCCAGTGCTCCGTCACCCTCAGAGGGAAGAAGTTCCTCCTCATGTTCAGACGGAACTTCCTGTGCCTCAGTTTGTGCCCATTGCCCCTTGTCCTGTCACTGGGCATTGCTGAAAAGAGCTTGGCCCCATCCTCCTGACACCCACCCTTCAGATATTTGTAGGCATTTATAAGGTCCCCTCGCAGCCTTCTCTTCTTCAGGCTGAACAAGCCCAGTTCCCTCAACCTCTCCTCGTAGGGGAGATGCTCCAGTCCCCTCACCATCCTTGTAGCCCTCCGCTGGACTCTCTCCAGTAGCTCTTCATCCTTCTTGAACTGGGGAGCCCAGAACTGGACACAGTACTCCAGATGAGGCCTCACAAGGGCAGTGTAGAGGGGAAGGAGAACCTCCCTTGTCCTGCTGGCCACACTCTTCTTGATGCACCCCAGGATCCCATTGGCCTTCTTGGCAGCCAGGGCACACTGCTGGCTCATAGTTAACCTGTCGTCCACCAGGACACCCAGGTCCCTCTCCGCAGAGCTGCTCTCCAGCAGGTCCACCCCAAGCCTGTAGTGGTGCATGAGGTTGTTCCTCCCCAGGTGCAGGACCCTGCACTTGCCCTTGTTGAACCTCATCAGGTTCCTCTCTGCCCAGCTCTCCAGCCTATCCAGGTCACGCTGAATGGCAGCACAGCCTTCTGGTGTATCTACCACACCTCCCAGTTTGGTGTCGTCAGCAAACTTGCTGAGGGTACATTCTAACTCTTCATCCAGGTCGTTGATGAAGAAGTTAAACAAGACTGGGCCCAGTACTGACCCCTGAGGGACACCACTTGTCACCAGCCTCCAACTAGACTCAGCGCCGCTGATGACAACCCTCTGAGTTCTGCCATTCAGCCAGTTCTCTATCCACTTCACTGACCACTCATCCAGCCCACACTTCCTCAGCTTCCCCAGGAGGATATCATGGGAGACTGTGTCGAAAGCCTTGCTGAAGTCCAGGTAGACAACATCCACGGCTCTCCCTTCGTCTACCCAGCCAGTCATGTCATCATAGAAAGCTATCAGATTGGTCAGGCATGATTTCCCCTTGGTGAATCCATGCTGACTACTCCTGATAACCTTCTTTTCTTCCACTTGCTTCATGATGGCCTCCAGGATAAGCTGCTCCATACATGACTGTATTCTATAAAAGTCTCAAGCAATTCAGATCTCCTTTTTCACACTTTCAGATACCTGTAAGAGTATGATTAGTTGGTAATATTTAGTATTAATTTTAGGTAGTTTTAATTTTGTAATCCGCAAGAATGTTATTTATAGGACTGAAAATTCAGAATTTGGAGCACATATGATGTTAATTTCAGCCATTTGTTTGCATAATTTGTGTTTTAAATATGAGAAATTCCATGGGTTAAACTAATTCTGTGGATGCCAAAATGCTATGAATCTCCTCCTATGTACACTGCTAGCCTTGTAATATCAAGTCAAAGACAAGGATAATGATGTTTGGATTTACAGCAGTGGAAAGTATTGCCTGTCCTAGGCAGTAATTTTCTGTTTATTATATATTATGAGCATCCTCTTGGTTAGTCTTGCTTTCTTCTGGAATGGACTCTTATTCTCAGTTCATGATTACTAGACACTGCATCCTTTTCTCCTCACCCCACCATCAGAAATTCTGAATCAGAGTAGTTAGATTTTCCACCTCACTTTTTCAGAAGACAGCACAACTCCACTTTTTAATTTTATTCTGTCAGCCAGCTTCTGAGTAGACAATACACTGACCCTCACTAACAATAGAAGGGAATTTTGTGTCAGGCAAAATGAACATCTTTTAAGGCAGAAAATTGAGAATCAGTGAACAAAGATGGGTATTAACGAGGATTCCAAGCAAGATACAGTTTCAACCCATAATAAAGTGTGTGGTAATGTAGCAAAAAATAACTTATTTTATGCTTCTGCTATTAGTGTTCATTTATTTTGTTGTTCTTACAGCTTAAAAGGTTATTTTTTTTTTTAATTCATTAAATTCATGAGAGTTTAAATCAGACTTCTGCTTCTGTTCAGTTAAAAATGGCTAGGAGTTAGTAAACAGTGTTGTAAAATCAAACTAATTAGAACTTTTATGAAAAACATGACCACCAGTGTTCCCGGTGCACAACTGCAGTTGTAAAAAGATAAACATCTCTGTGAAGAAAATTTAAGAAGTCATCCCACAGTCCAGTGCAAAGGTGAGTATATACCATGTGTAGCCAGTTAGTGCAACAGGACTAAAAACCATCAGCTCAAAATCCAGTTGAGTGAAATGTGCAAGGATCTTACCTTCCTTTCTCATACTTCAAGGACTAGCTGCCCTGTCACTGGGCAATCAATCTTCCATATAAATGTAAGAAAAAACCCCTCAGCCCTCCTCTCTTCCAAAGTAGTGACTGTTCACATGAAATCACTTTCATCAACATGAATATGCATTTAAAGTAGTGTAAAGTTGTGTTGACTAATTTATTAACAAAAATATGTCTCTCAAATATCAGGTCTGGGTGCAACATTCTTCAGAAGTAACAAAAGAAGTTTGCTCAAATCAAAGTAAATGTCCACATGTCCATGCTCATTACCAAAATCAGCTTTGAACAGATCAGTCTTTAGTGCAGACACCTGTGAAAATGTGGCACGAAAATGCATCAACATGTTCAAAGAAGGACTTGTAAAATTACGTCAGACTCCACTGAATACAAGCAGATTTAAGGATTAATTGCACAGGGGTGGGGTAAGTGGAACCAGCGCCAAAGCATGCAGCTTTTTAAACTGTCAGGCTACAAACCCATTCACACAAACTGTGTAC
This sequence comes from Opisthocomus hoazin, assembly GCF_030867145.1. Classification (NCBI taxonomy): domain Eukaryota; kingdom Metazoa; phylum Chordata; class Aves; order Opisthocomiformes; family Opisthocomidae; genus Opisthocomus; species Opisthocomus hoazin. Next base: position 45,118,571 of record NC_134454.1, read on the forward strand.
AAGTGAAGTTATGCAAATCATAACTGATTTCAGGAAAATAATGTGCAGAAATCTGTAATTCACATCCAAGCAGAACGGGGAAATCTGAAGTAGACGCCACCTTGCTTACACTGCTGAGACCCTAGCTGCCTTCTGTTGTGCATACACAGCTGTGTATTGTGCATATGCAGCTCTGCACTCTGAATTTGGAAGAGGAATCAAGAACTCACAAGGCAGTAAACTATTAAAACAGGACAAGCAGAGCCTGGGAGAAAAAAAAAAGCTTAGTAACCTGGTAACTTTCCCAGGCTGCCAATCGTGAAATGAATCTAATTGGTAAGGTACTGATATTGGCAGAGAAAAGAGTTAAGTGATGTAATACACCAAGGCAGGAATGTACTGAAAAAGAAACTGGGGTTAGATTGAAATAAATGCTTTTAAGTGTGCAAAAAAAGTGAAAATCTTTTATTATCCAGTGGTCAAGGATGAAAGAACATACCTATCTTTTCCTTGACCTATTCTTACTTCTCCTTTTAGACCTTAATGATCTTAAATTGTGGCAGCCCAATCTGCTCCAAAATATCCTTACTAAAGCTTATCCTTTCTGAAAAGCAATGGAGTCCACTTGTCATGAGCAGCAAAACTGCTCACAGTCTGAATATTTAAAAAATTACTAACTTCAAAATACAGAACTCATTGAGGAGAAAGAGAGAAGCTATTTTTCCCCCAAAAATATAACCTATTCATATGCACAAGGAGGAACCTGATGGATGTGAAAACAGAGTACAGTAGTACCAAAGCTGCAGCTCCGGGTAGGACTCCTAGCCCCACCCTCCTCTATCTGTGGGACATTACTGTCTTCAAAACACTAACATTTGAGCTACTTGTAAACGACCTCCTAAGTAACCAGCTTTCAGGGGCAGTTTCATTACTGCAGTAACAGAGAACAAAAATATCTTTGTTTTTATAAGGCTCCTTCCTCCATTAAGAGAAAAGAGATGCTACAAAACTTCAGGCTGGTTTATCAGCTGTAATGCAGAACAGGTTCAGGCATTAGTCATAAAATGTTAGTGTATCTAACTACAATTTAACGTAGCCAGCTCACACAAATTAATATCTGCTTTTTGGATGTGATACTCTTGGCTAAAGCAAAGTCTTAGACTCTCCCTAATCAGCAGATGTACACAATATAAATCTTCACTGGGACGAGTCTCTCAGGCAACAGGTTCCAACAAACAGGACATTAAACTAAGGGAACCAAAGAGGCTCAGGTATTCATCCCAACTGCATGCTGGCATGCTCCAAGATCTTCACTATACATCTAATGAGCTTGGTGCCAAAAAATGCATTTTGGGGTATCCATACAACACTTTCCCCTCTATTATCAGAAAGAGGTATGAATACAGAAAATCTGTTCAATATTGGAAGTCTGCCTTAGTAATTAAACAACATAAAACAATTAAGGCTTCATGCATTAATCATAACTTAAATGACTTAAAAAAAATCTGCAGCATTGTGATGTTACCTGCTCTGCTCACCACCTCCAATTTCGACCAATTTTGCTTTTCTATCATCACTAAAGTGTGCTTAACTGAATTTCACTAATTCAAAGCAGACAAATGTATCATCTAAACACTGCCACATGCTTCTGCTGTTCCCCACTGCTGAAATACTGTCTGCTCTGGAAATAGAGACTCCTTCACAGCCTTGCAAAATGCCCTGGAGAGGAGTTTTTCTGTGTTTCGTAAAATACAATTTAAGCGCTATGCTTTACGTTAGCCGAGTTCCATCTTATCAGCATTTATACATACTTAGAAAAAAAGCATAGAGATTTGGCATTGCAAGCAAACTTCTAACATAGAACAAATATTATACCAGCATATATGGCTCAGCATTAAAATAATAAATCCTATTTAATTAGAAAACTGAAGAAACTGCTTCTTCACAACCTGAAATCACATCACCACATTTTGCTCATGCGAACAAAGTTTACAGTCATAAGTTGCACATAAAGGGTTTATTTTAAATGTTTTAAGGATAGAGTTACATCATAATTATAAAAATTACTTACAGAATTAAGTAACAGATTTAAAGTGTTTATACTTCTAAATGCAGAGAACAGGGAACTGTCTACATTGTTCAAAATAAAATAAAATAATAAAACCAAGCTCTAAAAATGAAGTCATTACCTAATTTTAAAATGTGAACACGAAGACCTTTGAACTATACACATACCAAGAACCATCCAAATTGCACTAATGATGTAAAATACAAAAAGTACAGCATTTTCAAGGAACCAGAAACTGTTTTTACCGTAATTCTTTTCCCCACAGCAACTAGTCAATTCTATCTGAAGATAAAGCCTCTGTTTTCAGTAATACACTTAAAGGCGGCTTCTACCTGTTGCAATAAAAAGGGTTTTCCCCATAGTCTACTCCAACATAGTTTAGGGTTTGGCACTCAAAAGAAAGAAGAAAAATGTAGTGTTTTGCTGATAACTGCAATTTTATTTTTTCTTTAACAGAATACATGGTCCCTTCAAATGCTGTATGACACATACAACTGGAAAATTACCTTCCGTTGGCACTATGCTCGTCTCACCGGTGCATTTAATCCTACTAACAACCATTAAAACAGCACAATAAGCAAATTCACAAAAAACTGAACACAAAATAAAAACAGAACAAAACAAAAAACCTAAACATTTTAACATGCAACTTTAGTTTGTTACATTGAACGTTCTAACCCTTTAAGCATGCAAAAAAGGATGGTCTGCATTTAAGTGTTTTTTTTTTCCTTTTAAAAAGTTTTACATGGCAGCCTGACGTCACACGCACACACACACAATATACAACAATACTACAGCAGGTAAATGTGAAAGGCGAATAACTTTTATACAAAGATCCATGGCTTGTGCCATCACAAGCCCTATGTGATTTTGGAAAGTAATGTTGAACCCCTATAACAAGGAACCAACATTTAGTTACCAGGGTAACGCAAGCACTGCATGCAGATCTGAAACATGAGCCTAAAACAAAGCCCAAAGCAGATGGGCAGGGAGTGGAAATAGTCTCAAGCCTCAAAAAGGTGGTTTAAGCTATCAGAAAAAGAAAAAAAACAAAAAAAAAACACCCCAAAAAAAGTAAAAGAGGAAAAAAAAAGATGAAATGAAATACCCACACAACAGACAATGGGGCCATCTAAAAACAACCATAAAATTTACGGTTCATAGATTATAGTCTAATTGGCAGAACAGGTGGTATATTCAAGAGGCTTGCAGAAAACCCACAAATGCAAGCCTAATGCTAAAAATGTTCCAGTAGGCCTAAACCTCCGACATTTCAAAACAAACCTTGTATTCCTCAGATATATAGCCCAAAGTTCAGTGTACTAGGTTATTCATGTATCTTGTGTATAGTCAATACACTCACTCACTCTTGTGCCACAAATATCAACTTGGGCTCATGGAGCCAGGCTCAGCTTTGAGATTTACATGCAGGACTCTTAAGAGTCAATAGAAAACACATAACAGATCTGCAGGATGAAAACACTGGGTTGCAAATCTGCTCACTTTGTTCAAAACACAAGGAACATTTACTGACTCGGGTACTTAGTGCTTAAGGACTGCATTGAGAAGCTATTCACTGAAAGACAACAGCCTGCCTTTGGTTGCCCATGATGAAATACTGGACACAATGCAATATAGTAGCAATGGACAAAGAATTAAGGTATCATATTTATATGGAGAGTATTTATTACCATTCAACAGCATAATGAGGCACGAGCCTTAAGGCTAAAATATGAAATCAGGCAAAAAAATGGACAGAAAGGGGCTTAAACCACCGAGTCTTCAGTATCAAGAATACCCACAACAGAGGTCGTCTGGACCTCTGATCTCTGACTAACAGCACCTCTCCTGCATCCTTCCACTAACGGCGTAAGGTTGGATACCAGAGTATTTGTTCCTTCCATCAACAGCGTTGACTGTCTTCACACACTGCATTTCTGTGAAGCAGTTTTTTGAAACTTGCAGACCTCTGCCTTAATGTAACATGACGATTTTGTTGCTGTGCTGATCGTTGTTGCAATTCTGATACTTTTAAAAGCTGCCACACTTAAACTCTAATCTTCATTTACAACTACCTTGCAAGATTAAAACCGTGAAAGGATTTTGCTATTGTGGGCTGCTATTTACATCCACAATCTAATGCAGATGACTGAACCACTGAGACTGCCTATAGCTTCCATTAGATAGTACACCACTGGCATGCAGAACTCTAGTGTTCATAGAATGAAATTCACGTTAACAGCGTACCTCAAAGCAAGTACAATGTACACCACAAAAGGCAACAACAGGTTGAAGCTGTAGATTTGTCCAGACACTCCTTATGTGGAAAAGCCAGAAAAAGAATAAATTGGGAAGACGCCTTCTTGAACCAAAATGGTTAAAACCAAATCAAACCAAAGGAACGCAACAGACTGAGCAGAAGGCAACAAATGCTTCTCCCTCTCTAAAACAAGTCTTCAATGTAAAAGGACACCCCCTCCCACCCCCCGGCATGAGATTGTATTTACCATGTAAAATATTAACTACCATTAGGCTTCTAAGTCCACACACAAACATTCAGGTTGCTAGGTTTTCACATTAAATGAGAGACTACCGATTGCCAATGCGTAGTCTAAAGTCTTCTGAAGTAGCATATATACTGTTAAAGTTGTGGCACCAAGCACTTGGGTTTTGCTAAGAAGTGTGTATAACAAACAAAGAAAGAAGTACAACAATTAGGATTGAAGGCAGCCTTGTTGCATGTATTTTACTGGTTCCTACAACTTGTAAATATGGGCCATTAACCTGCATTTTCTAATTAACTGGTTATACAGATTAAATATATTTTTATAGTTTAAAGCCTTTTCACTGAAAGGTGCATAAGTCAAACACTTGATGTCCTATTGCCCTGTGACTAGTAAAAATGCACACGTATTTCCACGTACTGCAAGTTCTTAAAAAGCTAAATTTAAAATAAAGTGTAGAAACACAGCAGATTGATGTTACTTGGGTTAGGCACTCCTCAATGCTGCACAAACTGTTTAAACCTTTCAGAAAAGTTACCTCTGTCCCAACCCTGAAAACAAGGACTGCCAGTAGCCAAGAAATTAAATTTAATGTTACAAAAGAAGGCATATCAAAATATCAAACTACACTTGCATGTGGCAGTTAAACAAGTGAGTGCAAGGTTGAAGAAAATGTTAAAATCTATGAAAAAAATTAGATTAATGATTAAAATACTAGATCAACTTTACACAGCTTGAATTTGCAGCTGTTCTTTGCTTTTAACTCCCTCCTGCCCAAATATATTGACTTCCTTCAAGAAAAGGAGTTCCCTTACACAAAATGTGTCACGTTTATGTTATTCAGAACAAAACAGTTTTGCTGGCAGAGATTGTGGGTTCGCAGCGACATTTAAGCTTTCATTAAACTGGAAAGCAGTCAAGTCTTTGTGTCTACAAATTGTACATTTAATAGTTCCACAAATTTGGCAAAAGTTCACGAAGATGTCTAGGATGTCTTCACCAAATCGTAGACATAAATATGGAAATCGTCATCAAACTTGATGAAATAGACAGATGGTTTGGCTTCAACTTGATGAATGACCATGCCAGTCCTTTTTGAGCCATCTTCTTTGGCATATTCCACTTGTTTGCCTACCAGGCTGTCCACAACTTCACCTGGTTCACGTTCTGCAGGAGGTGAATCATCTGTAACACAAAACCAGTGTACTTTGGTAGACATTAACTGATTTTTTCAATATGGAAGACAACTGCAGAGTCTTCTTCAAAACTCATATGAAACAATCAGAAGTTTTAAATACAGAGTATGTAGAAAATCAGTTTTGTTCAGACAAGCACCTAACGATTGCCATGTGTCTCGAAAATGCAGTTGCAGGAAAAGTTTCAAGTAACACTGTCTTCAGTTTTATTAAGACAAAAGTAGCATTTTGATTGGTACGAGAAGTAAGTCTTTTGACATGAAGGTTTATGCACAAGTTATAGAACATGTCCGTAGATAATTGAATTTAAGCCACCAGCACAAAAAGGCACTGGGTCTCCTTAGCAGAAAGGCAGTCAAACTAAATCTCCCTCTTCCCACACACATCATTCAGAGTTTCACTGCATGCATGCCACTTCAACAAAAACATCTCTTCTAAAATGTTAGTAGGTGTAAACTCCTTATTAAAAGGGGCTTTTGACTTCATATTGGAATAATGCTGTTGGTAAAGTCTAACCATATCGTCTTCTTGTGTAGCAAAACCTAGCCATAAATACCTTTGTATTTTAGCTGATGCCTATGCTAAACTTGGATACAAAGAGGCATGATTTGTAGCATGTCAGTTGCCAGGGGGCTGGTTACAAAACAATCACAGAATAAATGTGATAAAAGGTAAAAGTACTGTACTGGAGAACTGGAAGCTAAGCACACCTTCTTTCTCAGCTTGTCTTTGTGACTAGTTTAGATAAACTTGTGTTTTGTATTCCAGTGAGGAATCTTCTTATAAGGGTCACACCTGATGTGGCTTTTACCCTGGAAATCCTAAGCCTTTAAATAAATGTCTTTTTTCCAAGTTTGCATTAAGAATCACTTACATATTTCGCCTATTTTCAGTTCTGTGAGTTGTGAAAGAACTACCAAAGGAGAAATAAAACCAACAAGCAATGAACAGATTGGCTTGTACTTGCACTTAAGATTCTTCCACAAACTTCAGAAGTTTCTCTTTCAACTTTTATTTCAGTTTCTCTATAAACACAGTCATACATAGTTACTATTCTCTTAATATCATTTCTATGTAAAGAGTTTTCCTTGGCAAAGATGCAAGTTAAATTCTTACATTTTCATTTACAAGGAATTACAAAGCGTTGACAAAGCTTTAGTATCAGATCCAGCAATACATTCTCCCCTTATCGAAAAAGCTTAAAAGAAATTATCTACATTTTGTTCCCTTCACGTACGCAAAGCCTGTCTTTGAGAAGAAAGGGTTCCCTAGAAACTTTAGTTATAATACTATGGCAAGTTCCACCAAATTTACAGATATTCTTTCAGGTATTCTACAATCTGATTTGAAAAGTACTATTCTTAACATCCAATCATTGGCTTAAGGACACAATTCAAAAGATCTGCAAAGTATCCAGATTCAGGGAAGGCAGCAAATACTTAGAAGCATCTTGGAAACAGGTAAGCAGTCAGTAAATAGTCTCGTGGTGAACATGGAGGAAAAAGTGCACTAAAACCAGTTAGTTCTTCAATGGAATGCATGTAAGCTCTTTCCCTACCCCCAAAGGTGGAAGACAGCAAAGTAGACTTTAAAGACATTCCAAATTCTTTTTAATAGTTTGGACAGAACAAATTATTTGAAGATTCAAATCCGAAAGAGCTTGCTTTATTTCTTTAGGAAGAGGAAGGTCACTTTGTTTTCATTAACACTTGTGGATCACTCTTTACAGGCAGCAGACGTTGCTTTTTGTTAAGAGGGGTGTGTGTGTGTGTGTGTAAAATCTAAACACAGATGATTACTACAGACATTATGCAAGTAAGTGCCACTTGTTTATTTAGCCAGCAGACTGTTATCACTGATAGATCTGAAGGAAGACAGTCTCAAACAACAAATTAATTTTAACTAATACTTATGTAAAACACTGAGTTGCCAACCTCTACACTTACCCAATTATCTTCTTTAAAGCCCAGATTTCTTCTGTCAGAGAAGTGTGTTTTAGGCACATGGGAGAAATAAAACTGAAGTACCCTTTCAAAGCTTTTTTGCCTTCTTTTTTGAACTGGCTATCCAAATCTCCTGAACAATATACATTCTGTGAAAATCCTTTTAAATTAATAGCAAAAGCCCTAATGACTTTCACTTCAACCACAAAACTTGTGGTTTGTCAGTTTCCATTAAAAAATCCATGCATTAACTCTTCCACAGTAGTATGTACATATTTTCAGCAGAACTAGAAATAATTATGGAAAATGCTTTCCCTGCATGTGTCACTGCTGATAAAATATTTCATCAGTTAACACCGATGCTCTTTGTTTAACTATAACCTCTGTCAGCTGTGATACTTTTAAAAAAAAAAAATTTGAAGGGAGTAACAAACAAGATGTCTCTGTCCATAAATAAAACACAGCCAAATGTTAACATAAAAAGCTGCCAGTTCCCAGAACAAAGCAGTAACCGGCCTACTTACTTGAATCGGGCATAATGCGAAGGTCACCTTCTTTATAGTCATCTAAGAGTTGGTACATATACAAGACGGGATCTTTCTCGTAGGTAATATAAAACCACGTGTTCATAATAGGAGCTCGAGCCAAAACCATCCCCCTCCATTCATCTTTTGAGCCATCCTCTGTCTCAAACATATGTTCCACAGCTTTACCAATCATTGTGTCTGCCAGGTGGGCATCACTGATTCGAGATGAAGCTGAAATGACAGCATTGCCTAAGTTCATTCAAAAGCAGAGATATATGTCTTTCTGAAAAAATAATCTTTACCCTGATTGATAAACAAATTTGGTTGGAAGTTATTCATATACAAAACAAACACTGTCCATTCCAGAGAGTTCACTGCTGAAGAACTGCAGAACATCAGCATGTTGTTAAAATAACAATACATCATAGTGCTCCCTACAATTAAACTATCGTCATGCAAGATAAAGGGAGATCAATCGAGCCAAAGCAGTGAAGCCTCTTTGCATTTTAACTAGACATTATAGAGGGGGAGAGGCAGGCAGGGAAGAAGAGTAAGAGAAGCCAATCACAGAACAGTTCTATGAAGTTATTAACGAAACTTTGGGGTTTGATTCCCCCTAACACCAGTCTAGAGACTGCTACCAATGGCTCTGCAGTCAGAAGAAGCAACAGCTTATTCTGTTTATCAACTAGCAATTACTTCGGTAAATTATCAAACTTGGCAGTTTGAAAAGCCTGCAGTTTAACATTCCAGTGCTAATTCTGAAAATGAAAAAGCCTTGTTACTAATAAAGTTGTTTCACTTGGAAAACGCCCTTCCCCAAAGTACTTTTATTAATAGGGGGAAAGTACATGAGAAAAAATGTAGCATTATAACTGTCAGATACACACAACAGACAACACATCCAAGATGGCTTAGAGTTTCAATTTTTAACAGAAGTATCAATGTTAACTTTACATATTGTTCTTAGGGATAAGACTCTAAACAAAAACTACAGAATTCACTGCATACTACTTAAAGACAGAAGACAGCACTGCACTCATTGGTATCATCAGATCTTTCTGGAATCAAGAAAATTTAAATAAAGCATTTAGATTACCTGCCATGTGACAAAAATTAAATGGACTAATAAATTTCAAGTGGTCAGATGTTATCCTCAGGGAAGTCTGGAGAGATTAGTGGAGAACACTGAACAGTAAATGTTGGCTTATATGTCTGTGAATTTAGGAGAAAAATCAAAATCACCTACCAACTCTGTCTGGAAGAACTTCAAGTGCTGAAACTCTTTCATCTTTGTGCAGTTCTAGTCCATACACACAGTCAAAACCATCATACTTTATAAGATATAGAGAAGGATTTACAGGAACTTGATCAAGAACTGTGCCCTTCCACTGTGTTACAGGTCCACTCCCTTCTTTCCATCCATGCTGTATTCTGCAGCCTACAATATTTCTTCGTGGCTGAGAAATAGGTTTGCTTGGTCCCACATTGTTTCTATGCTTTCTGTACACAGACACAAACATAATATTAAACGAGTACATACATATTCAAAATTCTACTCCAGACAAGAGCTGTATGCTTTAAGATGGTAATGTGTTTTATAGCTTAGCGCACCTTATTCATATTAGGATATAAAACATATTACACTGTACTGGAAAAAAGAAAAAACACACTGAAAAGTAGTGAAAGATTTTTTGATGTGCTTTGTAAGGTCAGTTTCCTAACAGTTGTTTCTAAAACTAGTTTGGTTGAGCCAAAAGAATTATTTCAGCCCTTGCCACATTAAATATCAACAGTAAAACTGAGCTGGATCAAGTCTCAAAGCATGAGGTTATCTGGCACTATTGTAACTTTACTGCCTTGTTGCTCACTGCAGAAAAGTAAATGCAACTCCTGTTCCAGGAAGAAGTAGTCAGTGCAAACACTACAAGTGCCTCACTAAAATTCTTCCAAGGCATTTGTTTTCTCTAACCTGTGTTTTCACCTGAAGAAAATCTAGCTTCCTTCTCCATTTAGAGTTATTTTTTACTCCAAATGTTTTTAAAAACACATAGTACCAACAACACTTCTCTAAGCATTCCTTTTTAGTATAGCAAAAGAAAAATGATATGCAATGATAATGGCAATAGAATGGATACTCCTTAATATGGAAAACAGATCAAATATACTTTTTTGTCCTTCCTCTATTTCCATGGAAGTTGCACGGAAATTCCCTCTGGTGAATAACAGTTGGGATCAACAGTCATACAAGCTATTTAACAGTTTCAAATCATTAGAAGCGTTAAACAAGTTTTGTTCCACTCAGTTATCAAAAACACAAATTGACAATTTTTAATACAAATGGAAGCAACTAAGGAACATTACGACAGTATATTAGTGATAAGAAATGGATATTGTATCTATTTTAGCCTGTTACAATGCACTTACTTATTCCTAAAAAGATTATTTAGAGGGTTGCCTGATCAAACTTCTCATGAATGTAAACTAGCTGTAGAATAAATTTTCAGGTTACTATTTGTAGCATACTTCATTTCAATGGCAGTAAAATATGCACACCACTAGCATGCTTAAAAGCAACAACAAAAAGAGTCTATCAGTTGCAGAAAACAATTATCTTCCTTAGATTAGTGACCAAAGAGAAACATCTCCTGGAACGGTGGATACTCTCAGAAAAGTCCCTGTATGACCCAAAAAAACACAAACAACAATCATACCACTGAAATCCTGGAAGCAGCTTTTCAGAATAACGCACTCACTACATGACACTGCAATGCATAATGCTGAAGATGTAATCATAACTATTAAAAATTTTGTTATCATTTGACCTTTTCAGCAAGATCACTGCAGTTTTTGTATTCCTAACGTTGACAGCACAGATTATTACAGGAATTCCAGCCTCTTCCAGTTAAGAGGCACTCTCGCACAAAGCTGGTTCTAATTTAATGCAGAAACTAGAACGTGTTTTCAAGTCCTTGCTCAGGTATATTTCTTTAAAAAACTGTAAAAGTCTCAGTAATAGTTTACTATTACAAAATGAGATTGGAGATCTGGTTCTTGGCATAATAAAAAAAGAGTTTGTTTTGCATGCAATTCATTTATGTAGTTCTAATGAATCGTAGTTCCATTCTGTTGCAAAATAAAACCAACTAAAGATAAAAAAGTTAAAGTAGACAAAACAATATCAAACAGTTTGTCTCTGCTGCTGATAATCTGATCACTGAAAAAGGTTTTAATGTTCAGACCTCACAGTCAATTTTGCTTTCTGCCTATAAAGCATAATCCACTTTAATGTTAAAATCAGAACAGTTAAGCAAAAAGCTCTATACTCATTTTAAAAAGTATGATTGAAGATGACTACATAACTGAGTTCAAACTGGTAACCACCTTTAAAATGCCTCAGGGCAAAAAGAATTAAAAATTTAATTACAAGTCAAGTACCCGCCAGGTGTACTTGCAGTTCAAATTTTTGTTTGAAGGTTGTACTGCTGAACAGCCATTCACTCTCATTTGCAGTTGTTCACACTGTTAAGAAATTATATTTTCAATATAGTAAATTACCAAGGAAAACCTACTTCTTCCTGCATCTAAACATGCGGTAAGAAAGTAAGCATAGGTTTCTAACTATCGATAAATAATAGCTATGAATATACTTCCACTTAAGACAACCAAGTAACCAACTTCAACCTCTTCTCAACAGTGTTATTTCTGTGACACACCTAGCAATACAAATGTACATCACCTTCTACGATGCTATATCCAGAAGACCCCACACAATTTTCTCCTTCTGTTTCATCAGAATTATCTTTAAAATTCTGTAAAGATTTGCTCTTAAAGACTGGATAATGGTTTTCCTAGACACATAAAACATGGAGCCAAAAAACACAGAGAACAGCAAGTCCTGCAAATAGCTCTTGCCACATTAGACACATCATCATTGGAAGCGGCCCTTCAATCCCCAAAAGTTTCAGATCCTCTTCCTTATCTTGAAGGCAGTGAGCTGGTAAGTAAAATCTAGTTATGTGAAAAGGTTTCATTATCAGAACCAGACACTTTAGAAAATTTCTAAAGACTACACAGGCAGAAAGCAGTCCTCTCACATTTTAAAGCTGCAATTATATGGTTTTTGCACAAACTTTTATTTGTCAGCTGCTACCAGGGAAACCAATGTAGTGCAGAACTCCACATGACTGGTAGAAGAAAAAAATCAACTGCTACTTCAGTGTTGTGCTTAAAAGACAAACTAGCATTTATAAAAAGAAGAATGGTGATTCCCAATAACCTATCAAGTAAAGTTCTTAATTTAGGTTTGGTTGTTGGTTGTTCTATTTTTCTGACCATCTCATCTCAGCAAAACACCACACAACTAAGAAAAAAACCAGAAGGTTGAAAGAAAACCATATCCCTCAGATATGGAAAAAGGCACAACTGTGAAAAACAGGAAGGAAAACTATAAAAAAAAGTATTAATGCACTACAGCAGCAATGGTGAGCACAATTTCAAGTCTTTCATGGTGCTAAGCAGAGAAGTTATTAAAAACAGGACCCAAAACTTACCACAACTGTGATCTTACTACAGACTATCATTAATAGCAGAATGGTGATGAGAGAATTGTTCTTAACTACTTTTCACAATATTGAGACTGAGGCACATCAGCTGAGGCAAAAGTGTAAAACTGCTTTCTGTACACCCTCAAAAGCCATCAATCTGTTGTGAATTTCACCTTCAGATGCTGCAGGAACCAAGATTACAAGTTAGCCTAAAACAGGATCAGAATTTCAAAATGTTTAAGTTCACTTGTAGTTAAACTGCAGGTACAACCTACCCCTCAAAGTCCTTGAGTCACCAACTACAAGAAATCTGGAAAGCCTATGAATAAGAGGTTGTTTTATACTTACCCTAATTCTTGTACTCTTTCCTTATGCATCAAGGGTGGAAAGAATGAGATCTGGAAGATTACAGACTGATCTGATGCCAGTGAGGTCATCTTCATACTGGCAGAGATCACCACTACCCATTGACAGAGCACTTGGAAGAACTGCCCTATAACCACGTGAACTATTTCCAAAAGGCTCGACAGTTAACTGCCATTTAGTAAAGAAGAGTTCAGAAGACTCATCCACACTGCTCATTCTACCCCATCTTCAATTACAGTTATGCCCTGTTCCATGCTCTTGGCTCCTTCCTCTGCCACAAACCTTCTCAAGCTAGTTTAAAGTCTTATCAGCCTTTGAGTGTCAGTAGGCTTATTCCTCTTTTTCTTTGAATGAGAAGTAACTAAATAAATAACTAAATCAGTGACAAAGTATGCATTACTAACTCACGGTCTACCATAACAGCTCAGAATAATATCAGCATATATTATTACATGGTCATTCACGTTCTACTCGTTTATGGTAAACTACAAATATAAACAATTCTCTACTACTCTGCCTCAAACAAGTCAGTGAGCAGCACACAAAAGATCATCTTGGTTCAGTACACAAAACCTTTACTAAATAATTAATACACAATTGAACTAGGCTAAATTAGCATAAAACTAAGCTGGACACTTAAAGTTAAATGCCTCAAAATCATGTCACTTAGGATCAAAACTTCGTATACCTCATAAAAGCCTTTGTGCTAACAAATTTACAGCCTACTTCAGTATTTAAATAAGTGTATATCAACACAACAATAAAGACAAATCTAGCCACCCTCAAGTACAAAAGGCAACCCACCTCTGATAGTCTTCCCATCATACACTCCTTTCTCTGAGCGGTTGAAAGAGAACAAGAGAAATTAAGTTTTAACCAACTCTACCTGCCCCTAGACAAAAAAATGTTTCTCTTTGCCTTCTATGAAGATAGACAAGAATGGATAATGATGAGCTGGTGGAAGGGGTTAGAGTAGTTTTACATCAGGTGTTGTCTCTGGGAAAAAGTTAACACTATTAGCAGTGATTAACTATGTTAATTGTGGAAAATACACCTGCCAAACAACTCAACTGATGCACCACTATAGGACTTCACACTTAAAATACGACTGGTAACATTTTCAGTTAAGTTTCACACTTACCCATCTTAGATTTTTCCCACCAGAGATGTAGCTAGATATATCTTGCTGTTTGACACTAAGATCAATTATGCCCAGAATATTACCTCTATTTTCACACAGCTACTCACCAATGTTCAGCTGCTACTATTTAAAAACATTGTATAGGGAAAAATACATGCCATGAATGTCTAGGATAAGCAGGTATCCTTCACACACGCAAATAGCAGCCACCTTACAGGAGTACTTCGGTATATGCTTGATTTTAGAAAAGTAAAAAATCCTTTTCAAAACTACAGTTGTAATGAATGCAAGATCAGGTATTTCTAAGATTACTTCCAGACTGGGTTATCAGCAAGCATGCTTTGCAGTTTTTACCAGCGTGGCGACAATGCACGAACTCTGTGCCAGAGAACAGAGATCCTACAGAGCACGTGGCTAACTTCTGGCTTGCAACTCCTTCTCTCAGTTACAAAATTGTATTCAAGGACAATTTCATATTAACAGTCAAAATGATTTTAAAACTTTATCTGTGGGGCTTTCTTTCCTACCATCCTCCAGACAAACTTAAAAGTCTGACTCTATACACATGCACAGACTGCATACTGTTCCACATGGCTTTCAAAAACAAAGTGTGCGGAACAATACAGATGTTTTTCTAGAACAGTACCTCCAGTTACTGAGAGCTATACTTTAGTAAAAATATTAACAACTTACTTGTGGGAAGTTCTTTTCTTCATCATGCTGGCAGATACTCCTGCATGACCTACAATATAAATGACGTTGGAGTTATTGAAAAACAAAGTGTGTATATAATGCCAAAAAAAGCCATATTATACAAAAGTCTTTCTTTTGAATGTCAAAATGTAAAAAATCCAAACACTTCATGTTATGACTGATCAATGAACTGCTACCATGGGAGAAAGCTCTGCAAAGCTATACACAGTCGACATACTCATGAAGCTCACAGATGAACACAAGGAGAAACTGACCACAACTATTAAAAACAAAGCCGAAATCAACACAATATAGACATGTGTAGTCTTTGTTCTGGGAAAACGATTGTAAAAACCCAGACGATCAATCAGCTACAACAGTTACGTGACTCAACTGGCTTTCTAACTTACCATCCTTTAGTTAATCAAAAAGGTGCAAATACACATCTTCCTGTGCTAGCCAGAATGGCACTGGGGAAGTATACACACATCTCAGCCTAACAAGAGGCTTTTTTCACACAAAAAATGAACAATGAACAAAAAAATCCTTCAGAAGAGAAACAGGCTTGAGCTGGCTTCAATCTGTGTATTCCTTCCCTGCAACTGGAGACACCCAGTGCTGTGACAGTGAGCATGTTATAGAGATCAGTACACAGAATCACATTTGTATTGACACACAGTTTTATATTGCAATTATTATATTCTGATAAGTACTGGTGATTTTATGGTTGTAGCATGCTGTGATGCAATGTACAAAAAAACCTTTAAAAAAGGTATTAAAACATTAAACTCTCTTTTTGTGCAATATGTAAGAGAACCTGGTCAGAGAGTGGTGGACTCTTCACACTAACTGGCATCATGGCCTTGACAGGGTGGATGATATGTACTATTAGTTCAGTAATACTGGGAGTTCTGATTTAGAGCTTTAGTCATGAATAAGAGCCTCAGCGAGGTGACCTGCTCTGTAAGGAAAGGTAGTGATATGACTGTCTACAGTCAGGCCCTTCACCGCTTAGAGGGGATAAAACATCGCGAGTGCTAACAAAGGCTGGGAAAAGCTAGCCGATAAACTCGAAAAAAAGGAATGGAGAAATCCTGAGTGGGATTTTTTCATGGACGGAAGAACATTGCACTGATACTCATTATATTCATATTGCACTGATATATCATTCCAGTGATATTTTGGTATTAATATGAAAAATGGAAAGCGTCTAGTAAGTTGGAGAGCGGACAGCGGAAAGCAGGCGTGTGCTGGTTGTTAGAAAGCTCCTTGTGAGCAGGAGTGAAGAAGTCAGTAGCCAAGATATGCAAGAACAAGATGATAGAAAACACAGTTACAAAAGATAGTGATGTATAAAAGCTGATGTGCACAGCTAGAAAAATCAAATTAAGTTCTTAGAATGAAAACTGCAGCCTCAGATCATAGCCAGCGCCCACACGTGTAGGGATCATTTACCAAGGTCAACTCAAGTAGAACCTGTAAAAGTGATGGTTGCTATGTATGCCGAGGACAACAAATCGCCAGGAGATGCCTGGCTTGACCCTGATTCTCCCCGTCTTCCTCATTGTGCTGGTTTCGGCTAGGATAAACCTAGATTTCTTCATAGTAGCTAGTATGGGGCTATGTTTCAGATTTGTACGGGAAACAGTGTTGACAATACAGAGATGCTTTAGTCACTGCTGAGCAGTGCTTACACCGCATCAAGGCCTCTTCTGCTCCTCAAACCACCACGCTAGTGAGTGGGCTGGGGGTGCACAAGAAGCTGGGAGGGGACACAGCCAGGACAGCTGACCCCCACTGAGCAAAGGGACATCCCATACCATATGATGTCGTGCACAGCAAGAACCTCGAGCGGAGGCTGGTGGGCAGGCTGCGGCTTGGGGACTGGCTGGACATGACTCAGTTGGTGGCGAGCAATTGTTACTCATTTTCATAATTTGTCTTTCTTAGGTTTTACTTTCCCCTCTTTTTTTCTTTTCCCTATTACTATCTCTTTCTAATTATTAATTGTTTTTATCTCAGCTCACAAGTTTGGGGGTTTTTTCCCACCTTACTTTTACCATTCTGATTCTTCCTCCGTCCCACCTCGGGGGGTGAGCAAGTGGCTGTGTGGTGCTGAGTTGCCAGGCAGCGTTAAACCATGACACTCATGATGAATATTCATATGATCCAGGAAAAGAACACAACTCTAAAGCAGTTGCTCCCATGATAAATCTCGAGCAAATACCACATCCACCCCCTTGTGAGAGGTTTTATCTTCTTAAGAGTTAGTTACTTGATCTCCAAACTAAAATTTCAGCTAAACCAGGAGATGCACCCCTTGAATGGTGAATTTTATGGGGAAAAGGAGCAAATCAGGTTACCCTCACCATGGAGGAGGCTGGAGATTTAGTATTAAGGACTCAGGGTTCTCCTACAAACCCAGCATTGCAACAGGCGGGGCTATGCTGTCCGATGGGCCAGGCAGCTCCCTGCCAGCCATCATGACGGATCAGCAGCAGGCAAGGGAGAGATGGTGGTGGGAGAATCACAGAATAGTAGGGGTTGGAAGGGACCTCTGTGGGTCATCTAGTCCAACCCTCCTGCCGAAGCACGGTCACCTACAGCAGGCTGCACAGGACCTTGTCCAGGCGGGTCTTGAATTCATCTCCAGAGAAGGAGACTCCACAACCTCCCTGGGCAGCCTGTTCCAGTGCTCTGTCACCCTCAGAGGGAAGAAGTTCTTCCTCATGTTCAGATGGAACTTCCTGTGCCTCAGTTTGTGCCCATTGCCCCTTGTCCTGTCACTGGGCACCACTGAAAAGAGCTTGGCCCCATCCTCCTGACACCCACCCTTCAGGTATTTATAAGCATTTATTAGGTCCCCTCGCAGCCTTCTCTTCTTCAGGCTAAACAAGCCCAGTTCCCTCAATCTCTCCTCGTAGGGGAGATGTTCCAGTCCCCTCACCATCCTTGTAGCCCTCCGCTGGACTCTCTCCAGTAGCTCCTCATCTTTCTTGAATTGGGGAGCCCAGAACTGGACACAGTACTCCAGATGGGGCCTCATCAGGGCAGTGTAGAGGGGAAGGAGAACCTCCCTCATCCTGCTGGCCACACTCTTCTTGATGCACCCCAGGATCCCATTGGCTTTCTTGGCAGCCAGGGCACACTGCTGGCTCATGGTTAACCTGTCGTCCACCAGGACACCCAGGTTCCCCCTCCACAGAGCTGCTCTCCAGCAGGTCCACCCCAAGCCTGTACTGGTGCATGAGGTTGTTCCTCCCCAGGTGCAGGACCCTGCATTTGGCTTTGTTGAACCTCATCAGGTTCCTCTCTGCCCAGCTTTCCAGCCTATCCAGGTCACGCTGAATGGCAGCACAGCCTTCCGGTGTGTCTACCACACCTCCCAGTTTGGTGTCATCAGCAAACTTGCTGAGGGTACATTCTAACTCTTCATCCAGCTCGTTGATGAAGAAGTTAAACAAGACTGGGCCCAGTACTGACCCCTGGGGGACACCACTTGTTACCAGCCTCCAACTAGACTCAGCGCCGCTGATGACAACCCTCTGAGTTCTGCCATTCAGCCAGTTCTCTATCCACTTCACCGACCACTCATCCAGCCCACACTTCCTCAGCTTCCCTAGGAGGATATCATGGGAGACTGTGTCGAAAGCCTTGCTGAAGTCCAGGTAGACAACATCCACGGCTCTCCCTTCGTCTACCCAGCCAGTCATGTCATCATAGAAAGCTATCAGATTGGTCAGGCATGATTTTCCCTTGGTGAATCCATGCTGACTACTCCTCACAACCTTCTTTTCTTCCACTTGCTTCATGATGGCCTCCAGGATAAGCTGCTCCATCACCTTTCCCAGGATGGAGGTGAGGCTGACCGGCCTGTAGTTCCCTGGGTCCTCCTTCTTGCCCTTTTTGAAGACTGGAGTGACATTGGCCTTTCTCCAGTCCTCGGGCACCTCTCCTGTCCTCCAGGACCTCTCAAAGATGATGGAGAGTGGCTCAGCAATGACATGCGCCAGCTCCCTCAGCACTCGTGGGTGCATTCCATCGGGGCCCATGGATCTGTGGACGTCCAGATCGCTTAAGCGATCCCTCACACAGTCCTCCTTGACCAAGGGAAAGTCGTCCTCTTTGTAGGCTTCTTCTCTTACCTCCGGGGCCTGGGATTCCTGAGGGCCAGTCTTAGCACTGAAGACTGAAGCAAAGAAGGCATTCAGTAGCTCTGCCTTCTCCGCATGCTCCGTCACTCAAGGACTGCAAATCGCCATGCTGAAATCTGCTTTCTCAGACTCAGATCCCAGCCTGTAGGTCAGGATAGGCAGCTGCCAAGTCTCCTCGGTGCTACAGCATAGAGAAGCTTGGTCAGTCATGGGCCAGCCACTGTGGTTTTTACAGGGCTCAGGACAAAAGGCAGCAAGCTGGCTCACACCATAAAGAGGACACTGTGACAGCCACTGTGATAGTGCAATTGCTGTATTATGAATATGTTGCAATTTAGCTACATTGCTCTGCTAAATGAGCATCTCATGTAATGTCACATGCATGTAATCGGGATCAAAACATTAAACCCTCCTTGCCTGCACCATCTAAAAGCACCTGGTCAGAGTGCTGGATGACACATGTAGTAACTAGTGTCTTGTGTATGTAGAAACACATCCCAAATTTCAAGTATGTATGGTTAAATTAACACCTACAGAGAAATAATTTGAGTTTCTCTGCAGGTCTAAACAAACTCATTCTTTTAAATTTAACTCTATATGTATGTTACAAGCATGGCTTTGAAATACATATATTGAACACTTTTGTGATAGTACTAGCATAACACAAGACAGTCAGGCACTGAAAGTACCATTAACCTTTGAAGTCTTCATAAATATTTAAATCTGTACATTTTCGTATGAAAAATTCAAGAGGACACATACAAAGTTACAGAAATGGCAGAATTAAAATACTACTACTACTACTGTTTACAACATTCAAGCTTGTATCAAATCCTCAGGAATCTGCATTTCCAGCTGTAATGAAATCTGAAATGTTTGTGTTTCAACAGTTAAGCCTTACACACCAATTACTACAGTCAAGTTCCTATTTGCAATTTTTGACTGTTTTAAGATAAAATAATTAAACTGCACGCTTATAAGAACTATTAACTGGAAATTAAAAAACATCTTCACAAAAAGCTTGATTAGAAACCCAAAAGACTTTGGGACTTGACTACAACCACTAAAGGAGCTTTGTGATCATACCACCAGCTACCTCTTCTGTATAGGAGGTGGCTGTGTTTTATTAATATGTAATATTACACATGTTACATTAAAAATATGATGGTCTTTCATTAAAACCAGAATACTTAGAGAAAGAGATCTGTTCTTAGAAAGTAGAGGAACTGCATCATCAGAACAGGAACACACACACACACACACTCTATGCTTTACATTACTGGGCTGATGACACAACTCGGATTTTGGCTAAATTAGCTCAAGCAGTTAAAAAACACTACAGAAATAACACCCACATATTCTGCAGAAAGGTTCACCACAAAATCTGCTTTCTGTCCTCTGCTCATAGACTCCAAACCTGTGCATAAGAACGGCGATCTAAGGCATTTGTCTCCCAACGTGAAGAACAGGAATGCCAGATGCACACAGAAGGAAGACTTACTACAGCAGCTGCAATAAACACAAAGGAGAAGCTATGCAAGCTTCTGGGAATGGGTGTTTGCCCTGTTCACTAACTTCTCACCTTGGGAACCTCGTATTTTTGATCGTATTCAACATGTTCTTTTATGTAGTGAGCTCTAAACCAAATGCAACTAAGTCGACTAAGCACTGCTCAGCTTCTCATGTCAGTCAGTACTTTAAGATAGCTCCCACTTCAATACACAGAGTTAATGGCATTTGGATGTTTAATACAAATATAGCAAGCTTTTCAAGAAGATACAATAGCAAGTATTTGAAGATCCTAGGACAAATTCACTCTTTTACCTATTTGCCAGAATTCACCTTTGTATTTTGCACTGTCTGAATCCAGTAATGTCTCAAAGAGATGCCAACTCCTTTCAAAGACATCTCGGGTTACACTATCAAATTGTGTAGCATTTCACTTGGCTAGACAGTTGCAGAAATTGTACCCAGACTTCACTGAATCATGAACGTTTCTGTCCCTTACAGCACCTCTAAATAGGGGGATGGAACAGCACAGAATCCTTACATTTAACATATTCTACCAACAAGGTCAAAACCAGAATTATCTGATAGATCTGCCTGCCTGAATCCTTCTTATTCCAGGAGAATTCCTTCAACAGTAGTTTTTCCACTGCTACTGGAAAGCTGCAAGAAAGCTACGAGGCACTCGTAGGGCCAAAGTTCAATAACATCCGGAGCTTGGAGTTACATCTAACCCTTGGGAGGGAGAGAAGGATAGCGCAGAGAGAGGGAAGTGTTCAAGATGTCCACGGTGCCACTTTGTTATTTAACATGCGGGACAGCATCTTCTTTACTGCTAACAAGATATACTCAAATAGTACACCTACAATCCTTGCAATCTTCAGTGAGGATTTTGAAATCAAGACAATCAAAGAAGCCAAATTAAGCCGTTCAAGCACATGTAACAGTAAGACAGCTTGATGTGGCAACTGCAACACATACACCCTTGCCCACCACACCCCCAAATTTCACTGCCTGATCCCATTTCCATCACTGAAAAACAAAGATGACGTCCAGATAAAATGGTCGTAACACACCAGAACTGTTTCAAGCTGCTTTTATTATCAGAAGTATCTATCTAAGGCAAAGTAACGCTTTAAAGTAACTGCTAAAACAATTACGGCTATTATTTGTAAAGATTAATAATAAAAAAATAAATCAAGCAAATGCAGCTTTTGTACCTTAGGAAACTAGTTCCACAGTTGATAAGCATGTATTATGCAATGCTGTAATCCTCCAAATTTCATCAGTGAGATGTACACACTTCTGTTTAACAGCAGTATGTGAAAGACCACCGTGCTAACAGGAGCTTACACTGAAGTCCAGCAAGGTACAGAAAGACAGCATGTTCCAACAGACACAAGCACTGGTAGTAAAAATACAGAAAGTATTCTGAACAGCCCCTGTGACAGAGAGGAATAGCTATGGACCCCAAAGCATCTGTGAGATGATCATCCCATCCTTGCAAAACATCATCTGACCCATGCCAAGACAAAAACCTTTGTTTCAAGCAGCTAATGCCAGGTAGTCTTTGAATAACTGCAAAACTTGTTCCTTTGAACTGGTAAAGCTCATTATAGCCAATTCCCAATAAAAATACTTAGAAATGCTGTTCAGTTTTTCTTGTCCATACAGGAATTAAGAAATGAATTGGAAATACTAGAATTCTTCTGATGTGTGAGGATATTTTAAGTCTTGTGTATTCTGGTTTTTTTTTTCAAGATTAAAGAAAGAAGTAAAGTTACCACAAAATAAAACAGACACGAAACTTTTCTTTATATGGCAAGAAACCAGCTCTGCATGAGACTCTTCCTCAATTTAGAATTGCCAAGAGCTCATACAGTTTCTTTACAAAGATATTTATTTGTAAATGCATGACATTTTAATGAGTGATGCCTATGATGTCGTATTGCTATGTCTTAATGACTTAAAACATTTTTTGAAAGAAAATTGTTTTTTTTTAATTAACTTTTAACATAGACACATATTGCTGATATTCTACTTTCACCTTATTATTGTGGAACATAAAGCTGTAACCTGGCTTATATAAATTCTCCTAAAACCTCCAGTAATTCCTAAATGGCTTGGAATAAAAGTCTAATTAGCATTAGCCATTCACAGTTAAGTGCTCAGTTCAAAACAGAAAGGCATTTAAAAAATCCCAAACATTTAAAGGGCAGTCTCTTCATGCAAGCTTTTAAGAGGAAAAAAAACCATCTGCATACAAAGCGTTTTGGCGTCAAGCACAGTTTGCTCACAAGCAGCAATATTACTTCAAAGATGTTAATACTAATTAGAGCACAATAAAGGAGAGTTATTACATTCTATATAGCACGAATGCCATTGACTGAATGGGTTTAAATCCACTTTCTTTACCTCCTTTTAACTACAGAAAGACAAGTTCTAACTAGAACACCCCACAAAATTCCTTATTTTGGATAACACTCAAAATACTCTGTACAACTAAATTGCTCTGAACACAAACATAGAAAAAAATAATACTGAAGAAAAATCAAAGTACATGGATTAGTTTTAGTCTTCTTTGTAATAAGCAGCAAAGACTCAAACTTTGATGCATCTGAGGAAGGAGAAAATATTTATGTCTCAGTCACATATAAGACAGCACAGAAACACATTTTTCATACTAGAAAGTGAACACAAACTCCAACTCCCAGGCAACAGCAACAGAATTAAGCATTTGTTTGTCACGCGGTCTG
This sequence comes from Opisthocomus hoazin, assembly GCF_030867145.1. NCBI lineage: Eukaryota > Metazoa > Chordata > Aves > Opisthocomiformes > Opisthocomidae > Opisthocomus > Opisthocomus hoazin. Next base: position 45,141,951 of record NC_134454.1, read on the forward strand.
TGCGTTTTCTGAGGCTCGGTTAATTCTGCTCATAACAGATCCTTAAAATTCAACAGCAAAACTAGAAGGGGACCTAAGAAATATGTCAAAATGCTTATTCACACCTAGTATCACTCAAGATCAACTTAAAAGTTTGGGAAAGGAAGAGAGTTCTTTTAATCAAAGTAGACCAGAAGTGCAGTGAAAAAATGAATTCTGACTCTGTCAAAAGATTTCACTGCAATCCTATGTAAGCCACATCTAGGAGTGGGATCCCTTTTCTTCGTTCACAAACACAGTACTGAAACAATTTAAAGGGGGAAAAAACTGCAAAAGCTTGTATACAACTTATTATCTCCTGGTTCTTTTCCTTACTAAAAAATTACTTCTGTGTTTTCAAACCATGCCGTAAAGGCATTACAGTTGCTCCTGACCATCAGGCAGTTTGGAGGGATTCTCTGCCTCTGGGAGTTAACTGCTAGGAAGGACTCTAGAGGACCATGCCTTTCACTTACACAGCATTAAACAGCTGATCACTAGACTAAAAAAGGCCAAATGCAATTGTAAACAAAAGGGTAATTACAACCTATTTTACAATCAATTATGCTACATAATGTTAATTTTAAAAATTAAATCTGTACTCCCCTATACTGGAGACAGACATACACTAATTAGAGAGACAGACAGACTGCCATGCACAGGAGCACCTGGCTGATCTACTGAAACTATATGCCGGAAAGCAACTCTATACTTTGAGAAACTCATAGAGGCTGTAGCCATGTAATCTACTGTTGTGAAAAAAATACAAAGTTTAGCTTTCCTTCTTTTCTTCATCTTCAGTCCTACCATTTCTTTCTCAAGACGGAACTATGAAGGATTATTTCCAGTACACAGAGAGTTCAAAAGCCTAGATATTTTAATCAAATGTACCTCTTCCTCTACACCTACTTTACAGCAAATAAAAGCACCTCCTCTGTAGGCAGACAGACAGGACAGATGAAAATTGGCTTTTCCAAAGAAGTCACAACACCTGTAGTGTCACTGATTAATAAGTCTCTACAATGAGATTAAATCACAGTCAACTGCAAAAAACCCTTGGTAACACATTAAATTTTGTAACAGTAATTCTATTGGCCTGTTTGAATACCCAACACAACCACTAGTTTAGCTATACCTCCAGATAATTTTTTGTAGCCTGTACATGATCCAGGAGTCTCCCAGAATCCCACAATTTTTTGGTTTTACATGATTTAAAAGATCAAATATAAAGTTTGTAAGCTATTTCTATGCTTTCTCCATATCTTTTAACCAGGAGGGAAAATGAATAATAGAAAGAATATACTACTGCTGTGTTATCTACTCCCAGATGACAGCAACTTTATAGCCATGACTTTTAGAAACTTATTTTCTACTTGAAGTATCTAGTTGTTCTGAGACACATGTTCTGAAACACGACATGTTCACGCAGTCTCCTGGAAGTGGCGACCATCTTTAAAATAGGAAGATACTAAATGTCAAAATAAGGTATTTGCATCAATAACGCTGTAAAGCACAGCAAATCCAGTTTAAAAGTTACTTGTTAATGTACAGGAATTTCTTGTACAGGTGTTCTGGTGAATCACAGAATGGACCTTTAAAGATCACTTAGCCCAAACCCACTGCCGGGAAAAGGGAACTTCCAATAGACCAGGTTGCTCGAAGTCCCATCAAACCTGAGCTTGAACACCTCCAATAATGGGGCATCCACAACTTATCTGGACAACCTGTTCCAGTGTCTCATCACTCTCATGGCAAATAATTTCTTCCTTATATTCAATCTACACCCACCCTCTTTCTGTTTAAAACCACTACTCCTTGTGCTGTTATTACAGGCCTTGGGAAAAATAAAAGCCTCTCTGTCTTCTTATAAGCTCCCCTTATAAACTGAAAGACCTCAGTCTCCCCGGAGCCTCCTCTTCTCCAGGATGAAGAGCCCCAACTCTCTCAGCCTGTCCTTGTAGGAGAGGTGCTCCATCCCTCTGATCATCTTTGTGGCCCTTTACATCACACTGGCAAGGCCTGTCTTCCAGCCACCAAAATAATCATTATATGAACTCCAACTAACTCAAGTACTGCACCTGTTGTTCTCTTCAAACGAAGAATTTGACCACTATCAGTGAAAGAACTGCTGTGATAAATGTTCTGTCCTCCTTGCTCAGCAGCTGCCTTTAAAAGTCCCATGCCCAGTCTTTGCTGCAGAGTGGAAGATGCAGTTGCCTAGTAATGGCTGCCTGCTGGACTCTCTCCTAATGCGTATCCATAATGAAGAAATAAAGAGTAGACAATCCCACACCCCTCTTTCTCCCCTCCATGCCCGCCAAAAGCAGTAAAAGCTATCTAGCCTCAGCCCACCCAATATGATTAGGAGAAGCAGCAACAACAGCAAGGTCAGCAGCTGTCTTCCTCAAAAACACAAAGCCAGAGACCGAAAGCTGGCAACATGCAAGCCTAGGCCACAACTGTGCCAACAGTTGAGGCAGACCAAATGTGTATGATTTACACATTTAAATACATTTTGTATTTAAGTGACACTGATACTGCATTAATCAAACAAATATAAGTTAAGGACTTCTCAGTTGAGATTAAAAAACTTCACAGAGAAAAAGATAAAGACAAATTGTAACTGCTGTATAGAGATATTAGAAAAGCAAAAATGGTATCTAAAATATGTAAATTTTAATGACAATTTCACATAGTGCCAGCTATACGACAAATAATAATGAAGAAATAATGGAGAACGGGACTCTTGAAAATAAATCTGTGACTTCTGCCTCAATTTGTTTTAAAGAGTCAAAAAAAACTGAAGAAAAACTTTCTTCTCAACATATTTAAGTAAAATGTCCTAGCTTTACTAAAGGTTTTCCACCATAAAAAACTGAGCCACGTAATCACCCTCTACATAAATTTCATGTTATGACACTTCAAATCTGTGCTGTAGTGTTCTTGTTCATCCCATATCACACTGAAGTCATTAGATAAAAGTCTTCTAACAGTTGCCTTAAAAACCTAGTGTCCGAATTCTCTGAACTTGGGCACAGTGCCCAGTTAATGCTCAGAAGTCAACAAGACTGAAGTTAAGCACCAGGTCAAAGCCTGCTCTCCTTTCTTAAAAGTGCAATTCTACTCCCACTGGTATTCTCCCAGTGTCAAGCAGAAGGATGACTCATCAGTTGACTAAATGAAAACTCACCGAATCAAGTGTTCAAGACCTTGTACTGGGTTTCTCCTTTGAAACCATTTATACAAAATATTTGCTGAAGTTACCTTTGAAATCTGTAGATGTTTCAAATGAGTGACAGCAAATTAACATTAGTGTAAGATAATCACAGGTAAACACAGTTTTGAAAGTTTCCAAAGGGTTTCAGAGAAATTTTCCAGTATCAGTTGCTTCAGTTTTCAATGAATTAGATAAGGATTTGAAAGCACCAGAATGGACACTTGAGTGGCTCTTTCAAAAGTTAACTGAGCTTTCCCAATTGCTTGGTTTCTTGAGATTTTTAGAGAAGCACCAATTCGCAATGGTTGGCGATAGAAAATGTGCTGCATCATCTGTCTACAAAGCCTTTCCCCGCACAGGTCACTGACTAGTGAGTTTCACTGTAGCACAAAATACAAAGGGCGTTCCTCACTCTTCCAGCCCGCCCCCCCCCCGCCCCGGGGAAACACAAAGTAATTTCATAACAGGAAAAAAATTACTAAATATACAAAACAATTTACATTACCTAAATCAGTTTTTAATTCTTATTAAAAAGCAAATAATTGAATAGAACAATGAACAACATTCACCTGTAACCCTTTCATCTCACACTGCTGGTCTGTAGAATTCGTCACTTGCAAATAGTAACTTTTAGTCCCTGTCCCACACTAGTTCTGGCAGAATGCACGGCCAAAGCAGAGTCTAGTCTAATTTACACAGGACTAAGTATCAATTTACTGAGCAATTCTTTGTGGGTCACTTGATGCTTTTTTTGCATCACTGCTGACAATCCTTACTACAGAGCACACAAGACTGACTGAGATTCATCAGTCTTTCAAGCTGCAAGACTGTGAATAAGTTTAACTAGTCCTAAAAGGATGAACCCTTACTCACACTGTTCATTTCTCTGAAAATTGCTTTAAAATACTTTGACCAACCTATTTCACTTTAGAAAGCACATACACTAGCAACAGTATTTGCATTTTTGTAGTTTCCAAGAGATTCTTTTTTACAGTTACTAGCTGATCAGCTTCTACAAAATCATTTAGAGTTTTACTCTACGTTACAGATATATGGTGAATAAATCTGTTTATGTTCCAGCACTTCTGAGAAGATAAATTCTCCCCTTAAATGTCAATGTAATCCTACAACATTGATTTTGTTCCTTTTTAGCATTTTATGTAACGATGTTCTAATAAAACTTCGGTATTATAGACCATATTAAACGCTTCTCATATGCTCCTATCCTAAATTAAATTTACATATGCCTTTTCCATTCAAGAGCTTCTATAACAAAAGCAAATGTTCTTTTAAGACAGGAATTGTAACACCTTCATAAAACCATCAACATACATGTATACAAAAAAAATTGGTAAGCAAGACCACTTCTTACCCACTAAACCCAACTGTAACCACCCACAAAAACATCTCACCTGCATCAGCTCTGGACCGCTGACCTGGTGATTTTCCAAATGGGGTCTTCATTCATCTGTGTTTAAGTGAGCAGCAAAGCTGCTGGACTAGGGTGAAAATCCAGTTCTTCCCAACTCACAGGGTATCTTCTTACTCTTGGAATAAGACAGCTACTTATTAATCCACCATTCAATCATGAAATTGTCTTTCCTCAAATGTAGAAGATGCACTTTCAATTACAGTACTCTGAAAAACAGAACAGGTAAAGTATAAATAGTTTGATTTGAGATTTGGTTAAGATAAATATTAACTGACTTGTCTAAGATAAATGTATTTTGTTTCACTTTAATGCGTGTTTTCAAACTCAGCAAGAAGTTCCTTTGTATTCTGTTACTCTGAAAACATTTAGCAAACAGAAGGCATATAGGAAAAAATACATCAAAATAAATACTAGGGCTGCTATTTTTCCCTCTTACTCACAGGCAAGTTGCATACCACACCAAAGTCAATTACAAACAGAAAGGAAAGCTTCTTAAAAACCACTGAGCTTAGCACAGGGAAGAGTGACTACTAGTTTAGAAGAAACTGTACTCCCTTGACCAGAGGTAAAGCACAAATCAACTATTTCCATTTATTAGAAACCGAACACCCTCACACTCACATAGCAGAATACCTGTGCAAGACTGTTGAAAAAATCCAACACATAAATGGTATCAAAAACACCTATTCCACTGCAATGACTGCTCAAGCCACCAACTTCTTGAGTACGTCAATGGTTAATAGAAAACATGCAGTTGTTTTTGGCAGTTCTCTACACCTAAACTCATCAGATTCCTAAAATATTTAGTCATCACATTCCTCTAGATGAGGGAGATAAGTGAGAACAACTTTTTAAAGTCCTTTTCAGGATTTAATTAATGAACCTGTGATCGCCTGAAAATTTGAAGAACTACAGGTTACCTTATTTCAGACTAAAATTTCTGGACAGGAGACATTTATCCAGATTAATCCATTACTTCAGTGATGCACACAGCTAAGACAAGTGAGGTCTGATCACCCTTTTAGCCTCATTTCCTTAAGAAATATAATTGCTGCAATCATATTCTCTGCAATTTGTTAATCAGCACTGGCCTTCCCTCTTTTACTCCAGTTTCGGGAACCTGACGCCAATTTCACATAGGGGTTAAAACCAGAGGAATGCTCATAACTACCGACCCAGCTGAGTGAGAAAGTGTACCTTACCCTCGTGCCTTACTGAATAAGGGAACATAAATGGACATGCCTCGAGGTGTGGTAAAACTGTTATGTGGTAAAACTGTTACGGATGAAAGTGTATTTACATGTAACAACACTTGCCAGTTCTTCCATGAATCGCACCCATTAAACACTAAAGTAACACAAAGGAAAACTCCTAAGAAAAAAATGGCAATAGTGAGACCAACTGCCGTAATTTGCAGCTTTTAGAAAGATCTGTGTTATGTTTGGAAGGGCTTAGACATTCAGAACTCAGGAATTTGTAAGAATTTATGAAATCAAAGTTAAAAATTCATTTACAGGAACTTATTAGCTTTTCCACATTTCAACTCTTCCTGAAATCTCCCAGTGGATGCACAATGCTGAACAATACCAAGGCAACAATACTCAACTTTTTAAAAGCCCTTGAAGACACAATAGGAAGCAATTAGCTTGCTTAACTACTTTACTTGAACAGAGCCTAAGGATTGCTTTTTCTACTAAACTCAAGAATATTTCACTGTGGATGAAAATACATTTGCACAGAAGTGTCACTGATTATGAAAACCTTGAATTCAGAGTACTGCTGTGATATACTACCATATTCAGTCTTATAAGCACTGCATAAGCATACAGGAGAGATCCAATCTTTTCCTCTAGATGAGGTATTAGTTGAGAATAAACTGTAGTCACTGTAATTATATAATTCTAATAAACCCCTCCCACAAACCCCCCAAGCCCCAAAAAACATAAACCAAACACACACCCCCCAAACCAAACTGTGAAAATCCCTCAGATGTAGAAGCTAACACACCCTTTCACAAGAAGCTGTAAGTATTTTCGTGACAGCTGTATGTATTATATCCCCCCCCCCAGATTTCCAATACATGGCAAAAACATAACCACTGAAATTAAAATATCTATACACAGTACTTTGTTAAGTAGCTATCTTTACAAAGATAATTAAAACACCAGAAAAGTTGCGGATTTCTACCAGCTGGCTTTTCTTTTTTTATGGTATGTCCCCAGTCATTACTGTGCCACAAATTTGAAATCATACCTCTAAAAAGGAAAATTACTTCCTAAACCTTTTAAAGTCGCTATTAATTTGCTCGCACTTAATCAAGGGTTTTCACCATGTTCTCTGAACATCAGGACACATCATGGCTACTGAACTGAAAACCTGATTCAGCCATTCAAACTGATTTTCCAAAAACTAAGCCAGTAACTGTCACTAATTCAAAAACTCACCCTAAGATTTTTGCTGAAACCAAATGAAACTTGAGTTTTCCTAAAACTAGCATTCTGAATACAATTTACATTTCAGTTTCACACTGATGGTTCTGAAGATATTAATAAGGAGGGATAAAACCTCGTTTTCTGAAAATATATTGATGCACTTTGGCAACATCTTAACTTTCAAAGAATATGTAACTAAGTCTCATTTATTTGATTAAAAACAAACCAAAACCCATAAACCTTAGGATTCTTAAATATGAGGCATGACAAAACAACGCATTTAATACCATCATGCAAATATCTTAAAACTCTTAATACAGAAAATCATATAAAATTAAATAAAAAATTAACTCACAAAATGCAAAACATTTTATTATAAAATTTTATTATGAGTCTCTAAGAATGTCCTGTTCCACATAAAAGCAGAAAACAAGTTTTGAACGTGCTTCTGATGTACTCAGCAATAAGGTATACTGTTAAGGAAGAGTGGAAACTCCTTGTTTGGATGTATACAAGATGACTTATGAAACAATCGCCTTTTTAGTGTAATTCTGTTAATAGCAGCAGATATAGCAAAACCACCACAAGGAGCATTTTTGGATCCAAACTGACACATTCAAAACAAGTTATACTAGTCTTTACAGACTGCCATTAACTTTCAAAAGAGACATGCCACAGCCTACCAGTTAGGCACTGATTTACCCAACAGATGACAGCAGAAGTCACCAGCTGCGCAGCTGCAGGCATTCTTTTGACTTGCTGCAGCTACTCACCAGCCCAGGTGTTTTTCTTGTTCATTTTTACAAACCTTCCTAGATCACAGCACAATTGCTAAAAAAGCAATGTGGAAATTAGATGAGTACTTTTTCTGATACTGTTCTAACTATTGTGGAGCGTTTCACAGAAGCTTAAGTGTCAGACTAAAAACACAAGCCCTACAGATTGTCAATAATACCAGTTTTAATAAGAATAGCACAATCATACTCTCAGAGCAGGGAGGAAGACACAACATTAAGACAGAAACAATAAAGCTGTTTTACAAAGTTTATTTTTGCAGTAGTATTTTGATATCCATAACTCAGCTCAGAGCTGCTGGTAGATGTTTCGGTTCAAGCAGTACCCTGGTTTCAGCACTAACAAGCTGGATGAAACACGTATGTTACTCAGACTCCCTGATTCTTACCATACAAATAGAAAGGATCATCATATGCAAGTCTTCTGCACCACTCCCCCCAAAGGCAACCTTTATGTTAAAATACCTCCTAAATAACAGGGGGAATAAAAATATACGCCCAGTTTTGGTTTGTGTCACTTTTTTTCCTTCCCTAAAAATCTCACCAAACACTTTCCTGCGGTATAAGAAATCAGCCATTCAAATTTCAACTTTTTTTTTTTAAGTATCCTACAGGCTCATCCAACATATGGGTTATTAAGAACAATTTTTTATCCTACCACCAGGATTTTGCATAGGTAGTAACAACTGATGTCCGAGAAGAAAGATTACAGTATATAAACTCTGAACATAAAAGTGATTTACAGCTGACACCCATGAAGAGCAATACATTTCAACTACGTATTTGACACCCATAAATGTAAAATTTCCACTTCGTAGAGCAATTGTAATTAAACTAAAGTATATCATTGCTGTTTTGAGAAGACAGGAAAGCTCTAAGATAGAGAGACTCCTAAATAATTCTACCGCAGACAGCTCAGCCGTGGGAGGGCAGATGCACCAAGCTACAGCGATAAAGAGGCACCAAGCAGGCAACAAGACCAGAGCAAAACAACCTGGAGGGACATGGTATACTGATCTTAAAACTGAGTCTGCGCAGAAACAAAGGTCAAACAGCAGACGCTGTGATGAGGTGTATAAAGCCTTCATCTTAGAACACCCATAGACCACCCAAGGACGCTAACAGACATGTGTGAAAGATATTAACATAAGCTAATTAGTTATTGGAACAGTCATGAATATGCTAATCATTTCTTGGAAACATAGTGAATATGTATATTGTGATTGTGTTTAACCTGAAATGTCAGGGTGTTCGGCGCGCACACACGGAGGAGAGATCCCTGTGTGCCCGGCGCCGCAATAAGGAATACCTGCTTAATAGTCTGCCAACTATTTAGTCTCCAACTCCGGCTTTTCACGGCATCAATTTATGAGCTGAAAGACCCAAAATCAAGTGCTACTACCCCTCACCTATGATAGCCTCTGCAGTTTTTCCTCTACCCATAGATGTGGAGTTATTCATCTACAATTGTACAGAAACAAGCAGCACTGGCATGCAACTGTGTGGGTATATACACAAACACACATGCACATCTATTTGGTTGGACGGGGCTTCTTCAAGCAATCTGATCTAGTGAAAGATGTCCCTGCTCCTGGCAGAGGGGCTGGACTAGATGGTCTTTAAAGGTCCCTTCCAACACAAACCACACACTGATCCTACGACCGCTATACAAACAAAATTTTAGGTTACCTTCAAGCTACAATGTTATAGTGATGCAACTGCAGATTATCCAGCAGAAGACTGAAAGAATCTGAAATTTGTGCAAACTGTCTCTTGATAGGGTGTCCATTCAAGTGACTTTTGTTGAGCATGGGTCTGCAAACACTGTACTGTTTCTGCTACAGAGGAAGCAGCACATGTGTACACTCGAATTCTAGGGATCAGACTATGATATTTAATGACGATTCTGGAATCAAACAAAAATGTTTTTAACCCCTCAGCAAACTCCTGTATTTTAACTTTATATTAACAATATAGAATGCAAGAGACAGCACACTGCAGTTTCTACTAATAAGCAATTATTTATTAAAACATATTAGCATAAACAAATAGACAGACTATTTACCGTAACACAGAGCAAAAAAGGGTTTACTGATCAGTTCCAAAGTCATGAACTTCATATTCTAGCATAAAACTAGGGAAGTTGACATAATCTAAGAATCTAAAAGAAACTGAAAATGCTACAGGCCAAGAACAAGTATCAATAGTAAGATTATTTTGAAGAATTATCCCAATGGTTCAGAATTAGACAGGTGGCTTTACAAAGGATACCAACCTTTCAGAACTCGTCTACCTCAGGCAACAGTTTGAACAAGTTTTGTCTAAATGACCATTCAGTACATGTCTCTACCACAGTTCTACTGAAGTTAGAAACAGTATTTCAAGTGAAATGCTAATTTTTTACAACTAAGTTCATTAACTTCAAGCATTAGTACAGTTTTACAAGACATGCAAATGGTAACTCTCAAAGACTGCATTTAAAGTTATTACACACGCACACAAAAAAAAAACAAAAACGGCAAGAACAGCCAGAGAAAAACCCTGAAAGTATAATTTACAATGTTTCCTATCCATGGTTGTTTTTTTCCTCCTGAATTCGCAAAATGTAGCTGTTACTCAGACAAAGTATAGTTTCTTCTTTATTTTCACTGCATTTTCCTCATGACATACATCATTAAAGCAGTCTGCCTCACTTAATCCAATTTAGCATTTAAAAGCTCTTATTTTCGCAACAGATGTATGTTGAAATAAGCTCTGACAGTGTATAATTCAACCACTTTGTAAAGGCAGCAGTAAGAACTTAATTAGAGCCAGTATTATAAAACAGTATTTTAAACAAACTTGCTTATCTTTTTTCGTTTCAGGGACTTAATGACCACCCTCTCAGCATCAGAGTATCATCTTGCAAGAGTAATCTTCACAACTCCCACACTACAGTTCTAAATTATCACAAAAGCACCAGCGACAAGAGAGCAGAGCACAGGATTCTCAGTCCCGACTCAGAATGCACCTATTTCTGATTAAAAGAAACAAAACAAACTGTTACAGGTTAAACGCTAAAAGATGTTCTTTCCTCCAAAAGCTTATAAAATAATACTTAGCTTTGTCTGCATTACCCTTATGCTTAAATAGTTACTCCTGGGAGGTGGCAAGGTACGGAAGTGTGCTCTTTTCTGCATTACAGCACCCAACACAAAACTAGCACGATTTTTCACTTTCTACAGAAAAACATCAAACAAACACCCAAACACCAGAGTAACCACATTTAACACTACCATCTTGGACAACTGCACTAAATTACAGGAAGAATACACTATATCCCGTTTGGACATATTCTACTTGCATCTGTTCCTTGAAAAGCCCTGGATTATTGGGAGAGAGGTCAATTTCAGGAAGTTAATTCTAGCACCCTAAACTGAAGGGTAGGGTGTTCGTTTTAAACATTCACAGAGGTATGCATTGCATTCTTAAAATAAATCAAATCCATAAGTGAAAAACAACCACAAATGTGAGAATTTCTAAATGTGTTCCAGCCCACCAAAACAGTCAATGGATCTGGCTAGTGCCACATCAGTGAAATTGATTATCAAAGTTTAGCTGTCTAGAAATTAAGCACTGAAGGAGGCAAGGTGTCCTCAGATAGTAAGAACTACTTCTCTGGAAGTTTAGGTATCTAGAAATGAACTCCTCCTTATTAGAAACACACTAAGGTGGCACTTTCTAAACTGCATATAAATCTTACAGCAATCAAAGGATTATTTCAGACTTGCTGGTCAACTACAAATTATGGTGATGTCGTCTCACTCTCATCTGACCGGCTTGATACTTCATGCTAGCTCTCAGTATCAACTCCATATGCAACACGAATGTGGGATTCTGGTCTCAAAAAGCAGCAGTCTCCACAAGTGGCATACCATAAACACAGTTCCAAGGGACTCCCTATGAAATGCACTGCATTTACACGTATCAAAGATTTTACTCAGTGGGCCACAAGTGGATGCAGGGAGTAAATAGTAAACTGTCCAAGATAAACTGCCCAGAGATGGCTTAACTGTCATGTTAGCTGTTAGCCTGGCAGAGCCTAACAGCTACCTGAAAAATAGCTATCTGTACAGTGAAAGCACAGAAGTACCTCGGGTATCTTTCAATTTACCTTCTTTTATCCAATCTAGATTAAAGCTATTAACAGATAATTTGCCACAACTTTTGATCATAGTAGCAGCTAAAAACTAGGCATATATATCGTAGCGCGGCCTGCATGCTCTTCATGTTATTTCTTTCTCTCTTTCTCTCTCAGTTTCACCCCATCTGTTTGCACAATACCACTGTTTTCACCCACCAGTTGTGTATACCCTTAGAGAGAATATCTGGTTTTCTTCCTTTGCAGAGTCTTTCACGTGGAGGATAGTCTCTTCAGTGTATTTGAACACATGATGTAACATTTTAAGTATGTATGAACACATCATAAGAGAACTAGTATTTACTTTCTGGGTTATGAAGTCTCAGGTTGTACCCATCTAGTTTTTCTATTTATTCTTCAGTGGGGCAGGAAAAAAGCCCTTAGAATAAATTGTCCAAAGACTCTTAGCAAACAAAAGCAGAAGTTGAAGCCTGGTCCATCAGAGATCTGGAATTATCTTCCACAGTTTCCTACATATAAAAATTAGGTAGGAATCTCAACATAACCGGTAAGAAGTTCCATTATTAACTCTCCAGTATCTGTTGAAGTAGGTCAAGAAATCACCATGTGGGAAGGTTTAATGTGCAGTTATGGTAATAAAACTCTACTCTAGAAGTCCACAGAGCTATCAGCTCAATGCATAAAAAGTCTTCCGATAAAGGGATTTCTTTTCCAGCATGAAATTAAGACGACAGGCTAAGGATAAAGTATTACAGACAGAACTGATAAGAAGTTTAATTTTCTTGCTGATTTCACAAATGGTCAGAGGTCTACTAGTAGAGAGCACCACGACTTAAGAAGCAAGTTATGTGCTACACAGAACTAGCAGTTGCTCTGCACAGACTGCCACACAGAACTTCTGAAATTAAACTGGATGTCTCTGCCACGAATATAGAAGGCTCTATAAACGTTCTCAGAGGCTTGACATTATGCCTCAGCGTCATCACCACTTCATGCAGCAGCAAAATGTAATTGCCAAATAATTAAGAGTGACAATTTTTACACTGATATATTAAGTAAAAGTTTTACAACTAACTTCACCACATGGGTCTTATCAGAATCACTTTATACCTTCAATTGTCTAAAATTATTACTTCAGATTCTTTTAAGAATAAAAGCTCTTAAATGAAAGTGGGAACAAGAATGCCATACATACATACATTTTTGATCAGTGAAATCTGATAGAGAAGCTTGCTTCACAACACCTACATTAAAACTAGGAAACAGTTTTCCCTTGATCTTATTTCAGCCAATCCTGTGGTACTAAGAACACTGTAAAACGCAGCCCATGATTGACACACAGAACTGCAATATGAACTGTTGTAGCCCACGCTGTTGAAATTCCAAGATAACAATGTAACTAATGTTTAGATTTTACTTACTTTCATATTTCAGAGCAATAAAAAAGTCTGCTCAAAGAATATGTGAAATAAACACAAAGCAAAGAAGTACCGTTCAGCGTATCCTGAGAACAATTTAAAACATTTGAACCCTATCTAAAAGTTACATTTAGGAAAAGTACAACTCAGAAATCAAATCCCAGTCTAAGTTAAATTAAACTTCTTTTGCATACAGAAACTACTTGATAAGCTGAAAAAAGACTTCTAAAGGATTTTAAACTTTTTAAAATACCTTTACTCTACAAACTCTGGGAAATACTTCATGTACTTCTAAAGCATGTAAATCATTACAAACTTTTTTCCTAGTAGGATCCTTGGAACTAGCCACAATGGATTGCTATTTAAAAGGAGTTAAATACCAAAGGCAAAGTTGTGCACCCATTGCGCTTGCTTCACTCTAATCACATATGGCTTTCTGTATAAAAACACAATTAATTCTTTCCATGTTCCTTAGAGCTCTGCTCTTCTCACATTTCACAACATTTTAAGTACACGGATAATAACTACTTTAGAGGTGAGATAAGCCTTAATGAGTGCACAACAGAAGCGAGTATTAGTACTGCGGATGTACATTCAAACACTTCTACTGAGGGTATCAGGTTAAGAAGTTTGCACCACTGCCCGCACCTAGCTTTCCTGGCTTTTGCCCATATTCACTACACATCAGTTATCCTTCCAGACTGGCTACGTCTCTTTACCTGTCAAAACTACTTCTCACTCTACCATAGTTTCTAAAGCTATCTGCCACTGCAGAATACTGCAGAATAATAAAGCAAACCAAGCAGTCTTTCACCTCTTTCAAAACTTTGTTTAAGGATGTCACTTCCTAAGCACTGCCTTGCACTTTCTGCATTGTCCTTCACCCTGACTTCAGCCTCTAGTCTTCCTTGTATTTACGGAAGTTATTTTACCACTACTTTACAGAAAAAATTCTCCAGTCATCTGACAATGACCAGTTCAATCAGCTGCCCAACTTTTTTTTTTTGCGCAGTTCCTCGTACCAATACTCTCTTGGGATCACTGCAGCACTTTTTTATGGTCTAGCCTGTTTGCAAAACTAGCTGCAGTACATGTTTCTCTGTGGTTTCTGGTTTCTCACTGAGGGCTACTTGTCACAAATAACTTTTAGCCACCTCTGCTCAAAAACTCTGCATTTCAGTCAGTGACAAAACCACTTAAAAAAAGCATCGAGAAAAAAAACCAGAGCACAGTACACAAACAGAGAAACTCTCACTAGTCGTCTTCAGCAGCACAACAAATGACACACTACCGAATTATGGTTGCAATCCTATCCAGCCCACACCATACTGGATAGAAAGAAAACACACGTGGGGACTTACGGAGCTCTGCTGCCAAACCCCAGTGGGTCTCTGCTAAGTATGCATGAACAGGGATTGCTCAGTGCTTATTTGTTCATAGCCAAAGTTTTCATTAACAGTTCAGTACTTCAATTTTTTTTAGTAAAAAAACCGCTGTGTCCTTATCAAAACCACATATACTTCTTACAGTCTTCAGTTTCACTTCTCTGGTCTAAAGACTGAAGTATTGTATGAAGAAGGCTATGGTTTCTTCCTGCAGAAAAAACAGTTTTCTTCATTGTATCATCATGAAGACAATTAAACAATCATGGCTGAAATTTTATCAGAAGTTCACTCCAAAGAGCTTACAGCATACATCCAGAATCAGAGGTGCAAGTCTTAACGGCTGATCTTGGGCAGTCAAAAGAAATCCATAGAATCATAGAATTGTTTAGGAAAAAGTCTAACCGTTAACTTTGCACCATCGAGTCCATCACTAAACCACATCTACACACCTTTCAAATACCTCCTTGGATTATGACTCAACCACCTCCTTGGGCAGCCTCTTCCAGTGCTTTACAACCATTTTGGTGAAGAAGTTTTTCACGATATCCAAACTAAACCTCTCCTGACACAACTTGAGGTCATTTCTTCTTATCACTTGTTTCTCGGGAGAAGAGACCAACACTCACCTCGGTACAACCTCCTTTCAAGTAGTAGTAGAGAGCAATAAGGTTTCCCTTCGGCCTCCTCTTCTCCAGACTAAACCCCTGTTCCCTCAGCCGCTCCTCATAAGACTTGTTCTCCAGACAATTCACCAGCTTCTTTGCCCTTCTCTGGACACGCTCCAGCACCTCAGTGTCCTTCTTGTAGTGAGGGGCCCAAAACTGAACACAGTATTCGAGGTGCGGCCTCACCAGAGCTGAGTACAGGGGCACGATCACCTCCCTACTCCTGCTGGCCACACTACTCCTGATACAAGCCAGGATGCCGCTGGCCTTCTTGGCCACCACTGCAAAAAAGCCCTCCCAAACAAGAACATCAAGTAGCTTCCACCATAAACAGAACCATGGGCAGACTCACTGCACCCCAGTCCCCCACTACCACAAAATTCTTATATGCCTTCTTTAGCAGCATTTCCCAACCACATTATCATGTCATTAATCCAAAATGCAATAAAAGGAAGCCATTTTTAATCCCATTCTTACACCAATGTATTTTGACAAGCTGTTACACACTGTTCTTTCCATCACTTTGTTAGAAGATGGATGCTTCTCCACAAAGTTTTAGAACCAGTGGTCCTTTTCCACCTTCCACCCAATGACCTCATTTTCAATAAATACATTAGGTTATCTAAATTAATAAAAAGCCTATGGCAGAAACTTAGTTCATCTGGTACTACCTTAACGAAAATGTAAAGGTGAATATGCTTTCTAACATATTGGCAGCTCTTAGTTTGCACTCATTGCAGTGAAGTACTGATTCTTCATTTAATGAACTACGTTTGTCAGAAAACATTAACTGATATTTGACAAGTCATAAATAATTTTCAGTGAAGTATTCACCAGTTTTAGTCAATCAACAGCAAAATGCAGGGCACACACAAGCAAGTAGACTGCATTTACAGTTTAAAAGATGAGATGTATTTAAAATATTACTTAAAATACTAGTTAAGCTATCCAAACAAGTGCCTTTGTACTTTAAATGACAGCAGTATTTTCCATTACAGTACATAAAACTCAACAACTCATATACTACATATTTTATTACCAGCCACAACTTTAAGAACAAAAGCAGTGGCACAGGATTTGGAAGCATTTTAAAAATTTCCTTCCAGTTTAAAGTAATTTTACTCAATTCTGCAAATCGACCAGAATTAGTTAGTAGTGTTAAGAAGCAAGGTACTGTTGAACACTTCAGCCCTGACTTCATCGGCCTTTTCCCTCGCTGAGTGAATATGCAATTGAAAATGGTTGACTTTCCTCACTGTTCAGCAGCAAACACTTAGGAAGACAGCTAATCAAAACAGGCACTGGTCAGAATGAATTTCAAGTACATGCATCCACGCATACACAACTGCGTACAGCCAGAGAAAAAACTATACTGGTTAATCCAAGTGACCTCTTCACTTTATGGGTTTAAAAGGTGGAACAGCTCTAAACTCAGAAAGAACACAGCTACCTCCTTCAGCTGAACACAAAATACAATTATTACATCACAGATAAGCACTTTGCATACATTAAGCAAGGGACAGTCTTGAGGTATACAGAATGAGTAACATAACCAACATTTCCAGAGAAAGAGCAAAAAGTTTTCCTATTTTCTTGCTAAAGACAGCAAAAAACAGCTCAGGCTATCAGTTGTAGATCTACCTGAAATCCATTCCTGTTCCACTTATGCAGGGGACACAGTTGCCGTTTTACAGGAGGCGATCACACAACACTGTTTTTTCTGACCTGTTTACCATTCAGTGCTTTGTTGAAACAGTATAGGTATGTACGTATGTGACTACTAACTACACAGGAGTTTCTTCCCTTTTTTCTGCAGCTAAATAAGTTTTCAGAGCAGGCATGGATCTCATTTATAGTTTTCTTATTTCCAGTAGTATCTTCTACCACAATTAAAACATGATTTTTTCTACTTTACACGGTGTGTAACCTATGATGACAACAACCACTGGTATTAGAAATGCTGCAGGCACTACCAATATCCTTTTGGAGGCCATATATTCCATCTGTGAACAATGCACAAAACACTTGGCCCAATTTTTCAGCAACTCAGCATCTCCCTCTCATGCTGTTTTTAATAGGATCTTAGTATTGCAAAATCCATCTCAGGCTTCTTTACAAAACAGCTGTTTCTAGAAAGCCTTCAGAAGCACACGTATTCCTCATGGTAGCTAGTTTCACTAGCAATGCATTGCATTGCTTCTGAGTTGTGGGGTTTATTTTTAAATGATTTTTTTTAAATAACAAAAAATTGTAATTCAGCCTTAGGGATGTGAGTTGCACCTCCTTACAAAATAGTTTAGGTGTAAATGTCAATACGGAAAGGTTCTCCAGATCACGTGTTTTAATATCCATGTATTGAATCATACATTTTAAAACTCTCCATTTACATTACATTTAACACCTGTCCACCTGTAGAGTTGCCTGGAATCAAACTCCTCTGCTGAGGTCTCCTACTAACCCAGTGTAACACTCAAACAGGAAAAGGCAAGAGTGTGACTTAACATGATCTTGTTTCCCTGAAAAGTATTATGAAGGAATGCTTTGCTGTATTGGTAGAGTTGAGCCAGTGTCTCTACTGTAAGAGTAAAATTTGGTCAAAAGAAACCTTTCTGCCTTCTCTTCTCTTAATTCCCTAGGACACTGGTAATTACATTACAACTTCACTGACAACCTGGAGAATTTTATTTCTTCTGTTACAAGCCTTAACACTTAATTCTACTAATATGTAGGTAATCCAGTCACCTAATAAAGCATGATAATCCTGGCCCTCAAAGCAAGATGAACTTATCACACCACACAAATCTCTTCATACGGCTTAAGAAAAATATTATTCCAATCTATTTGCAGAACAGTGGAAGAACAACATTTTTTCCATCAACAATAGTCAACACGATCCATACAGTCCCACACTATAAAACTGTTATGCAAAAAAAAAATAACCAAACAACCCCCAAACTAACTAAACTCTCGAGTTGTATCTGAGTTCTATTAGCCTCTTCTTTCACTAGCTTTTTTTAAAAAAAATCATTATCAACTCACAAAACCAAGGCAACACTTGTCCTAAAAATGTCTTCATCATTCACCCATAGGTTTTTCAACTATTCCTCAATTATTCTGTACGCTGAAGACTTCAGAGACAGTGAAGTGCTTTCCCCGTCCCTGTAACAAGCATAATGAAATAGCACCTTAGAGAAGCAGACCTTAAAAAATTCCTCAAAATGATCATCTATTTTTAGCTGTTTCCTTGTTGGTAGGTTAAATTAATTATACCTAAAGCATATTTTCAAAGTGTTATGTTTTCTATTTACTATTCCTCTATACTTTCCATTTTTATTTTTAAAGTATGCTGCCTAAAATTTTTGTCTCAGGTTTTGTAAGCACCCTTCCATTTTATCTTTCAAATCGCTAATGGAACTTGAATGAAAATTAAACCAAGGACACGCGCTAAGTATGGCTTATCAGAACACCACATGAGATCATGTAACAAGTTATACCTACAAGAATGTCCTGCAGCTGAAGAAACTAACCTTCCTCACAAAAAATACCTCTGAGTGTGCATGCACAATTTCTTATACTTACATGTTCCATAAGTATGTCAAATTAAGTTAAGAAAGTTAGCTGATTGATGAAACCAGTCTCTGTTCTGATAGAATTCTGTCATGCTTCACTGTATTTAAGAAAAGCACTTCTGTTCTAAGAGGTTTCTTTCTAAAAACTCACAAAAGTTCTTGCAACCATTGTTACAGATCTTTGTTGAGCAAAAATACAATAACTTTTTAAAAGACAAGAGTACATAATGATGAGACAATGACAAATTCCCAGACAGGAAATCTGATATACACAAATACCTGGAAACTCACCACATATTACACGTGTTCCTATGTATACCTAAATACTTGCATCATGAACATACACAAAGATTAACCCAATGAACTTCAACAACAAGAACTCCTCTGTTTTGTACTCATAACCTTTTAACAGCAGAGATTGACTGGACACCTCTCAGTCTTCAGTCAGGCAGCAATGAAATGTGGCTTAATAAGATCTTATGAGCAAAACAATCCAAGATGTGGGACAATTCACTGTCAAGTTTTTCAAATCTGTTTCCTAAAGGGTGGTAAAAGGTTGGCAAACAGTTACTTGAAGTTAATGTAAGCTCAGCAGAAAGTAAGAAATCCCTACAAATATTTGTAGACAAAGTTTGCATCATTCCAGCCCACTAAGAAACTGATACTGCTGTTTATATAGTTTCAGAGAAGAACTCTGAACTAACAGGACAAAGAATCAACTCCTAGCATGGCAGAAAATTGTGGAATTAATCAGAAATATTATGCTTCAGTAAAATCTGTGAACATTTAATTGTCCACAAAATATTCTAGCACAGCTCCACAACAACCTTTCAACTTGCAGCCTTATTTATGTATCAGGGATAGAAGTCACTAAGGTGAAAGCAATACAAAACATACTTTTATACTTAGTTTTGTGTTGGGTATACCAGCAAATTAACACAGTTCTCTGAACTTTAGGAACTTGCATAGCATGCAGCCTCCATCACACCTGTATGTACCTGATACATAGAGTGATCTTTGCAATAGCACCGGAAGTGCAGATATACAAAACCAATGAGTCCTCACCCTCTGCTACCACAAAAGCCAACCAGAGGCCAGATAGTTTTTCCATTCATAGAATTAAGAGATGGACAAAGAAGGACAAAGGGCATGGCTAACTTTGGCTTCATCAGAAGAAAGGCGTACTATTATCACACTTTGTTTTTCACCCTTTGTTTTCCCATATAAAAGGCAGCAAGAAGTTCCATTGATGGATGCACCGTTCAGACCAGCACTGTTGTGTACGAATTAGCTCACCTCTGTCCAGAGGTTATTAAAGTTCTTGATCTTGCCTTGATGAACAGCCAGATGCGCACACAAGAGATGATGATCTTGGCTGGTCCAGCTCAACAGTTCACAGATCAAGACTTCTTGCATTGTTTGGGTCTTTCAATCAATTGGGAACAGTTTGGTAACCTCTGATCAAAGCCTTCTTTGTTATGTTTAATTACGTGTTGCTCTGTATGTTCCTGGAGTTCTTCATAGAAAGAAAAAATGCCAGGAAAGGCCTATAGCCCACTACTAAAGGAATCGTACATCAGTGGTTAAGGAATTAACATCCAAAGACCACTAATCTTTAAATGCTAAACCTCAAGACATACAGGTTGATTAGAAGTAAGTGACAGTGATAACACTACATGTTCACTGAACCAGACAAGCTATAAGTACATTAGCTGATGGTCACAATTAACTACAGGCATAGGATTTCGCCTCACAGCGTTAAGAGCTAGTCATCAACATGCACAGGCAAAAAAAAAAACAAAAAACAAAAACAACACTGACAAAACCAAAGTGACAAAATAATCAAAAGAAAAATGAAACTCCTGAGGTAAAAGAGGTTTGGAGTAGGAAGCGACATACACATGCAATGCCAAGAATGCAGTAAGACGAAAAAAACTGCTCTAAGTTACAGGTTTGAAGTTTAATCTCACACTAAATACAATTAGCTTTCTAAAACTCCCTACAGGTCTCAGAGGCAAAGGACAACTACATGCCTGCCGTTCTAAGAATACATTAATTAATAATACCGGAAAACAAAAGAAGTTAAGTTCTCCAAAGATGTATTCCAGAAAGCCTTGCAGCTTTAGACTGGTTTTTAGGGCTTTGTACTTGTAAAGCTAGGTATTAAGCATTTGTCTAATATTAAACTGATTTAAATGTAATAATTTCTTATTTGATCTGCCTCTCACCTTTGTAATGTCACAATCAGATTCAGTAATACTTGTCTAAGGGGCTCAGCACATTTGGCCACGTGCTTGCCATTTGAAAAATTCCTTGTTTGCCATTATGCTGGTTTTGGCTGGGGTAAAGTTAATTTCATAGTAGCTAGTATGGGGCTACATTTCGGATTTGTGCAGGAAACAGTGTTGACAATACAGAGACCTTTTAGTCACCGCTGAGCAGGGCTTACACCGCATCAAGGCCTCTTCTGCTCCTCACACCGCCACGTCAGCAAGTGGGCTGGGGGTGCACAAGAAGCTGGGAGGGGACACAGCCAGGACAGCCAACCCCCACTGACCAAAGGGATGTTAGATACCGCAAAACGTCATGCTCAGCAACAAACCCGGGGGGAGGCTGTCGGGGGGGGCCGCTGCTCGGAGACCAGCTGGACATCGGCTGGTTGGTGGTGAGCAATTACTTTCACTTGCATTACTTGTCTTTCCTGGGTTTTGTTTCTCTTACTTTCCTTTTGTCCTGGATTTGTCTGGGATAGTTAATTTTCCTCCCAGTAGCTGCTGTGTTTTGCATTTAGTATAAGAAGAATGCTGACAATACACTAATGGTTTTAGTTGCTTCTGTGAAATCAAGGACCTTTCTTCAGCTTCCCATGTCCAGCTAACGAGCAGATGTGCCGGAGCAGGGAGGGAGCACAGCCAGGCAGCTAGCCCAAGCTGGCCCATGGAAATGTTCCATACTGTAGACACCACGCTCAGTATATAACTGGGGGTTGGCCAGGGGGCAGGGGCACTGTGAAATCCACAAGTTCCATGATCACTGTGCTATCGGTCATTAGGCGGTGAGAAAAACCGTATTGTGTATTGCTTGTTTTGCATATTCTTTATTATTATTATTCCTTCTTTTGTTGTCTTATTAAACTGTCTTTACCTCATCCCACAAGTTTTATTTTTTGTCCATTCTCCCCATCCCACTGCAAAGGGGAGGGGTGAACGAGTGGCTCTCTGGTCTCGTTGCCGGCTGCTTGCTTAAACCACAACACCTTTTCATTACAATTTATTATTATTATAAATATCTTTCATTTTATTTCAATTATTAAACTGTTCTTATCTCAACCCACAAGTTTTCTCACTTGTTCCCTTCCAATTCTCTTCTCCCTATTCTGCTAGGGGGGAGTCAGCAAGCAGCTGTGTAGTGCTTAGTTGCCAGCTGGGGTTAAACCACAACACCTACATTAGTCCAAAAAAATACATACCAAAAATTGAACACAAGAATCCTGAAAACTCGATCCGAAATTCGGTATTCAAAACACACGCACTGGCTGTTCACTGAACAGGAACCAAGCTAAAGAAGGAATAAGACAAGTGGCTAGTGCCAAATGAGCTTGCAACAACTTCAATAAAAAAAAACGTGCTTGTCAACATAAAATTTTAAGTTGCACATTAATTCATGTACAGGTTATTAAATAAAAAAGTAGTTTCCAGTAGGTTATTAAATAAAAAAGTAGTTTCCAGTCTATTTCCTTTCCAATAACTGAGAACAAGTGAAACATTTATCTACACACAAACCTTTCAGTCACTCTTTGGCATGGCAAAACTAATTTGGAAAAGAAAAATATTTGCCCAATACCACAGTATTGTGCATACCTTTCATTCTAGAACAATAAAGACACCTGCATAGCACATTTTTGAAGGGCTGTTTTAGAGCTCTAGCATACTCTTCCCTCCAGTAGCACGGATAAGCACTGCCTCTTGTCTTTATTCTGGAATGATCTGCCTGTGTCAACAGAAGGCATAGCTCAATTTCAGTATTTTTCCGTTCTGCTACGGAACCGCCATGAATAGCTATGAGAGTTTAGCCAACAGCTTTAAAAACTATGGTAAAGTTTATCACTTACTTAGTAGTATTAAGGTGTGATTTCATTTCTTTTTATCACATTGCTACAACCCTGCCTGTGACTTTACATAACACCACAGCTCTAAAGTACAATGACTCTTTAAAGCATCCACATGATTTCTCTTACAGGCAATGCAAAACTACTTGCTGACTAAACTGTGTGTATGTTCCAACTTACCGATTGATCATTTCATAAATGCACAGCCCTCCATACTTAGAGAAATCTTACAAGATACTGCTTTTATTAAAAAAAAAAAAAAATTGAAGATATCTAGTATTTATCCAAAGCCAGGAGAACATTCCCTGCATCTCTTTATCCAAAGGTAAACTTTCAATCACTGCTAATTTTTCAGTCTACTGCAAATTACCTTGCATTTAACCACAGGGCAAGAACACGCACGGACACCACAGTAACAAGTTGTCACAGGTGTAACTGCCTTAAGTTGCACACTTTTGCATCATGGCAAAGCTGAAGCAGCTTAGCTTTTCCTCATTGACAGTTAACTATCCTCTTCTTCCCCCGAATCCAAAAAACTACACACAAAAATAACCACCGCCCAGGATACGACAGCAGCACGTTATTACTGTACAAGCTTGCCACCATTCTATGGTAAATGCAAGTGAATTTTAAAGTGCTGTAATGTAAGTATTTTGTCCTTACTCATTCTCTTACAGATGCAGTTGACCTAAATAATTTATTATACTTGTAAGCAAGTTTACTCAGTTTGGTTTGGTAACAAGTTACAAAGACAGGCCTCAGGAAACTAGAGAGGGAAATGCCTATTTGCAAAAGTAAGACATTTCTCTGTTCTTCGCTTATGTGTCTCCTCACAGGAGATACTTAGGTCATCAGCCTTTGTTTGAAGACCAGATTTAATTGCTATTGTGGAACGTTTCTCAGACTAACAAAGTCAAAAGGACCACCCAAACATTCTGGAAGAGCAAGCCCAGGGCAAACACAACTAACCCTGCTGCTAGAAGGTAACGGAGTGGTAACTTACTGCACTTAGCTAAGTCTGCTTGGTTAATTAGTCATGGCAAATCAAACTCTTGGGTTCACATCTCTTTAAGAGGCTGGTTGATCTTTCTAAGTGGCATTTTAACTGTACAACAGCCAGTTCTCAACAATCCAGGCTAGTAACGCTGCTACACACACCTTCCAACATCCAGGGAACTTAAGTTTCATATTACTTTTTAAAGAGGAGGTGAAAAAAAAAAAATGCCATTTGGCAGACCATTGTCAAGCTTTTTAGCTCATCAGTCGTCTGTGGATCTTAAGTAACAAATCATTCTTGGACATGTGTTCTGAGACCTTAGAGCCCAGTACACTGACAAGACGCCACTTCAACACTAAATTGAAAATAAGCATAATTAAAATATTTTATTAACCCAAGCTTAAGAATTTGTGGTATCAGTTCTGCAAGAACAAATATTTTACTGACATACTTGAACCATTTTTTTCTAATACAGCAGGCTTCTACAACTTTATCCATGAAGGCCCACGGCAAAGAACAAATTTTGTTTCCTGTACTGCAGCAACTACCTATCAGTTTTAAAAGCAGACAAAATGCATGAACATTTAACATTCTTATTAGGACAAGCTATTACTCACAGTATTCACTAGAATGTCAACATTTCATTGTTATAAACCTTAACCTAAGTAGCCAAACAGGATATTGACAAATAAGTACTTCAGCACTTAAAAAAAAAAAAGTCACAAAATACTTGGGAGGTACCAGATTAGAAAATACAATTACCCACAGTAGCTCTGTATACAACCAGAATTACGACAACCTGTACTATGAGCTCATTAATTCACAGATTTGAGACAAACATGCCTAAACTTCTCCCATCATCAACACCACAGTACCCCAGTAACTACAATCATAGCAGAAAACGCTTAACGAATCAGAGGTATTAACATGAGTCTCTACTGGACACAAATACTGACTGCCTCTACTCTGATAAAATGTAGTTCTCTTTCTTGTATGAGCTGGGGGTAGAGGGAGGAATTAGCGTGAAGCTGTTGGGTAAATTAAGGCCTCCCCTAGTCAGAACAAAATGGACAAATAACTTTGTTAGGAATTACTGCAATGAAAGAGTGAATAGGAACATTTTGCAAACTGATGTGTGAGCACACCAATACAAAGACCCTAAGCCCATTCTCAAAGCATAGAAAAATTTCTCCTTACAGACTTGATTTTAAGAGAAGCTTATAGACATGATTTGATAATTTAATCTCCATCCTGTCTTTGCAATGATCAGAAAAAAAAAAAGAGGTCTCAAGGAAAAGCTGAGCAACCAATCATGAACTGAAATTGTCTTACCTATTTTCTTCACCTTCAGTCATTTTACCTTAGATGTAAGCAGTTTCCACACAAACGCATTCAAGTAACTGTGTACACCGGCAACATAAATCACTTAAGTAAAAGCAGCTGCTGTCACAAATGGCAACTCTTGCCATGGCTACTAATCAATAATGTGATCTTTGCTTTTCCAGACCAACTGCAGAATATTCACTCACTGTCTACAACATTAATATGAATCTCAACCTAAACAGATTATCAGCTTTAAATGGTGAGTAGCTGCAATGGACGTCAAAGTTGTAATCTGCAGTAACAGCCAGGCACTGAAAACAAAATTCAACATTGCACTATGAGATCTAGTTACAGCTAACTACACTGTTTTTGATATATTTGGAGGATCGGTGGAAGAACAGTACTTTAAACTGAAAATTGCTACTTAAGAGTAGTACAGATGTAGAGAAAAAGATATCAGAGATTTGTCATATTAGTAATTTAAATACTGCAGTCAACACTGGATTCATCAGCAAGGACAATGACAACTTATCAAACTGCTGATGATACTTTTTTTCTGTAAAAGATGAGAACCATCAGGACTAACATTACACAGTATTTTCTTTGCCTACGTACAGGTCTTTCAGATTTTTGGTGGAAAACACAACACGTCCTGCATAAGTAAAAGTTGAAAGAGGGCAGGAGGGGCAGGACAATAGGGAAAGAAAAGTCAAGCTGTGAAACCAGTGATGTTCTCTAAAAAGCAGTGGAGGCATCAGAATAGACCAATCCCCACACTGCTGGTGCTTTTTAAAACACGGAAGAAAAATGCACAAAGTACTAGTTCTGAAACTGGTATGGCATCTGCGTATTCATTAAACTAATCAGAAGATCCTGAAGTATTAAAAGGATGAAGAACTGTTTTAACATACTCTGAGTAGTTAGTTACTGGACTGTGAAAAAAATGTCCCCTAAGGGAACACCTACACAAGTTTTAGTATATGACAGTTTTTCCTCAGTAACAGCTGCCTTAAAGCACTGAAATCGTTCTGTTCTGCAGTAGCAGGAAGGTGACAAAATGATGACAAGAAGGATGCAAAGACATTAAAAATGAGAACTATCTTGGACTCACTTGTTCCCTACCACACCTTGCTCATCCCACAGCAAATGTGCTTTCCCTTCTTAAACTTTGATAATAAGCTCTGATCAAAAACCCCACTTTGAAATTACTTCACTGTACATGCAGCACAAATGCAAATTAAATGAGAAAGTAAATTAATCGAGCTAGGACTTCAGAGTAAGAACTTTCAGCAGCAGCAACTGGCAAAGGCAGACTTTTCTGTTTAGCTTTGTAATCTAATTTTCTCTCCAGAAAGCTTTGTGTCTCACCTGAACTAGATTCAACAACATAAAACATTTAACTGTATTTCCTGAGATTTTGTATCAATCTAGGTATTAGTAACAACAACAACAACTACTACCCCAAAAAAAACCAAATCCCTTTTTCCTTTTGCAAATGCACATACTTATTTGCAGAGAAGACCAAATTGTCCCGTGGTGTTTGAAACAAGATTTAGTCTGCTCAGCTGAGGAAGAGAGAAGGGGAGAAACAGAAGTTCAAAAGAGAAAAAGTGAGCTATCTTCCAATGAAAACAGGATCTCAGAAAGCAGTATATCCTTCATCATAAAAGCAGATGAGGCTTTCTCGTAGTCTGTCCGACAGATAAACACAGCACACACAAAAACAGGTAACTATGCCTCTGCCTCTTATGCTGATCCCTGCTTCATATTTAGCCTTGTGTAACTCCCACCCAAACACAAAGAAACCTGGTTAGAGGCCTGATAAGTACAACTGAAAACCAGGATTTGTTCACAGCAAAGTCTTACCCTCCCTCCCCACTTCTCCTCCTTCAATTAAGTCTATATATATGAGCAAAAACAAAATAAAAACCCCACCTCCAATGAACCCATATAAAATCTGTTCTTCAAGCATCTAGCCTAAAACTATCTGTAATGCAAGGCTTCCTCCCCACCAAGGTGACAGTAAGATACTACCATTTAAAAATGTACTTTTCATCCAGTATTAATACAGCCGAATGTCTCTAGTGATCCAACAATCTGTGGTTGCCAGCACATCAAAGACCTGCATACTCCTTAACCCTAAAAGCACTTAAGAGTGAGATTTCTAGGAAGTCACAGGAAAGGCAGAACTTACTGTTAAGCTATTTTTTGAATATACTCGTCAGAGCACAGGTTTTGACCAATCCTACCTCAGAAAACTGCAGTTCCGCTGACAGGAAAACCACCATTAATGAATTTGTGCGTCATCTTTCACCATTAAGACAAAAAACTTCTGAAGGAAATTAATGAACAAAAAAGTCATTGTGTATATTTAATAAAGATCTCTGCAACTGCACAGTTTTGAGAAGGAAGTAGTAAATTAATCTCTAACATATTTGCTCCCATCCTGATGTCACTCTGCTGTTCAGATCATTGCCTAAAACACATCTCGTCACAGAACAGACAGGCAAGCAATTGTCCCAAATGATACAGACATAGTCAACTGTCTTCCAAGTATAATCATAGGAATTACACAACCTACATCCTCCAAGCATCATTTTTATCATTCCTAGAAAACAGAATAGAGACAGTCTCATCTGCAAACATTTTTACAGTTCAAGTTGAAGACCACAGATATGCTATAGACACGCAAAAGAACAGACACAATACTAGCCAGTTTATAATTGTTACTTACCTTCGCATACTAGAAGCCTAAGCACCGTACTCCATTTTAGCAGATGTTATGTTTGTCAAGATATTTGGAAAAGGTTACCAAGAAAACTTAATACTTCTGTGGTGACATTTCTGTTATAGAACACATCTTCTCCTGTGCTACTTGGCTCACAACACTTACATGAAATATAGAAAGCTGGAAATTTCCATTTTTAAAAATCCCAACAGCAAACACAAGATTATACACTGGACTTTAGCTACCTTTGTTCAGCATACTAGGGAATAATTCTGTGCAGGGAAAATAAACACCAAATTAGGAAAATGAGTTTTGTAACAAACATAATTATTTGATTTTAATAAATACCAAATCAGAAGTCGCAACACTTTATAAATCTTTCAGTTCTTACCCACTTCAGGTAACAGATTATGATCTCGCAAAGTTCATTTTTACATTTAAATTGGATTAATACAAGAAGGGAATAAAAAGTTTGGGGTTTTTCGTGGGGTTTTTTTGTTTGTTTTTGTTTTTTTAAAGAATCATTCTCCACAACCTGCTAGCCAAATCAATTTACCTCCTGAATTCTGCAGGCTATCATAAAATTCACATTTTACACTACAACAACGGAAAGTTCATTGCAACCACCACATGGTGAAAGGAGTAAATTTGAATTAAATTATTTCACCATATTTGAAATGGATCAGTGATGAAATAAGGCCCCCTTTGTCACTAGAATCAACTGTTTATAGATAATACAAACCAGTTAACTACACTGTTTCCAGGAACTCAACACTTAGCCATGTCATAGCAATGCAGATGAAGCAGCCTGCACATTTACACAAGGAAGGTCACACTCCTCATTCCTTTAAATCTTGTGGTATGCAGACTTCTAGGCAGTATCTCGACAGCAAGCACGACCTGTCTTGGTATACAGAAAGCACTCATTCGGAAAACCAGCGTCAAGAAAGATCAGCATTTGCCTTCCCATCATAAAACCACCAAACTCTGAAGAATAGTAAGAGATGGAAAATGAGAAAAACAAAGGAAAAAAAATTCTCCCACACCTGCTATGAGGAACAAGATATCTAACCATATAACAGGAAATAACTTTCCATAATAGTGATTCTCTCTCTTGGTTCAGCTTCAGTGAACAGTTTTCGAAAGGTGGTTTCCAAACCACTTTGTGGAATCGGTTTTAGTCATCTACAAAAACATATTCTCATGACATACTATCAAAAAATCAAATTTGAGCTTTCTGATATCTGGGGAAAGAGAGGAAAGGAGGCAAGGAAAACCAAAATGAAACTATAAAAAGTTTACAGCAACAGGCTTCATTCTAAAAACAAAAAATAACAACAACCCCCCCCCCCAAGCTCTTTCTTTTCTTCAGAAAATAGAATCTTGCTGAAAATCTTTCATTTGTCAAACTTTTAGCAGATTATGCGCTACATTAAAAAAAAAAAAAACACTTTCAAACAGCTATTGCGTCAGCTACATGTTTACAGATCTGAACATGTCAAAAGAGTGTAGCGTGGCAACAGATAGCAAGGAAAGATACAAGGTGAGGCATCAATGCAAGAATACTTCTCTGACTGAGAAAATGTACAGAAAGCATTAAGTATAAGATCAGCTGAAAGTCTTTCTTACCTTTAGGACTTTCTGTTTAACTAGTAATTTCATAAATATTTAGAATTACACTGAGTTATTTATTTACTTGATTGAAGATTGATTCAAAATTGGTTTTTGTTAAAAGAAATCTTCCAGCAAGTAGATCACTGAGACTGCATTTCTTGCAGTCTTCTTTCTTGGTCTCACTTGCAATTATGAAAAAATGAACAGTCTTGGAAAAGAAGATTTTACTAGTACCTGGTTTTTAATTTGGTTAAATACAGCTTAGCTTTACCCACAATGACAAAAACGAGTGTCCTCACTTAGTGGTACAAAAGACACAAAGATTTGGCAAGTTCTTCAACTAGATCAGCTCTTCATGGGATACTAAGACCCACAATATTTATTTTTGACCAACCCACCAACACCACCAAGACAGAAAGAAAAATCTTCTAGGTGTCATAGAAAACAACACAATCGCAAACTATAGCAAAGATGCTATAAACAAGAAATTTCATAGAGCTAATGAAGTAGACCTGAATTTTATGGACTAAAATTCAGTTGTAGCAACAGAACTACAGTGTACCAGAGTTAAGAAACATGACTATTTTTTTTAAGCGATCCATCATTTAAACAGATGTGTTGCGGATGGCCTATTTTCATTTTGCTTATTTTGCTCTTCAGCCTAAGAATCAGCTTCAGTATCCAAAGGCCTGTTCTGAAGGAGCAGCTATGTACCTCAGTACATTTCACATTTCTAGTAAGAGAGCAGTAATTTCAAAATTTGGTGGCGACCATAATGAATGACTAGCTACAACGGGTAGACTATTTTAGTGGCTCAACCAATACTGTACTAAGGTTGTTAAATATAAAAAAAAAAAAAAAAGCAACTGACTGCTGCAGCAATCTACTTGTGTATCAAGTTGCAGACTCTTGCTCGGACTTTTCCATCTAGAAGTAGTACAGTTGGATCAGAAGCCATGACGTAGATACACATTCCAAAACGATCTTGTAACTTGGATGACTCCACTCAAGTTTTACGTCGTTGTAAACTCACTATTATAAATTATTTTCTCCTCACCTCCAGTCAATCAACGCTTGTTAATGCAGATGGAAAACGCAGCAGGAAAAAAGTATTAATATATGATACTTAATCTAGTAATAAATACTACAATTCAATGCTATCTCAGTAAAAGCTGCATGATTGTGCCATGCCAGTGCTTCTCCACTAGAAGCTTGCAAAGTAAAGTAGACAAAGACGGCAGGGGTAGAACATGCACTACTTTAGGGCAACGCTCAGACATTAACAGAAGCCATGGCTATCCATGCATATATGACTGAATAAAAACCGTGTCTTTAAACATAATCTTTGAAAAACAAAGCATTCATTACGAGTTACAGTAACCTCTCCAAAGGCAGTATAATGCATCATGTCTGTGCACCTTCAGCATTCACCCTTCAGTTACAACCCAGATATAAATCTCTTTCAGGCCAGATCACTTCAGATATGCCCAACAAACTACCTCCAAACACGATTTTGGGTTTACGTCCTAAGTAAGCACAAAAAAGAAAAAGCCACGTTCCTCGACGCCAGAAGGGGGTGCTGTGAATAACGGAGGTGGGGGGCAGTGAACCGTGCACCGGCCTCGTGTTACGAGGTCAGAAGCATGTGGTCTGGTTTCAGTTCAGGTGCTCACTTCAGCTCACGATGCCATGCCTTTTTGTAAAAGATAAAAAAAAAAGAAAAAGCAACAAATCTGAAAAGCAGGGGCGCTCCTTCCAGCAACAAGGAAATGCTTCGGTTTGTGCTATTGTCGTCACAAGGGCAAATTAATCCGTGGCCGAAAACTAGCAGCACAAAGACCTGGCAAGTGTTAATTCCAGGTTTGGATCCCACGATTTGCAAGCAGTTTAAGATACTGACAAGGAGATACAGGGAATGCAAAGAAATCCACACAGCCTACGCCACGGTTTTTACCTCCACCATGCCTCTTCTGACATAACTAGTTCAGGTCTCTTTTTTTTCATGTGACTGTGCTGAATTGATACCTTACACCGAGCTGCGTCCCGAAACGAAAGAAACGGCCCTCGATTGTTCCGCAAGCCGTAAAGCGGTATTCAGTCTCTGCTGGCACCCTGGTGCATCGGCCGCCCCCCACCCAGAGAAAAAGATATGCACATTCCAGCCAAGCCTCTCTCAGCAGGGCTCACCCCGCTCCCCTGCTCCTTCCCTCCCTCCCACGCTCGCCCCAGGCCTCGCCAGGCTCCCAAATCCCCTCTGACTTCAGGTTTCATTTTGTGGCAAACAGCAAAACGAAAGGAGAAAGCTTCCAAAGCCAGGATCCTTACCCTTGAAATCCCGCCATGCGCGCAATAAGGAGGGTGAACTGTTTTTCCTTTTTTTTTTTTGGATGGGAGGTGGGGGGAGGGGGGTGGAGAGGGAAGAAACAAAAGCCTAAACGGAGGAGAGGCTAAGCGGCGGAGACCGAGGAGGGAGCAGGCGGAGACCCTGGTGGAGGAGCAGGGCGAGCGTCAGCCATGTTGTGTGTGTGTCTTGGTCCAGTATTTACAAACCTGCAGCTGCAGCAGCGCTTGGAGCCTGGGAGAGAGGGGAACGGAGGGAGGGAGCGCGGCGGGCGCGGAGGGAGGCGAGGCAGGCACAGGCAGGGAGGGACGGAGGGAAGGGGAGGAGGGCGGGAGGAGGGGAAGGCGGCAGCGCCAGACAAAGGATCCCAGCGCGGCCCGAGCCGGGCGCGCGCACCCGCGCAGACTCACGCACGCACCTACGCGGGGCGCCTCACGCCGCTGCCCGCAGCCCCCCCACTGCCAGCCCGCGGCGCGGCCCGGCCCTGCCCGGCGGCTCCCCCTCCGCCTGCCGCCGCACTCACGCCCCCTTCGCCCGCGTCCGCCCCCCCGGCTCCGGCACCGAGGGGGAGGCGTATCTGCCGGCAGCCCCTCGGCGGGCCCCAGCCCACATACAATGGCTCCGCAGCGGGGGGATGGGGGGATGGGGGGGTGGGGCGGCAGGGGACAGCGGGTGGATGCCGAGCGGGACCAGTGCCAGGGGAGGGCGGCAGCCCCCGGCAGCCCGGAAGGGTGGGGGTTGCCAGGCAGCCGGGGCGCTGCGGGGGAAGGGGGAGGGAGGAGGAGAAGGAGGAGGGAGGGCAGACACGGCAGCATGAGCCCGGGGCCCGCACGGCCTCACTGCCGCCCGCCTCCC
Source organism: Opisthocomus hoazin (assembly GCF_030867145.1). Taxonomy (NCBI): domain Eukaryota; kingdom Metazoa; phylum Chordata; class Aves; order Opisthocomiformes; family Opisthocomidae; genus Opisthocomus; species Opisthocomus hoazin. Next base: position 45,174,988 of record NC_134454.1, read on the forward strand.
CCGGCTTCCGGGCGGCAGGCGGGGGCGGGACGGGAGAGGCGCCGGACGGCGGCGGAGGAGGAGGGGGCGCGGGGCCCGGGCGCCGCGGGTGCATACACAATGTCAGCCCCGGGGGAGGGGAGGGGAGGCCGGGCTGGGAGCGGCGGCTCCGGCTTCCCCACAGCGACTCCCTCCGGCGCTGCCCGGTACTGGGCCGGGCCAGGCCAAGGGCGGCGCGACAGGCTGCGCTCCCCCCCCCCCCCCCCCCCCCCCCGCCTTCCCCGCTCGCTCACCTGCCGGCGGGACCGGCGCCCGGGGGTGCCAGGCGGGCGGCCTGGGGGTGCCAGCGCTGCAGCCGCTGCCGCAGCCCCTGCCTCGCCGGGCCGCTCAGCTCCTCCGCGGCGGCAGCGGGGACGGCCGCTCCCCTTGTCTCGTTTGCCCCCCTCCGCCGCCGCCGCCTCCTGCTCGCCTCTGCCACATTTGGATCCCCCTCTGCCTACGCCAGATCCGCCGCCAGGATAGAGGCCTCCTCACCTTCCTGCCAAATAGTGAGCCACCCGCATCGAGCCGTTCAAAACAGAGGGCCGGGCCCCGCCCTCCTCCCCCGCCTGCCCCCCCCCCCACGCTGCCGCCGCCGGCGCGCAGGCGCACTGCGGCTCCCAAACTGCGACAGGAGCGCGGGACGCGCTCTCCCGCTCCGCCCCGCCCCGCCCGCCGCCGCCCATCCCAGCGTGCATGCGCGCTCGCCGCTCCGCTGTCGCAGGCCCGGCCAGGCTACCCACCATCACGGCGCTGCTGCGGGAGCCCGCCGGCGGGCGGCCGAGTGCCGGGCCGCCTCGAAACGCGGCCTGCCCGGCCCTGGGGCGGCGGGCGGCCCTCGCGCCGCCCCGCCCGCTCTCCGCAGCGCGCCCAGCGCCGCCTCACGGGCGGGCCGCGGCGGGCCGTGTCGGCGGTGCCGGCGGCTCCTCCCCGGGCGGGCCTTGGGGCTGCGGCCTGCCTGGGGCCCGGGACCGCGGCTGGCAGCCTCACGGGTTTCGCGGCGGCCGGCGTTTTTGCGGCGGGTCTGTGTCGCGTCCCGGGTCATCCGCCAGCCCTCAGAGAGTGTTCGGGTGGTCTGGGAAAACGGTGGCTGTTGTGTCAGTGCAGAGAAGCCCGAGGGTGTGCAGGCACCTGAAGGCTGATTAGAATTCCCCGTGACTAGGCAGAGTGTTAGTAGGTAGCAGAGGCTCTTGGGTGTGCCGAGTATAGCGTGATCGCGAAGAAAAAAGGCTGCGTTTTGCACTGAATTGAGTTATCCTCGCAAGAGGGGCAACGTTACTGGGAAAGCGAAGGAGGAGCAGTTTGTTCAAACTTAAAGGATACTTTTGAAAACATATCATCATCTGTGGAACTGGGAAACAAAAAAGGGGTGAGGGGATGCTTCAGAAATCCCTCACTGCGCTGGTTACGATTTCTTTACACGTGTAGCCATGATGGACTGCCCTGGGTGCTCCCAGATTTGCCTTCCCGTTAGGCGGCTGATGGAAAACCTGCAAGTAGTGGAGACTGTTGTTCAGCAATTGGCAGACCACAGATAGATGTCATCTACTGAACCATTAGTGTTAAATCCCAGGACACCAAGAAGCGAAGCAGTCACGGAGGGCATTGTCGTGGTTTATCAGGGCAGCTGACACCAAGCCGCTTGCTCACTCCTTCCCTCCCACAGTGGGATGGGGAGGAGAAGAGACAAAAAATTCATGGGTTGTGATAAAGACTGTTAGTAAGACAACAAAGGAAGGAAGAATAATGAACACGCAAAACAAGTGGTACACAGGACAGTTTTCTCACCATCCGGTGACTGATGCTGCAGCCAGTCCCCAAGTGGCAATTGTGGAACTTGCGGATTTCACAGAGATCGACGAACTCACAGAAAAGTTTGTGCCCTCCCCCCCCCCCCCCCCCCCGGCCCTCCCCCCCCGCCCCCGGCAACTCCCGTTCACATACTGAGCATGATGTCTGTGGTATGGCTAGGTTTCCAGGAGCCATTCATAGCTTCAGACTGACAACAAAATGGGAAATGTCAGTAAGTTAGATTGTGTTCTCCTCTGACAAATTTGTTTAACAATGAAAAGAGGTGAACAGCTGGGGCCCGGTCTGCCTTAACAAATCAAATGGGTACTTTTTTTTCACAGCAGATGTATTGGTGAGTGTATTATGACATGATACAACTTTTAACCTCGTAAGACAAACTTCCATTCATTAAGGGAGCTGTGAAGTATTGTTATGTGTAGAGCTTTTGCATGTGGCTAAGAGCCACATGTGCAGTTGGAGTCCAATGGAATTAATTTGGGAAAAAGATGATTTGGTTCAAAGGATGGATATGTATCTGGGATTTCTTAGTTCGACAGTAGCAAGTACAGAGGGTAAGGTCTGAATTCCCAATTCACACTCACAGATCACGTCATTCATAGATTCAGAGTCTTTGACAGAAAATAAAATACAGGAGCATGAATGTACAGGCATACACATTTTGCTTAAAATTGTTGCTGGCAAAACAGGAGAACAAAGAATCGTATCTTTAGTCAGACCTGTGTTAATTTCAAAGCCATCAATTTCATCAATTGGACTGTTTACCCAATAATTCCTCTGTCAACAGGGTTCCCCAGAATCTGGGATGTTACCTGTTTACAATTTAAAGAAACTTACAGCAATGATGACTGAGTAAAGAGAGATGCTTCCAAGAGCATTAGGAAAAGAGAGGGAAAGAGAGTGAGAAAGTGTGAAAAAGAGAGCTTCACTTTCTTGTAGGAGTAAAGGGAGGAGAACTGTACCTGTCTTGAAGTTTTGTAGTGAGTGGGATCAAAAGCCCTGCTGTATGGGTTGGACCTCTCACTTCTTTCTTCTTCTACTCTCTCTCTCTCTTATGCAGACCCCATAGTTATTTGAAAAACTTGCATTGATTCTTATGAGGTCTTTTTTAAGATTTACAGAAGTTAACAAAAAGAGGTGCTTGAAAGCTCTGTTTGTGGCAGTACCCTCCGAGAATTAAAGACTGCTGTTAATCCTCGGCTGAGTTAGGGGTAGCTGTAGGTTGTCCTCTCCTGGGAACAAAAGGGAGGTTGCAGAGAGCCATTACCTTGGAAGACCCTCCCAGAGCAGGATCATCGAGTGCCAACAACTCTTTCAAGAGCCAACCACTCTGCCTAGTTCTCTGTGGGTACTGGGAGTTGTCCACAGAAGGACACTGCATTTTCGTGCCCGGGAGAAATGCACAATCCTGCATTCCCATCCCATGGCTATTCACGGTGTGGCGATCCCTGAGCCGGCATGGCAGAGTGTCCAATTGATCCAGAAGCACTTGAGATTGGCTGCCCATCAAGCCCATTTGTTCTATGCTAACATCTCCTGTGTGCCTCACCCTTAGGCATTGCAGGGCAAACCTGGCTGTTTAACCCCTGCAGCTTCGGATCTGACCTTCTGCTTCAGCCAGACTATGTGAGTCGGCGAGTTGCCCGAGTGCAGGCTTGGAGCTCTGGGTTACACTGGCTGCTCTGTGTTTGTTGGGCAGTTTTCAGAGAATTTTGCCAGCAGAAGGTCTATGAGTGACAAGAAGTCAGTGTCTCATGCTATACAAGTTCTCATTGCTTCCAACAAGCCGGCCATAATATCACAATGAGTATTTGAAATATTAAAATTTTTATTGTGGGATGAATGACAATTGAGAACATCTGGTTAGCTGAGGGTGTTCAACTGAGCAGTCTCCCACTACTCATGAGTGCCTGCCTTGCCTACCTCAGCAGTGATGCTTGAAGATTTGTTGGTTGTTACGGAAAAGTTTGAAGAATGCTGTTCCTCTCATTTGCTTTAACTGATCTAACTGTTCATGTAATCTGGGGTGATTGAGTAAGGTTTCTAGGAAAGTGAGAACTAGATTAATGAAATAGAGGATAAAGACTGGTAAATTTGAAGGTACTGCTTAGTAATGCTATACTGTCCAAGCAGGGTTATAAAATCAGTAATCAATCACATGTGTATATCATTGAGCTATTACAAGACAGCTGTTGAGATGAGCAACTATTGGTTGAATTTTCCTAAAATTAAAAGAATTATAGAATCATAGAATAGTTTGAGTTGGAAGGGACCTTTAAAGGTCATCTAGTCCAACCCCCCTGCAACAAGCAGGGGCATCTTCAACTAGATCAGGTTGCTGAGAGCCCCGTCCAACATGATCTTGAATGTTTCTAGGAATAGGGCATCTACCACCTCTCTGGGCAACCTGTTCCAGTGTTTCACTACCCTCATTGTAAAAAATTTCTACCTTATATCTAGTCTAAATCTACCCTCTTTTAGTTTAAAAACATTACTCTGTGTCCTATTGTGTTCCTTAAGGTGAGAAAATCACATCAAGATAACACAGGAATGACAAGAACCAGCTAATGTCATCAGAGGTGGAGGGGGCGGGGAGGAGAAGGGGATGAAGTTGCCTGAAGGTAATCCAAGGCTAATTAGCATGGTAAAAATCACACTCCTGGAAGGAGACATGACATGGTGATGTAGGACCACTTTTGAATGATGAACTAATCACTAGTCAGAACATGGGCAGGAGTACACAAGTTATGTAAGTAAAAGTTGACCAACGAGCAAGTATTGTGCAACTTCTTTTCTGTAACATGTAAAAGCCTACACCTTCTCCACAGAGGTGTGCTAGTTCTTGTGCATTATCACTTAGCACCCCTTTCTGTACAGAAGAACTGCGTTAATGATTAGGAAGTGGATTTCGACTCGGTGTGCTCATTGGCTCTGGCGCACCAGGCACAAACCTATTCCTGGACAACACTATTGCTACAGGCCCTACTAAAAAGTCTCTCTCCAGCTCTTTTATAAGCCCCCTTAATGTACTGAAAGGCCGCAATGAGGTCTCCCCAGAGCCGCCTCTTCTCCAGGCTGAACAACCCCAACTCTCTCAGCCTGTCTTCATAGGAGAGGTGCTCCAGCCCTCTGATCATTTTGATGCCCTCCTCTGGACCCACTCCAACAGCTCCATGTGTTTCCTGTGCTGAGGGTCCAGAGCTGAACACAGGACTCCAGGTGAGGTCTCACTAGAGTGGAGTAGAGGGGCAGAATCACCTCCCTCGACCTGCTTGCCACACTGCTTTTGATGCAGTGCAGGACACAATTGCCCTTCTGGGCTACAAGCACACATTTCCAGGTCATGTCCAATTTTTTCATCCACCAGTACCTCAAAGTTCTTCTCAGTAGGGCTGCTCTCAATCCCTTCATTCCTCAGCCTGTATTGATACTGGGGTTTGCCCCAACCCAGGTGCAGGACCCCGCTCTTGGCCTTGTTGAATCTCATGAAGTTCATGTGGGCCCAGTTCTCCAGCTTGCCCAGAGAAGTAAGAATGTAAGTACAAGCAGTTCTGACATGCAAACAACCTGTACCAACATAAACTATAGATAAGTTGTTCTCCTTGACTAAATCACATGTACAGGAGGAAGAATCAGCGGGGTGTGGTGACAAACAAGGATTATGACTCTAACCTTTGATCTTCACAAACAAAAACAAGAGTCATATTTGTTACAACCTTCAACATTCACAGTTTTAAAACTATTTCATTCTCAGTATCGTAGTGGTTCATCTCCTAGAATACATTACGAAATCCTACATTACTTGCAAATGCAAGCGGACCACAGGATAGACATTCAATATGTCTGTCAGCATCTGAAATTAGGGTTATGAATAATCATAGTTGATTTATGTTTTGATAATAAGTAGCACTTGCCAATTTGCTGCATTCACTTAAAGAAATCTCATTCATGATTAGTGGAGGTTTGATCAACGATACTACCTCCGTAAACATGTTACCCAATCTAGCTTGTCTAACCATGCCAATGATTATAGTCTGTAATACATTCTGAGCCATGTATAGCCATAGATACATTATTTTCCCTGATCCAAGATATTGAATACTTGTAAGCATGAACTATTCCTAATGTTTTCTCACACTGGAAGGTTTTTACTAATGTCTTGCTGTCTGGTGCCCAGCTGATGGCAAGAATTGGCATGGGGTGCGTCCAGTTTTCCTACTTTTTGGTAGCATGAGAAAGCTTATTAGCAATTACTTCATTCTGCAGCATTAATAGGAGAGAAACCTGCTCCATTAGGACCTATCTAGATCTTGCAACCTCTTTTAAACTCGAATTTGAGTGTTTCTGAGTGCTCTGTATATTGGTCCATCTCATCCATCCCTGTTGGTGTATTTTCAAGTAGGAAGCACATTGGCATATGGTTATGGAGATGTTTGAGCCATCTAATCGCAGCTGGACTTAACCTTAAGAGAAGATTTTGAGCTTCTGAGGATTTTAGTAGGCTGATCCAGTTTTAAGTACATGGGAACCAATAGTGGAATATTTTAAGTCGTGGAGGGAAATTTCATTAATGGTGAAAGGATACAAAACATGTGCAGTGTTTGATTCTTCTTCCTAAAACCAATGCATAGTTCCCTTCCAGACCCTCCCTAATATTAAAGGACGCTTTATCAAAGTTTTTGAAGTGGATAACTGACATAGATTTACTGGATGTGGTTCTACTCAGTGGACTGAGCCAGTCCAGGACCTTTCTTTTTCAAATCTCTGCCTTTAATAGTCCAGTGGTAGGGAGTTCGTTCTGCAGTGACTTTCATGGTCTTAAGACTGGTGAGGTTGATCAAACCAAGGTACAGTTCATTGCTTGGCTCTTTTAATATTTGAGACCCTGTTAGAATAACAAAACTAAAAGGAGAACTTGGAGCTTAAGCAATAGCTGACAGCAGTGCCTCTCAAGTCTCAGTGTAAACATCACGGGTGATGCTGGAGTCTGGCTTTTCACCTGTGTAATTCTGCAGTGGTTTACAAGCTGTGATAATTCCCTTCTGATCACCTCATAAAGGACGTGTGCCATAACAAATGCACAGCAAATCTCCAGAGAGATGCTGGATGCTCTCAGTCCATTTCAGTGTATGGAAAATATGGGAGCATTGGTATGTTTCACTCTTGTGGCTGTTGAACCATTGCATATGACAGTCCAACACAGTTCTGCTTCACTTAGCAGCTCCAAACTGTTAGAGGGACATGTTTCAGTCGCTTATCAATGGGCTGAATGGTCTCAACTGTTGTTACTCTCATTGTGTATATCAACCAGATGCATAGATATGACTGCGTTTTTCCTCTGACAAACAGAACTAGAGAAGGATGGTATTGCCAATGCCTTCCCCACCCTCACTCCCTGGTAAAGGATAAGGTTATAACTGAAGTGTTTGGAACTATTTATCTTCAAACCTTTTAGCACACCATGAAAGCATTAAATCTGTGTTACTGAAGTCCACTCTGGGAGTTCATCTATCTGTGGCGGCTGAAGGTTCTGCTTTCTATTCCTTCAGTTGAGAAGGACAGAAGTATTTTCTCTATGGCCTGCTATGCTGACACTGTGAAATTTCAACCTGATAAACAGGGCTATCCTTATCCATAATGTAGGCGGGTCCATTCTACCGATGTGTCAGAGAATGTTTGTTCACAGGGAATTTCCTATACATTACTGTCTGGTGTACACCACATGTAGATGGTTTGCTATCACATCCTAACCTTTTGTCCATACCCACTTGGGCTTTCCCTAGGTGTCTTCCTGTGTCTTGGGGACCCTTGGCTATTTCCACTAATGTTTGTACGCACTCATCTGTAACTACCTTGTGTTCCCAAGGGCTGGGTAACTCTACCCCAAACCACCAGGACTTGAGCATTCTCATTTGCCGCTGTGTCATAACTTGGGAGTACAACAACCATGGGTTGCTTCAGATCCTCACAATGCCGTGTAAATAATGCAGAGTTTCTCATCTCAGTTCTTGCTATTAGCTTTGCACCCTTTTCTTAAAGCTTCCTTAACTGTGAGGTTTATGTATTCCAGTAAATGTGAAAATGTGGGATGCCCTGCGTTGTGGAACCTCTGCTTTATTCCTAGGGCTTTGCGTAGCTCATACGTTAACTGTTCAGACAAAGCAGGTGCCAAAATCAGAATCTGTGGTATGGGGCATACCCCATCATTTTAAGTAACAGCTTTGTAGTGGTGGCTGTAGTGTTGGTTTTTCTGAAAGGATCTGATACTACCAAGATGTATTTGTTATTTATAGCTGTCGCTGACAGATGTCCCACAAGCTCAATCTGCAGTTGTACTCATGGGCATTTAATACATTGGTGCTGGATTGGGGCATTTACTCTAGCATAATCTGCCTTGGTTGTGCACAAAAAAAGGCAATTCTCACACCAGTTATCTACATCCTTCTTCCTATTAAGCCACCAGACTGTGTCCTTCACTCTGCTCAGAGTCTTTGCCTTAGCTCTATAGCCTTGCTAATGTATGAATTGTATTAGATATTGTGTATTCTGAGACACAATGCAATGCTTACTGTCTTCTCTGTCTGCAGCCCAGTAGCTATTACTCTCATATACTGTGGTGAATTGACCTGATTGGTCTTTTTCTGCTTCAGCCAATTCTTTAATTTTTTCATCTTTATCCTGGAAGGTTCTTAAGTCCAAGATGACTCTTCCAGTTCTGCCCTGAGTGTGAGTTATGACAGCTGCAACAGGGATGGAGTCAGGATTGTGCTCTGTGCTGGGCTCAGACTTGTATACAGCTTGCTTGGCCACATTTTCAGCCATGTTGGTTATTACAATACGTTGCTGCCGATTGCTGTTCACTATGGGCAGGAATGTGTGTGATACAGATTACTCCTTTTGTGGTCTAGATTAGATTAGGTATGTGTTGCCATTCAGCATTTTGTGCTACTCATTTGCCATCTGACGACTCTAGATTCCTTGCTTACCAAACAGGAGGCCAGACTGTTGCCAGACATGCTCCAGTCTGAGTCCATATAAACTTCCAGAAGAACATTTGGTGATTTGAGTTTCAAAACCTCCAACACTGCCTGCAGCTCCAAAGTTTATGCAAACTGAGGACATGCTGGACAAGACAGTGTTTTACCATCTACGACATAACTGCTTTGTATCTTGTTTTCACAGAATCACAGAATCACAGAATAGTAGGGGTTGGAAGGGACCTCTGTGGGTCATGTAGTCCAAACGCCCTGCCGAAGCAGGGTCACCTACAGCAAGCTGCACAGGACCTTGTCCAGGCGGGTCTTGAATATCTCCAGAGAAGGAGACTCCACAACCTCCCTGGGCAGCCTGCTCCAGTGCTCCGTCACCCTCAGAGGGAAGAAGTTCTTCCTCATGTTCAGACGGAACTTCCTGTGCCTCAGTTTGTGCCCATTGCCCCTTGTCCTGTCACTGGGCACCACTGAAAAGAGCTTGGCCCCATCCTCCTGACACCCACCCTTCAGGTATTTATAAGCATTTATAAGGTCCCCTCGCAGCCTTCTCTTCTTCAGGCTGAACAAGCCCAGCTCCCTCAGCCTCTCCTCGTAGGGGAGATGTTCCAGTCCCCTCATCATCCTCGTAGCCCTCCGCTGGACTCTCTCCAGTAGCTCTTCATCTTTCTTGAACTGGGGAGCCCAGAACTGGACACAGTACTCCAGATGAGGCCTCACTAGGGCAGTGTAGAGGGGAAGGAGAACCTCCCTCGTCCTGCTGGCCACACACTTCTTGATGCACCCCAGGATCTCATTGGCTTTCTTGGCAGCCAGGGCACACTGCTGGCTCATGGTTAACCTGTCGTCCACCAGGACGCCCAGGTCCCTCTCCGCAGAGCTGCTCTGCAGCAGGTCCACCCCAAGCCTGTACTGGTGCATGAGGTTGTTCCTCCCCAGGTGCAGGACCCTGCATTTGGCTTTGTTGAACCTCATCAGGTTCCTCTCTGCCCAGCTTTCCAGCCTATCCAGGTCACGCTGAATGGCAGCACAGCCTTCCGGTGTGTCTACCACACCTCCCAGTTTGGTGTCATCAGCAAACTTGCTGAGGGTACATTCTAACTCTTCATCCAGGTCGTTGATGAAGAAGTTAAACAAGACTGGGCCCAGTACTGACCCCTGGGGGACACCACTTGTTACCAGCCTCCAACTAGACTCAGCGCCGCTGATGACAACCCTCTGAGTTCTGCCATTCAGCCAGTTCTCTATCCACTTCACTGACCACTCATCCAGCCCACACTTCCTCAGCTTCCCTAGGAGGATATCATGGGAGACTGTGTCGAAAGCCTTGCTGAAGTCCAGGTAGACAACATCCACGGCTCTCCCTTCGTCTACCCAGCCAGTCATGTCATCGTAGAAAGCTATCAGATTGGTCAGGCATGATTTCCCCTTGGTGAATCCATGCTGACTACTCCTGATAACCTTCTTTTCTTCCACTTGCTTGATGATGGCCTCCAGGATAAGCTGCTCCATCACCTTTCCCGGGATGGAGGTGAGGCTGACCGGCCTGTAGTTCCCTGGGTCCTCCTTCTTGCCCTTTTTGAAGACTGGAGTGACATTGGCCTTTCTCCAGTCCTCGGGCACCTCTCCTGTCCTCCAGGACCTCTCAAAGATGATGGAGAGTGGCTCAGCAATGACATCCACCAGCTCCCTCAGCACTCGTGGGTGCATTCCATCGGGGCCCATGGATTTGTGGACATCCAGATCGCTTAAGCGATCCCTCACACAGTCCTCCTCGACCAAGGGAAAGTCATCCTCTTTGTAGGCTTCTTCTCTTACCTCCGGGGCCTGGGATTCCTGAGGGCCAGTCTTAGCACTGAAGACTGAAGCAAAGAAGGCATTCAGTAGCTCTGCCTTCTCCGCATCCTCCGTCACCAGGACACCCGCCTCATTCAGCAGCGGCCCCACATTGTCCCTAGCCTTCCTTTTGCTGCTGATGTAGTTGAAGAAGCCCTTCTTGTTGTTTTTGACATCCCTTGCCAGCTTCAATTCCAGGTGAGCCTTGGCCTTCCTCGTCGCATCCCTGCATGCTCTGACCACGTTTCTGTACTCTTCCCAAGTGACCTGCCCCTCTTTCCACATTCCATGGACCTTTCTCTTCTGCCTGATCTCCGCTAGAATCTCCTTGTTTAACCATGCAGTTCTCCTGCCTCCTTTGCTAGATTTCTTTCTCAGGGGGATGCATTGCTCCTGTGCATGGAAGAAGTGTTGTTTAAAGAGCGACCAGCACTCATGGACCCCCCTGCCTTCGAGAGCCCTGGCCCACGGGATTCCTCCCAGTAGCTCCTTGAAGAGGGCAAAATCAGCCCTCCTGAGGTCCAAGGTTTTGATCCTGCTTATCGCCCTGCTTCCTCCACGCAGGATCCTGAACTCGACCATTTCATGGTCACTGCAGCCGAGTCTACCTCCAACCTTCACATCCTCCACCAGTCCCTCCTTGTTTGTTAACACAAGGTTCAGCAACGCGCCTTTCCTTGTTGGTTCCTCCACCACTTGCATCAGAAAGTTATCATCGATGCTCTGTAGGAACCTCCTGGATTGTGCCTGCCTAGCTGTATGGTCTTCCCAGCTAATGTCAGGGTGGTTGAAGTCCCCCATGAGAACCAGGGCCTGTGACTGTGAGGCTGCTTGCAGCTGCCTGTAGAAGGCCTCATCAACCTCCTCCTCTTGGTCAGGTGGCCTGTAGTACACACCCACCGTAATGTCACCCTTATGAGCCTGTCCCTTAATTCTAACCCACAAGCTTTCAACTCATTCCTCATTTGCCCCCAGGCCAAGCTCAATGCATTCTACTTGCTCTCTCACATATCATTGTTTTGATAATACCTTTATCATAAAAAGGGGACCCATGTGTATAGCAGATGGTAAAACCCTGTTTTGCAGCTTGCTGTTGTGATTCACTGCATTTGCAGGCTGAGTAACATTCTGTACCTTGGGGAAGGGAAAAGTGCATACTTCTCCCTCCACCAGGAACTCATTTGGGGCTAAAGATTCTTGGGGTGCAGTTTTGAAGCTGATACCATGATTTACTACAGCTGAAGTGTGCTGTGCTGGGATTGCTAACCTGACTGTCCTTGATTTTATGTGAAATTATCTTAGAGAGGAATGTGCAGTGTGCATAATCCCTTTGGACCTTCCAATTACATTATCTCAGTGCTTTGGGCTCCATACTTGTCATGGTTTAACGCTGCTCACTAACCCTTGCCCCGCCAGTGGAGTGGGGAAGAGAATGGACAGAAAGTAAAACTTGTGGTTTTATATGAAGTAGTAAGACAACAAAGGAAGGAGAAGTAATAATAATGTTAATAATAAAATAATAATAATAATAAAGAGTATGCAAAATAAGCAATACACAATACAATTTTTCTGACCACTCGATGACTGATGGTGCAGCCTGTCCCTTAGCAGGGACTGTGGAACTTGCGGATTCCTGTCCTCCGGACAACCCCTGTTTATATACTGAGCATGATGCCTATGGTATGGAATATTTCCGTTGGCCAGCTTGGGCTAGCTGCCTGGCTCTGCTTCCTGGCTCTGCTTCCTGCCAGCTCTTGTACACCTGCTCATTAGCTGAACACGGAGAACTCAAAGATAGGTCCTTGATTTTTTAGCAACAACTAAGAACATCAGTGTATTATCAACATCCTTCTCACACTAAATCCAAAACAGCTAGTGGGAAGAGAATTAACTCTATCCCAGCCAAAACCAGGACAATACTAGGGCAAGGCAAACCCTTTCACGCAGGCTGAATTTTTGTTCACTTACATACAAAATTCTGGATGCATATACAATAACCCTTGGTTTCCCTGTTTGAATTTGAGAAATTGTGGCTCCCATCTTTCAGGGGAACCAGCTAACTGAAAGTAAAAAGGAGAAAGGTCTAGGTGGGCTCATGCAGTGGCCCTATATAAATACTCTAAGTTACGAGCCCTTCACTCTGTTCCTTTCCCCACATCCATTTACATTTTTTCTGGAGTAGCCAATATAGAGGTTTGTGGCTTTTTGCAAAGGATTTGATAAAATCTTTGGGAAAATTAATTAAGCCTGAAAATTACCATTGTGAGTGAGCATTGGTTGGGGCTGGAATTTTACGGTGTTTCCAATCTGAACATGCAGGGTTTGACCCATTTTTATCCAAGGACACCTCTAAGTATTTGACTTAGTTTTGAACTAACTGAGCCTTTTACCTACTGGGTTGAAGTCCTGTTTCAACTAGGAAAGGCAATACTTCTTCCATGAGTTCTCTTTTTTCTTTCCTGGGTGGGTGAGTGCATTAAAATGTCATCCACTAATCATCACATGCTTTCTGGACTTTAGTCACAATTTTTCTGCCATACGTGATACATGCATGTGATACATACTGGAGGAAGAGTGGTAACCTTGGGGGTGCAAGTGAAGGCAAAGTGAGCTCCCAAAAAGGAAAAAGCAAATCTGTACCAACAAGCTTGATTTAACAGTACAGACAACAAGCATTGACCACATCTGTCACACAGTATCCACATGATCCTGGTGTCACTGCTGTCATAACTTACTTGTATTTGGCAATCACAAGTGCTTCCAGGATTGTACAGGCATTCAAAGCTCTGTAGTCCACCATAATCCTCCAAGACTGATCTGCATTGCTCACAGGCCACAGGGGAACATTACAGATGGACAGCATCTCTATGAGAACACCTTTATTTACAAGATCATCATATCTGCTTCAGTCGTACCACACTTGAGGAGACTGACGACACGGACTCCGATATCCAAATCGAAGACCCTTAATTTATCAGAAGGCTGTGTTTTATATCCTTACAAATCTGTCCATGCGCTTCAGCCCAAAATGCTTATTCCTTAACATATATGGTTCACCCGCCTATTCTAAACATTCCATTGGCTAGCTTAACTGTGTATGATTTCTCCTTCGTTTGCTCTGGGTGTTCTGCCAAAGTCCTCTGTTGCAAGTGATAAAGTCCTATTTGAGTCTTGTTCAGAAGCTCTCAAGGACATCATGACCTTCGTTAATATAGTATGTTCCCACACACACTCGGTCTCGTTCTGTGCTCAAGCTTTCACGGATTTCCTGCCCAAGCATCATCAGTTGTGGTAGCAATGAGCCTGGTACATTGAGTGAAGCCCAGTGAAGCACAGCAGAAATGACTGAGGATCCTACCTCAAAATACGATGAACTTTTTTCTGTCAAATGCAATGTAAGACAATTTTCCTTTAGAAATGGTACACGTACAAGTCTTCCTTCTGGGCTCTTGCTAACTGTGCTATGCACTGCTCCCTTTAATTTCTCTAGTTGTAAAGGGATGTTTTCATAAAAAGGGGCATGCTGGTGAGCTCTACCCTAACTGCGTAAAGTGACTTGCACTTGAGTTTTTCTGCTTGAGTTTACCATAGACATCTCAAGAATGTTTATGGATGCTCCTATGTCTGTTAATAATTGGGGCAATTTTTTCTCAGTTCTCAATGACCATTCCGACTTAAGGGTCATCCCCAGGAATCCATGGGCAAAGGTACCAGGATCTGTGGTGTCAGCCCACAGGAACCTGGGCCTCCCTAGCAGAGTTTACAGACCTTGCCTAGGACTTGCTGTCGAGTTGGCCAAACTCAGTATTACAGAACTTGGTACCGATTTGTAACCAGGGAGATAGAATCAGCTAACCCTGAACATGAACAATGCTGCTACGTTCCTGGTACAGCCCTACCCACCTGGACATTAGGTCTGGGAACAGAGGGTCTAGTCTCTAGGTAACCATTAATGTTAAATAATAGTAGTGAAGGGGATTTTTAATAGAAATAGCATTACCTAATAGTTGCAGGTGCATTTACAGTACCTATCTATTGTGTAAATTAACTGAAGCAGAGAGTCTTGCATCTCCATACAAAGGGGTTAGTTCTTGATAGGGGCTGGAAGTCGCCTAGAACTGGTCAAGACGACCCCACTGTGTGGATGGGAGCCAGAAGAGAACTGAGTTTGCGCAGAAACTGTGATGAAGAGGATGAGCCTTCATCTTGGATCCCCGACGACCACCACTAGGAGGTACTGCACAAGTGCAGCTGGGAGGAGTATATGAAAATGACTTATTGGAACAGATTTTAATATGAAAGGGATAGGTTATGCAACCTAATGAATATGTATAATTTGATCTATATAAACTGCACAGAACAAGTATGAAATATGCACGTTCAGTGGAATTATCCCCCGTGCATCCAGCGTTGCAATAAAGAATGCCTGCCTTTTAACACTATATTGGTGTTACAAGGTTTTATTCCCGGATTTTCGGTGACAGATTCACTGGGGGGACAGAGAAGTTGCTGTAGTCCCTGCTTCTATCTCTTCAGATCTATTCACAAAGCCTCCATAAAAGTATTGGTAGACTTGGTTATGGCAGATTGTCATATCTTCTCCGAGATCATTTAGTTCCTTCCAGAGTTGATTTCTGAATGTATCTTTTGCGAGTTCAGGAGATTGTGTGCAGGGATTATGAGTAGGCAGTGAGTTGAATTGCACCTTTGGATGGCCTTGGTTTTCTTTATCCCAAGTGGCTTTGATTAAAAGGTGGTCACTGCTGGGTAAAGGTTAGACTACTCCATGAAGAAACACTGAAATCTGGGGTTTGTGAGGTTTCCTGCTCTTCTGCCTGAAGCAGAGTAAGGGCAATGATTGGAACAAATCATAGTTTGAATAGGGTCACAGGAGTTCTTCCCTTGCAACCGACCAGGCCTTCTGATGGTCCCAGCATCCAATGCAGTCACTCTCAAATGAGTATTAAGACTCTTCCTTGGGAAAAGTGGGGCCAAAACCTCTTATCTACCTGTTAAAAATTTGTGTCTGGATTGGCCAAAATGCATAAATCTTCCCTAAATATATGTGCATCAGCATTAGACAGACTGCCATGAGCCATCTGGGTTACATCTTCTCCACTGAAGTGCAGATATGTGCTCCACACTCAAGTGCACCAGTCAGAGTATTTGTATGTAAAGAACCAACCTAACTGGTCTACACTGGACTTAGCCTTATGGGACTTCTGTTGGATTGTTTCCCTTACTTCCTCCTGAATGCTTGCTCCTTTATGTCCTGTAATTTCAACCTTTCTGGTTACTGTCGGGTTAATGCGATGGAGTCCCTGCAGCTCCGGGTTGGAAGGAGCTCCTCATAGTGTGTCTTTGGGAGAGGGTTCCCAAGTTTCAGAATAAATTCTTAGGCAACAAGGTTCAGGAGCTAGGAAAATAGCAGGAATTTCTTCTCCCCTCACAACAGCTGTTAACCCTTCATGCAGAGAAATGTTTTCTGTTTGATCTTCGATGACTGCATTTCATTGATGCATTGATTGAATGACTTTATGTTGCTCTGCTAGAAAGTGAGCTGCTGTTCTAGCTTTTTCTAGATAATTTTCCAAACCCTCTTGTTTATAAACTTGCACTTTTCCAGTGTCTAACTCTAATTGTTCAGTTCATAAACAAGATCTAAGATCTTAATCTCTTCCGATTCTTCCGATTAAGGTAGTGTTTTGTTATTTTAATTTGGGAATTTCATCCTCCTTCAGTTTCTGGATTTCTTTTTCTCAGTCCTTACATCCTCAGATTTTTCTCTTGGGAGATTCCATCCATGATATAAGGCATATAACGAGGTCCAAAGGGCACAAGCTTTGTTTTTACTGCCTTTCAATTTTGCCAATTTGCAAAGACTAATGTATGTTTCACAGGCAGCAGATATGGGGTCTGCTGCTTTAAAACAGCCAATGCTCTGAAGGTATTTCCTTTGTTTAATCATGCACTTCTCAAGGTTGACAACATCCTTTTCCTCCTTAACATATTTTTTAACCTGATCTGGATGGTCAGTTTTATCTTATGCACTTCCCATGCTGCCTTTACACAAACACTAAGGAGGATTTTGTTCCTCAAACAGACTAAATAGCAAGCCTGTTGTAATAAATGTATACATATAAAATTTGTTCTCAAACCGGCTGATGGAGAAAGAGAAGAAACCCTGTGATGAATGGGTTAACTTTGTTCATGAAATCGCATGTGGGTGTTAGAGTTTCTTTTGCAACTTAAGCTGGAGCCGCAGACATCCATAGGAGTGAACAACCATTTGCTGATAAATAAGGGAATGGCCCATCTGCTGATAAGCAAAGGAATGGCTTGGGGAATGAACGAGCAATGGCTTGGGGGATGAACGAGCAGACAGCAGGACGCCTGAGAAAGACTTCGGCCTTCATCCCAACGACCACCGAGAGGCAGACGACGACCACCTAGCAACTAGTCGCGCAAGCGCAGACACAACGCAGAAGATACCAGGGGCCACGTACGCAGGAAATAAGATCTCTATAAAAAGGGGGGTTGCATCCTCTATCGGCGCGAACCGTTGGCGGAGCACTGACTCCCCGGTCGCCCAGCGCTGTTTTGCTCTTTTATCGCTTGCTAATAAATTCACTTTGATTAATGAAAAATTGGCTTCTCAATTTGATTTGAGTATGAGCGTCTATAACACTGTTAAATTGTTTTCTGTAAGAACCAATTCCAGATATACTCTTTTTCAGAGTTCAGTAGCTTCTGAGCATCCAGAGAGCCAGACCAAAATATGCACTGCCAGCTACTGCAGCTGCCACCCTCACTCAGAGACCTTCCAGTTTTACCACTGGCCACAAAACGAAAAAGGGATGCGGCTGCTTCTTGAATGAGATACTGTTTGAGTCTAACTAGGTCTTGTCTTGGAGACGGTTCCTGAAGTCATCAGCCCAAATGTGAAGTCAACAAATAGTAATTTCTGGAGGGATATCTGTGCCCAGGATCAAGGACTGCATTCAGTTTTACACACACTGCTTACAGCGTAGCTCCTGTATGCTGTTAAAGGGAGGGCAATTTAAATGCCGAACTTTTAACTGCTGGTAATCCTGGGCTGCCTCAGGGTAGTCGTAGGTCTTCGCCTGGGAACAAAGGGAGGTTGCAGAGAGCCATTACCTTGGAAAACCCTCCCAGAGCAAGATCATTGTGATAGAAGGCATCATAAGAAACATGAAACTATAATAAAGTAGCTTTAATGATATTTTCTAGTTGTTAGTAGTTTTTATTATTACAGTTTGTATTCTTGCATACATAGTGATCTAATGCTGTAACTATTGTACTACCCCTGTTTCTACTTAGGAATGTAGTCGAAGTGTTGTGTCTTTAACTCCACGGCATCGTTTCCGTGCCAACAGCTCTTTCAAGAGCCAACCACTCTGCCTAGTTCTCTGTGGGTACTGGGAATTGTCCACGGAAGGACACTGCATTTCCGTGCCCGGAAGGAGAAATGCACAATCCTGCATTCCCATCCCATGGCCATTCACGGTGTGGCAGAGTGTCCACTTGATTGAGAAGCACTTGAGATTGGCTGCCCATCAAGCCCATTTGTTCTTTGCTAACATCTCCTGTGTGCCTCACCCTTAGGCATTGCAGGGCCAACCTGGCTGTTTAACCCCTGCAGCTTCGGATCTGACCTTCTGCTTCAGCCAGACTGTGAGTTGGCGGGCTGCCCGAGTTCAGGCTTGGAGCTCTGGGTTACACTGCCTCCAAATGGTGGTCACTCAGGTGATGTGGGGAAGTGGTGGTGGTCGTGTTTGTACAGAGAAGCCCAAGAGTGTGCAGGTACCTGATAGCTAACTAGCATTTCATGTGACTAGGCAAAGTGTCAGTAAGTAATAGATGCTGACAAAAGCAAAACAAAAGACTGCATTTTGCACTAGATTGTCTTCCTTATGGAAGGGGCCCAGCATTACTTCTTGGGGTGGAAGAGGAGTAGTTCCTTGAAAAAGATTCCTGTAAACTCTAGTTCTTCTTGTCACTGTGGAAAAGGGAAACAAAAAAGAAGGTAGGGGAACACTTCAAAAATCCCAGTGAAACAAAAGTACTGGTTACAAGTTCTTTACACAGTCTTGATGGACTTGGTGGACTGTTTCTGATGCCTGAGCAAGCAGGTCTCAAAGGATCCTAATTAAGACTAGCATGGCAGCGTTGAAGAGCCACAGCTGTGATTAAAACAAGGCACTAAGATACATACAAAAGAAAAGAACTGCTGATAAAAAGAAGGTAAAAAACCTGCTCTCGAGTAATGAAAGTCCACTACGAAGAAAAGCCCCTTCCTCATGGAACATGCGCGCAAAAAGGAAGCATAATGTAGGTTTAAGTGGAGGCGAGACATGTAAGGACCAATGGGCAAGAGGGTGATGAAGTGTAACTTTAAAAGTACTGATAAGTGCTGCTCCAAACGTATAAGTGTTTGCCATGTGTAAATGTTTACTGTGTGTTAGCCAAAGTGTGCCGTGTGGAATTACCACCTAACACCCATCTCTGCGCAGACATGAAATAAGCAAATATCTCGACTCTGTGTGTTAATTGGCTTTTTTGCACACTGCGTAAAAGGGCCCTGATTTTGGGACAACATTTTGGTGACCCAGATGGGACAGCCACAAAGCCTTGCACAGATCGTTTTACCATCCCCACCGAAGGAGAAGCGGACCAAGTAGGACTCCAGAGTGCACCAAACTGTTGATTGGGGCCTCCTCCGGCTCCTCTCCATTGTTGGGCAGTGAGCAACTCAAAGGTGCAATGCATGAAAGAGATATTTCTATGTGGAGAACAAGGAATCATCTATTGGTATGTAGTAGATTTATTTATTTATTTTTTCATCTGCACAAGTTGTGCCAGCAGAGACTTGCTGCAGTAGCTTAAGAGAGGTTTCTACACATAGACATGTGGCTGAAAGAAGGGGTCTTTCACCTTTGCCAACAGAGGGTCAGAGCTGATTGTGTAGAGCCATCGGTAAGGTTATGGTAATAATATGGGAATGAGTACTTCTAATGAAATTCCTCCTTGTTCCCCTCTTGGATGCATCCTGAACAATTGGAAGAAATTCTGGAGTGACCCGATGACAAAAGACAAGATGAAAGTATATTGTAATCAATGGTGGCTGAATTATAAATTGGATTGTGGGGAAATGTGGCCACATAACGGGTCTTCAAAATAGAGTACTATATTACAATTAATGCTATTTTGTCATGGAATGGAAAAGTGGGATGAGGTACCTTGTGTTGACGCCTTTATGACTTTGTATATAAAACCAGATATCCAAAAGAAATGTGGTTAATTGAAAAGATACTGCATGGAGTGGTGGCCGATCGCAAATTGGATGATGGGGAATGGTGGCCGGAAAATGGGTTGTTGCAGTTTAACACTATATTGCAGTTGATGTTGTTTTGTCATCAACTTGGAAAATGTTGATGCTTTTGTGAATTTGTATAGATATCCCAGTATTCAGAAAAAGTGTAAACTAGAAGGAGATATGTTGATGCCGTGTGTTGAAGAGATATGCAAAGATACATGTTAGCAGTGGCAGCCTTCTTCTAAGATGGCTTTAATTCTGCCTCTTTGACTGGTGGACTGTCAGAGGTGCTCCTAGCTTTTAGCTCTCCATTAGAGCTTGGCAAGTATAGTGTGACATGATACGACTTTTTCTGTTACAACATCGTAAGACAACAAAACTTTAATGCACAAAGGCAGCCATGAAACACTCTTCATCTGACTTCCTGTACCTTAAGAGTTGAGAAGAGTTTGAGGCCATCATATTCTGAAATCAAAATTTAACTTAGCCTAATTAATACTATCCTGCAAACTGTCTTTTAACTTACCAATGTTTAAAAATAAAAGAATGTCGTACATAAACTTCCTAGAATTTTGGAATGGTTTAAATGCTACTTATGTTTTCTGGGAACAAAATGGCTGAACTCTTCCATAAGCTTTGAAGGCTATTGGGATGCTTTGGTTGGAAACCAGATTCCCTCCGTTTCCAAAAAACTTTTCTTTTATGACATCCTCCAAGCCTAAGAAGAATTAGCCTTAACTACTGAAGAAACAGAGCCCTCTTGACTTGATGGCAGAATCTAGAACCCTCAGAATCCAAGTGGGAAGATCTTTGCTTGATCTGAATTTGAAGGAGGATCAACATCTTGCCTCTGAGCCTGATTTTCAACCAACATCTTTAAATGTTGGGATCGATCAGCCAGTTCTGATTTGACTTTGCTTTATGGGAATAATTAGGGGGACTCTATTAATTTAGTAAAAGGTAACTTTAATTTGCTCCCTGGCCAATTTGTCTTTTGCTAGAAAGTTGCTGTAAAGCTGTGTCGTGGTTTAACCCAACATACAGAAATTTAAGATTAAGAGAAACAGAGGCCTTCTTCCAATGTGTTTGCTCAATGACATGGTTGCAACATTTAACAAATGTCATGCCTACATGAACCAAACATCTATGTTTTAGCAATATCAGTAAAACAGCAATAAGGTTCAAATTCAGGTGATCTACATTAAAATTTGCCCTTTTTAAGGTGAGTCCATGCATACATCAGGAAGTGGTAAATAAAGCTCAGCTTTTAAAGGAAGTGCTCCAACTGCTATTGAACTAAAAATCTATCAGATATTTCTACCTTCTTCTCACAGAGAGACTTCTGATCAATGTATTTAACTTCTATGAGCAGGCTTACAACGAATCTGCTTAGAATTGAAGCATATGTAAAAAGTAAATGGAAAAAAACCTTTGTTTAATATAAATTAAATCAGGACTTCAGTTTGAGCAAAATCCAAAAACTATCTGAGGTTTTAGAGGTTTGATGGGGAATATTTTGTGGCAAAACTAATTATTTTTTTAATAGGTCAGTCTCAATTCATTATTAGATTTTTCTTCTGTCAACAAAAGTCTTCATTTTTACCAGTGTAGTTACATCCCTTTTATACGTAAATGATCTATTACTGTGTGTCAAGGAAAGATAAACTACTGAAGAAGAGGGTTATAGATGTGCTTGGAGAGAAGAGTCATGGATGTTGACCTGACATTCCTTTAAAATAGATACGACTTTCTGTCGTGTAAGATGAGACCCTTGTTCACAGACTTGCTTTGGTCACAGCAAGAAAGAATACCAAATGAATCACACTCCTATTCCAGAAATTTAAACAGTTCTCGTCCCACTCTAGTATCTTTCCTCCTCCCTTTCACATGCACACACAAAAGCAGTAGTCCTTAGCCTTTTGGTAGACAAAGTATAGGGTTTTTTTCCCTTGATAATTTCTATATAGGTAGAGAAACTCTGTGACAGACAGGGAAGGTATGTAGTCCAAGGTAGACCTTTTCTTCATTATTTCCTTTATATGGGCTTTGAAACATGAGAAGTTTGATGAGCAGCTTAATTTGCAAGTACATGATATTTATTTCCATTCTGAGAATTTTTGCTTAAAAGGAGGTACAGAAGCATGAGACAAGTGCTGTCTGTGTAGCGTTCTTTAAAGCTTTCCAGGGGAACCAAAGAATGATATAAAAAAGTACATAGCAGGAAAAAAAACCACACTGTGAGAAATCTTGGAAAAAAAGGCATGGCATCCCAATCTATTAATAGCTTTCAAAGAAGACAGGAAAGCTCTGTTCTTTCAAAGATTTAGTACTAAGAGGAGGGAAAAAAAATTGAAATACAGATCAATTTTTAAAGGAAGCGAAGTTTATTTCCATACAAGATGGAAAATACAAAATACTATGTCATTTTGCTTCCAATAATGTTGGATTAATTAGGATGTATTACAGGCTATTTTAAAGTTACATAAAGAGCGTAATGCCTTTTCTGTTTCTATTTGCCATAGTATTTACGTTAGTTTGACTTTGTATTTATTATTTTCATTTGCTGTTCATTCACTTTTTATGTGTAATATCTTCACTACTTTTTTGCTTTAATTACAGTCATGTTACCTCCAGTTTAGATGCATTTGCTAGTTCTTATGCATGAGTTGTGTAAAAATAAAATTAGGTTTTACTCTGTTCTGTGTTGATACTGAAGATGGAGTGTGCACATAACTTGGTAGAATGATTAACTATATTTCAGTGGTCTCAGCCGTGATAGTCTAAAGATACAAATTAAGCTGCTTTGATAGTGATATTTATCCAGGAAGCTTCTAGTAGTATGATGAACATAAAAAGAAATAGCAACTTGTAGACTACTAGGTGCACTTAAACTCACACATTAACACATCCACCTTCATAAAACCAGCAACTGTCTAAAACATATGCTTGCATAAAAGCCGCAATTACTTCATACACAGCTGTACTTGCAACACAACCTTTAAAGGAATTAGTGAAATAAGGGCAACACAAGGAAAATATAGTTTGAGAGGCTCAGCATTGCCAGAAAAAGAAAAAAAACGATATAGAATTAATACAATATGAAGTAATAACTTATAGAGTTATTTTATACCACTCTGTTTTGGAATTTCTGTGTGAATTTGTTAAATATATTTAAAGAAGCTTTGGATGTCACATAAACCCTGTTTACCCACAGCCCAGTGAAACTCACCAGGCCCAGGCTTCCGGGACACCAAACAACAAATTGAAGCGGATTGCACCAGAATAATGGATAAAACATTTACCTGCAGGTCTTCACAACCATTTCCATAGGTGCCTTCACAGCTGAACCATCAAACTATAGGAATTCTATATGTGCACGTAGTAGTATGTGATATACTCCATGTCATCCATCATATGTCTTCATGGAAACAGTGTGGGTTAAACTGAACAAACTCTGTCAATCAGCACTGAATCTGGCAATGAAGGATGGAGAAGTCTATTTAATAGTAGAGTATTTTTCACAAACAACTATCCTGCATGCCTGAGTCTTTTAATTCTGGGGAGATTACAAAAAATACCGCCAAAACCAAACTTGGGAGCAATCATTCACACAAGGGGACTAATGATCCCTAAGTAAATTTAATAAAAGTACTGGATTTTGATATGTTTCTCTCCATATGCATGATCTAAAATTTCACTGCAGATATTCACTGCTAGCACACACTTTTACTCTATCCCTTGCTAACGTTTGTCAAACCCTTGATGCAGAGCATTGTCTTTTCTCTAGTTTTTTATGTTGATTAGTACAATTCAATAAAATTTAGATAAATGTTCTTAGCTTGACATGTGCTATTTCTGTTTGGTTTCTCAAAAGAACTTAAAGTTCATCTCGTTTGGTTTCTCCTCCAGCTCCCTGTTAAATTGGTAGATGCAATAAAAGAAATGACTTTATATATAAATACCCGTTGGCGTTACTGTGAGTGAACATTCTTGTGGGCTTAAGTGCCTAGATGAAGACTGTTAAGGCTTTGTCATGCTTCTTGTGCCAGACTTAACTAGACTACCACACATATTGACGATTCGTGTAATGAAATTCTGTAATCTGCAGTCTAAAAATAGGTCTTTTCGGTCTGTTTATATTTAATAACACTGTTGGAGTAGTCAGCCTGAGCACTCTTCCGTAGTCTGGAGCCAACACATAGCAGCCAGACAACATACATTTCTAATATACAATTAATATGCAGTATAAAGATAATATTGTAAATCTTGATATGAATTAAGAGAGTTCATTAACTTACAGTGATTCTCAGCACCCGTATGTTAAATCTTTTAGTTCTTTTGTAATTTTAAGGAGAAGCGTATCTGTCACTTAGGTTTCAGTTCAAGAAATCAGATTGTTAATATTATCCCCAGCCTCCAAGTGACAGTATTTAGTGGTCATTATCATTGCAGATCAACAGTTTGTTCCTTTCCATTCTGTGCGTTACCTTTGCCTTTTAAACATCTTGTATGTTTCCATGTACTGTGTATTTTTAAAATAAAAATTCACATCTCACAGGTAAGTCAATGGCTCTAAAATAATTCTGTCACAGTCTTCATAAACGTATATTTTTGGGCTGTGCTGAGAGTGATCAACAAGATTCAGCGTACTGTTTCAGATCTAACATATGAATTTGTAATCTGGGCACACATTTCATGACACAGAATTGATTAGTTTACTCTTGTATACTATTTTCTACACCCTGCAGACCTCATAATACAGATGGTTACAAAATAATCTATTGTGTTTTAAACAAACCTGAATGATTTTCATTCAGGTGTTTCATTGAGGAAAACATTCCTGTCTAAGCAGAACTAGAATTTCACTTTAATGTTTTGTGAAAGTTTATTTTAACTCTGTTCTACAGATAAAAAATTATATCATCTGAAATCAGGTTATCATTGGGAGGAATAAATAATATCCCATGGAAATCAAATCAATATTGAAAAATATAGGAAAGTTGCCTCAAACAGGTCTGGCTTGACTTTTTAATGAATCAAGTGAATCTGAAATAAGCTAACCAGCCTCCCAGCAAAGATACTGCAGAAAGAAAAATCTCTGAAAAATACTGAGGCAAATTGTTCCTATTTATTTCTGATCTGGAGTGGATTTGTTTTCATTAGGAGAGCAAAATAAACTATAAGTTCCTGCTGTTAGGAGATTTTTAGAATTAGCCCGCATAAAAGCTTACCATGCAAAGAAGTCTTAACTGCTTGCAGAAATCATCAGTCTTTGCAACATGATACTATCTGAGTATTTTAGGTTTGAAGACATAGTTGTTGTATACTGTGGCAAGACTAAGGAGGGTGATCCTGGAAGTTTTCTGCCTGTGGTTCCAGAGAATCCAAAGGTATCTTTTCTATCAGGTAGGTAGAAAATAAATCTTTCTTTCTGGTGTAGACAACTGATGAATCAGAGGAGACAATTAACACGGACTGGCCAAGTAGCAACATCAACATATATTCTGAATGGGAGGAGGGAATGCCAGATGGGGATTTAGATTGCAGCTGCACGTTCCTCAGTAGTGAATTTTAAGCTGTTGCTACCTCTCTCTTTGCAGGTTGTTCTCACCATCTCACCACCTCATACAATAGCGTCACGACTGCCGCAGGCTACACACAGTGCGTGTGCGCACGCACACGCGTGCATGCATACTGGAGAAGGTTGGGGCCAGCAGCTGTGTGAACTAGCACCACTGCTGAAAAGTCTTGATGAATGACTGTTTAGCTTGATGTAGAGAAATTCAATAGAAATGTTTAGGTTGGTATTAATGGGAGTGTCTGGGTGTGGAAGCACCAGGGCAACTAAGAGCAGCAGAAGAGATGCAGGCACGGAATGTGTTGACGTGTAGATTAGGAGATCATCAAGATCTCATGAAGTCTATGTGCATCTTTGCAGAGCACCCAGATGGGGAGTCAAAGGACAATCAGTAAATCCCGGTGATTCAGAGAGGTGGGACAAGATGAAGGGATGTAGTACTATTGTCTCCCAAGGGAAAAAAGAAGGTACATCCAATATCAGCATTTCACCAATAACCTAAAAAGGGACCTAGGAGAAGTGTTGAGGCGTGATAGTCTGTGTACCTTGTTCTCTGGATCACTGAGGAAATCTAAATGCTGGAAAGACACCTGGCTGCACACTTAGAGTGGCACCTGATGCTTGACAGACTTCTTGGACATACACTTACTGGTGCTTGTGAGTATGTGGATATGACAGCGTGGATGAAATATATTTTATTGTAAAATAAAACCACTTTTCCTTCCTGTAAGGTCTCATTTTGAGCTTTGCTGCCAGTGTTGCAATATTATTTCCTGTATAGAGCTCTATATAGCAAAGGGAATGCTGAAAACTGAAAGAACATAAGAGGAAACGAGACTATAATTGGGGGCCTCTTTTATGAGGATGTCTGTCACTTCACTTGACTGGAACACAGCTCTCTTAAGGCTCCTCCATTAAGTCTGAATTGCTGTGAAAGTGCTGTTGAAACACAAATGCGTGTTCTAGCATGGTGATTAATAAAACTTTTTCTAACCAATAACAGTGTTAAAAAGGGGGTGCTGACTGAGCCTAAAAGGGGTGTCATGGTTAAAGCCTCCCATTTCACCAGAGACAGAGGCAGATCACATAATCTATCCACAAGATAGCTATGTACTTTAAATAAGGTCCTTGATGAGTTGTCAAATTCTTTATACCAATGTATGCCTATTGCAGTGCAGCCAGTCTCTTGAAAATTCACTTTAGCTGATCATAATGGAAATGCAAAGTGTGTGGGAACAACTATATTATGAAGAGTCACTTTTGGCAGATGAGGTAAATTCGGCATGATTTACAGGGCACCTGTTCTTTTCCTTCACAAGTGTGGTCTCTTTTTGCCATCTGTATATGCATGTTTTTAATTTCATGATATCTAAACTTATGCTTTACACCCCGGTAAGAGTTTTCTTCAAGGTGGATGAGCATGCTGTAGTTTTAACTAGACAAACACATCTCAGAGGTGCACAGCAAAAGGATAGGAGGCAGCAGTCACAAATTACAGCAGTGAAAATTCTGGCTGGATATAAAGAACGACTCGCTCCTGGTGCAAGGGGTCAGGCCCTGGCATGAGCTGCCCAGAAACAGTGTGGAATTTCCATCTTCAGAGATTTTCAAAATTTGGCTGGAGAAGTCCCTGAGCAACCCCATCTGACTCTGAAGTTAGGTCTGCTTTGAGCAGGTAATTGGTCTATGCGACCTTCAGAGGTCCCTTCCAGCCTATCATTTGCTATGATCCTGTTAAGAAAATCCTAGTTCTTAAATGTCTTCATCCTGCTGGAGACAATTCTGAGCTTTCCTAAACAACTTTTGAAAACTGCTTACATGAATGTATGAGACAGAAACCCTATTTCCCTATAAATCAAGAAATATCAGGGAAATGTCATGCTACAGTTTTCTGGTAAAGTCAAAGCAGTTAAGAAAAAGACAGGAAAGCTGCTATCTACACTGTAATTAGCTAATGTGTACCAAATATCTTGTCCAGAAATATTTTAGAGGATTAGACTGGAGTCTCCCATAAATACAATCATGATGTAACATGCATTTGTTTCCGTAGACAGCTGTTCCTTTCTTCTATATCTTTCTAGGAAAGTGTTCACTCCAGCAGGCTCTAGGAGCAAGCAGAAGTAAGCATCCCACTACAGGCAACTGCATCAGTTGATGAGAAAAGACAAGTCTTCCCTCATGTACCGCCTGTTTTCAACATGAGTGTGGGGACATGTTACATTCTTCTGCTCTGAGCTACATAAAACTAAGGGCTTGGGGTCACCTCAGCTGGTAACGTAACACGAGATACAGAGGAAAATAAGGAGTGCAATTAATTATACAGTGCTAATGCAGTTAATCTGCATATGTTAAAATAATTGTAATTATTTTGTTGCTGGTAGCATATAATTTCAAAGACACAGCACAAGCTTATTGAAGACACAATATCTAAAAGAGTAAGAGTTCGCAATTATTTGTGAATTTCATCCAGAACCTGTTAGAACATTTACACGTAAGGAATTATATTCTCCCTAAGTCCTTGACTTCAAAATAATCATAATCCTGTGACAAACAGGATTTAGTAAATATACCAAGTCAAACAATTCTCATTCAGGCCTGAATCATTTCAGATTTTCATTACGTGTATGTTCCCAGCAGTGCAGGAATGTTTACATTTTCATAGTTCTACTGTGTTGGTTAAGATTCAGTTGGGAATTGGCCACACATCTCTAAAATAAAAGGATTAGAAAAAAACTGGTTAATTGACACTTAGTTCTATATTTGTATAATTTTTAATTTTTTGATTAAGGTGACTCAGTGTTGAGCACAGGATGGAAGAAAGGGACAAAACATTACTTAAAGTATGGAACAGAGACCACTTGTCTGATTTAAAAACTTATTTGTTATGCTCAGCCTAACATGATACACCTATTATCTTACAGCAAAGAAGGACATATGCTGGTAGTAAAACTGTATTGTAATGTCTCTTGAGTATCATCCTGAAAATAAATGCTTTTTACATACAGACAGACAGATATACAGACACATACATCCACACACAGGGGCAAGGTTAACAGACAAAAATCTGTCAAGAGTCACATAAGCAGGTGTGACTGATGCTGGAGAAGGGTACCACTTAAATGGCTTGAGTGAATAGCGTTGAAGAGTACATGTAGGTGGGGAAAAATTAAAAACATTTCATTGGATCCAGACTACATCCCAACTGAATGAGATCTGAGGAGGATTCTTTTGCAGTGCAAAATCTGTGTAGTTGGGCAGGAGGATGCCAGCTGCATTTTTGTATCTCCTGTGGTCTGGACTATAGTGAACCAGAATCGTAGAATGGCCTACAAAGTGCATGGGCTGTGTATTTAAACACTGGAAACAGATTTACGATGGCCATACACAATGCCTTCCTAGTCTTCTCAAGTGGCTTGTGGATAGAATTTATTCTATCTGTTTAGGGATCTTTAAGGAAAAAACAACCTCTTCGGAGATGTGGTTGTCACTACATTCCTCCATACCTTGATATCCACAATTAGCTGATTTTGTCTGTGAAATGCCTGGCGGCCTGAGGGCAGGGCCAAATGAGCCTACAGCCACCTCTCGTCTGCCTCCTCATGTTCCACGTACAGAGAACCAATTTCGCAAATCTGTATTAGTTACTAGGAGTGGTAACTTACTGTGTCCGTAATGGTTCCTAGATGGAGAACTGTGGGTCTCTCTTCTCCTCTCTCTTATCAACAGCAAAAGCAGCAAAGGACATAATCTTTACAATTAGGTGTTATTGGACGTTTAAAAGTTTGTCTTACAAATGACTGGACTGACAGTTTAGATACGTAACAGTTTAGAGGTTTTTGCTATACAGCAAACCAGATAAAACTTCTTTGTTTTTGTTTTTAAAGTTTTTCCTGACTAAATTTTGCATCTGCATTACCTTGACTTTGATATTTGCAGTGTAAGATATGCCCTTGTTTTACATGGTGGTGTGACTTCTTTAGAGCTTTTTGTCAACAACAGTCAAGAACCTGACTGAATCTGTAATTGTTTGTATTGCTTATTAAATGGGCTGAGTAGAAAAAAAAGGGGTGTGTGTGTGTAAACAATGCAGCCAATGACCTGTATGCTTCAGCAAAACGTAGTTGATAGATACAAAATTACAATGGCTCTACTGTTTTATTCTACACCCACTCCACCCCCATTTGCTGTTTCTTATAACTTGGATACTGTTATGAGGAAATTTGGTCAGGTTGTAATAAACAGAAGCTATACATATTTATGTCTACCTTGAAACATCATGTACTTTTCTGTATAAAAAAGGCTATTTGAAGAGCACAATCAAAGAAGCACCTCTGGAAGCAAAGTAATTAGCAGATCCATTTCCATGAATAAATGGATATTCGCATGGATTTACTATCTTGATAACTAGAACTACTACTTAAAGTGACTTAGAAGGCAATGTAAAAGAAGAGCTACTCTGTGTGCAGTATTATTACAATAAGAAGATTAATATAAAACCAAGAACCATCCAATATAAAGTGTATTAGGAGGTGCATGACAAGTTTAAACAGGAAATCTACTAATCAAGAGCAAAAAGTGGGTGCCGCAGTCTTCCAGTGTACCTGTCACCAAAGTTGAAAACTCTTACAAGGCAAAGAGCCTGAAAGTTTGCACCCTTGACCTTTTTGCTTATGCAACCAGAGTATGCAGGAATTAGAATATATAATATAGCTAACATTGTTAAACTAAGATCACAGTATTAAATAGCTGTGTGTTGCAGAAAGCAGGTTTGTGATACTGCAAAAAAAAAAGTTTGCAATCACTTAATACTGCAGAATAGATATGGTGGTGTTAGAAGGAGGAAGACATGAAACTGATGGTGGAGGCTGTAGCAAATGAGTGGTTAGGTCGCTTACAGAATCACTCACAAAGGTATTTGCAAGAAATTATTTTAGTAAGAATTTATGTGATTTAACAAAGTTTGTTGACAAGGTTCACTCTATTACTTATTGAATGAATAGAATACAAAATCGAGGTAGGATTGAGCTAAAATGGTTTATACAGAGATTGAAGAAAATTGCAAGTGGTAAAGGAGACCCTCCTGTTCAGCCACAAGATTCGGAATGGACCCCATTTCTTTCTAAACTCCTTCTCCTAGAGGAGCCTAGGTGTGGCATTAACCACAATGGTTTATGTCTGAAGGATATGTCTAGCAGCAATTTAAGGTTTGTTCACAGTAAAAGAATGAGAGAGAAAATCACAGGAATTTAACAGT
Organism: Opisthocomus hoazin; assembly: GCF_030867145.1. NCBI lineage: Eukaryota > Metazoa > Chordata > Aves > Opisthocomiformes > Opisthocomidae > Opisthocomus > Opisthocomus hoazin. The sequence goes on from NC_134454.1 coordinate 45,205,809, forward strand.
AATTAATCATTGGTTAACTTAACATTGACAAGGTGGTTGAAAAGAATTCACTACAATCACAATAATAGGATATTATGATTTGAATTGATTCACACATACACACACACACACGCACGCAGACAATACGCATAGATAAAGGTACCTGTTAAGAATTCCCCTCAAGTTCAGTGAAATACTTCAAATTATTTTCCTCATCAGGCAAAAGTTGAGCCTCAAGGAGTGAGGAATCCCTGTAGTTCAGCCCAGGTAACCTTGAACTTCAGAGTTTGAGGGCTCTGAAAGGCGTCCCACTCAGAGGGAGATACTGGGTGCAGCTCGCTGCAGTCTAGAAGAGCTCAAAGGGCCTCACTTGGTACCGCTGTTTATAGAGTCGCGAGATGATTGACTTCAGGCATCAGTAAATTTCCATCCCGTCCACAATCCATATGCGGTAATTCTGGTATCTTGACAGCAACCACACAATTCCAGTACTTACCAGAATGTACGATCCAGGCAGCAGGAGTTCCAGGTGCGGTCAGGGAGTGTCTGATCGGCCCAGCTCACTGCTCTTGTACAAAGGCAAGGAAAGTGCCAAGGCGTCCCAGCTCACTGCTTTTGCAGTACAGGCAAGAACACAATGTCAACTCATTCTGAGACTGCCAGGTGGTCTGGTGAGGGGAGGCTGTACCACCACAGAGGCTTGGGATGAACAGTAATGAAAACGATGGAGGTCTGTACATTTCATTTCAAGAGAACCTCCAGAAATCTTTGATCTTCCTTTGAGACCTAAGGGGATTGACACATGTGATAGATATATTTACATGATACCACAGTTGAAAGTGGCACCAAGAATCTAAGCTACTACTTCAAAAGAAGATATGTATTAATGTGTTTTACACATGGCGATTAAAACAGAACCTAGAAATGTCAAAGGTAAGAGAGGGCCATAGGAAGGGAAGAAATGCCTAGCATGGCAGGAGTATATAACATGATTTTCCTAATTTGGCAGATAGCTAATATTTCACCAGAGATATTCTTTTACTTCAGCCAGCTGGCTTTAGACATTACTGAATGGGAAAAGTGGCCAGTGCCCTAGCTCTACACCGACTCCTGGATGGTGGCCAATGCCTTGTGGGGGTGGCTGCAGCAATGGAAGAAGAACAACTGGCAGCGCAGAGGCAAACCTATCTGGGCTGCCCCATTGTGGCAAGATATTGCTGCCCGGCTGGAGCAGTTGGTTGTAAAAGTGCGTCACATGGACTCCCATTTCCCCTAAGAGCTGGGCCACTGAGCAACATCAAAATGACCAGCAGGTGGGTCATGTTGCTAAGATTGAAGTGGCTCAGGTGGATCTGGACTGGCAACATAAGGGTGAGCTGTTTATAGCTCGGTGGGCCCATGACACCTCGGGCCACCAAGGAAGAGACGCGACATACCGATGGGCTCGTGACCGAGGGGTGGACTTGACCATGGACACTATCGCACAGGTTATCCATGAATGCACTGCAATCAAGCAAGCCAAGCGGGTAAAGCCTCAGTGATATGGAGAACGATGGCTGAAATATCGATATGGGGAGGCCTGGCAGATTGACTACATCACACTGCCACAAACGTGCCAAGGCAAGCGCTATGTGCTCACAATGGTGGAGGCCACCACTGGATGGCTGGAAACCTACCCTGTACCCCATGCCACCACACAGAACACTGTCCTGGGCCTTGAAAAGCAAGTCCTGTGGAGACATGGCACCCGAGAAAGAACTGAGTCAGACAACAGGACTCATTTCCGAAACAGCCTCACAGACATCTAGGCCAAAGAGCGTGATACTGAGTGGCTGTATCACATCCCCTACTGTGTGCCAGCCTGCAGGAAAAGTGAACAGTACAATGGACCGTTAAAACCTACTCTGAGAGCAATGTTTGGTGGGACCTTCAAACATTGGGATACTCACTTAGCAAAGGCTACCTGGTTAATGAACACCAGGGGATTTACCAATCGAGCTGGCCCTCCCTGTCAAAATTTTTACATACTGTAGAAGGGGATAAAGTCCCCACAGTCCACATGAAGAATGTGTTAGGGAAAACAGTCTGGGTTAGTCCTGCCACGGTCAAAGGCAAATCCATCCATGCAATTGCTTTTTCTCAAGGACCTGGGTGCACCTGGTGGGTGATGTGGAAGGATGGAGAAGTCCAGTGTGTACGTGAAGTAGATTTGACTTTGAGTGAAAATATCCAGTAATTTGAACTGTATGATGTTAATTGCTAATATTGTATGTCATCACATCTATTTGTTGCTGTATGTCAGATACACCAGCTGTGACCTCCAGATGCAATATGTGACAATCCAGTATTACACACCATCCTCCTGCTGTGCCCAATGTCACCTGGCTGCTGCACCCCACTGAAGCCTCGTCCTCCTCTGCCGACTGCTCTGCTTTGCACCATCTCTCCTGCCCTGAAAGACTGTTATGGCAGATGGAACCCACAGTTGGGAACTAAATGAACTCAATGGACATTTTGGAGGGATGGCCCATAGACCTAGGGAATGATACCTGTGTGTGTATATCAAAACACAGGAAAAGTGGCAGTAATTTACTGGAACATGTGGGACCTGGTCATGATGTAGATGATTTAGTGTGGTGACTGATTCCGCCCACCCCTCCCTTTCTCTTAGCAGCTGTAGACTGAATGGTGTGCTGCAGTGAACATTGCTGAAACCACAAGCACTTTGCTGTACGGAAATTAGCTCTGAAAAGATGGAAACCTAGTTGAGAAGGCACTTTGCCTGTGGTTTGCGGTTTGTTTTCAGATCATGGCTATTAGTAATTGCGTGTAGGTAAAGCAACTTTATAAAAGCTGATTTTAGGACAGAACTAGTTGAGGATCTCACGAGTGCAGTGACATCCTCTCGGCCAGTGATACCTAACCGTGTAACACTGCTAGTTGCCTTAATTGCAGTCATGAGTGTTATCTGTATTATTCTTGTTACTATTGAATACATAAACGATTTTATCCATTAATACTTGAATACAGTTAGCTCCATTAGATCTAATCTAACAAGCATTAGTGAATACTTAGATGCTTAATAAAACGTACATACATCAGTAATCCAGATGTTTGATTGGTTTAATTCTCTACCTACTGGAGCCCAGTGGGTACTTCTACTTCCTATTTTCGAACATCATTTTATGGACATTGGTCCAGTATTGTATGTGTACCCATGTCAAACAGTTGGGTGGAAGTAAGGCAGCCGGGGAGAAATCCGGGGATTATTCTTATTCAGATCCATTCTCAACAGCCTGAACCTTTACCAACGCATAACCCCTCAGGGTATTTGGGTTATGACGAAGAAAGTAAAGTGTGGACACTGTCCTGGTTTCAGCTGGGATAGAGTTAAATTTCTTTCCAGTAGCTGCTGTGATCTGAATTTAGTATGAGAAGAATGTTGATAATACACTGATGGTTTTAGTCATTGCTGTGAAATCAAGGGCTTTTTGCAATTTCCCATGTACGGCTAATGAGCAGGTGTGCAGGAGCTGGGAAGGAGCACAGCCAGGCAGCTAGACCAAGCTGGCCAGTGGAAATACTCCATACCATAGGCATCATGCTCAGTATATAAATGGGGGTTGGCTGGGGGGCAGGAACTCCCTTTTTCAGTGAGTTTGTCCTTTTGCATGAGTTTGGCGAAATCTGCGAGATCCAGGAAATCTGCTAGTTCCGTAATCACTGCTCGGGGACCGGCTGTGCAATTGGTCATCGGGTGGTGAGAAAAATTGTATTGTGTATAGATTGTTTTGCATATTCATTGCTATCTTTGTTGTTATGCTTACAAATATCTGAAGGGTGGGTGTCAGGAGGATGGGGCCAAGCTCTTTTCAGTAGTGCCCAGCGACAGGACAAGGGGCAATGGGCACAAACTGAAGCAGAGGAAGTTCTGTCTGAATATGAGGAAGAATTTCTTCACTCTGAGGGTGATGGAGCACTGGAACAGGCTGCCCAGGGAGGTTGTGGAGTCTCCTTCTCTGGAGATATTCAAGACGCGCCTGGACAAGGTCCCCTGCAGCCTGCTGTGGGTGACCCTGCTTCGGCAGGAGGGTTGGACTAGATGACCCACAGAGGTCCCTTCCAACCCCTACCATTCTGTGATTCTGTGATTGTTGTTGTCCAGGAAATCTGCGAATTCTGCAGTCACTGCTTGGGGACTGGCTGCACAATTGGCTGTTGGGCGGTGAGAAAAATTGTATTGAGTATCACTTGATTTGCATACTCCTTATTATTGTTGTTGTTATTATTATTATTATAATTCCTTTCTTTGTTGTCTTATTAAATTGTTTTTATCTCAGTCCATGAGTTCTACTTTTTGTCCATTATCGTCCCCATTGCACTGTGGGGGGGAAGGAGTGGGTGAGCGGCTGCATGGTCCTAGTTGCTTGCTGCAGGGTTAAACCATGACAGATGTACTCCTGGCTTGCAAATCTATTGTTGTCTGAGAAATGGAGAACTTGCCTCCTCGTGGTATGCATGAGTTGTGAAATACAAAGAGACATCTTTCTGTTGCACTTCTACTCTGCCAGGCATTTCAACGCACCTGGCCAAAATAGCTCAATTCTGAAAACACACTTTTGAGTCATTTTATGTGTGCATTCGGGTATCAGCTGGACTATTCATGGTACAGCACTTGCAGGACTGGGGGCTGTAATTTTATGTGAACAATGCTATATGCTTGCTCTTGTTGACTTTGGATGTTTTTCCTGAAAGCAAGATCAGAAGCTGATTCCCACTGCCCACATTAACTAATGCCTCTTTCTGCTTTTCACTATTAGCTATGTCACCAATAAGGAGTTCAAGCAATTATTCTGTAAGGGGTAAATCTTGTCTTCAATGAAAAGGTTTTTTTTCTTGTTTGCAGTAAGAGAAGTTCTTTCATGACTCATGATGCAGGCATTATATTTTTAGGAGTTTTAAATCAACACCTCAAATGTTTGTTGCTTGCAACAACAGAGGAAAATGGTTTTGTGGGTCTGGGAAATTTGGGTCAAGAATGAAGGAAGTCCTGTCTGATTAGGAGCAGCTGAAATTTTATTGCTGTTTCACACAGACATGTATTAAAAAGAAAACCTGAGAGAATCATATTCCCTTTGTGTGAAACAAAATAGTACTAAATTGTCACAGCTGTAATATTGAAAACCACGATGGTTTTTTGTTCACTTCACACAACTGTAACACTATGGAAATCAACAATCTCATGGATGTATTTGGGTGATTTCCAAGAAATGGCAGAACACAAAATATTCCTGATAATACTGCCTTAAAAAGATTATGTGGGTAAAAGTCCACCCCAGGCAGTGAGCGTGTAGAGGATCTCCACCAGGCCTTAAGCAGCCAAGGGAATGAATAGAAAGAAAAAGAAAACAGCAACAAAAAGAAGCAATGGATTTCTCAAAACTTAATCTACTACAAAAGCTTTATGACAAAAGCACTGTCATACAAGAAAGTTTTTGTTATTTCCCTTTTGCTTTTATATACTTTTACAGTACTGTTTTACAGCAGTGAGGTGTTACTAATGCCTAAGGAAGCAAAGCAGGCAAGTCTGATTTCAGTTTTCCAAGATGCATGAAGCAGCATATATTAATAAAACCACCACAACCACAAGACCTGAATTTCTAAATGAACTACTTGAATTGCCCTTTAGGAGGACAACATTTGAAGAGAGTTAAGTATGACTACAAAAGCTAGTTACTTTGATAGTGACTGTAGGTCTTTATGATATTTAGCACTCATGTTCTCCTTCAGGATATATGGCTATGGCAAAAGAGTATGAAAATGCCCCTTGTCCTTCTTCTGTATCTTGCCAGTCCCTTGCGTGAACTTTTTTGACATACAGATGAGAGTAACAAAAAGCTCTTTAGCTTGCCTCTAATTTCTGTCTCCACCTATAATCCAGACGATAAGACTTCAAACTGTGGAGAAGGCTGTCAAGTTATAGGAGTCATAATTAAAAACTATCTGTAAAAGACCATTTTTACTGTACATGTAGCTTTTTATTATTATGACTGAACCCTAAACTTGGTGAATGGCATATGGTTTGGTCCACATGGAATTTTTTTAATAAGTCTGAGGGTCTCATGTGATGCCATCCCTCAGGACTCATAGGAAATATATGAATGGACTCAGTGTGGCTGTTCACTGTTTTTTGGTTAAGGCAATTCTGCTGAAGGATGTGTCAGCCTAGTTTGCATCTGTAGTGAATAAGGTCCAGGAATATCTAAATGAGTCACCCAGTTAATATCATATGTTGCCATTTACAACCAGCAGTCCATTTTGAAAATCTAAGGCAAAAATAATTTTCCTTTGAATCCTCTGCAATCAAGTGTGTCAGGTAATCTGTGAATGGATTGCATTCTATGGAGATAATTACTTCTGCTCTTTTGAAACCTGAGGTATACAGCACAGTGTCTCACCTTGAATAAAGTCTTGGGGAAAATGTCAGTAAAGATCATTCCATCTAACAATGAGCTATGATACCACTGATGACATAAATGTAGGGCGGGTCTCACTTTTTTACTGTCTTTACAACAAAAACGAAAGGAGAATTTGCCATTAATGCTTGTTTCTGATTTATTCTTGGCTGAATGAATTGAATCTAGAAGTGAAATACTGATAGATGATGTAATGAGCAATTTATTAATGGTTGGTTGGAAGGGTGGTTCCATTAATGAAAATAATAGCAGATTTTTTCTGCTGTGTTATGGCAATCAGACTCATGAGTGAGAATACTTAAAATCATTTTTAGGAGTCCCTATGAGCTATTTGATGGAAGAAGAAAAACAGATGTCCTTATGAGAGAGACTAGTACTCTAGACTCTAGTAGTCTGAATTGCTGCTAAATTAGCTCTTATACAGCTTACAGATGGTTCTAGTTGGTTTAAAAACATATTCCGAAATAGCTGGGATGAAGTTTCAGATAGAATTCAGCCTTAACTCTAACATTCAGCTAGACTACTTCTACCAGTAATTGTTCAGACTGTCAAAATCAGCTTGTGTCCTCTAAATTCACCCAGACCTTACGCAATGTACCTGAGTCTGAACTGTGAAAATAAGCTGTGACTGCTCTTGCTTTAAGCTCTACAAAACTTGGAAACAGGGGGAGTGATACGAATATATATGTCAGACATAACCCAGACTAAGAAAATATGTTCTGTGGACACGAATCTTCCTTCTTTAAAAGTAGTTGACTAGATTGCTTCCTTAATGTGAAAAGTCCATATTCTGCAGGAGTCCCTTACTCATAAAAAGTGGGGTTTGGTGTATCCTCTAGATGCTGTTTGAGAGTATAGGAATTTGCATTAGGAATATCAACATTTGTATGAATGAAGTATGTACATATGTTTGTGAAAGCACAAGAAGAAATGGCAGAAGAAAAGTCAGAAAATGGTATGTATCAGTAGCACCTAAGGAAGCAGGTCATCAGGATCACAGCACATAGTAGAAGCATTTGTCAAGATCAGGAAAATGAAGACAGACTGAAGCCATTGAGGAAAGATGGAAGGAAGATGAGGAGCAGAGCTGGAGTGTTAAGACTTGCAGAAAAACAAACAAAAAGTAAGTACATTGGCAAGGTTGGCCACCAACTCACGACAGATGAGACAGGGTGAAGAGGTAAAAAGATGTAATTCTTTCATATCCTAGTGGGTAGGGACCAAAGGCATGTCTGAAAACCACTTATTATCAGTCATGGTAACACGTGATACATGAGAAGGACTTGAAAGCAACCATCCCTTTTCTTCTGGATTACACACCAGAAACTTTGGCAAAATTTACTTTGCCAGTAACTTGGCAAAGTAACTGCAAAGTAACTGGATAATCCAAGTTAACTGGTTATACACATCCTGGGGCTTGTGAGTATGAAAGGATAAAAATCACTGAGTGAAATCAATTTTGTTTAAAATAAAAATCACCTTGCCTACTGTCTCACATTCGTTACTTTAGTTGCTACAGAAAAAAATCAAGACACAGTTAAGCTGGTTGGCTAATCTGTTAGTATCCCTGATAGACATGTGGCTGTCATATCGACATGCCAATCTCATGAGGGTGTGGTCTTAGAAGGACTTATCTTCACCCAGCTGTGTGTGTTTTATACCATACATTGCTACAGAGCTAACTCTTGAGTTGCAGTCCGGATCAGAAATTGATTAATAGACTCGTAAGCTATATGTGTTGTCATCAGCTTCAAGGATATGCTTGCATTCTTGACATTGAAAGTGATACAAGAGATCAGACCTAAGGATTATTTGTATTCTCCTCTTCTTTCACATCCCAGCCTCTCAGTCTGTCACATTGTGACTTACATTAAGTGGATTTGTCCAAAATGAGAGAAGCTGAAAATATTTCACAATTAATTCAAGATTTGTGCTCAGAAAGCTTGACTAATGGGCTGGTTTGAATCATTCCTGTAGTGATTTCAGATGAAATAATGCAAAAATTTTACTCTGTTCACTTCAAATTCATATTATCTGATGGTCAGAGGTGGATCCACAGCCATTAATCCAATTATGAGATGGTATGAAATATGCTGATTCTTCAATAAAATTTACCAGCTAAACAGTCACATTACAGGTGGAAATATCATATGTTTGTGCATCAGAAATAAACAAAATTAAATGTTAACATTTATTTCTTAATAATATCTACTTTTAAACTAATTAGCAAAAAGTTTTAGTAATTTCCTAATTCTTGGACCTAAGGTGAGACCTGTAGCAGTTTAAGAAAGGTACCCTACATCAGCCATATTTTACCAGGGTCGTGGTTTAACCCGGCAGCCAGCAACTAAGTACCAGACAGTCACTTAGTCACCCCTCCCCTTCCCCCTTATTGGGATGGGAAGGAGAAATGGACAAAAGGGAAAACTCATGGGTTGAGATGCAGTCAGTTTAATAAGACAACAAAGGAAATGCGAATACTAATACTAATACTACCAATGATGATAATGAATATGCAAACCAAGCTGTATACAACATAATTTTCTCAACGCCCAACAACCAATTTGCAGCCAGTCCCTGAGCAGCAATCACGGAACTAAGAAGTCGTGAATTTTGCAAGTTTCATGAAACTCCCGAGAAAGTTCAAACTCCTGGACAAGAGAGGATTTGAACCCATGGAAAGAAACAAAGAAAGTGCTCCTGACCCCCAGCCAACCCTCCTTTATAAACTGAACATGATGTCAGGACAACCACATATAAATTTTTTACTTCACATCTGAAGAACAGTGTGTAAATAAAGAATCATTAACTGCTAAGAAAACGTATGAAAGTGACCTATAACAGCAGTAGAAAGCCTCTTACTGTGTATAACGTGAAATCAATATATAGAGTCAACACTTAAAATTGTACCTTTAGGATTGTGAACACACCTTGGGGTCTCTTCCAGTCTGAATTATTCTACGATTCTGTGACAGTGAGTCAGCCTATTGGGGAGAAAGCTCCACTGGGTACACTTAAATTGCAAGAATAAATTCTAAAGAAAAGTTGGGGCATTTGCAGATGAAGAGAAAGACAAGCGTCATGCCAAGACCTTTTACTTACTTATTATTAACTTAATAATATCTAAAATGTATAATTAAGTGGACATTATTAACAGCAGGTTGACAATCTGTGTAAGGCAAACATACTTTTTATCTTTTTTTTTTTTTCTTTTTTTCCATTCAAACTGGCTTCTGACTCTTGTGTTCAGAAAATCTCAGCTCATTTCTCAGTTTTGTTTTTTTCCTCTACTGGTATCTTCTGCTCCTTTTACTTCCAATTAGCCTAAATAAAGACAAACTGTAGCTTTACAGTCTAAAGTTTTGCTGAACTTCTCAGCACATTAGAAATAAATGTCTGGTATTATCTAGCATGAACCGGTACATCTAATAGCATATAATCTTTATATCATAGCTACGTAGTTTACCTACATATAAATACATGTATATAACAAATATACTAATGCCTGTGAAATAAGCTGAGGTGATTTGTTAGGTAGTTTAACCACCCTAGAGGTCACGGTTATAGCAAGTGGGAAATTTGACTTGGGAAGAACAAAGTAAATTACCAACCTGATCTCCTTCTATTACAAGGTGACCTGCTTAGCGGATGAGGGAAAGGCTGTGGATGTTGTTTATCTGGACTTCAGTAAAGCCTTTGACACGGTTTCCCAGAGCATTCTCCTGGAGAAGCTAGCTGCTCATGGCTTGGATGGGTGTGCTTTTCACTGTGTAGAAAAATGGATGGATGGCCAGGCCTAAAGAGCTGTGGTGAAAAGAGCTAAATCCAGCTGGTGACCAGTCACAAGTGGCATTTCTCAGGGCTCAGCAGAGGGGCCAGTTCTGTCTGATGTCTTTATCAATGATCAGGATGTGGGGATCCAGCACACTCTCAGTAAGTTCACAGACAGCACCAAGTTGGGCAGGAGTGGTGGTCTGCTGGAGGGTAGGAATGCTGTACAGAGCGTTCTGGACAGGCTGGGTTGATGGGCTGAGGCCAACTGTGTGAGATACAACAAGACAAAGTGCTGGGTCCTGCACTTGGGTCACAACAACCCCATGCAACGCTACAGGCTTGGGGAAGAGTGGCTGGAAAGCTGCTCAAGAGAAATGGACCTGCGGGTGCTGGTTGACAGCCGGATGAAGATGAGCCAGCAGTGTGCCCAGGTGGCCAAGAAGGCCAAAGGCATCCTGGCTTGTATCAGGAAGAGTGTGACCAGCAGGAGTAGGGAGGTGATCTCGTACCCCTGTACTCAGCACTGGTGAGGCTGCACCTCAAGTACTGTGTTCAGTTTTGGGCCCCTCACTACGAGAAGGACCTTGAGGGGCTGCAGCATGTCCAGAGAAGGGTAACAAAGCTGGTGAGGAGTCTGAAGAACAAGTCCTATGAGGAACGGCTGAGGGAACTGGGGCTGTTTAGTCTGGAGAAGAGGAGGCTGAGGGGAGACCTTATGGCTCTCTATGACTACCTGAAAGGCGGTAGTAGCGAGGTGGGTATTGGTCTCTTTTCCCAAGAAACAAGTGATAGGATGAGAGGCAATGGTCTCAAGTTGCGTCAGGGGAGGTTTAGATTGGGTATTGGGAAAAATTTCTTCACCAAAAGGGTTACCAAGCCCTGGAACAGGCTGCCCAGGGAAGGGGTTGAGTGTCACCATCCCTAGAGGTATTTAAAAGATGTGTAGATGTGGTGCTTAGAGACATGGTTTAGTGGTGACCTTGGTAGTGTTAGGTTTACATTTGGACTCAGTGATCTTGAGGGTCTTTTCCAGTCTCAATGATTCTGAATAATATATGACAGATCGTATCTTTGGAGACAGCTTTAAAAACAAAATGCTCAAATACACTTCTGTCTCCTAAACTTACCTTCATTTATGTATCATTCGTAATCTATATTATGTAGTTAATACCATACTTTGTGAGTTAACAGTAGTATCCGATCCTTTCTCATCAACAGCACATATAAACTTCATCTTGCAAATATTTTCTAAAAAGTACGTGTTGGCACAAGACAGCATCATTAATTGTGTTGTAAGAGCACTCACTGCAAAAACATCCTCATTACCTCATTGTTGCACACATCAAACTGACACACAAATGTCTGGCAAGGTTTAGTGCATTTTCACCCCAGTAGCAAGAAGATGTGCTATTTCTATGACTGACATCCTGTACCCCTACTTCCTTTTCAGACTAATTCAACTTTTATATCAACATTTCTTTTAGTAATCTAATATCTTTAAATTTGCAACTTTGAAAGTTTTAATGTAGTTAACAAATTTGTATGTTGCAGAACAATAATCTTCACAATGCTGGGAACTACTCTTATGAAAAGGTTAAAGGGAAATAATTGAGTAAATTCTCAGTTACTTTTTGTGCCTCTTTTTCAAAGTAAAGTAATTATAAAGTCTTGCACGGCTGTTGAATCTTGGAGAGTTAATTTTGTGACTCAAACATCAAGATACGAGTAATTCTAAGGGACAACCAATCTACAATATAGGCAGGTCTGACAAGTTGGGTTTATGTGGAAAAAACAAGGTCTCAGTATTGCTACTTGAATTCCATTTTTGCATACAGCAGTTGTCTAATGATAACGTCATAAAGAAACCTATAAAGAAAAGTAATAATGCCATTAACTTACTCTGTAAAAATGCAATGAGGAGGACTGGAGATGTGTCTGGATTCAGCCCATATTCTGTTTTCTCAGAAGAACGCAAAGGTCTGGAATTTGCTTGCACAACAACCAGAACTCATGATTAGTGAAAGCACAGGAACTCCTACACACTCAGGATGTCCAGGCCACTATCTGTAAGCTCAATAGAAATGACAGGTCTACAGGCTACCCCTTTGGTAGTCAGTCAGCAATTAAGCTGAGCTTGAAAGGAAGTAAAAAAAGAGTGGGAAGTATCCTATTCACATCTTTCAATCTCTGGGGATGCTTCAAGACTGGTTCAAATTAAACTGAAACTGTCCTGTTGCCAGCTGGTCCTGCCTGCTTTTGCCCTTTTGATACGCACTCCTACTGATTACCCTGTGTTGCCTCTAGTGACAAAGAAGTTGTGTAGTGTGCTGGAGTTGGCTTTCCATTCAAAACTAGAAAAGCAAAAGCTGCATATGGAAACAAAGCATAAAGTGGTATTTATTCACTGCTTTCCATCGGCAGGCAGACACCCATCCACTCCCTGGGAAGCCGGGCCTCAGCATGCGTAGCAGTTGCTTCGGAAGACCAGCACCATAACCACAAATGTGAGTGTCATGTCGCCCCTCTCTCCCCACTTCCTTTTCCCCAGCTTTTATTGCTGAACACAACATCACACGGTACAGGATATCCCTTTGGTCAGTTGGAGTCAGCTGTGCTGGCTCCATCCCCTCCCAAATTCCTGCTCACCCCCAGCCTACTGACCTTTGGTAGTAGTGGGGGCTGCTGGAGAGAAGGTCTTGATGCTGTGGAAGCCCTACTCAGCAATAGTCAAAACACTGGTGTGTTGTCAATACTGTTGTCCTGGGTTTGGCCAGGACAGGGTTAATTTTCACCGGACTCCAGGAAGGGGCACAGCCGGGGGGGTGGGGGCTGACCCCACCTGGCCATACAGAGCCGGGTATTCCATACCATGTGACGTCATGCTGGGTTCCGGTGGGGGGGGCGGCGCGGCGGGAACGCACTCGCGGCTTGGGCGGGCGCAGCGCCGGTCCTGTTTTGGGAGAGCGGCTGTTGTACGGTTCGTGGTTGTGTTTTCTCCTTATTTGTATCGTTGTTGTTCCTGTTTTCCCTCTGTTTGCTGTTCTGTTAAACTGCCCTTATCCCGACCCACCAGTTTCTGCCTCTTTCTTTCCATTCTCCTCCGCACGCCGGCGGGGGGAGGGGCGGCCGCGTGGCGCTTTTGTTGCCGGCGGCAGCCGAAACCAAAACATTAAATTGGCGCCCAGACGTGGGGCGGGGATAACGGCAGGGCTGAGCAGCGGGTGTTAAAACTGCTTTCTTAGATTTTGTTAAATTTTGTTGTAGGCATTTTTGTCTGTGTTACTTAAATAGTCGCCGGTAAAAATGTTTCTGTCTTTCATCAGATGGTTGTGGTTTTTGAATCCGTACTTGCTGTACTTGTTCCCTGTGGTGCTATTCATCGTCACGGGGAAAAAGATCAGGATGATAATTTTGCTCTAACTTACGATATCGACTTATGATATGATAACATCACTGTGCATGAAATTAGTCTTGTATTTGCATGCGGCACTGCGGTCATTTCCGTACCTCGGATCCTATGTCTTAGATTTTGTTAATAATCAAACCCAGTCTGTGGGGAAAGCCGAAGGGGATACCTTCCCCCACTCTTTCGCCCCCCCCCCCCCTCCCTCAGGCTGGTCCTAACTGCTTTTGAGAATTTCGAGTACCCGTGGGATGCTCAGGGCAGCACTCTCCTTTTGTTATGCCTCCTGAATGGGTTGCAGGTTTTGTTTAGGGTTAAGCAAGTCGTTAAGAACATCGTGCAGAGACCTGCCCCGGGGCTGGATAGCTGTGAGTGGCTGGGTGTGTGGGACAGCATGGGCAGATGTCTAGAGCAGTGGGCACCTGCGGTGTGTTTTAAACTCACCCCTGAACAAATACAGAATCCGGACAATCTGGTAAAATATCTGAAAAAAGTGTGCTGCCACCCTGGGAACTCCAGAGAGACACAGATCACCACAATGTGCTGGGGTCTGGCCCACGCCTACCGAGCCTTGTTCAACACTGTTCAGTGCCTTAAAGGGGAAAGGGGGGGAAACGAAGCGGCAGGCGCTGCAACTGGCGCTGCCCCCCCAGCCGGCCCTGCAGCCCCTCCAGCCCAGCAGGCAGTCACAGCCCCCCAGACTGGCACTGCTGCTGCCACAGCTGCAGGGTCTGCCTCGGTTTCCCCGGTGGACACAGCAGCTGCTCCAGCCCCAGCTCCAGCTGCAGGCATTGCAGCTGAGCCCAATGACCAACCTGTGCCGGTAGCAGTCGCCCCCGTAAAACTAAAGAAAGACGCAAAGAGAGCAGATCGCTCCGGGAGGGATGACGATGAGCCAGGGTCATCGCGGGAGATAGAGACAGAGATCATCACCCGGTCCCTGTCCCTGGGCGAGCTGAGAGACATGCGGAAAGATTTCAGCCGCCACCCAGGCGAGCACATTGCCACCTGGCTGCTGCGGTGCTGGGATAATGGGGCCAGCAGCTTGGAATTAGAGGGCAAGGAAGCCAAGCAGCTGGGATCCCTGGCCAGGGATGGGGGCATTGACAAGGCCATTGGGAAGAAGGAACAAGTCCTCAGCCTCTGGAGGAGACTTCTGTCAGGCGTGAGGGAGAGGTACCCCTTCAGTGACGATTTTGTATGCTATCCTGGCAAGTGGACCAATATGGAAAGGGGTATTCAGTACTTGAGGGAATTAGCTGTGCGGGAGCTGGTTTACTGTGACACAGACGATGAGCAGGTACCCACAGACCCAGATGAACTCCAGTGCTCACAATCCATGTGGAGGAAGTTTGTGCGGAGTGCACCCTCCTCGCATGCCAACTCACTGGCAGTTGTAAACTGGAAAGGTAAAGAGGCACCAACAGTGGATGAGGTGGCTGTCAGACTCCGCCAATATGAGGAAAGTCTCTCTTCCTCCCTTGTCTCAGCTGTAAATAAATTGTCCCAGAAGGTCCAGCGACTCGAACAGAGTATGTCCTACTCCCCACCTGTACGGGCCAGTGTCTCAGCTATTAGGGGCAAGCGTTTCCCTGCTCAGGAGAGGGAATACAGAGGCTATACACCCCGAGGCACCCTGTGGTTTTACCTGCGTGACCACGGAGAGGACATGAGGAAGTGGGATGGAAAACCCACCTCAAGTCTAGAGGCCCGAGTACGTGAGTTGCGAGGTAAAACAATCACAAAAGGGGACTCTGTTAGGAAAAATGCCGCTCCAGTTTCCAAAAGCCAGCTCTCCAGACCAGGTAGACAGTTTGACCTTGATTCCGATCCTCTGGAGGGGACCTCCAAGTCATTTTTACAGCAGGTGAGCAGCAATTTCTCTGACGAGGATTAGAGGGGCCCTGCCTCCAGCCAGGTGGAGGAAAGGGACAACCGTGTCTATTGGACGGTGTGGATTCGGTGGCCTGGCACGTCAGATCCACAAGAGTATAAAGCTCTAGTGGACACTGGTGCACAGTGTACTTTAATGCCATCAGAGTTCAAAGGGTCAGAGTCCATTTGCATTTCTGGAGTGACAGGGGGGTCTCAAGAGCTGAGTGTACTGGAGGCTGAAGTGAGCCTCACTGGGCAGGAGTGGCAGAAGCACCCCATTGTAACTGGCCCCGAGGCTCCGTGCATCCTTGGGATAGACTATCTTAGGAGAGGCTAAGGACCCAAAGGGGTATCGGTGGGCTTTTGGCATAGCTGCTTTGGAGACGGAAGAAATTAAACAGCTGTCCATTTTGCCTGGTCTCTCGGAGGATCCTTCCGTTGTGGGGTTGCTGAGGGTTGAAGAACAACAGGTACCTATCGCGACCACAACGGTGCACCGGCGACAGTATCGTACCAACCGAGACTCCCTTCTCCCCATTCATCAGCTGATCCGCCAGCTGGAGAGTCAAGGAGTGATCAGCAAAACTCGTTCACCCTTTAATAGTCGCATATGGCCAGTGAGAAAATCTACTGGAGAGTGGAGACTGACAATAGACTACCGTGGCCTGAATGAAGTCACACCACCGCTGAGTGCTGCCGTGCCAGACATGCTAGAACTTCAGTATCAGCTGGAGTCAAAGGCAGCCAAGTGGTATGCTACAATTGACATTGCCAATGCATTCTTCTCCATCCCTTTGGCAGCAGAGTGCAGGCCACAGTTTGCTTTCACCTGGAGGGGCATCCAGTACACCTGGAATCGACTGCCCCAGGGGTGGAAACACAGTCCCACCATTTGCCATGGACTAATCCAGACTGCACTGGAAAAGGGTGAAGCCCCAGAACATCTGCAGTACATCGATGACATCATTATATGGGGCGACACAGCGGAGGAAGTTTTTGAGAAAGGGGAGAAAATAGTTCAGATCCTTCTGAAAGCCGGTTTCGCCATTAAGCGAAGTAAAGTCAAGGGACCTGCGCAAGAGATCCAGTTTTTGGGAATAAAATGGCAGGATGGGCGCCGTCAAATCCCAATGGATGTCATCAACAAAATAGCAGCTATGTCTCCACCAACCAGCAAAAAGGAAGCACAGGCCTTCCTGGGTGTTGTGGGTTTTTGGAGGATGCACGTCCCAAATTACAGCCAGATTGTAAGCCCTCTGTACCACGAGACCCGGGAGAAGAATGATTTTGAATGGGGCCCTGAGCAACGACAGGCATTTGAACAGATTAAACGGGAGATAGTTCATGCCGTAGCCCTTGGTCCAGTCCGGTCAGGGCAAGATGTTAAAAACGTGCTCTACACCGCAGCCGGGGAGAATGGCCCAACCTGGAGTGTCTGGCAGAAAGCACCAGGGGAGACTCGAGGTCGACCCCTGGGGTTCTGGAGCCAGGGATACAAAGGATCCGAGGCCCGCTATACTCCCACTGAAAAAGAGATTCTGGCAGCATATGAAGGCGTTCGAGCTGCTTCAGAAGTGGTCGGCACTGAAGCACAGCTCCTCCTAGCACCACGATTGCCGGTCCTGGGCTGGATGTTCAAAGAGAGGGTCCCCTCTACGCATCATGCCACCGATGCTACGTGGAGTAAGTGGGTCGCTCTGATCACCCAGCGTGCCCGAATGGGAAACCCCAGTCGCCCAGGAATTCTGGAGGTAATCATGGACTGGCCAGAAGGCAAAGATTTCGGAGCATCACCAGAGGAGGAGGTGACACGTGCTGAAGAGGCCCCACTGTATAACCAGCTGCCAGAAGATAAGAAACAGTATGCCCTGTTCACGGATGGGTCCTGTCGCATTGTGGGGAAGCAGCGGAGGTGGAAGGCTGCTGTATGGAGCCCTACACGACAAGTCGCAGAAACTGCCGAGGGAGAAGGTGAGTCCAGCCAGTTTGCAGAGGTGAAAGCCATCCAGCTGGCTTTAGACATTGCCAGTCGAGAGAAGTGGCCAGTGCTCTATCTTTACACTGACTCTTGGATGGTGGCCAATGCCTTGTGGGGGTGGCTGCAGCAATGGAAGAAGAACAACTGGCAGCGCAGAGGCAAACCTATCTGGGCTGCCCCATTGTGGCAAGATATTGCTGCCCGTCTGGAGCAGTTGGCTGTAAAAGTCCATCACGTGGACGCCCACGTTCCTAAGAGTCGGGCCACTGAAGAACATCAAAACAACCACCAGGTAGATCAGGCTGCTAAGATTGAAGTGGCTCAGGTGGATCTGGACTGGCAACATAAGGGTGAACTCTTTATAGCTCGGTGGGCCCATGACACCTCGGGCCACCAAGGAAGAGACGCGACATACCGATGGGCTCGTGACCGAGGGGTGGACTTGACCATGGACACTATCGCACAGGTTATCCATGAATGTGAGACATGCGCTGCAATCAAGCAAGCCAAGTGGGTAAAGCCTCAGTGGTATGGAGGACGATGGCTAAAATATAAATATGGGGAGGCTTGGCAGATTGACTACATCACACTGCCACAAACCCGCCAAGGCAAGCGCTATGTGCTCACAATGGTGGAGGCCACCACCGGATGGCTGGAAACCTACCCTGTGCCCCATGCCACCGCCCGGAATACCATCCTGGGCCTGGAAAAACAAGTCCTGTGGCGACATGGCACTCCCGAAAGAATCGAGTCGGACAACGGGACTCACTTTCGCAACAGCCTCATAGACACCTGGGCCAAAGAACACGGTATCGAGTGGGTGTATCACATCCCCTACCATGCACCAGCCTCTGGAAAGATCGAACGTTACAATGGGCTGCTAAAAACCACTTTGAGGGCAATGGGGGGTGGGACTTTCAAAAACTGGGATACCCATTTAGCAAAGGCCACCTGGTTGGTTAACACCAGAGGGTCCACCAACCGGGCTGGTCCTGCCCAGTCAAAACCTCAGCGCCCAGTAGAAGGGGATAAAGTCCCTGTAGTGCACATGCGGAACATGTTAGGGAAGACGGTTTGGGTTAGTCCTGCCTCAGGCAAAGGCAAGCCCGTCCGCGGGATTGCCTTTGCTCAAGGACCTGGGTGTACCTGGTGGGTAATGCGGAAGGATGGGGAAGTCCGATGTGTACCTCATGGGGATTTAATTTTGGGCGAGAATAGTCCATAAATAAATTGTATAAAGTTAGTTGTTAAATAACCCTGTCACTGTCTGTTATCACTGTTATAATTGTTATATTTTGTACCAGTAGTAGCATAGTAAGAATCGTCCAGATTAAAGAAGGATGGACTTTTTCGATGAAAACCTAGCAGAGCACAGCAATGATGGAACTGGACCTGGTTTTCAACAACTGGCATCCAGCAACTTCATCAAGATCAACATCTCCTGCAGACTGTGGGCACGGGCCGCACCAGATACATCAGCCGTGAGCTCCGGATGCAGCAAGTGACCGCCCATCACCACACATCACCTCCCCTGCCACGGAAGACCATAACGACAGATGGAGCCCAAAGTCATGGATTAAATGAACTCAACGGACACTTTAGAGTGATGATCCATAGACTAAGGGAATGATATCTGGAGACAGGAGAAGTGGTGGTGATCAACTGGACAATGGGGGACCTGGGCATGACGTAGATGGTATGGAATAAGGGGTGGATAATGTCCTGGGTTTGGCCAGGACAGGGTTAATTTTCACCGGACTCCAGGAAGGGGCACAGCCGGGGGGTGGGGGCTGACCCCACCTGGCCATACAGAGCCGGGTATTCCATACCATGTGACGTCATGCTGGGTTCCGGTGGGGGGGGCGGCGCGGCGGGAACGCACTCGCGGCTTGGGCGGGCGCAGCGCCGGTCCGGTTTCGGGAGAGCGGCTGTTGTACGGTTCGTGGTTGTGTTTTCTCCTTATTTGTATCGTTGTTGTTCCTGTTTTCCCTCTGTTTGCTGTTCTGTTAAACTGCCCTTATCCCGACCCACCAGTTTCTGCCTCTTTCTTTCCATTCTCCTCCGCACGCCGGCGGGGGGAGGGGCGGCCGCGTGGCGCTTTTGTTGCCGGCGGCAGCCGAAACCAAAACACTGTTCAAACCACAAATGCACAGCACAGCACTGTACAGCTGCTATGAGAAAAGTTAACTCCATCCCAGAGTTAACTCCATCCTCCTAGCCAGACCTAGTACATATGTACTCTTCCTTTTTCTTTTGTCTTATATTTTGAGTATCTACCTACTTAGAGCAGGTATGATTTGGAATATATTATTATTATTATTCAATATACGTAATTTTATCTTGTATATTTGAAAAATTGTGTGTTTTAAAGTAGTTCATAAATAGAGTTTTATCACAGATGTGCACGATATTAAATCTTTTGGTTTTACAGACAGATGTGTGACATCAAAGGCAGGATGAACAGTCCAGCTTTATCAAAGAAGTTATTCAGATGTATACACAACCAAGAAGTCTCAACTTCCCACTCCCTTTTCCAGCTGAAGGACCAACCTTTCTTTAAAAATGGACTACTTACCATATGAGTTTTCTTTATTCTGCGTAGGATACGTATATGTGAGCAGGATGCTTATATAATCTGTGTCTATTATTGAGAAATTAACTTCACAGTGTAGTTAAAACATGTTTAAAGGACTGACAGACAAAAATGATAAAAGAATGACATGCTTTGTAATGTCAGACAATAAGATGTCCATGAAATCCTAACTGATTCTGTGAACATAATATTCTGTTATTCAGAGCTAAAACTTGTCGATTTCTTTTCTCCATTGCCATGGCAGCCTTCCTCTCCTGCGTTATTACTAGTACATTCACCTTTCCATGAAAATGAAAACCAGATCTGAAGATTAATTTGCACAATTAAGCTATTCGTATTGCACACTCTTTGTGCCACGTACTGCTTTTCCTACCACAGTCTAGCATGTTGGAAACAAAGTTCTGTTTCATTGCATTTCCACCACTTGAGAAACAAGATATGCAATTCAACACAAATAATGAGCATAGCTAACTGCAGCTGAGGTGGATGGACAGGTTGGTTGTGTCTTAATGCTTGAGCAGATACATGAATGTAAATTCCAGCTTGAATGTTCTTGCCACAGGGCCAGAAAAGTGAAGTGCGCTTTCTTAGCTTCCTAGGGCATGAGGAATCAAGACCAAACACTTGAGAACATTGGGCTTCTGTGGTAATAGAAAGATACAAGTTTATGCAGATGAAGTGTGTTCTGGCTCCCAATGCTGGACACAGATATCCTTGTTTTATTGGAGCTGTATTTATGGGTGTAAAACTAAATCTAGTGAATGAGGCTGCATGAGCTTGGTGGCTGGGCACTAGTGGGATTCCCCAGGGCTCAGTTTTAGGGTCAGTACTCTTTAATGTTTTTGTAAATGATATGAATGCAGGAATTGAATGTACATTAAGTAAATTTGCTAATGATACTAAGTTAGGAGGAACTGTGGACTCCCTCGAGTGTAGAGAGACCTTAAAGAGAGATCTGGATAGACTAGAGAGCTTAGCAATCACCATCAGCATGAAGTTTAATAAAAGCAAGTGCCAGATTCTCCACCTGCAATGGGGTATTCCTGCTTATATGTACAAACTGGGGGACGAGTGTCTGGAGAGCAGCTCCACAGAAAGGGATCTGAGGGTTTGGGTTGATGGCATGTTGAATATGAGTCAAGAGTGTGCCCTGACAGCCAAAAGAACCAACCGTGTCCTGGGGTACATCACACACAGTGTAGATAACCAGTCGAGGGAGGTGATTGTCCCAGTCTGCACTGCACTGCTGCGGCCCCACTTCAAGTACTGTGTGCAGTTTTGGGTGCCTCAATATGAGAAGGACATCAGACTATTGGAGTGTGTCCAGAGGAGGGTGGCCAAGATGGTGAGAGGTCTTGAGGGCAAGACTGCAGAGGAGCGGCTGAGGTCACTTGGTTTGTTCAGCTTTGAGAAGTCTGAGGGATGTCCTCATGGCAGTCTGCAACTTCCTCAAGTGGGGAAGCAGAGGGGGAGGTGCTGATCTCCTCTCTCTGGTGACCAGCAATAAGACACAAGGAAATGGAATGAAGCTGCATCAGGGAAGTTCAGACTGGACACTAGGAAAAGATTCTTCACTGAGAGGGTGGTTGGACACTGGAACAGTCTCTCCAGGGACATGGTCATGGCACCAAATCTGTAAGAGTTCAATGACCATGTGGATGATGCTCTTAGTCATATGATTTAGTGTTACGTGGTCCTGTGGGGAGCAGGCAGTTGGACTCGATGATCCTTATGGGTGCCTTCAAACTTGAGATAGTCTATGATTCTATGTTTCTGTGATCTCATGGCTGTCAGACTGAGATCCAGCTCTGTAGACTTTGGGTCCCTTTATTTTTCTTTGTCTGCACAATCCTCTGAACCCATGTGAAGTTGAAGAAAATAAAAACCAAAACATTTCATTACTCTCTTAAAAAAAAAAACGAACTATTGAAAAGGGACAGTGTTTATGTAGCATTGTGTTCAGATCTCTTCTTACATCAGAGGACATTTTGTTACAGCCCAGAAAACAGCATTGGCAGAGGTTTTATGATCATGGTATCCTGTTTTTTTCCCTCCTTTTCAGATCCTGGGGCCCATTATACTGGTTCTCAGCATTCTTTCATCACAACTAAGCCTTAGCAGGTTGCAGGCTACTATCTGATGCTTATTCTTAGTAACTAGGAGTCTTTTATAAAAAAGTTGTGATGACCAAAGATCAGAGTTTTCCTGCCAATGTTCTTGTAAATGTGACAGGACCTCTAAATGCTGCAAGGCTGCTGATTTTCCTGTATATTAGCATGTCTGTCCCATGGCTAAGATGGTTGTGGTGTGATTTTATTCTTTTGGAAAAAGTTCATCTAATCTAGGTCAGGAATAATTTTTTATATTCTCTCTTCAGGTTCGTGTAAGCGGTAACGTGATTTGGTAATCCTCTTTGAAGGGAGGAGAAGTTTAGATGGAAACCTCTCTCTGTAGCTAGCTGAGAAGTAACAAAACCTTTGCCTTACTATGACACTAGAAGCCTCCCCAAACTGACAAAAAGTCTGTGTGAGAAGGGGAAATTTGAAAAAAAACCCCGAACCGTAAATGATCATTATAAATTATAGTAGTCTATTATCAATGATCTCAATGGAGAGCTAAATGCTAGTAAAAATTCTGCCTATGAAATGAAATGTATATTTAGAAAATGCTTCTAAAGATGAATACATTATAGAGTATTGAAAGAGTCTTAAAAGTAGTGAAGACAACAAATTACTAAATTAACAAACTTATTCCTACCGATTATCTCCTCTCCAAATATTAATATTTAAACATATTCAAATTTATTTCAAGTTATTTCAAATTCATTCAAATTTATGGATTGTAGTGTCCTCATATGTTCTATATTATATTTTTTTCCTAGACAGTACCCTTTTTTAATCAATTAACAAAAAAAGTATGCCTTTTTAATTGTATGCTTTTTTTTTTTTTTTTTTCTGAGACAACCTACCAGTACCATAAGTCAGGGGAATTGACTGGCTGGGAGAAAATTCATGGAAATCAAGGGATGTAAGGTCCAGAAAACAGGATATTTCGGGAGCTGGGTTTATTTATTTTAAAGATGTGAAGATGGGAAGGGAGGTGTTACAATCTTCCAATATGCAGAAGCATGCTGCAGTGAGGAGTATAATTTGATCTATGTGACCACTGTGGAAAAAACAAGATGTAATTAACTTAGATTGCAGCAGGTGAGGTATCAATTGGGGACTAGCAAAGACTTAATTGTAGGTAAGCACAGGACTATGTTGATTAAGAAGGTGGTAGAATCACATAAACACTGAATAAGTTTACAAAAGAAAAATACATCTGCCAAGAACAAGCTAGGTACAGTGTCAAGGTTTCCCCCAGCCAAATTTTCTGTAGTTCAATGAAAAGCTTTTGGAAAAATAAGGAAAAACTTTATTGTTGTAACCCTAAAACAGTGATGCAAGTAATTTGAACTACCTGACAAAGTGCTACCACAGAGTATTTTAGACCATTCTGAAACAGCATGAAGGAAGTAGTAAAGGGAAGCACAAGAGAGATCAGGCTGGTTTCCACTCTAGTTTACTGTCAAGCAGATTTCCACTGTCAGGCTTGTCACTGAAGAGAACTTTTGCGAGCCTCCCCTGCCCCTATTCCTTGTAATTTTCAGAGATGATTTTGTTTGTCAAAATATTTGACAGCCTTCACCATGATTCACTCAGGAATATCTACAGGTATAATGGCTTGACAACAAAAGTATCAATCATTGTGAAGTTTCTCCAGCAAGTTTTATTTGACATACTTGAAATAATTCCCATCTTGAATGAATTGTTCAAAACAGAAACTAAAACTGAACCAAAAAGTTGCCTTGTCTCATTGTGCTGTGTGGCACTACCATTGACTTAACCAGGAATGGCTACATCACAGGCCCCAAATGCCAGAAAACAAAGATTTTATTCTCTTCTTCTATACGTCTTCTGAATGGTAGTTCAGTTAACATGCTTAGACAGACAGTCGGCTGTTTAAAAAAAGTGAGTGCCTAGTAGAAAAATGAAAATGCTTGTAATTTTTTGCACAAACATTAGTTTGGAGGGGAAAAGAAGAAAAGAACCTGAACCTGAATATATTCCTTCCTCTCAGAATATCAGCCAGCAGGGATGGTTGAAGACAAAATTGTCATAAATTGGAAGAGAAGCAACATTTACCACTTGAAGCCAGACTTGTTCTGCAAAAACATGTAGTATAAAGACCCAAATATTAATCCTCCATTCAAACGTTATTCTAGTTTCATAATCACTCGTTAAAGCTGGAAATCCATCAGAGACACAAGGACATGCACATGCATATGTGCATATATATATACACCCTCCAAATCAAATTACTTAGAAAAAGAATGGGTGATAGAAGGAATGAATCTGTAACAAATAATAAAGTTTAGCAGAAAGTTAAACATCTTTTTATCTGAAGTTATTCATAAAAGAAAATAAAAATTCAGTCCTCTTGTGAATTAAATCAGATCATTTTATGTGGAAGACATGCCACAGAACAGCTAGAAGAGCACACTAAATGGGGTAGGGTGAAAAATTCCTGTGTCATATACTACTTGGAAGTTATTTTTTTTCCCGTCTAAGCACAAAAAAAGGAAAAAGCAGTTCAGATAGTCAGGAATGGCTAAGTTTTGCTCATATGTTAAACGGTGCCTGGCAGCATGGGAAAGAATCAGATTCCTCCACTAAACTTCAGTGTCAGGCTATTATGGTTGGTTCTGACTATAAACATTTCCCTTAAAATAGTATTTTAGAATGGGATCAAATGACGAGTCACAGTTGGACCAATAATTATTTTTTTAGAATATATCCATAGAAGATAGATTTCACAACATGCAGTTCTTCCAGTTATTCACTTTCTTAGAAACCTACAGAATATGACTATTGGGAAGGAAAGTTTAAGCTCATTAGAGCAATGAGTCTAGTAGTGCTTTGTTCTGGAGAAGGTGGATCTCCAGTATGAGTTACAAGAAACCCAAAGCACAAAACTCTGCAGATTTAAGTAGATGGTAGTAGGGTCCACTGCAATTTACTAAAACAGTCCAAGCCCTTTATGGGGGGAAGATTCCCATTGAATAAGGATGGGAAATTCAATCCCCTGTTCTCATCCCCCTTTTATTAACTGGTTAGTTGGCCCACTCTCTTCTAGGTAGATGATGGCACAGTCTTGTCATATTGAAAACCTCACTATTTTTCAGCTGAACCACAGCATATCTGTATACCTAGCCATGATTAGTGCTTAGGAAACTCCAGCTAATATGGAGCTGCATGCAGTGTTTCCTCAGCAACAGCAGATCAGGAACAATTGATTAATGTCTGCACTATTTTCCTGTAGGATTGATTCCCAACCCAATTCAAAGACTTGGTCTGTTTCTTCTAGTTGCCTCCATTGCCTAAGCACAGGATACTCAAATGATTTTGTGATACATCATGGTGAAAATCATGGCTGACAGTTTAACTCTTCTGGCTTTGTGGTATATCCTGACATGCAAGAAAGATGAAGCTAACTTGGCAGCTAGCTTATCACTGTGAAATGAATGTGCAGGGGGTCTAGGGATCATGAAAATCTTATCATTTTCCAGGCCATATTGCAAAATTTGTTTGTTTGTTTGTTTGTTTGTGTTACTTGTAACTGTCATTTCAAAAATACGTGTGTGTGTGTGTGTGTGTGTGTGTGTGAAAGAGTCCTTGAACAAGTGGATAAAATAAAGCTCTCTTCTCATTTCTTCATCTCTGAAATACAAATAAAATAATGACTACAAGCCATGACTTGACTATGTTTCTCTCCTTGGGAGGATGGTGGTAGTTGGTCATATAGCTCTTATGGAAAGTGCTTTAAGTAGAGTGCTCAGCTTGGCGTAAAACCCTGTATTGAACTTCACTAGTTCTGAGAGTCCATTTTTAGGTGGACTAAAACTGTGAAAACATATTTGTTTTTCCATGTTCTTCTAGTGTGAAGAATGGAAAAATTAGGCTAGAAGGAGGCCCATCTCTAAGTTTATTAAGGAAGAGACCGGCTAAACTGAATTATCTGCTCATTGATTGAATGACAGCTTTCTCTTTTAAAACCTGTTTAGCATTTAAAAATTGTTCCTGTTTGTTTCACTGATCCTACTGCTGCCCTGCCTTTTATGTGGTATATACATGCTCTTCGTACAGAATAACTCTACCGATGCTTTTGTGTTGACTTTTCTTCAGCTTTAGTTACTGCCATGCTTGTTCTTTTACATGAGAAGAGTTTGAGTGTACCCTGTCACTAACTCCAAAGTGATCAAAGGGTGTCTTGGGATTGTGGAGAAACTGAAAAGACCTAACAAAAAAGTCATCCTCATAAATGAAAGTAAGGCACAGAACTTGGCTGGAAAATGCTGAGGACATTTTGTATGGAATATACCGAAAGTAATAGACATTTCAAATTGTTGTGAGAAATCAAAAGAGGTTTCAGATGCTCTGAATATTGATCAGAGGAGCACAAAGGACTGCAGCTCACATATACTCTATTTTAAACCTGGCAAAATAATATTCAGATATTTTTTCCATATACAACTACTCATAGTTTCATACTAGGTAATTCAAATATAAGCTTATATAGAGGTATACCGCATGAAAACAATGAAGAAAAAAAAGATTATACGATATAATACTATTAAAATGCAGAAAGCAGTCAACCAGATTTACTGAGTAAAATCCTGGCTCCGTTTCAGACTTGGGAGTTTTGCCAAAAATGTTAATAGGGATAGGATTTCCCTATTTGCATTCTATGCTAGAAGAAAAATGGAAAGAAGGTTAAATGTAAAGAAAGATGGGAAAGAAAATTCATACTCATATTCAGCATACATGTAAATTCACATTGATTTCATGTA
Source organism: Opisthocomus hoazin (assembly GCF_030867145.1). NCBI lineage: Eukaryota > Metazoa > Chordata > Aves > Opisthocomiformes > Opisthocomidae > Opisthocomus > Opisthocomus hoazin. The sequence goes on from NC_134454.1 coordinate 45,232,779, forward strand.
TAATGACAACTATCAATGTTTGTCAACGTGATTTGATATTTTTAATGAAGCTTTAAATTTATACCTATTTTATAGGTGGAAAAATCAAGGTACGCTGAGATTGTTGACTTTCTATGCCAGAAGTTTGTTTCAAGTGTGGTGTGAAAGTCTGGACATTGAAGAAAGATTAATATTGAAAGGAAATGGAGCAGAAATTCTGATAACTACCCTTTTTGTTCAAGAATACCATTGCTAAGGAATTGCTGTGCATACATGAATAGAAGTATCCTACTCAGTAATTTTTGTCTTCATGGATGGGTATTTGTACTTGAGGACAGTGCTATCAAGCCCTGGAAAGTTATTTATTTAAATACTCTGCCCGTTATAAGACTGTTCTTTTCAATGTGAGTAAATTGCCTTTGTCCCTCTGTGTGACTCACAAGACAGCTACTAGTTGTACTATGATGAGACCATAAGCAGAACACACAAATTTTCTTCCTTGATACACGGCTCCTTCAGATTCTTATTTCTCCAAGAGTTTATTTTTTTAATCTGCTATTGTTTTGACAGCGTGCCATTATCCTTCAACATAAAGACTTCAGAGAAAGACTGATTTATTTGTATTCATGATGATTCAGTAATCCTTAAAAAAACTTGTTTAGTCTTTGGCAAGGAAGGGAATTTAAGTTCGTGGAAAAATTCCAGTTTCCTTTAGTCCTGAGAGTTCCTAATGAACTGGGAAGTACTAGGAAGAAAAGAAGACCACATCCACTGTCTTGCCTAGACAGGAGACTAAAGAGATGGAAGCCCTGGTATGCATATATGAGGCCCATAAAAGAGGAAAAGGAGATGCCAGTTCCAGCCTGGCCAACTTCCTGAGCAGTACAATGGGAATACAGGCCCCAGGTAGACATACTAGAATGGGGATGTGTTGGTGCAAGCGACCTGTTTGATTTTTCCTTGTTAGAAACTGTTGAGTGAAATATAGTGTGCTTTCACCTCTGCAGAGCTAGACAGCATTCTCATATCACACCTTGCCACTGTTCAGACCTCTTAGCAAGAATTTCAAGTGCAGAATTAGTACAGCACGACACTTAATCCATCCTTTTGTTTGAAGGTAGTGCTGTCTCTCATAGCACTTTTCTGCTAGTGCAGAGACAGTCTCCTGTTAGTATTCCACCATCAATATAAGTCTTATGATTTCCGCTGTTGTCTTCCCAAGAGCATGCCAGAGGCATAGATCCCATCACTGGAATAGGCTTTACAGAGCTTTAAAAAGACTATTGCTTTTTACTCTCAAGACTGGGAGCAGTTAAATGTAGATTGCTTGTAAAACAGCCAGTAAGCTGAAGATTTCCCTTTTCTGACTCACATTCCCTTTGAGTGTGTCGTGGAGACACATCTGAGATCTGCAGACTGCCCTCATTTTACCTGGCCTGTACAGCAGCGCAGTGTGCCCGGATGGCTTGATCCACATCCCTGCTTGACTGGTGACTTGGTTGCTAGGTGATCTTCTGCTGTTAAACCAATTCTCCCAGCTGGAGGACAACCTACGCTTACAGCATCCTTCTTGAGGGAGAGGTTCATCAGGCTTAATGATTCTTCATTGTTAGACTGGGTCTTTACTCCCTTGAGTACCAGCACAACCTGGAAACAAAAAAAAGAAAGGAAGACTAGAAGAATCATCTGTGTTTCCCAACCAGAGTGTACAGCAATGAAGAGCATGCACACGAAGCATGTTCATGATCTCATACAGAATTAATAATCATTCTTTAAAAAAAATTAGCATAGTCTAGAAATTATTACATTGAATTTGATTAATTAGTCATCAGCATGCAAGGAACTGTCCAAGCTCAGGAGAAGTCTGTTTAAATGTTTCTTTTATCTTCTGCTTACATTTATGAGAAGGTTTTGTTAGCAGCAGTCATTTGTTAGCTGGACAATTATTTTACATGCTCCATCCTTTAGTTATATGGAAAAACCTGAAGAGAAGTAAAAATTGCCTATTAAACAAGCCTGCTCCCTAACTCAGAGAGATTGGTAGTGTCTTGAATAGATAGATAGATAGATTTGTTAATTTTTTCATTTTATTTTATGCATTTTTCTCATAATTTTCATTTATAAAGTGTCTGTGACTTTTGTGAGATAAGGAACACTGGTGCTTGGAAAGTAGCTCAGAGATCACTGTGCACCATCAGAAAAGTATATGCTTTTTGTGAGGTATGAGATTATCTCACTGATAAAGCTCAAATTCTGGAAGGGTGCTGGAGAACTAAATGAAGAAAAGCTGAAGAGAAATGAGGGAAGCAGACAAAGTTGTACCAGTAACATACTGTTCTGAGTTGCTGGGCAGAGAAATGATCCAGATTTATTAACAAAGAGCAGGAGAAGACTGTCAGGAAAAGCAAGCGTGTAGTGTCAGCAATCAACATGCCTCTGTGGAACACCCTCTTTACACATAGCAGCAGTAAAAACTGTGTGTTATTACAGCAAAAGTAGGAAAACTCACAATCTTGAAAGGTAAAACTACAAATGGATATAATGGCAACAGGCACCCAACAGACTTGAGGAGCATATCCGCCTGAAAAATGATCTCATTAGGCAGAGGCAAAGTTACTTCCACACAACAGTTATTTCTCTTCCTCCTACATGTCTTCAGTGTGCAAATTTAATTCTTCAAAATTAGTCATGCAGTTATGAGGAAATACACTGTTATTTTTGCAAGAGCATGGCAGCAACAGCCAGCAACAAATGCCTCTGCAGGTACGGTGCAGTCCTATGAACAAAGTAACCTCAGAGCAGAAGAGTGTGGAGTTACGGAGATGCCACTGACTGTCACAACTGCACTTATGCTAGAAAAGTCTGTCATATTGGAGGTGAAGTTGTAACAAGATCCAATGGCTGTCAGATGGTGTCAGGGGGTTCACGCAGGAACTGACGTTTTAGCAGGACTTATAATTAAACATTGGAACAAATATGAGAAATCATACGGTCACTTACAGATGTGAAAAACATGGCTTATTATAAGATTAGTTGTAGGACTCACTGGGTGAAGCGTGTGGCTTGCTTTATTCAGTGAGTCAGCCCAACTGGTGATTAATTAATCCTGATCTTTTAGTGTGTGTGAGTGAGCCGTGTTTCTGTTCATTACACAAAAATATAAAACAGGAAGGAAAACACAGGCACAGTGGGGTCTGCATGAAAATGTTTGCTAAAAATATGCAAATCAAAGAGCTCATCTCTTTCTCCATGCACTCTGCTGCTCTGACACACATTTGGAAGCCTCAGAAAGATTGCTGCAAACCAAGTGGAGACCACCAGGGGAGAAGAGAGTGCATAATTCGTGTACACCCCAGCGCTTTTTTGTTTGCCTTTCTTTTTTTTTCCTGAAGGTTGGTTGATTCATGGGTGACAATACTGAGCAACATGACGCCTCACATCTTGCCCACAGTGGAGATGGCTTTTTCTCACTGTGAGCCAAGGAAGAGGGTTTCATGGACTAAACACTGGCCACTCTAGTTTGGGAATGATTCCAGGACAAATGTATTTGGATTGGAGGAAGCTTGGAAATCTTGGCTTTAAACAGAAAATTTGAATTAAATAGAGTCTGGAAAACTGGGCTTTAAATGGAAACAGGACCACAGTGAAATTATTACCACAAACGCAGAAGTCTCAGTTTGAGGTTTTCAAACTACATAGATCTGCTTTGCACTAAATCCCTGTCCCAAACTGACAACATCTGTTGAGAAAGAACAATCAAGTAGGGAGATCTGGAGGATTTTTATTTTAAGATGGGGGTGACTGAGAAGAGGGAGGTGAGAGACTTCTGGAGAGGATGTTTTTGTTTCATGATCACTGTTTGCATGGTGTGGGGAGAGGTGAGAGTCCAACATTATCCCACTTAATTCTTGAGAATTCTTCCCTGATTAGTCATGCTTCCAGTGGGGGAAGTGTCTGCTGCTCTTCCTGTGGAGCAACTGGAGATCATGACTGTTATCTGAAAAGTCATAGCAGTATAGGTGCCTGTGCATATGCGCACACATTCCTTGCCTTTTATTTTCTAATTCATTAATAAAATGTGACTGTAAGGACCAATGTGAACAGAAGCAAAAAGAGCTAAACACAGCTGATGACTACTGATACATAAGCAATGTATTAGGACTATAGCAGTTTGACATACAGTTCAAGGATTAAAGAGAATTTCAAAATTACAGGTGGCAGGTAGAATTTCACAATGAGTTGAAATATTAGTATTAAACCAATCTAACATCTTCAGCTGGTACCTAATCCTGCACCACCTTAGTCAATGTGAGTTTTAGCAGTCCCATCATTGTCAGCAGTCTGGGACTGTAGACCTACAACAAGGACAAACCTGTATTAATTATCTTTATCAGCAGTTGTTCCAAATGTATTTCAGTACAATAGATGGCAGAATTTGTAAAGTGATATGTGCCTACATTTTCAAGATGAGTAAACATTTACCTGGACGTTTTCAGAGACAATATGTAGAATGTGATCCATGTCAAAATATGTCAGTGTAAATGGAAAATGCAGAAAATGGCACTTGCTTAGGAACTGAAAATGTATGGTGATTCTAACTGCTGTACAATCTCTTTTGACCACAGTGGCTGGTCAGATATTCAGGCCCTCACAAGTTTTGGGGAGAATGATGTCAGAGACTGAAGACACAGTAAGGTATCTTTGATTTTTATTTCTTATTTACAAATTAAAGTCCCTTTCCCTGAATAGAAGAGTGTCCTGGGTTCGGCCAGGACAGGGTTAATTTTCACCAGAAGCCAGGAGGGGACACAGCCGGGTGGACTGACCCACACTGGCCAAACAAAACAGGGTACTCGACACCATGTGTCGTCATGCTGGGTTCCGGTGGGGGAGCTGGCCAGGGTGGAAAGGGAATCGCGGCTCGGGAGCGCGTGGGGTGCGGGGCGGTGAGAGTTGCTCTCTGCATTCTGCTGTTTGTTTTGTATATTATTCTTATCGGTATTATTGATGTTACTGTTCACTTAATTTGCTGTTCTGTGAAACTGCCCTTATCCCGACCTGTGAGTTTTTGCCTTTTTCTTTCCATTCTCCTCCCCACCCCAGTGGGAGGAGTTGCAACAGAGCGACCGCGTGGCCCTTTGTTGCCAACCATGGGCCAAAACCATAACAGAGAGGAGTTAAATGCTGGGAGGAGGTTGTTCTTCCAAAGCTTGTTTAGTTAACTGGCTGATCTGTTCACTCTTAAGATTTTTTTTCAAGGTTCTGCTTCCTCTGGATCTACGACCACTGGCTAGTAAAACTGAGCATCTACGTATTTCTACCTCTGAACAGATATGTACCTTTTTTTGGGGAGCTAGGAGACTTACTCTATTTGAGACCTCTTGTAGTTTTGACTTAAACCATAGCTTTACACAAATGCAAAGATGCAAAAGCGACATCATCTGATGTCTTCTACAGAAAATTGTCGTTTTACCTACCTTTCATATTCTAAGTAATCTGAAATTAAAGAAATTGTAGATCAGCTTCCAATCTCCTCAGGAACTTTTTTCTCCCATTTCTATATCTTATTTTTCTCACTTCCTGACATTCTGTGTGAGTGGTTTGTAGATGTAAACAGTCCACAAGGAGTCTGAGCAACCAAGGTACAAAAGCCAGGGTAAAGTAAGGAGGAGCATTTACCAAAGAACAGTGGTATAGCAAGGAGCAGTGGCATGGCTTGGAGGATCAACATGAGATCAAAAGAGTAGGCCCTTTTGACTAGACATAGGCAGGAAAATTACTCTAACAATAAATAACCTCTTAAAAAATCACTTCCTAGAATTGTGCTTTGAGAGGCTGTCTGGTATTTTGGAAGCTTTCCAGCTCACCAAAAGTGTAGTTGTTTCTAGTAATGTTTATAACCAAAGGCATACATTGGAGGACTCAATCAATGCCAGGGACAATAGTTTGATGGAGTTTATTTGGCTGACGTAACAGTCAAAGCGTTAAGTACCTTCTAGGGAACAGGCACCTCATCCAATTTTGAGATGTGGTATCACCTGTAGAAACTTTTGTAAGAGCTCTTTCCCTTGATGTAGTTTGCATATGGTTTTCCCTCCTTTTTTTCTCCATTTGTTGTTTTCTCTTTGTGCTTTTATTTTGACCAAAATGTTTGACCCATACACACAAAACCGGCTAAATCAGCAGGATGAACCAGGAGGACAGGAACCTAGAGTGATGTGACAGAAACAAAATTACTGCACAAATTCATGACACAGAACTGGCATTACTTCACTATGCTGAATTTGTATATATTTATAATGCAAACTCTTCACTACTTGACAAAGAAGTTGTAGTTATCTGAACTTCAATTTTTCCTCTTCTGTAATTTTTGATTTTTCCCCCCATAAGAAAATAAATTAATTAAAGAGTGAGGAGAATCCTCATTTAAATTATTAGCCTCATTTTAGCAATCTAAGTTAAACAAAACACAATTTGCTGCTCCTTCAACTCAGCTTAATTAATCCTATGAGAACTAAATTAGTCTTTATGTTGGCTGTATTAAGACCCTTGTTAACTGGCAGAAACATAAGCTCCTTTTATGTCTCAGTATTCATAAGAAACACAGAAATATGATCTGCAAATACAGTTATGAAGGTAGAAATAAAAACTGTCTATCTACTTCATGAAAATGAAATTATTTTTGATAAAAACATCAGACATAAAACCCATAGCTTTTTATGCTCCTATCCTTCAACAGTTTCTCTCTTTATTGGTAAAAAAAGGGGAAAGTTGGATTTTCTCTGCCAAAAATGAAAATACATTTTTAAGTACTTCAAAATAATCTAATAAAAAAATGCATTTTTGTTACTACTTAAAAAAATTACATCTGATGAATGGATGTGTGTTTTTTGTTTGCATGTGCAGATAAATAGGAGCTCTGACTGAAGTTTCTTTCATTGTCAGGACAGGAGGAGGCTATGGTCCTGGTGGAGTATTTATTCTTCAATGTGGCATGGTCTTCTGATATGGGCCAAGGAGTACTAGTAAATTTTTTATGCTGTTTCCAACCATAGCTTTCACAAAATTTTCAGGAATTGTAGGTTTTTAATTTAAATAATAATTTAACTTGAATAAGCTAGCAAGTCCAGAACTTATCTGGGGTAATAAGATACACAGATGGGTGTGTAAACAAGCATACAGACTAGTTGCAGAAGTGTAGGTTCCACAGATAATCATAAAAATATCACCTCAAGTGATCTCTTTTTTCCTGTGAAAAAAAGTATTTTAGCTGCAAACGCACTCTGAAAAAATTCAGCCAGCTCTTAATGGAACCCTGAGACTTGATGTGGGACCAAAATTCACAGAGGAAATGCATTGATCATAAAATCATAGAATCATAGATTTGTTTGGATTGGAAGGGACCTTAGAGATCAACTAGTTCCAACCCCCCTGCCATGGGCAGGGACACCTTCCACTAGACCAGGTTGCTCAAAGCCGCATGCAGCCTGGCCATCTAACCTCCTCCTTCCAGGAAGGGAGCATTCACAACTTCTCTGGGCAACCTGTTGCAGTGGCTCACCACCCCCAGAGTAATGAATTTCTTGCATCTAATCTAAAGCTACCCTCTTTCAGTTTAAAGCCATTACCCCTTGTCCTGTCACTAAAAAGTCCCTCTCCAGCTTTCTTGCAGGCCCCCTTCAGGTACTGGAAGGCTGCCAGAAGGTCTCCCTGCAGCCTGCTCTTCTCCAGGCTGAACAGCCCCAACTCCCTCAGCCTGTCCTCACAGGAGAGGTGTTCCATCCTTCTGATCATTTTTGTGGCCCTCCTCTGGACCCACTCCAACAAGTCCGTGTCTTCCCTGTGCTGATGGCTCCAGAGCTGGATGCAGTATGCAGGTGGGGTCTGACAAGAGTGGAGTAGAGGTGCAGAATCACCTCCCTTGGCCTGCTGGCCACGCTTCTCTTGACGCAGCCTAGGATACAGTTGGCCTTCTGGGCTGCAAGCGCACACTGCCAGGTCATGTTGAGCTTCTCATCAACCAGCACCCCCAAGTCCTTCTCCTCAGGGCAGCTCTGTCTGTGCCTGGGATTGCGCTGACCCACATGCAGGACCTTGCACTTGGCCTTGTTGAACTTAATGAGCTTTACATGGGCCCATCTCTCAAGCCTATCATGGTCCCCCTGGATGGCATCCTTTCCCACCAGCATGTCAAATGCACCACACAGCTTGGTGTCATCAGCAAACTTTCTGAGGGTGCACTTGTTTTGGTTTCGGCTGCCGCCGGCAACAAAAGTGCCACGCGGCCGCCCCTCCCCCCGCCGGCGTGCGGAGGAGGATGAAAAGAAAGAGGCAGAAACTGGTGGGTCGGGATAAGGGCAGTTTAACAGAACAGCAAACAGAGGGAAACAGGAACAACAACGATACAGATAAGGAGAAAACACGACAAAAACAGACCCGCTCTCTTGGACCGCACCGGCGCCGCACGCTCCCGAGCCGCGAGTGTGTTCCTGCCGCGCCGCCCCCCCCACCGGAACCCAGCATGACGGCACATGGTATGGAATACTGGGCTCTGTTTGGCCAGGTGGGGTCAGCCCCCACCCCCCGGCTGTGCCCCTTCCTGGAGTCCAGTGAAAATTTACCCTGTCCTGGCCAAACCCAGGGCAGCACTCAACACTACTGTCCTTGTCGCTGACAAGGATGTTAGTGCTGCTCCCAACACCAACCCCTGAGGAACACTATTTGTCACTGTTCTCCACTTTGACATCGAGCTGTTAACTGCAACTCTTTTGAGTGTGACCATCCAGCCAACTTCTTATCCACCAAGTGGTCCATCCATCAGATCCATGTCTCTTCAATTTAGAGACAAGGCTGTTGTGCAGGACAGTGTCAATGCTTTGCACAAGTCCAGGTAGATGACATCAGTTGCTCTTCCCTGATCCACCAATGCAGTAACTCCATCGTAGAAGGCCACCAGATTTTTCAGGCATGATTTGCCCTTAGTGAAGCCATGTTGGCTGTCACCTGTCACCTCCTTATTTTCCATCTGCCTTAGCATAGTTCCCAGGAGGATCTGCCCCATGATATTGCCAGGCACAGAAGTGAGACTGACTGGCCTGTAGTTCCCCAGGTCTTACTTTTTACCCTTTTTAAAATGGGAGTTATGTTTCCCTTTTTCCAGTCAGTCTGGGAACTTCCCCAGACTGCCACCACTTCTGAAATATGATGGACAGCGGCTTAGCAACTTCATCGCCAGTTGCTTCAGGACCTGTGGATGCACCTCATCAGGTCCAATGGATGTGTGTACCTTATTCTTTGTTAGATGGTCTCGAACCTGATTTTCTCCTAAAATGGGCAGTTCTTCATTCTCCCAGTCTCTGTCTTTGTTGTCTGCGACTTGGGTGGTGTGCCTGGAGCACCTGCCAGTGAAGAGCGAGGCAAAAAAGTTCTTGAGTACCTCAGCCTTCTTCCATATCCCAGGTAACCATGTGTCCCATTTCCTTCCAGAGAGGGCCCACATTTTCCTTAGTCTTCCTTTTATCAGTGACTTGATGCTTTGTATTAAGTTGTCATGAAGTAGTAACAATTATTCCATTGTGTTCAAATGGATTTCCTAGCAATACAGACTGGAGTGTTCTTCTCTGAATAACCATAGAGCTTTGGCTTGAGAAGCAGGAGATCACTCATTAAAGCTAATGCTGCTGTCATCTATCAGTTCAAAAGATTGGTCACTTGCATTTTGGTACCTATTATTATCTGGAGCAACTTTCTCAGGCTTTTTTTAAGAAGCTGTTGGTATAAAGAAACATGTTGGTAGGCAGAAACGTGTTTAAACATGGCGGTATGGTATAGACTGACGTCTTTTCTGAAATAACAGTGATTGGAACAGTGATAAACATAAGGCAAAATTTAAGGGGGTTTAAATAAAGGGAGTTAAGTCACATCCTCCTCTTTCAAGATTATGGTTGAGTTTGGAAAGAAGTGTTAGTCTTCCAGGTTTTAAATTTAAACAAACTGTGAGAAGGTTATAGAAACATAGAATCATAGAACATCTCAAGCTGGAAGGGACCCAGAAGGGTCATCGAGTCCAACTGCCTGCTCCTCGTAGGACTGCCTGGCACTAAACCATATGACTAAGAGCATCATCCAGACATGTCCTGAACTCTGACAGGCTTGGTACTGTGACCACTTCCCTGGGGAGAATGTTCCAGTGTCCAACCACCCTCTCAGTGAAGAATCTTTTCCTAGTGTCCAGTCTGAACTTCCCTGATGCAGCTTCATTCCATTTCCTTGTGTCTTATTGCTGGTCACCAGAGAGAGGAGATCAGCACCTCCCCCTCTGCTTCCCCACTTGAGGAAGTTGCAGACTGCCATGAGGACATCCCTCAGACTTCTCTTCTCAAAGCTGAACAAACCAAGTGACCTCAGCCGCTCCTCTGCAGTCTTGCCCTCAAGACCTCTCACCATCTTGGCCACCCTCCTCTGGACACACTCCAATAGTCTGATGTCCTTCTCATATTGAGGCACCCAAAACTGCACACAGTACTTGAAGTGGGGCCGCAGCAGTGCAGTACAGACTGGGACAATCACCTCTCTCAACTGGTCATCTATGCTGTGCTTGATGCACCCCAGGACATGGTTGTCGGCCCTTTTGGCTGCCAAGGCACACTGTGGACTCATATTCAACTTGCCATCATAACTTTAATGTTTAGAAGTCAGGTCAATTGTAATGGTGCAAACTCTGAAGCTAATCAGTCCTAATAATTATATATAAAGAAGTCCTTATTACACATTTGTTGGTGTGGGTTACGGATCCGTTGTAACGATGTGACCCCAATATGAGTACGATCATTCACCTTTATTAGTCAGCAAAAACAACGTTTATATAGCAAAACTATTACAGCATCGGAATGGTTAAACCCCTAATCCATATATAGGCAAAACTACTGCAACTCGTTGTGACTGGTGCAGAGCTGCATCTCGATGTGAAAACAGTACTGTGGCAGGAAACAACCATGTGGCAGGAAGGAAGTGACAGTGTGGCAGGAAACGGTGACGTTCCCCCTGCTCCAGTGTCCTGAGCTCGTCGCTCTGCCTTCCCAGCAGGGTTCCGTGTCAGCTGCTCCCAAGGCTCACTTCCGGATCAGAACCTGGGTTGCTCAACACACCAAACTATGTCCCCTCTCGTCCAGCCAGGACTCCACAATTCCCCCTTCTTGTTTTTGAGCAAGCCAGGTTTGCTTCGTCATCTTGGAGAGAGCCCTTTTAAGACAGCTAAAGGAAATACATATTATAATTCCAACAGCAAGTAGCATGATACATATGCACAAAATTTCTACAATTAAACTGTTAAGCCAAGCGGGCAGATTACCAAAGAGCGAGGTGAGCAATCCATCAAAAAATCCCTGGTTTTGTTGTATTTGATTGACGTGCTGTTCAAGCCATTGTAATTGCTTGTGGATGGACTTACTATGATCGGACAAGTTCATACAGCACATGCCTTCGAAATCCTCACAACCATGTCCTTGGGCCAGCAGTAAAAAATCAATTGCGGCTCTATTTTGCAATACTGCATGTCGTAGACTACTCTGATCTTCTAGCAGGGATTGCAAGACTTTTGTAGTAACACTGGCTTGCTTCTCTGCCCAGCGTTCGGTATTCGCCACTCTACTTCTGTAGCAGTGTTCCGTGTTCGCTACTTTCAAGGTCTATCTCCATTACCAAGACTGGGTTGCTCAACAGCACCAAACTATGTCCTCTCTCGTCCAGCTAGGACTCCACAATTCCCCCTTTTTTTTTTTTTAGCAAGCCAGATATAGTTGATGAGGTTGTTGATGATGATGAGAGCTGACATAATTTTGGTCTTCAGCTTGCTACCACTTTTTCACAGGCCCACACAAACTACAATACTAACAGATATAAGAACACAAATGCTAATTGAAGACATAGAGATGTGAAGTGCATACCATAACCTGCTGGATATAAAGAAAGATTAAATTAACTTGAGAATGATACATAGTGATGGTAAATCTGTTACCTAGCATATGGGTGTAGATTGATTTACTTGTATTCAATTTTCTTGCTGGATTTACTTGTATCCAGTTTTCTTCCTGTGTGGATGGTGGGACTAAAGTACCACTTGACCACAGCATATCATTATTGTCAATGGGAGGGGATGCATCTCACTGCGTTAGGCGTCGAAATAGCAGTGTATCAATAATACCAGCTCAGTAAATTTGCACTTGGGTTATAGGTATACTTATCACATATACAAACATCCATAACATTTAGTATTGGCTATCCATATTAATTACCTAGGTTAAGATCAATGTATCTAGAACTATGACTCATTAACTATATAGGCTAAAATTAATGTACATAAAAGCATAAAGCTGCAAACATCACCACATCTATTCCCTGCTGCATCAAATTCTTCCGAAGTTTTGATAAATCAGAGTCCAAATACAACAATCTAAAGTCAAAAACCAGAAATAGTCAATACCTGCAGAACTTACCAAACCAAAAGACACAAAACAGTTACTTAGTCCAGACAAATCCGTTAGATCACAGAAACCAAATAAATCCATCAGAACACAGAAATACAAACATGGTAACATAAAACCACACATTCATGGTCGCGACCCCCCCCCCCCACACACACACAGGCACACCAAGTTTTCAGCATAAATCCAAATATTGCAAAGACAGGACTTACAATAATATGCAACATTTAACAGACAAATTCCCAAGCTTCAGTTTCAGGAAGAGTACTCTCTTTTCAATTCAGGATTAGAAAGGACCCTTTCCCTTCTCGTCAGGGATATAGCTCAATGCTGTGAAGCTTTTACTATGACTAACAAATAGACAACAAGAAACAATACTGGAAGAATGCCTTTGCCTTATTAATGGTTCGTGCTCAGAACTTTTTGGTCCAGTGATCAGAGGTTCTCCCTGAGAATCCCTCGGTGCCAGCTGGAGGTCCTGCAATCCCTCGGACCATTGATGTTCAAGAGCAGCGTCTTACCTGGGTACCCAAAATCTATTACTAGAAAGTAGCAAAATAGTTAACTTTCTAAAACTTAATTTTGGAGTTCTAGAAAGCAGGCATTCTTTAGTGCAGTACTGAACGCACAGGGAATAGTTCTACCCAAATGTGTGTACCGAAAAGATACTCTTACTAGATATTTATGCCATGTTAACATACATAATCATTACATTCCCGAGAAGTGGTTAATATTTTCTTGGCCATATGATATCAAAAGATCCATTCCAGAGTCTTCAACTCCTGTGCATCAGCACATAACCGACCTAAAAGAGGATAAGGCTGGAAAACAAAAAACCTCATAAATTATATACAAATTTGTTGGTAAATTGACATTAATTCTGGAGGTAAAGGTAATTGCAATTCTATCTGAAACCTTTTGTAAAACAGTTTTTGCTTTTGGCATTGATCTTTGGGAAAATAATAAATCTGAGTCCTTTTTGACAAAGTAAATAGAGGGGACAACTCTTCAGTCATAGTGTCAATATTTTCACCTTTCAACAGAGTGAATAACATAATCTAGATAGACCATCTGAACCTTGGAAAGATAATAAAGTCCAGCTGTTTGTTCACAAGGAATTCTACTGCAGTAATTGAATTGTATACATTTTTTTGTAACCAAGTCCTTGAATGTCAGAAAGATGGTTCTCGCCGCGCCGCTTCTGGGCTGGCCGGGACGGGCCAGCGCGCTGGGATCGAGGGAAGGGGTGGGGGGGGGAAAAGGGGGGGGGGCTGGAACCGTGCCGCCGGTTGCCCGGGGGGAGCCATGTGCCCCACCAGGTGTAAGGTTTGCTGACCCGTTCGATGTGGTAACTGCTGGCGCAGCGGCTGTACAGCGTCTGAGGGACTGTGCAGTTTTATGTTGGAATTCACCTCGTTTTGATCTCAGGTCGGGTATGCCAGTTGCTGTCGAGAGACCCTGTCATGCACTTTTGGGATGCCGGATTTTTACACCCCACTTCCCATTTCTCTGGATTCAAAGGATCATCAGGTTTTGGCAGATTTACTTCCTGCATTTCTCATGTTCGGTAGGAATTTCATCGTATGTAGGGTTAAATTTCAACAGACTGCTGCTCTGTCCTTGCTTTTGAGATAACAGTGGAGGAGTAGCAGCTGCTTCTAAGATAGTCTCTGTAAGTTTTAGAGCATTTAAAGCTGTATGCACTGATTTCCAAGTAATGATTTTCTCAGGGATTTTAAACTGCAAGACTATTCTTTCACACTTCACTGTAAAAATTTTTTGATGGAGCTTTTGCTCCTTTCTAGGTGACTATCCCATCCTCCAGCGAGCCGGGGGGGGAACAGACCCAGCCCCTGTTCATGGCTTTCTTCAGGTGGTACATTTGCAACAAAAGGACTTTTTTTTTTTGAGGAAGTGGAGGATATGTGGTACAGGATTTGGGGACGTGGGACGATCGGAAGGGGCAGCGGCGGCGCCCGGCCGACCTGCGGGCGGTGGCGCCTCAGCACATCCCTTTCCGCGTCGCGGTGGCGGTGGCGGTGACTCTGGCGGTGGAGGTGGAAACCCCTGTGCCAGTGGGTCTCGCCACACGTACTGCTTTTCCTGGACCGCAGGTTTCCCTGCCTTCACGGGCTGCTGACTCGGACCCCCTCCTGCTTTCACAGGTGGTATAGGGAGGCTAGGACCCTGAAACAGCAGAGTTATTGCCAAGCAGGTCCCTCCCTCAGGTGTTAATGTAGTGAAAGAAGAAGTAACGGCTTAAGTCCTTTCTCCATGCAGCAGCAACAGAAACTTCAAGGTAGCTGAGTCATATTGTAACCCTCTCACGGAGAGGATGGGTTGGAGGAGCTTAACCACTGCTGACTCTTTCTATATCAGTGTGGACCCCATCTCCTCCCCGGCCCAATCAACTTCACGAGTTGCTTTGCCGTTGCGTCTATTCCTCTCTTAGAGAGCATACCGACGAGCAACATTGCCGCAGCCCCTATCTCTGTGCTTGCGACCACGGCCTCCACGTTAAAATTTAGCTGCGCCAGGCAGCCACAGTGTGGCTCAAAAATTCGTGGGAGTCGGCCGTCTGTGTCTGCCCTGTGCGTTCGCACCCAGGCAGGACCCTCCCACCCGTTGTTCCCATGCCCCCCATCTAGCTGCTCACCGAAGACTGAGGGACTCCTGCAGGGAAACCGTCCATCCTCTGCTACCAAATGTTGGCGTGGGTTACGGATCCGTTGTAACGATGTGACCCCAATATGAGTACGATCACTCACCTTTATTAGTCAGCAAAAACAACGTTTATATAGCAAAACTATTACAGCATCGGAATGGTTAAACCCCTAATCCATATATAGGCAAAACTACTGCAACTCGTTGTGATTGGTGCAGAGCTGCATCTCGATGTGAAAACAGTACTGTGGCAGGAAACAACCATGTGGCAGGAAGGAAGTGACAGTGTGGCAGGAAACGGTGACGTTCCCCCTGCTCCAGTGTCCTGAGCTCGTCGCTCTGCCTTCCCAGCAGGGTTCCGTGTCAGCCGCTCTCAAGGCTCACTTCCAGATCGGAACCTGGGTTGCTCAACGCACCAAACTATGTCCCCTCTCGTCCAGCCAGGACTCCACACACATTTGCCTTTGAAAACAGAGTGCAGTTGTATTGGATAACATAAGTCCCATCTGAATAATAAGAAATGGTATTGATCTCTTATATACCTTAATAATATAAAGGAAATATAAAGGAAATCTAAAAGCTGAAGGAATATCACATAGCTGGTAGACTATATAAAAACACTTTCAGTAAAATACTTTGTTTTTAAATATCAAATCAACCCCTTTGCTATGCAGTTGTATTGATTTTAATGACTTTGCCTTAAGAAATCATTAACATCCTTCTGGTGTTTGATATTTCAAGGATCATAGAATCATAGAATCTTAGAATCATATGTTGGAAAAGACCTCGAAGATCAAGTCCAACCGTCAACCCAACACCACCACGTCTACTAAACCGTATCCCGAAGTGTCACACCTACACATTTTTTAAACACCTCCAGGGATGGTGACTCAACCACCTCCCTGGGCAGCCTGTTCCAATGCCTGACCACAGGCATTATTATCAGAGAAATTAAGAAACATGCTACTAGTTTTTATGTGGTAAGTTAGCTTATGTCCTTAGCTATTCTGATCATTTTGAAGAACCACCCTAGAGTAACTTTGGTAGCACCTGGTGGTTTCAGTGGCTGAAACAAGAATAATGCACTTTATTGGGCTTACATGGCAAGGTGTTGTCAGTGCGGGAGCTGCTGGAGTGGTGTTTGTGAGAAGGGACCAGGGGCTGCCCCCGTGTTGGACACAGCAAGCTTCAGCCAGCTCCAAGATGGACCCACAGCTGCTAAAGCTAACCTTTTTAACAACACTGGTGGCACCTCTGTCATAACACATGTAAGAAAGAGTGAAAACTGATGTACAGCAGCTGTGAGAGAGAGGAGTGAGAAAAATGTGAGAGAAACAACCCTGCACACCCTAAGGCCAGTGGAGAAGGAGAGGCAGGAGGTGCTCCAGTAACTGGAGCAGACACTCCTCTGAAGCTCCTGCAGAAGACCGTGGTGGAGCAGGTTGTCCCCTGCAGCTTGTGGAGGACCACGCCAGAGTGGATGTTGACAATGCAGCCTATGGAGGACCCCACGCCACAGCAAGTGGACATGACCTGCACCCTGTGGAGAGTGCATGCTGGGGCAGGCTCCTGGCAGGAACTGTTACCTCATGAAGCAGATATCATGCAGGAGCAGGTTTTCTGACAGGACCTGTGACCCTGTGGGGGACCCACACTGGAGCAGTGTGTTCCTGAAGGACTGCACCCTGTGGAAAGGACTCATGCTGGGGCAGTTCTTGAAGAACTACAGCTCATGGGAAGGACCTACCTTAGAGATGTTTTGGAAGGACTGTATCCCATGGGAGGGACCTCAAGTTGGAGCAAGGGAAGAGTGTGAGAAGGAAGGAGTGGCAGAGACAAACCGTTATGAACAGACCACAATATCTATTCCCCATCCCCTACACTGCTTGTGGTGAGCATGTGTGTGGAAGAGTAGAGGAGTCAGGAAAGAAGGAATGAAGATGAGCCTGGGAAGAAGGAGGAGGTGGGGGAAGGTGGTTTTAGTTTTGTTTTTATTTCTTGCTATCCTCTTCTTTATTCTGAATTGGTAATAAATTAAATTAATTCCCCCAAGTGGAGTCAGTTTTGCCTGTGATGGTAACTGGTGAATGATGTCTCTGTACTTATCTGAATCCATGGGCTGCTTCATCTTGTTTTCATCCCCTGTGCTGTTGAGGAGGGGGAGTGAGAGTAGCTGGGTGGGAGTCTGGCAGCAAATCAAGGTCAAGCCCCCACACTGTCTTATGTAGGCTTGCTCTGTTGTTCTTATTGTCACTAACACCAGTGGAGCCACACAGCTGCCAGCATGACAAGAAGCTACCCACAGTGGAAGTCAGGCATATTAGAAATACAATTTTTCTTTAGAAATAACGAAGCTAGCGATGCACTTATTTGCTGACAAGAAAATAGTCTGTAGTTACAATTTCATTTTTAAAAGCACACATTACCATAAAGGCAGTTATTGCAACACAGAATTCTGGTAAAAATAAGCTATTGTGTCAGCCTTACTGTAGCTAATAGAGGTTAAATCCAACTCCTGAGAGATGCTACTAATTTACATGGTAGTAAGAACAGCCTTAGTTACAAGATTCAAAATACTGAGAGAAACTACTCCTAATTAATCTTTCTGTTGTAAAAAACATCACTTTTTCATAGCCACGAACAGATTCTTCAAATCATCTTGTAAGGCTGTCCTGGAACCAGCAAGCTTCTGAAAAGCCTTTCACCGTGAGAAAGAGGGTGGAGCATGGTTGTGTGTTTGTTAATTTCTGAGTCATCAGGCTGACCAATCCCCCAAAACAAGGAAGGAGAGATGATAAACATGACTGCACTGACCTGAAACAAAACTTACCATGGTCACTGGCCAGGTTCAAGGGGAGCCCCACAGATCAGCTGGTTGCCATTCTACCATTCTACCATTCTACTTTGCCTGGAACAGCTACAATAACTGTGAAATTGCTGTAGTCTGACTTGTACTTGGGAGGGCAGCCTTCTGGCCTACACAGTCCAAAAACTAATATACTTTTACACCCACAAAGTGCAGTATTTTATTCAAAATCCATGTTTTCTGGAAAAAAGCCTCAATCCTGTAACAAAGTTTGCTACAGTCTTATTTCACCACTCATACTGTTTTTATACAAGGACTTGTTGAAGAAGGTAAGCAGCTCTCTAAATAGCTGTTTAGTTACTATGTTAGGGTTGTATTTTACTGTTTCATAATCAGTCACTGACAATAAATTGGAACTTGTTTTACCTTCTTGCAGAAATCATTGACTCTTCCTGCAGCCAGATAACATCTGTAATGTTTATCTTAAAATCTGTTCCTTGATTTCTTTGAACTGCAGTCCTCTCCTATTTTGTATTTTTTTTCAGCCTCGTTGGACATGTAGCACAGTCTCAGGATAGGTAAGATCTAGATTCCAACAGCAGCCGACCAGCAGCAAAAGACACACTGTCCGTTGGAGATCTGATCTTCCTGTTCCTGCTTTACTCTGTTCTGTCATCGCCCAGGAAATCTCCTCACTGTGCTGTGCTGCCATCCGTTGTCTGAAAAGTTCAGAAACTCCTTTCTGCTGGCAGTGAAAATGAACTGCAAGTTTTCCCCTGGGTTAGAGAAAGGTGTTGATTTGGTTGCAACCAATGTCTGCAAAGTGTAAAGAACTTCATAAACATTTTGCTTGAAAATGGCACTTTTCATTTTGAGAGCTCCTAAGCACTGTATCTGTCTTGTCTTAAGGATACTGTTTACCATTTTTGTTCATTATTCCTACTGATTGGGTGGTGGTGATATCAAGCAAGCTTTTAATTCTCAAAGGAGAGCTGTTAGATTGCAATTACAGCCTCCACAGAGGAGAGCATACGGATATAGTCCCCTTAAGTCCCTGTGTTCCCCAGTCTCTCAGGTGTATTTTAAATCTGTAGTTTCCCCAGCACAGAGGATTTTTTTCTATATTTGACCATCTACCATGTTCAGGTCTTGGTGTATGTCTAGGACTTTTACTAGCACAAGAATGTATGTACTAAAAACTTACAACAACAATCAAAATTTTTAATTAATAAACAGGACTTCCTGCTTTACAACAAATAATAAACATATAATAATTTCCTCTTTACAAACATTGCCAATTGTCTGCTAAAATATATTTTTAAGGTATTGGGGTACATCAGACACCATTAGTTTTCAGGGATAGATTTAGATCAGTGGGAGCTGGCTTAACAACTGACAGTATAAAGCAGCCTATTTAAATCCCAAAGGGGGACATAGCTTAATACAGAGAAACAGATGACTGAAATGCCTGTACTCCTCAATTCAAATGTGAAAAAGTAATAGGCCCTGAAACAGGAGACAACTGCTGTCCACAAAAAAACCAGAAATTTTTCACCTGTTACCAAATTGTTTCAACGTGGTTCATATCAGGGCCTTTCTATATGAGGCTAAAATTCTGTCCTTAACCTCTCAAAATTCTCTGCATTGCGGGCAATGGCTCTGCTCTTACAGCTGGTACCTGTGAACAGGAAAATTGTCCATAATGACCGATGTTGTTCTGGCTTTGCTTCTTTCTTTCTTTCCTTCCTTCTTTCTCGCCTACCCCCAGCACTGCCCCCCCTGCCTACTGCAAGATATTTAACATTATGATTCTAATTTTTTTTAATGATGGTTCAGCTCAGGCAGCCACCTGTTTTGTTGTATATGAGAACCATTCTTATCCTAACCCTACAACACAGAAGTAAAATCCAACAGTCACAAATTTTATAGGACAGACAGGGCTTTTTTTTCCCTCTGCTTTTTAAAGCTCACAGAGGGCAAAGAGATGAATTTTCAAAGATGTGATGAAAAACGTCAAGTCATAATGGAACATACGCTAAAGATGGTGAAGTGAGAATTTAATTAAAATACTGTCCCACAGCTGAAAAGGGGCCAGCCGAGCAACCTGCTGAGATTAAACTCCTGTTCACCATATCTGAAGCTAAACTTCCACTATGCTCTTCTAGCTCGATCTTTGTACTAGTGCACAAGAGCTCAGCTGCTCATTTGGTGCGGAGTTGCTGCTGTGATCTTGGTCACATGAGGAGGCTTTCGGCAGACTGTTCACATTCCTGTAAACTCTTGCATAATAGAAAGGAGTTGCTGAGCACGCTGCTGAATACTTTGCTATTCTTCTTTTAGCCTTTCCTCATCACAGAGAATCTCCTCCTGCAGGGAAAGCGGAGATGAAGCTTTAGATGAAACATCCAGATACAGCAATTAGCATGGAGAATGACTTAAATTATAACTTGCTACCCAGCCATCCTCCTTCCAAGCTTCACAAGTGTTAGAGAGCTACTGTGCTAGTAAACTTTTTTTTAGCTAGCTAGCTAGGTTCAAAATTACCACCTCCTCCAACAAATCCAAACTAAACCAACCAAAGCACAAAATACCCAGTAACAGAACTCAACAAAGTTAATCCTCATGATCAAGTGGCAAAGTTGTAATTTTGGGCATGCCCTCTGCAAGAAAACACAAGAAAATGGATAACTCAATTCTAGGTTTTCAGTGAACAGTCTTCTCTCACGTGATGCCTCTGCAAGACAGAAAACTAACTCACGGTGATTATGAGGACCCACAGTGGTCACACCAGCAGCTGAGAAGATTGCAGTGTTTTTTCTCTCCCTACAGCACTGCCCAGTGTTGAAGGTCACGCTATCAAGAAGCAATAACTGTACTGCTAGCCTCCCTTCCCCCTAGCTCACAAAGCCTCACAGGGACATCCAGCCTCGCCAAGAAACAGCCCTTCCTATCCTCCGAAGTAGAAGAGACAACACCATGAGGAGATAGCTGCCCTCCTGGGAGCTTGTTATCTTAAGGTTGTCAAGCTGAAAAAGAAAGGAGAGAAATAAAGAGGTTGTTCCCATCCTGTAGTCCCACAGAAAGGGCTTACAGGATGGGAACAATCCTGTCTCCTCTCGTCAGAAAGTACAGGCACAAGTCAGGTGATGTGGCTCAAACTCAGCCAGGTTCTTCCTCCTCCTCCTCCTCCTCTTCTGTCTCTGAGGCGAGGGACATCACTTCCCTGGGTTCACAGATTGAGTGAGGGGAGCTAGCGAAATTCAAGACAGTAGGCACGTGGTTACTTCTTCCATACAGTATTTTTAAAATCCAGGACAGAGCAGTTTTAACCTGAAGACTCTCTCTGGATATGCTGGAATATGAGTTTGTAATCTGTGATTCTCCCTGCCATCTAAGGTGCCAGACCCACACCTTGTTTTCCCTTGTTTTCACCTTTTGCCCTTGTTTTCTGTCTAATCACAGGTCCTGTAAGCCAGGCATCTCTGAAGAGACTTAGAAGCAGCCCAGTTCCTTCATGGATCAGCATGACTTCATGATGGTGGGAACAGCACTGTCTCAGTTCAGGTATCTGTATGTAAGCCCACAGCCAAGGAGACAATGCTCCTTCAGAAAGCACTTGACTCCCAGGAGGCTTTTCTCTATCACCTGATACCTCTCATTCCAAAGCAAAAAGTCTAAAGCGGGGTTTGCAGAAACCTCCAGGTGGGTGGAGCAGCATCTGAGCACTGCTGGGGAGCGGTGAGGGCAGCAGGTATGGTGGAGGTTGACAACACTGTCTCTGGTTGCACTGCCAGCCGCCTGCTCTAGCCCGAGTTCTGCTGCTGTGTGAGGAAAGACCCGAAGCTGTGTCTTCCTCTGCTTATCTGGTGAGAAGGAAAACCACCCAAGTTTCAGGTTGTAGTACCTTTCCTTATTATAACTGCAGAAGGCTGTGTCTGCCCGTGCTGTAATAAAAAAAGGTGTTTCAGTAATGATAAGAAAGCCTGACTCTGCATGGATCAATTAGAATGTTTTAAACGTATGTGTCTAGTTGTTGTGGTTTAACCTGGCAGCTGGCAATTAGGACGACACAGCTGCTTACTTGCTCCTTCTCCTCCTCAGTGGGGTGGGGGGGAGAATGGACAAAAAGTAAAACTCATGGATTGAGATAGGCAATTTAATAAGACAGCAAAGGAAGGAATAATAATAATAATAATAATAATAATAATAATAATAATAATAATAATAATAATATGCAAGCAATACACAATCCAATTTTTTGACAACTTATTGTGCACCCAGTCCTCAAGCAGCAATCGCAGAACTCCCGGATTCTGTGGATATCATGACAGTCATGGATTTGGTGGAGTTCATTGAACCCATGCAAAAGCCAAACTCAAGGAAAAGTTGAACTCACAGAAAAAGTTTGAACTCATGGAAAAAGGCCAAACTCACGGAAAAGCAGTTCCTGCCTCCCAGCCAAGCCCCATTTATATACTGAGTGTGATGTCTACAGTATGGAATATTTCTGTGGGCCGGCTTGTGTTAGGTGCCTGGCTGTGCTTCTTCCCATCTCCTGCACACCTGCTCATTAGGTAAACCTGGGAAACTGAAAAAAGGTCTTTGATTTCTTATAAACAACTGAAAACATCAGTCTATCATCATCAACATTCTTCTCACACTAAATCCAAAACACAGCAGCTACTGCGAAGAGCATTAACTCTATCCCAGTCGAAACCAGGACACTAGTAAAGCAGTATACGAAAAGAGGTTCTGTTATCTTCCTACAAAATCAACTTTGTTCAGTTCCTAATTTGGGAGTTTCATAATAATAGATTAGAGCTCAAAATGAGCTGTGATGAAAAAAATGTGTTTAGTGTTCATGCAACTGTTCCATCCCATGTCCACAAAATGTATCTAAGAAGTTGAAGAAAAAAAACAAATATAGTATTTGAAAGCAATTTAGAAATGTTACAAGGAACTAGAAGTCTGTGAATTGTTCTAACAGTTCCCTGGAGTATTTAGATAATAGTAGTTTTGTATTGTCTGGGTATGCAGTGTTCAATAAAGAAGAAAATCATCTTGCAGTAAGAACTGTGCCCAAAACACATATGAAAAGAATCCAAGTGGAATCTTCAGTTGTACTCACAGCTGTACAACCTCATCTGGAAAAAGTTTACCCTTAGTTTACAGATTTCTCTTCTTTTCTTGCCATTCTCCTCCAACCTGGCTTTGAGCCAGGCTCCATTTTGGGCCTTTTTGCTTTCTGAGGATCTGGTGCAGTTCACAATTTAAAAACAAAATGTTGCAAAAATGAATATACACCTCTAGTATCTAGCTTAATATGTCTGCACATGTTTTAGCAGAAGAAAACATAATCCATTCTCTCAGAGAGGTCACCTTCAAGATAAAATTTCTCAGAAACACATTCCCATTCAACTTGAGGTCTTTCTATGTTTTCTCTTCTCTACATTGCATTTCACTCACTCTTCTGTTTAGTAAGCAACAAGAAGCACTTTGCAAAGTGCAGGCATTTACCATTTTAGTGTCTGGTCCTGTATAACCCAGTCCACATTCACTTAGCTAAGTTTTGCTTGTATGATCAGTGAACCTTTATATGGGAACAGTTGAACTTGTGAGTGAAATCTAAAACCTCTTCTATAGCTGCACTGAACATCTTTCAATATCACAAAGCAGAGATATAAGCACATCCGAGATCATTGACAGGGGATTCCCAGGACAGATCCTGTGCAGGTCTGAAGCTGCACAAGTAAAGATTATTTCTGTAAATTGGGTCTTTAAATAAAATTCACAGAATCACAGAATCACAGAATGGTAGGGATTGGAAGGGACCTCTGTGGGTCATCTAGTCCAACCCTCCTGCCGAAGAAGAGTCATCTACAGCAGGCTGCACAGGACCTTGTCCAGGCAGGTCTTGAATATCTCCAGAGAAGGAGACTCCACAACCTCCCTGGGCAGCCTGTTCCAGTGCTCTGTCACCCTCAGAGGGAAGAAGTTCTTCCTCATGTTCAGACGGAACTTCCTGTGCCTCAGTTTGTGCCCATTGCCCCTTGTCCTGTTGCTGGGCACTACTGAAAAGAGTTTGGCCCCATCCTCCTGACACCCACCCTTGAGATATTTGTAAGCATTTATAAGATCCCCTCGCAGCCTTCTCTTCTTCAGGCTGAACAAGCCCAGTTCCCTCAATCTCTCCTCGTAGGGGAGATGCTCCAGTCCCCTCACCATCCTCATAGCCCTCGGCTGGACTCTCTCCAGTAGCTCCTCATTTTTCTTGAACTGGGGAGCCCAGAACTGGGTGCAGTACTCCAGATGGTGCCTCACTAGGGCAGTGTAGAGGGGAAGGAGAACCTCCCTCGTCCTGCTGGCCACACTCTTCTTGATGCACCCCAGGATCCCATTGGCCTTTTTGGCAGCCAGGGCACACTGCTGGCTCATGGTTAACCTGTCGTCCACCAGGACACCCAGGTCCCTCTCCGCAGAGCTGCTCTCCAGTAGGTCCGCCCCAAGCCTGTACTGATGCATTCCAGCACTGATGAGTGTATAGCTAATGGCATAACAAAGTTCCTTGAAAAAGTTGTTCTTAATATGAAATTTGCAAATGAGAATTAGAAAAATCAAATTAGCAAGGCAGGCTACAGGAGAAGTTGTTTCAAATAACACAGCAACATGTGGGTGCAAAAACCCCAAGAATATGCAGCCTTGGAAATGAGACCATTGTACTCTGGTGAGGATAGGTTAATGAACCATACAGACAGAATCTGCAAATGATAGAAGTGTATGATTCTTGTTACTGATATTGTATTAACTTTAAATATACAAAGTTTTAAATATATGAATTTTTGGAGTATTGAAGTCTATGCACAGGAGCCGTTTACATATCCCCTTCTAAAGTCTGTCTTTGCCCTGAAAGCTATGGAACTTGCTGTTCTGAAACAGCTGTTGTTAGGGAGATATGAATAGACTATTATAAGGACTCATTTGTAGTTTTAAAAATTCAATGTTTTTTCTGACCACTGGGTGGCAATTTGGAATTTTAAATGTGTATTGAACAATTAATCATCAAGCAGTTATGGAAAATGGTACCTTCTTAGAAAATGTATTTAACCTGTTACATTCACTGTCTAAAACACACCTCCAAGATGAAAAGGTCAGGAAGAGTCAAAAGACACCTAAAAGCATGCAGTCAAAGAACATAAATTAAACTAGATTTAATTTCTTATCGGATATCCTCTGCTAGTAGCAAAATCACCTTTGAGCTTGTTCAAGTAGCCAGGTCCTATACCGCTTGTTATTAAAAGAGAATCTCTCCCAAAAGAGATTTATGAGTCTTACAGAGTTAATATGGCTAAGAGGACCTAAGATGACTTTGACTGTGGTTCATGTACATGTACAGTTAAATCCATAGACATTTATGGTGACCCTGCAGTTGGTGAAAGATCATTTTTTCTTCATTCTACTTACAAACTCTGCATGCATTCTTATTTGGCATTTATTAGTGGAGTAATTCAGGAAAAAAATATGAAGGCCTGTGCTTTACTTGGCTGTTAGTCTGGCTAGAGGAGGAATGGAAAAGAAACATGTCAGAGCATTAGAAAAGAGAGTAAGCAGCTGAGCTTACCCAAGCAAAGCTGGGAGCAGAAGCTCAAAAAGAATGAAGGAAAAATAACTGGCTTTTAAGTTTCCATATTCAGTAGATGTTCTGTAGAAAAGCTGTGGTCAATCCCAATGCTCATATTTGATTCCAGCTATTGTCACAAAGAGAATACGTGCTAGGAAGTACAATATTCTGGGGATATTTCAGTGGAGTGGTGAAACCGATTTAATGTATCTGCCAAAACAGTATTAGAACCAAGACAATTAGGAGGGAAATAATTTAGAGTAAGTGAATTTTAAGCTTCTTCCATCAACAGCAGAAATCTCTCAGTGGGCATTCAGACAATCTGTTCTCAGGAGCTATAACAAACCATTTGAATGATACTTATTAAATATCACTCCATCTTTAATGGGAAATCTCTTCAACCCTAGCTCAAGAACTGTCTGCATAAGGAATATGTGCTTTAATTTATCAACTCATTTTGCAACCATTATTTCTTCAATATTCATTCTCAACACACAAAACTATTTTATGTCAAATACTTTACTGTAGTTCAGCCGCAGACACTTCCAAAAAGATCTGAAACACTTCATTCACTGAGGCTGAAGTTCAGTTAAAACTTGAAGTTGATGTAAGACAGTCCTTCTGTCAAAAAAATCAGCCCCATTCTGAGTTACCATGACTTGTACTCAGTCCCTTGTTTCAGTACAGTTGTCGGTGTGGATGGAAGGTTAACTAGATGAGGGAACTTGTGGAGATCAAAAGTAAGTATTTTTCTCATTTCTTCCTGCCATCTAGTTCCACAATTCACTTCACTGCATGGCTAAACAAATACTTGTACAGGGGGCATGGGCAGGACTTGTCCTTTTGACATTGCAAGACAAGTGTGGCAGTTCAGCTTCAACAGTTTGCTCCCATCAATCTACTGAAGGTTTCCCTGTGTACACATATTCAGAGCAGAGGTTGCAAAGAGGGAAAAATAATGTGTTTCCACTGCTACAATATGATGTCCAGGAGCCTGTTTAAACTCACCATCATCAAATTTAAGTCAATCCTCCAGACTTTCCAAACAAGCCTATATTCTTCCCCCTGAAGAGGGATTAATCTCTAGCAAAGAGGTGGAACAGACACTTGAGGACTAGGATTTTTTTAAAACTTCTGTATCCTTTTATCAATGCCTTAGGTGCAGGAGAACAGAAATAAGAATAAAAATATCCTAGTGAAAACCTACTGGAGAAGAGCTGTTACATGATAGCTATCCTGAGATGGTTTTGAACATAGATGGGCCATTGCAGATAGCAGCAAAGCCAAAATCTTGTTGCATTTACAGAAAAAAAGTGGATCTCAAAGTAGAAAAGGATAAGAAAGAGCTTCTGAAGAATAGTGAAGAAGGACATCTTACAGTGGGTTTGGAGCCACAGACAGCTTTGTGTGAAACTTACGCTTCTGGTAAACCAGGTTCAAAAAAGATTCATCTTGACTGACACTGGTGAAGAGAGAAGCTATTAAGATCAGAAGACTTCTCAGGCTGTTTTTTAAGTTAAAAGTGAAATTTAAAAGGTTTCTATGTGGTTAGACCCAAGCAAAATCTCCAAGAGTGCTTGAAGTGTGCAGAGCACAATGAAAGGAAAAGACCAGACACGGAGAAGCAGAGAAGTGGGAAGTCATACCTCCAGGAGGAGGAAATTTTACCATATGCTGCTGACATTTCTGGTTGAAGAAAATCCTCCTTACACAGTGAGTGCCTCTGAATTTTAAATAAATAAATAAATAAATAAATAAAACACAATAAAGTGCTGTGCACCGAAGTCTTGTTTAAAAGGCAAGGTGCTTACAGGGAGTTAGGTAACACATCGATTTTTTTTACTTAGCAGCACAGGCACTCAGTAGGAAAGCCATCTAGTTCATTCAGGTTTGCACGATTTTTGATAGAGAGGCTAGTTTTCCAGACCAGGTCATTAATTCAGTCTCAATAGAAAGCAGGACCTCACACCTGAGCTCAGAAAGAATGAGATGAATATACACTAATAACTTTGCTTTTCAAGATTAACTTGGCAAACCTTTCTGCTTCCCCTGCTCCCACCCCCAAATTTAAGTCAACCTGATGCTGAATGAAAGAGTTTGCTGCAGGAGGCAAAAGATCTCAGGCATAACTATCATAACATAGTTAAAGGCCAGATTTGCCAAAAAGCAAGTTACATTTAATTACCTGGAGTACCGCTTTGAAAAAACAGTGTAAAGCATTGTTTGAGCATCCATAGGTTAGCATAGAGAGGAGACAGATGAGAAAATTGCTATGATTCACTGAAAACTTGAACTGTGACACACAGAGAAAGTGATGTAGTTGAGACTTAAGTTCAGATGCATGATGACTTTCTATCATTGCATGGGGAAAGATGTATTTTTCAGAATATGAAAATGTCAAGTGAGTGATCTCTTCTATTTATTTGAGAGATAAGGAATTTCATAAACACTTTTGGTGTTAAGGTGTAACAAGTATTTGTGGGATTTCTTTTAGTGCCACCTAGTTATCAGAAAAGTTGGTTCTATGTAAGGCCCATAGTGTAGCAGCACTTAAAACCCAGTTCCAAAACTTTTGATGGTGAAAGAGAAACATTTTTTTACAATGATTCATTTAAATAAAAATATATGTGAATTTTGTAATATAAAAAAGACAAATATGAAATATACAGATTCAAATCTCCTACCTCCAAGCCCCTACAACAGAATGAAAAAAATGGAGAAAAGAAGTTGTGTTTTACAGAAAGAAACCCAGACGATTAATCTTCTAGAAGAACAGCAGGTTGCATTGGAATGTGATAGCCAAGGGACATAACAGCTGGCTAAGTAATGTAGTGACATACTGCAGTGTGTGTGTAGAAGTAACCCTCAAATAACACACTATGGGAAAGTGTTACTACATTTTCCATCTTGTCGCTTGCAGTGGTAAATTCATATTCACAACAGAGGATCCTTTCACCCCATTCAGCAAAGGGTGCAGCACAGAACAGGTGCTCATGTCCTGAGGAGAAATCAAAGAAAACAAGCTCTGATGCAGCAGAGCAGAGAAAATGTTCTGGAAGGAACTTGCTAATACAATTTATTTTTGTAAAAGGTGGTTAGGAATGTACAGGAGAAATGTTATTTCTATTAAACTTTCAGCTGATTTGTTCCTATTCCTGGGCACTGACTATTCCCATCTGAAGACTGATGACAGATTCTTGTTGGCCACCTCAACACTCTGGATCAAGAAGTTTGTTGTAAATTTGTCATTACATTCTTATTAATAGTTTTGAAATAAGAACTTCTGCAGCATCCATGTGTGATTTATTGGTGTTTTTTTTCTTTACTGTGGGAGAAATGAGAAGGGGGGCAGCGCATGCCAGCTTAACTCTCTACTGGATTCATTAATTCTTTGCTGATCATATTCCTTCTTCTATCCCACAAGGATAATTCCCGTGTATAAGTGTTGAGGAGAGAAACTGCATCCAGCTGGCTGTTTCCCAGGAAACTTCCTTCATGTAGCCCTTATTTAATGGCAGCACTTCCAGTTTCTGAGGTAATGCAGAAAACACCCTGGGGGTGCATAAATATACAGGATCACACCCAGAAGGTCATTCCATCATACAGAGAACATGGGGAGTAAAGAGAAAGAACGTGTGACCATACTAGTCACAACAATTACATTTTATGCTGGTGTCTCCAGGATTCTCATACCCCAAAAGCCTTGTGCAGTCAATGACTAGGAGGAGAAACTCTTGACATACATCTCACACACCATGAGATGTTCTTGTTCACCTCTGTATGGCAATGACCCAAAGAAGAAATAATGTCTAGGAAAACAAAGCCATTATTTGTGGTATCAGCCCTGCCTGGAAACATACTGTTGCTGCTTTCTCAATAATTTGTAAGCTTCCTTTTCATATTAAAAAGTAGTAGTGGGCTGAAACAATTCAGAATTTCTCCTTAAAAATTGCAAGAAATAGAAAAAGTGAATATTTCTTGTGTTGATGTTTTGTAAGTCATAATGAAGAGATGCTAATGTTTTCAATTTTCTGTAACAAAAACCATACTATAATTTGAAGTGGAAATCTGTTTTCAGAAATCTGATGTTGGAGATCTGTGTTTCTAGTCAGTGCACACGCAGAACGGAGTAACACAACACAGGATAAGACACCTGAAACACGCTCAGCTTGCAGCCTGTTCTAATCTTTTCAGACTGTAGTAACCATCACTGACTTCTTTTCGTTCTGAGAAGGAGGTACATATAGAAGTTGCACAAAAGCAAAAAATCAGTTTTCTTACTACTGAGGGTACAGCTGAAGCAAGACTCAAGCACCGTAGCCTGAGCTGGCTGTAAAAATTTCCTTTGAGAAGGATATTAGAGTCCATTTTTTCTGTAGATATGAAAAAAAAAAAGACAGCATGATGTTAAACTATTGATTCGAAGATCCGGTAGGAAAAACCTAACAGTACAATGTATACTGTTAAGCAGGTATTCTTTACTGCGGCGCCGGGCACACGGGGGATTTCTCCTCCAAACGTGCGCACCAGACACCCTGTTGCTTCAGGTTAAATACAATCACACATGTAAATGTTCATTATATTTCTAGGAACTAATTAGCATATGTAAATATCTTTCACGCATGTCTGTTAGCAACTTTAGGTGGTCTTCGGGGGTCCCAAGATGAAGGCCCATCCTCTTCATCACTCTGTTCACTGATTGACATTTGTTTCTGCGCAAACTCAGTTCCAGGATCATGTATATCATGTCCTTCAGGTTGTTTGGCTCTAGTCTTGTTGCTCTCTTGGTGCCTCCTTATCTCTGTAGCTTGGCGCATTTGCCCTCCCAAGGCCAAGCTGTCTGGAGTAGAATTATTTAGGAGTCTCTTTTATCCCACAGTTATCCCAATTATTTGCTGAGAACCAAGACCACTTTTGTTTCACTTAATTATTTTGTCTAACGACTAAATGATAGCTTGTGCCCATGTCCTTCCACTACATTCCTTAATGAGAAAACAGGGATTAGTGTAACAGTTACATCGTTAGATCACTATGCATGCAGAAATACAAGTTACAGTACTAAACATTACTAAAAAACTAGAAAATATTAAGGCTTTTTTGTTATAGTTTCACGTTTCTTACAATCCTCTCTATCACTATACTTTTATATCAGGATGCATAACACATCCCCATACAATGAATTTTTGCAGTCTTAACAGATTTAGAAGAGCATGTTCAGTTGCACAATTGGTATGCTGTGATATGTGGCAGGGAATCTGCCACAATAGGAACTCTGAGTTCTTGGAGATTTCCTATGCTATGCTTGTCTCTCTGTAGAAAGACTTCTGAGGAAGGTTTCTGCCGCGATTGAGAGATGGGACACCGCTTGATGCAAGCAGGATGATCGTTTTATTGTTCTTACACACATACATTTATACAGATCAGAAGGCAGCGTGTTTTAAACTGATTGGTTAAGTTTCAAACTAGGCACCTATTGATTGGTTAACACAGTTGCTAATACAGACACATTCTTTTCCTAAGCTCATCTAAACTAAGGCCATGCAGACACATTCTTTTCTTATCTTATCCAAGGCCTTGCTTCCTCCCTCAGGATGGCTCGGCACTATCTCTCTTCTTCTCAGGGTCAGGATGGCTGGGCACTAACTCCCTTCTTCCCAGGGTTTATGGCCCACAAGTTCCAACACATCCTCCCTCATCAATTGCACCGCGCTGGGGGCCCTGCTGAGGCCCACATCTCCCCCTTCCTGTTGTACAATAAGAATTCCTTTTACTGAGTGTGTTATTAGTTTTTGCAAACACTGCAACAGGCATGGAAGAAGTAATAACAGAAAAATAAAAACAGCCAAAGCATACACTGCTGTCTTTATAGCATTTACACAAAACCAATGGTTCACAAGTGTTACAGAAAAGACACGAAACTTTCGTGACTGGTGTTTCTATATGCTGGTTCATACAGTCCTTCTATTTTTATGATTCAACCGTCCTGATTGTCCCGGTCCTCTGGAGGAGGTTCACCGACTTGCTGCTCTGAAGGTTGGTCCCGGGTGCGATCCGATTCGTCCTCAGACGGTTGTGGCAACGATTCACGGAAAGGCCGCACACTTTTTGCTGGAATCCATCGGGGGCCTCTTTCTGTGGAAACACAAGCATAACCTCTGCCCCACGTGATAAGGGGGTAGGGTCCCATGATCTTACCTGTTTCAGAATCTCGAATCAATACTGGGGCCTTGATTGTTGCTTCAAATGAAGCATTTGTATTAAAATGACGAACTATCACAGGGTTGCTGTCTAACAGAGAACAATTTAAAAAATTAAAAATATATAAGGCTTTCTGTAGACGCTCCTCAGGGGTAGCAGTCCCTACTCCCCCTTTTTGTTGTTGTAATAAACGTTTCAGAGATTGATGAGAGCGTTCAATTAAGGATTGGCCTGTAGGGGAGTGAGGAATGCCAGTAACGTGAGTAATACCCCAGGAGTTAAAAAAAGCTTTTGTTGCGGTGGACACGTAGGCAGGGCCGTTGTCCGTCTTGATTTGAGAGGGTATACCTAAAGTGGCAAAGGCACACATTAAATGTTTTTGAACATCACGTGTCTTTTCTCCTGTGTGGCAGGAGGCAAACAGGGCACCAGAAAAGGTATCAATGGAAGAGTGAATACATTTTAGATGACCAAATTCTGAAAAGTGGGTTACATCGGTTTGCCACAGTTGTAAGCTCTGCAGTCCCCTAGGATTAACCCCTCCCGCTACTGACGGAAAGGAGTGTTTTTGACAGTCAGGACACACGGCGATAATGTTAGTTGCTTGCTGGGTAGTGAGGCCAAATTGCCGTTTAAGACCTCCAGCATTCTGGTGAAAGAAAGAATGGCTGAGTTTAGCCTGTGCTATGCGATCCGGTAATACTTGCACTGGTAACGTAAGCATATCAGCTCGTCGGTTTCCTTCTGCAATAAAACCAGGTAAAACAGTATGTGCCCTGACGTGCATGACAAAATAGGGATGAGGGCGCGAGTCCAGGAGGAAAATAAGTTCCTGCAATAAAGCAAACAATTCAGAATGTGAGACATCACGTAACACAGATGCTTCAGCCCGTTCAACAATTCCTGTAACATAAGCTGAGTCAGTAATTATGTTAAGCGGTGTGGACCACTTTTGGAAAACTTGAACAACCGCGTTCAGTTCTACTATCTGAGGAGAACCAGGTACAGTCTCTACATCCGAGTTCCATTGTCCACGCTGGTCATCCCAGCATAAGATGACCGATTTATGCGACTTTCCAGAGCCGTCCGTAAACACGGTGAGGGCCTGCAAGGGTTGGTCGCTTCTTTTTGGCCTGGACAGAAGATGAAAGTCAGCATTGAGTAGCTTATGAGATGGCGGGTGAGAAGTAAGTTGGCCTGTATAGCCAGCTATCGCTACACTGAAGGCATCGGATTGTTGGTGGAGCCACTGTAAGTAAGTACTTGCCACAGGCAAACAGATGCAGGCAAAGTCCATCCCTGATAGTGTCAATAAACGTTGCCGGGCTCTAATGATTAAAGATGCAAACATCTCGTGCTGTGTTGAAATAGTCTTTGAAGACTGACTGGGTAAGAAAACCCATTCAATAATCAGCAGTGGGTCTGATTTCTGAGAATCCCACTGAAATATTAGCGCATGAGGTTGTCGAGCGGGGTTTAAAATAATCAGTAAAAAGGGTAGCTCGGGAGCCCATCGGTGTGCTTGTCGGAGACTAATTGCTGTAGCAACCTTTTGCAGGGAGGTAGTGGCTTCAGGATCAAGACTGCGGGGGGAGCATAAGTCAGTGTCCCCTTTTAGCAGTCTAAATAAAGGACTTAGGTCCGCATTAGAAATCCCCAACAGTGGTCGGACCCAATTGATTGTTCCCAACAATTTCTGTACATCATGTAAATTTTGTATGTCTGTCCATATCTGCAGAGGTTGGGGAATTATAGTCTGGGCCCTGATGTGCCAGCCTAAGTATTTCCATGGAGATATCTTTTGAACCTTTTTCGGTGCAATACAGAGGCCTGCCGAGTTAACGGCAGCCATGACAAGGGCTACGGCTTCCTCCATGACTCCTTGGAGTTGTGCAGCCACTAGGATGTCATCCATATAGTGATACAACAAGACACTAGGCATCGTAGTTCTAACAGGGGTAAGTACTTTAGCTACATACCACTGACAAATCGTAAGACTATTCTTCATTCCCTGTGGCAGCACAGCCCACTGGTATCTTTGCAACGGGGCTTGCATGTTGACGCTTGGAACTGAAAAGGCAAATTTAGGAGCATCGTCTGGATGCAGTGGGATATTAAAAAAGCAGTCTTTGAGGTCAATAACAGTCAAGTGCCAGTCTCGAGGGATCATGGTAGGGGATGGGAGTCCTGGTTGAAGGGCTCTCATATCTTCCATAGCGTCATTAATTTTTCTAAGGTCATGGAGTAAGCGCCACTTGCCAGTTTGTTTCTTGATGACAAAGACAGGTGAATTCCAAGGGCTAGTGGAGGGCACGATGTGCCCTTTTGTTAACTGCTCCGTGACTAATTCCTGAAGGGCGCAAAGCTTTTCCAGAGGGAGGGGCCATTAATCTACCCAAATAGGGTCATCGGTTTTCCAAGTTAATTTCAGGGTGTCGCGCACTTCAATGGCCCCACCTAAAAATGGGTCCGAATGGACATTCCCCACTGAGACAGTACGTCGCGCCCCCACAGAACCATAGGAACAGGTAACACAAAAGGCTTAACAGAAGCTGTATGCCCTTCCGGACCTTGGATTTGGATTAATTCTATGCTTTGGTGACTTTTACCAGTTCCCCCAATTCCAGCTAATGTCTGGGAAACATTAGCCAGAGGCCATTGTGGAGGCCACTTGGCCTGGGATATTACTGTGACATCAGCTCCAGTATCAATAATCCCATTTAATATTACTTGCTGCCCCCCACGAATAAGGGTACATTGGTACACAGGTCGTTTTTGGGAAATAGACTGTATCCATAAAATTTGTGGGTCCCCCGTAGATTTAAACCCTCTCTGCTTTTGTTGAGGTTGGTTAGGAATTGAGGAGTCCGTCACTGTGGGAATCAATATCAATTGTGCTATACGCTGCCTTCTGGCACCGTGCAAGGAGGAAACGGGGTCCATGCCATGATTTTAATTTCATCATTACTGTCAGAATCAATAACCTCTGGTAGTACAAAAAGTCCTGACAAGGTGGTAGATGATCTTCCTAACAAAAGCGCTTGGGTTTTTGGGGGTAGGGGCCCCGAAACATTTGTTAACAATAAGTGAACCGAGGAATCGAGCAACGTTACTGTGTGAGAGGTTGCCAGGTCCAATCCGGCGCTACCAGCTGTTGTTGGGTGGAGACTTGAGACACTGCTGATTCCCTCCGTAGGGGTTGAAACGTCGGCTGCGGTACGATCGCTCCGCGATCGGTTTCCCTGTATCGATTGACCCTGGAAATCATACTTAGACCGACACTGATTAGCATAATGACGCCCTTTTCGGCATCTAGGGCAGACCCCAAGGGCCTGGGGCCTGGCACCAGCATTGGTAGCCAAAGAGTTCCTTTTCAAATGACCTGGTTTGCCGCAACCATAACAATTCCCGGGCCCCCCAGAGCTGTGCATGGCCGCGAAAGCAGCAGCCATGGCTTCAAATTTATGATCCATAGTGCCAATTCTATTACAAGCCTCTACCATTTCCACCAGTGTGGGGTTTGGATTTGGGAGAGATTTCAGTAACTTTTTACAATCCACATTAGCATTTTTTACAGCCAATTTTAACAACAAAATCTCCCGCGCTTCTGTGTTGTCTATCTGACGCTCCAGAGCTTGCTTCAGCCTGTCAATAAACTGCATATAAGGTTCCCGGGGGTCCTGGGTAATCGTAGTGAAGGTTTTTTGTGGTTTTTGTGAGTCAGGGACCTTAAAAAGGGCTTTTTTAGCTTTTTCACGAATTGCTTCAAGAGCTTCCCGTGGGATATCCCGGGCTTAAGCCACCGGATCAGAATACTGACCCGTGCCAGTAAGGTGTTCTATAGTCAGCGCAGCTATAGCTGCATTGCCGTGACCCACGTAAGTCTGTAAGTCGTGAGAAGTGCCTGGAGTGCCCCCCTCCAATGTGACTCCCACAGGGAGTACTGTGTCGGAGTCAGTAACAGTTGCGCTAAAGATTTTAAATCATGCGGAGTCATAACATAAGTGTCAAAAACAGAAGACAACAAACTTGTAAAATACAGAGACGAAAGCCCGTGCTCAGTAACAGTACGACGCAGTTCCTTAATTACCGAGAAAGATAAAGCCTCCCACTGAGCCCCCTGACCCTGATAGATCACGGGGGCTACAATTGTTTTAGTGATTTCTAACTTCCCCTCCTTCAAGGCTTGGCGTTTTATATTAGCCCACACATCGCGCAGGTTAGGGGGGTAGAGATACGGTTCTTTTTCAGGATCCACCGGACCCGGGTCAAAAGGATCCCCCCCGGGGGGTATCCTGCAGCACACACTCTTAAAGGTTTGTTCTCCGTCAGCACCGGAGGCGCCGTGGGAGAGTTATTCTCCTCCCCTGCTTTGTCTTTATGATTTTTCTCTTGCGCTTTTAAAGTCTCAAAAACACTCCTCCATCAGGGGAGCATACGCTGGGCTTCGGCGTTCCCTGTCGTTGCCGCGTCCCGTAGTTTCACCCCCACATCGTCCCAAAGTTCCCGCGTAAAGATAGTAGACGCAGTTACAGTGGGCATCTTCACCTGTACCCATTTAAGCATTAGTTTAAGATCATGCCCAGAAATATTCTTTCCATGTTTTCTAAGGAGAGCTTTCATAAGC
The DNA here is from genome assembly GCF_030867145.1 of Opisthocomus hoazin. NCBI lineage: Eukaryota > Metazoa > Chordata > Aves > Opisthocomiformes > Opisthocomidae > Opisthocomus > Opisthocomus hoazin. The sequence goes on from NC_134454.1 coordinate 45,269,153, forward strand.
TCATAAACGTCTCTCTCTGGGGAAGCCGTCTGACTTCCCATGTTTCCCACAGCTCACCTCTCAGCTCCGGAGGGATTGTTTAAGCCGGCTCCTGCTTCCTTTCAGCAGCACATTCAACGTCCTGTGGGACTCGCAGCATGCCACGCAGATAGGTGGTTTTTCTCCGAATCACGTCGGGGTCACCAATTTGTCGCGATTGAGAGACGGGACACCGCTTGATGCAAGCAGGATGATCGTTTTATTGTTCTTACACACATACATTTATACAGATCAGAAGGCAGCGTGTTTTAAACTGATTGGTTAAGTTTCAAACTAGGCACCTATTGATTGGTTAACACAGTTGCTAATACAGACACATTCTTTTCCTAAGCTCATCTAAACTAAGGCCATGCAGACACATTCTTTTCTTATCTTATCCAAGGCCTTGCTTCCTCCTTCAGGATGGCTCGGCACTATATCTCTTCTTCTCAGGGTCAGGATGGCTGGGCACTAACTCCCTTCTTCCCAGGGTTTATGGCCCACAAGTTCCAACACATCCTCCCTCATCAATTGCACCGCACTGGGGGCCCTGCTGAGGCCCACAGATTTCCACTTAGTCTCATGCACCAAAATCATTCTTTCTTCAAGGTCAGTTTCCTACTGTAACACGTTTTATCAGAACACTTTCTGAAGAGCTCATCTCTTCAAGCTTCTCTTAACTAAGTTCCTAGTATTTTTTGATCTGCAGCAGGTAACACACAGCTGTAGCATCAGGTTTATAGACTGTCTTGTTTATTGATACTTCTTTGAAATACCTGTCCATCTAAGAGCCATGTCTTGGAAAAAAGTTGACTGGCTCCATATCCACATTACTCAGAAATGAGATGGATTTCCAAACTCTGTGCCCTTCATTTTGCAAGAGTTTTCTTGTGTATTTCTGAGCAGTCAGTCCTTCCTTGTTATGTTTCAGTGCCTAAATTTCCCAGAACTTTTTTTTCCTTGCACAGAGGAAGTAAATCTGAAGAGAATCCCTTCTCCTTCTCTGGAGATATTCAAGACCCGCCTGGACAAGGTCCTCTGCAGCCTGCTGTAGGTGACCCTGTTTTGGCAGAAGGGTTGGACTAGATGACCCACAGAGGTCCCTTCCAACCCCTACCATTCTGTGATTCTGTGATTCTGTGATTCTGTAAAAACACAGGAGTGAGCAGAGTCCTTTGTTGGGACTACCACTGTTGGGACAGCATAGGATGTCCGTGTGGATCATTCTGACTTTCCTCAGATTTGTAGGATACTACAGGTATATGAGTGCACATATGCATGGGTCTTCTCTTCATACAGTTAAACGGTCATATAGATAATACAACATTATGCTGTCAGAATTGCAATCTGGCACCTTGAAAACCAGCACTAAATCTAATAGCAGCTCCTCCAAATTTGCATTAAATTTTAAAAACCAGCAAACTTTGACATTCCAAAACTATACTAATTTTGGACAAGTTTTAAGCAGACAGTATAAGCATTATAGTTCCTGTTGGCTTTTGAAACTCTAGGTCCAGCAAGACAAAGTCTCTGGTAGGAGGGTTCACTGCCTGGTTTAGCACTGAAATGAAATCTCCAAGTTGAACAGCCTGTGTAGAAAGTAATTAGTTAACACAGCTTGAGCTACTATAGAGAACCACAGAAGAAGAGAAATAATTTAATTACTATTAGCCTCCACTTATGGACATACTATGGCATGTCAAAATCAGTCAGAATTTTCTCATCAAGACCCACTGTTTTGGTAAGCCATTTTTCCCTTTGTTATGATAAGTGGAGGCAGGTTTGACTGCAGCAGTGACCTATGCTGGTCATTATTCCACAGTAGGGAGTCATCTCAGAATTTGTAGCTTACTCAAGTCAATTACTTTTAGGGTTTTTCACCCTGTCTCACTGGGTAGCCACATTACTTTCTCTGTTCCCCAAAGAGATTTATTCTACCGTGGTTTTTCCTTGTTTAATCCCTTTGACAGCTTGCTTTATTAAATTCCAGTCTCTCAAGTAAAATGGGCTTCTACTACTAGTCCTGGAGGCAGGCCTGCAAGTCTTCTCAAGTTCAGACTTGAATCATCTGCAATCTTCCCTGAAGGGAATAGCTCTGCACTGAAATTATTAATAGTAATAAAATAATGCAGCCATTCTGCAAATAACTGATAGGGGATTGTTTAGTAATTTCAAGCCATTCAGGATGAACTAATTACTGAGCAATGTCTTTACTTAGTAATTGAATCACTAATTAAATATTTTGCTAAGTAAATTAAGTACTGGCTAATTTATCTGTTCACTAATATTGTTACTGGGTAATCTGGGAAATCTTCCCAAGCAAGTAATTGAAGGAACATGTGACCCATTTAAAATGTTCCCTCCAGCAAATAGTTTATATAGTAATTGTATTGTCGCAATAATTTTGAAATTATATTCCCAGAAGGCCACATATGCAGGTTGTACACTGAGCTTGCAAACTCAAATTTTCTTGTCATACCATAAAAATGTATGAAATTGACCTGAATGGTTTCTGCCAAATAGGGAGCTTATTGGCCCATAATTTGAAAGTTGTTGCTGAAGTTTCTATGTGTGTGATAGTGAAGGTCGAATAATGCTGTCTGCCCCATTTTCACTGTCCTTTGCTATCCAGTAAAGCCCTTACGCAGCTGAGTAAACGCTTTGTGGAACTGGGACCTTAACTAGCAAAAACTGAAACTTATCTTAAAGACAGGAATCTAAATGTCACTCTTGTTTCACGGAGAATGAAGGCTATTTACTTGTCAACCCAGTCCAAAGGGTATATTTACACTGTTGGGAAAATGTTGAGTCTAAGCCAAATAGCAAAATGTGCCCATTGCATACTTTGTAAACAAGTTTATGCTGAAAAGGAGTCTTAGTTCAACACTGGCGTCAGCGTCAGTAAATTTAGTGCCTTAGCATGGGCCCTGCTTCTCTTGTTCACGGTTCTAGATGAATCAAGCACTGATGGATCTGTACAGCACACAGATTTAGAGGTGTGCTACGATGCACAGAGATGTTCCTGGTAGGACCACTGGCTTTATTTCCTGAAGTCATTCACCTCTCCAGTGATGCTTACAGGGTCACTTCCATATTTAATATTATGAGCTCTCACATGTGGCGCTTTCAGGGACACAAGGAATATTCTTCTCTTCTGCAGCATCAGCTCTTCCTTGCCTAGCATAGATGCCTCTCTGTGGGACTTCAGCCTGCTTGTATTCAACTCTGTTGGGCTCATTTTGCAAAGTCTGAGAACAGAAGAGCGGGAGGACTGATCTCTCAGCCACACAGCTTTGCCAAGCTCAGGTCTGCCTTGCAGATATCTAGGTGAGAACAAGTACGTATATGTTAAGTGTCTCTGAGTCACCTCTGCCGCTGCTACTGAACAGTCATAGATGGGCATCAGCCAGAAAGAATTCAAGTCCTGTAGGAGTCCTGCTGCCAGAGGCTAGGGAAGCAGAAAAGGAGCTGTAACTACTGCAGGATAACTCTGGTTCTCAATATTCTCTCCATTGGTCCTTGAGGGTTTTGATAAAGAAGCAGCTCCCTTCCCTCCTGTGCTCTCTGAGTGGCATGCAACTTCTGACAAAGGAGTTTCTCCTGTGACTCCTTCTCTCTCAAGCAGAGACATCTAATGTGCATTTTAAAAACAAAAAAATACAACCCAGCTCTGAAAACATAAACAAGTAGGAAAGCGTATCTGCACAGAAGGCATTTTGTATTTGCCCAAGGCATAATGAGATACAAATCATGCCCAGTGGACTCAGGACACCTGTCCTTCTTCCTTGCAATAAACCTGAGGGTTAATGTCATAGAGAATGAAACAGATGCAATACTTCAGCCCTTCCTGCCTTACTTTCAGGTAATCATGCATTTCCCTAATGTATCTAATAAATCTATATCTCTGATAAAAGAAATATACTGAGGATGTAGCTCTGCTGATGACAAGTTGAGATGCTTACTGTACTGCAGACAGGTGTCCATCCTGGTGTGGAGCCGTGATTCTGTTAATTTGTATTTCATTTGGGGGATTTTAGTGGGAGTAAACCTAAGTACACATACATATGCACACACAAGACTGCAACTGAACAAATTTCACACAAAGAGGAAGTGGCACTGTAGGGCATGAAGGCTGCTTTTTCTTCTTTTATTCTGGAAATCTGATGAACAGCCTGACTGTAATATCAACAGACTTATTTGCTATATTTGACTAAAATGAATAAAGCCACTGGCAAATTAGCAACACGATTTGGAAGCCTGAACATACAGCATTGCATTCTATTTTCTTTTTTACACCAAGTCCAATGTGAGTCATTTGTATTTTATATCAACATTATATCCTTATTTACTAATACCAGTAGATATTATTATTAGGTCAAACCCTGCTTATTTCACCAGTCTAGTCACAACTGCATCAGAAAGGGCTATAGCCAGGAAAAGCAGGATTTATTCATTATATTTTAATTCTCCAGGGTGGAAAACTTTGGAAATGTGAAAACTGACTGCCTCTGAAAATTGATCATGCTTACAATGATGTAAATTTGTACCTATAAATACAAATGAGTGGTATTAATGTATCCATGTAAATAGAAGTATCTATTACAGATCTATAATTTAATAATAAAAAGGAGATCATTATTCTGGTTTAATAATGAAGAAAAAAAAGGCTAATTTAAATTCTAGATATGTGGTCACACCTTAAAAAACCTTTCAGTGGACCTAAGAGTAAGACATCAGCCTTTTTTACTCTGCCTGGTTTAATATTCTGACTGGACAAGTAGTGGCTTACTATATGATCCCTGTCATAGAGTTCACCAGAGGCCTCTGAAGAGGTTTTTAACTAAAGTCACCAACTGAGCTGCTGCATCCAAATCTGATTAATGAGGACTTTCAGCTGCTGGAGCTCATAGCCTGCCATATTAACACACTGAAATGTTGATTTGTTTTCATACGTGAACTGAATTATGTTAACATATGAACAGATGAACAGCATCCTTGCTACAGATAGAGCTCCCTTGGGCAGCAAGACAGAGTGGACAGCTTGCATGAACGAGCAAAGATGGTGATGTGCATCATCTGGATGCTTTCCAAGCATTTGAAAGCACCATGAGGAAGGTAGAAAATTCTTTGAGACTAGCATATGTGCACAGCTCTGTAAAGTCACAGATCTATCCCTGCATTTTTCATATACTTCTGTCACTTGGAAGTACAGACATCTCATGCGCAAACCCCATGCTTTCCATCATCTATATGGATTAGAAACTAGTTTTTCACCTTCTTTTTTCCCCCTATTCTTTCTTGCAAAGCTCCCTAGAACTTCCTTGTTTTCAGGAAGGGAGGAGATATCTATTCCATGTTTGCCCTTGTTCCTTCGCCGTGATCAAGGACACAAAGGAAAACTAATGGTCTTCAAATAATTTCAAGAAGAAACTGAAGATCAGCCTCGTACAAACCTTCTTGCTCCCTGACACATACTATGTACTGGTAAGACAAATACGCTTCTTTTGGTTTCTCAGTAGTCCAGTAAAGAGGGTAAGCCTGTGGTGAGGGCTACTGGAAGCAGAAAGAGGAGCAAAATGGAAAAGAAAGGAGAAAAGAGCATAAACTTTCATATAAGCAAGTCTGAATGTCAGTACTCATGTCAAAATATCAGCCCATTCTATCACTGTCATTAAACATTGGTCTCTGGATACCAAGCAAAATTTCTTATCTGTCTGTGCTACTATATTTCTCACTGAAATGTGAACAATAATTAGAGATGGACCAGGAACAAAAAATCACAGTAGCTAAGCACATATTTAAGATGATTTGTAAAGAGAAATTCTCTTACAGCCCACACATGACAGGTCAGTCAGAGAAACAACCACGATGACAAAATCACAAGTTTTCAATTCCACCCTCACCCCTCTTAATCCCCTTTAAAAGAAGGAGTGAAACAATGAAAAAGTGCAGGGGGTGCCTGCTGCTTGCACCTTGAATTCCAAACTCTGAGAGAATCTCCTTCGTTATGCAAATTAAGTCAGCCATTTTTCTTTAGTACATTAAGGCATTTTACAAATGTCCTGGTTTTGGTTGAAACGCAACCGATTCTCTGTTAGTGAATCCTCCTTACAGCTAACTTCTACTAAGTAACTGCATTTTTCTGAACCTGGCTGCATGTTTTACAGTGTCTGCTCCAAAGCTGATAACACCTAATGTTTAGAGTTACACTGAGCTAATGGTGGGAAAGGAATGCAGAAAAAGGCCCCTGTATATAATTATTACCATAGCAGCCAAGGTCACCGATAGACCTCTTAGGTCCTTGTTATAGTTCTGGCCCATGGCCGGCAACAAAGGGCCACATGGTCGCTCTATCGACCCTCCCTCCGCTGGGATGGGGAGGAGGTGGAAAGAAAAAGGCAAAAACTCATGGGTCGGGATAAGGGCAGTCTAACAGAACAGCAAAGTGAGTGAACAGCAACAACAATACTGATAAGGAAAATACACAAAACAAACAGCGGAATGCAGAGCGCAACTCTCACCACCCGATGCCCAGTGCAGTCCCAAGCCGCGATTCCCTTCCCCCCTCAGCCAGCTCCCCCACCGGCACCCAGCATGATGGCACATGGTATCGAGTACCCTGTTTTGTTTGGCCAGTTTGGGTCAGTGTGATCAACGCGACTCATTTAGTCCACGTAGCATAGGTGGCATGATGCGTAGAGGGGACCCTCTCTTTGAACATCCAGCCGAGGACCGGCAATCGTGGTGCTAGGAGGAGCTGTGCTTCAGTGCTGACCACTTCTGAAGCAGCTCGAACGCCTTCATATGCTGCCAGAATCTCTTTTTCAGTGGGAGTATAGCGGGCCTCGGATCCTTTGTATCCCTGGCTCCAGAACCCCAGGGGTCGACCTCGAGTCACCCCTGGTGCTTTCTGCCAGACACTCCAGGTTGGGCCATTCTCCCCGGTTGCGGTGTAGAGCACGTTTTTAACATCTTGCCCTGACTGGACTGGACCAAGGGCCATGGCATGAACTATCTCCCATTTAATTTGTTCAAATGCCTGTCGTTGCTCAGGGCCCCATTCAAAATCATTCTTCTTCCGGGTCACGTGGTACAGAGGACTTACAATCTGGCTGTAATTTGGGATGTGCATCCTTCAAAAACCCACAACACCTAAGAAGGCTTGTGCTTCCTTTTTGCTGGTTGTTGGAGACATTGCTACTATTTTAACTCGTGGGTCGGAATAAGGGCAGTCTGACAGAACAGCAAACAAAGCGAACAGTACCAACAATAATACTCATAAGAAGAATATACAAAACTAACAGCGAAATGCACAGAGCAACTCTCACCACCCGATGCCCAGTGCACTCCCGAGCTGCGATTAACTTCCCTACCTGCCAGCTCCCCCCCTGGAACCCAGCATGGCGGCACATGGTATTGAATACCCCGTTTTATTTGGGTCAGCCACCCGGCTGTGTCCCCTCCTGGCTTCTGGTGAAAATTAACCCTGTCCTGGCCGAACCCAGGACAGTCCCGCAGGTGAGGAGTTGCGAAGGGTCACACTTGCAGGGAGGGGCGGACAGGACAGGTGACCTAGTGTTGACCAGTGAGGTGTTCCATGTCATGCACATCATACTTAGTTTAAAGCTGGCGGATCACGAGGGTCTTGCTCTTCTTCATTCATGGCCACCTTCTGAAGAGGACCCTGCTTGTTGCCCTGCCTGCGGTCCTGATCCAGACAGCGATCTCTGCATTCCTGAGTCTGGTTCCTGTCTGCTGTGGAGTCCAATCTGGGGCTTCCCGCTGCCTGCCCAGCAGCTGCTGGAGGGACCCAGCACCCTGGCACTCAGCCCCAGGAAATTCGGTGGCGGTTCTGTGTATTTTGCATTATTTATCTTATTATTAATACTATGAGTATTATGAGTGTTGTTAGTAAAGCTGTTTTAATAATCAGTTTGTAAGTCTCCCTTTTCCTCCTTTTTCCATTCCCATAGTGGGGGGGGCAGGGGTTCACAGACAGCATCTGCCACTCTGCTTATTGCTGCCCTGCTCTGAATGGTGACACGGGGCTTGAGGGCTCGAGAGCGGGTAGGAGTTCGAACTCAGGCTCCAGCAGAAGACAAAGCTCAGTCAAGAAGGAATAAGGGGTTTTTTTTGAGAGTATCGAGGAGTTTGGAATTAGAGCGGGCAGCTTTCATTCACCATGCTGAATGCCCTGACATTAAGCTTGATATTATGTATTTTTAGAGCTTCATTCAGACCTAGGTGTCATGGTACTGTTTGGGTTGCTTGCCAGTGGTTTTGTGTGGTTTATGAATTTTAGGTGTAGGGGGAAAGTCATTGTGTTGCTGTGGGGTTTATTACTGAGCTTTGTCATGGTAAGATTGGCCATTATCATTCCAATCTCTCATTTCTATCAAGTGATTAAAATGAAAAGTGCAAAACCCGAATCAGTGCCAACAACTTCATTTGAGTACTACAGGAGTTACCTGTTGGACTTTGTTAGTAATTATACCTCCACTTTGAGAAATTATACATTTTCTTGTTATGCTAACCTGACTTTGCCGGAGTTTTGGAATTTTGGATATTCTTGGGACTACCAAACCATGGCTCTATTTCATTTAGCTGCCCTGCATGTTTTTCTGGTGTGGGGTAAGATTAAACCTTGGTGCAGGCATAAGTGCCATGGAATTAATTTAGCCTTTTCAAGGTATCCCAGTGCAAGGTGTCCCAATGCAACCTCCTCCCCCACCACAGATACTGCAGCCTCCACGACAAGTGCTGCAAATATTGCTGCTCCAGCCACAGCCCCTGCAGCCACTCCACCTCTGATAACAGGCTCTGCAGCCACTCCGACCCTGACAACTGGCACTGCAGCTACACCATCCTTGGTGATTGCCCCTGCAGCTGTTCAAACTCCCACGGCAGGTACCATGATTTCTTAGGTGCCCGCAGTATCTGTTGCCACTGCAGCCAAAAGAGAAAACAAAGCAAAACCGAAGCAGGGAAACAGCACACCATCATCATCAGAATCAGAGATAATTATCTGCTCCTTACCCCTGGAGGAGTTATGAGGTATAAAGAAAGATTTTAGTTGACATGAAGGTGTGTCACTTACTACTTGGCTGGTTTGGTGCTGGGATAACAGGGCTGATAGTTTGGACTTAGACAGCACAGAAGTCATGCAGTTAGAATTGCTGGACAGAGATGGTGGCATTGATAAGGCAATTAGGGAAAGGGCAGAAAATCAAAGCCTCTGGAGGTGAACCTTGTTGGCAATGAAGAGCAGGTATCCCTGTAAGACTGATATCGTATGCTGCCTAGGCAAATGGACCACCATGGAGAAAGGTATTAAGTGTCTGAGAGAATTAGCTGTGTGAGAGATAATTCACAGTGACCCACAGATGATTATAAATCTTGACAAAGTGCCATGCACCCAACCTTTATTGCAGAAGGTTGTGCAGAGTGCACTACTGACATATGGCCCCACATTGGCAGTACTTAACGCAAGATGACGAGGCAGCAGCTGTGGGTGAAGTGGCCAAAGTAGTGCAGCAGTTAGAAGACAGTGTTTCTTCCCACTATAGGGTAACTTGTGATTTTTCCTGCATGAACACGGGGAATATATGAGGAAATGGGATGGAAAACCTACTGCTGACCTTGAGGCACAAGTACGCGAGTTAAAAAAGAAAGTTCCCAAGAGAAAAGTTACTCTGGTTTCCAGTGGGCAGTTCTCCAGACAGGATAGGTGGAATTCCTGTCCCTCCCTAACAGACTTGAATACAAAGAATTAGAGGGGCCCTGCCTCCAGCCAGGAGGAGGAGAGGGACAACCAAGTTTATTGGACTGTGTGGACTGGATGGCCTGGTACGTCACAACCAGGTGAGTATAAAGCTTTGGTAGACACTGGTGCACAGTGTACTACAATGCCATCGAATCATAAAGGAGCAGAGTCAATCAGTATTTATGGAGTGACGGGGGGATCTCAAGAGTTATCTGTATTAGAGGCCGAAGTGAGCCTAACTGGAAATGAATGGGAAAAGCACCCTACAGTAACTGGCCCAGATGAGGGCTAGAGCAAGAAATTATATGTATCAAAAAAGATTTCATATGGCAAACATTTTTTGCACTCTTACAAACTAATTGGTCTAGAATTGTATAACAGAAATAGCATTGGTAGATTTCTTACCTTTAACATGAACTCCTGAACCTTTTTCTTCTGTCTTAGATTTAATTTCCTTTTAATTTTGCATTCTCTTATGCACTAGTTGTAAATATTTCTACCTTGGCATAATATTTACAGATGAATGGGGGACAGCTGACTCATTTATCCATCCATTTATGCTGCAGCCTGGCTTACTCTTCATCTGTACTTCACGTTAGGAATAGTGTGAATACCGGGAATTCTCCATACCTGCAATAAGCATTGGACCTTGATATACATACACATGGCTCAGTGAGTACTGTAATCCATTATCAATTAGTATTTAGTAACTATTAGTCCATTTGCCCCTACGTGGGCACCTCCTTAAGGTCCACATAATTTTGCTAATATTCACAATGTGGAAAGATATTGCTTTTTTCATGTTCCTGTTTAGCATTGCTTCTGGGTTTAAATTTTCACCATATTCTATATGTACGCATTTGAAAATAGGGTGTTTGAAAATATGGTCAAAGCTTAATTCCATTTGAAAATTGAACATTGTGTAAATTAAGCAAAATGAAGATGTGTTTATAAAAGACATTGTATCATCATTCTGTCCACAGTTTGTAGTTCCCTCTGTTTGCATTGAACAGTGCACAGAATCCTTCTGTTAATTTCAATGATATTCTGCCTCCAGAAAATACGCATAATCCATTTTTGTGCACACATTGACATCTGTAGCAAAGAAAAATATTTGATCTCTTGGTCTGGGTAAGTACTAGTTTTCAGTTATTTTCCATCTGTTTTGAATGCATCATAGCCACTTGACATGATAGAATTAGCCCTACTCTTTAAAGGCTGAGTATATCCCTGATGATTTTGATGAAGCTTCTTTTGTGTATGAAGAACTGACAAAAACTAGCTGAGTTTAACATGCTCCATGCTCCTTGGTTCAAGCTCTTGCTTTGGAAATCTAGTTTGAAAACAAAGACAGCCAGGAATAAAATCACTCTTAGTCCAAATATTTTGTTGTCACCCTTGTCATACTCCTTCAGCTAGACAGTTTGCCCATGGGCTTACAGTTTTCCCTCCAACTGCTGTACTAAACCTCTACAACGTTAATGGGACTTACTCCTCCTTGAGTCTCAGAATGCATCAACTATGAGATGGAACTTGATCCCTGGCTTCAGAAGGACATATGAAAATGCACTGTAGGATGAAAAGCAAAAGCAGTCACATGGAGTTGAAGAGATGTTATGAGGAAATGGATCATGCAGAGTTTAAGTCCCTTCCATCTAGCTGTTTCCTCTTGCATCTAGCTGTTTCCTCTTGCGGTGACAGGGTTCTTGAATTAGGGTTTATACATCTCTCAAAATATCAAGTCCCTAAACAGAAACACCCATCAGTGCAAGCACAGATGGCCAGATGTCATCCTCCTCAAAAAAAGACATGCCACCAAAATGGGAGAGTCACTCACATCACTGGAAAACCTTTGTTACCTTTTGATAGAAGACCATGAGTCTAATGGGAGACGGAGCTACGCCACAAGCAAAAGCCTGTTCAGAGGTAAGTCGTGGTTTGATATCAATGGTCCAGAGCTCTCAGTATCAGCTCATACAGTGCCGTTGTACTTGCCAATATATTGTTATTGCTAATTGTAAAGCAGGACTGTGGAGAGCATACCAGTGAAATGGCCTGTAAATGTGGAGAGCAAAGAAAGCTGGACCATGTTTCTGTGCTGATATCTGAGGAGTGGCATAATGTGACGACATTTCATTACAGCTGAGGAAATTGCTTATTCCTTAATATGCAGTTCTAGGTTAGAAATACAGTAGATACATACTACTGATGCTGGTGACTAAGCTCTGTAATTCACAAAATGAGCACTGTACGGTTTAATGATTCACCCAGCCTTTTAAGGATGAGACACAGAACTTAGTGTCTAAGATATTTTCATGCTCTTTAAAATATCATAAATCAAAATCTTTCCACTTTCTTTGCAAGTGATCCAGAGGCATTAATTACATATGTGTGTGTGTTTACATCCATAAATACTAATATTGTGTGCATGATGGGCATTATTTCAATATGGAGAATATTGCTTTTAAAGCTGTTTACGTTTGCATTAAATGTATGCTGTACTGTATAGATCAAGTGACAGCCAATGGCTAAAGGAGCAAGCATAAACTGATTTATTAAAGCTGTACTTTTTATTGAAGTCAAATTCTGCATGTACAGACTCAGAGCTTAACAATCTAAGAAGATCTGAAAGCAAAAAGATTCCAGTAATCACAGCTTGATCTTCAAAAAATTCTACTGATTTAAAAATGTTAATATTACAGAGGCAAATTATTTTTTATAGCCCTTTTGTGATTTTCCTGCATCTGGAAGTAAGTAGACTTGTTTCTAATCAAAAAGCTACAAGAATAATAGTAAATTATTGCTATTTTTTCTTTATTGGAACTGCTTGACTATTTGAGGATAATCTTGTCTTGTTAAATTGCTATGCTACTGTTTTAAAAGGTTTTTATGCTGAAACCAAACCTGCTTTCGTACAACGAATATCCAAAGTGCAGGAAGCATTTTCTCCTCACGAACACTCACTGTATCCAGTAAGCCATGGCTCTGTAGCACCGGAACTCAGCAGAACACTCACGAATGTAAAAACAAACTTATCGGTGTTCTTAAGTCTTAGATGCCTATATAAGGTTAAGGTATGTGCTTACAGACTTTACTGAATTGAGGATCTTATTATTGATGGAGGGTTGTCATTAAGCTTTAGGCTGCCTGGAGCACTGAAAAAACATGGGCTGTGAAAGCAAGAGCAAATAATAGCCAGAAGATGAAGTCTTCCAGCTGCACAACTTGTCGTATACTGCTGAATGGACTGCAGTGGGTAAAGGATCCTTCCTTTGTCACAGAATCACAGAATCACAGAATGGTAGGGGTTGGAAGGGACCTCTGTGGGTCATCTAGTCCAACCCCCCTGCCAAAGAGCCTTAAGCATAGGCAGAGTTTCTGTGGCATTACTGCCTTAACACACCGTTAATGTCCACACTAGTTTGATTTTGAGATGGTTTATATGATCAATAGTGATAATTTACTCTTATTAGGGTCCCAAACTGGGGTCCTCTTTTTGAACAAAATGTTACAAAAATGACAGAATGTTTGAAAACCTGACACATTAGATACAGTAATTCTTATATCAGTCTGTTGGTGTCAAAGTAGTCCACTGCTTCTAATCATTTTATAGCATCTCCAGGCCCTTACCAGAAGGCTGAGGATGAATGTTGAATAGCAACAGTTGTTTTTCACCAGACTTAAACATTGTCTACCACTCATTTTAGTGTTCTGCAGGTTTTGACAACAGCATTTGACACTGTCCTGCACAACATCGTTGTCTTTGAATTGGAGAGACAAGGGTTTGACAGATGGATCACTTGGTCGATAAGGAATTGGCTGGATGGTCACACTTAAAGAGCTGCAGTCAACAGCTCCATGTCCGAGTGGAGACCTGTGATGTGTGGCGTTCCTCAGGGGCTGGTACTGGGACTGGCGCTGTTTAACATCTCTGTCGGTGACATGAGCAGTGGGACTGAGTGCACCCTCAGTAAGTTTGCTGATGACACCAAGCTGTGTGGTGTGGTCAACACAGTGGAGGGAAGGGATGCCATCCAGAGGGACCTTGACAGGCTTCAGCGGTGGGTCTGTGCTAACATCATGAAGTTCAACACAGCCAAGTGCAGGGTCCTGCACATTGGCTGGGGCAATCCAAAGCACAAATACAGGCTGGGCGGAGAATGAGTTGAGAGCAGCCCTGAGGAGGACTTGGCGTTGCTGGCTGACAAGAAGCTCAACATGACCCAGCAATGTGCGCTTGCAGCCCAGAAGGCCAACTGTGCCCTGGGCTGCATCAAAAGCAGCATGGCCAGCAGGTTAAGGGAGGTGATTTTGCCCCTCTGCTCTGCCCTGGAGACCCCACCTGGACTACTGGGTCCAGCTCTGGGGCCTCCAAAACAAAAAGGACATGGAACTGTTGGATTGAGTTCAGAGGAGAGCCGTGAAGATTATCCCATACAGAATACATAGGGGTTATAATAATAAAAATACCTGTATTTGAAACAAGCTGCTACAAAAATGTTCAAAGGATGACAGATGAAAGGAAAGCCTGTTTTTAATGTCAGAAAGGATAATAATGTTATGAGAAAATCTTTTGTATAGACAGAGTAGATTTTAGTCCCCAATGTTTTTATAAGTTGTATTCAGCAGTCATTTTGTCTGCAGGTGGCAGTCACTGAGGAAACATAAACTGATCCCTTCCAGTAGCACAAAGACTTGAATTGATTCCTCCCTGAGAGAAAGGGTGGTTTTGCTGAAGAACCAGTTGGAGTTACAGTGGTGGTGCAAAGTCTAGGAACGGGAAAAGAAGTGCTGGCACTAATCCTCACAGCTTCAGTATTTCAATACTTGTTACCAGTCCTGACATCTCCTGGAAAAGTGAATCAGAGATATTTTGTATTACAGCTCTACTTCCACACTGGCCTTCCACCATCAAAGGAATCCCCTGGTGGAAATACCTCCTTATTGATAAAAGGGCAGAAATTGCAAACAGTGAGGTAAAGCACAAACGTAGGAGTCATAAGAAGCCTTGATATCTACTGTGCAGAGGTAAAAGGTATGACAGACAACAGGGCTGGTTATGGTCATTGTTACCTCTCACAGATTTGCAAGTAACTGCTAAATGAAGGATCACAAATGATTCTTTTATATAGCTGCAAGCAGATGCAAAGAGGTATATAGTCTTGTTTTGTTGCCCTTATTTAACTAGAATACGTCTGTCTGCTGTGTTATTCTATCCAGCAACTGAAAACAGTGCTTCCTGACTAAGCCATCATTGCAATTTTCCTCACGTAGGCTTTATTCCCTGGTACTTTATTGCCATTTTTGGACCTATATGTTCCTCCAAACAAACAGGTAACCTGTAATAAAATATACATGTCACTATGTTCAGATCAGTATCTTATGCAAAGTCTTTCCCACATGTATAGGTAGACAGACAATTATTTATACCACCATAAAATTATTCCTCTCACTTACGGAGGAAAAAAGAAAAAAAGTGAGGGAAAGAATGAAGGAGCTTATCAGTTATTACCTTTTATTAAGGACAGAAGGTAAGCGTGGGATTTGATGAAATCTACTATGAACTCTCTAAGTAGATCTCATTGACTAGGGAACTCCTTGGGTACTATGCTGTCCAATGTCCTAATGCAATTTCAGAGGGTCCTTAGGCATCCTAGATGTTTCTCATGTCCTAGTGAAAGAAAAAGAAACCTCAGCCTGTTGGGAAGTGATGGGCATTTGGGACTGCAGCTAAAAAAATTTATCCACTCCCCGGTTCTGGCCCATGGATTCCCCAATGGCAATGGCATGCCTGGATTTGCGAAGACAGAGATCTGCCAGTCAGCACTCTTACAGACACCTCTGCAGGCTGATTTGTGGTGTGCCAAAAGAGGAGATCACAAAATTGAACAAATGAATAAATCATGGCTTTTTTTCTTCTGATGTGAACTTAGTGCTTGCAACACTGCACTCTTGGAAATTAATCTTTCACTTATTTATCCCTGAAAAACAGTGAAATTCAAGAAGTATCCACATTGTGGCCCTCACCTTAGTGCTGGAAAAATCCCACTACAGAGGTGAAAACAGTCTTCACTGCCTCTCTTACCTGTCCTGAATGTACTGTAAGACTTCTAACTTCAGTGTTATTTATCCCTGTGGACAACAGCTCACTTTACTGATCGCTTTCAAAAGTTCAAGAGCTACTAGAAAGTAATACTATTCAGTCATTATTCTCTTTAAGTTATTTGAGTGCCAAAGGTTGGAGAGCCCTTTTGGAAATATAGGTCTACAAGTTGTATTCAAGGCTGCAATATATCTCAGGGATGTCAGAGGTAGCATGAGGGTGCGGGACATGCTGACTTTTGGTCCCCTGCTCAGGCTCTTCAAGCATACAGCTGTTCAGCATGGAAGACTGTATAGACACCCCCATAGATGCCGTCTCTGTTTGAACTCTGAAAATGAGTCGTTCATGTGTTTTTCTACACACTGTAAGGAAAATAATTTTGGACAGAGAGATGAAATCAGTCGTTACCTTGTCACAGTGTGCTGTAAATGTAATGACATGTCCTTCCAATAGATATTTCTACTTTGACTTTGCATTGCTGCCAAATCAGTCTACGCAAAAATAAGAGAGTAAGTATGTAATTTCCATTACTTGCTTTGCTGTCTGAAAACTGTATTTAAAATTCTCTCTCCTCCCCAACAAATCTGAATTCTTTGAAATACAACTATGAAGAGCAAGATAACCATAAATAAGAAATAGTACTGTCTCCAGTCTAGGGGGTGAAGCAAAAAAAGAGAAAGATCTCTCTCTACTTCTTTCTTACACTCCTGCTTTCTGCAAAAGATTCAGACAGGCTGTCTGCACAACCCACACTGTAAGGAATACACTGAGTTTATGGTGTGACCCTTTGACAGCCACCCAAAAGGGCAGCAGACAATTTTATTTTAGAACAAGTTTGTTTCACTGTAAAAATGCCAACATCTCAGCAAAAATGACTGATTTCCAGATGAAACAATTGAAATCAAAGTGTGGGCTGCAGGGGGCGGGAGCAGGAAAAGTGGGGAAGAGAAGCATGTTCCAGTAAAAAGTCTCAAATGATAAATATTTCATGGGAGCGTAGTATACTGGAGCATACCACTGTTGGCTGCAAACTCTTCTGCGTCTCCTGGGAAGCTGGTATTAGCAGTTGGCAAGAAACTCTTCTTCTTTAACCTGATAAGAATGTAAGGACATTAAATGTCTTATGAAGGGAATAATTTGTGATACTGAAACCTACGTGAATTCAATACATACACATCAGTAGAGTATGTATTTTCATCAGAAAAGCCTCCAAACATGGTTTCTCACACTCTAGTAAAAACATGACCTGAAATGAATGAAGTACCTGCTGATCCCAATAATGTTTCTAGAATTCATTAAATTAGCATGTTTATTAAATACAGAGAAATCAGACTAGCGTTAGATGAAGATGAGAATAATATTGCAGAAAATATATCATGTTTATATTGCTGTCAGTAAGAGTTTCTTTCACTTTTCTGAAGAGGCTCTAAATCTTAATTCCATATTCCCAGTTTGTTCCAGTATCGCTGAAGTAGTAATTCTTCTTACCATTGAGTTTCCACCACTCATGTTTCTGCATTTGGGATAAATCTCCAGATGTACAAAATGGGTATGCTTTGAGGGTGGAAAGTATCGTGGTTCATGCTCTGCTTGAGTTTATAAGAGACCATGAGATTCCTCCTTGAATCAAACAGATATGAAGGAATATCTCCTTTCTATAATCTAAATGAAATAACATCCATTTCCACATAAAAATTTTCAAAAACACGGAAGAAAACACAGTTTGTATAATGGGCAGACTACTCATCTATTTGAACATCTATTTAGCATCTGTAAGACTTCTGAAGAACTTTTAAAGTCTTCGGTATGAAAATAACAACACCATGCAGGATCTTTTATTGAATAACCTAGGGTTCTGATTTTCTAACAAAATTTATTAGATTCTCTTAAGGTCTGTTCTAGAACATCTGTTTTTGTAACAAATCTGTTAATCAGAAGGGTGGCTTTTTGCCTCGGTAATTGAATTGGAATAATCCATTATGGTACTATCATAATGATTATTTCTCATTTGTATTGTGGGGTATCACCCAGGATCTTTATTGACTACGACCACATTATGCTAGGTACCTCATAAACACAGAACAAAAAGACAATGCTTATGCCTCAGTTTTGCAGTTTATAACATATCAACTTCACTATTTCCATTTTATTGTGTATAAGTAACTGTGTACATTAAGCTGCTGCACATGGCTGATGAGGCTACATCAACAACAGTTATGGAAAAGCTCTGTTGCATACCAGGACCTTCTGAGTAGGACACTATTCACTGCAAGCCTGCATAGCTCCTTTCTTTAAAACCTATTTAATCAAGGTGAGAGGATTTAAGACTACTTACCAGTTATGCCAGCCCTTGTGTTTTATTTGTAGTGAATAATACTGTGTCATGGAAATGTAAATATGGAGCCAAGGTCAGAATACATTCTGTGAAACAACCCATTCTTTGTGTACCTCTTTAATAAAGCAGACCTTGTGATTTTTGCTGAAAAAAAGGTGGAGGCACGAGAAATATTTTTCCATGACAATTACAGCTCTGAAAAGCTGCAGCAAACAGGATGGCTAATTAGTGTTTTGATTATACAGCTGGAATCATAGCCATGAAAAACTCTAGTCACAATGTTCTTAAATTCTGCATTCAATATGTATCCAAATTACTTCAGTAACTCAAGTGCAAAGTGAACAAACTCAGTTCTGGTGTAAGCAGGCCGCTGCAATGACTGTTCTGTTTCTGACAGAGGTAAACATGGCCTAAAGACATTTATCTGCTATTTATAAATAAAGTGCAATTATTCCTGTTTTTAACAGTCAAGTTTGCTTCTTCTGTTAACCATGATAATATGATCACATTCATGCCCGCTCACTAGATACTGAATTAAACTGAAAGGTAAAAGCCAGATGGGTAAGAAAAATCTTTCTGTACCATTAACACATCTGTTTCATTGTAAAACTTGTAGTACCTATGATTCTGTCAACCACGCAAACACATTTAGCTTAAAACAGATATAACAAAGGACAGAGGATAACAGCTGGTTATGAAATTAATTTCATAACTAAACTCCTTTGATTCTGAAAGCAGAAATGCAAAGAAAGAGAAGAATCCACACCACAAATCATCTTTGTCCACATTACATAATTTGCTTTTACCGATACTAGAAAACCCTTCACTTAAAAAAAATCCTCAATGGGGATGTTTTTCTGGAGCACCAAAGCTGTTTGCTTTTCCACCCTGAAAGACCCTCAGTGAACTTCATTTTTCAAGGAGTCTACAGCTTCGCATTAAACAGAAAAGATCTCTTATCGTCATAATTCTTAATATGAGTGTTTCTCTAGGAGACAGATTGTCATAGATTCTTGCATGAGACAAAGACAAAAAGCACTTTTGTTTACGTACACACTCATTTGCCATCTTTCATGGCTAGGATGACCTGCATATTAAAATTTTAAATGCTGGGAAACTTACTCATAAATAGTAGCAATCTGATTGAATAAGAAACATTTACTTCTGCCTAAGAAAATACTCCAGTGGTAGTCACGTACAATACTTTCCAAGACTGACTGAACATATAGAAAGGTTGCCTAGATGGATTAGCTTAATATTCACTTCAGGAGGAATTTCCCTTTTGTGACATGTTTCAGGATTTTTAGTGATATACAAAGTCAAGTTATTTATTAATATCCTTTTGTTTCTGTTTTTCATTTCTAATGAGAGATGGGAATTTGTGATCCACTATATGTTTGCAGATTTTAGCCTTCATGATGTAAGCAGTATACTGCCGAGTCAGTTCTGGGTGCAGATGCATTTTAGGATTCAGTTTTTTATGAAACACGAAAGGCATATAAGGTTTTTAAACAATTGCCTCTTCTTGCTGGATGCCATGCAGGAACAAATTTGGACTTCAGGGCATAATCTGTTACAAAGACACTGGTGAAGCGTCGATTGAGTTCAGTTTTGTTTATGAAGGTGAGATAAGTATATGGAATTCATCACATCTTCCCCAAATGTTTAGAACTTATTAACTGAATTCTGATTGAATTTTCTCAGAATTTACATATAAAGTCATAAACTGAATAACGGATTAAAAGGAAATAAAAATGAGTCATAATTTTAGCAACTGTGTGAGATGGTCCTTTGCCCTGAATAATCCAAACCATGGAATAAAGCAGTGCTTTCAGACTCATTACGAAAACTAACTGAGATTTTGCATACAGGCCATATTTGAAGGCACTGTTCATAGTTGCTGTACTTATTTAATTGGAAAGACTGGAAGAGCTCATCAACTCAGATGACTTTTAAATGGAATTGCAGGAGTAAGTTAAATAATGCCTGTTCAACCTCTAGAGCTAACTCAGCGAAAAAGTTCTGCTGTTTTTGTGACTCGGAGATAAGAATGAAGCCAGATACTCATGTTATCTCACTACCAGATTACGTGTTGCATACCTGCCTGTTGTTAAAGATCCTGTGGTTGCAGTCCAGCTGATGTGTCAGTGCCCGATGGACACCTGGGGGCAGCAGTGGCTTGGTTGTAAGCCAGTTAAGCCTAAATGTCTTAAGCATGATGTTAGCATTAATGAAAAGCGCTTAATTGTTCAGAACTGTTTGACTTGCAAACTGAAGTCTTCTAAACTCAATCAACCCCTACCCCCGCCAGCTTTGTTATGCATGTACGTGGCTAGATCCTACATTATTTCGCCAAAAGGCCTTCACAGAAACTTGGACATGTATTTATAGGATGAGAAAATCTGTCAGTCTGTGTTTTCACACAGTTCTTGGCTTCTGCAACAAGACTGTTAAGAGGGGTGTTTTTTGTCTACTGTGAAAGGAAGTGAAACCACCAAATATGTTCCACATAATTGCATTATAAAACTAATGCATTGTGGTCGTTGCCAAGATAAGAGTGGACGTAATGGAGGAAAGCGGAAGTGGAAGTCTGTATATTCCATTTCAATCCCTGTGATCTTGCTAGTTCCCTGTAAGATAACATATCATAATAAGGAAAAGCAAAATAAACATTTATTTGGGGTGAGATTGTTCATGTGTTTGATCTTCTTTTTGAAAGTTTGGAGAAGGTACATAAAGGGTGGACATTCCAGCAAAATTGTTAACACCCCCACTCCCAGGCCCTCAAAACAATTTAAGTCTACTTATTACTGCTTTCAGAAACTGAGGTGCAGGTAAATGAAGTATCTTCCCCTCTGCACTGTCCTGCACAAGTTGCAAAGCCAGAAAATAAATGGGATTAATTTAGCTCTCTTGAGTGCGTACTTTGATGCAGTATGAAATGGTTGCCTATTTTTTTCTCCTCAAGATATTTGCCTCTTTCAGTGCACAGTATAAACATTACACACCTCATTGGAAAGAATAAAAATGGAAAATGATAAATACCATTGCACAAAACTGTAATGTCATCCATTTGGTCATCAGTTGACTTGGAATCTGAAAATTCTCTGCACAGACCACCGTACTTGAACTAGTAGAGGAACAGTCTGACATTTTGCCAGCCTCTGTTTGGACAAGCCCTGAAGAAAGATGCGATACTCCTCTGCTTTTTAGCACCAAGCAAACACTGAACCTCCAGAACATTGAGTTACACTGAGGTGTC
Organism: Opisthocomus hoazin; assembly: GCF_030867145.1. NCBI lineage: Eukaryota > Metazoa > Chordata > Aves > Opisthocomiformes > Opisthocomidae > Opisthocomus > Opisthocomus hoazin. The sequence goes on from NC_134454.1 coordinate 45,290,634, forward strand.
TTTCTCCTTCACAATTCAAAAGGTTGTGAAAGGGGAGATTAAGAACACAGAACAGGTAGGCAAATCCTAAATCATAGAATCATTTACATTGGAAAAGACTCTCAAGATCACCGGAGTCCAAATGTAAACCTAACACAACCAAGCTCACCACTAAACCATGTCCCTAAGCATCACATCTACCCATCTTTTAAATACCTCCAGGGATAGTGACACTCAACACCTTCCCTGGGCAGCCTGTTCTAGGGCTTGGTAACCCTTTTGGTGAAGAAATTTTTCCCAATACCCAATCTAAACCTCCCCTGGCACAACTTGGGGCCATTGCCTCTCATCCTATCACTTGTTTCTTGGGAAAAGAGACCAATACCCACCTAGCTACTACCACCTTTCAGGCAGTCATAGAGAGCCATAAGGTCTCCCCTCAGCCTCCTTTTCTCCAGACTAAACAGCCCCAGTTCCCTCAGCTGCTCCTCATTAGACTCGTTCTCTAGACCCCTCACCAGCCTCACTGCTCTTGTCTGGACATGCTGCAGCACCTCAATGTCTTTCTTGTACTGAGGGGCCCAAAACTGAACACGGTATTCGAGGTGCATCCTCACCAGTGCCAAGTACAGGGGCACGATCACCTCCCTTCTTCTGCTGGCCACGCTACTCCTGATAGAAGCCGGGATGCCGCTGGACTTCTTGGCCACCTGGGCACACTGCTGGCTCATGTTCGGCTGGTTGTTGGCCAACACGCCCAGGTCCATTTCTGTTGGGCAGCTTTCCGGTCACTCTTCCCCAAGCCTGTATTGTTGTGGGGGGTTGTTGTGACCCACGAAAGACTCTCCACAAAATTTCATTTATAATCCAAACCTAAGCTTTCTAAAAAGAATATTTACAGAAGAATTTTGAGTCCTGGACAGAACAAAATAGCCAGCATCAGGGGAGAGACATATGGCTTGTAAAACTGAAGCTGTAACGATTTTGCTTGGCAGAGTTGTAAGGCATGTTATAGTGAGAAGTGATAATTGACCTAAAATTACTAGATCTGCTTGAAATATGTACGTGTGTGTGTGTGCATGTAGGAATGTTTCAAAATTTGTATATTTCACTGAAAGAAACAAACATTTCAGATGCTCTTGAAGCTGTGATTTTAATCACCATAATGACGGTTAACTCGTTTCTATAGAGTTATAATCCTCAAATGACAGGTCAAGACCCTCAAGCAAGTCACTAGGTGTTAGGTGGTAAGAGACAACACGCAGCAGCAGCAGCAGCAGCAGTTTAATTTCTTGTGAGCTGTCCAGAAGCTGAGTTCCTTCGAGGTGGCAATGGGCAAAAAAAACGTAGTGACTGACAGCAAGCGTTTGTTAGCCAAGGATCTGCCTTTCATTACTGGCAGTTGCTCAGTTTCTCCAAAGAAGGCCAGTAAGCATAAACACTTGCTGCCAGTTATTATTCCCATTTTTCAAGACCTTGTTCTGGAGAAGCCAAGCTACTAGCATGGGTACACCTTCACCAGGTGTTGCAAAGGACAGAACTCGCAATGAGTTTGACCACTAATGGAATAGATACACATTTACCTATACTAATATCCAAATACTGCCCACATACTAGACACATGAGAAAATCACATTGCTTTCAAGTTCCCGAATTCCCTTAAACAAAAATTCAGACTTATGTCTGATGAAACTTTAAAAAATGGTTGTCATATATGTTGCTGTATCTACTGACACGCCAAGCGAATGAAATCAAAACTCAAAGCATCTTGATAAGGCTTCCAAAAAACACTAACAAAGACTGCAAATTCCATCTTCATTTCAAATTTACTTTTGAGCCTGAAGAAACTTGCTCAGCTCTTCCATGCATTTTCTCATGTCACTAGGTGATGAAAGATATTTTCCCCAGCATTTCTCCAACCGAATCGCAGGCTTAGCAGCATTAGATTGTACATATTTTTGTCATGCTTAATGGGGTTTACTCTTTAATTTTAAATTGTATGAAAGTCTCTCTGTGAAAGCAAACGAGCAAGGATGCTGTCTGATGAATGAATGAAGATTTTTACCCTTTGAAACACCATACACTGTAACCTTTAATTTGTCATTTTGTGTTTTGTTGTACTGTCTCTTTTAATGGTTTCTACACTGGCTGCACATGTATCACATATTTCTTATGATGAGAAGTGCATCACACAATGTTAATAACAAAAGTGTTGTTTCTTATTCTATGAGAATAAAAAAATCTGCAGCATCAAAAAATGGTATTATGTAAGAACTGCCTTATGGAGGCAGCAGTAATGACAAATAAATGAAGTTGCTTTGCGATTTGCATTTAAAGCAGCACTGAAAATTTCTTCTTTCAGCTTTCTGAGTTCTACATGTTCATTTTTTAGGACGATTAAGTATTTCCTGTTACTTCAACTGCAAAGACACTTGCAGAAGACTATTTTTCTTACCTGGTCTTATGCATCCATGTAACATCTCTGTCAAAGAATTTGCTATTTTGACTTCATTTTGTTTCATCTTATTCTCTAGAACATAAACTTCTCAGGCCAGTTAACTGACTTTTTAAACACGGATCATTTTAATAGCACATCTGTATCCTATTTGTTTCGAAAGAAATGCTTCTTAAATATGCAACTTGAATTATCATGTCATGGTCTAAAAATAAGAATGCATTGTTTCTATGTGTTTAAAAGTTATGAAAGTGACATTTTTCCAGTGAAAATTTTTGAAAAAGTACAGAATTGTACCATATATATGGTGCTTGGAGATGTAATTTCAGCTTGAAGCTGAAATTTGTTGGTAAATTCTTCATCAGTTGTGAGCTCACTTTACTTCAAAACCTTGAATAAAATAATTTCTTGTTCTCAACTACGGTAGTCTTAAAATAATTCATCATTAATCTGCTACCACATGCTGAGCTAGTAGTTTTAACAAGGGCCTAACTAAAAGATTGTGAAATACAATATGTAATTTTAAACAAAAAGTCATAGTAACAGCAGCGTGATTGATTATTGATTATAAATTGGAAACTCTGCAGGAGTTGTAAATTCAAGTTAAGAATGAGGACTCTATATGACAGCAGAGAAAGAATGTTAGTGGTCCAAAAAGGTATTGTCTTTACGTTAGCAGCATTAAGAAAGCAACACTTGTATGCAACATTATCCAATATTTCACCAACACCAAAAAAAGTGTCTAAAGTTCTCCAGCTGTGTAACTAGTCTTCTCATACTTAATGATGAGAAAAAAAATTTCCATCCAACTAAATGCAACCTGTGAGTTTCAACTGTATTAAGAGCTAGGTTATTTTCTTAGGTGCATAAATACGTATTTTGGTAAATAATATGAGCAGAAAGATGGGGGACTTACATGTGTGTCCTTAAGTCTTATACTGTATTGATCTCATGGGAGGCAGTAAGAAACTTGTTAGGCAATTCAAGTTTACACAGCATATGCATAAAGGTTTGTAAGCCTGATTTTTAATGGTATCCTTCATCTAATGCAATGCTGTGTGTGCAAACACAGCTTTCTACTTTCCAGTTGAAGTTCTTCCTAAGGTTGCACAGACTTACTCTGAAACTCAAATATATTGTTTCACATTGTGAACACAAAGACAGTTTTGGATGGCTTTGTTTACTTGACTGAGCATGTATAGATCATTAATCACTTTCTCATAGTGGATACCACAATACACACAGACACTTTCCCTACCACAGCTGAGCTGTATCTTGAGTGTCTGAGGTGTGACGCTAGGAGCTTTTTTGTCTTCTGGCATGTTAAAAAAAAAAAAAAGAACCAAAGCTGATATGGAAACCCTTCTCTGCTTTCATCATTTCAGAATGGGAGGGGAATAGGGCTGGTGTATCCAGAGAGAATGCATTGAGTTTGGTTCAATGATACAGACTTGATGATACAGATGACAAAGCCAATCTGCTGTGTCAGCCTTTTTGACAGTGGTCAGCATGCATGTTTGAGCTACTTAGAATGTCTTGCCTATGTCTGCAGAGCTCTGATTCGCATCAAAATTAATTTTGTTTTTTATTTTTTTTTGGGGGGGGGGGCGGATGGGGGTGGTTCTGTTGTGGATTTTTTTGTAGTATTAGTCACCTCCTGCTGGCTTGCCTTCCTCATGGCACATCATTGGTTAGCCGCAGATCCCTAACCACTTTCACTGGAGGTGCAGAGAGGCTGGGGAAAGAACTTACAGTCTAGCTACATTTCTTTAGCTGTGTGCACATGTACTGAAGGGAGTTCAGGGAGATGCAGGTTACTATCGTTATTATAATTAACTACTGTTGGAACTAGTGTTTAAACATCCTACAAAGTATAAAAATATTACAATGTTCTGTCAGAACATAAAAGAAAACATTTCCTGTGAGGGTAGTCAAACACTGGAAATGGTTGCCCAGAAAGGCTGAGGAACATCTATGCATGGAGATACTCATATCCAGACTAGATACAGTCCAGAGCAACCTGGTGTAGCTCACGCTTGTTTGAGCAGCAGCACTGAGCTAGGTGATCACTAGAGGTCCCTTCCAACCTCAGGACTTCTAAGATTCAATGTTGTATTTTTTTGGTGGGGAAAAAAACCCCAACAAAATGTCATGTATATTTTGGTTATTTATTGTTCTGGATGGAGACTCCTAAATCTGAGAAAGAGAATCCTGCTGCAGCACAGAAGAGGAGAGTAAGCATGAAATTTGGTGCTTGGGTGGCCTAAAAAAATGGCCCTGACTCTGAAAGGAATTGGTAGCGTTGAGGATCTTTCATGACAACAGAACCACAGCCTAAGAATACAGCCACCAGAAAGTTTGTGTTATTTAGGCAGAAAGAGGGGGAGAGTATGGATGGGACAGGAGGAGGCGTAATGGAAACAGAGGAAGAAGATGAGTGTATTTGAACGTGGGATAATAAATGCGTTCATATTTTGCCATACAAGTATAATTGCACTAATTATTCCATAACAACTTATCTTGACTTTTATTCATGACAACTTGCTTAGAGACACCCTTACCTCCAGAGGTCTAATGGAATCACTGAAGGGAAAAGCCTAGTATCTTCTAGATCAGGTCAGGAAGAGAAAAAAATGGAAGGAGCAGCAGAGACATCATATGAGAAAGAGACAAAATGGGCTCTTAAAGATGATATCAACAACTGACAAATGGGACAATAAGAAAAAACGATAAAAAGTAACAGTGCAGAGTTGCAAAGGGTCTAGCAAAATCAGTGAAGAGGCTTTACTTGGCATAGTGAAGCAGATAAAACCAGTTGCATGACTACAACTCTGTAGGGGTTACCCTTAGATGAATCCCAATGTTCCCATGCTTCACCCCATCCACATACAAAACACATCATATAACAGGTCAGATTTTGCCCTCTGGCCCTTCTCTTGCTATTCCCTCTTCACAGCCACTTCAGTGATGAGTATGCCATAGCCTGTCTTGTGACTGCCCGCTCAACAATACCCATCTGCAGTGACCTTTCACTTCCTTTCTCCAGCCAGATCCATGGGAGTCACTGGAACATCGGCTGGAGCTGGATCTTACCCATAACTGTTCCGTGGATGATGCAGTCCATAATGTAGATGCGTCTTTTCAGACAAGAAGCTGTCTGATTCAATGTCACTTGACCTGCTGGAGCCGTTTTACCTTTCTATTTCCAGTATTTCAGGAATTATAAAAATGTGCCAATTTTCTGTATTTGGTTTGTATGTGACTTTTTATAAGGCATTTTTCATATGCTCTAGGATAGATCTCTTGATGTTTTCTAACAGAGTTTTTCCATTTATATTAATTGACCTAAACCCAGATAATTAAAGAGAGAAAGAGAGCGAATAAATCCATAGTCTAGTAGGTGGGTGGGTACCTCAGTTACAGACCACTCAGGTTCATGTGCTTGTTGTGCTAGAGTATCCCATACCTCTTGGAAATATCCTGTCTCTGGATCACATATTCTTAGTATCAGTGTTTTTTCAGGGGACACAATGAAGGAAAGGGAAAATTCAAAATATATCGTGTTTATCCTGATGTTGATGGCAATACTTCGGAAATTATTGAGATATTTCTCCCACCAACCTCTACACACAACGTCTGTGAACACTTTTCAAGGTGTATTTATTAAAATTCCTGTTTTTATATGAACACTGAAAATGATACTGCTGAAAGGACCTGTGCTGTGCCTCCATTCTGCTCACTGTTTCAAGCTATGTTCCTCTGTGGAGCTAAGAAGTCTGAAGTGGCACCTGAAATGCTGTACACTGAGAACTGACATTTGGCACAGAATTAGCTTTTTATTTGGAAAGCTCACAGCAAGTAACCTCACACACTGAGCCAAGCTGCCTTCAGTAAATGAAGTGAGAAGATATGTAAAAGATGCACTCCTAAGCAAGCTGCATTCCAGCTACATCTCTATGTTCCTTGGGAAATAAGCTCTAGACTTACAGCAGCAGCTATGCCAATAAAGTAAGTTAAGATATCCATCTTCATTCTACTAAACCACCAAGAAACACGCTATCTCTGTCTAAAGTCTGGAAGCTCACATGCCTGAAAGCATTCTCTTTATGGAAAAAATTGGTATAATACGCTGTACTTTCAGAATCCCAAAATGGATTTTGTCAATTTTTCACGTTTGTGAAGCAATGATATTCTAAGGCAATTGGTAGACTTTTTGCCATGTAGTATAACATGCATTATAATTATTTAATATTGTATTTCAGCATAGAATATTCTAATACATATCAACATAATATTCATAATATAACTTTGGTGTTACTGGAGGTGGTCAGGATATAGGGAGTTTTTCTAGGGCATAAGCTGAAAGATGACAACTCTCATCACCAGTGTGCATTACAAAAACTGCGCTGAAAAAAATGCTGTATTTGAAAAGGAAAAAAGAAAAGCCCAGCTCTTGGCATTTGACATTGCCTCAGTTAAACTATAAATAGCATTCACTTTGAACTTTTGTATTCACTAAGATCACATCTGTAGATTCCTGAAAGACAATCTTCAGCATCCTGCACACAAAAATAACTTTCCTTCTCTTGCACTGAAAGTGCAAAGTGAGGATTGAATGACTAGTTCATAATGCAGTTGCTGAGTTAATAAATAGGATTTCTACAAAATCCAGCATGTTTTCAGATTTATACTTTACAGCAAATCATATATGTAAAACATTTATTGGATTCAGGCACAATAAACGTCATCTGCAATCTGATTAAAATTTTTACCCTAACATTGTGTGCATCTAAAGCTTCCATTTTACTCTTCAATGTATTAGAAAGACCTCAAATAATTTTACAAACCTCAGAAGTATTACAGAAAAACCTTTCCTTTGATTTTTTAGAATCAAAAATAGTATTTTCAACTCACTACTGAGTAATTGAAAAAAACATGTTGTTTTGTCCTTATGACACACCTTTAGGCAGTGTGAATATCCAGTGCTGCTTGTTCATGATAGTATTTGTGAGGAAATACATGAAGCGCATTTTCTTTCCAAGTTTCTAAAACAGAAGTACAAAAAATGAAGAGCATTTCTAAATCAAGGAAAGTAGAAGGTAGTACCTCAACTCAAAACCAGAAATCTGTCAGTGTATTTAACGAAAATTAGTATATATTAAAAAACTGGAAAGCAACAGTACACCGATGCAAACTTTTTTATCTGTAATTCATTACTGCTGTTGAAATGGAACCATGTTATTCTTCCTTCAGTTTGACTAATACGGATATTTGGATTCTAGCTGTATTTCCCCTGATTTTGTTCTTTTTTAATTTTTATATTGATTTCAACAATTTTAATTTTTTGACGTATACAAAACGGAATGATTTACACCATCTTCTGACACGAAGATTTTATATTTGGTGCTTTGGAGCAATAAGTACATTTATGGAGACTTTTGCTAAGCTTTTCTTCCTAAGGAAGGCTGTGCTACTTTTCTATGTTATATATTACATATATCTAACTGTTGTGGTGTTCTATGTTATATATTACATATATCTAACTGTTATATATTATATATAGATATATGTTATATATAGATATATATTATATATAGATATATGTTATATATTACATATATCTAAGTGTTGTGGTGAGAGCATGCAGGGATGCGACGAGGAAGGCCAAGGCCCACCTGGAATTGAAGCTGGCAAGGGATGTCAAAAACAACAAGAAGGGCTTCTTCAACTACATCAGCAGCAAAAGGAAGGCTAGGGACAGCGTGGGGCCGCTGCTGAATGAGGCGGGTGTCCTGGTGACGGAGGATGCGGAGAAGGCAGAGCTACTGAATGCCTTCTTTGCTTCAGTCTTCAGTGCTAAGACTGGCCCTCAGGAATCCCAGGCCCCGGAGGTAAGAGAAGAAGCCTACAAAGAGGACGACTTTCCCTTGGTCAAGGAGGACTGTGTGAGGGATCGCTTAAGCAATCTGGACGTCCACAAATCCATGGGCCCCGATGGAATGCACCCACGAGTGCTGAGGGAGCTGGCGCATGTCATTGCTGAGCCACTCTCCATCATCTTTGAGAGGTCCTGGAGGACAGGAGAGGTGCCCGAGGACTGGAGAAATGCCAATGTCATTACAATCTTCAAAAAGGGCAAGAAGGAGGACCCAGGGAACTACAGGCCGGTCAGCCTCACCTCCATCCTGGGAAAAGTGATGGAGCAGCTTATCCTGGAGGCCATCATGAAGCAAGTGGAAGAAAAGAAGGTTATGAGGCGTAGTCAGCATGGATTCACCAAGGGAAAATCATGCCTGACCAATTTGATAGCTTTCTGCGATGACATGACTGGCTGGGTGGATGAAGGGAGAGCCGTGGATGTTGTCTACCTGGACTTCAGCAAGGCTTTCGACACAGTCTCCCATGATATCCTCCTAGGGAAGCTGAGGAAGTGTGGGCTGGATGAGTGGTCGGTGAAGTGGATAGAGAACTGGCTGAATGGCAGAACTCAGAGGGTTGTCATCAGCGGCTCTGAGTCTAGTTGGAGGCTGGTAACTAGTGGTGTCCCCCAGGGGTCAGTACTGGGCCCAGTCTTGTTTAACTTCATCAACGACCTGGATGAAGAGTTAGAATGTACCCTCAGGAAGTTTGCTGATGACACCAAACTGGGAGGTGTGGTAGACACACCGGAAGGCTGTGCTGCCATTCAGCGTGACCTGGATAGGCTGGAAAGCTGGGCAGAGAGGAACCTGATGAGGTTCAACAAAGCCAAATGCAGGGTCCTGCACCTGGGGAGGAACAACCTCATGCACCAGTACAGGCTTGGGGTGGACCTGCTGGAGAGCAGCTCTGCGGAGAGGGACCTGGGTGTCCTGGTGGACGACAGGTTAACCATGAGCCAGCAGTGTGCCCTGGTTGCCAAGAAAGCCAATGGAATCCTGGGGTGCATCAAGAAGAGTGTGGCCAGCAGGACGAGGGAGGTTCTCCTTCCCCTCTACACTGCCCTGGTGAGGCCCCATGTAGAGTACTGTGTCCAGTTCTGGGCTCCCCAGTTCAAGAAAGATGAAGAGCTACTGGAGTGAGTCCAGCCGAGGGCTACAAGGATGGTGAGGGGACTGGAACATCTCCCGTACGAGGAGAGGCTGAGGGAACTGGGCTTGTTCAGCCTGAAGAAGAGAAGGCTGTGGGGGAACCTAATAAATGCTTATAAATATCTGAAGGGTGGGTGTCAGGAGGATGGGGCCAAGCTCTTTTCAGTGGTGCCCAGTGACAGGACAAGGGGCAATGGGCACAGGAAGTTCCGTCTGAACATGAGGAAGAACTTCTTCCCTCTGAGGGTGACGGAGCACTGGAACAGGCTGCCCAGGGAGGTTGTGGAGTCTCCTTCTCTGGAGATATTCAAGACCTGCCTGGACAAGGTCCTGTGCAGCTTGCTGTAGGTGACCCTGGTTCGGCAAGGGGGTTGGACTAGATGACCCACAGAGGTCCCTTCCAACCCCTACTATTCTGTGATTCTGTGATTCTGTGATTCTTCTGATTAAACATTGTGGATTTTCATATAGGTATATATAGCTTAAAGGATGCATATGCCATTTTAGTATACTGAACCCTTATACTGCTTTTGAAAATGTTAGATATAATATCTGATTTTTATTGTCTAAAGCATCTATCTCTAAAGTAATGATGCACTAGTAGCAATACATATGTATAGCGAGCAAAAATCCAGTCAGTTACTTTGCTTGACATTAGAAAGTTTAATCTATAAGAGTCATCTCATGTGTCTTTTCTATAGCCAGTACTGAAGTCTATCCAGGAAGTGGAAATCTAAAAAAGAAATAGTATTGCTATAGGCCAAATGGGACACTGGTCTAGTGATTACATGGATTATAAATATGTACTTCAGAAATGGATTATTTCAAAATACATTGGTGTCAGCTGTCTTCCTGACAGTCCTTCCACATGTCTCCCATGATTAAGGACTCCCTGCCATGCAACTGTTTGGCTCTCTTTTTGTTTGTTTTTTGGCTGCACCACAAGAAATCAATTCCAAGTAACAGAATAAAATACTTTTTGAAAGCAGAAAACAGTCACAAATTTTATGTACTTACTACAATTCTTCTATTTATGAGAATACATATCACAATAACAAATAAATGCAGAGTCCAGAGGTGAGTATTGAGAATCAAGGCTCAAGGCTTCTGGGCCTTACCTAAACATAAACTTGCAAAAACACTAAACCAGTTCTGTTTCTCACTCTCTTCATCTTTTAAAAGGAACTAATACTAAGCAACCTCATAGGAATGCTGCAAGTTTTCGTTACCTGATACTCTAAAGAGCTTTAGAGCTTTAGTATTATTAGAAGTGGCAAAATATTCTTATTTATTTGAAGATTCAAAATTCCATTTTTCTTTGAGAATGCATGCCTCTCCAGCAGACTAATTATCTCCATATGGCAAAAGCCTCTGCACAAGGCAGTGAAGACAATGCCATAAATCAAGGGTAATGTTAAGGAACTTTACAAATCATTCCAAAATCGTTAACAAATGTGATCTTTTGCTGTGGGATGTTTTCTGTGGTGTGTTTCCACTTAGCACTCAGATTTTTTACTGCACTTAGGCATATGCAGTTCTGCTGATGTGCACTTCCTGAGAGGCCTGACACTGACAGCAGAGCTTTGTCTAGCTTAGAGACAGTTGCACCAGCAACTGCTTCACCCCAGTGTAGCATATTGCACTAGAAAATTGCTTAGGAATATATCAACATAATTATACAAGAATAATTGTCTCTATCTTACTGGTAGCTGGAAACCTCACACCACATCATCTACATTCTCTTCCCTTACCCCAGCGTTCTTCAACATTTTTAACTGAGAGATCACCTAACTTTTTTAAAACACACACACTCCACTGCATGCCTCTACTGCTAAGCAGCAGGCAAGAGAGCTGAGCACTGCTGTGTGTCATGTATGTAAATAAAAACATATTACCATATAAAATTGTGGTTTATCTCAAAATTAGAAACAATTAAGTGCAGAATACCAAAAAAAGAATGTGACAATTGGGCTGGGATGCCAGAAGATACCTACAGCAATCATGAATTAACTGCCAACTTTCCTTCAGGGCACTTGCTACTTCTCTGATTGCAATATTTTTATGGATTCTCTTCTCTTGCCTTATGATTAACTTGTGACTTACAGAAAATGGGCTAAATAACACTACAAATGTACTAATGAGCTCCCAATAAGAGAAAAAAAATACAGTTAGCATCTGGAATTAGGTGGGAGTGGGGAGAGGGATTTAAGCCTGTTGAAAGGAGGAGGCCAAGGGAGACAATTACAAACCATGCACAGTTGCTTAGAGAGGTCCATACTGGTGTCCTCATGCAGTCAATGAGATGTTCAGCTGACAGCACTTAAAGTTATGCCTCCGTAGCTTTCAGGACATGCTGGCTTATGCTTCCACCAAAGGGTAGAATTAGTGTCTTCAGCGAAGTCCTGAGGGCGCAGCCTACAAATCGTACTTGTTTGTACAAAATACTGTGTTCAGTTCTTCGGATCCTCAGGCACCTTGGAGGCAAGTCAGGTCTACTGTGACATAAAATGTACATCCACCATGCTAGCAGAGAGAACACAAGATTGAAATCTCTACAGGAAAAGGGAATTATTTGCAAATGTATTTTGTGTGCCAAATGAGCATAAGACTCCTTCCTTGTACTCATAAAAGCTGCTACTTAACTTGGAAATAAAAGGTCTATTTAATTGTTCCTTTTTTTCTCAGGAAGGAAAGGAGCCATAACTGCTGTCACTTTGGGAACAGAGTACTTCTTAATTTGTTTGAAAAGGGTTACACATACAACTGTCTGGTTTTGTTTGCACCTCTCCATTTCTTGTCAGGGTAGGCTGTGAAGAAGAATACTTCTAACCTGAATCCTTGAAACATCGGTTTTAGTCCTGGGAAAAAACATTACCATTATTCACCCACTTTTCAAAGAGCAAGCAACACAGAGCAGAGATGATGATGCCGCAGTATTTACTACATGAATATATGTGAACCGCAAGTAGGAAAGGGGAACACGCTGTGCAAAATATCTGCTTCTCTCCCATTTTATCTGTATGAAATTATAAAAAAATCCAATTCTGTATAGAAGGAAAATGGCTTCTAAACTGACTTTAAAATACACTTACACTTCAGCAGTTCTAGGACTGCTCTGGTTTTTTATTCTTTACTGAAGCTCTGAAGGCAAAGTCCAAGGTTGCATATTCAAAATAAACAAAAAAAATGTAAAAGAATCAGGAAGGAGAACCAAATAATCACCCCAGGGGGAATTCTGAAATATGATACAGGTGTAAACACAGCTGCAAGCAAAATAACTGATTCTGCTAAAGTTTAACATGCTCTGCACTGGAGGTACATGTTCTTAACTTCTACGTTTCTTGAAAAAAGCTATAGTAGCCTATAGCTAACCAGAACTCACAATTTCTCTGTACTTGTAACTTGTATGCATATACTTATTAAGTATGCTGTGCGTTTACACATCAATTTTCATTCATTGGGTTGGCTCTTTAAAATGCTACTTTGTTAATCACTAGCTAATAGAGACACCTTTTGTCCGGTAAATTTTTAGAGCCCTTTTCTTCAAATTGAAAGGAGGGAATCAAAATAACAAGCGATTTTATAGAATGGTGTTAATGTTTCAGTAAAACAGCTGAAGATACACAATTGCAAGGTATTTCTGTTATCATGTACTAGAAACTGAAAAGTGGAGCTAGTTATTTTCTGAATGAGACACCCCCATGGGAAATCTGAGACAAGGGGTGAACGGTGGTAGCAGCTATTACCATCCCTGTTGCAGGAAGCTGCCAAACACTACTCTACAATGCCTAGCAATATATGCATCCACCATTCAAAGTGAAGTGCTGTGAATGCTCCAACCTCTAGGCCCTTTCAAAAGCTGAATTCACTGTTGTATTTCATATTCTATCATTTTAGTAAAAATATAAAAAAGTGAGAACAGCATTCCTCTTCCTTAATTGGTTACATATGCTACATGTAAAGTCAGGGATGTAGACAAGTCAACAGAACAAGGATGGCTTTTTTGCTACTCTAGTAGTAAGCCTGAGGCCAGGCTATGGCTCAATAAACTCACTTCACACCAGAGTAGAGTAGTAGGGGTACACTAGCACCAGCACCAGATAGATTTAACTGGATAAGGGCAATGCTAGCTGAAATTCCAATAGAGCAAACATCTGGTTTGCAGATATACACACTGGAATTTTTGATGTTCCCATTTTCCATTTCTTGAGTCAATTCAGGTTTAAGTAAGTCTGTTCCACCTTCTTGGCCATTTTCTTTACTTCAAACTGACCCTTCTATATTCTTTATGTCATCTATTAAACTATACAAGCTGCTGCAAACTGTTGAACTGCAGCTATCTGTGCTTGAATGATTGTTGTAATATAAAATGAGTAAGTAGCACCTACTACAGTTAAGGCTGAGTTTTCATTTCCACCCCTCACATATTGCCGGTAAATTCATCTGGGCCTCAGCTTAAATGAAGTAGGATCTGTGTTGATAAAGGTCAAACACCACCTTCCTTTTTTTTTCTGTTTAAACACTTGCATTTGAGTTTCTAGTGCTGACACCTGTAACTAACCTGCTATTCCCTACCAACAAGGTTTCTTCAACATTTTAACCTGCTGGGGTTTGTGTTAATCATTCATTTCTACTACTAAAACCTATAGAGAATACAGGACATATGCAAGTATGTATGCAGTAGAGACAATTTTAAAATACAGAAAAATAATTAAAAGTGTGCCTTATTTGTTAGACCCTGGATCTCACTTGATGAAGCCGTATTTTCACAATGTGGTAATTTTCACAATAACGTTTCTTTTCCTTTGATTGCCAACTAGTCCCAAGATGTAAACACATGCAAAGGCCTAGCACAGCGGTAGATGTATGAGTGCCTTGGAAATATGGCATCAATGTCAACCTTGCTGCATGCCTGAAACATTGTTGAACAATGCTATTTCCTTACAGAGTAAGTGAAGATGCAAGAACCTAGTGCAACGTTCTTCTAACTCATTTCCTATGAGAAATAAGCTAAACGAGTTTCTGGACCTCTAAACAGTGGTCCAAGATTTTTAAGTGCTGTTGTGAGCCAGCAAGATTTCCCATGTTGTCTGTGTATGCATTCTCCTTGATGCTAACACCCCCTTTCAGACTGAAAGCATGTGCCATTTTGACTTTCAAATAGGTGTCCTGCTTCCCTTAATCCACCTAACGGATCGCTCCAAGACCATAATAACGGGCTTAATTTCACTATTGTTCCACTGACTTGGCAGATTGTATGTTACGATCTGAATCAACATGCTCCTTAATAATAGGAATATTCAGCTAACCTCTGTCTTACGCTTAATGAAATGATATGTGACTACACAGAAAGTAAAAACTATTTTAATTAAATCAATAAAAGGATGATTAGAATTCTAGGCCTTTAATTTAAAGACAACTTGTGGATTTTTTTAACTGTATATGCTCCAAATTAGGTTTTGCCTACCAGCAATACCTTTGTCTCAATGGGTCCTGACCATCTGTGGTACTCACTGGAGTTGAATGTGACTGAAGACATTGACTTGCCTTTTTCTTCGGTGATATTAAAGGAAGCTGCAGTTGCCCAACACTGCTGATAGTCCAACCATTCACTTTCAGGTCATCAATTTTAGACAATCAGATTTTATAATTTTGGCTTGTGTGCTTGCTAATGTATGTCTTATTATATAGTGCATAAACAGCCCTTATTACACAAGCCCTCTGTCTTGCCAAACGTATCAGTATCATGATTTCTGGTATTCTTAAATCTCTGTAATTTTCAGGTAGAAATGCAGATTTATACAGCATGATTTTTGTAAAACAGTTAAGCAGTAGAATTCCGTGCTACAGGGCTCCCTTAGGTGAAAAATAACTCAAAACGCTTTGAAGTAATTTTAAAGGGACATAAACAAAGAAATGTCAGTTTTCAATGAAAGGGTTAAAGGTCTTGAAACTCCTACAGTGATTGAGGAAAATAATTGTCTTAATTTGTTCTTCTGACAAATCACTGCATAATGGTATATTTTATATTTCTTCTAAAGTAACTGGTACAAGAGATGGTCAAGTACTGGACCTGGTTATTGTTAAAAATAAATAAATTTAATTAAATAATAATTAACCTAAAAAAATGAAAAGATAAAGTAACTGGGCACAGTTCTAGTAGGCCTCATTTGTCTCTTATTATTGATTTCCCATGATCCCAGTATTCCCAACTGGTGTGTAATTTGTGACTACGTTAAAAAGTAGGCATTTTTCATTATCCTATTTAGATTTTGAGGTAAAACTATACCAGGCTAGGTAGGAAACAGAATTTTTTATTTAAAAGACACATATCAACAAATGGAGAATCTTGATCTGCTCCATAAATGTTGAATATCACATGGGTAGCATAACGTATATGTATGTAGAAGTACACTCTTCTACTGTCTGTGTTTTTTATGAAGTCTGGTCACAACTGCTTTATTTCCTTTATAATACAGGTTTGTGGAGATATGCCTGTATGCAAAGGGTAAGGCAATAAAACATGGAATGATCACTTTTCCACAGCAGAGCACATTTTAGCTCAGATATACAAAGCATTCCTGAATTCAATACAGGCTGAGGGATGAAAGGATTGAGAGCAGCTCTGCTGAGAGGGACTTGGAGCTACTGATAGACGAAAGGCTGGACATGAGCTGGCAATGTGTGCTAGTAGCCCAGAGGGCCAACCGTGTCCTGGGCTGCATCAGGAGAAGCGTGGCCAGCAGGTCGAGAGAGGTGACTCTGCCCCTCTACTCTGCTCTGGTGAGACCTCACCTGGAGTACTGCGTTCAGCTCTGGAGCCCTCAGCACAAGAAGGACATGGAACTGTTGGAGCGGGTCCAAAGGAGGGCTACAAAAATGATCTGAGGGCGGGAGCACCTCTCCTATGAGGACAGGCTGAGAGAGTTGGGCTTGTTCAGCCTGGAGAAGAGAAGGCTGCGGGGAGACCTGATTGCAGCATTTCAGTACTTAAAGGGAGCCTATAGGAAAGATGGGGACAATCTTTTTAGTAGAGACAGCAGTGACAGGACGAGGGGTTAAAACAGGGTAGGTTTAGGCTGGATATAAGGAAGAAATTCTTTACAATGAGGGTTGTGAAACACTGGAACGGGTTGCCCAGAGAGGTAGTGGAGGCCCCATCCCTGGAAACATTCAAGACCAGGTTGGACAGGGCTCTGAGCAACCTGATCTAGTTAGTGGTGTCCCTGCTCGCTGCGGGGGGGTTGGACTAGATGACCTCTAGGGGTCCTTTCCAACCCAAAACTTTCTATGATTCTATGATTCTATAATTCCAGTCCTCTCTCAGATCCCAGCCTATGGTTCTCTATTGTTCTTGCACTGGTGGAGTTTGCAGTCCTGAAGGATATCGGTCAGGTGAAGAGTAAAGTCAGGACCCTGAATTTTAGGAAAGTAAACTGCCAGCTCTTCAAGGAGTTAGTCAATAGGAACCACTGGGAAACTGCCCCCAGGAACAAGGCAGCAGAACAGAGCTGACAAATCTTTAAGGACGCTTTCCACAGAGCACAAGAGCTTTAGATCCCCAGGTGTAAGAAATCAGGCAAGGAAGGGAAGAGACCGACATGGCTGAGCTGAGACCTGCTGGTCAAACTAAAGGGCAAGAGGGAACTGCACAGGCAGTGGAAGCAGGGACAGGTATCCCTGAGAAGACTATAGGGAAGTGCCCAGTTGTGTAGGGATAGGGTCAGGAGAGCCAGGGCACAGCTGGAGCTGAACTTGACAAGGGAGGCAAAGAATAGTAAGAAGTTTTCTACAGGTATGTCAGCCAGAAAAGGAAGGTTAGAGAAAGCACACCCCCTCTGATGAACACAAATGGCAAACTGGTAACAGCGGATGAGGAGAAGGCTGAGGTACTCAAAGAATTTTTGCCTCAGTCTTCACTGGCAACCTCTCTTCCCATACCTCTCCAGTGGATGGACTGCAAGATGAGGACTGGGGGAGCAAAGTCCATCCCGCTGTAAGAGAAGATCAGGTTCCTGACCACCTGAGGAACCTGAATATACATTAAGTCTATGGGACCTGATGAGCTGCATCCCAGAGTCCTGAGCGAATTGACTGGTGTCATTGCCAAGCTGCTCTCCATGATATTTGAATAGTCATGGCAGTCAGGTGAAGTCCCTGGTGACTGGAAGAAGGGAAACATTTCATCCATTTTTAAAAAGGGTAGAAAGAAGGACCCTGGGAACTACTGACCTGTCAGCCTCACCTCTGTGCCTGGGAAGATCATGGAACAGGTTCTCCTGGAAGCTATGCTAAAGCACATGGAGGACAGAGAGGTGATTCGAGACAGCCAGCATGGCTTCACCAGGGCAAGGCCTGCTAGACCAACCTTGTGGCCTTCCATGATGAAGTGACTACATCAGCGGACAAGGGAAGAGCTATGGATGTCATCTATCTGGACTTCTGTAAGGCCTTTGACACAGTTCCCCACACATCCTTCTCTCTAAATTGGTGAGATATGGATTTGATAGGTGCACTGTTCGCTGGATGAGGAATTGGTTGCATTGTATGATTTTATGATTCTTGCATTTTGAATGAATTACAGTTATTACTTTAGTAGCTCTGTCAAGCTGATGACCAGACAGTCATGTGTCTCTAATCAACATTGAGTGGAGCTACTAGACATTCCACATTTTGCAATACCAAGTTGCTATATTGAGCAACAGTTTTATAATTGATATAGAAGTTGAAATAGGCAATACCAATGCTAATATTCAGCTGACTTCTTGCTAGTCCATTCCCCTGCTATGAGGTAATTTCACAACAAGCAGCAGAGCAAAACATTCAAGCCAACTAGTTATGACAATTCATCAGGAATACGATTTTTGAAAGCATTTGCTCGCTTCCAGGTCTTCTCTGGCTTCACTAACAACTCAGCAATAACTCTTGCTACTTAATAGCAATGACATTTTTACAGTTTTTAAAAGGATATTTACCTTAGTTTGCCGAAATCAGCTATAATATTTTAATGTACTTAACCATAAAGCACCTTGTAAAGAAGCACCCCAAGACTGCTTTAAGCAGAAAATCTAAATTAACATCTACCCTGGATGTATTCCTATAAAAAACAAAGGTAAAATGTGCATAACACTTTCTTCAGCTCACAGTGAACAACACTTTGTTCCTGAATGATAACTGACTATCATATTTGTATATAATCTATTGAGAATCATAGAATGATTTGCACTGGAAGAGATCTTTAAAAGTCACCTAGTCCAAAGCCCATGCAATAGCAGGGACATCTACCACTAGATCAGGTTGCTTAGAGTCCTGTCCAGCTCACCCGGAATGCTTCCAGGGATGGGGCACCTACCTCCTCTTTGGGCAACCTGTTCTAGTGTTTCACCACCCTCATTGCAAAATTTCTTCCTTATACCAAGTGTAAATCTACCCTCTTTTAGTTTAAAACCATCACCCCTTGTCCTATCCCTACATGCCCTCATAAAAAGTCCCTCTCCAGCTTTCTTGCAGGCCCCATTCAGCTGGTACTGGAAGGCTGCTATCAGGTCTCCCTGGAGCCTTCTCTTCTCCAGGCTGAACAGCCCCAACTCTCTCAGCCTTTCCTTGTAGGAAAAACTATGAACAGAAATGATGGAAACCACATCTTCATCATTGCATAAATAATTCTGAAGAAAATTCATTACACATTTACACATATTTTAAATACTCATGTGTATCACTCTTATGGCTGTACACAAACTAAAGACAATTCAAACTGAAATTCGCTTCTACAACTGCTGGTCAAAACTGGGAAATTACCCATATCCTGCAGCTGTGGATCATAAAATTACACAAAATTTCCTTTAAGCATGTTACCCTGAACAGTTTCAAGTTACCTTTCATAGGCATTTACAAAACACAGGCAGCTGTAGATGATCTCACGGACTAATGTTTCAATTTTTGTCACTAATTTTAGCTGTATGTTTTCATATGTTACACAGCTCATCCATAACTATAGCGTGTACTGCTTGATGTAACAGCTAATTTTGACCTTTGCTACTTTTGTCTATAGAATCAAGGAAATGGTATAACCAATGCATGCGTCATTCTCCAACACAAGCAATATGCCCTTCCTGTGGTAACCTCCCCTAAGTCATATCAGTGTGAGTGACTGCTGACGAATAAGAATGTTATAAAATTAATTTACATGGTATACCTCCATTATTTTTCCATAATAATTACACCTTAATATTATTGTAATAATTGATTTTTTATTTGGAAAACAGCACATGCTACATCTTGTGACATGGATGCTTCGTGTAAGGAATGGTTTACTTGTCATCCAAGAAGAAGATTTTCTGGAGCTCCCAGCTAACCATCCTTCCTTCCCGTCCTTGCTGAAACATGTCAAGTTTCTCCGCAATCAACCCCTATCCCACTGCAGTCGTAGAAGGAATTGGCAGCTCCCGAAAGCTTTGGGCAAGGCTAGCTCAGAGCCCTTTTTCACTGGGCACCCTGGGAGTGAGCTCCTGGCACTAGACCTAGTGATGGAGTGGCCTTGTCCAAGTGGGCAGAATGCTGGTGGTGGACGACCAGACAATCGACCAGACCACAGCACACTGCTGTCCTCTTGGTCCTCTGCCACTGAGCAGTTGCCAACAGACTACAGGGCAGATAAGGCAGAACTAGCCACTTGTCTATGGCAGATGAGCAACCAGGTGACCAAGGCATGGAATGGGAAGGATATAGGAGCAGGGGCTCCCCGTGGTGATGGAGAGTGGCTGCTTTGTTCTGCAGCTGGATATACGGATAGGGAGCCACCAGACCACGGCACACTCCCTTCCTCTGTCTCCTCTGATCCTGAGCTGTGCAGTTGCCAGTAATCTGCAGGACAGATAAGGCGCACCAAACCCCTTCCCTGTGGCAGATGATCAGCTAGGTGAGATGGGGCAGCGAGGAGAAAGTACGGGAGCAGGGGCTTCCTGAAGGGTGGCTGCTTTGCACTGCAGTTGGATGTGTGGACAGGGAAGCAACCAGACCATAGCTCACTCCTGTCCTCTCCCTCCTCTGCCAATGATCTGTAAAGTTGGAAGCAGTCCACAGGACAGTTAAAGCAGGACCAGCCCCTACCCCAGGGTGGTCATAAAGGGAGCTGGAAGCTCCCCAAAGCCATGGGAAAAGGGAGCTCTGTGCCCTTTTTCAGTGGGTACTCTGGGGCTGAGCTCCTGGTACTACACGTAGTGATGGAGTGGCCATGTACAAGTAGGAGGAATGTTGGTGGTGGCCAGCATGGTTGCCTCAGGATTGGTGTCTCCTGTCCATCAGGGAGGCATGGAATGGACAGCTTTGGTGTGAGGCTGGGAGAACTGCGGGCAGGGAGGCAGAGGCTGCCCCTGGCAACAGAGAGTGGCTGCTTCAGTTGCTGGTTCTGTCTTTGACAGCTGCAGCCCTAGATGGGGAAATGAGCAGCTCTTTACACACTTCTGTCCTCTTCGTCCTCCGCCACTCAGCCAAGGAGTGTTGCAACTTTCTACAATGATATTGACCTAATCATAAAAAAACACCTTATTCTGTACATCTACACCTTATCTAGTATCCTGTGATAGGTAGCGTCATGGTCCACAGGCAGTTGGAAGGTCCCCAGAGACATGGACACTGGAAGTTCTGTGGCACCCACATTTTCCGTGTGAAATTTATCACAGAATGAAAAAAGTTTATAAATCCAAATTTTCTGACTCAGTAATCTATTTTTCCTGAACCTAATTTTCCTGAAGGCTAGTAAAGTTATTCTCTTGCAACCAATAAAGTAAAATAATGTGTGGCTATGGGATTCTTCGTTCAGAAGACATCCAAACCATTATGCAAACATTTTATACATTTAAGACTATTCTAGGCATGTACATTATTTCACTATGCAAGTGCTTCTGTAAGAGCAGGTAAATTTTTGGAAACAAAAGCATATTTTGATCAAACCACGATGATCACAGAATCACAGAATCACAGAATAGTAGGGGTTGGAAGGGACCTCTGTGGGTCATCTAGTCCAACCCCCCTGCCGAAGCAGGGTCACCTACAGTAGGCTGCACAGGACCTTGTCCAGGCGGGTCTTGAATATCTCCAGAGAAGGAGACTCCACAACCTCCCTGGGCAGCCTGTTCCAGTGCTCCGTCACCCTCAGAGGGAAGAAGTTCCTCCTCATGTTCAGACGGAACTTCCTGTGCCTCAGTTTGTGCCCATTGCCCCTTGTCCTGTCACTGGGCACCACTGAAAAGAGCTTGGCCCCATCCTCCTCACACCCACCCTTCAGATATTTGTAGGCGTTTATAAGGTCCCCTCGCAGCCTTCTCTTCTTCAGGCTGAACAAGCCCAGTTCCCTCAACCTCTCCTCGTAGTGGAGATGCTCCAGTCCCCTCACCATCCTTGTAGCCCTCCGCTGGACTCTCTCCAGTAGCTCTTCATCCTTCTTGAACTGGGGAGCCCAGAACTGGACACAGTACTCCAGATGAGGCCTCACCAGGGCAGTGTAGAGGGGAAGGAGAACCTCCCTTGTCCTGCTGGCCACACTCTTCTTGATGCACCCCAGGATCCCATTGGCTTTCTTGGCAGCCAGGGCACACTGCTGGCTCATGGTTAACCTGTCGTCCACCAGGACACCCAGGTCCCTCTCCGCAGAGCTGCTCTCCAGCAGGTCCACCCCAAGCCTGTACTGGTGCATGAGGTTGTTCCTCCCCAGGTGCAGGACCCTGCACTTGCCCTTGTTGAACCTCATCAGGTTCCTCTCTGCCCAGCTTTCCAGCCTATCCAGGTCACGCTGAATGGCAGCACAGCCTTCTGGTGTATCTACCACACCTCCCAGCTTGGTGTCATCAGCAAACTTGCTGAGGGTACATTCTAACTCTTCATCCAGGTCGTTGATGAAGAAGTTAAACAAGACTGGGCCCAGTACTGACCCCTGAGGGACACCACTTGTCACCAGCCTCCAACTAGACTTAGTGCCGCTGATGACAACCCTCTGAGTTCTGCCATTCAGCCAGTTCTCTATCCACTTCACCGACCACTCATCCAGCCCACACTTCCTCAGCTTCCCCAGGAGGATATCATGGGAGACTGTGTCGAAAGCCTTGCTGAAGTCGAGGTAGATAACATCCACGGCTAAACTCCTTATTTGTGGAATAATTGTACTAAATGCATGATCTAAAAAATAACCAAAAAAGATCAAAATCCCAAAGTATCACAATACATGAGGGCCAAGTGATTTTCAGTCAATGCTACGCTTCAAGCACAGAGAAGAAATAAAAATGGTAAGAAAAAGCTGAATTTCTTATTCATGGCTCAAACAAATGCAGCAACACAAACAAAAGTCTCATCAAAGCTGAATTATACCGTAATGCAGACATGCAATTGGAGGACATCTGGCAAGCAACAGGTAAATTAACATAATGTATCTTGGGATTGCATGATCTTCAGTGACCTCTTCTGTAATCTTCCTGCTAAATCTGTAATCTTCTTGCTAATGCTGTCCTTGAACAATGCGGAGAAAAGACGTATTGTCAAGAGCTTCAGCAAGAATGTTCAGAAATGTATTAATGAACTCAATTATTTCACTTGAAGAATTTGGAAGAAAATAAAGTGCCGTTTTGTATTTATTATGCTTGTTGTCATTCTTTCATACAGTAAATGACTATTTCTGACAGCTCCCAAGCTAGAAATCTCTTTTGTTGAAAAAAAGTTTAAATATTGAGAATGGGTGAGCCTAAAGTTAAGTAAAAAACCCCTCTTTCATTATTTTTCGCTTTTCCTTCATCCCATATTCTACTCAGTTGTTGTACTTGTTTTCACTCGCAGCATAATGATTGACTCTCTGTAGGTTCAATGTATTATCAGAAATTCCATTCTCAGAACTTGAACGAAATTGGAACTGATTCTATGGCTAGAGACGGGAGATGTTAAATCACTTCTGAAAATAGATTTTTGATAAGTTTTAGACAATTTTTTAAAAGTTGCTCGATTTTCCAATATCTCTTACTGGAACTCACAACACTTGGTATTATCACTAGATCACTAGTGAATCACTAGATGGAAGTGATTTAGTACTAAACAAATTCAATTAATTTCATTAGAATGGGGATGACCCTTGAGATTTCTATCATCATTCTTAAAGTGTAAAACACAAAAGTATTAATATAATTATTAAGTTGATGTAGTAATGAAAGTGTGCCAAGCATAACAACAACAAATATGGTACCAGACTATTAATATACGTTTTTAAATAATCACAGACCATGCAATGTCAAAAAATACTTTTGCCTATTGATTGCAATTTGTTTTCACTGGATTTGTGTGTACGTGTTCCTACTTTTAGCTATTACTACATTCAATCAATTCTTATTTGAGACATTTCTTTTAAAACTGATCAGTAACAAGGAACTAAGAACACAATTATTACTTACATTCAATGTAATTAGTTTTTGCCTGCAGCAGAATTTGAACCCAGTTATAGGGCACCTCTGTGCTAACCAGTCTTCCTTCACAAAAATGAATAAACAAACAAAACCTCTGTTCCAAATGGTTTACAGGTTACAGCACCAACAATGTTACTAACTCCAAATTAAGATGATTTGTGCCAGTTTTCTTCCTGTAATTGCTATATTGTAGCATATAAAATGGTACTGCAGTAGTGCTAGCAACAGAGAAGAAAAAAAAAAACAAACAAAAATGTGACAGATTTTCAGTCACTGAAATCTACGAACAGTGGCAACAGTGCACCAAACACATAAATAATTTATTCAGATAATGGTACAATAGCTTGTGCTGAATGTAAGAATGGTCAAAAACACCCACATGTGAACTAAAGAGAATATATTCTAATTGCATAGAGTTATGTAGGTAACATGAACAAAGTAAGAAGCAAAAAAATACTTGTCCTCAAACCAGATTAGAAAATACTCTTCCTTTGAAACTATAACCCCATCTAGTGGGACTCATTTTTAATAGCTGATAGAATCTGATCTGTTCCTTACTCTGACTTCTAGTACTTTGTGTTAGTAAAGACCACCAAATAAAAGAGGGAGATTCCCAGGTTTTGCCACACCACATTTCTCCGTAAAGTATACTACCTTTGCCACCATTACAATTACTTTATCAGTAACAAAGGGTTGATGCATGCAGGGAACTATCTACTGTATTGTCTGGACGAGCTCTGAAAAAGCTTGGAGTAACACTGTGGAAAAAAAGAGTAAGTATCCAGTTTTAGGAGATGTAAGTGATTACAGGTAGAAAAGTAGCATGTAGAACAAGTGTCGGTCAACAGTCCCTGGAGTACCCAGGCTGCATGGATTTCCTTCAAAGTTGTCTGTGATCACAGGAAATTAATAAATTACAAGGGGGCCCAAGAGAAAGAAAGAAAGTAATAATAGAACATAAAATCATTTGGGTTGGAAGGGACATTATAGATGCTCTAGTTCCAAGCCTCCTGCCGTGAGCAGGGACACCTTCTACTAGACAGTGCCACTGCCTCACTAACCTCGTAGTAAAGAATTTCTTCCTTATATATAACCTAAATCTACCCTCTTTCAGTTTAAAGCCACTACCTCTTGCCTTGACCCTACATGTCCTTGTAGAATGCCCCTCTCCAGCTTTCTTGCAGGCCCCCTTCAGGTACTGGAAGGCTGCTAGAAGGTCTCCCTGGAGTCTTCTCTTCTCCAGTCTGAACAGCCCCAACTCTCTCAGCCTGTCCTCATAGGAGAGGTGTTCCATCCCTTAGATCATTTTTGTGGCCCTCCTCTGGACCGACTCCAACAGGTCCACGTCTTCCCTGTACTGAGGGCTCCAGAGCTGGACGAAGGACTCCAGGTGAGGTCTTACCAGAGCAGAGCAGAGGGGCAGAATCACCTCCCTCGGCCTGCTGGCCACGCTTCTCTTGATGCAGCCCAGGATACAGCTGGCCTTCTGGGCTGCGAGTGTACATTGCCAGGTCATGTTGAGCTTCTTGTCAACCAGGACCCCCAAGTCCTTCTCCTCAGGGCTGCTGTCAATCTATTCTCTGCCCAGCCTGTGTTTGTGCTTGGGATTGTCCCGACCCATGTGCAGGTCCTTGCACTTGGCTGTGTTGAACTTCATGATGTTCGCCCAGGCCCACCTCTCCAGCCTGTCAAGGTCACTCTGGATGGCATCCCTTCCCTCCAGCGTGTCGACCGCACCACACAGCTTGGTGTCGTTGACAGACTTGCTGAGGGTGCACTCAATCCCACTGTCAGTCTTACCGTAGTGAATGTTGGGGACTAGGCTATTACGAATTTGAGCAAACCAGTAACGAATTCTGGCAGTGTACACAGCTAAACGGCAGTATGAGCACATTCTGCTGGTTTTGTTCCTCTAACCTTTAATAACACAACTTCAAGAGAAAAGATGGCTTGTCAGTTCTAAACTCCTCTCATCAGGAACTGTGATGTATGGTGTAGGGTGGAGGGTGTTTCTGGTCCGTAACAGCTATAGCTCACACTATTGTAACACATAGCTCCGACTGAACGCAGAAACTATGGTAAGTGTTTACTCTGCGGAATGAGCTGGTCCACCTCTTGCACACACTATTGCTTCACTGATAAGAGCCCTCAGTTTGCCTGTGTTGACTGCTCACCAAGTAAGAGCACCTTCATCAGCACCCTGCCAAGACAGAGCACTCTCACACGCCGCAGGAATCGCTTTTCCAAGCTCTGCCTAGCTGGGCCCAACCAACGACATCAACTTCTGCATTCAAATAATTCTGCAATCTTTGGTATTTCTTTGATCAGTAATAATGGTTATCAGCATTGACATAAAAATTATCACCCATTTTCTAGAGTATACACCCAGGGACACAAATGGGGCAGTTCGCTTCTGTCAGACCAGCTCCTGGATACTTGCAGAGCCAGTCAGACAGTATTGTTGTAACTTTCCTGTTTCAAGGCTCTGAGCCTGTAAGACTGCCAAGATTCGAGCCTTAAAGTAAACGAGCAGACATGCAGAGCTACACCAAACTTCCACCTTATCCTGATTCAGAGACGTTAGCGTCTGCTCATGGAAAGGGTGGAAAATACTAGCAACAGCAGAGGGATCTTCCAATAAAGTCACCCACCTTCATGCAGCCAGCAGCTCAGGGACGTTCTCTTGCTTAATAGCCCTTAATGGAGTTTTATTCCACAAATTTGTGCCACTGCCTTTTAAACCACTCGCACTTTTGAACCAAAATATCCTGTGGAAATTACTTCCATGATTTAATGACAAAGTCCCTGGACAAAAAACGTTGCTTCTGTTTGTTTCAAACTTGTTACCTGACCATTCCATTTAGCGCCTCCTCTTTCTGAATTACAAGAGAGTATCAAGTACTGGTAACAGACGCTTGTTCATACCAGTCAGGATTCTGTAACTGCTGTCATACCGTTCCTTTCTCTCAGTTATCGCTCACATACTGAAGCCATTCCATGACTCTGCTCATCCTAGTCTCCACATTTTACTTTTCTCTAGTTAATTACTTCCTTTTTGAGAAGGGGATGGGAATGGTGTAGAGACTTCATGGATTCACAAAATGTTGACATAGTATTTTCAACTTTTTTCTCATCTTATTTCCTAGTATTTGCAAAATGTCTGTTTGCCCTTTTGACTATTTCTCAGCATTCAGAACACTATCTATACAGTTTCTAGTATCTTTCTTAAGTAGAAATAGCTAATTCAGAAATCTACAAACCCAATGACTAATTAGAATTCTTTTCCCCTAGATGACCTATTTCCATTCATCAACATTTTCAGCTGACATTTTAGCATTCACTCAAGTTCATGATATTCTTTTACAACCCTTTATTGTTTTGATCACGCTGAACAGCATTTTCTAATGAACTTTGTATCTTCATTATTAATCTCCTCTCCAAACAGCTTAAAAATACCCAAAAACCACAGAGCACGGAATTGAGGGGAACTGTACCAGTAGCCTCTCTTCATAAACTGTGTATTTATTCCTTCTTTTTGTTTCCAGTTATTTGGTTAACCAGTTCTGTGGATAGTTAGGGCCTGGCGGTTGGAAGATGTTGTGCTGTACGGAAAGGTAGGTCCCCCCCTCCTCTCCTGATAACCAGTAGCGTTTAGTCCATGGTGTAAGCAGACGGAAGTGACGCTGTAAACCTAAGCTATATAATACTGTGCTACCCGTCAATAAACGCCATTTGCTGTCCACCATGTTGGTGTCTGTGAGCTGATGGCCCGAGCGGCCGGGGGGTAGGTCGCCGTGCCGTTCCTGAACCAGGTCGCCACGCCAACAAAGGCAACAAGTGGTGCTGAAACCCGGGAAAGACTCGCCTGGAGTCAGGTGAACGGCGGCCAGAGCGGCGGGACCAGCCCGGCGGGGAGGACGCTCCCGGACCAACAAGGAGGATGGAAGCCCTTGTGAAGGTCGTATCGCAATTACATAAGCAGTGGGGAATTGATTGTAAGCCCAAACATTTTACGCTCGCAGTTGCGAGGCTTTTGCAAATTGGGGTCATTGACCAGCCGGTGGATATTCTCCACCCTGAGGTGTGGGATAAATGCACTAAAGCGTTAGCCGAGGAAACGATGTCCTCGGGTTGTGGGAAAAAGCTTAAGTCGTGGGGGAAAGTCGTGCAGGCCCTGCAAAAAGCTATACAAGAGCAGGAGACCTGGAAGGCGGCAAAGAACTGTTTGTTAGCTACCCCAAAATTGGGAATCGGGGCAGCTACACAGACTTCGCACCCCCCAGACAATAACGGTTCTGCTGAGCCTAAAAATCAGCAAGAGGGCGACACGTCCCCTCAACTCCCGGACCCTGATCCGCTTACGGAGGGAGAGAAACAAGCTAAATCCTTCTGGGGCGGGTTAGCCGAGGAGGCTAGGGGCACCGCGAAAGAAACAGAGTCTGATAAAGTCTGGGCCACACCACCGCCCTATGCGCCCCAAGATGGCACCGAGCACAAAGGGGAAAGGCGGGACGAAAATTCCTTTGGTGATAACAGGGAGGAAGCGCTAAAGTTATCAAGCGCACACAAAGGGGAGGCGGAGGAGAACAGGGGGGAGAGGAGCGGTAGGAGCGACCTAGAAGGGGAAAGGGGGGCGAGCGGGGGGCAGAGAGCCAACCAGAGCGTGCATTTCAAAAGGTGCGCCTGTGAGGTGGGCACCCCGCCGAGCAGAGGGCGGGGCGGGCCCGGGCAGGGGGAGGAGCGGCCCGCCCATAGGGGAGGGGGCCAGAGCTTGGCAAAAAGGTACTGGAGACCGGAAGTAACCAGTCAGTCGAGTTCCGACTCCGAATCAGACACTAGCGAGGATGAGTGGCTCGTAACTAATTTAAGTTTAGAAGAGAAGAAAACAAAGATAAATAAAGTCAAGAGCCAAAATATCCCATCCAAACTAAAGAGAAACCGCGAGGGGGAGAAATCCCTCTCACGGACTGGAGGAAAATAAAGATTACGTGCGCCGACTGGACCCCATCGGCTGCACTAGCGTTCCCGGTCCGGGTGACGGACGGGGGACAGAGGGTCCACACACCGATAAACCCTAAGGATATACAAGCGATTGTTAAGGCAATCGCAGATAAAGGCCTTAATTCTGCCATTGTCTCCGCCCTCATAGATGGTGTCTTCGGGGGAGACGATATGCTCCCGTTCGATATAAAACAAACTTGTAGATTGATCTTTGACGGGGCAGGGATGATCGTTTTTAAACAAGAATGGGAGGACATCTGTGTGAGGCAATTGGCCCAAGTAACTGGGGCAGACCATCCACTGCATGGCTCCAGCCTGCAGCGGTTAATGGGCACAGATCCCACAATGATTACTCCCCAGGCACAAGCCCAGGGCCTGCGGGCCCATGAAGTCATTACAACTACTCGTGCGGCCAGAGAAGCTATTCGCATAGCCTCTACAGTCATTGCCAAACCATCGCGATGGTCCACAATTAAGCAAAGTGAGAGTTTTACAACATTTGTGGATCGTCTCCAAGCAGCGGTCGATTCATCAGCCTTGCCTGTGGAGGCAAAAGGCCCAGTCGTAGCAGAATGTTTACGTCAGCAGTGTAATTCGACAACCAAAGAAATCTTGCGATCACTATCAGCGGGGTCGAGTATCGCAGACATGATTAAGCATGTCGCGAAGGAAGAGCATCTAACCCCGATCCAGGTGGCTGTTCGCACCATACTAGCCAGAATAAAACTAATGAAAACTGTGAGTTTTTGTTCACAGGACCGGATCATTGGACACCCCCATAACCCGCACACCCTGACGACAAAAGAAGATGACAAGTCAGCAAACGTTCTGTCCAAGCCTGGAAGTTCCTCACTACCAGAAGTTGTGTTACAAAATAGAAGGGGAATGGATATTCTTTTCTTGCGACAGGGAGGCCTCTGCGCTGCATTAGGGGAAGAGTGCTGTTTTTATGCTGATCACACCGGAGTAGTCAGAGATACCATGGCCAAACTTAGAGAAGGTCTAGAAAAAAGAAAAAGAGACAAAGAAGCCCAACAAGGATGGTTTGAATCATGGTTTAACCATTCGCCATGGTTAACCACCCTGATACCCACCTTGATAGGGCCGATCGCGATGATCGTAATGACACTAATTTTTGGACCCTGTATACTGAACAAGATCGTGTCATTCATCAAGAGTCGGCTAGAGAAAGTTAACATCATGTTCATAGAACACCAACAACTGCTTTAAAAATGTACCTACCCAGTGTTATCCTCAATCGTCCCTAAAAGTTACCTTAACTTCTACCCGTTTACTGTGCCTTATGTTTTCTATTCAAGTTTATAGCATATACTTTTTAACACTACTGTACAATATAGAATAACAATAGAATTTTTAAGATTATATTTTAGCTAATTTACAAATGCATTTGTCTAAGGTACCTTATCTTTGTAATCGTAAGATTTTAATATTTACATTTTTTAAATTGTAGTTAAGGTTAAGTAAGGTTAAGTCTGGCCAGATATTAAGTTTAAGTCTTAAGGTTAAGTATTAACACTTTTATATTTTATATTAACCTATTTAGTTAAGCATAAGGAGGGGGGAAATGTGGATAGTTAGGGCCTGGCGGTCGGAAGATGTCGTGCTGTACGGAAAGGTAGGTCCCCCCCTCCTCTCCTGATAACCAGTAGCGTTTAGCCCATGGTGTAAGCAGACGGAAGTGACGCTGTAAACCTAAGCTATATAATACTGTGCTACCCGTCAATAAACGCCATTTGCTGTCCACCATGTTGGTGTCTGCGAGCTGATGGCCCGAGCGGCCGGGGGGTAGGTCGCCGTGCCGTTCCTGAACCAGGTCGCCACGCCAACAAAGGCAACACAGTTCTTAATAAATACTATATACCTAGCTCAGCATGTGAACAAAACCCTTCCAACTCCAAATTCTGTACAGGACAAGGACACAATGACATAAAATTACTAGCAGCTCTCTAATGAGCCTGAATCAACAGCCAAAAAAGTTGATGGAAGACTCTCTATTGGTTTGTATATGAACCAGATTAAATACTTAGGTGATATATGTAAATATTTTAACCCTGAAATTGTAAAAATACAATGATGATTTCAAGCAGTACTTCTTACATGAACCTGATGTGGTAGCCAGAAACTTGCCTAGCTACAAAAACTGATACATTAAGCTTATAAATTCATACCTTTCTAATGGAGGAAGCTGTCTGAATTAAAAAAAAACTCAGTATTTTGAAGCCTGTTAATTAAAAAAAAAAAACCCAAATATCCCAGACTGTAAGGGATGACATGCGCCTTGGTTTTCAAAACAACAGAAAAATGGGTAAGTCTTCAAATAAGCAAAAAATATTACTGTATTTTATAGTGGTGACTACTTTTGAAGAAATGAAAGGTTTTGTAAGCGCTTCTAGTCTACCAGGACAAAAAAGTGGAAATAAAGCACATATTTCTACATACCATTGGCTTGGATTGGCTATAAAAAGTGATTTTAAAGAATATGTGTTGATTTACTAATCCCTATATAACCAGAAAGATACTTTTGCGTATCTGTTTAGTTCACGGCATCCAACGTTCCTCTCAAACTGCTGATGCCTACTTTAAACAAAACCGAGCTTCAAAGAAAGGTCATACAGAGAAGTGCTTTCAAGTCAACACATGCCACTTTGCTAAAAGTAAACACTTGTTAAATTGCTGTGTAACATATCATGAAAGATAGATTTCACAATGCGCTGTATTTACCAAGTCTAGAGCTTATTATGCACAGACAGAATACACATACAGCAAACAGAAAATGGCATTTTAAATTAATTTCTATCATTGTAGCACACTGAAACGTTCTGATCCTGCAAACAGCTTGGTACTTAGCGGAGAACACCTGAGGTACCAGGGAAACGAGTGGCGTGACTCCAGAAAGGTCTGGAGGCCAAAGGAAGCGCTGGCAGGATGCATGCTTCCCAGCATTGGCCATGCACCAACATTTTCGGCTCTCTGGTGAACCGCTTGTTCTGGATGGGTGGCTGGCCTGCTGAACTGGTTTTCCACGGTCTGTTGGTAGTCACAGCCTTTAATATCAGCGCTGCGTTATCAAAAAGTACTCCACCTGTGCACATGACAGTAAGAAGCGGTGCTTCCTGTGGTAACTCCTGACACTCGCTACGACAGCCAGCGGGTGAGAGGCCCCACCGAGCTCGCAGCGACACTCGCCCGGCGACGAGGGCCGACGGCCCAGGGCGCCGGCAGAGGCCTAACAGAGCCCCACGGGCGGCTAGTTTGGAAGCCATTCACCGTCTCGAGGGACCGCTGGCAGCCGCCGCCGCCGGCCACACCCCGGCGGGGAAGTAAAAGGAAGGTCCTTGGCGCCGCCTCGACCTCTAACGGCCGCGCCCGCGCGACTTCCGGCCGGCGGGAGGAGCAGTTCCGCCGAGGCGGAGCGGGCGGGGCCGGGCCGCGCGGTCACGTGGGGCCAGTGGCACCGCCCCGCCCAGGCGGAGGCGGGCGCTGCAGGCCGCCCCCAGCGCGCCCAGCAGCCGCGGCCCCTCCGGCCCGGGCACCGCGGGAGGATGGTGGGAGCGAGATGAGCCCCAAGCCGGAGCCGCGCCCGGCCCCGGCGGGAGAGGAGAAGGAGGAGAAGAAGGAGGAGGTGGCGGCGGCGGCGGCGCCGGTGCCGAGGGAGGGCGGCGGCATAATGCCGGTGAAGAGGGTCGGCCTGAGGGCGGGCGGCGGCGGCGCGGTGAGTGCGGGGCGGGGCTGGGGGGCGCTGGGACCCGCGGGGGCGCCGCCGCTGTGCCGGCCGGGCCGGGCTGAGCCGTGGGGGCCAGCGCCCGCCCCGCCCGCCGGGGGCCGGCTGCCCCCGGAGCGTCCGCCGGGTCCCGCCGCGGCCCTGGAAACTTCCTGGAACTTGGGGCGCGGCGGGGTACTGGGGTCCCGCCTCGTCTCTGCCAGCCGCGGGCGCGTCCGGTGCTGGTTCGTCCTGAGCAGAGGCGGCACCTGTGAGCTCCAGGTGTTGCCAGCGAGTTTCCTTGTGGGGTGCGTAAATCCCAGGCGCCTGGACGTGAAGCTTCGTTTGCCTTTGGAGTTCTGGGTAGTGCCTCTTGGTGAACCGAAACCGCAGAGCTGCCGTGCGGATTGAATAACTTTCTGCTCTTTCGGTTCCGCCGGTTGCCGCTCCGCGGAGCGTTACGATGTCTTCGTGCCGGTGAAAGGAGCTGGGTGGAGGGGAGCGGTCTGTGCGCTGGCCTGGAAGCGTCTCTGGAGAGGTGTGTGTCGGAGCGGGGCGGCGGCGGGTAATCGCCTCCCTGCAGAGACGCCTTCCGAGGGCAGCAGGCCTTTCCCTTTCTGCCTGCGTGCTCACAGGGTGCGTGAGAGCCAAATCCGAGACGACAGCTCCTGAGCTTTCTGCAGTAGGTGGGGACAGGTGGCTGGTTTGAGGCGGGGTGGCCCCGGCTGAGGTGGTGTGGCCCGTTCTGTTACCTTGGCGGTGAGCCCAGAGCGTCGGATGGGAGCCGGGGAACCCCGGGGGGAGCACACAGAGTGACAGAACGGATGATCCTGTCATCGACAGTTTTTGAAGGGGTACAGATACAAAACTAGGTAAAGCCTTGCCATGATAAATCTCTTTGGGCGAGTTGAAATTGTTTAAATTTTATTTGCAACCAGACTTACTAGCTGTTGATACTTTTTGAGACTGCGTTCATGTTTGAGTGTTCCTGAATAATGTGCGTAATATTAGTTTACTCGCTCAAAGCATAGCTTATGCCAAAAGTTTTAAAACAATGTGAAGTTCCTGTGAGAGAGCCAGCATCTGCTTTGTGTGTTTCCTGCCTTCCCAGACAGTAGAGATAAGCATCTCTGCTACTGGAGAGAGGACAGTTTGCTGTTTTATGTTGATGTGAAGCAAATGAACTTGTAATATCTTTAGCTGAGCATTAATAGTGTAACGTTAACATGATACCATGGCTCTCAGGAATGTAAAATAAAATAATCTTGAAAATATCTGTTTGATATCAGTAGATTCTTTGTCCCTTACTCATATCTGGTGAAGGTGTTAAGGTACTTCTAATACATGATTAACCCAGTGAAGGTGTAAAAAAATGTTTTATGGAATTCATTAGTCAGATAAGTTATTTTATGGAAGTTAGTTCCAAAGTGGCTGCTTCATGATTCTTGTAACCAGTCACTTCTGTACTGGAGTCTTTCAGTTCTCTTTTAGAAATGGTTATGTCTCCCAGAAAGCAGGTTGGACTCCCTCAAGAAGTGCAGCTGATGTCTGCTGCGTGGTACATTTGCTGTTCTAGGTTTGTGTACAGCAGCTCCCATTTAGGACTCTAGATATATGATGCAGTAACTCAATCTGAAATCAGACTAGGAAGTAACTCAAGAAGAGGCCCATTAGCTTTTTATTTAAGAAATGTAATTTTTCAGTTTTATCAGCATGGATGATGTGGTGAAAGAAATAAAGGGTGGTGTCATTGTATAGAAGAAAGCCAGATGAATTCATTTAAATATGAAGAGGGAGTAGGAAATGGACAGCACCAGTAGACAAGTTTTTAAAATAATAAGGAATTTTGATTTTTTTTTTTCATCTCTAACTTTGGGGAAGAGTAAAAGTCAAACGGAAAAAAAATCCATAATTGACAAAGGCGCTAACCTGTTTTTTTATTGATGGAAAGTTTGTTAAACTTGGAATAAGGATTAAAATAATGCTTTTGAGTACTTAAATATACTGTTTTATCAGTTTGAAAATTTAGCTTCTAAATTAAATAGTTCTTTTTTTATAAAATGACCTTGGGTTTTGCTTCCCTGGTGTTTTTTTTGGCTCGTCCCTCGTAGTTGTGACCCTAAGGTGTTTTGTGTTCCTGCAGTGCATCTCCTACAAGAGAGTAACACATGGGGCTCTGGTCTTAAGATTCTTCTGTACAGTGGTATAGCAGTAATATAATTATACTTAAATTGTCTTAAGGTCTGCTTCACAATTCTGACTGAACAGTTTGTTTTCCTGCTTTATTATTGCAGTTCTTGCACCTCCCTGTGATTCTCATGTGGCTGTCATGTTGCTAGAACTCCCTCTGCCTTGAATTTATTGAAAGAGTTTATTCAGGCTAAAATATGAGGGACTGGATCATGGCTTTAGATGGAATTGCAGAGATCTCTGATATCAGTGGGAGTGCATCCCTGGCATTTGAAAGTGGAAGCTTGCCCTGTGCGATGCTGATGAAGAAGTAAATACAGAAGCGAAATTTTGGTGAGCTGCTTCTTTGGTCTGTGAAGGATGCTTTATTATTAATTTTTGTTCTGATTCTTTTGTCACGTCAGATCGGTAGGACAAAGTGGAGAATTATGACCAAGACTGTCAGGTTGCGGAAGTCTTTCTCCCCTTACCCTTCCAGCTTGAGACTAACAAGCTTCTGGTGTTTGATTTATCTGCAATTAACTTCACACTGTTGAACGCATTGGCTTCACTGAATTGAAGAGCTAAAATATAAATGCTGAACAAATGGCTTTTTATGAATTGAGCTACCAGCTCAAAACTAATAAGGACAATAGTATGTTTAAGTAAATTCCACTGTAATTAAATCTATTTCTGTTGGCTGTGTTACCCTGAGTTCACTGAGCTTCAGAAAGTGAAGTAAATGATGCCGTGGACATTTTGTTACTGGTTATGCAATCTTGTTCCCTCTGAATTATGAACACTGGTAGTATAAAACTTAACAGGCATTCAGAATATTCATACCACGTACTTCATTTCTATGTAACCTATTGTCAGTGATACCACGCCACCCTAGGGGAGCTTTTAAGCAAAATACAGTACCGTACTGTCTAACTGAAGTGCTCTTATGGGAGAAGTCACCAAATGGGGTATCTAAGTAGAAAACACACCTATCTATCTCTTTAAGAATTAGTCAAACACTAATTTCATTTTCTTGGACACTATAAAATGCCTCAATTACTGTAGATCTGAAGACCTGTGTGTTTTTTAGAAATATAATGAAAGCATTCTGAAGGTTAAAACTGTACATGTCGGAAGTTTGCCAGCCTTTATTCAGTAAACTGTTTTACACATCAAAGTATAACTGGTATATACATAAGGTATTACAGGTTTTTACCCTTACTGCTAGCATTTTTCTTTTTAATACTTCATAAAAAATACAGCATGGTGAAGCTGAGGCAGCATGATTAGATGTTATGAGACATTACTGAAACACCTTTCAGTCCAGTAAGCTGGTTTCTTAAACTTCTTGGAGGATTTAAATTGAATTGCTAGTAGCAAACATGGTGTTCAGATTGGCAATTTGGGTATTTAGTTCTTTGCGGAGCATTACTTTCTCCCCTACAAAAATTATTTTTTCTGTTAAATCTGAATAATTGGAGATAAACAGTGTTGCCTTCTCAAGGTTGCCACTGTCACTCTGAATCTTCCCGTTGACATCAGGTTAAATTAACACTGAGTCTGAACTCTGAACCGTTACCGGAAGTGGTTAGCTGCTGTACTTAAAAGCAAATCACTCTTGCTTATATTTATGCTGAGAGGACACTTCTGCTGTCCAGAGTTTGCTGTTACTGATCCTCCAGGTTCTAGCAATCTGGAAGGCATTGTACCCAGAGAGAAGTATGCTAGGCTAGAGGAACTTGAGTAATTGTCTGTCCCATGGACAAGCACGTGAATCAACTACACAGTCTGTGCTTTTTAGAGGAATTCTCACTGTTGTACATCTTTCTACATTTTAAGAAGAAAAGTCAGCAATGGATAAATCGGCTTGTGATTTGGTGTAGCATGATATGCTGGTTATATATTATTTCTGTAAGAAGTAGTGTAATTAGACTATGCAGTACTGTCTAACGCTGAGCTTTCAGAATGTGTCAGGGCATATGGCGATTGTTCTCCTGGGTGCTCTTCCTACACTTGATGGCCTCAGCCTCAAAGACTGAACCAGAAATGGTGTTTTCATGTTTTATGCTTCTCGGAAGATTCTTCCTTCATAAGCTTGTCCAGTCTAAACTGAAACAGGAATGTGTTCCCAGCAGGAAAAATGACAAGGCAAGACATTTTAGACCCTGAGAGTAATTTGTATGAAGTGCCATGAAATTTAAACTTGCTGTCTCTGGTCCCACTTTACTTACTTTCTTGTATTTTAGTATAAGAAGGCAATGATAATTGTTTTCACACCCTTCAGGTCCCTCCCAGTTCAATAAATCCCAGTTGTATCTTTCTGCAGATGTTTTGACTGCAGCTTGGAGGAACCTATTTCAGCATTCCTCTGTATCTTTGGCAGTGTTCTTTGTCCTTCTTTGGGCCTCTTTCACTTGTTCTTCTTCAAAATAGACTATTCAACAACGTGTATTGCTTAAAGCTTCTGAACAAAACAAGCAGTCATGGGGTGAGAGAGATGTTCTTTACATAGATCTGATAAAAATTGTTAGAACATAGAAGCAGAAGGTTAGCAAGGCAGGCACATCACATGTTTATGCAGTAATATAATGATAATCCTTTTCCTAATGACGTGTATTTTCGAGTACGCTTTTGTAAACCACTGCTGAATGCTAAACTGGTATCTTCCGTGGAACTGTTTTCTCCAGGATCACATTACTAAGTAGTAGTCATCCTGCATGTAGAATTAAAATTGTTTTTTCATGTTTGCATTGGTTAAATTGATCTACATTAATTTTAATATACCATTTAATTTGCTTTACTGATTCCATCAAACTTCTGATGTTCATCATTGGCCTCCAACTTTTCTAACTTAAATTGTGTTTTGTCATCAGTGAACTTTGTCGCTTTGCTTTTCACCTTTTTTACAGCTCAGTTATGAATCCATTGAACTATATAGGCCCTAGGACAGCGCACTGGGACTCATCTGGTAACTTCCTTCTGCTGCAAAAACAGATTGTTGTTTTGTTTTTAGTCTATCCTGGTTTTTGTTTCCTGGTCTTTGAGTATGTTTACTTGAATTTTCAGAAGGCTTATTAACGTAATCTCCCTTATCCATACATGTTTCTTTGAGAACTGCGGGAGTTTTTTGAGGCACAGTTTCTCTTATACAAAGTCTACGCAGTCTTTCTAATTTTGAATGAGTTGTGGTTCTGATACCATAGACCTGTGGAGTATGATTCAGCCTAGCTTTTTGTTGAGAGAGTGCATCGAGATCTTACTGTCCAGAGACAGATCTGCTTAATGTATTTTTTTTGCAACTGAAATACACGTTTGGACAAGGTATAAGCTGAGTTTGTGATGATTTATATTCCAGTTCACAAGGGGCATCTGAAATGCCAAAGGTTATGCTGGTTTGGAAGGCCCTTCCACTTGTGGTCAGGGTATTTGTGCACAGCATACGAGGTGCCTGTCTTAGGCTGGGGTCTGTGCGCATGATTGCTTCATGTGACAAAGGCAGCCAAGGTCTTACGGGTGCTTTTTGCACTTCGCTGAATTCTTGCCCGTTCCAACAAAGGAGGCATTTATGGGGGACAGTTGGAATGAAGGTGGTTCCTAAATACTTCTGTTTAAAAATTAAAGAAATGGGCACTAGAAACAGGAGAAGAGCAAGGTAAACATGCAATAGGTGTGGAGAGCTACCTCGCTAATACTTGTGGAGGAAAGAGCATCCATAACATGGTGAGATGGATTAGTAGTGTAGTATTTCTGCTAGAATAAACTAAAATGCTTAAATAATGGTGTAGTGAAGCATACCAGGAAAAGCTTGCACTTGAAATGGTTGAATATTGGGGTGGAACTAAGAAAATAGCAGTGAAGATAAATGTGGGAAGGGAATGTGCTTTATAATTTGACATGAATTTCAAGATCTGACTGATTCATACATGAAAGCATATTTCTCAAAATGTTGTACTGATTCTATTAGTTCAGTTCTTTGTTTTCTTGAAAATCTAAGAGTTGGCGTAATGGACTGCCGGGCAGGTAGTTGTGTTAAAAGTGTAGCAGTTAATTTTTGTAGGGGGAGAATGCTTCGGTAGACCTTTTAAAAGAAAATAAGACTCTTCATACTAATGCACTTGAATAATGTTGGTTTACATACTGAAGGAGGATAGTGAGTGCTGTTTGCAAAGTCATCTCTCTACTGGAAGTAGAACAAGCAACTACCAGGCTCTCCTGAGAGATGCTACTGCCTGGTGGGAAAGAATTTCCTGGAGTAGGATGTGGGGGAAGAAAGGCCCAGTTCCTGTGATTGTCTGTTCAGATGTTCAGCTTGAATTTGATTGTTATCTGCCTCAGAGAGGGTCTGCAGGGAGATCTCTTACTCCTGATGGTAGGATCAGCTGTGAGGTCAGACCAGATTGCCTAGGGCTTTTTCAGCTGGATGTTGAAACCCTTTGAGGATGGAGAAGGTGTGTCGAGCTCTGTGGGCAGTGGGCTCTGTTGCTTCACCTTCATGAGGAGAAAAAAAATCGTGCTGTATCTATCCAATTGAGTCTTTTTCTTAGTCTGCCTAGCAGGACTATATGGCCCTCATCGGAATGTGAGAAGTTTGGAAAGGCGCTCTGGAGGACTTCAGAATTTGAACAGTGAGGGGTGGTTTTGTTCTGAAATAAGCACGCTGTTTAAGAGAAATGAACAGTTAAGCATGTTTGAAATTGGATGTTACGGTGCTTTTGCAGCCATTTGAACAGTTTTCAGTGTTAAATTACAGATTTGAGTTAACAGATAAGTAGCTGCCTCAAAGTTGTGTGAATAAATTAATACTATCAATGCAAGCTTTTCTCTAAAGATCTGGGACTGGCTATAAAATTGTATCTTGCTGTGGAGTATTTTAGGGTGAATTGTACTAGCTCTCCTTCAAAATGTCTAAGATATGATGTTTGTACTGATACTATGTTGCAATTTTTTCCACTGTTGTATGAGCAATTCCTTGCCAGCTGGATTTATGAACTTGACATGTTCTCATGAGTTTATTAATGTTCAACAGCTGTGTTCTGCTTTTAAAAAAAGAAGTTTGTATCACATCATAGTAGTTCTCCCTGTTGTCTTCAAATTAACTTTTGAGTTTATTCTGCCTCCAATAAAGGCAGAAGAAAAAATGTTTTTTAGAATTGGGTATTGGTGAAAAGAAGCATAGAAGGAGCAGAAGTGTTAAATCGGAGAAACAGTAGGTATTTTGTCAGAACTTCTAGGACTTCAGGTTCTAAAATGATGGCTTTAAACTTTTATTGTTAAACGTTTGAGATTGCATAATGTTTTGCTGATTATTGATGATGCAAATATAATAGCTTGACTAGCAGCTGAATTTGAAAGAAACAGTAACATTCATACATAGTTTCTCAGCCCACATACTGGGCTGTCATATGAAGAAGATCGGTGTGGATAGAAAATAATCCCATAACAGATTTTAAGACTTCCCTGCAGACACTTACTTTTTAAAATTAGCGCTTTAAAATTTGGGAATGGGGGATAATGAAAGTAACTTCTATGTTTACTGTATCTGGGCTATTTCTGAAATGCCATTTAAATCTTTTTAACCGTAAAGAATTCAGTAGGTTGTCCCTGCATCGTCTAGTTCAAGAAGCCTAAAGCTGTTTGTGCTTCACGTTTATAACCATTTTTTGCATGTGTGTCGCAATTTTATTCTTTATGTAAATTGCGTGGAGTTGCATTCTGTTGCAGAGTATTTTCGCAATATAGAAATGAGCCACGCTCATTACTTCTGGGGTAGCTTCATCTTAAAAGCAAGCGTGAAGTGTTTGTAGAAAATTTTTTTATTTTGAGATGAGTAAAGAGTTTTGGTGCTTTTTTTATGAGTGGTCCAGGCTGTGTACATGATCAGTCATAAGCAGTTTTCTTTTCTTGAAAATAACTTGATGCTTGATTAATGGTGAAAGCTTTTGTGATAAGAGTTTTTATGACCTACAGACAAGATGGACATCCAGAAGTAACTATTTGCGTTGGTCCACTTGGCATTGTCAGTGAATTTTCCTATTTGCGTGATTTTAGTTTCCTGATACAGCCATTTGTGCAAGTGTTCTTGAATTAATTTAGTCATTTAGGGCTCTGTGGAGAAAACCGATCATCTACAGTCTGTGTGGATCGTAGATCAGTAGCCATCAGTATATCTGATGTGGAATGCTTGACTTCATTTTGACAGGTGCATGTTCGTTTCAGGATTTACATTCTGCTTGTCCAGGGTATGTCTTGAATTCAGAAGGCACAGAGATTTCTGGTATTGTAGTAGTTCAGTGCAGCTATCTGTAAGATGTGTGATACTGCGAAAAATAATTTGCCAGCTATTTTAATCTCCAAGAAATACTCATTGAGGCTTAGTACAGCAGAAATACTTGTCTTTCACAGAAGGTTTTAAAGGACTTCTGAGGAAAAAACACGCATGTCTTTTTTGGGTGTGTATGTACATCATCTTTCTGGTAAGCCACGTAAATCCAGATCAAATTTGCATGTAAAATGAACATTATTAAAAAGCCAAGCACTCCAAAACTTCATTTTCAGTGGCATTAGAACTGTTCCTTGAATGCAAACCAAAGGTTTATGGTCCGACTTTATGCTTAGTGCTATGGAGGCAGGAGGGAGGTGAAGTAGAGGCAGGAGAAAGGCTGGGGAGCCCCTTACCTGCTCTCTGCTATAAAATTTGCCTTTTCCAGGAGAAGCCGCTGTGGAAGGGTTCTTCACACTTCAGTGTAATCTGTGTTAAGTGCTAGTCTGACTGACATACGTCTTGGCAAAAAAATACTCTTAAAATTGTTATACTGTTACATTAAGTAGAAGTACTTGCAGACTGCTTGTACGAGGAAGAGTTTTTCCTCCCATGATCTTTGGAAACTTTGCTATTTAGGTATTAAAAATGGCACAGTAACCTATGGAGAAATGTGAATAATGCTTGAAAGTTGTCGGCCTCCCAGAGATAATCTTTGATCTATGATATTATCATACTGTTTCCCAGTAGAAAGAGAACTGTTTTCTTCAAATCCTCAAGCTTTGAAGCAAGTTGTGATGTAGAAAGTAATTTGGATCTTACTAACTAGAAAAAAATGCCATCGGGGTTGCTTTTAGTTTGCTGCTACAGGTTTTGATAAACTCTGTTAAATTTAAGAATTGTTAGAGATCTGGGCACTTAGACTGTTCAGGCAGTAGGGATTTCTTTAAAAATCTTTGCTACAGGTGGTTAGCTTAAGTGGATCTTGTAATGCAAGTGTTTTCTAAACCTATAGCTCCTGCTAATCTGGATGATAGGTACTGAGCAGGGGGGAAACACCAAGTGCATCTCTGTGTTTGTCATAGGCTGTCGACTTGCTTTGGGTTCAGTGGGAGACCGTGTTTCATGTTCTCCCTATAATCCTTCTGCCGAATACAGAGTCTGGTTGATACTCATCACTAGATGGTGTCCCTTCAACTGAATCCTGCATTTCTAGATTGCGCAATGTGCAAGAGACGTGTCCTTTTATATTTTGGGTAAATTTCAGGTAAGTATGGGAGTACCAGATGAGAGTGCTGTACTGCTCCTTTCTAAGAACTGCCAATGCTGTAGGAGTGTAGTGGCTTTCAATTGGCCAGAAACACTGCAAAACAATCTTCTGCAGGACAAGTGTTAGGGGAAAGAGGATGAAGTAATTTTAGAACCCAAAGACTTTGTAAAATAGTTACTATGGCAAGGGGCACATAGAAATAAATGAAAGCAGCAGTTCTGATTGAATCTGCTTTACCCAAGGGTTCTGCCTGGTTCGCCTAAACAAAAAGATTTCGGATCTCTAGTCTGGGATTCAGTCCTTGGATCTTGAATGGCAGCGGTTTCACAGCATCATGAGCCGTTCCATGGTTGGCTAATTCTTCGTGGGATTACTTGACCAGTAGAATAGCTCCTGGATCTCTAGTCTGCGGGCACACACAAACATGAAATCATTCAGTCACCAGTCAACAGAAAGCAGTTGTACAGGTGGCATAAACTGTCCCTTTGTTTGCTCATACTTCGTCAGTTTCAAATACAAAAATTGGTGCTCTTCTGACTATGTATATTGTCACAGTTTTGTTGTAGCAGTGATGTGATCTTCATAAAGCGGATCTGTTTTGTTGTCACTTGTGGAGGTAGCAGGGAGAGTTACGCCATTGGTCGTACTGCTCTGGAAGGGCTGTGAATAGTGCTCAAGGGAGAGGAAACCTAAAGGTACACTGGAGGTGAGAGCAGTATAGGACAATGTCAGGAATGGGGCAAAATAGTTCAGTCAACAAGAGTTTGAGGGAGCAAACTTTCTCAAGTTTGCTGGAGATCTTTAGTCATTTTGTAGTAACTTTTCTCTACCATTCTTTGGCTTATTGTTCCCAAGGGCTTGGTAGTGGGTCATCCTGATAGCTGGTTATGCTCGAAATAGGTTTGTAAGAGATCTTTGTACGTGTAATGAAGTGGATGTGTACAATCACTGCATATGTTTTTCTTTTTTAGCAACATGGCATTGGTCGGCCAAGCGTATACCATGCAGTGGTGGTTATATTTCTAGAATTCTTTGCCTGGGG
The DNA here is from genome assembly GCF_030867145.1 of Opisthocomus hoazin. NCBI lineage: Eukaryota > Metazoa > Chordata > Aves > Opisthocomiformes > Opisthocomidae > Opisthocomus > Opisthocomus hoazin. The sequence continues at coordinate 45,334,041 of NC_134454.1, forward strand.
GCTCTTGACAACTCCGATGCTAGTGGTGAGTATCAGTGATCTGATGTTGTTGTGGCAGTAATGACAAAAGTTAATTTGCCAGTTCCTAGTGATTAGGGTTTTAATTTGTTTTAGCCTTCCGGATTAACTGAATTCCAGGAGTATTAACATTCAACACTGTGCAATAGTAGTATACTACAACTGAGATCTAGACTGCTGAAAGACTAAAAGAGTGAAAAATAAACTGGCAAAATGCTGTACTACTCTTCGGCTTTAATTGCCTTTTAGAGTAATGTCAGTTTAGTGTGTTGATGAAACTGTCTATGGAAGTTCTGGCTTTTTTTTAAGACTTCCTAATTAAATTCATCTTCCAGTCATCACAATTGAGTAAGTTACGCATTCCATAGTAGACATTGTATGCTGTTGTGAGCTGGCTGTTTGGCCAGCGTGTGACTTGGAAGTCTTTTGTGTAAGAAACGGATTTTATAAGTATTCAGTCTGTTCTGGAATGTAGCTATTTTCCGGATGAATAGATAATTTGAGTGTTTGGTAATAGGATATGAAGCCTTTCATCTGAAGGCATGGGCTGCTGTTTGATTTAAATAATTTTAAATCTGGTTTGGTACGTCATACCTTTCTGTCTTGTAATGTACTTGTGGTAACTCACCCTGGGCTGCTGATCAGCCAACGGTACCAGAAGACATGTAGACCTTTCTTATGAGCAAGGTTCAGCCTCTGAACTACCAGATGCCCAGTTTTGCTCAAGCAGGTTTATCTGGTAGGAGGAATAGAAATGAAAATGTCTAGATGTTGTCTACCTGGACTTCAGCAAGGCTTTCGACACAGTCTCCCATGATATCCTCCTAGGGAAGCTGAGGAAGTGTGGGCTGGATGAGTGGTCGGTGAAGTGGATTGAGAACTGGCTGAATGGGAGAACTCAGAGGGTTGTCATCAGCGGCTCTGAGTCTAGTTGGAGGCTGGTAACTAGTGGTGTCCCCCAGGGGTGAGTACTGGGCCCAGTCTTGTTTAACTTCTTCATCAACGAGCTGGATGAAGAGTTAGAATGTACCCTCAGGAAGTTTGCTGATGACACCAAACTGGGAGGTGTGGTAGACACACCGGAAGGCTGTGCTGCCATTCAGCGTGACCTGGATAGGCTGGAAAGCTGGGCAGAGAGGAACCTGATGAGGTTCAACAAAGCCAAATGCAGGATCCTGCACCTGGGGAGGAACAACCCCTTGCACCAGTACAGGCTTGGGGTGGACCTGCTGGAGAGCAGCTCTGTGGAGAGGGACGTGGGTGTCCTGGTGGACGACAGGTTAACCATGAGCCAGCAGTGTGCCCTGGCTGCCAAGAAAGCCAATGGGATCCTGGGGTGCATCAAGAAGAGTGTGGCCAGCAGGACGAGGGAGGTTCTCCTTCCCCTCTACACTGCCCTGGTGAGGCCTCATCTGGAGTACTGTGTCCAGTTCTGGGCTCCCCAGTTCAAGAAATATGAAGAGCTACTGGAGAGAGTCCAGCGGAGGGCTACAAGGATGGTGAGGGGACTGGAGCATCTCCCCTACGAGGAGAGGCTGAGGGAGCTGGGCTTGTTCAGCCTGAAGAAGAGAAGGCTGCGAGGGGACCTAATAAATGCTTATAAATATCTGAAGGGTGGGTGTGAGGAGGATGGGGCCAAGCTCTTTTCAGTGGTGCCCAGTGACAGGACAAGGGGCAATGGGCACAAACTGAGGCACAGGAAGTTCTGTCTGAACATGAGGAAGAACTTCTTCCCTCTGAGGGTGACGGAGCACTGGAACGGGCTGCCCAGGGAGATTGTGGAGTCTCCTTCTCTGGAGATATTCAAGACCCGCCTGGACAAGGTCCTGTGCAGCCTGCTGTAGGTGACCCTGCTTTAGCAGGAGGGTTGGACTAGATGACCCACAGAGGTCCCTTCCAACCCCTACTATTCTGTGATTCTGTGATTCTGTGGCCTGTTGATCAAAGCTCGTGATCACTCAAATTTTGTGTGGTGGTGGTGTGATTCTCTGGGTCCTTGCCAACATTCAATCAGATTAAAATGTTGCATTGTGTATTACGAAAATGGTTTGTGTTCTGTGATGGCTGATACTTAAATTTAATTTTTTAGTTTATTTTTTCACTTCTTTTGACAGCTGTCAGCAAAGCTGTAGTGTTTGTTAAATAACACTACGCTTAGAGAACAAAAAGATTTAAAATGTTTGTAAAGCACACAAGGGCTATTGTGCTTACAGACTGCCCAAAGCTATGCTCATTACTCTTCTTTAGGGACTTGTAAGCTAATATTAGTGAATCACCAGAAGCAATATTAATCACTTTATGGCATATTCTGTCTTCAGTATCATCCTTTTTTTGAATACGTAAATATTTCTATTGGTAGAACTTCAGTAAGGCAATTCCCTCTACCAGTTTATCCAATTGCATTTCTCATGTCCATGAAGTAACGGAAATTAATCTCAAAAGCTTGAACCAATATCAGCAGTGGTTGCATCCCAGGAAAAATACTGGGAAACACTTTAATGAAAGGTAATTAGATTTATGTCTGTGAGCTTCCTGCTTGCCCTTTTTTGTTTTTAATTTGGGAGACATCTGCTTTCTAGATTTCTAATTGGAACCTTGGCTTTTATTTCTCTATTCATATCATGCGATCAGTGGTCAAACAGGTGCAAAATTGTTTTAAATATCTAAACAGAAGATGAGATCAAAAGGGAAAAGGGTTGTAAATAAGTAGAATTATCTGACCAGTAGTTAACATGGGAACAAGTACCTTTACTAAACCTGTGATTTGAGTATCTCAGTCATCCTTGAAAAATGATGCTGATATTTTTCAGTGACACAAAATACTGTGTTTCCTCAGGCTAGTGGCTTTCTCAATATGCATATAAATAATTTTAGTAGTTGTTGGCACTTATTTATAGGTAAAAAAAAGCAAATGAATTTGAAATATGTGTGCATACACGCTTTGATGATTGCAATAACTTTTCTAATCAACACAGTAGCACCTGTGAGGCCTTTTAATTCTCTTGCATATTTACGGTAAATCTGTTTAGTATAGATTAACATGCTTGCCCTTGAATTAAATCTGCTGGTAAAGCACCTTAGATAAATTCATGGCTATACTTAAAGCATACGTGAAACATTCAGAACTGTTGGTAGTATTTAGAAGCAAATACTTGCTCATCAGCAGTGTTTCTAACTGAATGACTACAGAATACCTGCAATTCATTCAGAAATTGTTTGCACACTGCCTTTTGGGGCAGATGTAAATATAGCGCTGTTTCTTTCTTGACAGACTAAGTTAGCTCAATCTCATTTTCACTCCTGATTAGTAACAACGATTAAGTCAACCTTTTGAAGGAACTACCTACCTCAAAAATTCTGTGATTTGTACCACATGTAGACGCTTTTTGCTTACGTGATCCCCTGTCTAAGCATAGTACCCCAAACCAAAATCAAGCTATCTCTGCAGTACAGTGCGGTCTGTGCCAACAGGGGAATTTATGCCAATAAATTGATAGTAAATCTTGTCAATATTTTCTCATGAGGACAAATAAGAGTATAATTCTGGGATAAGACGCTTTTTGAACAAATCCCAGTAAAGCTATCTTGTTTTACAAATCAAATTTAAGCTTTGCATCAGCTTTCTACTGTCTCTCCTGATTCAAGTAATGCTTTTTTTGCCCCATCAGGTCTTACATGAAACGTTTTCCCATCACACATTTTTAATGAATGGTCTTATTCAAGGTGTTAAGGTAAGATTTTTTTTTTTTGAAAGCTCTGACCTATATATTCTGTGTGTTCTGTACTGTAATTTCTCTCCTGCATTGACCATAAGAACATGCAAAACATTGAGAATGTAATAAATTCTTAAACTATTTTTTCATTTTAATGGTTGTGTTCTTGGGCGCTGTTCAAGATTTACTGCTAAATGGTAGCATCTTGAAACAAGTGGAATGTATCTCAGAAGTTTAAATTCCTCTCACTTGAATAGGTACCAGTTGTAGCTGTTGTAATCTTGTTAAGGATCCTTCTGAGAATGGAGCTAGGTTTTTAATGTCTGCTTCCTAATGTTAGATGATTTATATCAAATGCAGATTAATACAGCTATGATGATATCATTGAGATAAAAATGAAGTACTTAAACACTGTGATTTTGTCCAAGATGTGGTATAAAAGCTAATTTTTAGCAGGGTTGTTTATTTCCCACCCTCCCCATCTCCCCCGGTCTTTTTTTTGTCAGTTTTTGAGCCTTCTGTGATGGTCAAGATATTCAGGGCACGTTAATAGCTGACTTGTACCACTGCGTTCACACAGTGATCATGCTGGATTGTTCCCACAAAAAAAGCTTGCAAAATTTCTCTAGCATTAACTAAAACTCAAAAGTCTCTTCTTTGCTAACAGGCTTACTGAAAGGCTTCAAAGCACTTAGCTTTTGTATTCTGTAACAAATCTAAGGTGTTATTTTTAGCTATGAGAATGTGACATCTTTAGGATGGACTTGCTGTCTTGATATCTTTCATGGTTGAGTGGCAGGACTAGACATGTACCAGGGATGTTGGGATGTCTCAAACTGAAAGAGGAAGTTAACTTCTCATTATTCTCTTAGAAAAACAAAGTTCGTTTTCCTCTTTGTGTTTTCTTTCAACTCTGTTTGTTCACAGTACAGTGTAACTAGGAGTGAAAAGTAGTGCATGAAGGGTTCCTCATGTTTTCTACAGAGCACACCTGTAGAAAAGTGCATTAATATCATGGTCTAAATGTATGTATTGCTCTAACAGGTGTAATAAACTGGGGAGCATAGACCAGAGTGAGTTTAGAGTTCAGTGGTTTTTTTTGAATGCTGTTTATGAAACATCAAAAGTTTTTTGGGTGACAGTTAGCAAGATCTGTTAGTTCATACTCTACTGAAATCTCACTCCAAGGAGCAAAAACATTAATTATAACTAAGGCATCTAACTTTCTTAGGATCCGATGGTCTGGCTTTATAGCTTTTGCTCTCAATTTATGTACTCAAATCATTGGAATAAGAGTTGTATATTGGGATTTGGCAAAATAGTGATTTAGTACAGTAGGCTGTACACTTATGTTAAACTTGAAGCTGATTATATTTGAATACCAGAGGTTAGCTTAAGTTAGCTTCAGTAGACATCCAGTGTATTGAGGTACTTATGGAACCATGTATTTACTTATGTTTGGGCTTACGTCAGAGTTGGATTGATGAGAGAACAATATACTAATTAGGAGAAAGATGCATCTGTTCTGGAGGTTTTGCAGTTAACAAGCCTGTGAAAGGCTTTGTTTATTTAAATTCTTCTGTATAATACAGAACAGGTTTGAGGCCTAGATTCTAGGACTTTATGAAATGCTGAAAAATCTAGTGTTTGATTCTCAGTCAGTTTTTTCATTGACAACTTTACCTGTAAACTTGACTTTTGCCGCTAGAGTATCATTATGGTGTTCCACTGTCTCAAGTTGTCAAGCTTGCTCAAATGGTCCTCATAGTTCTTGCAATGTATAAATGTCCTGTACATGATAAAGGTGTAGTAAAAAGCAGTAAGTGTTCTGTTTAATTTGTTTCGGAGAACAGTTAAGTTACTGAGAACTCTCCCTTAGGACAGTCCAAATTAGAGGGGAATTTGGGTTCGGGATCTAACACTAAGTCTTGTGATAGAGACTAAGATGATGTGCTCTGTGAAACTAGATTGTAGATTTTGGAGATTTTTATGAAGCTTTTGCGGTCTGTGGTGCTTCTCTATTGAATCAAATTGATCTTGAAAAAATGTATGCCTTTTTTTTAATGCACTCAGGATTAATAGGTTTGAAACGTAAAACATCAGAGTCACAGAGGAGTAGAATGTAGAAAAATTGTGTATAATTTCAGTTATCTACAATTTTGTATTTAATTTCAACTCAAATTGCGATTTTAGTCCTCTTTTATATTGTGGTTAAAGTGAAACTTGGAAATGTAAATGTAGACATACTATTTTTCTTCTGTTGCAGGGTTTTTTGTCTTTTCTCAGCGCTCCATTAATAGGTGCTCTATCAGATGCATGGGGAAGAAAATCTTTTCTTCTTCTTACAGTTTTCTTCACCTGCGCTCCAATTCCATTAATGAGAATAAATCCATGGTAAGTGGTACAGACCGCAGTAGCAAGCTTTCAGTCAGAATAGTTTGGGGAAATGGGGGACAGACAGTGAGACAAGAGGAAAGCCACTTTTTTAAAAAAATATAATTGCATTATTCTGGAGCTTTTCTGTTGAAGAGGTGTTAAAACTGTGTATCTTAAAATTAGAAATTATGGAATGTGATTTAGTTGCTGTATTCACACAAGTGTAACAATAATTGAAAAGGTTTGATAGGCCTGTCTAACTCAGTGTTAAGCTCAGCTGTTATTTTTTTTCCCCTTGAGGACTGACAATGCTGTAATAAACCATTTTAGAGCTAAAGGAACCTTAGAATTCATTGGTCACCAAAAGTATAACTGCTGCAAATGGGATATTTTAACTCTTTGATTAGGCAACTTTGAAGTCTTCACCGAGTGGAATTGACTTGGTTTCAGTTTCATTTACATTTGTTGTGAAACTTGAGAGGATTACAGAAGAACTCTGTGTACACTGAGTGCATTCAGACTCCAGCATCCGAAGCATTATATACGATAGTTTATTCCTTAACTGCTTGAGAAACTGACTTCTAAGGTAGTTCCTTTGTCATAGCTTGAACTTGCTTCAGCTTGGAGAGTGTAAAAATGTATAGGTACCGTGTCCTGAAGGGGCCACTTCTTCTTTTAGGCTGAGGTAAACTGTAGAATGTAAAAATTAAAATCTGTTTTCCAGTGTTTAAATGAGGCCACACCATCATTTGTCTCCAGTAAAGCTCTATGTTAGTTCTTGAGGAACACTTCTCAAAATACAAACTTACTTGATGAGTAAAAGAAAAGCAAAAGGTCTTAGCTTAAACTTTCTAATTGTTGCTTTTAAATCATTAGGTGGTACTTCGCTATGATTTCGGTATCTGGAATCTTTTCTGTTACCTTTTCTGTAATATTTGCCTATGTAGCTGATGTAACACAAGAACATGAAAGAATTACAGCCTATGGACTGGTAAGATATGCTAAACTTGAAAGAAAGGTCAGATTATGACCTTTGTATTGAACTTGTGTTTTGATGCACAGGCTGCTTTCTGTTTAATATAGAAAGAAATATAGTAGAAAGGAATAGATAGAGAAAGGAATGAACCATTCATCAAGGCACTGCTTTGAAGTTTGGGAAATCTAATTTAGACTTTACTGATGCACAGACTGTGAAGGAGCAGAAGAAGAATTTGACAACTTCACCTGCATAGAGAGCACATGTAACAAAACATGTTTTAAGTTTCACAGGCAGAAGAAGAAATGTTGTTAAAGACAGTGCTAGTGATTTTAATACTCGCTCTGGCAATGTCTTTCCATCACCTGTAAACTGCAGTTTTAGTTTATGTGATTTCTTTTTAATATAGAATGTCTTTTTTCTATAGTCAAAAGAGGCAGGAAGGGCAAAAATGTATAATGTAGTATTTTTAGTAGATTAGTCATGAACTTTCTTAATTAGCAAGAGAAGAGGAAAACAGTTCAGTTAGTATGAACTAGCCTTTCCAGTAATAATACAATTCCTGCCTAGTTTGTTTTCTTGAATATCTGTATTGGTTTAGGTTTTAGAGGCTCATTGGTAGATGCCTTTAGCCTCTGAACATCATTTATCCCTTCATCCTTGGTGCATCTGTTTTCACTGTACGGATATTCATGGACTTGATTTTTGGTTGACTGTGCTCTACTTTGAGCTGTTAAGGTTTTCCTTTATTTTTAGCTTTAGGGACATATGATTCCTCAGCTGTTGATTTAACAGTTAAGAAAATAAAGAGCTTGGTTCACTTAAAGCAACCGTGTGTGTATTGTTGTAGCAGAGCATGAAACAGGTTAAATGTTCTGGAATTCCAACTTTATTCCTCCTGCCAATGAAGAGGGCCACAAGTATATTTGGAGCATAAATTTGCCTACCTTCAAACAATTTGTTGTTAACAAATAGCTTGATCTAAGGTTCTGTAAAGAGATAGATGTAAGTGCAAGTGTTTTGATTAAGGTCTGTATCTCTAGTCAGTTTGCTTGTTGTACCTGTTCCTTAGGATTTTTTTTCTGGCTTGGTAAAAAGCTAAATTTCCACCTTGTGTTCTTACTTATTCTAGAAGATAGTTGTGCAGACTGGGGACTGGAAAAGAATAGTAATTAGAAAACCCAAACAAATTAGTTTTATTGTAACATTTTCTGATGATTTTTACAGTGAAATTTAACTACAGCACTCTATTTTCGATCTTGTTCTGCTGTATGTGAATGTAGTGAGGGATCTGTTAGCTGCATGTCACTACAACTTAGTATGAAGCAATACAGTTATTGTTGAAGCTGTTGTCATAGCTAGTGATCTACCACTGGATAGCACAGCAAACTAGGAAATATTTATTTAAAATGCAAACTGTTAACAAAGGCATTATGTATTACTCAATGCTGAGGCTTAGGCTCACCTAGGCAGGCGTTTAAATGTGCTGACAACTTTTTCAGTGAAATCTCATGAAATTCATAACGGGAAAACAAAAATCATTTTAATGTATTTTAACATAAGAGCTGTTTTCCTTTAAGCCAAACTCACTCTTTGGCTGCAAATCCCGTCTCGTATGGTGGGCTGTGGAGGAGAGATTGGAGAAACTTTGTATGGACCTGTATTTAGTGTCATAAGTGATTTTTTTTTTTTTTTTTTTTTAGCTTAAATTTTGACAGGTGTTCTTTTAAAACCACGTTTCTTGGGACGGGTGGTGGTGTTGAGCAAATTACTTCATGTTTCTGCAGTGGCAGAATAACCACTTTGACAAGTTTGTAAACTGTTCTTGTACATAGGTATCTGCCACCTTTGCAGCAAGTTTGGTAACTAGTCCTGCCATTGGAGCATACCTGTCGGCCAGCTACGGAGATAACCTTGTTGTACTAGTGGCCACATTGGTGGCTGTTGTGGACATCTGCTTCGTTCTGCTAGCGGTACCAGAATCTCTGCCAGAAAAAATGAGACCTGCTTCATGGGGAGCTTCTATATCATGGGAACAAGCAGACCCTTTTGCAGTAAGATGCACTTCAATAAGTAATTAACAGATAGTTGAGGATTAATTAAGAATAATAATTAATGACATGTTGTAAGATTGAGAGGTGTTTAATCTTATTGGTACTATTCACTACATCATAATCTCTGTTCTCTGCTCTTGCACAAAAAGGTCTAGCTACATCTAAAAACCAAAACCAAACCGAACTTTGTGGATTAAATGATTCTTGAACTGGAAACAATGTTTGCTGTGAAATCCAAAGGGAAAATGCTTTCCTTTTCTAACTTAGTTAGTCTATTTTATTGTAAGAGAAGTAGTGAATTCTTACACTACTACAGACCTCCAAACCTGATACTGCAGGACTTTTCCATATTCATTTTATTCTTTGTGGTTTTAGTTGGCAATATCACTCCCCACTCTTGAATTCCACTTCTGGTTATATCTGATTTGTTTTTAACATAAAATAGATCTACAAAGCTTGAATTTTCTGCAAGCATGTATAGGAAGAGTTACAACATATCGTGCAGTCTTTCTAGTAATGTCTTCACTTATTCACATTTACGCAGCTGATTTGTCTCACATCTTGATATCTTAAGAGAGGAAAGAGTGATTGTTCTTAATGAGATCTTGTCCTGCTGGGAACTGGTTGTGAATGTTGAGAGATGAGTGACGTGCTTGAAAGACTGCAGTTAGAGTTTTCCACAATTTGTGTTACTCAAAATGATTCATATTATGGATGGACAAGTGTAAGAAACGTACAAGGGAAAATACTCTCATAATTTGGGAAAAGAAACAGTTGTGGTGAGGCTATATTATTTGCTAGCGTCTTTTAGAACAGATTATTATGCAGATCAGTTAGAAGATGTTACGTATTTCCCTGAATATTATGCAATACTGTTTTCAGTGAATGCTTGTAATTTGGCACTGAACAGTAGCTTCAGAAATCGCAGAAATTTTTCAGAAGAATCAAATACCACAAACCTTATGTAATAGGGTGGTTTCTAACTTAATGTTCAGCTTAACTGTTTCCACGTATGATTTTTTTTTTTGACTTCTCTTTGTGGATAAAAATAGATTTTTAAAAAGTGAATCCACCTCCTGCTTTCTTTATGCTTTCATTAAATTTTGTATAAATGTTCCAATACTTGTTTCTTTGCTTCACAGTCTCTGAAGAAGGTTAGAAAGGATTCTACAGTTCTCCCGATCTGCATTACAGTGTTTCTCTCCTATCTGCCTGAGGCTGGCCAGTATTCTAGTTTTTTTCTTTACTTGCGACAGGTAAATGTTAGTGTCTTCACATCTTAGTGAGGATATTTAAATAAGTATTCCCTAAGACCTGTTCCTTGTTGAAGACTTTGCTCAGAAAACTCTTTTCTGGCAAAATACGGCTTTAAAAAATAAAGGCGGGGTACTTTACTAAGCCGAGAACTGAGTAACATTTGACTCCTGATGCATAAACCCTGCCATAGCTTAAAGTATGTGTTCATAAACTTAAGCAGACCTTTGTTCCCATTCAGTGCAGCAGTTTGTAGGTCTGTGGGAGGGGGTAGAGAACTTCAGTTTCCGGATATATGACTTCCTCTGTCTCCTTTTTTTAAGACAGTGTGGTTTTTTTTTTTTTTTTTTTTGTTCCCCTTGTGTGGATTTCTTGGCAAGCAGTTGAATTAAGGATTATTCTTGGAAGTGGACACTTCCTATATGGATTTAAATTATAACTAGGGATCAGTGCTTTCTTTGCAGAAGCTATCTCTTTGCTAGTGATTGTCCTGGATGGTGTTTGGCATTTGTTTTACACATTTTCTGCTTCTCTTCAGGTTATAGGTTTTGGATCTGCTAGCATTGCGGCATTTATAGCTGTGGTAGGCATTTTGTCTATAATAGCTCAGGTGAGATTTACTCTTTTTTAGTGTTTTATTAAACAGTACATAATGAATGTCGAGGCACGCTCTCTGACTGTTAAGCTTGTCTATAAACTTTATACATGCTTTAAAATGCCAGTGTATCTTGTGTTTACTAAAGGTTATATTCATATATAGTCTGTGTAAATCACAGAATCACAGAATGGTAGGGGTTGGAATGTCTTGCTTTAAATCTGCTTTTCTTAGAAATACGGGACCTGGGCATCAGAAAATGAAACTAAAATCTGCTAAGCTTGGATCAGTAAATTTACTGGAATCCTGGCTTTAAACAATTAAAATGGTGTAGGAAATTGGTTACTTACTGCAAGGCCTTCTGAAAGGGAAATATTACTTCCTGTAAGCGAGTCATGCTACTTACACCTATCCAGTTGGCTTGTGTTATCAAACTTGTGTATAAACAATGCAGGTATTGACATCGTCCATCCAGAGTTACTTAGGCCCAGCATGGAGGCTGAGGAACTGTGAGGCCTTGGTATATTGCTTTCATACTTCTTCGTTGGCAACAGTGAGCTGGATTTTGGGCAGGTCCTTTATACCTTTTAGAAGTCAAACAATTTTTACAATGTGATCTTTGGTATCTTTATAGGTACAGTTGGTCTTCCTGTTGTGATAACAGGAAGAGGAATGGCATGTACAATGTGCTGTAATCTTGTTGTCATCCTTAGCAAAGTGCAGGTCTTACTGTTCTGATGTAAACAACACATTCCTCAGTGTTTACCAGTTTTACTGTTGTCAGTTGTGTCCTTCATTATCAATACAAGTCATTATTTTAGTCCTTGCTCTGTGGTTTGTTCTGATGCTTTTATGTGCACTCACATTTGCCAATCATACTTTAGTCAGACCAGTATTTTTGCTAAAAGTCTACAAAATGGCTGCCCTTCTAGTTCATAATATTCAGTGTTAAAATGAGGAAACTGCATTGGTTTTTGAACTCTTCGAAGAATGCAGCTTATTGAAATAAACTTTGCTCATAAATACTAATATATGTTGGCTTGTTGGATATCTCCAGAAAGTACTGATCACATGTGGATAGAATTACTGTATTTTTGCTATATAACTTTGAAACTAGCTTTGTCTAAGAATGAAAAACAGGAAGACTAGTGTGACTGAAGTGTACATGAGAGAGGAAGTATGCTCTACTCTGCAATCCTTCTGGTTCCTTTTCTCTGGCTTTTTACTGGTGCACTGATGAGTTTCTCACGTTAAAGAAAAACGTGTGCACTGTTAACTGAGTGAAGTTGTCGATATGGACTTTGCCTTCCTAGAAACAGTCTGCTTCTTGCCACGAGTGTACTACTTTTAAATTTAAATTGGGACCTCATTCCCCCGCAGCAAGAACACTTGTAACAGATAACCAGTGGTGTTCCTTTAGGATTAGTTCCCAACTACACTTTAAAAGGTCGTATGAGTGGTGTAAAGAGTCAGCAGAAAATGTGATGAAAGTTGCATAGGAATTGGCCTTGGCCAAATTTCAGTGCATGTGGTGAAGCTGCAAAAACAGCAGGATTTACTTGTTGGTTTTAATTGTAAATTGGGAGAGCAATTCACCTGAACTAAGAGATTACTATTTTTCTGAGCTAACAGTCCTTTTTTTCTCAAGTATTTGTAGGTACTGGTAAATTCAACCCAGATCCAGCCTGTACTGTCTGGTACCAGCATTTATGGTGGAACTCTCTAGTCTGTAATGAAACAGAATTGTAGAGGTGGAAATGAAAGCCTGTTTACAGTAGAAACAGCCACTGAGATATAACGTCCACAGAGAAGGCGATACATATGCTCCTCGATGTCCTGAAGTAGAAACCCTTTAATAGTTAAGAATGTCTGTACATCAAGTGTTGATGTGACTAGTCTGCATTGTGGACTTAATACAGGGGAAGTAAGAGCCTGCATAGGGTGCATTTCCTCAGCAGTTGGAAGGTCTTCTGAATTAATTTGTGTAGAAGTAGCAATTTCTTTAGCAATCTAGCTTTTTGAAATAACTGTGGATGAACCAATTTCTCTTGCAGACTGTGTTTCTCAGTATGTTGATGAGGTCAATAGGGAACAAAAATACAGTTCTCCTTGGCCTTGGCTTTCAAATCCTTCAGTTGGCTTGGTATGGTTTTGGATCTCAGTCTTGGTAAGCACGCATTTTCATAGGTACATACTCGTTAAGGAACTGAAATTTTTTTCCCAAGAAATTTTACCATTTGGTTCTGTCATCATGAGTATTTAAATGTTTTGTAAATTATCAGTCTCATTTGCATTACACTATGAAAATTTGGTCTGTATTTTTTGCACATACAGGAATGATAGAATTTTCTAGATATCGTAGTGTAAGTTCCAAAGTAACAGCCCTTTTGATAAAGGAGACTTTGCACTGTTATGATCCACTGAGTTTTATCTCTACAAATGTGGTTAAAACTTTTTCTTGAACTCACAAACTGGGAAGTAGCATATTCTCTCTAGTACTTCCACTAGATCCATTCTATCAGTCAGTTACTGGACCTCTACTTTCTTCTTTTTTTCTAACATGTCATTCTCTTACTATAACGATAGTTGGTCTTGGAAACTTTGTGCAACTTCTTTTGTTCGAAAAACTGTCTGTAGGTAAAGTGAACTAGAGCCATAAGCTGGAAAAGTGAACTAGAGCCATAAGCTGGAACAGCTTTTCCTTTACAATGTTTGGCCTACTGACAGTGATGAATTCTTTTTCTTTATCAGAGCACTTCCTAGTGAGTTGTACAAGTTAAGAGACAGCTGCCTCACTGGGAGGCCCTGTGAAATTGTTTCCTTGTACAGCCTTTGGAGAAGGCAAACCTGTGCACCACTTCACTCCCACTCCCTTTTCCTCTGCTGTAATGGCTAGTGTAGAATCAAATGCGCTTCTGTTGCAACAAGCTCAGGGTAATTTGTGGGAGGGGAGCAGGAAGAAGGCCCTTACCAGATAATTTCCACTCTTTAGGTATTTTTAAAAGAGTACTTTTGAAAGGTCGTTAAACCTTAAATGAGGGTACCCTTGTGGCCCTTTCTGGGGAGGTTGGGGGTGATTATATGGGCAATTTAATTTTTAATTCAAGTTGTGTATTTAACACAGGATGATGTGGGCAGCAGGAGCTGTAGCAGCAATGTCAAGCATTACGTTCCCAGCAATCAGTGCTCTGGTTTCACGAAATGCAGAGTCAGATCAACAAGGTGAGTATTGATTAAATTTCTGTTTCAGCATCCAGCTGCTTTCATGGATGACTCTTCAGTCTAGAAAGCAGAATACTTATCTAGGTATACGCTTCAAATATGTTGATGAGTAATGAGTTTCTTTGGTAGTAGCTGTGAATGTCTGCCAATCTATGTAGGGAGGAAGGAAGTACACAAATTTGTCAAATTTGCATTGCAAAATACATAGTTTCTGTCTGACCAGCTACTTCTTTTCTAGCATCCTGTAAAAGTACTACAGAAGCAACAAAAACAGATGTGGTAACTTTCATGGTTTTTCTGTCCTCTTTTTTTATTAAAAGTAATATTCTCAAAGTAGATAGTGAGGGTTAATGTTCCATCTTTTTTAATGGAAACTAAGACAAATCTTCCCAGATTAAAAGAACTCTATACAAGAAGCCCTATTCTGTGTGGTAATGTTGGCCCTATTTGCTATATACTTCAGATTTTCAAGGAATAGAAAAGGAAGCTTAAGTGAATAGTTGATCTGAGAAGACAGAAAAAGTCATTGATTTTGATGTGAAGGGGAATGAACAATCAGAAATAACTCTTCATTTAAAATGAATTGAGGGAAGGAGTCATCACAAAGTATAACACTGGTGTATAATAACTGAATTTAGTGTTCTCTTTAAAAAAAAAAGGTACATATAAATTGTAAGTATCAGTCTTGCTTTAATGTTGTACAACGTGAAGTTAGATGAGTGCAGTCACTGTGAGAGGTGCAAAGGAGGTGCAGTTCTAAGTTTTAAGGAGACAGATTTCTATTGAGTTTGAAAGGTGCAGGAGATGGTATATTTGACATGGCTGTTTTAGCATTCCCCTTTTCCCCATTTTTGTTCTAATGGAGACATCTAAGAGTTTTAAAAGAACTTGTTTTCTGTTTATGTCACGAAATTAATAGTTGACAGAAGTCATTGATCTTTCATTTTATGTGGAGGACACTACTGCTAATAGCTCAGGCATGCAATAGTTTCGATGGTGAAGTTTTGCCACCTAGTGGCACAAAGATTTTAAGCTTACATGTCAGCCTATTGAAGACAAAGCACGGGCAACTTCTTTTGGCGTGTTTTCTTTCCTGCCGTTTTACAAGTTACTGTCTTAAGAAGGAAGGGGATATGCAGACTACTAATATTGTAAAAATCGTGTTCTGTAGAATCCTGATTTGTAAGAGCATCAAAAAACTTTTTACATTGTTGTCACAGTCACTTGATGAAGTTGAAGCAGAAATACACCCATAGAGCTATGATTATTCAAGCTTTTAAAATAAACTAACGTAAAACTGCATGCAATCCTATATGGTGAATGTACTGCAGTACTGCTGAGTTTACTGCCCTGAATAAGTTACTTGCTACTGAAATAAATCCTGGTTTTAGACTGGTGAAGGGAAGAAATCTATTACAGTTTGTGCATATTTTGTCAATAACAACCCTTAACATATACATATATTACTCTAAATTTCACTTGAATATAAATTCTTCACTGCATGCTTGGGTGAGGATGGAAGAACTCTAGTACAGAAAATTAGACTTGCACATAGATTTGGTCACTCATATTCAAAACTCATATTGCTTCCAGTAGCATGCAAGTACAGTAACAGAACTATGGTCATGCAGACAATTATTGTAATCCAGCAAAATTGTCTTCAATGTATGTTTTAAGATGTTGGTATGTAGAAGTAATTGGGAGATGTGCTGTTTTGGAACAGCCGTTACATTACGCTCAGAGTCAACAGCTCTGAGTGTTTTATTCTTGATTTAAAAAAAAAAAAAATCCTATTCTTATTTTTTTTTTCTTTACTAGGTGTTGTCCAAGGAATAATAACTGGAATAAGAGGTCTGTGCAATGGCCTGGGACCAGCACTGTATGGCTTTATTTTCTTTCTCTTTCATGTGGAGCTCAATGAATTACCACTTGACCAGTCTTCTGAAAAAAAACCAATGCAGGATCCCAGTGAAGAGGTAAGTTTAAGATTTGGTGTGATGTTTGCAGCGTAGAACTCATAAGGGTAAAATCTGTCATCTTTGGTTGATTTACAATCTTGATATCTCTTTCTTCAACTATTTCATTCTCACTTGTCAGCTTTATTGAAATATTAAGATAGTTTATAATTTAAATTTGATAGTAAATATTTAGATTTACAGTAGTAGCATTTTTGGTTTTGGTATTTTAATGGAACGAGTTAACTTCTTTTGATGTAATTCTACTCAAAACACAGCTGTAATCCTGATTTACAGAAAAACATGAAATTTTGACAATATTAAGGTCATTTTTGGTAAGTCAGTATATTGTAATAAGCTTATCTTTGAACCTCACAGCAAGAAGTTAATTATTCATTTATACAGTAATTCAGCATACAGTTGAGATATGTACTTCTTTTTCAGTGAACATCAACAATGCTGTTCATCTCCTTTCTTTGCCTGTATAAAATTTGGAGGGGAGAAGTCAATCCTATACAACGTTTCTTTGGAACTCTTTTCAGTCTTTTCTTGTGTCCCTTCCGTCTTTATTTCAGGTGTGCATTTTTGTCTGCTTTGTTGTTTCCTGTTTGGCTTCCAAAATATCGAATATATACTTACCAGAGTTTGGAGAATCTTATGGCCCCATTTTTTTTTAGCTTGATTGTTCTGACCTCTTCAGCTAGAATTTCATTGCTTTTTTCTACGTATTAAGAATGGACTTTTCAGAGAGCTGATGATCTCTCAGCTTGTCGTTAAGCTGATTAAGACAGACAGCCGATTAGTTGAATCAGTAAATAACTGGTGGCTGTTACTGGGGGAAGAACTTTGTTTGTCCCCCAGTCTGTGCATGTTTCCTGCTATTAACTGTAACCAGTGCTTGAACATACTGCTCACTGCTGTGCCTATGGTGAGGTGCTCCATAATTTGCTCAAGCAAACCGCGTAGAGTTTTAGAGTAGCAGAGCCAAAGACACTCTTTCTTGTACAAAAAGGAAACTGTAGTAAAATATGGGAAAAACTTTACAGTCACGATTTCAGGTTTTCAAGAGCTTTGTCATGGTTCCACTGGTTAAAATTTCACTCTTGAACTGTTTTTTAAAGCATTGAGTCACAGAAGCTATTCTTTGGGCAGGAAGTGTGTTGGCTATTTGACCTTGTACACACATTTCTGTTCCAAGTAGTTTCAGTATGTTCTGTTACTTAAGAATATCCATGTATTTTTTTTGTTGAAGTAGCCCAGGTGTATTGCAGTGAGCAACTGACTGTTCCAATAAGTTGTAAACGAGTCCAAACTTCTGTTGTGGAATTTGCTAAAGCTTGTGGTAGAAGTTGCTGCGCTGAAGCCTAATGTATGGGCTTCCTCATAAAAAAAGATTTTACTAAGATGTAAGTGTAAACGAAACTGTCATTTCAGATGTCCTTGTTTTCTTGAAAACCTACTTATTAAGTAGACATTTCTTAGTTAGCAGTACAGCAAAATCAGTACGTACATGCCTAACTAAGATTGGTTTTATTCTAATTTCAGTGGGACTGCTCTTATGAGCACACATATAATTAAACATAAGCTTTGTTTAAATGTCTGTAGTTACATCTCTCTCTGTTAATAGTTAGCAGTCACCTAACAGGTAAAACTGTCATTCAGGAAAATAACAGTACAATTTTTCTCCTACTAATTCTTGTCTAATAAGATAGTGGGAAAGAACTCCACAATTTAAATATTGCATTGTTTTAGAAGTTGATATAAGTAAGATGAATGGAAGTGAAAACCAGGGAATGTACCAAGATTATACAAAGAAATTAGCAAATGTGTACAAAATTAGCTTACAACCCTAGTATTAGTACCTTGGATTTGCAAGGCGCAAATGCAAGCTGCTTCTCTCTTGATTTTGTTGAGTGTTTTAAACTGATAACTAAGAGCTGCTTAACAGGTATACATAGTTTGAAAAATATTTTCTTGATTTTATTAAATGCCAATAAATGTTCACTAAGAAGTGTTGTAATAACAAGTTTAAATGGTCGAGTACCTTGTTTTAAAAAGTTACAGGATGTCTGTGGAACTGCACTTAACTGATATGTGTCTGTGACATTGTTAGTTTTGTTTTTTTTAACGCTTAAGCTTGTATCCTCCCACTGCCTGTCAAATACAGTGAGTCTACAGGTACTCAGCTGAGAATGCACAGTTACTGTACTGAACCTTGATCAAACCCAGTGTGCTGTTGAAGTAAATTAAAAACAGTTCTTCCTGCTTTGTTATAGTATGTGTTACTGCAACTACAGAAAATAGATTTTTAAGTTGTTATCAGAGATAAGTTATTTGTACAGGTGTTGTTAGAATTATTAATGTGAAGAATAAATTTGTTTGTGTAACTTTTGACACATTTTACTTTGAGAGAAAGCTGTCTTATCCTATTAAAAAGAAAAGTTTAACTTAACAGTGAAGCTGATTAATGTCATAATTTAGTATGGTATCTTTCAGATATAAAGCCTTCTGTGTTCACTGATGGACAGAGTGCTAAAACAAAGTGTTAGATATAGTGATTTTGTAAACCTTCATATTCAAACAGTGGCGACAGGAAAGTCTGGATGCAAATTTCAGTTATTTAACATACAGAGTAACCTACTGGTCATTTCTGGTGGCTTTTTAAACAGCTTGACCATAAATTTTTTTTTTGACTTGCCTTTAAGTATTCGTTTATGTTACTGGAGAGGACTTGAGAACAGTATTTTGGTGACTGTCACTTCGGGTTTTTTTCTCATGGAAGTGGGAGAGCTGCAATGCTACCACAGGTCACTCTTGTGATTTTTTTTCTGTCTAAGAAAAGATCTGATGCACCTATTCAAGAAAGATTGTGTATCTGCTCTACAGAGCATAAATAGTAAAAGTTAGGCATATCTATCTTAATTCCTATTTATATAACTGTTTTCAAAACTGGAGAGAAGACGAGGGTGAGGTTGCATCATTATAATTATCCATGGGGAGCTCTTACAGCAAACAGTGCAGTCATAGGTGGTGTTTGGAGAGTGATAATAACACTTGGCAATGCGAGGAGTAAGGACTATTTTTCAAAACTTCTTACTCTGTTCAATGAAACTGCAACAGTAGAATATGCAAAAACTTTTCAGGTAAATCAACAGATACACTGCAAATAAGTATATTAATTTGTGGAAGTTTGTTAAAATCTTTAAGTACTTGTGGACTTGGCACAACTTCAAGATTTAAGCAATACTGTTAAAATAAATTTAATATGATTATATACTTTAGATTTAGAGATCACCAGCTGAAAGATTAGACTTCTACTTGTAACAAGAGTTGAAGCAAGGGAAATATCCTGGCTTGAAAAGTTTAATTGTTTGATTTTTATTTCGTTTTAGTTGACAAAAGTAAGGAAAATTGTTTAAGGTTAAAAAAAAAAATTACTGGTTTGCTGGTGCTTTCTTTGAGTAGAGTTTTGTCATCAAACTTAACTGGTTTAAAATTAGTCTTATTTCTGATGCTTTTTTTTAACTGTGGTTATGAAATGTGCACTAGTTGTATTTTAAATTTTAAAATAAACTGCTTAGAGGCAAGAGAGAATAACTCCAAATACAAAGTTGTTATATGTGCCAGCAACCTGTTTCTGCAGTGAGAACGGTACATACTGTATAGCCTGCTGTTACTTTCCTCACGTTTTAAATGGTGTTTGTTTATTCAGCTAACTTGATTCTAAAGTATGCGAGCTGTGGAAGCAAGTGGAAAAAGTGAAGTTAAAGACTTATTGAGCATTTGTACTTCTGGATGTTGAAAAGTTACGCTATTAATCTTCAGTGGAGTCCTGCTGATTTAACAGGCGTGTTGCCTAACAAAAATATGTTACAAAGAAGCATCACTCAAAATCTGTTTCATCTGCTGGTCAATCCTGTTGTCAATTTGTAGTTCTGTGAATGTTTCTGTTTTTTAGATCAGGGCGCAGATCAGGTGAGGAATTCTTAGGGATTGTAGATGCAGAAAATTCATGTTGCAGTGCACATATGAATTTGTTTGCTTAAACTTTATAGTCAGCTGTAAACATGTCTCCCATTACCTCCTGCCTTAATGGTATAGTTCTTAATGCAGATGTCAATGTGTAAAACTTCTTGAGTTCTTTGATACGCTTGTTTCCCCACAGAGAGCAGTCATTCCTGGTCCGCCCTTCCTGGTTGGAGCATGCATTGTTCTTCTGGCTTTTCTAGTCGCCTTATTTATTCCGGAGCACAGCAAAGCCAGCAGTACCAGAAAACACAGCAACAGCATCGGCGGTACTCTGAGTAACAACCTAGACCAAACTAGAGAAGAGGACATTGAGCCATTGCTACAAGATAGCAGTGTGTGAAGCCTAACTTCTGAAGAGACTGTGGAACAAATTCATGCACTGTGTCTGGAAGATTGGTGGAATGTACAGAGTGTCTGGCCTCTGAAGGGAAGGCAGTGGTGTAGGAGAGAAGGTCACATGCTATATGATACTCGAGGTTGATACCATACTTGCAGGAGGGTTTGTTTAGTGTGGCAGGTCGCAAGCAGGTGTGATTCTGCCCAACAGTGGACTGCAAATGCTGTGTCAAATCCCGGTGCTGGGTAGAAACCCGAATATACAGACATAATGAATTTTTTTTTTTAAGGTTTGAATGTTCAGTTCCCAAAGTTGTATGCAAAATAACTGGTTGTGACGCAGAACGGTTTCTGCTGCCGCTGTTAAAGGTTGTTTTGTGTTTCTTATGCCTTTTGTCTGTGTGTATGCCACATGTGGTCCTCACGATGTGAGAGGGACTGATCTATATAGTCCTGGTGTCTGAAACAATGGTTATCAGTAGAAGTAATTAAATCTGCTGAAAACACATTCTCAAACATTTAGCAATGAGGAGTCCAGTAGTTACCAGAAAGCAGTGGTGAAACTGAGATACCTTCTGAGGGTGTGTGATCACACATGACAGTCATTACCCATAAATGAAGGTCATATTGAAGTCTTAAACCCACATTCCAGAACAGTGAGTTCTGAGCAGTTAAACGCAAATCCAGTTGGCACCTGAGAGCCTTGGTCACATTAAAGTTTTGCTAATAAAAAATAGGATTTTACTTATAAAATGAGCAGTGTCAGAAATATGGATATTCCTGACTTTTGAGGCAGGAAGAACAGTGGGTGCCAGTGTAGTTTACATCAAGAAATATGTGTATTTATTGTATTTTGTCACTTTATTTGCCATATGAAATAATATTTCCTATTAATTCTTTTCACCCCTGCCTTAATTGCTACTTAGTGTTCAGTTATTAATCATATTTAGCCTTCATATCACTGTCTTTGTGTGCCGAATCTCATGATATATTCATATCAAATTTCCTTTCTAAAAGATGCTTTAAAAGTTACGAATGGCTACAAATGTGCTAATTTTTAGAGACATTTTATGAAAAATACACAGATTTATATGTATTTTGCTGCAGTGTAAATGGACCATTGAAATGAACTTTAACGAAGTACTCCTATGAATGTTTCGTATGGATGCAATATATGTAGATATTTGTAAGGAGTTTTAATTTTTCCAGGTGGAGTGCTGTGTAAATCATGTATTTATAAATGTAATGAGGGTACTGACAGATATACAGTTTTTTAAAAGGATTGTGTACTGACTGAACAAATTTTAAAAATATATATTTTGAAACTTACTCCACACTGAGCAGAGATAGACCTTTTGTACTATGCGGTTTGGTTTTTAAGTTAAGAAGCTTCCTAATGCATAATAAATCTGCACCTTAAGCTTTCTAGGTTTCATGTCTAAGTGTGTATTCTTCCATGCTCACTGTTGTACCTTCCCTGCTTCAGAACAGAAGCGGTTTAATCCTAGTGCTTGATTGCAGTACCTGAATTCTGTTGCACTGTTGTGTCTGTGTCATCAAGAGTGGTGAAAAGCATGCTTTGCTCAGAAGACCATTTGGGGTCGGACATGCTGTCCAGTGGGGTAAAGAAGTGGAAAGAGTGGAACGGAGTCAGTTTAACAAAAAAAAAAAAGGCATTGCTGCTCTGAACAGTACTACAAAATTAAGATGCTTATTGTGATGATGCTTACGAGTTTCTTTTACTTTGAATTACTTGGAATTCAGACCTTGGCTTTTATGTTGGATATTTTATTTTTGCTGCAGGCCAGACTGCAATCAAATAGGTTTTGCGTGATCCCAGTGTAGAATGACTTAAACTTGGTGTGGAACTTTATCGTACAGTATGTCAGTGTTAAAAATAGCAGGTGTCAAAGTTATTGCTGCTAATAATATTCCAGCAATGGATCAAAATTGAATTTTTGAAGTAAAATCTTGGAATCACAGGATGGTTAGGGTTGAAAGGGACCTTTAAAGGTCATGGGGCAGGGACAACTTTCACTGTACCAGGTTGCTCAAAGCCACGTCCAACCTGACCTTGAACACTTCCAGGGACGGGAATCCACCATTTCTCTGGTCAACCTGTTCCAGTGCCTTACCACCCTCACAGTAATTAATTTTTTCCTAGATGTAGTCTAAATCTACCCTTTTCACTTGAAAACTATTGTCCATTGTCCTGTCACCACAGGGTAAAATGTGTCTCTCTTTTCCTTATAAGCCCCCTTTATATACTGAAGGGGTCTCCCTAGAGCCTTCTCTTCTCCAGGCTGAACAGCCCCAACTCAGTCCTTCTTCATAGGAGAGGTGTTCCAGCTGACTGACTGTTTCTGTGCCCCTCCTCTGGACCCCCTCTAACAGGTCCCTGTCTTTTCTTGTGCTGGCGAACCTAGAGCTGTATGCAAAAAAGTATTTTGAGCATGCAAATATATTTTTATAAATTACGTACATGTACTGCTGTACTAGTAGAATACATCACAGAAAATAAAAAAGATACAATACAGATTAAGTAAACAATTCAAAATATTTTTATTAGTGGTACAAAATATCTTTTTATTGTCAGTAGAAAATAAGTGATGCTGTGGAATATGTTTCATTATGTTTTAAAATCTTGGTTTAACACTGGTGCAGAGATTCAGAGGTCTGGTTCTAAGTTCAATTTATTTGTTACTTGGTTTTAATGGCTGTCATTGCTGATGAAGATACCTCACACAGATACATAGTTCCTAGTGGAAGAAGTGCTTTGCTGGCCCTGCTTACTAAATCATGATGCTTATTTTTCAGTCCCATCCACCAATTATGCAATGGTGTTTGTTAAATTTCAGCTACTAACTTTCCGTCTTCCCCGATGTCAATCAGTTGTTCTTGCAAGCTAACTTGAATGTCTTGAATTTTTGTGGTTTTTAGAAATGTATTAAAACCCCACTAAAACTCTTCATTTGGAAGGTTTTTTAAACAGGTTAGAAAATTGTTTCCAAGTTCAAGTGTATAGGTCTGAGAGTTCTTATGGATGACATCTTTGCACTGCTTTCTACAAGAAAATCACATGATGATGGAAATGTTTCCGAACTTATGTTTTCAGAATGCTCTTTCAATACAACAAATGTCTTTAAAAAGCAGTTATTTTCTCACTCATTGTTAAAAGGTCACCTTTACCTTGAAGGAACAGATTAAATGTTTTTATTTTTCTAGAATATTGGCCTAGGTGACATAGTACTGACAGGCCCTTTTCATCACAGAAAAGGTCAGAAGATTAGGAACACTTGCTTGTCTTTCTGTGAAAGGAAAGTGTGTACTCCTCTTTAAGTTTGACAAAACTTTTAAGCACTTTGCCATGAGGTAACCAGTGAACCTCTGTGGTGCAAAAGACTTTCATGGTGACTCCCCATCTCTTTCTAAAGTATTGCAAATACTGGAGTATTGAAAGGTCTTGTTTTTTATAAAATTAACCACATCGATGACATCTTGTAGCCCTTACACACTTCTGGCTCCTACTTACTTGCTGCATTAGGTTGCCCATGTGTGATCCAGTGAATGAATTTCGCTATTGCTGTAACCTTATCCTGGGATTCTTTTTTTATTCCAGTCAAAGCGTCCGCTCCATCAGTGGTTACACGTGCATTTTTTCCACGAAGCATTGTTTTTATTAAAGGAACTGTTTACTGTTGGGAATATATCTTCTCTAGTACATCTTTCCTTTAGTGACTCTCAAAAAAGTTGTTCTACATGTATTTCATCATTTAAAAAATCTAGCAAATACCATAAACCGAGGCAGGTTAGGAACACCTGTACTTTCATCCAACTGTATAAGAAACCTCCCACACCCCATAACTTGTTCTAATACTTCTTTCTTCAAACCTTCTGCAATGGTTTCTATGAAATGTGATGCCAGTGTGGAGTATAGCGTGACTTTAAACGTTGCTGAAAATATTGTAAAAGTTTCTCCTGGATCGTTATTTTTTAAATGCCATGCTAATCCTCATGGCTTCATACTACTATGAGCTAACACCTAAAGGCACAGTATTCGCCTGAACTGAGGTTCGTTGTTAGCAATAGTTCATGTAAATTCGTATTTCAAATAGTCACTGATGCTACCATGCAATATAGTTGATGAAGGTCTCCTACTAGGAGCAGAAGTGTCAGCTCTGCAACTTACTTGTTTGTTTGTGCTTGTATTATTAGTATTGCCTTCTGCAAGTTTTTTTTCAGGAACCTTTGTAAGCCGCTTGGTAATTTTGTGTTAGTTTAGTTACAAGTCGATGATATAATCCATATATCCACTTAACTGAGCACAAGTGAGCTGCAACATGTCACAATACACTGAGAGTGACTGAACGAGTGAGAGTGCCACTGTCAACCCCCGTCTGCATTGTGAGGGACCCACTCCTCCCCGAGGATACTTCATGTGCTGTCTGTGTGATGCACGACCATCTGACACGCAGAAGAAAGGAGGGTGCTGTTGTCAAGACATATTAAATATTAGTAAAACTTGATTTCTTTCTTACTTTTTTAGATAAAAAATAAACAGAAGTTGTAACATTTTCTTCTGGCACCCCAGTGGATTGTCTTGCACACCCCTGGGATGTTCATCCCCCAGCTGGGAGACCGCTACTCTAGAGCATGTTTTACTGTAGTATAAGAACATGCAATAACAGTAAGACAGTGCCTTAGTTCCTCAGGGAGGCGATGGGCATGCTTCTTTAACACAGCTGCTGGGCTTCATTTGTGTTAACCTGTGTTTCCCTGAACCACAGAAACAAAGTTTTGGTTGTTCTGGTGCAATGTATCTTTCTTCTTTTTTCAGGAGAAATCAAACATGGTCTTGCCCTCACAAAAGTAGGGGAGAGGAGGAGGGAAGATAGAGAAAAGATCTGGAGAACTATGCTTAGGATACTTGTTTCCTTTCCCTTTTCCTCTGCGCAGAGATTTTGCACTGACATGTATGTGCATTTATTACAAAAATACGATGCAGCTGTTATTTGATTGTAACATGCTGGGGGATTATAACAACATCTTGACCTGTGATGTTTAAACAAGTGTGTTAACCAATCTGTTATGTATACTGACATCAGAATGTCTTCAAAAGGGAAGAGAATTTGATTTTAAAAGTTGTTGGAAATGTCTCCTGCTCAGACTTTCCTGTTGATGCGGTCCAAAAGCCTTCACTTACAGGATTTTCCAGCTTAGCTGGCTAAGATGAGACACTTCCTAGTCAATCTGAAAGTGTTTGGAAAGCGGGATGAGAGGACAAGCAGAATAGCCTATTTTTGTATGATTAAAGAAAACTAGCATGATTTATAGTCTTTTGTTTAATTGCATGCTGTCTTACCTGTTAGGGTTTGGGACCCTCAAGGTGAGGAGATTGATCAAAGAGTAGAGGTAAGGGCTTGAATCCTGTGTGTTTAAATAACTGTATTAAGCCAGTTTTTTATTGTCTAGACAATTTCTCTTGAATAAGTGTTGCAGAAAAGAAGGTGCTACTTGTCTCATTTGCCTCATTGCTTCGGAACAAGAACAGTCTGGCACTGTTGTCTAAAAGAACATTTTGCAATAAGAGGATGGAAGATGTTGGGAAAGGTTCAAGATACACTCCCAGGCCTGGCGTTGCTACTCCTCGGCCCTTGCAGCGTGATTTTGTGTTGTCATGAAGCTGCCTTTATCTTACGTATTGCACGTTCAGCACCTTAAAGCAAGAGTGTTAAAATCCTTCCTTAATTTGAAAGTAAGTGCTGGATCAGTTGCTAAATCCCTGAGACGTTTAGATCTGGGTAAGGTAAATGCAATTGACTGAATTAGGTGCCAACAGTTTTGAAGTTGCAATATTTTTTATAACTGTTGGTTTTGTTGGCAGGAAACAATGACCACTTCTGATTGCATACCCGAATGAGAGTCTAGGCTTATGAATTTCAGAAAGTTTCTTGTGTCTGAAACATCCCTTAGTTGCTGCCTTATCTATCCCTTAATGCTTACCTAACAATGTAACTGTGTAAGAAACAGACTGTAAAGGAAACTGTGCTGCTAGCTCTGCTCCGTCGGAATGAAGGCAAAAATCTGCTTGGAAGGACCTTATTTAGTGATGATGCAACAAAAACTGACAACAAAGGGCAGGCAACATCAGCCACGACAAATACATTTTCTACACATGTGATAAGTGTTGATGTTCCTGAAAACTTTGCCGTAGCTGTATTGTTTTGTCCAGGAACTCTGTCTTAAAGTCAGATTTTGCATCACAACCAACTATTTTTATTGCCCTTCTTCTTTTCCTAATTTTGATGAAGAGTGTTTTTAAGCATGT
Source organism: Opisthocomus hoazin (assembly GCF_030867145.1). Taxonomy (NCBI): domain Eukaryota; kingdom Metazoa; phylum Chordata; class Aves; order Opisthocomiformes; family Opisthocomidae; genus Opisthocomus; species Opisthocomus hoazin. The sequence continues at coordinate 45,360,897 of NC_134454.1, forward strand.
TTTTATGCTTTACAGCAAAATCCTGCAGTCTTTTCTGAAAGTGATTGGTTCTCTTTTGTTAGAGACACTTAATCATATATGGAGGTGTCTGCTGTATGGTATGCAGGTACCACTTTTGACAACTTGATGCCTTTTCTCCGAGCAGTGATTCAAACATCCCTCTGAAAAATAGTGAAGGTAAAAAACACGACAGAATTCCTAGTAATAGACTGAAGTGTTAAGTGCTGAAGAAAAAATGAAACATGCAGGTCTAAGCATCCTTCCATGTTGCTTAAAGCTACAAAGGAGTTTTTTCTTGCTGTCTTCCTTCTTTATGCCTGCATGATAGCTGCAGTGTATTTTGTAATCAGTGGCTGCATCTGTACCTGGCTTCTAAGTAGCTGCAACTCTGTAGGCTTGCCCAGCTAGGCCCCTAGCCCGTATACTTTGTTCTCATGCATAAATGCATTGGGAGTTTTAATTCAATGTGGACACTGATCCCAGAAAGTTTTAAACATGCATTTAAGTGCTAGTAGAAAGCCGTAGATACAATATTTGAAGATGTGTACCAAAAGTGTACATTTATATTTTTATTAATGCTGAGAGAGAAATAAAACTGAAAAGGAAGACTGAGCAATGCAAATATTCAATAGACTGTGCCACCTAAAGCCAATTGCATTCTCCAGATCCTTGTCAGGCACACATTTTGACCTCTGAGAGAGGTTGCAGGCCTCTGTGCAGTCAGAGGAAAAAGCTGTTTGCAGAGCTGCTGATTTGCGATCTTAACGTTTAAGGATTTATTGTGCTTGGACAATGGGTTTCCATTTTTCCCCAAGAACAAGCATTCCCTGCCAATGAGTTAGCTTTCATTTTTCAAACATGAAGGTATGTTGGGGCAAGTACCTTGGGAAATGTGGAGCACTGAGAACTCCTAATGATTATAGAACTAAGTAATCCAAAATAAATCCATGGGTTTTTTTTATTTTTAATACAAATCATATGAAAACGGAAGATGTGACAAAATCAAGAGAAGAGTTCAATTTTTAGTGTTTCAGACTAATTCTGAAATTATTTATCTGTATATGAAATACATCAGCAGCATCACAGCTGCCCTTCTGGAAGGTGAAAGAAAAGAAAAATGTGATAAAGGTCAAACTGTCAGGCAGCGTATTATGAGCAAAACACTTTCCTAGGGCACAGCCTCACCAAGAGTGGGCTGGTGCCACGTTGACATTACAGTATCTGTGAAAAGGAAAAATAACTCATGACTCTAGGCAATAACTGAAGGTAGTAAAAACAACCCATTTGCCCTATTTCTCCCATCTCTAGGGGGGAAAAAACGTCAAGCTACCATGTAGCAATAATATTAAAAAGTTCTGCACAGGTGCCTCAAGCAGCTGGTTGAAGTCTTGGTCTTTTATTATGAAATACACAATGGTAAAAGCTTATCTCTAAGTTTGTGGAAGGACCCCAGGGCAGATATCTGTGAATTTATTTGCTTTTATTCAGTGTTGAGTTTAGTTACATTTAGAAAAGAAATTTCAAATATGGAACAGGAAAGATTCTATGTGTGCCTTTCGAGGTAAATTTTTTAAATTTTATTTTTAAATAGAATGTTTATTTTCTTAATTGCAAAGACTCCAAAGTCAACCTGAGATTTTCAACTTGTGCTGTTATATTTCTAACATAGTTGCCAGAAATGCTGACCCACCTGAGGTGTAGAATAAGTGTAATAAAGTGCATTTCAGATAGCATGGGGTTACTGAAGAGAGAGAATGAAAGAAAGCAGCTTGACTTCCTTAACCAACTGAATTTTCAAACCCGATAAAAATCTCACGAAGTGAGAAAGCTTTATCTGGAAATTGATACAATAAAACTAAGTACTAGTTGCAAGAAGGTTTTGTTAAAACCTGTAAAAAATAATTTAGTTAAAAAGTGCATTACCTGTAGTAAGACCTAGCTTTGAAATGAAATATTTTTGACATCCCATTGATCAGTGACTTTGGCCGAAGTTATATCTGAAATATATCTAGAATTTTAAAAAATTAATGGTATGAATCAAAAGCTAGTAGGAAGACCTGCACACCAGACTTCATTTCTGAAAACTGAAAAATTTGTCCTTCAAAGGAGAGAGTTCAACCCTATTTGACACAGCCATTTTCCTGTGATGCCCCGGGTGCCGCAAGCTTTTCCAGTATCCATTCATCCCCTCATAGGAAAACTTACAGGTGTTCTTTAAAGCCAGGAGAGTCCAACTGCTGCAGTCTCAGGTATCTATTTAGCAGCTGATGCCAGTAGGATACACCTCCTTAACACCAATGCTTTAAAAATGTCTTTTGTTTATTTGTTCATGCTCCAATATTTTTTTCCTCTGGAGCTGACTATTCTTTTCTGACCATGCGACTTTCCACGAGATTTCTAGTAGGCGGTACATGATGGTGTTTAGCAGCACATAACTATGCTTGAACTGGAGTGTTCAGATTCTTGTTGTCAGAGGAATGCTAGTTTAATGCTTTCTGGTGTCGTTTTTGTCCTGCATAAAAAAGATGTAAAAGTCTAAGGAAAGGGTCACACAGCAGTGCTATTCAGAGCGTTGTATGTGCTGGTCACTGAAGCCTTGACTGCATCGTTTCTTTAGTAGCCAAGGTTCAGATGATTAATGCCGTTGGCAGCAGGGACTGGAAGTGCCTGACACTGCTAGTGCAGCTGTCTGGAAAGCCTAGCATTAGTAGTAAAAATATCAGGAAATCCTGATTTTTGTTGTCACAGTGTTGGCCTTCACATCATGGTCTCAGGAATACTTTTAAGGTGTAGGTGTCTTTGCAAAAAGATTGTACTACTTTATTCCTAAGTAGAATTAGTCATAGGAGAAAATTTTAGCTGAGGAAGTAGTACATCCGTCCACAAAACCCAGTGTGTTGTTTGAGTTAGAAAGTGCCTTAAGGCAGTGCTTGGGTGCTTCAAGTGCTTGGGTGAAACATCACACCTGCTTCTTGGATGTTAGTCTGAGACCTGCTTTGTCAGCTCTTTTAGAAAATACAGTGCCTGTAATGTGGCAAAAAGCTATTGAACTATCTAAAAACTATCATCCTTCAACTCACAGGACTTTAAAGAGCTTTACCAGCTGCATACAAACCTTGTTTCTAATGCTGCAAGAGAAAACGCCCAGTAAAGGACAGACTGAGAGAGGGAACAGTCCTTGTTGTGTCGATCTCTTTGGAAGTGCCAGTTGTGAAATCTGAGATCAGTTTCATTAATGCATTCTGTGGATGGACTAAAAGTCCTCATCTACTCATGCACAAAGCAGTATAGTCTCTCACAAAAGTTTAAGTAAGCTTGAATAGTTGTCTGCTGTCTCTGTGTGTACAAATTAGTCTGGATTTCACTGAACTGAAAAAAGAATTAAAAAATAATCACCCTCTGTGCAGTAGAATTGCATTTGCCAAAGTAGATGATGGGAAGTAGAACATGTTCCTGTTTTACAATTAAACGTGGCAAATAGCAGGATACCTTTGACGAGAGTCAGCTGTTGTTGTTAAATGAACTTGTGATCGAAAGTAGTCAGATACAGGAGGAGCTGCGCCTCTGTGGGATTAGATGGCTAAGTTACTGAAAAACAAATAGAAATAAACTAAGATAATGAATCTCAAAAATGTGTAGAGATTTATACCAAAAATATATTATGACAGGTGTGAATAGAAGAGTGTGTTAAAGCCTTAGAAACAGGCAAATGAGTATGGCATATGTTAATTGCTACAGCATATTGTACGTGGTTTCATTCATATGACTTGATAGCAAGAAATAAAAACCTTAAATATTAATGCTGTCACAGTGAGATGTCTGATGCCATGAAATATCTGTATAGGAAAACAAAAGAATCACAAGTCTCGGGCATTTTGCTTGAGGTTGACAAGCGGTGAGACAAGTTACAGAGCTAAAAGACCCCAAGCAGTGTCCACCCTGAAGGATTATAAAGCGCACACCCCCTGGTTCACTGTGTCGTAGTCAACCAAAAAGAAACCAACATGTGTAAGAGCTGAGTAGACAGCATTGCTTGCCCTCTGTGTTGTGCCTGAGAGATCCTGGCCAGACTGCTTAGTCGCATGCCTTGGTGCTTGTTAACAATGCAATTGCATGCACAGTGTATCTGAGATCATTTTGTTAAATGAAATCACCTTCCTCTTCTGTTAACATCTTGCATTGAATTTTGCTACACTAACTTCCCACAAATAGTGGAGTGAGTTAAAATCCGTGCCGTGACTGACAGCGTTTTAGCAGAGTGGGTGGTGACTGGAGAGTGCTTTGCTCTGTATCCGCAAAAGCAAGTGATGCCACCAAGGAGGAAGGCTGTCTGAAGATAATTTCTTTGGTGGCAATGCTAGTTCTCAAATGGTTTGGTTTTAGTGTCCATTATCTCAGGCAGATGAGCTAACTGTGCAACTGCATTACAGAGAATTCAGGAATGCTGCTCTCTGTGCAGAAGGGAGGCCTGCATAAAAAAAATCAGTATAAAAAAAGAAAGAAAGCATATGTGTGTGTATTGACAGCATTTATTGTTGGAAGGAGGAAAATGAGGCCCTGGCCAGGTATTGGATTGTGTGGGACAGAGAATGAAAACTGGAAGTCGAGATCAATGAGCCTTTGGCACTCAAAAGAGTTTATGCTGTACAGAGTGAAGGCTGAGGAAGGTTTATAATAAAACATTATAAAAATTGGCCAGTGCTGGCACAGCACAGTGTGATCCAAGAGATGACAAATGTGCTAGTCTTTGTGGAGTCATAGACAGCACTAGAGTGGTGTGACTGTCAACCTGAAGCACTCCTCTGCAAGCTGCTTGTAGTTGCACAATATAGTAACTAGCAACTTAGAAAACAGTAGCCAGCATCTTTTAGCAAGTGAATAAAAACATACACTTCCTGCAATTGAAAATGGGGGAAGAAAACCTAAGGTGTAGAGCTAGATCACAGCAAGACTCAGGCCACCATGTCTGGCCCAAGAGTGAAGCTGAAGCTACAGAGCATCCTTGCACTGGCTAAGAATGTATGTGGCCCACTAATGCAAGTGCCTGAAAACGTGACTTAAAAATAGTCAGTTCCCAGAAGCTGGATACTTTTGCAAATATTTAAGGAGAATCTGAGAGCTTTAATGAGATGAGCTCCATGGTGCACTGTGATGCATCACGTTAGCAAAATCGAAGTCGTCCCTGGGCACTTGCAGGGATGGCAGTGGCCCCTCTGGAATTATAACTTCACTGCTTGATAGCAAATCTGCTTGTGCCTTGGGAGGCTTTTAGATGCATTTCACAGTACCATGACACTGCTGAGGCTAATTAAACAATCTGCTAATCGACAACATTTGTGTGCGTTTGAAGATTTGTGTGGGGAGTAGTAATGTAAGAGGAACTTGGCTTTGTGTTATTTACATGATACCTTTTGTTATATTTACCTTAGGAGGTCATTTGGCACTATAGAAGGGGATGAGTATTTGGAGGCTGGTCCTGGACTTCTGTTCCTGTTTGCAGTGGTGGTTCAGGGGATTTACTCTGAATTACATCTAGCTTGGTCCCCTGAGCCAAAAGTCTTCATCACACATGTGGTTTGAAGATAGCTAAGGGCAAAAGGTTTAAGAGCTGACTGGATGTTCTTGTGACAGAGAGACCTGGTGCAAGGCCCGTGGGATCTGTTCAGCGTACAAGAAAACCAATCTGAGAAAAGAGACTGTTAAGTAGAGACAATTAGGGCAAACGCTTCAAAACTCTAAACCAAGTCACTAGTGCAGATGCAGCCTGAAGGCCACTTTAATTGCTCTCACAGGGTAAAAGGTGAAATCTGCTTTCTCTCCCCTTCTTAAAGACACCTCCTAAATGAAGACTTCCATCACACCTAGTGGATTATTTTAAAGGATTCTGAGTTTAGGACAGAAACTCTGTCCTCAGAAGTAACTCTGTGCCTTTATTGGCACATCTGTTCCTCTAGGGATACTCCTCATACAAATTTTAATGACATCACATTTTTCCAGACAACTGTAGACTTGGCCCTCACACTCAGTATCTCAGTTTGCACCTTGTACTTATCCCGGCTATCAGAATCGTTTGCAAAGATGCCAACTATGCTTGTATTTATCAGTGCTGAGTAGTCCTGCTGAAGTCAGAATAAAATTAAATGGGTATGTAAATCTTTACAGAATGATGTTCTGAGGCTCGAAGGACCTTAAACAGATTGTTTTTCAGGATATATTTGCCTGGCCCTTTACAGGCAAAACCAGTTTGATCCTGCTGGTACTCAATGCCATGGTGTGTTCCCACCCTGAGCCAGCCAGGCCCCGTCAGCACAGCTAGCTTAGAAATGAAGCACGCACAATAAATCTGGCTGCAAGGCAAGGTGAATTAACACAGATTTATTGCAAGGTTGTGGTAGCTCCCAATCCCAGTTGAGCTGAGTGTGAACAGAGCAAGTATAAAACTGTGTGCAAAAGGTGGCGCAGCTATAGTTTCTAGCATACTAAGACAGTATTAATCCCAAAAATGAAACTGTTTGGTTCTAACTATTTATAGCATCGTAGGCTTGCCTTTAAAATTTTGTATTAGTTGTAATGTCTTATATAATTTCCTACAAACTCCATTTTTCTTATGTTAATCTGTAGGAAATATCTGCTTCCAAAATGTATATTCTGCTCTACGACCATTACATCCTAAAATGCAAATGCTGACTGACTTAATTTTTACAAAGGTAGCTTAGCCAGTGAAGCTATCTATAGAAACAGAGTTAAGCATATATGTTTTTGCAGGACATGACATTTACCTTAGGATCCAGTCTTCCAATTCCTTTAGTCTCTCCTACTGTATTTTGCATTATTTGGTGTTTGTGTTCCTTTATACCCTACCTCACAAAACAGCCTGTTTAGACCTTAGATTACAGAGAGAATTCAGAAAGATGCATCATTAATACTGTAAATGTAATTATTGTAAATATATGGCTTATTATAAATGCACACTCCTGCATTTTGCTTGTCCCTTTTATATGCATTTCATGTTTGTTTTGCTGATGTCTGTGCCTTCGTGAGCGTTCACTTTTAATTGATAGATAGTATGTATCAGCAACAATCAGAATAAAAAAAAATCATATTGTTATCCAGGTGTCAGAATATATAACTCAGAGATGGCACAGGCAGTGAGACTGAACAACATTAATTAAGCTATAATACAGTTTCCTGCATTGTGGGAATCAGTGCTGTTATGATCTTAGAATATACATGTACTCTTGAACTGGAAAACTAAACATAAATGCAGGACTAACATATTCATGAACTAAATGTTACCTTCACTCAAATTTTTCGGTTCTGTTAGCTAAGCTACTGAACTATGTTTGCAATTTATTTGTCATCATCTTAAACTACAGCTATAAAAGCTTTTACTACTTTTCAAAAATATTAAAACTGTGCTAGAATTGAGTTATTGAGCTCTGAAGTCAAGTGACCACTAGCTGGCAATGTTATACAGCTCGTCCTGTTGCAGATTCATTGCATAATGTATCATGGTTTGACTCAAGACCTTTAATTTTAAAAATAGAAAAAGAAATTGGATTTCGGTGGGGCTAGGCAATTCTGAATATTTCACTGCTAAAGCTCCAATGTAGATTAGCAAGAAAATAGGAAGGACAATGGACAGAAATAGTTTCAGAAGTAATAACCTTTGCTTATAGGATTTCTTTTGTTTCTCCAGTTCAGTGTGTTTAGTTTTAACTTTGATTTTAAATGCCCTTTACTTACCTCAAACCATCCAGTGTGTTGAAAATGAAGCTTGTATAATAATTTCATCTGCCAACAGCCTGGAATATACTAGCTGCTCTCTGAAACTCTGATGTAGGTGTCCTTCATTGCACTTATTTCGGGTATCTTTCCTTCACATTCAAATGTCTTAAAATGGTATCCATTCCTGCCTATCCACTGTTGTTTGTTTCCTATGGCATTGTTTCATGTCTTCTTTAACATCTAATCAAGGGAGACAAAAAATGGGAGCTACTCCAGAGTCCAGGGCAATGAGGACAGGTACCAATGGCAGCACAAGCTGACTACATTTCTATCCTCATGCACCAGCTACTCCAACTGCCATTATTCACTGTATGCTTTTATTGCTACCAGGTGCCTTACTTGCAAGTAGGTGGGGACTCATGCTTGTGTGGAACTCAGTGGTCAGTCTATTATTTCTTAATATGAAGAAAAATGTAAGAGGATGAAACACTGAGACGAATGAGTTTAAAAAACTGATTGCAGTATTTTGTCCTGTAAAGTCATATGTTTTCTCCTGGAAAAGACCATTGTGGGGAGCCAAAAGGTGGGATAAAACCCTGCTTTTAAATGTAAAGGGATTCTGGAGAAGAAATCATGCAAGTGGATGAAAATGTTTTATCTACAGTTATTATATGAAGCGTTTTGAGATACTTGTGTCTGTAATATTTATGGATACAGGTTGATTTCTTTTTGTTCACTTAGTGAAGAGGCTTGTGTACACTCAATTTTCAATGTTCACTTTTCTTTCTCTTGTCAATGCTTTCGTTTGGTCCCTTCAGAAATAAGCAGGAGAAGAACAAGGCCCTGGTGGAAAGGAAACCATTACAAGGAAAAGAAGAAATTGTGACTGTAAATTACTTTAACAGAGGCATTTAGGAGGTAGATGTAGTGAGGGGGGGTATACTGCAGTCAGCTTCAGCATGGAATAGGTTCAGCATAGAGAGCTGATCATATTCTGTGCTGGTCCAAGGTGGTGGCTGAGCGTGCTGTAGATCCAGTGGGAAATTGGGCTGCAGTGGCTGAAATCAGGTATTGAAGGGCTCCTCTAGACATGAAGAATCCCCTGCTTTGAGAAAACCACTGTCTTTGGAGTCAACAGATACATGAACAGCACAACTGTAGCTTAGATGTAACATGCTTTTATCTAAAAATAAAAAGGGGCTTCAAGCCAGCTGTTTGCCTAGTGGAGTTCGGCTATGATTGGGATGCTAGCAAAAAGGTAGAGTTTTTGGTATGTAATTACCTACTTCTATATCTCTTAGGTTTTCACACTATTGATATCTGCCAACTAGTCTTTAATATGAAAGCTCTTTTGATCGTGTACCCTGCTTTGCACTTCTTTTATCTTTTGTGTGAAACATGCTTTCTCTCTTGGGAGAAACTGTTCACTTTAGAAAGGTTAATGAAATGTTTACTTCAGGAAACTGTTTAGTCAGTAGATGTCTTTCTGTGCTGGACAAGTTTTCAGATGGTACTCACTGGTAAACAAATGGAGCAAGCTGGAACTCAAGTAATGTGAAAACACCTTTGTTTTCCTTCATAAGCATTCATTAAGGAGGGATGCTTTTTAGTGCAGTGATAGAAAAGCTTGCTTACTAATGAAATATAATTCTATTTATAATTTTAAAAAGTGGGCTTAATTATAGTAATTACAAGGATTATTCTGACACCAGGATACCTGAGGGAAAAATCCTCCCCATTTCTCAGATACATGGATTTGTCTTATATTTTTCTGAGATATCTAAGAAGATTTATACTAATGATCTCAAACTGTAGCAACACTTAAAACTGTGTTCCATCCTCCAGGTTTTTTGAAGTTAAAAGAAGTTTATTCTCATGGAACAGGCCACATACAGATCATTCCTAAACAACATCTTGCTAAATTACACTCTTAAAGTGATGCACTAAGCAAAAATTGGTATTACAGGCTAGAGGAGTTTTATATCATCAGAACTGGTAAATCTATTCATCCTTTGATTACCTGTATTCTAACATGTGCCTTCTAATTGTTTTCTCTTCAGATCACTGCAGTCTAAAGAAAATAACTAACTGTAGATCAGTAGGTTGCATTTCTATTTTGACTCCTCCGCCGTCTCCCTAAGGCAGTGCCTGCTCTGAAATGGTGACACTGGGGCTAATCAAGACAGAAGTTATTAAAACAATTTGCTTTGGTGGGCTAATGAAAGAATGAATTGCTTGCCAGAGGTAGCTTAGCAGAGGTGACACACAGTTTTGGCAAAGAGCTGGGCCAATAGGCACGACTGAATCGGTGGAATTAAGGCAATAAAATGTTGATTGCTATTACATTTCTCCGTAATAAATATCGGTTACTGTTTTGACACCAGCTGTACTGCTCCACTCTTCTGTGGATGTCCATCAGGATTTCTTAAAAAAAAAGGATGGAACTGTGGCAATGGCGATCTTTTCAGTTTTTACAAGAATCTGTGAAGAATTGTTTATCTAAAAATTATCAAAATTGCAGAGAGAAGATGTCTTCTGTAGCTGCCATTCTCAAAGGAACCCACACTATCAGTCTGGGTCTATTTCCACAATATTTTTGGATTCAGTCAGTTTTCTTTATTAACTGGGTTTTTTATTATTATTGTTGTTCAGTTCATTGCAAGGATTGTCTTGGAAGGGCCAGCAAATGGCAGAATAAAACCAAAAAACGCAGTTCACTTATGTGTATACCTGTAACCCTTTTTGTCTTGCTTACTGCAACAAGAATTTAAACAGATGCAAAAATTATTTGAACTCTGGCTTGCTGGATTTTAATGTGTTGTGGAGCTATGTAACTTTATAGAAGACTGTTTTCTAACAGAAACCATGCCATTTTCACATTTGCTTTATTCAGATAAAGACCTCAACAGTAGGCAGGGGTTATGTAAGCAAACTGGTTCAAATGTACAAAATGGTGTTTGGTTGTCATTTCTGTGAAATATAATTTGTTCAGATGGTCTTGTCATTTCCATATTCTGCTTGACTGCACTTGATCACTTTCTGAGTAGATTTTAGTAACACAAAATCTTATATAAATATTTTCCTTTGCATCTCCTTTGCAGTTAAAAAGTTTGCTGTACTTGGCAAAGAGATAAGATTTTTCTTCTTGTTCTTTCTGTTTTGAGTGTGAAAATGTGAGAATTGTAAAGTGTAATTTTCTTGATTTGAGGCAGAAAACATACCAGTTATTAAATTACTGGATTTTTTAAATGGTGTCTTCAGGTATGACTACCTAGTTTCTGGTTTATTTATTTTTGATCTGTTCACCATCTCACATTACGTAATGTTTTTTTCATGCTTGTGTGTCTCTAAGGAATTTTTTGTTTCTCACTTGCAGCTAAGCACTCTGCAGTACGACAGTTTTTTCATTACTCTGTACGAAGCGTCAGATTATCTTCTAAACATCAAGGGTCATATCATGTTAATGATTGAGATCTTTTGTGAATAGCTGAATCATTCTAAATGAGACTACTTCCATAAAAACCAAGTCTTCAAAGTGCTGACCCTATTTTTAACTTTTTTTTTACCTATTATCCTTTCATTATTAACTTTGAGGCTTGAAAATGAACTAATTATTAGATAATTAGAGTGTAAAACAATGTTTTAATACTACCTGTGAAGTACAGTTCATCCTGATTCTGCGTCAGATTAGTACTGACACGTTTGATTATACTCCCCTTATTATTTGAAGTATAGACTATATCAGGGATTCATGTGTAGAAAAGCAGAAGATCTGTTACCTTTGTATTTGGCTCTACAGTAGCTTTTCTCAGAATTTTGGATTATTTTTAACTGTTCAAAATTCAAGACAGAAGTTGATAAGTCTAAGAAGATTCAGAGAAGAGTCAAGAGACTGAAGGGTTTGCTGTAAGTTGATAAACTCCAGCAAAGATTTGTCTCATCCAAGAGAAAGAGAAGGAATTATGATTTACAGGCATCTGGGAAGGGACAGACGTCTGCTAATAAGTACGTGAGAAACAGAGATTGAAGTTATAAAAGGAGATCCAAAGTTTGGAAGTTGAAACTAGAAAGATTCGGATTTGAAATGAAGACTGTCACCAATAGCAGTAAAGTACTGGGATAATGTAGTAGGTGGTACAGGGGATTTTCTGTTCAGTTTGTTTGAGATTTAGGGTTTTTTACGCTCTTTAATTCAAGCAAGCGCTTAAGTTCAGGGCCTGTGCTGTGATGTATAAGGTAGGAGCATAGCAGTATCTTCTGCCCTGCTACTCTGAAATTTCTCGTGAATAAAACCACTACTCCACTTCTCAGAGATAAGATTTAATATGCCATTATCTTCTGAATTTTTTGTGATAATACTGCCTGTTCAGTGCTAAATTTTAAAGGGCCGATATTGATGGCACTTTGAAAAATACATTTCCACATAGTGTGGTATACAGAATAAAGAAAAGAACCTAGAATCTGGGCTGTGTGGGGACAGGATGTATTTTACTGAGCTGTGTAATCTTTTTTTGCAGCTTAATTAGAAAGCCTGTGTCAGCAGTTTGAGAATGTAGAGTGCAAACCATACAAACCCAGGAGATCTTACTTCATTATTAAATGTAAAGGTCAGGTTTTTCAGCACCTTTGCTATTGTCATCTCTGGGTTATGATGAAGGAATGAGTGAAGACATACAGTGTGCAGGAACAAGCTCTCTTGAAACTGTGTCCACATGGTCTGTGGGTAGCAGTGGAAGCATTAGGCAACATATTTTCTCTCAGGTAACTTTTTGGATTGACTGATGGGTCCAATGTGAGAGACTGTGGCAGCTTCTAAGCAGAGGATTTTTCCCTCTGTGACCTCCTCCAAGGGTAGAAAATTTCTGAATCCATAAGATCTTTCACACTGCTTGAAGTCTGGTCCTGGGTTGGATTCTGTGGCAAAGCCATCCTGTTTTAGGGGCCGATATCCTTGTATAACATAAAGCCAAAGTTAATAAAACATCATTTTATTCATAGCTTGTACTTTGTGATAAGCAAAATCTGAAGATCTGGGCTTCCTGGCAGGCCTGAGGTAAAATTCTGAAAGAACAAGGGGTGGAGAGAGGTCTCAAAATTTTTTCACATAGATAGAGTAAAAATGCAATTCTACATTGTAATGATAAGGAGGGCAAAAAATCATTTATCTCCTTCTGGAAATGTTGACTTTGGTGCCAAAGTTTTTTTAAGTCTGGAAGGGCTTTGCTTGTTTTAGATTTATTAATTGCTTGCCTCTATATTACCGATTAAATTCAATTTGTTGAATTTATTGAGGTGATCAAAAGTAATTTATGATTGAAAACAATCTATTGTTGTTACTTGTAAAATAGGTATTGCTTGTTTTTGTTTTGTATTTTCTTTGTGCTGTTATTCTGCCAAGGATTTCCCATTATTATTTAAGGGTTATTACTTGTGGAAATCGAATTTTCAGAAGCACTCATTTTAAATTAATATTCTTTCCGTGCAAGTCAATGGTGAAGACAGCATTGATTTATTTGGGAGCAACTGGGGAGATATTCTGTACTTTTAATCATCCCAATTAAGTTTGTAAATGGGAAACCCTGGGACATGTGAAACTGGTGCTTACAAAATGCCTGCTACTCTTCATGGCCTGTTTTTGAAAGCTGGTTCTTTAATGTGCTTGGAAAAATGCAGGCATGTATTCACATTTGAAGTCGAAAGCAAAAGGTCACATCTATTTGCCTAATTACTTACTTCAGTGTAAATTTTGTGCAAACAATGTTTTATTGAACTCTTAAGCTCTCAGTGTCATTAACTTGAGTGAAAGTATGAATATTTTAGGGCTCTTGTCTGTTGGTGTACATCTTTAGCTCTTCCAGATGAAAGTTTTATATTGTTCCTTGTAGCGCAAGAGATGTACTAAAATGAGAGCGAGGTGGAATTCATATTGAAATGAAATAGTAAATAGCTTTGTACATATTGTTGCCTTTTGTTTTTTCTTATGACTATGAATATTACTTCTCTGATTTTGCATTGTAATTTGTAATTATTTTGCTTTTGATCTTGTCTTAGGTATTTTTGGTAGTTAAAGGGAAAATAAATTCTTTATCTATGCACTATTTTTTTGACATTTCTATAGGAAGATAGCTTTAAAAACTGCCAGTCACTGCTTTCATCCCTCATGACATTTCAGTGAAATCAAGGATGAATTTGGTCATTGTAATGTAGATTTTTAAGGCAAAATACAGAGAATAACATGTCCTTTTGTCCCTAGTAATTTTCTCTTCAAGATAGGGAGAAAATATCCTTTTCTTCTTTTCAATGAAGAAAGATTTTCTGTTCAATTTAGAATTGCACTTCTACAAGTTATGATCCATAATCTACAAGGTAGATTTTCTGCTAGTATTGTCATGACATTTGTGAGAGATTATTGTCAACCTTTAGGATCACAGATGCTGCAAAATAGCACTTTTTGCCTTCATTGAGGTCTGCTTTGTTCAACCTGAGCATCATCAAAGATTAGGACACCCAATTATTCCTTGAGCTTTTCTGCTCAGCCTGGGATGAGGCAAGCTGGCTGGAAAGACAATAAAATGGAAGGAGATTTTCTCATGTTTCTAATAATAAAAACAAAATTTATCACAGTTATTATTTTGGAGGAATATGTTTTCATAAAATCATAAAATATCTAGCCACTGGAATGCATATGAAATATTTTCTCCATCTGGTTTCCAAATTACGAGTTTTTCTATAAGCTGTTCTCTGTATAATATTAACTACATCTGCACAATGATACAAAGCAGAGAAAATCATGCTTGTTTCCCGCATGTACTGGAGAAAATAGTAATTTGATCAACAGTAAGAATGACTTTGGATTTTTGAGACTTTTTTTCAGGTCCAAACAGATTGTCTTCCAAAGTGACCAATGCACCATACATAGTCATTTACAAGACTGTCAATTACACTTCGTTGCTGCCTGCTTTATTCTTGAACAAGAGAGAATACAACTGTGAATAAATCTTATACCAAGCCATCAATCTGCACAGTCTTTCCCAGACTGCAGTGTGTCTTTTGTATTGATTATTTTGTGTCTGATTTCTACAGGAATAAGCTTTTACTATAGCAGTGAGAAACATCAAAACTGGTGTGTTTTCCTATTCTGCTTTGAGTGAATTTGATGGTATTTTTCTTTTTCTGGGAAAACATACAAATCTAGAGGGAGATTTTCGTATTTATGCAGAGGATGAGAATTCTGGCTTCATAGTGATTTAAGCCAAAAGTGAATTTTGATTAGTGTGCTCTTTCTGGATGGCCATGACTTTGGAAAGCAGTTGGAGCTGTTTTGGGAAGTGATTAAGAAAAACCTTGCATTTTGGGCTTGGTATAGCTGCTCCCTCTGGAGCAATTGAAGACTGGGAGACCAAATGTTTTCTCCACTGACAGTGAGAGGCCAGCTTCCCCAGCTGCATCCCAGGTTTGCCCTCAGGGCCACAGTGGCAGCCGGAGCACCTCTCCAAAACAGGGAGGCGAAGACCTCTCTGGAGAGACCTGCTCAAAGCAGCTATTTGCTTGTGGGCCGAGCCTGGTCTGTTACCTGTAACATGTGGATGAATACTTTTCATAAATTCCGGTTCTGGCAAGTAAGGAAGGGATTAAGGAAAATGGCCAGCTTTTTTCTCTCATCAGAAAGAAAAATAGAGCCTTAATTCTTAACAACCCTATTAGTTACTACTCAGAAAAATCTGAGTGATTTCTAATTAGTGTTTTAACTTTAATCAGAAGGAAATACTCAAGTTCAAAATTACGTTTTTTTTCCTTGGGAATTTCCTTAGGCATCTTGTTGTAGCATACTTCCCTTTGTTTGGAAATACCATTGGTTCTCGTAGGTCTTACATCACCTTAGTGGAAGACCTTCAACCTGGTATCCTGGAACTGCATTTTGATGACACCACAACAGTCATGCATTCAGGAATGAAATGTTTTCCTCTTGCCTCAGTCTCTTCTGATTTGTGGCCAGAATCATGCACAAGGATATGGAAACTGATGTGTGAAATAGCCTTTCTAGAAACTGCCTTGAAACAATCTTCTTAAAAGATACTGGAACCTGAAAAGTTAAATGCAGGAATTTGAATCTGATCTCAAGAAGGAAAAAATATAGGAACATTTTCCATGCAGTAATTTTTTCTGTGTGCTTTCTGTCAAAAGTGTTGGTCAACTGGACTTTCTAGTCTTACTGGAAAGTACCAAATCACAGGGATCCCTAATGAATGAAGAACTTTTTTCTGGCCTTTTACGACAACATTCTTCGTAGTAATTTGAAAGCATTTACTTCATTTTGGGAACACTGCTGTTTATAGACTTGGCTTATACTTGTATTCATAGTGTAAATTCCAGTATAAGCACATGTCCTCCTGAAGTCTGTTATGGGCTGTTTGACACCTGCTAAAGGTCCCTCACCTGGCTTTCAAATTTTCTTTTTAAAACTTACAGTTTTATTCAAAGGTGGCTTCACACTTGGAAAAGATGCTAAATTTAGAGCCTGAATAACACTTAAGGGAATGAGTGTGGACCATTTGTAAGGAAATAATCTTTTTCTTAGCGGTACGTGTAAGAGTTTTAGATAATTAACTTGTTTCTAAGGTTTTGCCCCTAATCAGGAAATGAATTGTAGGAATCCCTTTTTACTTCTGCTCTTGGGCTATGGGGGTCTAATATCACATTGACACTTATTTCTTAGCATGACTTTCCAAAATCACCATGAAATACCTTACATAAGTTTCTCTCTCAGTGAAAAGCTTCATGTAGTTATCATTGGTAAGGAAATAGAGAGACTCATTCCCAGAGGTCTCTTCCGTATTTCTTTAGCTCCCTAAGAAGAAGCAATCAGCAATGCCTAAGTATGTCTGCAAGGCACTGAAGGGAGAAAAATCTCCACATTTTTGACCCTGTCTTTTAAGTGGAAAACAGAGAAGTTGAAATTGCTTTAAAGGAATTGGAGAACACCATGCTGGATTTTTCTGTCAGTTTCTTTCTTCTTCAGTATTTTCACTTCATGTCAAGTCTTGCTCCTATCATGCCTCTTAGACACCTTTGGGAGGCACAGCTTAATTGGAGTGATGGTTGGCTAGGAGTATTTTTCACAAAATGCATTTTTGTGGGACTGTACCAGATGTGACTAAACTTTCAGAAAGGAAGTTCATTCTGCTGGATGTAGTTTTGTATCAAAATTACAAAAAAGTAAAGAGGCAAAGGTACTTACTTCATTTACAGGGTTCAAGTTCAAATCTCACCTCAAGTATCTGTCTGTAAGTGAAATGCCTCTAACCAGAAGATATTAAAAGAAACTCACTCCAGGACAGACATCATGTGAGAGAATGGGAAGGCCAGACTTGAATGGGAGTGTCCTAAAGGCCACCTGATTGCTCTAACTGCTGGGATGTGGGCAGTTATTGTTCACTCTTTAAGAAAAGATTTGAAATGTCTGCTTATTTCACTGCTGAACAGAGCAGAAAAACTTTTGAAATGTCAGAGTTTGGGGTGGGCAGATGGATGGTTGTCAAGGAAATAATTTCCTGGAAATCTGTATGGTACTTTTGGAATTTGGAAAGAAGGGTCTATTCCCAGTGTACATCACAAATAGCAGAGTACTTGAAGGGTCTGTTCCACACTGTACAGTACAAATAGCAGAGTACTTGAAGGAACCAAAATGTTTGAACGCTTCAGTAAGGGAGACCTTTAGAACAACTGAAGAGATAGCCTGCCATTCTTCAGAGTTTTGTAAATGAAGATTGTGGTCTTCTGTCTTCAGGCACGGTGAGTTTTAAACCAGTTCTCTGTTTCCATCATTTGATGTGTGAATCTAAGTGATCTGTTAGTGATCTTCTGCTCATGTCTCTTTGTGGGACTTGACTCCTGGCCATTAGACTACCCAGGTATCTGAGTACCCAGCCAGGTCTTTGGTATTCAGCTATTTTGCTGAGGCATTGTTTTATTGCTCTTCATATTATTGTACCTGGAGCAATGGCATTAAGCAGTTGGCAGTTGCATAGCTTCCATCTCTTCTCACTGTGTTCAGCCTTCACCCTGGGTTTTTTTTTTATTTCTTGTGTTTGCTGAAGCTTATAAAAAATGTATACTGCAGAAATGTTGACAAAGTCCAGTCCAGCCACAGTTTTTCTTGTACCCAGTACCCACAAATTCAGGTCACAGCTTATCAGTCTTTCACCTGTGGAGCAGAGTTTGTGGTTGCAGCTCACAGTGCTTATTACTGACAGGTGGGATCAGAACTGCTGGTGGAGTGGTTCCTATTATGCTACATCTGGGGCTACAATAGTGCTTAGAAAACTAATACTGAGCTAATGCAGCCTTAAAAGCTTATAAATTAAATTATTTTTTGTAACCTGAGTATTTGGAGTTGCATACTATCCATGGGGTTTGTACTGTCAGCCAAAGTTATGCACATACAAATAATGTATTTACCTTCTGCATATAAAATCATGTATATGCACAAGTTTGGAAATCCGGAGTGGTTGAAGTTGAGCAGGATTGTCCTGAATAAATCAGATTATTTTATTTCCAGTGAATTCATAACTATCATTTCTTGGGATACTTGCCAGCCTCAAAGGAAATGTGAAATACTCTATAAACTCCAGATTTGGGACGAAGCATTGAAAAGGCTAGCTTATCAGTGTGAAAGGAATTCAAACCAATAAATACTGGGGATCTCTAGCCAATATAAAACAATAAAGACAACTGCTATAAACTGATCCTAGAAACCATGCCAGACCGTTTTTTTTTTTGCTCTAAGACTGAAACATTTTCTTACTGTCCCACAGAATGTTTATAATCGTTTACAAAACCTAGACAGTAAGTATTTTTTTCTTTTCTACTCCATAAAATCTTGAAATCTGGGATCTTAGCCATTTTACACTGAAATAAAACCTTGGTCTTCTAAGATTTTTTTTCTGCAGAAAAACAGAAGGAAAGATGTCTGGAAGAGCGCACTCATGTAGCATATGAGAAACCCAGGTGTTATTCTGCTCTTCCTTACTGAGGCCAGAAATTCATACCCTGTACTGCCAAACCCAGGTAGATGCTTTGACCAGCTGCCTGTTCTGGACTCATGTCCTCCTGCTTTGATCACCTAATCCATCTTGGATCTGGAAGGTGTGTCCCAGTCAGTTCTGGTCTGCAACCTCCATTTGTATTTCCACATGAAAAAGCAGCTAAAAAAAATTCCTAGCCTGCTCCATGTTTGACTATCATGCTGTTTTGGCAAAGAACTTAACAAGTGTGCAAAATTTAAACCTGAGCAGGCCTGGAGTTTTACAGTCCGTGAAGAATGTTCTACTCACGTGTATAATACAGATACTGCAGAATGTATTGTATATACTTCACAAACAATATAGTCTAGTTTATATACTAAACAATTTATAAGCTAGGAGCACCTGGGCTGGTGGTGCTCTGGCAGGAACCCTGCCAGGGAAGCACATGGAGGAAAGAAGGGGTGAGCAGTGCCAGGGAACTGCTCATGAGAGTCAACTGTGCCCATATTGTTACAACACAAGTTAGAATCAAAACCACTGCTGAACATTGAGTTGCTTTTCTTTAGCACACAATTTGTGCTCGTTCTATGAAAAATGCGATAATTACTCTTTGGGTTTGGAGACTTCAGCCATCAAAGTTTAATTTTGTAATTTGTTAGCTGGCACGTTAAGGGAGTAATGGCCAGTTTGTCATTATGATAGCAACTGGGTTTAGTACTGTCATGGGGCAGCTGGCTGCCAGAGGGTGGGCAGAGGAGTGCAGAGCTGCCCAGTTAGTAGCCTGCCATCACCATCTGAGGACTGGGCAGGTGCTGGATGCCTGGCATGGGCTTGTTTCTCCTGACCATGCTGCTGCTGGCAGTATTTTTTTTTTTCAGTTTGGAAGTCTTGGTGTTTAAAACAGGATAAAAGGTCAGACTTTCTCAGTGCTTGGTTTGTTTTATTCCTGATGACCCTGAGTGTTATAAGAAAGGAAAGTAAAATGTTTGGTGACCTATGCTGTTACATTTGATTTATTAGATATTGCAACAAGCTGTCTTGACAACATGGCAATTCTTTTCTTGGGATGGATTGTCAAAACAGGTCTTGGAGACAAGCTTGGCCCATCCAAATTGCGTGCTGGTGTCAACACTGACAGTTCTGCAGATGCAGTGTCTGTGTATGCCAGGGGTGACATTGGCCTTTCAACTCTGTCAAGCCTGCTTGTTGGCTTAGAGAAAAAAAATTGGACAGAGTTTGGAAAATTTGCTATGGGGGAAGAATAAATTCTGAATTACCGTGTCTGTGAATAAAATCTAGGCAGACTCTCTGTTAGGCAGACCAGAAGAGAAAGTTGAAAACCGGGCTGAGAAAGGCTCCAAACCTTGGTATTTTAGATGCTAAATAGAATATAGAAAGTTTTACAGTTCTTAGTTTTGCTTGCCATCATGCCTCTCTTCTAAGGGTGATTTGAACATGGCAGACATGAAAAAAATAATCAGGTGCAAAGTCAGATCTGCTATTTGAGACCCTTCTTATGCAGGTATTTTTTGTGCGCTGAAGACAGGTCAGATATATGGCAGAAGATACTGAAATAAATAAAAGCAAAGAACAGTTCTAGTCTGAAAAGTGACAGTAACCAGCACTTCTTTTTTCTCCCTAATTTCCATACGTAACATTTTCAATATACATGTAAAACGATGTGGATTTATTTTCCTCCAGGACAGAGTGCACGTTTATCCTCGACAACAAGTTAATTTCTTTGTACCCCACCCATCACTGCCACTTATACCCTGCAAGTAATATAGGTAACAGCAACTGCCTTAGACCTAGGCTATTGCGTTGTAGCTGGGGTCTTCAATATGCTCTTGATGGCATGTGTTCAGGCCTTTACTGAGTGTGCAAGTGTAATTCACTGGATTTAGCAATGCTCGGAGAGGAAGGAGTGCCAATGCATATAGCTAGGCTGGCTCTGTGGGGCCTGGTGGAATGAAATGCTCATTGCCAAAGGCAGTACTTGCGACGAGCTCCAGTAATATGTAAAGTTAAAATACGTACTTTACATAGCACAATTTGCTGTTTTTCCAACCCGTTCACCAATACCTGAAATGCAGAGTAAATGTGCTCAGGGAGATTTTACTTCTTTTTCTTTTTTTTTCAACTTTTAGTTTGATTTTCCTAGCCGGGTCCTGAAGGTTCACACCCAAAATTATAGTTTTTTTCGGAGTTTGCCTGTCTTTGTGCAACTTTGCTGCCAGGTAGCTGTAGAGGCCTGGTAGATGCAATCACTCGTTTACTTCCTGCTTTTTATGCCCAGCTGGCGTTGGCAGCGTGTTGGTGAGCTGCTGTCTGAACTCTTTATATTACACAAAAGAGTGGTGTTAAACAGCTGAACTTCTGCTGCACCGTTTCTTGTTTGAGAGCCTTGTGCTCACTGCAGGGAGAGATTGAACAGAGGCATTTAAACTGTTTGCATGTTTCTTCGTGTTCTCATTTGCTGCCTCAAATATTTCCTCTTGCCAAATGCCCTCCTCAGTAATTGCTTCCAAACCTCTGAGTGCAGCTCTTCAGACCTGGTTTGTTATCCCCATAGTGAGCTGACAATTTCTCCTGAAATGGTAGGGTCACCATTCCTTCTCCCACAACCAATTTGCCTTTTTCCCCCGGGAAAAATGGCTGAGGTCAGATAATTCATATATCTTAAGTTTTTGTAGTGCAATGTGAATCCTTTTTCTTGGAACTATAGGTATTTTTTTTTGTGAACATGATATGTGAAGTGGGGTCACTGCTATACAATCTCTAATTATTTCTCAAATGGAAAACAGTTTGTCATTGAAGGGTTTGCATACACTTCCTCACTCTCTGTTTTTCTAGGCAAGATGAATCTAAACTCTTATCAGCACAAAAATGGGAAAGTCTTTGAGTGTTTACTGTTGTGAAATTCCTACTCTGATGTGCAAGCAGGTGTATGCCTGAATCCACAATTTGCAGTTTTAACTAAGCAATTTGGACAGTAGCCTCACATGGAATTTCCTCATTTCTACCTTGAACTCATTAAGAGATAAACCAAAATGTACTCCTCTGCAGGATATTGCTTAAAAGCCTGATTCTAAACGTGTACCTCATCACAGAGAATTTGCAATCACCAGTGTTGCACAATATTTTGTGTACGAACAGCTATATAAATTAAATTACTGCCTTTATTAAATTGGATTAAAGGTTAATGACAGCTATTTCAGAAATGCTGAATGCAGCTGCTTGATTTGGGCAGAACTACACAAAAATATGGTCTGCTGTGGTATTTACTTTTCCTTGCTTGGATTTTAGATCACGTTCTTAAATATTGTACTGAAATATATTTGACATACAAATATTGTCCAGTGAAAAATGCTCAGGAATCACATACATTATTTGAAGCGTTATGACACTGATGTGAGTATCATTCAGTCTTTACACCTTATTTAAACAGGTGGGCAAGTCTTCTTCAGTCCCTGGGCAAGTCTTCTTCAGTACAGCAGAGTATTCCAGCAGCTTGTGTATGTCTTTGTGACCGTCAGGCTTAGGCTGAATAGTAACTGGCTTCTCTAGCAAAGCCTGGAAAGTTTAATGCTAAAGCAGAGCATTCACTCCATCCAGCAATTGGAGCAAAGAGCTGTCTTAGCTGAGTGATAGAGAATGCCAAGGAGAGGAATAAAACTGATTCCTGTTCTCCACAGATAATTAGATAGTTAAGCCTAAAATACAAGGAAACACCTAACTCTGCTCAGCTGTAAACCTTCTCCGAAAGCTGGGGTCAATCCTCTCTAATGAGAAAAAACAAAATACAAAGATCCTCTCCATTAAACTAGTGGCTAGGACATTCAATGGGGTACATTCTAAAATGTCTTTATTGTCTAATTTGGAGAAGAAATTTAATGCAACGTGATCTTGTTAGGTACTCCAGGCTTGTGTTTTTCCTCCTGAGAAGCATTTTCATTTCCTGTAAGTATTTTATGGAGCTGGGGTTTAGACTAGCTAGGTGAGTGCTCTAACCAGTCCTCGTGGGATTATCTCATTAGCTATGTGAAATGGAATGGCCTAAGTTGGAGAAACAGAGAAACAGTAATTCACAGAATCACGGAATCACAGAATGTTAGGGGCTGGAAGGGACCTCTGTGGGTCATCTAGTCTAACCCCCTGCTGAAGCAGGGTCACCTAGAACAGGCTGCACAGGACCTTGTCCAGGCGGGTCTTGAATATCTCCAGAGAAGGAGAATCCACAACCTCCTTGGGCAACCGGTTCCAGTGCTCCGTCACCCTCAGAGTGAAGAAGTTCTTCCTCATGTTCAGACAGAACTTCCTGTGCTTCAGTTTGTGATCGTTGCCCCTTGTCCTGTCACTGGGCAATATTAGGTTTTGACATTAACAGCTCTCATGCATAACATGCAGGAGAAGAAAAATATCAGAAGAAGAAATATTAGGACTACTTGTACAACACAGCTCTTGACTATACAATTCCATGATACTGTGCAATTCAGGCACTGTCCAAGAGTGTGGAAAATTTCTACAAGATCCTGATCCAAATTAGGCCAAGTGAAGAATCAGATTCATGCTCTGATCTACTGGATAGGCCAGAGAGCACTTTTTTTCTTAAAGGTCTTACCAATCACTGCCTTTTGCACAAGGTTTAATTCGAGTTCATACCCTAAAAACACCATTGTATCAAGATAAGTACGGTGGAGGAACAGCTACGAATGCTACTGATACTAGGCATGACTGAAGACTCCTGGTAGATCAACAGCATCAGCCAATAGGTGATACCATGCATAGCCTCTTATTTTGGCATGCTGAAATTTTAATAGAAGTGGATATGGTTAAGTGGGAAAAGAAAGGGTTGTAAACAGTGGAGTCCTTTGCAGATGTAGCCTTTACATTACCGAAGAGTATTTTGCCTTTTATGCTCCTAATTATATTTTTCGAGGTGTAACAATTGGAAGTAGTGAGTTTTTCCTGAAGATGAAAGACATACCTGAATATTGGAAGATTTTTTAAAACTAGGACTTCTTTCAAATGGGATTCTTTCAAATGGGAATGGTATTCCTCCGCTTAAAATGACTTTCTGTGACTCACACTACAAGGTCAAAATCCATGGCTTCATCTGTCTCCAGTGTTGCTTATATCTCTGCTTTCTCTCATTGCTTCACCTTCTCTAGCTTACCACTAAGCAAGGCACTTAATCACATGCATAGCAGATGACAACGGGAGCTGCGGGTACTAGTGCAAAAAATCCCTGACAGAACAGGTACTTTAGTACTTATGAAGAGCAGATGGAACCTTTTTTTCTTCAGTAGTGGCCACAGCTGTGTAGCTGATGGAGCCGTCACTATAGTTCATGACTTTTGGAAAAGAATTTATTTTACTGATATTTTTAAGGGACTTCAAAACAATGTGAAATGCTGTTGCAGGCTTGCAGGAGTAAACTAGATGTGAAGATACATTGTCTTAGGCAGAGAGTTTTGAAAATAATTTTCACAACTTTTAGATAAATGCATAGTGGTTATTAAAAGTGGACAGTAGGTAATTCTCCTTGATTTTAGGGATTTCATAGGATTACTTTGTTTTTCTTTCCAATTCCTATTGTGCCTATGTATAAGTCTGGGTCCCACAATATCTTTAAAAAACATGATCTTTAACCCATCAATATGGTAGTGAAATACGTTCCACTTAATTTTTCCCTCTTAATAGATTCAAATTTACTTAATTTTTCACCTCACAAAGATCTTGCATTACTGTAAATTATTTGCATAAAAAGTCCTAAGTCGTGATAGTCAGATTAATGAAAATTGTGTTCTCTACTAAAAAGAAAATAACTTATGCATTATTTCAAGTTGCCTGCAATTATTTTTGGTCTACTTAGCCTTAATGAAAGCTTATTGGTGCAGATTTAATTATCAGCAGATTGAGAGGTGACATCTGAATAGATAAATAAGCATGCTAGATAGATTTCCGTCCCTGTGTCTGTCTTGCCTGCTAGTACCTGGACGACGCAGTTCCATTCAGAGCATCAAGGAAGGACAGTAGACCTTGGCTAAGGCACCAGTTTACCATAAGATTAAGGTGCACTTCACAGTTTTGCTACAACCATCCTCTGATATTTCTGAAACTGTGGGTTCTGATAGTACTTTTTTGCATCAAATTATGAACTCACTGGAGTGTCAGTTTGCTAGAACTAGATGTTCTTGCCTGGTATTGAGAATCATATGTCCTGACCTTGTTTGAAAGCTTTACATAGACATGTTATTAACATAAATCATACGCAATCATATCAATGAAGCAAAAATGTATTTACAGTCTGCTCAGGCTTAAAGTTTGTTTCTAAAATAAAATGTACATGCTGGAAAGACACACAGAAAGCACCTGCTCTTGCTTGAACCATAATACGTGGCTTTCTTGTCTTCTGTTGCCCTGAGCCTAGTGTTCTAATAGTCTCTCTAAAAATCTTGCTACATTGGTCAGGAAAGTGAATGATCCAGACAAGCTAAAATCAGTGTTTCACATCAGTATTTCCTATTTTGTGACCATAAACTATGTCAGCAGGTGCCACATGCTAACTTCTTGCTAAGATATAAAATAAACTGCTTTATTCGCATTACTCCTGTCAGCGCATGTCCTGCTAAGCACTTATAGAAATGAATTGCTCTAATTACCTGTGAAGGCTGAGGTATGTTCGGAGCTACAAAGTTTTTCAGGTTTCCTTCTCAGTCTTTTCATCTTTTGGTAATCTGATCTGCTGCTTCCTGGGACTGAACAGCATCTGAGCAAAATGCTCAAGCAAAAGCTTTCAAAGGCTCTGGATGGATCATAACAGACTGTAATTTCTTGTTAGAGAATGATGGCTGCTATGTAGTCTTTACTTTTGATTATCATCACAGATATGTTAAGCCATCCAGAAGTAATTTAGTTAGTTGGAAAACTCTTCTTTTCCTCTGTAGCTGAAGTATGGAGAGAGCAGAGTCTGTTTGTGCACCAGCCTCTGAAGATGTAACACAAAATACTCACCATCCGTATCTTCTCCACTAGCTTTTAGCACATCTGTGTTCAGTCCTTTATTTCCCACTGTGAAGTTCTGATTCAGAGATTTATCTCTGTGCCTTGATGTAGCACAACAGGATACCATGGCCCACAGAGTAAAGGGCACCACTCTTTCATTTAGTGCCTTGAAGCTGGGACTGCGCTGGACAATGTGTGCACCCAGACGGTTTGATGTGGGCTGACTGGCTGGCTATGCTAAGCAGGTAGGTAGTTTTTACAATGCAAGCAGTGACTTCGGGGGCTCTGCCGTCTGCGCGTCTCTATCTGTTGCATTGGTATTCTTATCCCTATGCATTCAAGATTTGTTTCTATAGAAAGCAAGTGAAGTTGATGGGCAAAGCATGAACATCATAGTGCTTATGCAGTTTTTAAAGGCTTGGAAGCGGGCAGTATGAAAAGACTGGCTCGCCCTTCCTGTAAAGCAGTGGAGAGACAGCGGTCTCCTTATTTGCTGGCACAGCCAGCTGGATTGGCGTGACTTTGAAACAGACTCCAAGCTGGGCTTTGTTCGGAGTAATCCACATATCAGATAACAGAACAGTGCCCAATTTTTAATGCATTTTTATAATTCCACCTCCTTTTTTCTTAATGTAAATTATAGTGGAATAATTAGCTGTCTTAATTAAGCATAGATCCTATTAATAAGATGGGTTGCACAGAAGTCATTAGGCCAAGGAGGGACGTATATATTGTCTGCTACTATACAGTCAACCAGCAGAGGGTACTAATGACTTTCATTGTTGACTCTCCTGCTTATGTAAATGTTCATATATTCAGTGCTGAAATGTATATTTGAAAACAATGGTAAACTACCAGTTGTAAACAAAAAGAAAAGTTTGTTGTCCAGTCTGCATTTTGCTGCCTGTGTTAGATTTCCATCTCTTCAGTGGACATTTCAGATGGTCTTGTACTTGGGGCATGAGTTAGCTGAAAAGGTTGTATAGAGGAGAGAGTAAGTTACCACGCTGGCACATGCGCACTGGAAGACTGCAGTCAGAAGAAACGTATAAAGAAATGTCTTACTTTACTGTCTATATGTGATAATGTTACCGTACAGGCAGGTGGATGCTTAACCCTTTGGAAAAGCTGCTTGATGTGTACCGTATTTATGATTATGATTTTATGAGTACCAGGCAAAACTTTCTAAACACATTGGTGCACCAGAAACTAGTGAGGACTAATAGATCTAGGCTTTTTTATTATCAGTTTTCCATGAGCTGGTCTCCTTGTGCCTGGGGCTGGTGGGTGGTGGGACCAGGCATGTTCCCAGGCGAGGGGCCTGCTGGGTGCAACCCACTGCAGGTGTGTGGGGTCCACCCTGTGAGGCGGGAGCAAGGAAGACAGGCTGGGCTGGCAGCAGGGCTCCCGCACCATGGGTCAGGCCGTGCCGTGGGCCGTGCCGTGCCGTGCTGGGGAGCTTGGCTCTGGCTGGGGTGTCCTAGGTCAGCTGGTCCAGCCATCAGGGCCTGCTAGGCCCTATTAGGCCACAACTCTGGCCCTCCTCACTGTTAAAGTCTGAGGTCTGGCCATGCCAGGCCCGTGGCGATAAGCAGCTTCATACCTCTGAGGTATTTCTCTATTGTGCATTTATTTGCTGTGCATTTGAGCCACATTTTTTTTTTCAGAGCCCCCTCTGGCCTGGCTTCCACTTGATGTTCAAGTGGCTTTTTGCTGTTTAGATGCTATATACGCCCCTCTCCAGGGTGTGAAGCAGACTAGGCAGCAGGAGACAATTAAGAGAAAGTGAACCTTAGTAAATACATGCAATGCCATCAGTAAGGCAATGAACAGTGAGGCACTGCTTGGTAAGGTCTACTGGCACCACTGCAACTAAAACCTGTCAATCGAGACGTTGTCTGCCAGGTGCCTCTGTGGTTGTCCCAGCCAGAGGCTGTTCCAGCCTCCTGCTGCCACCAGTGCACATATCTGTGGTGTTGACAGCTTTTTTTTTTAATATTCATGAGTTCCTTTTTTTGAAGTTTTTCGTCAGTGATACGATTACTGTGTAGAACCACGTGTATTAAAATCCAGAATCTGGAGTGATGGTGCACACAAAGTGATACAGCAGGACGGCTACGACTTGGTTGCCATCACAGAAACGTGGTGGGACAACTCGCATGACTGGCATGCTGTCATAGATGGCTACAGTCTCTTTAGGAAAGACAGACGGACAAGGAGAGGTGGGGGAGTTGCTTAAGCGATCTGGACGTCCACAAATCCATGGGCCCCGATGGAATGCACCCACGAGTGCTGAGGGAGCTGGCGGATGTCATTGCTGAGCCACTCTCCATCATCTTTGAGAGGTCCTGGAGGACAGGAGAGGTGCCCGAGGACTGGAGAAAGGCCAATGTCACTCCAATCTTCAAAAAGGGCAAGAAGGAGGACCGAGGGAACTACAGGCTGGTCAGCCTCACCTCCATCCTGGGAAAGGTGATGGAGCAACTTATCGTGGAGGCCATCATCAAGCAAGTGGAAGAAAAGAAGGTTATGAGGAGTAGTCAGCATGGATTCACCAAGGGGAAATCATGCCTGACCAATCTGATAGCTTTCTACGATGACATGACTGGCTGGGTAGACGAAGGGAGAGCCGTGGATGTTGTCTACCTGGACTTCAGCAAGGCTTTCGACACAGTCTCCCATGATATCCTCCTAGGGAAGCTGAGGAAGTGTGGGCTGGATGAGTGGTCGGTGAAGTGGATAGAGAACTGGCTGAATGGCAGAACTCAGAGGGTTGTCATCAGCGGCGCTAAGTCTAGTTGGAGGCTGGTAACAAGTGGTGTCCCCCAGGGGTCAGTACTGGGCCCAGTGTTGTTGAACTTCTTCATCAACGAGCTGGATGAAGAGTTAGAATGTACCCTCAGGAAGTTTGCTGATGACACCAAACTGGGAGGTGTGGTAGACACACCGGAAGGCTGTGCTGCCATTCAGCGTGACCTGGATAGGCTGGAAAGCTGGGCAGAGAGGAACCTGCTGAGGTTCAACAAAGCCAAATGCAGGGTCCTGCACCTGGGGAGGAACAACCTCATGCACCAGTACAGGCTTGGGACGGACCTGCTGGAGTGCAGCTCTGCTGAGAGGGACGTGGGTGTCCTGGTGGACGACAGGTTAACCATGAGCCAGCAGTGTGCCCTGGCTGCCAAGAAAGCCAGTGGGATCCTGGGGTGCATCAAGAAGAGTGTGGCCAGCAGGACGAGGGAGGTTCTCCTTCCCCTCTACACTGCCCTGGTGAGGCCCCATCTAGAGTACTGTGTCCAGTTCTGGGCTCCCCAGTTCAAGAAAGATGAAAAACTACCGGAGAGAGTCCAGCGGAGGGCTACAAGGATGGTGAGGGACTGGAGCATCTCCCCTACGAGGAGAGGCTGAGGGAGCTGGGCTTGTTCAGCCTGAAGAAGAGAAGGCTGCGAGGGGACCTAATAAATGCTTACAAATATCTGAAGGGTGGGTGTGAGGAGGATGGGGCCAAGCTCTTTTCAGTGGTGCCCAGCGACAGGACAAGGGGCAATGGGCACAAACTGAAGCACAGGAAGTTCCGTCTGAACATGAGGAAGAACTTCTTCCCTCTGAGGGTGATGGAGCACTGGAACAGGCTGCCCAGGGAGGTTGTGGAGTCTCCTTCTCTAGAGATATTGAACACCCGCCTGGACAAGGTCCTGTGCAGCCTGCTGTAGGTGACCCTGCTTCAGCAGGAGGGTTGGACTAGATGACCCACAGAGGTCCCTTCCAACCCCTACTATTCTGTGATTCTGTGATTCTGTGCTAAATGATGGCCCAAAATTTAGAGGGAGATGGAGCTGAGGCAGCACCAAAGTGCTGTTAGGCTGGTTTTGAGACAATGACTGCTGGGAGGGTGCAAGTGCAGTTTGTCTTCTCGTGTTTTTGCTAGAAACGCATGGAACATGAAGTCTTTGTGCACAGGCACAGGCTTTGCCTGCCCCAGACCTTTTGGGAGCACACCAGCTATGGCATTACTAGTGGTGGCGGGGACTGTAACTCAATCAGTGTAAGATCCTCCAAACTAATGAAGAAATTCAGAAAAAACAGAGGCAACCAAAGGATTTTGCAGATACTTTCCAAAATTGCCTTTTAGTATGAACTCCAGAGCCTTTATGTGAGCATCTACAACATTTGGGAATATCGCCTTGGACACTTGTGTTAAAAAATCTTGCTATACATTTCCTAATACTAGTTATTGTAACAGTATAAGAACTCCCACAGAGCTTTTTTCTACAGTAAAAATTTTTAGAAGCCCAGATTTTTGAAGTTCATACCTTTTCCATAGCAAAGAAGTTTTCTTTAGCTATCAGATATACTAGTGTCGCTTTTGGTAGTCAGAAATGTAAAAGGTTCAAACCAAAACACAAGCAGAGAACACAGTGCTTTTGAAAAGTACGTGAACATGGAAAACTTATTTTCTACTTTACTGCAAGCTTTCTATCAATAGATGTGCCAGGAAGTTCAAGATACATTTATTCAATGTGTTGAATCCCGTAATGGTATGGTTATAGTTGGATAAAGAAATCCTCAAACATAAATAGTCACACATATTTACAAATCAGACCCAAGAAGTTTCACAGTGCCTGCAAAAGAGCAAAGATTTTTTTGGTCTGAACTGGCAGCTCTTGCTCCAACAGTGCTGTATTTTCTGTATATTTTCACAGGGAAAGGTCATGATTTTGCAACAAGAAAGATTTTACAGCAATTTAAGTGTTTTCTACCTTGTAAAACTGCTACTCAGATATGCAAAATAATCATACTTAAGGATGGAAATATGCCATACTTCATTGTCAACTCATAAAAATATGATTTATTTCCACTACTCATTCTGGTGTTGTAGGACTTTTTTAAAGAAGAACTTTAAATTTAGTGTTCAATTTTCCCTCCAGATGTTTAAGTCTGCTCTCCACACATTATAACTCCCTTGGGGCAGTGCATCTATCTTAAATTTTTTTTTTTATAAGTTGCAGTGTAAAGAAATATTTACTAGTCTGTGTGGACTAGCCCACAGAAAACTAGATTCACAGATGCTGTTGCAAAGTGCAGATTGTACCTTCATATGTCAGTGGGAGTACATGTCCCACGGGATTTATAATTCAGAAAGGAAAAGCAGAGTGAATGACACTTTAAAACTGTATCAAGTACTCCACAGTTTTCTCAGACAGCACACTGAATCACCTCATCTCCTCTTTCTGAGCTAATGCCTCTTTTTTAAGATGGTTCTCACAGGAGTGCACTGCCCCACCTTTGTGCTGCAAACAGTCTCTTTCATGGCTGACTTCCCACTGGGAAGATGGAGCAGTGGGCTGTGGAGTTTCAACTTGATTCCTATAGTAAAGCTGCCACATTAATTTTGAAGGAGTATAAAAAAATGGGCATAAATATTATCACACAAATTTGCTGAAGCTGTGCATCTCAGCTGACTCAGATCGGCTTCTTCTGTCTGCGTTACTCAGCTGCCATCAGTTTTCCAGAGAATAAAAATGTTTGTTGACATGCCACCCCATAAGAGTATGTTAGCCAGCAGGTATGTCCGAGGGAATAGGTGGCTGGGAATCCCATCAACTCAGGGTCTATGATGAGTGTGTGTGCTGGAGGCACAAGGCAAAATATCACTGCTTCTTTTCCTTTCCTCTGTTTTGCTTGCAGGCATTTTGAAACACTGAATCCTAGGAAAAGCTGGATTTCCTCTTAGACAAGTGATATTTTAGTGCAGACAAGCATTTAATGAAAGAAAAATAAACCTAATGATGATTCTGGAGTATGCATATAGGACCATCGTGTCCTGCTCGGGGGCTTTAATGTGACTGAAGTATTGAACACTACTTTTGGTTAAGCTTAAGTTCTTTCTTGAGCAGAACTAGCATTTTCAGGTTTGTATCTGGCAGGATATTGAAAACCCAGACAGGTTATTGAATTCCTGGAGAAAGCTTGGGCCATTCAGGTTTTTTTAATCGCTTTTTGAATCTTCTCTCCACTAGTAGCAAGCCTTAAGTGACCTTTGAGACTTTTAGAAGCCAATGTAGAAATCTGTCTTGAACTCATCTTGTTTTCAAACAGACTACACAACCTTATAAAACCTCTTTTCTTAAGAAATCCTTAGAAAATCTATTGCTGGTTAAGGCTATGATTTCATTATTTAATTTTAAGTGACTTATTTTTCCAGGGATTTGTCAGTTCCTTCTAGTTTCCAGCAATTTTATTTCACAAAAGTTTTAAAATAATATTTCCAGGTACACAGTGAAGCTAAACAGACAGAATTGTTGTAATTCATGAGTGTTTGTTGTTTGCCTGATACTTCAGCCATTCACATAGTGATAGGCAGGTTTGAGAAGTTCAGCTGGAGTAATGATTTCTTTTCGACATTGGGAAGGATATCGTATCTAACAAGCATAATCCAACATGCAAAATACAGAGGACAACAGATTTGTGGGCCCAGCATATGTTCAAGTAAACTCACGATAAACAGAAAAATGAAAGTGTGAATGTTTTTCACACACGTGGGCTATGGACATGCTAACTATGAATATTCAGAAATAATAGAATGAGGGAAACGATAAAAACACAGTGAGATGAACTGCACTGGAAATTAGCTATTCCATTGCTCTACCTGCATAAAGGGCTGTTATAACATGTTGAAATGTCATGTGGTATACCCCTGGTCACCTCAACCTAGAATTTTTTGTATGTATGGGTTGTTTATGTATATATATACACACACATAAAGGAAAAAGCAGTTTTTAGATTCAGTATTTATTTTCAGGGCTTTCCATTCTTCACTGGCAGCATTCCTCTATCTCATTCGAAGTTATAACACAAATGCTGGCAGGTTGGAAGAAATCATCTCATGAACTATTTCATCTTGTAGGATTATATCCTTCAATTTAAAGTAAAGGCGCTAAGCAAAATAAGATGAGGACTTTTTAGCCGAAACATTTTTTATTACCTTTTTTTTTCCTATTGGTTGTGAGAGACCCAGACTCCCTCTGTGCCCTGAATAAATCACATCAGAAAACTGAAATAAGAAGGCCTGGATTGCCAGATGATTACGTACTTATGAAAAACAGACCCTATTGCTTTTTGAAGCAAAATTATCTGGTCTGGTTGATCGCTTGATCAACATGTTCTCTTTGTTTTCAGTTGCAATATCTTGTTAAATAAATGAAAATTTACTTTTCCCTCATACTGTGTTTCTGCGTAAAATTGTCGTGATTGCTGTAGATAAAATCTATTAGATAATAGATGATGTGATCTTTGTCTTCATGGATCTAAAAATGTTTTTCACTTATCATAATAAACTTTAAAGATATCCTTATCATGATAAACTTTGAAGATATCATTCATATGTAATGGCAAGGTGTGCTTTTAGTGGCTTTATGAGTGCTGAAGACAAATCTTTTACTCCAGCCACCCTGCTCAGGAGGTCTCTGGGGTTCCAGCACTAAGAGCTTGGGACTACATGAAATGGGACAGATCATCTAGCTTTTTATTTACCTCAGGTACTGAGAGGAAGTTAATATAACCCCAAACCAAGTTAGTATGTATGTATTTGTCCCCTGAATGCTGACATTATTCTTACTTCTTATGAACTTCTAATTATGATGACTGACAGCAGTTAATAGAAGTGTGTGCCACTGTGGAGGTGAAAATTGACTAAGCAAAAATATCTATTGATTTATATGGATTGTAGGGAAATCCACAAGCTAAGCAGCAGCATAGGGACAAATAGATTATTACACTTTAGTACAAATGAAGTCCTAAATTTCTGGATAATCCTTTGCTTCCTAAAGCAAAATTTTTATCATTTGTAAGGGCAAATTCTTTACTCAAGCTTTCAGGCAAGGCTTGTTGTTTCAGCTAACAGGTGATTGGTGTTAGTATCTGGGGAAACATTCGAACGTATTTTTCTTGCACAGCTATGTAGTGAGAGTTACAAGTGCTCGTCCCTCTCCAGCATTAGGACTAAATTAACTAATTGTAAAAAGGGGACATTACTTGATAATAAACTATGATTTCAGGCAGAAGCCTTAAAGTAGTATAGCATGTGTACATCACATTTTACCTGTTAATATCTATTATGTTTATTAAAATAAACACATTCATTTGAGTCATAAGGAGGCTTGTGGGAATGCACTTATTCCCCCCCAAAAAAAGGCAGTTATTGCAAGTGTTTATCTTGTATTGCACTTGTTAAATAAACAAGTTGGAAACACGCCAGGGCAGCCAATGACATAAACTAAGACAACAAAGCATATAACATGTTAAGACAAAAACATGAGGACCTCTAACATCTACAGAAATAACAGACCCTTCACTGTGTGGTTCTCACTTGACTGAATCTTCAGTGTAGAGATTTATCTTGCATACTCACAATTAAGGATATATTTTAAACACAGAAAATCTTCCATGTCAAATAATGTTATAAAGGGAATTATGATACCAGTGTTTCCCAATTCCATTTTTAGCCTACAATATAGAACTGCAGAACAACACTAGGATTGTGTTTGCAACTTTATCAAGATCCGTGTGTTTCGATAGTGTCAACTTCACAAACTCGGTGTCAGGGGACTAATTCAGTTCAAGACAACAAAAATTTCTTCTCTTGCCCCTGAAGGAGAGCATTTTCCAAGAGACCTTTTTGGAAGATACCCCTTCCTCCCTGCATAGCTTGTGGAAATAGTGTGTGGCTCAGGATACAAAATAAGGCTGCGTTTTTCACCACCTCTTACAGTGTCTTACC
The DNA here is from genome assembly GCF_030867145.1 of Opisthocomus hoazin. Taxonomy (NCBI): domain Eukaryota; kingdom Metazoa; phylum Chordata; class Aves; order Opisthocomiformes; family Opisthocomidae; genus Opisthocomus; species Opisthocomus hoazin. Next base: position 45,395,433 of record NC_134454.1, read on the forward strand.
AGAGAATCTGTCTTCCCTGCATTTGTGGTGTTGAGTTATTGGAGCAAGGTAAAAAGCCAGGTGCGGTGTGTTCATTACTTTTGTCCTTTTGATCCTGTAAGCAATGGACAAGAAGCATGAGCTGATCTAGCTTTGTTTTCTGTATGCTATCAAATAATAGTTTTCCTTTTTTGTAATATGAGCAGATCTATTCATAATTCTATGATGATTTGCTTTCTTAAGCAGATACTTTAAATCAGTATCAGAATCAGATTGGATCAACAGAATGCCAAAAGTTATTTTAGTAACCTCTTACAACTATCTCAAAATGAGAGACTTGTCTAGAATTCTCCTGGAAAACTATAGAAGTTACCCACTTCTGTGCATGTTACGGTTTATCTTCTCCATGATAACTCATTAGTTAAGATGAAAGGAAATCTCAGTTTACAAGGTGAAAGGAATCTCTTAGTTTACAAGATCGCTCACAGTTTCAGATTCCAATTATGGCTAAAGTGTCTGGTGGTTCAATAAGCATTTTCACATGTTGGAGGAAGTCACAATAGCGACACAGTAGTTAAAAGAAGCTCAAAACTCAAGCATATATTGAAACAGCTACCTAGCCAGCCTCTATTTCCCTCAACTCCCACTGTAGACTGTGTAAATCCAGGGGTGTAAAAAATGTTTAGAGGCCGTGGTAGAGAGAAGGGTCATCATTGCAAAGGACAGCAGAGGTATTTGGGATCCAGGATTACAATTACTGTGAATAATGCCAACACTGAAAGAACACCCATGAGAAATTAAGTGCTTTGGCATTCTTGAGCTGAACATTTTTAAAACTCTTTTCTTGCATAAGCAATCTCACAGCCCATTAATTTACAAAATTTTTAAATTCTGAATTGCCTTTTGAACTAGAATTTCTATAATATAGAGATCTTCCAGAACATACTTCAAGTGGCATTTGCAAGTGGTTGTAAGTGGCAATTCACAAAAAATACAAGTAGATAACAAGAGGTAGCAATGATAACAAGTAATACCATGGTTAGTTTGTGGTGGATGTCTTGGATGTGATATTAGACTAACATGGATGGCAGTGCTGGAATAATAAATCCTGAGCTGCCAATGGTAAATGCTACAGTAGGAATGCTTTGTTAATTTACAGATGGAGCACCAAAGAAGAAATTTTCAGTAAGCAGAAATTCATTTAATGTGTCTGGCTGCTGAGAAAAAGAATGGTAAGTATACTATACTATGGTCATGTTTAAAGTTATGTAAAAAATGGAGACAAAGAGGGGGTAAAAAAAGAGTTATGTAGCCCACCTGAATTAAAACTTCACAGACAATACAAACCTTGGAGAAATTTTGAGATAGGATTCACGCAGTCACGTGGTTATTGACATTATGCAGTATACATTCATCGATGACGATGTGTGGGTCTCAGCCTGACCCTTGGATTCTTTGGACTTGTGAAGGAGGAGAATGCTTGAAAACATAGTGCACAGCAAAGAGAAAAAAAGGTGTAAGAAAAACTATAACCTTTGAAGAACAGACACTATCTGGGAACGTTTTGTCATGAATTGAAAGATAGTTCATGTGGTGGATAGTGAGAGCCGACACTGCAATATTTTCACAAAGCGTAAGATGTTTGTGTGTATAAGGTGTGTGATATTCAACACATGTATTCTGTGGAGACCGAGAGTACTAAAAAACTGTATGAAGGATTTGTGTACTGAGGACATGTCACGTATGAGGTCTTGATCAGCTGACTCACATTCATGGACAATTTAACTACACCCCTCTTGTATAATCATTATTTGAATTCCCTTCTGACATTGTTAGTTCTGTGATGTCACTCAGCCAGTTTCAGTGGCATTAGTTTTCACCTATGCAACTGTAGCAGCAGGGTGACATTTTTCACAGATAGTGCTGCTTAATTTGTGCAGATATACGAGTTGAATGCTAGCTGCCTGGCTGAAAATTCTATGGTGGGGGGTGTTGTTGTTGTTGCAGGTGGTTTCCCAAAAGTTTATGACAGGCAGACAAGTGCCATCTGATCATTTATGATGGTATTAGCCTCACCTGAGTCAGGCAGAAAACAGGGCTTCTCATCAGAAAAAGCTGTCTCAACTCCCTCTTCAGTCCATGGAGTAAGTCAGACCTCCGCTGAGGGTAGTTCATCTCATGTCTTTTAGAAACCCATTTTAAAATTGGATAAATTGTCTGTTGAAGAGGGCTTTTTTTCTTCATTGACTGGAGCCTAGATGATGAATGTGGACTAGACACTAGAGTTTCAGATGATTAGTAGTGCGACAAATCTTACCCTGGGTAGCCACAGGCATTTTTTTGACATTAGAGGCAAGTCTAACCTGAGTGTAGGGAAGATTAAGAGGAGTTTAAGAATCAGGGGTGGTCACCAATTGCCTCTTGCTTTTCCTTTGCTAAATGAATCTTAGTAGAAGACCGAATTTATCTCTGTTTGTGATAAACTTGCTATTCTGTATAATCTACTAATTTAGTGGGTAGTCTGAGCAAAGAATTCCTTGTCACCAGGCAGCACAACATTTCTTAAGTTCAATAGATGGGCTAAGGTAGTGTCGCATTAATTTGGCAGAAAATAAACCCCCTTGCTTTCTAATGCTCTTCACCGAAGTGAGAGGCTAGGTGCAGCTAGGTTTAAATTCTGAGTGATGTCCAATTTACCACTACCAGTCCAGTCATGTTTAATATGTATATTAAACTACCACGATTCCGGATACACTAATAGCAGTCTGCACCTTCAGTCCAGTCGCGCTCATGAACTGGCACGGCTGCATTTGGTCGCGCTCAGTGAGAAACTATCACAACTGGCTACTTAAACAGTGCAGTTTTATTTGTGCAACAGGTATATAGGTTTTTTGAGTTGCTGGTGATAGTGACTGTCTGCAAGAAAGCACGTGCAAATATAAAACATGTGAAAAGTTTATAAATAATACAGCCTGGCTATAAACATTAGGGAGTAACTATTCCCGAGAAAAGCGCTTAGTTTGAGTCTCGCCCAAGGTGTCCCAAGGGGGGAGAAGCAAGGCTCAGCCCGTCGACTGATCCCGGTTGTCGGAGGCAGTCTGAGGTGGAGTTTTGCTTGACGTGCTCACGGTGTTATCTTCTTTTCCTCCGAAGATCTTCTTCTCCAAAAATCTATGGTGTTATCTTCTTCTCCGAAAATCCCCCATTTCCCTGGCTATTTTTATATTCTTTCTACCTTTAAGGTGGAGTTTGAGTGACTGTAGTCATACGTACCTTTTATCATGATTGGTGTAAAATTCTCTCACTTCACATTTGAAGGTATAGTTTACAAAAAATCGAGAGCGCAGACTCGAAGAGGGGTGGTCGCACCTTGAAGGAGGGTAGCCTTTGGGATGGAGGTGTGTTTTGGTATTAAAATGATATTAAAACAAGCAAAGTTCACAAGAGGATAACACTTTGGCAAGGTTTCGAAAACCTGTTGGCTCAGGGGGCCAGATGAGCTGCTTATCAGTTCTAGAGAACCATTTCTCCCCGCTTTATCATCACGGAGCAGGGCCACGGAGTCTCCACTCCATCGTCTATGGTACATTGCAGGGAGTTACTGTGTGAGTGGATTCCTCGCATGCCTGCTGCAGCTGTGTCCCATCCTCAGAGCTCCTTTTGCTTTCATGCTTTTCCTCAATGGGTGAATACTGCTACGTTTTTCATATAAACCTTAATTTTTAGATGTAAAACCTTCATTTTGCTAATAATTCCACAGGTAGTTAACCAACTTGCAGGTGAAATAAGCCTCAAAACTGTGCATATATCAGAACATTTCTACTACTACTCTTGCTGTATCTACTCTGCTCTATGTTGTGTAAGGATCATTTACAGTATACCTTTTGTGTAAATTACTTTAATGGCCATGAAGTCCAGAATGCATATAGTATTATCAAGTGCTACATGATAAGTGCATTAAAACTCCAGAGGAAAATATGGGCTATTTAAGATTGCTGTGGAAAGAAGTGTATTTTATACTATTTGAGAAATAATATGTTGTCTTGCAGTTATGATGTGTATCCTATTATGCCCATAAAGAGCAGAAATAATTTCATACTGTACAGCTAAACTTTATGTACCCTTGCTTTGGAACAGATCTGATAGACAATTTTTTTATTGGTTTTTAAAACAGTAATTGTTTTAAAATAAGCATTTTTCTCTCCAGCTGTGTGAGACATGTTCTGGTGTAGACTTAAGTGGTCACTGTCTGCTGCCAGGGCAGTCTTCATGCCTTCTCACTTTCCTTTTTCTTGTCCCGCCTCTCTTTTTTCTTCCTACTTAGCTGTCTCACATTTCACTTCCCTGAAGGAACTGAGGAGTTGGACTGGCTGGACCAAGTGCACTAAGAGAGGAGTAGGAAGCACATACATGTTCAGGGTATTTTAATGGAACCATGGAGAGGCTGAGAATTGGAGATATCATTGGAAAGACATCTTTGTACAGAAAATGGAAGTTTGAAACCGGTAAATGCCCTTCTAAACTTTTTTTTTACCTTACCATTGTACTGAGCCTGTGATTGTGTGGGGTTTGGGCTAGATGACCTCTACAGGTCCCTTCCAACCCAAAGCATTCTATGATTCTATTATTATGAACAGAAGACCACAACCTCAGGTGCTTTGCCATATGTCTTTGTTAAACTACAAGACTACCTAAAAACCAGACTCGTGATAAGACAGTTATAGATTTGACCTAAAGATTGATGTGATGTTTCATTGTCTTAAATGTTTCAAATGTTTTATCTTTTCTACTTAGACAATGCTATTGGGGAATAATGATCAAAGGTCATGGGGGATCTTTCCATTTACTTTCTTTCAGAAAGAGTGCATTTTGGAAGTTCCCTGCTTTCCCACTTCTGAGAGAACATAAAAGAGATGGAGGCAGAGAGCCCCATTGCACCCCTTGGGTTTAGGTAAGTAGTGGTTCAGTTCTTCCAATAGTGTAAGTAAAGCATGGCAATTTAGGTCGAGTCTTGTAAGGGAGAGTGACCAGGTAGTCTGAAGTGCAATGTTTTAGTGTTTCTAGTGTACAAAGAATATGCAAAAGACAACCATTGCAGTAGGGATAAGAAACATGCTTAGAAGCACAGCAGGATGCATGCTTAAAACTGCGTACTTGAAAGCTGATCAAGTGTAGTATTACTTCTTGTCCACTGGATTCAGCTCTGTACTTTTTCAATGGCATGGAAACTAAGTACCATCAGGTGAGTGTTCCCACTCTTTCCCGTGCAATGCATTTCTACATCTGTCCTTGCATTTCTTTGTTTATTCTTAGAGCAGTGTGGGCTTCTAATGCTATATATTATTACAATTATAACTGACACCTGGAGCAGGCAAACTCCCTGTCAGAGTTCTGAAGTCGCAATAATTCCTACACTAAAAAGATATTGCTCATAAAAGGAAAAATAAAAGCTCCTATTAATTATCAGCCTCCATCCAACCTCCTCATTTTGCAATGGTATTTTGAAAAGGTCATGGCTGAATACATATAATTGTATGTTTGTAAAATCCACCTATGCGAAAAATTTCAGTCAGTTCTTAGGCTGTGTCACAACATTCAGATTATTTTGGCTGATGCTTGAATTGGACCAAGTGGGTAACATAAATGACAGGTTTTGAATGAGCATCCAAACAGTCACTTCTGTTCCTTTTCAATTACATAATTTCTAAAAGTACGCTTCAGGCTTTTCAGTGTTGAAAACCAAGTTCCACATGTTTTGGGGTAGTATAGGAAAGACCAAAATAATAGAATTTTCCATAGAAGTCTTAACAAAGAATATCAGGATTTTGGACTACTTCTGTTGTGGACTTCAAATTTGACATTCATCTTCACTTCCAGAATTTTATGTCAATTTCTTTTGCTCTTTACTTTTATCTCATAGAAGTTCCCTTCTTGCTTGTTGCAGTGTGAGAGAAACCTGGTAAATGCTTATTTAAGTGAGAAAATAAGTTTTTCTTTCAAAGAAATTTGGCAAACTTGTCAATGAAAACTGTTACTGCAGTGTGGGAAACAGGGAGATAGTTATTGTTAGAATGTTTTTATAGCTGACAAGGCAATCCCTGCCCCCAATCCCATTGTTCATATGTTTGTTAAATTCATTAATATTATCCCTTTTCCTGCTAGGGAAGTCCTTTCTCAGTCTTGTGTGAGAAGGAAAATGGACTATAGTTTGATGGAAGATGTTTTCTCCAGACAGCTAGGGTTGGTGGAATTAAGCCAGCAGGATGTAAGTGTATTGAGGTGTCAGGAACACTTTGAACGATAAAAAAAGAGAACCAGGGAGCTACAAGAACTTTCATGCAAGAAGGAACCTAACACCCTGATTTAAGATCTAAACCTACTTTTATTTTAAGTGCCTTAAAATGGGTTTGAGATTAGCTATGTGAGAGAAATCCTGCTTGGCAGATGCTAACTTTCGACATGGAATATTTGATTTTGCTGCTATGGAATTGTGTGGATAGAAACAAGTGTAGGAATTAGTGAACTGGTCAAAGATTTGTTGATTCTCGAATTCCAGTTCAGCCCAAGTTGTAGTTCATTTAGGTGTTAAAGCTTGTAGAGCTCTTTTGGTTTTGCGTTTAACTTTCTCTAATCGCCAGACTGAAAGTTTAGAATGAAGTGAAATCCTCCATCACCAAAACACCTGACAAGAACAATTTCTGTTCTCCATAGACTGTTTTAATCTGTTGTATTGAGAAGGGGAAAGGACAGAAGGTTAAAAGAGCACTGATCTTGACTTTGAGGGAAATGACATACATCCATTTCTATATAATGACTGTACATGCTGGAAAGAGGGACATTACAGAATTGTGTACTGTAATTGTAATTAAAATTCTACAGCACTTATTTCTCCTACTTTCTAAAACACCTTATCTAACATGTCAGAATAATGGTACATCATAACTTGTAACAATGCACCCATCAACCAAAAAATTACCACTCTCCGACTGGTTTAAAAGGGTCTAAGTGCACACGGAATAACTCACCTTATTTATGAAATTCTGTCAGTAAGTTTCTGGGCAATAGATGTTACATGCTGATATTTCTTGTGACTCTTTAGCTACAAAATAATGAAGGGATTTTCATTTAATTGTGTTTTAGATCTAAACCTGGAAGGACCTTACATCTGAATGGCAGGGTTCAGATATTCTGATTACCTTTAATTCTGAGACCCCAGATGCCCAGGCTAAAGATAACAATGGAGTCGATTTTTTTTATAATTCTCTTAAGAAGCATGAGGAACATCAATCATCAAAAACCAATTTAGAGCAAAGTTCATATCACAGAAGACACTAAACTTGATTGCAACTAATTTAATCAAAGGAACAGCTTTTAGATTCTGCAGGTAATATCTACAGATCTTCTAAAATAGCAAAAAGTTGCAGGAGCTAAAGTTAAGAGATAACAGTGGGTGACCAGAAAGCTGTGATTACCTCATTAGTCAGGAAAGTCAAGAACCTGTGGCTTGTAGCGGTCATGCTAATTTCTTTCTTTAATCCCAGATACAAAACTTCTGTGCAAGTGTCATCAGGGACTATGCAGTGTTATCAGAAGTCCTAGCTAAAAGCTGTTAAGAACAATTTCTGCAATGGGGAATGGAGGTATGAGGACTGACTTGTCGTTAAAATGTGCGTTACTTGTATAACTGACAGAACATTGCTCTACTGGAAAATGTATTGAGTCAAGATTAAAACATTCCCATGGAACATATGTATTTAACAAAATTTCAAACAGGATAGAAGTCACAGAACAAGTTGTTTCAGTGAGGTCCACTGTGACTGGAATGTTTTTCAGTTGACAATTTTTTTTATATTAATAATATAATTTGCTGTGGCCTTTTTATACTTAAAATAATGACTAAACTTCTGAAATACTTTATAATTAAAAATATTTAAAATAAAATTAAGTCAGACTGTGCAATACTTATGTAGGGAACAATGTCTCTTCATTCCCACATAGAATTAAAAAATTGCTTAAATAGTAATGAGGCTTGATGAATTTTATTTGATTAAATTAGCAGCAAAAAGCATGCCAGGCATTTCCTAAAAATCGGAAGAATTGAAATTGTACTATTTAAATACGTGGAAGCAATACTTAATGTATTTGTTGTTAAGTAAGAGATCCAAGCTTGAATAGTAGCTAACAATTTGTAAATAATCTGAACACTTTTCAGTTTGCCAATATACCAATGGATGTGCAACCATCCCTACTGTAACTTACAGCTGGTGAATTAAGCTGTCATAGTGCTGTCATAGATATAGGACACTCCCAGTTAAATAAAAAATGGTTTAAGCAGAGCATTACAGAGATGATGATGACATTATGCCAATATTTGTAGTGGGCTGGCAGCTGAGTGACAGTCTGTGGTTCTTAGAGCATTAGAGAGAAATTTGATGGGTTCTGAGGCCCAGGAGAGCATCTGAACACAAAAGTAGTGACAAGAGCACAGTTCAACATAATGGCTGTATCCACTTTTTCCTTCAAAAATGTGTGTATTTTAGACATACGCTTTGCTTGAGAAGTGGCTTGTAGCTACCAAAGATACAGCAATACTCAATGAAAAGAAAAAGATGAATGGATACCTGAAAACAGATGGTGCATAGCACAGGAGAGAGACGGTGCTGAACAAAATTGTGAATATAAAAATGTTTAAGACAAAGTTGTTTACTATTAAAAAGGCATTCAAATCTCAGCAGATGTGAAAGTCACTGAATAAACTGATTTCATCTTGTAGAAGAAGGTATTCTGCAGCACCACTAAACAGACTTTTAAATAATATGAGACTTTTATGCCATTAGAAGAGTTTAGGACTAAATGATCAATATTTTGGAAACAGACCCTTAGTGACACAGTAGGGTGCCAGTAACTTTGAAGTTGCAAGCAATTTTAATCCCACAGCCACTGGCATACCATAAATCTCTTCTAGCTTGAAAGTAGCTTTCTCCACAGCAGAAAAAAGTAATGGTGACTTGGACTCTATTGAACAAGCTTGTGATCCAGTGCTGAATGTGTAAAAACATTTGATGTCTGAAAGACAGGTAATACTAAACTTGTGTAAAAATTTTTACTTCACAATAAAAATGTCCTGTTTACAGATATTTGCTGATGACAGCTGACAAAAGAAAAGCTGCTGAGAGGGGTTACTTGAAAGGGATTACCTGGTTAGTTTTGATGGATTTCACAGCAGGAATAGTCTAGAAATACAAGTATGTATATTTTTAATATTCATATTACTGATTCTTTTTACAACTTAACCGCAACACTTACATGATTTTAAATACCTTCGTAAAGCTTCATTTTCTGTAAGTTACCAATACAAACATAACTATTGAAGAGTTACCACATACAAACATAACTATTGAAGGGACTACTGAAAATGTATAGAAGTGTTTTAATTATGAAGTAGCTTTTTGTATGGCTCACCTAGGCCATAGTTTATAAAGTTATATTTGTGGGAAGAGCTCACTGTGTACATCAAGTGCATCTTTCTTTCAAGGACATTTATTTCAAAAATGTTTAGTAATCCCAATACCTATGCTTTTCTAACATCCTTCTTCCATCTCCTACTTAAGTACTATCCCTAGGATAGAATTCAGAATTTAGCCCACTGCTTCCAGCTGCAAAACATTAAATCAGTTATCTTCTTGCTTCACCTCCCCAGGTTTAAACTGAAGGAAAAGAACTGCACTCTGAGCAGGTTATTGTTTGAAGGAAGACAATAGGCTCTTCCTTAGGACAAAAAAAACAATTGATCCATCTATAACAGACTGGCAATGAACCTCAACGTCTACTTATGATGATTGCATGAATATTATTTGCTGTCTTTGTCTTCTTTTGTCTATCTTGCTTTGTTCTGGAAACCAGACCTCTGTAGCTCGTCGGAATATTTCTGATTACTTCTGGTAAGTGAAGAATAAAGGAATTTTTTCCTGAAGTTTCTTGGCTCATTAGTGATTTTGCAGATTTTGAAGTATTCATCATCCTCACAGGTAGTCTGCCTTAGGGCTCCGGCCCATGTGGACCCAGAATGGGATCTGGGTATGTGCTACAACCGTTGAAGTAGATTTTCAGTCAGTGGAGAGAATTTCCATGAAGCATGCCATGGTGAGGGCTCTTCACCCTACATGTTTATTATCACCAGTGCCAAAGCAGACCTTTTTTTGCTTTAAATACTTCTAACTAGCATGTTTCAGATTGCTCTCATTGATGCTAAGGATGTCAAGTGGGTAACTGTCTCCTTCTATCATGATTTCTGAGAAGTTATATATAATTATTATATTCCAATGACAAAAATTAGACTGCATTATTTCTAACAGCCCAAGATTATTTTCAGGAACTCAGTTTACAGCAAACTTTAATCGAGAAGGAGGTTGCAAGAATGTTGTCTGCAAAACAACCATTTTTACAGAAATCTTAGCTTAACCTTGTTTCTCCATCTGCTATTTCTATGAGTTTAAGTAGTCCTGCTGTTACATTACTAGGCTTGAAATGGGCAACTGTAGTAAAACAGATATGTTCTTAAGGAGCTGCAGTTTTGTCAGCACAGGAAATGAGACTTTTGTATTAGAGAGCGTGAATATTTGGAATAAAAGCCTGAGCTGTGCTCTGTTAGGATGTATTTTTAGTATGGAGTTATGTGAGCGCCAGGTGTTGGCTTAAAATGCACCTGTAGAAGTCAGCAGATGAATTTAACTTTCTGCACTGTGAGCATGAAAGAAATGGAACACAGTTTTCTAATCTAAAATCTTCATAATAATGATTTTTCCTTTATATAGAAAATTTAAGGTTGCTTTATTTCTGTTGTATGGTGAGGGATGCTAAAAAACTAAGAGACTCTTGTTTTCATCATGTAACATGCCCTCTTTAAATTAGAGTTTCCCAAAGACAACTATTTTCCTGCTGAATATAATGAAGAGGAACTGACATACTTTCTAGTTTCCAGCTCAGACAGAACAAGGTCATGTTCCTTTCTATTTCTGCAAAAATTATTTTCAAAATTGGTTTTAGTCTGAATTGAAAATGGATTGATATTTAGGTGAAGTTCAATCAGTGTTAAGAGTGTAGTGTTAATAACTTTGATGTGCGTTATTGGATTACAGAATGTAATAACATTTTCTTTAGTTATTAAAATGATTTTTCCCCATAGTTCTGAATATTTCCAATCAGACTTTTACAGATAGTGACGTCCTGGGTCAGCTACTGACAGTACTTAGCTGAAAGAGGAGAATTTCAGATGACCTCTCATGATTAAATGCATTAAAAATCTGCACAAGAACAGGTTGAAGTACTGGAAGAAAAACAATACTAAGTTTATAAGAAAACCTTTTCCACTTTTGCAGCATTATCAATCAGAGGATTTACTTGAAGAGAAAAAACTAGGTTAAAAAAATAGATTGTCAAGATTAAAAAGAATAAGAAAGAATCACTTGTATTAATAAGAGTATCATTTACAATTCTGCTCATGACAGTAAAATAGGAATGATTAATTCTTCTGCTTCGGGGCATAAACTGATCAGTTCAGGTTGGATGGAATTTTCTCCATTTTATCTTGGTATAAGTTTAAAAATCACTTAAATTGTTGGAAATTTTTATAATGGTATATTGAGTAGCAAGACATCTGTGCAAGCAAAAGCATAGCTCAGCTGAAATAGTTAATATTATTAGGAAAAGATGTTTCATATTTAAAAAATATTGATACTTAGATAATCGAAAGACATAGAGTTGTCAAAAATAGTATATATCTGGAAGCTCCGCTGTTCCAGTGTTAGACATACTGTATTTTGAAAAAAAGTTTTCTAAACATATTCTTGGTTAGTCAAAATGAATTAGCAGAAAGGAAGAGAGAGAAGAACTGGGATAAGGGTAAGAGCCTAAGTATACACTAAAAAAGTATCCTGACTCCAAAAAGCAGTTCTAAGTGCAAAAATAAAGTTTAAAAAAAAAAAAGGTAGGTCACTAGAAAATAATCTTATCATTCCAATCGCAAAAAAAGTGTGAGATAAGTGACAGCATATTGGATAGAAAAAATCTTCCATAGATGATATATGAAACAGACAATTATATAATGACTAAAATGGTATCTTGAAGAGATATCATGTGCTTGGAATACAAGAATATGTAAAAGGATACTTCTGGGAGTTAACAAATAGCAAACCTATCTTTTCTTGCTAGTGAAATGCAAGAGATACTTAGCCTCTATGCAATAAAGGGCAACGCATTTGTTAACAGTAACAAATACTGATCTTTAAAGATCATATTAAGCCAGATAAACTTGACTCCTTTGTACTGCAGAAATTAAAGATGAAACTGTAATTGGAGAATATTCAGATTTTAGTAGAACATTTGGTAGAACATTTCATGATTTTTATTTCAATCATTAGTTCAAATGGACATAAAAAGGACCATTTTCCTAATGTGCTTGCATTCTTTTTCTGTCCTTTATAAAATCTCTGATATGTGTGCCTCTGGTTCCATGTCCCAGGGACAAATATAAGATTACATTCAGGGTAGAATGACTTTGGGGTACATTAATTCACTCACTGAATTGTAACTACAGTTCTTAATTGACACCTGTACTATAAATTGGCTATGTTACTCAAAAGCATAAGTCAAACCACTATGAAACTACAATAACAATGCATATAAGCAATTCTTCTACCTCTCACTGGATTATTATGAAGTTTAAATTTCAGAATCACTGTCTCAATTCTGAACAACTATGCTGAAAGCAGAGGAGTTGCAAACTGGAGCTCTTTTACTATAAAGTCATGTAATGTACCTACCGTGTATGGTATTTGATTTTTCTTGGAAGACAGAAGCGTAATGTGAAGACACTAAATCTCTCTTTCTGCCTTCTCAGAGAAATAAAGTGGGAGACAGTTCACAACTGTAGTGCTCATTGAAGTAAATATGTGGTGAGTCAGGCCTCCAAATGAAAACTGGGCTTGAAATATTTTACAGGTAATTCTGCCACAGGTAGAGTTCTTTTCCAGTGGCTAAATAAATACTGTAAGAAACTGTTTATGGAAAGATACGATTTATCAGAATATGCCTCCAGTGACTTCCAGATCTGCTTAAAGAGTTGAAGAGATATTTGAACCAAGTGGCAGGAAGATTTATATAGCTGATGCTGAGCCTTTGAAAGACTAGATGGTCCAGAATAACTCTGTGCAGCCTGGAGACTGACTGACTGAATATCACCTGCAGAGCAGAACTGGGGATGGTCTTCTAGCCTGCACGGTGTGCAGATATTAAGGATCTGTGATGACAAAAAAGGAGCTGTGGGAGTAGGTCAGCAGATTGTGCAGCACCAGCGATGACAAGCAGGAGGTTGACCAGATCTTCTCTGTGACCCTGCAGCTTGAAGATCCTGAACCTCTAACTGTACCAAGGGAGGGACAGACAGCGTCTGAAAGCTGAAGGCTGCTAGTGACTTCTGCCTCTAGGAGGAGGGCTGCTGCTCCACATGAAGATCTGCAACTGTGGAAAAGATTATGTGCCCTCCTAGCAGACATGGGGTCTGGGAACTCTGTCAAGTCCGTGACTCTGTCAGCCATGGAGGAGCCACAGAAGGAATCGGTGAGTGTTAGTAGCGGAAGACTCCTTACTGGGCGGACAGAGGCCCACATCTGACCAAGTTATCTGTTTTCTGGGAACATTTACTGCTTACTGGGACTTTTATTTGGGGTGTTGTTGAAAGACTTTTTTGGCCCTCAGACTCTTACCCCAGCCATCCTTCCACATGGGCATCAACAATACTGCCAGGAGAGATCTGGAAAATATTGTGTTATTACATGGCTCTGGGGACAGTGGTCAAATCTATGAGGAGCCCAGATAGTTTTCTGCTTGATAAAGGTCCTGCTAGTGACAAGAAAAGTCTTAAGGAGGAGCAGATGGATTCTGCGGGTAAAGAACTGATTACCCAGCTGGTGTCAACAACAGGGTTTTGGGGTCTGTGACCATGTGACAATCTGCAAGGATCATGGACTGCTTGGAAGACATGGGATCCACCTGACTAAGTGGGATGAATGCATCTTTGCTAACAGGCTAGTCAACCTGATAAGGAGAGCTTTAAACTAAGAATGGTGGGGAGACAGAGGGTGACCAAAAGTCTAGAGAGGAAGTGATAGACTGGGTTAAGCATGCAAAGTGTATAGAGTGATAAGTGCCTTTGTAATCAACAAAACAGGGCTGAAGTGGGATTACCCTACATCCTGTATGCAAAGGACAGTGCATAGAGGACAGAATTTTGGAGCAAGCTCTCATACCTTTTCTGGGAGAAGAGCATGACTAAGTTCCTGTACACTGATGTACACAACATGAGGAGCAAACAGTAGAAATTAGAGGTCTGCGTGCAGTTGCAGAGCTACAGTCTCATTGGGATCATAGGCATATGGTGGGATAGCTCATGACTGGAGTGCTGCAATAGATGGATACAGACTGCTTAGGAAAGACAGACTAGATAGGAAGGGAGGGCAAGTTGCCTTTTATGTGAGAGCAGCAGGAATGCATGGAGCTCTGGCTTGGGATGGGTGATGAGAGTTTATGGATTAGGATTAGCAGGCTGACCAACAGTGACAATTTTTGGGTGTTTGCTACAGACTGCCTGATCAGGAACAAGTAGATACGGCCGCCTTCAGATAACTACAGTAAGCTTCATGGTTATAAGCCCTGCACCTCATGAGGGACTTTAACAGTCACAATATCTGCCACACAGGCAACACAGCAGGACACATCCATGAGGTTTCTAGGGTGATTTAAAAACAGCTTCCTGACATGTGAATGAGAATTTCAAGAGGGGTGATGCTCTGCTGGACCTGATTTTTACAAGCAAGGAAGAACCTGTGTGGCAATGTGAGGTTCAGGGGTAATTTTGGCTGTGGTCACCACGAGGTGACAGCATTCAGGATCCTGAGAGCAGTGCACAAAGCAGAATGCATGATCATAACACTGGAGTTCAGGAAAACAGACTTTGGCCTGTTCAAATCTTCTCTGAATCTTCTTCAAAGAATCCTGTGGTATATGTTTCTGGAGACAAGAGTGCTCTGGGAGAACTGGTTGATTTTCAAGGATCACCTCTTCCAAGCTCAAGAATAGTTGCATACAATGAGCAGAAAATGAAGCAAAAGTGGCAAGAAGCCTGCATGGATAAAAAAGGAGCTCCCGACAAAGCTCAGATGTAAAAAGGAAGTGTACAAGAGGTGGAAAAGGAGAAAAATTACCTGGGAAGAATATAGAGATGCAGTCTGAACACACTGAAACATGGTTAGGAAAGCAAACTCCACTTGGAATTGAATCTGCCAAGGGACATTAAGGAAAACAAGAAAGGTTTCTACAAGTATATCAGCTGCAAAAAGAATACTAAGGAAAATGTCGGTCTTCTTCTTAATAGGGCAGGAGATCTCATGACAAAGGACACAAGAAAAGTCTGACGTACTTAATACCTTCTTGACCCCTGTCTTCTGACAAGAGCAGCCTACAGGAATCCCTGGGGAGTATAAAGCATGGAAGACACCCTCAGTGCAGGAAGATCAGGTTAGGGAACGCTGAAATAAACTGAAAATGCACAAGTCCATGGGAACTGACCAAGATGTGACTATGTGTGTGAGTGCTGAGAAAGAAAGAAAATGTCACTCCTATCTTTAACAAGGGTGAGATGGAGGATCCAGGAAACTGAAGGCCAGCCACCTTCACCTCAATGCCTGGGAAGGTAATGGTGGAAGTCCACCTGGAAACCATTTCAAAACATGTGAAGGACAAGAAGTTTATCAAGAATAGTCAGCATGGATTTTTGAAGGAGAAGTCATGCTTAACTAAGCTGATAACATTCTATGTGAAGATGAATGGCTTGGTGGATAAGGGGAGAGCAGTGGTGGTTGGTTATCCTGTCTTCAGCAAGGCTTTCTACACTGTCTCCTGTAATACCCTCATAGACAGACTGATAAATACAGGCCATGTGAGTGGACAGTAAGTTGGATTAAAAGATAGCTGAATTGCTGGGCTGAAAGTGTTGCGATCAGTGGTATGAATTCCAAATGACTACCAGTCGCTGGTGGTGTACTTCAGGGGTCAATATCAGGGCCAATGCTGTTTAACATCTTCATTCATGCCCTAGGTTCTGGGACAGAGGACACTCTCAGCAAGTTTACAGATTATACAAAAAGTAGGAGGAGTGTTTTATGTGCCAGATGGTTGTGCCACTATTCAGAGGGACTTTGGCAGCCTGGAGAACTCAGTAGACAGGAACCTCATGAAGTTCATCAAGGGAAATGCAAAGTGCTGGGATGAATAAGACTATGCACCAGTGCATGCTGGCGGCCAGCAAGCTGGCAAGCAGTTTGGCAGAAAAGGACATGGAAGTCCTGCTGAACAATGGGTTGATCATGAGCTGGTGATGTACCCTTGTAGCAAAAAAATATTGACAATGTCCTGGACTGAGTTAGGAATAATGTCACCAGCAAGTTGAACAATGGTGACTCTTGCTCGGTCCTCAGTATGGTGAGGTCACGTGACATCTGGGTGCTATGTCCGGTCCTGGGCTCTGCAGTGCAAGAGATACATGAAGTTACTGCAGCGAGTCCAGTGAAGGTTCGAAATGATGATTATAGGACTGGGCCTCTGTCATAGAAGAAGAGGTTAAAAGAGCTAGGAGTGTTTAACCTGAAGAAGAGAACACTCAGGGGGGATCTTGTTGGTGTGTATAAATACCTGATGGCAGACATTAGAAAAGATAAAGCCAGACTCTCAGTGGTGGCCTGTGACTGGACAAGAGGAAAAAATCCACAATAAGAGTGATTAAGCAATGGAACAGGTTTCCCAGAGATGTTGGGGAGTTAGTTCTGAAAGATGCTAAAAATTAACTCAAGAAAGTCCAGAGTAGCCTGACCTAACTGTAAGGTTAACCCTGGTTAGATGAGGTTGTTGACACTCCAGGTATCTCGCAATCTCCATTATTCTATAAATGCATGGTTATTTAAATTTGTGGGAACTGCTTTAGACTTCTAATATAAAATTAGTAACCATTTCTGTATAAGGAAAGCTAGAAAGTTGGGAATAATGAGACAAAAATATAGGCACCAGAAATTCTTTGTACCTTTGAGACCCTTCTTGTATTTCAAATGAATGATTTTATTTGGTCCTTTTTATAGCCTGTTTCACTTCTGTGCATTGTGACTATGTACAGATCATGAGGGAGAAAAGCTGCCTGGTGTGGAAGTACCCAAGTTAGTCAACCTAACATGATGTAATCCAAACCCACACATTTGGTGTGAAACGCAGAGAATAACTGGAGAATAGGAATCCAAAGAAGAATTACAAAGAGATACAGCAAATTAGGGAGAATTTTGCATTAAGATATGTGGGCAAGTACCGTCCTACCAGGCAAACACTTCCAATGACTCCCAAACGTGACTTACTGGGTGTGAGCAGGAGGGGCTGCTGCCCAGCCTGTGTTGTACTGTGGGAGGGTGATACACTGCTTCTCTATGAGACACAAGAGATTACAGCCATAATACTGCTTTCTTCTCAGATACATCAAAAATGCGCTGAAGTAAATAGACTGCTTATCTTTTGGTGCAAAGCGTATATGTGGGCAGGTAAGCGGATGTGTGAAATAGAAGAAAAATAATAAACTGTGATTCCGTGATCACATGGTCTATATATTGTATTCCACTCTTCTTTTTGTGTGTGTTTTTCTTTGGATTGCAAAATCCTGTGGTGGTTTGTAAAGCACGTAAGTCTGAATCTTGAGTGGGGCTTTTGTGATCCAGTTGCAATATTTCTCTTAATAAAAACTGAGACTTTGTAAATGCATTTAGCAGCACAGTTCTTGATTCAACATGTCTGAAGAACTGAGTCTCTGAGGTGCTTTTGGAGACACTATCAAATCACAAGCCATCCTTCATGTTTAGGAGAAAGTTTTGGTAAGCTTTTAGAAGTTACCACCTTCTAATTCCTCCTTAAATCACAGTAACTTCAAAGTACATGAAAATAATCAGCCTGTTGCTGTCCCAAGACTCTAGGCTGCCATATATTTTAGTGTTGCTTTTTTGTTGTTTTAGTACAGTACTGCTGACAGTGCAAGCAAGTTTTAAAAATTGTAATAATGAACCCCAAATAAGAAGCTCTTTAACAAGAAAAATCACCTATATTTAGGTCAGCTGTACAGTAGGGGTGAATGGTGTTATGTTGTTATCCCAGATTTTAAACTGTTTTCCATGTGCCTCTACTGCAGAACGTAGCACCTGAAAGGTAGATCTGTCTGTGACAACTCAGTATCTCTGGCAGACTTTGAGAGACTTGTGTCATACAGTAACTTGTAGGTTTGCCTGCACAAGGGATGAGTTGTTTTCAGCCAGCTTTATAATTTCTTTTGTGTCTGCATGGCAGTACAAAGAGATGAGAATCCTGAGGATCCAGCACTTTGTGTTGGGTCTTTTCTAACTTCTGAGCTGGAACTAGTGTGAAGTTGCCAGTCACAGGCAACACCGAGATAGGGAAGCCAACAGCGAAGAGTGACATAAAAGAAGTCTGAAAGCTGCATGGAAAAGAAGCTGATTAGGGAAATAAGCCCTGCAATTAAGGCCAGGATGAAATATAAATGACAGACAGAACACGGGGGACAAAGAAAAGTGATCTTTAAAGGGAACTGAGAACGAAAAGAGATCAGGGGAAAAGAAGAAAAGACTAGACAGCTTCTGAATAATAAATTTAGAGAAAAGAGCGCATTTAAGTAGGTTTAAAACTTGGGATATAAAATGTATGCTCAGAAATATCAGGAAAGAGATATTTTAGAAGATGCGATAGATACAGTTTTGAAATAGTCTTAATTTTTAACAGTAATTAGTTAGAAAGTCTATTATTAAACAGAAATTCTGGTCCCCACTATTGCCATATTTATCAGCAGAACACTTTAAATAATAAATCTTAGTTTGTTTGTGTAGCAACTGTTGTACAGCTGTGTTTCACATGTGGGTGAGGATCGTTTTTGAACATCAGGGAACAAGAGAAATATGCCCAAATACTACAGAAGAGTCTCATAGCAAAGAGAGAAGAAAGTGTTTGTGTAAATTCAGCAGTTTGGGAATGGTGCTAAGTTAGGAAACTTTTTGTTAGTGAACATTTCCAGGCCAAATACACACATTTCGTCTGGCAAAATTCTAAATTTCTTCATCCCTTTTGCAGGCTGTTGAAACCCCTGACCTCTGCCTGTAGACCTGTATTGACAGATTCTAAGAGTAACCTCTGCTATGCAGAACCTGTCTGAGACAGAATTAAGTCATCTTGCTCATCAAGTCTCAGTCACTGCAAGAATTGACTTCTGCACAACTGTGCTAGCTGGCCTCTGCTTTGTGTATTCTTATCTGAATAAGATAAGACTGAGATTTTCCAGAAAGTTAGTACTTTATTCTTTCTTGTAGCATACAATTTGATGGGCAATTTGATGTATTGTACTGGGACAAATCCTTCACCTTCAAAAGCATGTAATGCTTCTAGTTCTTTACCATCTGGTTAGCGTGAACTATGAAAGATAAAACTCACCTGAAGAAAATTAGGCAATCTGTTAATTAGTAATGAGTTAAAAAGATCTGTAAAGCTGAGATGGCCTTTATAGTGCTTTTTTTTTTTCTTCTCAGAGGTACTGGGTGCTATGACAATGAAAACCGAAAAGTTGAAAATTTGTTGCCTAGTAAACGTGAAGGAGGACGATTTTGAGTATGGTGAAATCGCACAAGTTTAAGAGATGGAGCAGTGCTGTGTGGCAACTGATGCTAATCTTTGTGAGCGGCTGTGTTGAGATTGTGTCATTTAAGATCACTGTTTCTTCTGATGTTGCACTGTAAGGATAATTAGACTGTATTATAATATATTGCCATGGGTGATCTGAATTTGCTAGGTTGTAACTTATGAGTGTTTAACTCTGCAACATTAGTGAATTACTGATGTGTCGGTATGCATATAAAGAACATATGATATTATACTTTGTTTGCTGTATTGAAATATGCTCTAGTGGAAAAAACCCAAACATTAAAGTTAGAAAGCAGTGATGTAGGCAAAATCAAAGATGAGTTAGTCATATTCAATAGTAAAATCAATTGACTGTATGTACATTTTTTTTTCTTCCAAGTGCTTTCTCTTACTCTTATATTTTACATGGGCTTTGCACATATACGTTTAAAATGAGCAGAAGAGTGGTAGTACTGTCTGTGCTGCTGATACTGGACAATTTTCTGGTTTATTCTTGCAATCTTTCAAGAAAAGAAGAGAACAACATAACTTCCCTTGATGTCCATAGTCATACAAGGGCTGATTCTTTGAAAATCAGTAAACTTGAGCTATGGAGACATATTCCACAGAGAAGGAAAGACATTACTTCTGAATGGTACTCTTCAGTAGAACCTATAGAAATAAAATGTCTATGTCATAGTTTTGACACATACAGAAGACTCATAAAAGTTTAGCATGATTTTACCAAGCAGTGACAGGAAGTTATTGCAAGGATAGCTATGGAGTGAGGCAGGTGTCTTAGGGAAAGCAACAAGGCCCTGAACTCGAGCGTTTCTTTGACATCATTCTACCAGCTGAGCAAAGACATCTCCACCCACCTCTGCTAATTCGCTCATCCCTTCTTCCTTCCTTCCAGCCTACTGCTAGATACTTTTAAACTGCTAGGTGCAAACCTAAGACATGAAGCTGGATTGCCCAAGATACTGCTTATGCCAAGAAAGGTCTTGGAGAACCCAAGCTGAAACACTTGAGGTTTCTTAGGATGTAATGCATGAATTCAGATATTAATTCATATCGTCCTTGAAAAAAATATTGTAGCTGGCTGCTCAGGGACATCTTTGTTGGTGACATGGATAGTAGCATTGAACGTATTCTCTGCAAGTTTGCGGATGACACCAAGCTGTGTGGTGCAGTCAACACAGTGGAGGGAAGGGATGCCTTCCTGGGCTTGAGAGGTGGGCCTGTGCAAACCTCGTGAAATTCAACCTGGCCAAGTGCAAGGTCCTGCACATGGGTCGGGGCACTCCCAAGCACAAACACAGCCTGGGCAGAGAATGGATTGAAAGCATCCGTGAGGAGAATGACTTGGGGCTGCTGGCTGACGAGAAACTCAACATGACCTGGCAATGTGGGCTCGGAGCCCAGAGTGCCAACCATGTCCCAGGCTGCATCAATAGAAGCGTGGCCAGCAGGTCGAGGGAGGTGATTCTGTCCCTCTACTCTGCTCTGGTGAGACCCCACTTGGAGTCCTGTGTCCAGCTCTGGAGCTCTTGGCACAGGAAAGATATGGACCTGTTGGATTGGGTCCAGAGGAGGGCCACAAAGATGATCCAAGGGCTGGAACACTTCTCCTGTGAGGACAGGCTGAGAGAGTTGGAGCCATTCAGACTGGAGAAGAGAAGACTCCAGGGAGACTTTAGAGCAGCATTCCAATACCTGAAGGGGACCGGCAAGAAAGCTGGAGAGGGACTGTTTACAAGGGTGTGTAGTGATAGGACAAGTGGTAGTGGCTTTAAACTGAAAGAGGGTAGATTTAGATTAGAGCTAAGAAAGAAATTCTTCACCATGAGGGCTGTGAGGCAGTGGTACATGTTGCCCAGAGAAGCTGTGGATGCCCCCTCTTTGGAGGTGTTCAAGACCAGGTTGGATGGGGCTTTGAGCAGCCTGGTCTAGTGGAAGGTGTCCCTGCCCATGGCAGTGGGCTTGGAAGCAGATGATCTATAAGACCCCTTCCAACCAAAACCATTCTATGATTCTATGATTTATAACCTGTATTTGAGGTTAGTTTTACTGTCAAGTTCCTTCTCCTTTGTTGCTTTCCGCTTTTTAAATTCTTCACTGATTGTGCTAGGGACAACCCAAAGCTTGGTCCGAGTTTTAAGCTAATTTCTGATCGACTTCTGCTTTGTTACCAGCTTACAGAAGCCTTTAGAAACTCTTCATGAAAGAGTGAATTCTGTAATCCACCGCTACACGTACTGCTCTTTGTAACTACATGTTGCCTTTTTACAGACCTGAGAACTGTCACACTGTTAGGTGCAATAAATCAGCAACTGTTGAAAAAAACCTGCCAAGTTCATGGCAGAAAGTATAAATTATTCAAGTCTTTCCAATAGCACCTTAAAATGAGAATATCCAGATAACCCAGAGATCAGTCAGGATGCTGAAAATCTGCCTTGCTATGCCAAAGGAAATAGGTGAAAGAAAATCCTATTGCTCTGTCAAAATGACTTTGTCATGTGCATTACCAGAAGAGAGAGTATTCATGAAAAAAACCCCACCATACATGCAGAATATTTTGTTTGTATGCCTTTTTTATGGAACCTATCACTTTATCACCTTATCTGTCTGTACTCAAGATAGAAAATTGTATCAAAATAACACTTAGTGTGCATATATTGGCTGCAATAATCTTTTCTCAATATCAAAACACTATCAAAAAGGGTTATCATTCTGGTGGGTGTTATCTGAGTCAATTCATAGTGTAAAGACATCCCTCACCAGTTGCTCTTCTTACTGTGTTCACTGCATCGAAACTATATATCGTTCAATTACAGGGAAAACGGTATGAAACAGTTTGTTCACTTTTCTTCCCCTTAGGAAAAGCATCTTTTAATTGTAGGGGTTTTACACCTTTTACGAAGAAAATAGGACAAAGAAGAAAGGGAAAATATGAATGACCAGGTCACTGAATTCTTCTTATTTTTTTTAAGGAATTCATTGAGTAGGCCTCACACTCAGAAATTTTTACCAAAGCTGCAACAACAGATAAAAAAATGCAAAGAAGCCCCATTTTTTTTCAGTAGTCTTTTTCTGTCTCAGGCCTTGAAATACATCACAAGTGACAGGATGAGATGGGTTATTTTTGAGTATGCTCAGCTGAGTTACATTTCTTGTGGAGGTTTCAAAAGTCACTCAGAAATTAACCCACGTCAAAAACTGGCAAACATTTGGACTACTTACCAATTCCAGACTGGCACAGAAGTATTTGATCTCTCTTCTCCTCTATGCTGTAGAAGAATGTTTGACTGACTGATTAGAATACACACAGTTCCAGCAGGTAGTGTGTATATGATAGATTTTGTACAATAGTGAATGACATTATAGTGCTTTTTGATTTTTTTTGTGAATGTCTTTCATGCGAAAAATGCACTTGGACAAGGTGGTTTGATTAGAAATAAACCTGGTATTGGAAATACCATTTTTGTGTAGAACAAAATTGGAAAGGCTACAGTGACTAGCTAGCTTTTAAAATTTATTAGGAGTATGAGATTCCTCCTTTCTTGACCAGGTTACAACACGAAGTTACAGAAAAGAGATGCAGTAGTGTGGTAACTTGGTTATAAAGGTGTGTAAGTCAATCTACCTATCAACATTCAGATAAACCTGAATATTTTTGTAATTAGGTTGCTAAGAAAAGTTCCTCATCCTGAGATATTTGTACTTCTGAAATGGGAATATCTAAAGGTCCTGTGATATGAGAAAATTCTATGCAATTTGCATGTTTTGTGCTTTGTTTCCATCAAACAATGGAAAGGCACAGGGGAAGGGCAGCTGCGTACAAAGGAGAACATTGACAAGTGAACATTCCACCACGTGGGGCAGAGATCACCCACTCAGCATGTGTCTGGCCCAGTACTGGGCCCAGTCTTGTTTAACTTCTTCATCAACGATCTGGATGAAGAGTTAGAATGTACCCTCAGCAAGTTTGCTGATGACACCAAACTGGGAGGTGTGGTAGATACACCAGAAGGCTGTGCTGCCATTCAGTGTGACCTGGATAAGCTGGAAAGCTGGGCAGAGAGGAACCTGATGAGGTTTATCAAAGGCAAATGCAGGATCCTGCACCTGGGGAGGAACAACCTCATGCACCAGTACAGGCTTGGGGTGGACCTGCTGGAGAGCAGCTCTGCGGAGAGGGACCTGGGTGTCCTGGTGGAAAACAGGTTAACCATGAGCCAGCAGTGTGCCCTGGCTGCCAAGAAAGCCAATGGGATCCTGGGGTGCATCAAGAAGAGTGTGGCCAGCAGGACGAGGGAGGTTCTCCTTCCCCTCTACACTGCCCTGGTGAGGCCTCATCTGGAATACTCTGTCCAGTTCTGGGCTCCCCAGTTCAAGAAAGATGAAAAGCTACTGGAGAAAGTCCAGCGGAGGGCTAAGATGATGGTGAGGAGACTGGAGCATCTCCCCTACGAGGAGAGGTTGAGGGAACTGGGCTTGTTCAGCCTGAAGAAGAGAAGGCTGGGAGGGGACCTTATAAATGCCTACAAATATCTGAAGGGTGGGTGTCAGGAGGATGGGGCCAAGCTCTTTTCAGTGGTGCCCAGTGACAGGACAAGGGGCAATGGGCACAAACTGAGGCACAGGAAGTTCCATCTGAACATGAGGAAGAACTTCTTCCCTCTGAGGGTGACGGAGCACTGGAACAGGCTGCCCAGGGAGATTGTGGAGTCTCCTTCTCTGGAGATATTCAAGACCCGCCTGGACAAGGTCCTGTGCAGCCTGCTGTAGGTGACCCTGGTTCGGCAAGGGGGTTGGACTAGATGACCCACAGAGGTCCCTTCCAACCCCTACTATTCTGTGATTCTGTGATTCTGTGATTCTGTGTCAAATATCTATGTATATAGACATATATCAAAGTAGCATATTACTGAATGTGTGTGGTATAAACACAGACACTTCAAGAGTACAAAGTGATCTGGAAAGCAATTATGGGGCCTCTTACAAACTCTGAGAAAGGACAGCAACCTGAGCAGGTGATATCGCCAGAAGCAAGTGCAGGATTGTTTTGAATGATGATTCTAAAGTCTGCCAAAATGCCAGATGTCTTATCTGAATCTTCCAGAACTTGGCATCCACGTGACTACCAGATCAACCATAGAAATGATGGAAGAAACAAGGCCACTAGTTGTTTGTACAATCTGCCCTATCTTCAGTACAAATGGTATGCTATGTTTCCTGAAAGCTTTCCATCTGATCAAAAAAATGCTTTGAATAGATGAAGCAAATAAATTAAGAATTGATGTGTCTTGCAGAGCAGGAAGGAGAAAAAAATTGAAAGGCAGAGCTGAGGCAAAGTACAGACACTGACACAGAGGCAACTGAATTCATACTGCATTGCTCAGCATCTCTAAACCCAGATTATTCTTCAGGATGCCTGGATAAGGAAGTTACATTTACAAATATGAAGAATCAAACATAAAAATTTAGCCAAGGTCATAAGATGCATTGTGTGATGTGTATTAAGTTCATAATTGTTATTTTTTTTGAAGCTGTAAAGTCCTATAGAACTAGTTTCTATTTATCTTCTTTAAGACTGGACTTTTAACATGAATTTGTAATCAGTTAAAAGTGCACTGCACAGTTCTCATTAAGAAAGTGTTGGAACTATTATACTTGATTGAAAAGTACGTGAGAAGTTCAAGGGAACAAATAATTACCTTCCAATTATTGTTGAACTTCCAATAATTAGACTTCTATAAGTTTAATGGCCAATCTAGGGCTTTAATTTTTTAATGGCATTAATTTTGTGGTGAAGTTTCAGACTTGGAGGTCACATCCACATTACTACACTTGTATTTGTCTTCTGGTTACGTTTGTGATCCTAGAAGGCAAAGACAGATGCCCAAAATCAAGAGTTTAGTGGCACAGTTGTAAGCAAGGAGAGTGAAAGTCAGTCCAAAAAAGTTGCTATACATAATGTCTGTTAATTCAGAACATGTTTTCCTTCTAGAAAAGCCACTGACTTGCAGCACAGAATAAGGCAGGCAGAGGAAAATAACAGTACTGAGAAGTCTGAATTGAATGTGAATAACTTAACAAAGAATATGAATAGCTTTGAACAATTTTTTGAAGACGATACAGGTAAAACAAACTTTACCAAGTGTCTAATACTCTATTAAGTGTGATTGTTCTTCCTTCAGCAATTTACATGTATGCGTGGTGAAATGTGGTATTAATCGTGTATCACATGACCGAGAGTGAGCCATGAAGCATTTCAGCTGCCTGTCAAATCATTGTTATTTTCAGAGTGGTACAGAAGATGAATGTAATTGTGAACATACATCATTGAGGGTTGAAAATAAGGAAGAAATGGTAGTGAGTGGAAACAGTTCAATCTCAGTAAGGAAAATCTTAAAAGTAACAAGCAGGTACAAGCAAATCTTTGAGTATCAGGAACACAACCTCCTAACGTATCTGAAAGAAATACCATATTTGCATATTGTATTTTCTAGAAGTCGGAGCTAAAGCAACAAACACTCATCAGCACTGAAGAACATTATGCATGACCAGTGTGAAGTTTTCCATATCTCTTCCTGTAATATCCAAGACAATGTTTGTGACAGAAAAAAGAAACAGGTTTAGCAGAAGCAAGGCCAGTGTCAAGAGTGGTAAGTCACAGGAGCAGTCTGAAAAAAACACAGGGCAGAGCTCATGTGAATACACTTATCTTCAGAAAACAGGAAGAGTTACATAGGCCATCTAGATGACCGTCAGGAGTAGGTAACTTGTGTTCTATACATAGGTAACTAAGGAGAGGCTCAGTGAAATCAGCTTTTTCAGAGTTAGTTGTCTATAGCTTGCATACACACAGTATAACTCCTCGCTGCAACTAGAGCTAGAAAAGAGGAAAGAAATAGTGGGTAAGGCAAAGCAGATCAGTGATGCTAAGAAATGAGACAGGATGAGTTAGGATTTTTCAGATTTGTCCCTTCCTTCCTCTGTATTACAGAGAGAACAACACAAGTGCATCCCTGAGCCAGGTTTGCACCAAGTATGCTGGCATCTTTCTGCTT
This sequence comes from Opisthocomus hoazin, assembly GCF_030867145.1. Taxonomy (NCBI): domain Eukaryota; kingdom Metazoa; phylum Chordata; class Aves; order Opisthocomiformes; family Opisthocomidae; genus Opisthocomus; species Opisthocomus hoazin. The sequence continues at coordinate 45,422,252 of NC_134454.1, forward strand.
GGGCTTGTTAGCGCTGCAGTCCCATTTGAATAATTTCTTCCTAAGAAAGCTGTTTAAACAATATTTTGTTTTTTCATCCCTAGTGCCTATGAGATTTTGTTTGTAGTTCTGTGTGTGAACACACATCCAGTCCTGATTACAGTACAAATTTTGACAGATGTCTTTATTACCCAGCGGAAGAGGACCTTTCCTGTAGGCATTGCTTTCTGTATGACTTTATTTGACAGAACTGATGTGTATAGTTAACTTCCTTTCGAAATGTTCTCTTATGGGATTTTATGCTGTCGTGCATCAAGAATTGTATAGTGCTTTTATTTAAAAATCAACAAAGTGAAGTTAAAACAAAAAGAAACTACTGATAACAATAATCCTTGTTTAATCAAAGGAAAAGTAGAGTTCATTTACCTTGCTGCACATGGAAGTATTGTATGTAAGGAAGTGCTCCGAGATTTTTGTTTAAAAAAAAGTAAAGATTTTATTTCCAAGTCTCAAGTCTTTTGTGCAAGACTTTTTATAGAAAATGTTGCTAATAATAAACTTTTTAAGAAAAATTGACTTAGTAAAGGAATAGATCATCTTGTGAAGCTTCTCAGATTCCTCTTGATATAGTCAAAAGTAGTTTAGTTCCTGAAAGATCTTTGAATTTTGCTGTTATATATTGTATTATTCATGTTACCAAAAGATTACCCTCAAGTTTATCTCTTGATCAAAATCAGAGGGGATGTGACATGTTTGAATGGAAACTATTTTAAAACATATATATTAAAGGCAGATGAAAAAAAATTCTGATGAAGAAGCTGTCCAAAAAAAACGTCCTCTGTTGTTAGAAGGGCTCTGTAAAGTATGTGTATAGTAATGTGAACCTGAAGCATTTCTCAGTAAGCTGAAACAGAACTTAGTGGACAGGTTATGATTTATTCATATATCATAATGAACGCAAAGCAAAGTTGCATATTTATTGATACTGCGTTATAATACTGGACTGTGGAAAAATAAAAACTTTCTAATAGGTTTATTCATTTTGAGTTTTCTGGTAAATGGAAACTGGTAAGATGTCTTCCCCTTACTGAATGAAGATCTATGAGACTGTAGGTGGTGGCAACCGTTTTCTAAGTTCACATCTGAGGATTCTGTAGAAGGTGATTAGACAAAACTAAATGACTGCCCGTAGCAGCTGGATCCTTTTTTCTGCAAATGACCTAGACAGGAGGAGCAAGGAGGTGTTTGGCTTGCATTAATGTCTCACTGAATTTATGGTGATGACTTCCATGTCAGTGGACTTCGAATCTGAAATAAGATATTGTATGACATCTGAATCCATATGGTATTCCTTCCTCTGTGAGAATAATGTTTTAGTGCGTCAACATTACCATGCATGTAACAATCCTAGAATGTAAAGTGCATGCTCATAATGATCAAGAAAAGTAATAGCTGTATGCAGCCACTTTCCTACTGTGCTGTTATTTAAAACAGCACAATGACTGCCAAGTGAAAACACCCCACGACCTTACCCTTTGAATCCCCCAGCATGTTTTGATATGATAAAGTACTGCTGTTGCTGATTTCAACTACTACTTCAAGCCCTGCATGCTTTGTAGGATCAATGCATGCTGAGGAAGAGTGAATTCTAAGACAAACTGTTGTATCCCTGAGCCTCAGGATTGTCTCAGAAAAAGAAGACTAAAATAAAAAACAACCCCCAAACCTCCAACTGTCCATTGACGTAGTTGCCTAAATCTTATACTTGGTATCTCTGTTTTTGAGAACGGATGTAAACCAGGGTTTTGTGGTACTTCGTTAACGTAGGTTTGCTCAGTGCAGTCTCCCAGTCAGATTATAGTTCTGTTAAATACATTCTCTATGTGTTCCTCTCTGTTTTCTAGTGTTTAAGAAAGTGGTCTGCCTTTAGTAAATATCATCCTGGCATGAGGAGAGGTGAAGAATTAAAGGAAGGGAAATGGTAGTGTGTTAACATAAATAAGGTGCAAGAGGAAACGAAAGGCTTTGTGCAGCACCGATAAAAGACCAATGATTTAATTTAGGAGACGGCTTTGTGTAAGAGAGATACTTACCTTAAACCTTTGCCCATTTTTAATTTTGACTATATGGATCTCCATTTATTCGGTACCAGTTTTTTCCGTTGATTCTGCTTCTTGACCTGCAGGATGATTACACAGATGACGGAGAGACTAGGTCTTCCCCGGCCTCAGTTTAGAAAGACAGATTTCCCTGTTGGTGTTTAATAGATAGCGTGCTGTGGCATGAAGTTCTTGTCTTTCTTGTATACCAGAAGTTATAGGAAGAAATTCAGAAGCAAGCTAGGAACATAATAGTTGATGGACATGTGTTCCTGTCCTGATCAACCAGTAGAGGACACATTGCTGCAAATCTGCTCATTTGATGCTGTGCTTAAGCACCTGCACACCTTTCTTTATGGTTAAGGTAAAAATAGATTATGTGAATATAATATTTTTTAATGATGCAGTGAGTATGTGGAAGCGTGGTTTGTACAATGTTCTATAGCTTTTAGTAACACTATTTTTCTGTTTTCTTCTTCTTTCAAAAAGGGTGTATGATTTTCAGTCATAGACTATATCCTCATCAGTGATTAATACTGGAGAGTTATTTTGTGAAAGGTAAATGAGGTAAAGTTTTTAGGCAAGATACGGGAAAGCTGTATAAAGCAATTATTTTCCACACACATGAAGGGGAGAGGAAAGTGAGTTATCCGTGGTTTAAAGACTTTGGTACTATTAAGCAAGAATGACTTTCTCATTCCTTCGTGGCTCTGTTACAGATGGTCTATGCATTCTCTGACAAAAAGTTGCAGTGATCTCTGAAGGAAATGACTACATGACACAGATACAAGGGCAGAATAATACTATTTTTAATTTATTCTCCCAAAGCTGGATTAGAAAAGATACTGAAATGCAGCCTTTCTTTGGAAAACCAAACTAAAATAGTTTGGTAATTTGGCTTAGAGCTGTTTTAGTTGGAGGATAAAAATGCAGCCTGTTGCAGGAAAGTTCAATGTAAACCTACTCAAAAAGCTATACTTGAATTTAAAACACACCACAACTGAAAATGAAAACGGGGAGACCAAAGTAATCCCAATTATTTAACCCCTCTTTTTCGGCTTGCTGTAGATAGCCACAACAAAAGAGATTGGAAGTTTTAAGGAGAAAATACATTGCTTTTTACGGCTCAAAGCTGATTCTAAATATTTTAAAGGGTTGAAGCAGTTGATCCTCTCAAGAATATCTACAAGCAAGTCATACAGTGCATTCTTTTTGTTACTAGGGATGGATATGGGGACTTCGTAGCATTTCAGCTGCTTGTGATTTTTATGGGTATACGTGATAACTTCAGTGAACAGAAGTGCTAACGTTTTGCAAACATCCTTTGGACTATTTCAGTCTTTGGTGAGTGTGTGCTCTTTTGTGTATGTGATAGTGGCTCACAGCCTGTTGTGCAGTAACAGCTATTCATAAGCTAGGAAAGAAGAGTTTCAGCTCATCTTTGTGAGTTTCTTTCACAAGACTGCAGGATTATGATGATGTCTGTGAGTGAGAAAACTATTATGATGGATTTATTTAGGGTTCTGTGTGCAGCGTATTTGAAGTTCAAACCTTGGAATATATGAAAACCTTAACTTGCAAGACCTAAGCTGGAGAAATAAAAATAAAGGTATTTCTTATTAAGTATTTTGACACATTTTTTTGAAAATTTAATCGTTTCATGTCCATCTTCATTATTTCAGGATCAGTGGAACTTCCTGTATTTCAATATTTTCTTTAAAAAAAGGAACAATCAGAATATTACTCACTCTAAATGAAAGATTCTTTTAATACCTGGAGCCTGAAAACTTTGGATGAAAGGTCCCAGATGTTCATTGACCTCTGAACATTTATTGTATGAATTAACCTTTCAAAATGGCACCGACTCTGTTACATTCTCAGTTTGGGATATTCTGCTTGAAGGAGGGTTCTGCAATGCATTGAAAGCATAGAGTTTTGAAGTTTGATCCAGCATGGTTTGAAAAATCTTTACTACCTACAGACTGAACATGATCCCTCCAAATGCTGTAATCACAAGCCTATTAGATGAAACAGAGCAAGGAGAAGAACTTACCCTCCTCTGCCTGTGCTGTGAGGGAAAGGATTGACCTTTGTGTTTCCAGGACAAAAAGGTATGGTTACTTACCAGCAGATGCTTTTTAGCAAGCTAAAAGATGCTAATGATGAGTTGCATTAAAAACTTCCCTGAAAACCAAAATAAGGTATTTCAATACTGAAATAGACATTGTTTTACGATGACTAGTTTATGAGGTTCCTGCTCAATGTACTGACTATTGTGAATAGCCAGTTCAGGCTATACTGTATGCTGACAAATATGCTGCTGCAGTTTGTTGTACAGATGGTATAAATGATCCATCCTGGTTGGTGATTTGTCTATGGCACCTTTGTGCCTAAAAGCCTTTATGTATTAATGTGTTTTAGACAAGAAAAAGTGAGTGGAATATCATTTAAAGGTTTATTGCTACAATACAGTATGCAGTGACAAGGTTTTGGGGTAATAGCAAAATTGATTCAGGAATAACGTGGCTGCTGAATTCCCCTGGAGCATATTGCCTCAATGCTGAGAGGCCACCTATTTTTTGCTTCCACACAGCTGTGGCAAGGGGAATTATTTACCACTATTATCTGTGGACTGGATTTCTACAAAATCGTACCTAATACGAATTTGGAGAGAAATGAAAATGAGCTAGTGAATAGCTATAATTTAGAGACATTTAAATTTAAATGAGATGCTGAAATTGAGCAGGATTATCTGAGCCATCCAAACACCTGAAAGTACACTGTGTTTGATTTGCCGTCAGATTCCTCCATCAGCTTTGCTCAAGTGCTTACCATGGACTTTTTGGTTTTTTTTGAAAAGTCATGATGGTTAATGTGGCAACCCTATGTTCTGCCTAGCGGGTATTAACAAGTGACAGACTGTGTTTCAGAGTTAGTGTTTCTCAGCAGGAACCACCCTCAGAGCAAGAAGTTCAGGCAAAGTATTAATAAGGTTTGATGGCATTTTGCACCAGCACTTCACTCTTTATTCATCTAATTTATCTGAAATTACATTTGATCTCCTTGGCATACAAAGACAAAGCTCTAATTTCCTTGACAGATTGTTCTAAGATGCGGAAATGGCAGTAAAGAAGAAAGAACAAGCTGCTTTCATCTCCAGCAAATTAGCTATGGTTCTAACAGAAGCAAATAGCAGTAGAAGCTGACTGTATCACAGTAGTTTCTTTGTGTGATGCTAGCTCAGATATACTGAGTGGTAACTATAAAATCAAGCTTAATGAAGAGATCCTGTTCTCCCAGAACTTTTCTGCTTGGGCTGCTCATCTGTGCTTTGCCTACTGGACAATGGCATTACAGTTCTCAGGTGGTTGCTGGTGTGTAAAGAATAAGTTGGGAAATTATGCCCCAGTGGTCTGTAGAAATTCTGTGTGCATGGCTCTTGTTGGTGCTTGGAAAAATTTTTCTCACATTTAAGTAGCCATATCTGGTGTTCTGCAACAGAGACATCTCTGCCTGCCTGCAGGTATCTGCAGAATGCAAAGAAAGTGCGCAGAATCCTTAGGAACAAAGGAATGTTTGTCGAGCAGTGCCAGCCTTCTTGCAGCTTTGTAGCAAGAACAATCTCTGTGATCACTAGCATGGTAGGGAATATATGCTTGCTTGAATGGGAAGTCATCACATGCATGTGACTTGTCTGTACAAGGCAGTGCTGGCGGTTGCCAGAGAGATCATTGAATAAAATCTTCAACTACTGTGTATTGACGTTTCACACTATCTTTGTGACTTAAGAGACATTACGGTTGAGATCTGCTACAGGATACCTGACCAGGGTCACCAAGAGGATGAGGCACTCTATACACCGATAGGAGCAGCCTGAAGTTCACAGAATCACAGAATCACAGAATGCTCGGGGTTGGAAGGGACCTCTGTGGGTCATCTAGTCCAACCCCCCTGCCGAAGCAGGGTCACCTACAACAGGCTGCACAGGACCTTGTCCAGGCGGGTCTTGAATATCTCCAGAGAAGGAGACTCCAGCACCTTCCTGGGCAGCCTGTTCCAGTGCTCTGTCACTCTCAGTGAAGAAGTTCTTCCTCATGTTCAGACGGAACTTCCTGTGCCTCAGTTTGTGCCCATAGCTCCTTGTCCTGTCACTGGGCACCACTGAAAACAGTTTGGCCCCATCCTTCTGACACCCACCCTTCAGATATTTATAAGCATATATTAGGTCCCCTCGCAGCCTTCTCTTCTTCAGGCTGAACAAGCCCAGCTCCCTCAGCCTCTCCTCGTAGGGGAGATGCTCCAGTCTCCTCACCATCATCTTAGCCCTCCGCTGGACTCTCTCCAGTAGCTCTTCATCTTTCTTGAACTGGGGAGCCCAGAACTGGACAGAGTATTCCAGATGAGGCCTCACTAGGGCAGTGTAGAGGAGAAGGAGAACCTCCCTCGACCTGCTGACCACACTCCTCCTAATGCATTCCAGGATCCCATTAGCCTTCTTGGCAGCCAGGGCACACTGCTGGCTCATGGTTAACCTGTCGTCCACCAGGACACCCAGGTCCCTCTCCGCAGAGCTGCTCTCCAGCAGGTCCATCCCAAGCCTGTACTGGTGAATGAGGTTGTTCCTCCCAGGTGCAGGACCCCACATTTGCCCTTGTTGAACCTCATCAGGTTCCTCTCTGCCCAACTTTCCAGCCTATCCAAATCACGCTGAATGGCAGCACAGCTTTCTGGTGTATCTACCACACCTCCCAGTTTGGTGTCATCAGCAAACTTGCTGAGGGTACATTCTAACGCTTCATCCAGGTCATTGATGAAGAAGTTAAACAAGACTGGGCCCAGTACTGACCCCTGAGGGACACCGCTAGTTACCAGCCTCCAACTAGACTCAGCGCCGCTGATGACAACCCTCTGAGCTCTGCCATTCAGCCAGTTATCAATCCACCTCACTGACCACTTGTCCAGCCCACACTTGCTGAGCTTTCCTAGGAGGATATTCTGGGAGACAGTGTTGAAGGCCTTGATGAAGTCGAGGTAGACAACATCCACGGCTCTCCGCTTATCTACCCAGCCAGTCATGCCATCATAGAAAGCTATCAGATTGGTCAAGCATGATTTCCCCTTGGTGAATACATGCTGACTACTCCTGATAGTAGTCTTTTCCTCCACTTGCTTGATGATGACCTCCACGATAAGCTGCTCCATCACCTTTGCCGGGATGTAGGTGAGACTGACCGGCCTGTAGTTCCCTGGGTCCTCCTTCTTGCCCTTTTTGAAGATTGGAGTGACGCTGGCTTTTCTCCAGTCCTTGGGGACCTCTCCTGTCCTCCAGGACCTTTCCAAGATGATGGAGAGTGGCTCAGCAATGACATCCGCCAGCTCCCTCAGCACTCGTGGGTGCATTCCATGGGGGCCCATGGATTTGTGGGCATTTAGATTGCTTAAGCGATCCCTCACACAGTCCTCCGTGACCAAGGGAAAGTCATCCTCTCTGTGGGCTTCTTCATTTACCTCAGGGACCTGGGATTCCTGAGGGCCTGCCTTGGAACTGAAGACTTAAGCAAAGAAGGCATTCAGTAGCTCTGCTTTCTCTGCATCCTCCGTCACCAGGACACCTGCCTCATTCAGCAGCGGCCCCACATTGTCCCTAGCCTTCCTTTTGCTGCTGATGTAGTTGAAGAAGCCCTTCTTGTTGTTTTTGACATCCCTTGCCATCTTCAATTCCAGGTGGGCTTTGGCCTTCCTCATTGCATCCCTGCACGCTCTGACCACATTCCTGTACTCTTCCCGAGTGGCCTGCCCCTCTTTCCACAATCCGTGGACCCTTCTCTTCTGCCTGATCTCCGCTAGGAACTCCTTGTTCAACCATGCAGGTCTGCTGCCTCCTTTGCTAGATTTCTTTCTCAGGGGGATGCACTGCTCCTGAGCATGGAGGAAGTGATGTTTAAAGAGCAACCAGCACTCTTGGACCCCCCTGCCTTCGAGAACGCTGGCCCACAGGATTCCTCCCAGTAGCTCCTTGAAGAGGCCAAAGTTAGCCCTCCTGAGGCCCAAGGTTTTGGTCCTGGTTCTCATGGGGGACTTCCGCCAACCTGATGTCTGTTGGTGGGACAACACAGCAGGGTGTAAGCAGACCAGGAGGTTCCTGGAATGCATTGATGATAATTTCCTTCTCCAAGCTATAGAGGAGCCCACAAGGACAGGTATTATTTTGGACCTTGTTCTCACCAGCAAGAAGGGGCTGGTGGGGAATGTGAAACTCCATGGCAGCCTTGGCTGCAGTGCATGCGATGGAGGAGTTCAAAATCCTTAGGGAAGTGAGGAGGGTGCACAGGAAGCTCACTACCCTGGATTACAGGAGAGCAGTCTTTGGCCTCTTCAGGAATTGGCTCAGCAGAGTGCCGTGGGATGAAGCCCTGGAAGGAAGAGAGACCCAAGAAAGCTGGTTAATATCAAGGGATCACCTCCTCCAAGCTTGGGAGCGGTGCATCCCAACAAAGAGGAAGTCAGGCAAAAACACCATGAGGCCTACATGGATGAGCAAGGAGCCCCTGGACAACGTCAAGCACAGAAAGGAAGCCTACAAAGAGTGGAAGCAAGGACAGGTAGCCTGGGAGAAACACAGAGAAATAGTCCGAGCAGCCAGGGGGCAGGTTAGGATTAAATCTGTCCAGGGATGTTAAGGGCCAAAAGAAAATCTTCTACAGGTAAGCAGTTGACATAAGGAAGACTAGGGAAAATGTGGACCTTCTGGAAGGAAACGTGAGACCTGGTTACCTGGGATGTGGAGAAGGCCGAGGCACTCAAAGACTTTTTTGCCTCAGTCTTCACTGGCAAGTACTCTAACCACATCCAAGTCTCAGATGGCAAAGTCAGAGACTGGGAGAATGAAGAACTGCCCACCGTACGAGAAGATCAAGTTCGAGACTATCTAAGGAACCTGAAAGTGCACAAGTCCATGGGAGCTGATGAGGTGCATCTACGGGTCCCAAGGGAACTGGCGGATGAAGTTGCTAAGCCACTATCCATCATACATGAGAAGCTGTGGAAGTCCAGTGAAGTTCCAGTAACAGGAAAACGGGAAATGTAACCCACATTTTAAAAAAAACATAAAAAGGAAGGACCCTAGGCTGGTCAGTCTCACCTCTGTTCTCATGAAAATCATGGAGCAGTTCCTCCTGGAAGCTATGCTAAGGCAGATGGAAAATAAGGAGGTGACTGATGACAGCCAGCATGGCTTCATGAAGGACAAATCATGCCAGACAAATCTGGTGGCCTTCTACAATGGGGTTACAGCATTGGTGGATAAGGGAAGAGCAACTGACATTGTCTACCTGGACTTGAGCAAAGCATATGACACTGTCCTGCATGACATCCTTGTCTCTAAAATGAAGAGAAAAGGATTTGATGGATGGACCACTCAGTGGATAAGGAATTGGCTGGATGGTCACACTCAAAGGAGTTGCAGTCAACACCTCGATGTCCAGGTGGAGACCAGTGACAAGTGGAGTTCCTCAGGGGTCCGTATGGGAACTGATGCAGTCTTGGAGAACCCAAGCTGAAACACTTGAGGTTTCTTAGGATGTAAAGCATGAATTCAGATATTAATTCATATTGTCCCTGAAAAACATATTGCATCTGACTACTTAGGGACATCTTTGTTGGAGACATGGAAAGTAAGATTGAATGCAGCCTCTGCAAATTTGCGGATGACACCAAGCTGTGTGTTGCAGTCAACACAGTGGAGGGAAGGGATGCCTTCCAGAGGAATCCTGACAGGCTTGAGAGGTGGGCCTGTGCAAACCTCGTGAAATTCAACCTGGCCAAGTGCAAGGTCCTGCACATGGGTCGGGGCACTCCCAAGCACAAACACAGCCTGGGCAGAGAATGGATTGAAAGCATCCGTGAGGAGAATGACTTGGGGCTGCTGGCTGACGAGAAACTCAACATGACCCGGCAATGTGGGCTCGCAGCCCAGAAGGCCAACCATGTCCCAGGCTGCATCAATAGAAGCGTGGCCAGCAGGTCGAGGGAGGTGATTCTGCCCCTCTACTCTGCTCTGGTGAGACCCCACTTGGAGTCCTGTGTCCAGCTCTGGAGCTCTTGGCACAGGAAAGACATGGACCTGTTGGACTGGGTCCAGAGGAGGGCCACAAAGATGATCCAAGGGCTGGAACACTTCTCCTGTGAGGACAGGCTGAGAGAGTTGGAGCCATTCAGACTGGAGAAGAGAAGACTCCAGGGAGACTTTAGAGCAGCATTCCAATACCTGAAGGGGACCGGCAAGAAAGCTGGAGAGGGACTGTTTACAAGGGTGTGTAGTGATAGGACAAGTGGTAGTGGCTTTAAACTGAAAGAGGGTAGATTTAGATTAGAGCTAAGAAAGAAATTCTTCACCATGAGGGCTGTGAGGCAGTGGTACATGTCGCCCAGAGAAGCTGTGGATGCCCCCTCTTTGGAGGTGTTCAAGACCAGGTTGGATGGGGCTTTGAGCAGCCTGGTCTAGTGGAAGGTGTCCCTGCCCATGGCAGTGGGCTTGGAAGCAGATGATCTATAAGGCCCCTTCCAACCAAAACCATTCTATGATTCTATGATTTATAACTTGTATTTGAGGTTAGTTTTACTGTCAAGTTCCTTCTCCTTTGTTGCTTTCCGCTTTTTAAATTCTTCACTGATTGTGCTAGGGACAACCCAAAGCTTGGTCCGAGTTTTAAGCTAATTTCTGATCGACTTCTGCTTTGTTACCAGCTTACAGAAGCCTTTAGAAACTCTTCACGAAAGAGTGAATTCTGTAATCCACCGCTACACGTACTGCTCTTTGTAACTACATGTTGCCTTTTTACAGACCTGAGAACTGTCACACTGTTAGGTGCAATAAATCAGCAACTGTTGAAAAAAACCTGCCAAGTTCATGGCAGAAAGTGTAAATTATTCACGTCTACTGGAAGGTGTCCCTGTCCATGGCAGGGAGCTTGGAATCAGATGATCTATAATGTCCTTTCCAACCGAAACCATTCTATGGTTTCTATGCTTTGTGGATTTCCCATACAGACTCGTTCTGTCTGTATGATATATAAAGAGTTCAGAATCATTTACATTCTTTTGCTTTTGTTTCTGGAGCAAGTTTTTTAAGAAGTTTTGGGGTGCACTGAAGTGTTTGACACAGTGATCCAATAGGATTAAGAGTATCATGTAAGGGAAGATTTGTTCGTAGAGCAGATTTTATTTACAGGGTTATGAAATCTGCCCAGATACAATTCTTTCTATTAATATTTCTGCTCTCCATCAACCTTAGGCAGCAGCCACACCTTTCAAAATCAATCAGGAATAATGTAATCAAATCAGAGCTGAGTTGGAAAGCAGAATGATTTATCATCCTGTCCTAAATAGAATGTGCCTGATTAATCTATCTCCTCTTTCCCTCTTGGATTTTGACTTTAACAAGAGCCATGTAGCTCTCAACCCTTCTGAGTTACAGGCTGGTCTGTATCTCAGACTGTGCATTATGTTGCCCAGAGAGCTCCTTCCCTGTGGTGTATTTCAATGATGGAGTGACTTGTATCTGGTCAATGAGTCAGCAGGAGTTGAATGAGGGCAGATGCTGGGTCTTGGCACTGCTAATGGGAGAGACTTAGAAAGCTTGCCTGCTCTTCATACTCACCTGTTTGAGAACAGTGCTCTGTGGCTGGCTACCAATGGAGAGATCATTGCGACTATTGTTCTTATGACTCTACAGTTGTTATACTGTCTTATTTTCATACATCCAGCATTTGGCAAAATCCCTCATTATTTTTGCATAAACTGCTGGAGAATGAAAAGCTTATAATGAATATCACATAAAGCCTTCAATGTTTAAGATTGCAAATGAAACAACAATGCTGGTTTTTTTTTTTAATCAAACATGCCAAAGCTTACCCATTCTGGCTAACTTTTGGTCTCAAAATTTTAGGATGTCAAAGTCAGACACATAATTCAGTTAAAGCTGTAGTTCAGTTCACCCGGCTTATAATTATCATCATACATGCTTCTTCATAGATCTTTCCTTTTGCCAAGACATATTTGTGCATTATCAGCAAATGTTTTTCAGAGACACTGTTCATAGATACAGGCATGCGGTACACTGACACTGATAAAAGTTCTAAGGCCAGCTATTAAGTGCTGCCAGAACTGTGTAAGGGGTCTGCAATATGTGCATATTCCAGCTGACTTCGCAAGTTGCCAGTTCATATCAAATCTGAGTAAGAAAAAGGAAAAAAGATTCTCAACCTACAAAAAAAAATTTTTAAAGATCTTTCCTTGTTTATCGTTCCTTGGGTTTTCTTTATCTGCTTGGTCTGATATGGTTGTATGCCAAGGATGTTGTCACAAGAACAGTTACTGGTTTATGCTGCAATAAGACGTTGGCTACTCAAAATATTCAGACATGCAGTGAATTATGAACCATGGTGAGGCTCTTGTCCTAGCATCTGCTTGCAAAATGAATGTGATATTTCATTCAGCTCTGCACTGTAGGCATCTAAGTGGGAAGATTCTTTAACACATCAAAACTTTAATATAATGAGTAACTGAGGAAAAAGAGGCCTTTCCTTGGGGACTTTGGTATATAGTCTAGAACAAAACTTTTCTGTATAATGTTGCATTCCCCATTTTTTTTTTTAATTTTAAAATTTCTAACTTTGGTAAAATTCACATAATGTCATAAGATGATTCTGATAGAAAAACTACCAAAGACAGTATCTTTGGCAATGATAGACCCTAGAAAATGGGTAACCTTATACTCCAGTAGAGGATGGGAGGATGCAAGATCCGGAGAGAGTTTCAAGCTTTGCTATTGGCACACTCACTGTCCTTGGCATTGTAACAAGATCCATTTACCTTCTTTGTGGAGGGGCAAAGAATTGCTGGTGGTATTTATGAGCTGCAAGAGATCTGACGAAAATGTTGACCATGTTAAGTATTCTTGTGATTCTTTTTTTCCTCAGAAGCATCTCTAACAGAGGATTCTTTCCCAGAAATCAGTAAAGCAGCCTTAACATATTCTTGGAAAGGTACAATACAGGTCTGCAGGAGACACAGAATTATTGCTAGTTTGCCTTTTTTATGTGTTCCTAACATAGATCTGTCTGCCAGTCCCCTAGTTATGGTATTCTTTGAAGTTATTGCTGTCAAAGACCACACCGTCTATTGTGATGGGTTTCAGTGAGCATGTTCCCAAGCTGCTGTCATACTTCTAACAGAGCAGAGCAAGAGTGTTCAGAGCACGGGGTGCCAATCCCCTACCTCAGTAATCTTGTCACTGGAGATTGCAGGGCACAGATGCGCTGTCCTTGTTTTTTCTTCCTTTTTTATGCTTCAGAAAGGACAGGCAGGTTGAATTTTTCTCAGCTAGTGAACTACATAGATTAGGCCAATTTTTTTAAAATTGCAGTCTGTGTATGCTTTTTCATGGCTGGATGATCCAGTGTATGAAGAGGAATGTTTGCTAAGACAAATGTCGCTGTCAGTTTCATCAGCTCAATATGGCAGTGTTCTTGTTGAACTGCATGTTATAGAGAGTGGCTCCTGCATGGTCCATTGACTGTTCACCTTCCCCTCCTCATCTTTTAAAATTTGTTGCGCTTTATGCTTGTGTGAAGAGATTTCTAGATACTTGTCACTGTGACAATCACTTTCCTTGAAAGCTCTGTGGAAATGTTGCAGATGGAACAAAAACTGTGACAGACACCCCCTTCTCCTATGCAACAACTTTCTTATATGCAGCCAAGAGTTCTACTGTGACCAGTGTGCCAGCATTTCATTGTTCTCTTATGCTCACAAGCTGGAAGTGTTCAAAAACCTTCGAAAATGCTGAATGAGAATCCCTCAGATCATGGCTGCAGTAAATTCTAACTTGGAAATTTTTTCTTGTGGAAAACTGAATTTTGAACTCTGACCTGGGATAACATGGGCCCTATGTGAAGGAAGAGCTCTGAATACACATTATAGCAGAGCTGATCAGCTGTATTTTAGCAACTTGTCTTTGGGGAGATGGCACAATGGGAGAAGATTTCTTTCTCTTTTTTCTTTATGCTACATTATGTACAAGAGCTGAAATTAGATACTGGTTACAGAAGAGACACATCATTCACTGAAAAATAGTAATCCTTTGTTTTTTAATCAACTACTTAAGGAAATGACCACTGTAGATTTAGCTTGGTAAAATAGTTGTTGAAATCAACTGGACTGTGCTTTCCTAAATATCCCAAATTTGGCTTTTGCAGTGGAAATCAATTTTACAGACTTCAGACATTGTAAAAATCCTCATAGAGTGCCAGACTGATCTCTCTCTTTGGCCTGTGGAAAATGTAGTACTTAATAGTGATTTAAGCAAGTGATCCTATCCTTAAAAAGAAGTGTGGTTTTGCTGAGAGCATTTTACTGGAATGGTAGAGCAGAGGGCAACTTGGCGGAGACACAGAAAGGAGACAGATAACAGCAGTTACTGCAACCATCCTAAAGTGAGGTTTAGGGGTGAAAAAGGTAAAAGAAGGTGGCATATTTTGTGATAAAGCCTTGAAATAAAAATGTCTGTTCGTGAAAGATTGTGTGATGAAAGACAGATGTACTCTGTCTTTAAATAAGGAGGGGAAACTGTGTGTGGAACTAGCCCTGTTATGGAAAAGTGTCATTAAGGCAGTAGGCTATCTTCTGATTCATCCTAAACTTTGGTTGCATAGCTTGTTTTGTGTCCCACGTGGCAGTGCAAGCAGGGGTATCTCTTGCCTCTCTTTAACTTGATCTCCTACCTTCAGCTGGTCCATTTTGCAGTGAGGTGCTTTACAGCTGAGCTTAATCTGGCACTCTTGCACTACTGTAACACTGCATGTTACTAATGGACTCCTTTGCTTGGGAAAAGAAAGAAGTACCAGAGCCTTTGCAGATCTTCTTGATTAGGGGATAGTTTTGATTCTGTGTCTTCAACTTTAAAATTTTGTAAATGTATAATTATTAATGTATAAATTTTGCAAAGCAATGCAAGGAAGAGCAAACAAGGCTCCATTTGTGCTCCATTTAATATTTTGAGCAGAATAACAATCCCTAAGCAATGGTTATGTACAGATCAGCCTATGAACAATAAAGTCACTAAAGTTGAGAAGGCAAGATGCACTTAAAAATATTTGAAGCACATAATAACTGTTGGAGACCCACCCTGGCTTGTAATGCTGGACAAACAACCTAATGGAACTGGAAACCAGGATTCCTGAGGAGATGATTAAAGAATCAAAATGATTATTTTGATGTTCAGATGGTTAATAAGAATGAACAGAGCCACAAATGCAAAACAGTAAATTTATGGCTGGCATAAGCACAGTTGTCAAAGTCCAGGCTGCCTAAGCATGGAATCAATCCAGTGATAATCCCTGCATTTGTAAGGGTGCCATTTCAAATCACTTGTCTTGCATGTGCAAGGTCTGTTGTTAACATTAGCATTGTGATAGTGCTCCATTTTCTAGTGGAACTAGGTTGTAAAAACCATGCAGGTGACTGCAGCCTCCGCAGCAAACTTTCTGCTGTTTCAGCAGAAACAGCAGTTCTGTCCTTTCGTGCCAGTAACAGCTCAGTTACACTTCAAAGAGATTGTACGTGCTTTCAGATTCACTGGGACAGTTACACAAACAGTCCTACCGACTTCTGTAAACAGATTGGTGTTTCTGAGGTAAACAGGCTTAGGTTCAAAATATCGAAACAGTTCCATGTTGTTTTCAGTATTCTTCCAGCAGCATGGTCAATTTTGTTAAATGTGTGATTAATTGTAATAAATTACTGACTACGTAAATTTGTAGATGAAGAAAGTTATACATCTAAATACACAGAATATCAGAAAGATATTGAAGACTCAATACCATGTACAATCTTTCTGAAAAACCTCTAAGAAGTCGTACGACACAGCACTGTAACAGAAATTGAAATAAAATTGTACATCAAATGAAAGGAGGACAAATATTGTGGATGGTTTGGTGAATTAAATATTCACTGCAGGTGGAACAGAAAAACCAAGAGATATTATACGTATGTAAGTGCACATGCCTTTGTAGCTACATCTAAATCAGAATGAAGACCAGAGGTGCTCTGTAAAGGGAAGACAGAGGAAGGACGATGAAGGTAGGGAGGAATGGAGCAAGGCTGATGGTGGAGAAATTTGAGAATAAAGCCGAACAAAGGAATACCATATATTTCTTAGTTTTGATTTTTTTTCCTTCCTGTAACAATATACTTTCTGATCTTTTAATTTTAATTCTTTGTTGACATTCTGTTTCATTTTCCTGGCACTATTCTTTCTCACAGAGCTCAGAAACTATGTAGAAATGTTAGTTTCTTTACTAGGTCTGTGTCTATTTCTATGGCTTCCTGACTATGGCAAAACAGTTTTGGCCAACAGTGACCCAGTTTTGACCTACACGTAGAGTGGGACATGGTACCTTTCATGTAGTTGGCTACTAACATTTTCCAATGTTCTGCCTATTTTTTAACCTAAAGTTTTGGCTTGTCCAGCCTACTGCCTGAGTGCAACTGTGCTTGCTTTTTTCCTTCTCAGACAATTTTATCAGACTCTCTATTCACTTGGGGGGATTCCTGAGCATGTAGATTATGGAAGTTCACTTAGGTTTCTGTGTGTATACAGCATATATTTTCTTTCTTGGTAAACTTCTTATCTAAATTAGTGAGATTATTGCTAAGGTCAGACTTTTCTATTTACAAGAATGCTTGTAATACATACAGTGAAGGTAAATTACATCAGCTAATGACCTGCCCAATGGTTACCAAAAAACAGACATGAAATTACTAATAGTTTTAAAAAAAACATTATTATTGTTTTCAAGGGGATTGCCTTTGTTGTTTTTTCCCCTCAATAAAATATTCCATAAATATAAACCATATGATTTTCATCTTACCCTTTTTCAACAATCTCATAAGTGACTGAGCAAGAGGCTTTTGCCTCTTCCAGGGTTCATTATGCATAAAAGTAATGTTAATAGACTTCATATGGTACTCCTGGAGAACTGTGGTATCTTTTAGTATTTCGTGTACATACCGTAGCAGAATTTCTCAGGCTGAGCAAAAATGATACTTTTTTTTTCAAAAGACCAAGCAGTCATCTACTTAGAAACTCTAAGGGACATGCAAGAAGGAACGGAATTACCAAACTTGAACATTAAACTTTCCATGGGTATTTCCAGACTTCTGAGTCTGTTCTCAGTGCTTTTCTGTGCTTTTGCAGCATTAAAGTGTTGGTAGAAAAATGATGACATTATAGTTGTCAGTATCTGTATTATACATATTGGTAAACAGTGATTTATTTTATAGGTTACAATAATTGTATTATTTGGCTCACACCTTCACACTATAATATGTAAAATTAACAATAAAACAATATTTTTCGGAAATTAGGAAATGTTTGGTCCCTGGAGTAGTAGGCATAAAAAGACATAAAAAGTCTTGTAAGACCTGATTACCTGGTTTAGCCATGCATCTTATGAAATTTGTGTTTTGTCCTTCCTATTATTTAAAACCACCTTGAGATTGATTTCAACTAAAATGTAGACCATTTTAAAAATCCTATTTAAATTCAGAAGTTAGCATATATCTCCTCCCAAAAATTGTCAGTTAAGCAGGAAGGCAAATGAGACATTTTGATATCAAAAAGAAACCTAATTTATGAGCTGAAACTGTTAAACTGTGGCATGGATCAGGAAATGGATATTGTGATATGTATGCTTGGGCAACTTTCTATCATTAATGTAATGAACTTAAAAGCTGATTTAAATGGAGTTTTGCTTTTCTTATTTTTCAGTGGATTCTGGGAAGGATCAGGTAAGAAGGCAGGAAGAGAACTGAATGAACCAACTCAAAGGAAACAGAATCACAGAAAGGTCTTGATCTCTGTGACATTTGGGGCAGACTGTTGAAAAGCAAACTGTAGAGAATCTATGTGTTTATTTTTTTGTTGAGACCTTTGTGAGTCAGCTAACCTTTCCCAAGGAATTTGCTTATATCTAGTATCTGTATTCTTTTCCTGGAATTTATTAATCAATGAAATGGAGTAACTTTCCTTTGTGGTCAAGCTTATTGAGTTGATTGATGACAGATCTATTTGCTGAGTTTGTTTCTCAAATACATTTTTAATGGCTCTCTTATGTGTTTATTGACTTGCTCTACATTTAAGTTGCGTTTCTTTTTAATTCACAAAGGATACTAACTGGCATTTATCCACATTATGAAAACATTTTGATATATATATTTCTACAACTTAATTGCTTCTGAAAAAAAAAATCCAAGCCAGTCTATACTTTCGTCCCATTTCTTTGTCTGCATCTTTAGTTTACACCTTTTCTTGTTTACAGGGTCCTGAATTGTTTGTGCAAATAACTGCTACAGGAAATGTGAAAAAATGAAGGCTGCCTTTCAATACCCTTGTTGCTAAATGTACAGCATCTTATTAGCACAATCATATATCAAACTTTAAAATGTTGTGGATGTTTAGATGCATTTACCCTCATGAATGCATTAACTTCAGCTTTTAATATTGTGTTTATTTCCTGCAGAGTCTTTTTTTTCCTCATCCTCTTCTGAGTAGAGGACATAAAGTCTAAGTATCAACAGAAGCATTATTTGTTTTGTTATTTGACTTTGACTTCGTTTATAAAGCAGGGTAGGAAGGTAATGCTTTTGAGTGCATTGATATGTCACATAAAGGTTTAACTTTGCAGTGCAGAGGAAAAGAAGTTAGCTGAGCATTGAAATTACCTTGTCATGTGATATGGATCATTCACTAACTGATTCTGATAATGGAGAAGGTGTCAAAGCCTCTCTTCTGTCCAAAAATAGGTGCCTGATCTGCTGTCTGGTGTGACTGTGTAAATAGCCTGGTTCTATTCCAGAAACAAAACAAGAGAAAGGAACAACTAAATGAGGACACACCATCACTTATCAAGTGTTCAGAAAGCACCATATGCTTCTGGATTTTAGAATGTTCATTTCGAGTGCGCTCAACATGCACATGCAGGACAAGCAGTGGATCAGGCCCACCCAGCATGGGTTCATGAAATGCAGGTCCTGATTGACCATCTTGATCACCTTCTACGACCAGAAGACCCACCCAGTGGATGAGTGAAAGGCTGTGTATGTTATCTACCTGGATTTTAGTAACGCCTTTAACACTGTCCCGCAGCATTCTCCTAGAGAAGCTGGCAGCTCATGGCTTAGACAGGCGCACTCTTCACTGGGTAAAATCTGGCTGAATGGCTGAGCCCAGAGAGTTGTGATGAATGAAGTTAAATCCAGCTGGTGACCAGTCAGGAGTGGTATTACCCAGGGCTCAGTTTTCGGGCCAGTCTCGTTTAACATCTTTGTCAATGATTGGGATGAAGTGATTGAGTGCTCCCTCAGTAACTTTGCAGATGATACCAAATTGGGCAGGAGTGTCAATCTGCTTGAAGGTAGGAAGGCTCTGCAGAGGGATCTGGACAGACTGGATCGATGGGCTGAGGTCAGCTGTATGTGGTTTAACAAGGCCAAGTGCTGGGTCCTGAACTTCGGTCACAACAACCCCATGCAATGATACAGACTTGGGGAAGTGTGGCTGGAAAGATGCTCAGCAGAAAAGGACTTGGGGGGTGCTGGTTGACAGCTGGCTGAACATGAGCCAGCAGTGTGCCCAGGTGGCCAAGAAAGCCAGCAGCGTCCTGGCTTGTATCAGGAATAGCGTAGCCAGCAAAAGCAGGGAAGTGATTGTGCCCTGGTACTTGCCACTGGTGAGGCCGCACCTCAAAAACATTGCTCAGTTTTGGGCCCCTTACTGCAAGAAGGACAATAAGTTGCTAGAGTGTGTCCAAAGAAGGGCAAAGAAGCTGGTGAAGGCTCTAGAGAAGAAGTCTTATGAGGAGCGGCTTAGAGAACTGGGCTTGTTTAGTCTGGAGAAGAGGAGGCTGACAGGAGACCTTCTTGCTCTCTGCAACTACCTGTTTGTAGTGATGCAGGTGTTGGTCTCTTTTCCCAAGTGACTAGCAATAGGATGAGACAAAATGGCTGCAAGTTGCGTCAGGGGAGATTTAGATTGGATATTGGGAAGAATTTCTTCACAAAAATGGTTATCAAGCATTGGTACAGTCTGCCCATGGAAGTGGTTGAGCCACCATCCCTGGAGGTGTTAAAAAAATGTGTAGACATGGCACTTTGGGACATGGTTTAGTACGCATGGTGGTGTTGGGGTGACTTGATGGTCTTTGAGGTCTTTTCAAACCTTTATGATTCTCTGATTCTCTGATTCTATGTCCTACCTCACTTTTCAATTGTATTAATTTTCCTTATCTTAAAGTGTAACATAAAATGCAAGGCAGGAATTTATAGCTTAATTTTTAATCTGCTAAGGAATTAATCCCAATTATGGGCAAAATATTGAGCCAAATCTTGACGCCTTGACAGTGTGGCTGATCTTTGCTCTGCACTGGGCACTGCTACCAGAGACATGAATTTAGAGATTTTAAACATGTCATAATGTGCATAAGGAGGCTCCTGTCAGGTGAGAAATATGAGGTGAAGTCTCAGTGATGGTGTTCTTCCAAGCATATTCTCCAGAGCTCTGTTGAGTTAAAAATGGAGCTGATGTTGCCCTGAATGAGCTTCTCCCCCCTACCTCCCACTGAGGTTTTTAAGCAGATTTAACATCTTGTGCCCAATTTCTGTTTACTGGCTCATGTACTATTTCTTCTAAAATATTCTAGGATTTGCTACCTTTTTTGTAACCCAGTCACATTATCTTGCAAAATCTTCATCTTCTTCTGCTTAAAAGCTTGGTCCCTGATGCTTTCAGATTTGACCCTGCTTTTGCGAATCCTCTCATTTGTAGAGCTATTTATATGAGTTTTTAAAAAAATTAATTTCTTCGAGTATAAAAGCCAGTACTAGCAGTGTTACCATGGTAACTGACTCCACTTTCTTGGAAATTAATGAGATTCTTGGTCATTTGGCCCTGCAAGAACATTGATTTCACTCAAAAATTTTGTTACTATACGTCTTTATCTGTCTTCAAATACCAGTGGCCTGGTTCTCATCTTACGGGCATGCTCAGTGACTTAACTAAGCCTGAAATCAGTTGACTTACCTCTGGTTCACACTGGTGAGAGGAAATGAAGGTAAAAATATTAAACTATGCACTTTGGTATTATTTTAGTGCTGGTTGTTGATGCAGGATTTGATGATGGGGCCAAGTCACACACAAAAGTCTTGCATCCATTAAAGAGATAGATGTCTCATTTAATTTAAAAGATTCAGTCTTGTAGCTCTTGAACAAACTACTTCCTCTAAAGACATGGGATATTTTCCTTGCTGTTATTTTATTGCAAACGTTTTGCGCCATGAGTTGGAGAGACTGAGAGTAGGAAAAGAAAAATAGGTAAGAAATAGATTGCTTGGGTTTTATTATCTCAAATTTAATTAAGCAGAAGAGTGGAACTCTTTCAAAGTGTGTTCTCAACGCGTGAGAGAGTCTGAGAAAAATCTAAAAAGCAGAACCGCTTTGAACTTTAGAACATTTTGATCAGGATCTGAACTTCACAACAGGGTTCTGCTGGATTTCTGTAATGGGAAAAACCAGACTTGCACAGTCAAATGTCCTCAAACTTTTATAAATTCAGCCCTTCATTTTTATACAAACTCATACTTCATAAGTTGAATGCATTACTACTTAATGTAATTCTAATGCCTAGAAAAGCGTTCTGAATTAATCACTGTAAACTGGAAAGGGACAATCAGTTGAAGTAGTTTTTTCATTTCAGCTTTCCTCACTTGAAGGTCAGGGTTCTTTTCTAGCCTGTGCAAACAAGTTTTGCTTCATGACTAAAGTTGCTTTTTAAGGAAGGTGTCTGAAGTATTATAATGGTCACATTCATATTTTTCAGAGAGTTTATTTCTTCAAAAAAGTGAACATTTTGCAAACTCTGGTTTGGTTGATTATGTTTTGTTCACAAGGAATTTTGAAGCTTCCTATGACCCTCATACGTAAGGACTATCCTTTTCCTAATTCCCTACTTTAATTGCTTCACTTTTTAACAAAGACAGCAAGTATCCTTTTTTAATAGCCTTTAACCACACAACATGTTATTTCCTTGCTTGCCAAATTTATGAGAATACCGACTGCAAATACATCCTGAGTTTTTACACAGTTCAAAGTACTTCCATCACCTAGTCTTACTAATACTACATTTCAAAATCCCACTGATTTTGATAAAATGTCAGTGTTGTGTTAAGTGATTTTTTTCCCTTTCTTACACTGACCTTAGAAATGTTGATAAATAAATATGTTGTGTTTCTTCTCAAAATGCTGGAGTGTTGAGGAGTATTGCCCTCTTTTTCTTATTAGGGAAGAGGAAGCAGATGATAAGCATGGTCTGTTTGATAATCATACAGTCCTTTAAAAGAGCACCATTGTGCTACATGCATCACTGAAGCATTGTCTTATAGAAGCACAGAACATTTGTCTAGGCTAAGGTTCACTGCTTTAAAAAATATGTCAAAATAATACTGATATTGTCCCTAACCTCATCATGAGTTACAGAGGACTTACCAAGAAAGGCTGTTTTAATTAGAATGAAAACCCTTGGCAAGAAAACAGCTGAAGAAGGTATTCATCCTTCAACATCATGCACCCATCTGTCATGAAGCAAAAAAAAGTCCTATGTTTTTATATTCTGTGATGAAGTTTTCTGCTGGTATTGAGCTGCAGCCAATTATCCATGATAACATAAGTAGCATTTGTTGGGTCGTGAATGTACACTTCCAGTTTGTCCTCAGTGGACTTAAGAAACTGTGACTAAAGGAGAAAATCTGTTGCCACTGAACTTTATGATCCCAATGCCGATGTTGTGAACAAATCTTCTTGCTATTGCAGCACACTGGGACATATTCTCCATGTTTTGATCTTTTATTCCTCTTTATTTCTTTGTGTGTATTTTCTTACAGATTGTGATATTCTCTGCTTGATTTCTCTGTGTCTTTATCAGCCCTCAGTGAAAACAGTTTGTAAATCTCATTGAACATCAAAATCCTTTAAAAAAAAATCTCTTTACCATAGCAAATTGGATTAGTTGTTCAACAGAGCATGTATGTGTTTTATGTTGTGAAGGTAAAAGGATAAATCCTCCAATCTGGGGTGCTATAAGGCTCTGTCATGGCTGTAAGCGTTCATAAGGAGGAATAGCCGAGGGCACTTATTTTCAGCTACATCTCCTCAGATTTATTAGCCTGCTCCCACCACACATGTACTCGCTAATTTTATTCTGGTATGAGAACTCCCATTTTTTAATTCTTATACCCTATAAAATACAAAGTAGAGTTCAAGAAACTTGTACTGTCTTAAAAGGTACTGGCTCTCAGACCACCTCCTTGTCCTACGTCTGAAGAGAAACAAAAGAGATAAATGGAACTGAGTGAGTGGTATCCGAAGCTTCAAGTGACAGGAAACTGTTCCCAATCCTGAGAACCTGCCACTAGGAACATCTTATTGGCATACACCCTTCTTTGTGGTAAAGCCAGGTGCTCCTCTAGGGCAGGGGACTTGGCTATTTCAGACAGGTCAGTGTGACAGGGGAAGAAAGGAGATATTTTATTTGGTTGCCCTTAGCATTTAGACTGATCTGGCTCTTGTGAGAGCTCATTCTGCTATTAAATCTTGCAACCTATATCTAAAGGAAACTTTAATATAATATTTTATGTGCAGCCAGCGTGTAATTCTACTCAACAAACAGACTGTAGTGGCCTTCCCAGCTTAGCCTGAGTGATTCTATAGCTCAGTCATGTATGAAACAGATAGAGGACAAATGGTTTTATAATGATAAAGGCACAGGTATCTTTGTCAGGCTCTGCATCAGAAGGAAAAGCTCAGTATTTTCTCATGAGGATGTGAAATAAATTCCATTACCTAGCAGTCTTTCCTTTTATGTCATGAGCCTTTATAAAAAAAGTTAGGAGAAAAAATAACGTCCTTTTTGACTATGCACGTATCTATGCTACCTGGATACAAAGAATCAGCTCGTGGTCCCATCAAAGCACTCCATCTGTTTACAAAGTGCAACAACTCTTAAAAACATTGATCTGCATATGCCTGTTTCTCTGACTGGATTGTTCAACCTACCAACATAGTCTTCCTGCTATAACTCATTCCATGTCCAGGTTCATACTCTGATTAATCATAGATTCATCTTCTGCACTGGCATTATAACTGTGATTATCAGTGATTGCTCCATTCTAGTTTTAAGAAGAAATCTGTTCTGAAATGCATAACACTAGAGTTTTGTGAACTTCAAAAGTTATTTGCAAGTTTCTGGATGACATTCAAGGTACTGTCTTGACATTTACATGGGGCATAGCATGTAGAACGTACCTTCTTTAAAATACCTATCCAAATTTCTGCATGTAGAAGTGTTTAAACTGAAGAGAGGGAAAAGATTCTGAAGAACTCTTTACCAGTGTCCCTCGGTTATGCAATGTTTTCCTTTGTGTTTGCCATTTAGAGTACCGATCTGTTAATGTCCCAGGTACTTTGCAAAGTAGTTTTTTGTATTTTCTGTAATTTTTTACAATACAGAGATATAAATTTTTGGCTGAATTTTAGATGAATACCTTAAGACTTGCGTCTTGGTCTATTCTGTAAAGCAATGGAGAATAATTACTTTTTCCTTCTTCCTTATATATAACATGTTAATGAGGGGAAAAAAATTGCACATTTTGTTTTGATGTAGATCCTTTTAATAAGAAAAGAAATATCAAAGTACTCCTTCTTAATTCAGTTAGCTAACCTGTTGTTCTTTTCAGGCCAGCAGTGTTAATTCATTGTGGTTAATGGCAATGGTTTTTGAGGACTGTGTCACAGACCCTGGTTTTGAACTTTGTTGCAGTGTGCAGGGGGAGGTGTGTAGTGGAGTGCTATATGATGTTTGAGAGTCCTTCCTCCAATATGAAATACAGCAAACTCTATTTTGAACAGAGACGCCATCAGGCCACATAGTCACAAGCTGTACTAAGCATGGCCCAAAGAAGACTCTATGCCTGTGACATGCTCAATGTTCTGCACGTATATCTGGAGTGTTACCATGTCCACTGAGGTGCAGAATCACAGGAAGAAGGTTATTTGCATAGTTAGTTTTATGAAAAGAATAAAACTTTGGTGGGACTGGCAAAGAAAAAAAAGGGTAAAGAATGTGTTTGTTCAGAAGGTCCATAAAATGTAGTAAACATGGCTTGGAGATGTTGGTTTGATTACCACCCAAATGATATCAAGTAAGCATCAAACTGTCCATATCTAGGAAACAAAGTAACAGTCCCTGCCCTTCAGCTCTTATGTTGCTCCTACATCTTTTTTATAAATGGGGTTTCAGCTTATAAATAGTGTAAAATTTTATTAAACTCCCCAAACCACTGTTTCAGACCTTTTTGTAGACTCTTGTCCTCAAACTGTCTCTCAAGTCTTCTAGAAGAAAAGTTAAAAAGCCTCTGGTGCCGAAGACATACTAAAGCAAAGATCGGTGTATCTGTTCGCATATCAGCTTTACCAAAATTCCTTTTGTCTAAGGACTAAAAGGAAGTCAACAGCTGGTTAGTATTTGGCTTATGAGGTATAATTACTTGAATCAAAGTAGTGTCAATACACTGTACAATTATTTTTGCGGTATGTTTTTGAAAGTTGCCTGATACAACTAACTCTACTAATTCCATCACGGGTTTTACTGAGTTCTCAATTCTTCTTCATGTCCACTCCTGATTTTTTTAATGTAGTTCATATACTGCTGTTCAGCTGTTGTATACAGCTTGTATTTTATGTTGTTGCAGAAGCCTTACAGGAGAAGACTGTAATTCTCCTGTGATTACTAGTATCCTGTATTGTTCCTTGGCCATTGTAAACCTATTTAGAATTTTCAGTGAATACTCACTTGAAGTTATTCATTAAGCCAGCTGCAAATCACATGTTGAGAGGAATATCATGTCCTAATGGAAAGAATGACAGTGCAGATCAGTGTATCTTCTTTGTCTTCCATTTTAAAAAAATTTTAATAATTTGATGTCATCAATGATATTTGTGTCATCACCATCTTAAAGAAATGTTCTCACCTAATCTGCATAAAGCATCTATATCATAGTTGTAATAAAAAAAATGTAACATGATTTTAAAGGCACCTTCCAATTATATATTTTCTTCTAATGTGCATTAATTTTTGTTTAACCCTCCTACTTAAAGAGGACATAAGGCATGTTTTACTCAACTACCTAGTTGAAGGAAAACGGAGATATTATAGCGTTAGCTTGCCAGAAAATCTTGCTTTATTGGGTTTTGTTAGGAAAAATCTGTACAAATGGTCTATATTTTATATAAGGAAGTTTCATCTGAAAACTAGATACAAGCATAAAAATATTAATGTCTTTCTTGAAGCTAAGACCCTCAAATAAAGCCTTTCTTTTTAAGTCTTTATGTTCTGGGTCAAATACAGATACTTCTTTCCAAAATGAATGTATTCTGGGACTAGCTTATCATCCCATGTACCTGGAGTGTTAATAAGTGACTTTCTTATTTTTATTCTGTAGGATGGAAATGGGTTTAGAATGGAAATCTGAAGTAGTACTTTTCATTCCCTTGTTAATTACTGAATCAGCTGATACATGGGAGTGGCTTTACCTTTTTTAAAGTCAATGACAAAGACAAAAAATATTAGCTTATGAATCTTGGGAAGCCCAAAGCCATAAAAACGATCATTTGTGGCACAGACAGATTGTGTTGCTTGATTTCCCCTCCTACGAAATAAAGCTACAGTTAGGTACTTCTAAGGCAGTGCTCATGACTCACACAAAATTTGTGGCAGATTTCTAGAAAGGTCTGTGCATCCCAAATAATCTAGGTTGAGATCATGTCCACTGTGGAAAGTTAAATTATGTTGTTTCCACCTGTTTGGCTGGTTTAGACAATAGGTTGCAGGTTGGCGGGGATGAGATCAGGTTGGCGGGGACGAGATAGCAGAGAGAAGTCCCAAGGCCATCAAAATGGACTTCAGGGCACTGGGGCAACTAGTTGAGGGATCAGGGGCACAGTTGGTGTTTTCCTCCATCCCATCAGTGGCAGGGAACAGCACTGAAAGGGGCAGGAAAACTCACCTGGTTAACAGGTGGCTCAGGGACTGGTGCCATCGGTCAAATTTTGGCTTCTTTTATCACGGGATGGTGTACACAGCATGGGGCCTGCTGGTGACAGGCGGATGGCAGCTATCTCAAAGGGGTAAAAGGATTCTTGGCCACGAGCTGGTGGGGCTCATTGAGAGGGCTTTAAACTAGGTTTGAAGGGGGAAGGGGATATTGCCCACCTCACTAGGGATGAGCCCAGGCTTGGCGTGCCAGGGTCAGGGGTGAGATTGACAGCCCAGCTCAAGTGTGTCTATACCAACGCATGTAGCATGGTCAATAAACAGGAGGAGCTGGAAGCCATTGTACAGCAGGACGGCTATGACTTGGTCGCCATCACAGAAACGTGGTGGGACAACTCACATGACTGACATGCTGTCATGGATGGCTACAGACTCTTTAGGAAAGACAGGCCAACAAGGAGAGGTGGGGGAGTTGCTCTGTATGTGAGGGAGCAACTGGAATGCATTGAGCTTGGCCTGGGGGCAAATGAGGAACGAGTTGAAAGCTTGTGGGTTAGAATTAAGGGACAGGCTCATAAGGGTGACGTTACAGTGGGTGTGTACTACAGGCCACCTGACCAGGAGGAGGAAGTTGATGAGGCCTTCTACAGGCAGCTGCAAGCAGCCTCACAGTCACAGGCTCTAGTTCTCATAGGGGAGTTCAACCACCCTGACATCAGCTGGGAAGACCATACAGCTAGGCAGGCGAAATCCAGAAGGTTCCTACAGAGCATCGATGATAACATTCTGATGCAAGTGGTGGAGGAACCAACAAGGAAAGGTGCTCTGCTGGACCTTGTATTTACAAACAAGGAGGGACTGGTGGAGGATGTGAAGGCTGGAGGTAGACTCGGCTACAGTGACCATGAAATGGTGGAGTTCAGGATCCTGTGTGGAGGAAGCAGGGCGAAAGCAGGATTAAAACCTTGGATGTCAGGAGGGCTAACTTTGGCCTCTTCAAGGAGCTACTGGGAGGAATCCTGTGGGCCAGCGTTCTCGAAGGCAGGGGGGTCCAAGAGTGCTGGTTGCTCTTTAAACATCACTTCCTCCATGCTCAGGAGCAGTGCATCCCCCTGAGAAAGAAATCTAGCAAAGGAGGCAGCAGACCTGCATGGTTGAACAAGGAGTTCCTAGCGGAGATCAGGCAGAAGAGAAGGGTCCACGGATTGTGGAAAGAGGGGCAGGCCACTCGGGAAGAGTACAGGAATGTGGTCAGAGCGTGCAGGGATGCAATGAGGAAGGCCAAAGCCCACCTGGAATTGAAGCTGGCAAGGGATGTCAAAAACAACAAGAAGGGCTTCTTCAACTACATCAGCAGCAAAAGGAAGGCTAGGGACAATGTGGGGCCGCTGCTGAATGAGGCAGGTGTCCTGGTGACGGAGGATGCAGAGAAAGCAGAGCTACTGAATGCCTTCTTTGCTTAAGTCTTCAGTGCCAAGGCAGGCCCTCAGGAATCCCAGGTCCCTGAGGTAAATGAAGAAGCCCACAGAGAGGATGACTTTCCCTTGGTCATGGAGGACTGTGTGAGGGATCGCTTAAGCAATCTAAATGCCCACAAATCCATGGGCCTCCATGGAATGCACCCACGAGTGCTGAGGGAGCTGGCGGATGTCATTGCTGAGCCACTCTCCATCATCTTGGAAAGGTCCTGGAGGACAGGAGAGGTCCCCAAGGACTGGAGAAAAGCCAGCGTCACTCCAATCTTCAAACAGGGCAAGAAGGAGGACCCAGGGAACTACAGGCCGGTCAGTCTCACCTCCATCCCAGGAAAGGTGATGGAGCAGCTTATCGTGGAGGTCATCATCAAGCAAGTGGAGGAAAAGACTACTATCAGGAGTAGTCAGCATGTATTCACCAAGGGGAAATCATGCCTGACCAATCTGATAGCTTTCTATGATGGCATGACTAACTGGGTAGATGAAAGGAGAGCCGTGGATGTTGTCTACCTCAACTTCAGCAAGGCCTTCAACACTGTCTCCCAGAACATCCTCCTAGGAAAGCTCAGGAAGTGTGGGCTGGAGGAGTGGTTGGTGAGGTGGATTGAGAACTGGCTGAATGGCAGAACTCAGAGGGTTGTCATCAGTGGCGCTGAGTGTAGTTGGAGGCTGGTAACTAGCGGTGTCCCTCAGGGGTCAGTACTGGACCCAGCCTTGTTCAACTTCTTCATCAATGACCTGGATGAATGTACCCTCAGCAAGTTTGCTGATGACACCAAACTGGGAGGTGTGGTAGACACACCGGAAGGCTGTGTTGCCATTCAGAGTGACCTTGACAGGCTGTAAAATTGGGCAGAGAGGAACCTGATGAGGTTCAACAACGGCAAATCAGGGTCCTGCACCTGGGGAGGAACAACCCCATGCATCAGTACAGGCTTGGGGTGGACCTGCTGGAGAGCAGCTCTGTGGAGAGGGACCTGGGTGTCCTTGTGGATGACAGGTTGACCATCAGCCAGCAGTGTGCCCTGGCTGCCAAGAAGGCTAATGGCATGTTGGGGTGCATTACGAAGAGTGTGTTCAGTAGGTCAAGGGATGTTCTCCTTCCTCTCTACACTGCCCTGGTGAGGCCTTATCTGAAGTACTCTGTCCAGTTCTGGGCTCCCCAGTTCAAGAAAGATGAAGAGCTACTGGAGAGAGTCCAGCGGAGGGCTATGAGGATGGTGAGGAGACTGGAGCATCTCTCCTCTGAGGAGAGGCTGAGGGAGCTGGGCTTGTTCAGCCTGAAGAAGAGAAGGCTGAGAGGGGACCTAATAAATGCTTATAAATATCTGAAGGGTGGGTGTCAGGAGGATGGGGCCAAACCCTTTTCAGTAGTGCCCAGCGACAGGACAAGGGGCTATGGGGACAAACTGAAGCACAGGAAGTTCCATCTGAACATAAGGAAGAACTTCTTCACTCTGAGAGTGACAGAGCACTGGAACAGGCTGCCCAGGAAGGTGCTGGAGTCTCCTTCTCTGGAGATATTCAAGACCCGACTGGACAAGGTCCTCTGCAGCTTGCTCTAGGTGACCCTGCTTCAGTAGGGGGGTTGGACTAGATGACCCACAGAGGTCCCTTCCAACCCCAAACATTCTGTGATTCTGTGATTCTGTTTATTCAAACAAGCTGAAAATGTCAAAGACCTAGCAGTTTATGTACCTGATAAACAATGCAAGCCAGTATTTTCCTCTTCTTCTTTCTCCTGGAATGCACCAATTTTTATTTGAAGGCAAAATATTTGTTATAAAACTAAAACTGCAAATTATCAGCATAATTACTGACTTGAGAAGTCATTGATATGGATATTGTCAAAGAAGTAGAGTTATCTGGCTTTCGTTATTTAGATGTATAGTATATAGTCAAAGCTGTCAGTAGTCTATCAAGCCAAATTCACCAAACTGTATGGATGGTCCATCATAAGGATGGGCTCATGAGAAAATGAACTGATGCAGATATCTTGAGTAACAGACTACAGAATACTAATCTAGAATTTTAACAATGAAGTTGTTTCTGCAGCTTTTGACAATAAAATTGGCACTGCAGTTCATGTGTTATGTTGTGTGCAAGATGGAAATCAATTTAGATTTCATAGAAAATGAAATCACTGAAATAATTTTTGTCCACTGGATTTAATATATCTTTTCGTCCACACAACTTCTAAAAGTCAAGAGAATTGGTTTTCCATGCACATAAAAGTATTAAAGAATTACTACGTGTGAGTATACCAACTTGGTTCTTTTGAAGTATAGATGTGAGTAGGCAGATGACAAGTGATTGACTTGAAAAGTATTTCTTGAGAAAGCTAATTAGGACAGATCTAACTACACGTAAACTAGGTGCCAGGAGCTCTCTCTTGAATCATATTTTGTGAACTACTTATTACAGACTCAATCACCAGATGAAGCTGGCTGTGCAGATCATTAGTTAACATGGAATACTGCTTCCTTCTAGACTCATTTGAGCTACTGAAAATAGTCATATGGAAGAGAATGTAATTATACAGAATTCTTACATTTAAAGTATTTTTGAAGAACTTTGCAAAGGAATTAATTTTCTTACCTCTGTGCAGACGGAGTTGGCAAGCACCACAGCAGAAGTATCCGTGCAGCACTGAGTTCTAATGCCTTCATTTATAAGAAAACTTATGTTGTGCAAGACACCTCATTATAAAAATGCGAGTCCTTTGCTTGTTTGGATAACTGTTATAATAAGTCCTTCATATCTAGAGTGTACCACTGCATGGCACTTCTGCACATACCTGGCTCTACTTTCGTATTGATGGTGTTGGGTATAAGAACAAATCCTGAATGTCTGTAGTGACAAATTATATTTGCATTATGCTGAAAAGAGGCTCTTGACTAAGTTTAAGTTTCTTCTTTTTTCTTCAGCATTTCTTATACACTTGAAAGATTGTGAAGGATCTGAAATAGGGATGATTTTATAAGACATGAGCAAATTAAGTATGTTACATTCTGGCTTTCTAGCATTTTGCAGGGAGTATGTGGGCTCAGAGTGAAAGTTTGTGGAGTATGTATATTTTCTGACCTTGGAACTCCAAAGGTGTCATAATAATAAGACGAGTGTACTAATCCCTGGGAAAATAATGCGGGAGTGCAATGGACATAAAATAAATGTTAACATTTGTCAGGGTGGGAAAACAACATGGAAAATACTGTTACAAAATTTTCTGTGCTATTAAGAGATAAAAACTCTCTTCCCCAGTCCTTCACATAAAAGAGAGACATTCAGTGAACAAAAGTCTATTTCCAGTGTTTCATGCGAGAGAGAAAAGAAGAAGAAACAATGTTCAGTTCTTGAAATTGCAAGAAATTAATTACATCGGCTGTTTAGTCCTGATGGATTTTTTTCTGTTACTTCAA
The DNA here is from genome assembly GCF_030867145.1 of Opisthocomus hoazin. Taxonomy (NCBI): domain Eukaryota; kingdom Metazoa; phylum Chordata; class Aves; order Opisthocomiformes; family Opisthocomidae; genus Opisthocomus; species Opisthocomus hoazin. Next base: position 45,454,384 of record NC_134454.1, read on the forward strand.
AGAAAATATAATATAAAGGAATAGAACAATCTTTAAATCTGGTGAAATGTAAAGAAAAACCTTTTCTCATTCATGGACTTCATTCAGACATTTGGGTACAACCCAAAACAACAAAAGCAAAAATTCCAAGGAGCATTCTGACATGACAATTCTTTTAGAAATGCGCATGGTACTGGTTGACAGTAATACAGTGTGTTGCTATGGAGGAAAGCATCTATTGCCAAGACGGGTTGACATCTGATGCATCACTAAAAAAAAATGTTAGGTAGTTTTTTTTGTTCTTCATTTGTGGATTTCTTTGGGCAAGCAAGAATCCCAACAACATTCTTTTCCTGCCTGATGAACCTGGCTGGGTATTACAGGAGGAGGAGACAGATGCTCTCTCGCTGTCAGCAGACAGCAGCATCAGCTTGATATGTCCTATGTATTTGTCACTGTGCAGCTCTCCAAGCCAGATGTGGTCTCTGTGGGAAAGCCTAGAAGGTCACAGATGAAGATGCGGAAGTCAAAAGCTCAGCTGTGCATGAGTGAGAAGGCTTACCAGAAGGAAAGACATGCTTAAGACTAGGTTATTACTGGCAGAAATAAAAGGCTAATATCTTACTTTTGCAGTACTACAACACAAAGTTAAATTGTCTTGAAAAGCTCTAAAAATGAAGTTGGTGGTTAGCTGGGATATTTTACAACTGTGTAACAGATTAATCAGATTATCTCATCTGAATATTTACCCTCTTTCCCCAAATTCTGACTAGTTGGAAAATTTTATTTAGAAAATTTTCAAATTATATATTTGCAATTCTACTATTAAAAACAAGTTATCCTTAAGAAATTTACCTCATTTTTATCTAGAAATAAGAAATACTTTCTTAGCCTCTTAGATGAAATGAAATATTTTGATTTGGCCCAAACATCTTTCACTCTGTTTTAAAGCAACGATTTAATCTGCCATCAAAACATATGTAATTTCCAATTTGATATCAACAGATATTTTAATTAGAAAAAACCAAAACATTTTATGTTTTTTTTGGATGTGCCATTTTTAAAACAGTAGGTTATCTCACACTTTGTGTGTAATAAGTGCATTCTGTTCCTTTCAGCTGAAATGAATACCAAATGCATTTCTACAGAAGAAACATAAAAAGAGTAGTGTAGATGGTCAAGTCTGGACATCACTAGGTGTATTAATTGATTACTGTGTGCTCATACATTACCGTTATGTAAAAGAAACCTTGAAATTCTTGGGATAGTACTTGAATTGAGATTTATGATATGGCTTGCTAAGCACACAGGTAAATAATATTTTTTTTAAAGAATAATTTGTCTATGGTTCTTGAGACAGTGTTTTTGTTGCTAGAAATGTTGATCCTCTCCAAGGTGACTGCTTTAAACAAGGCATTTCCTTTGTTAAATGTATTGCATTTCAGAATGGTGCTGTTTTACTTTCACAATGACACAAGACATCTTTAATGCTCACATGTCCTTGGGCTGGCCTTTGCCAGAAGAAATATAAGAATTAATGAATAACAATACATTTTGTGTGCAAAGATTTTTGAAAGATATCATGTAAGTTTAATTGAAGTTCTCATTGTAGAGGGAATTGATATATACAATTTATAGTTTTTATATTTTTAATAGATGTTGTCTATTTTATATAGAATTGCCTTTCTAAACCTACTTAATTATGTTTATTTCCTCCCATGTTTTTTATGAAGATTTTTTCATGCATATTACTTTTGCATTTCTATGTGTTAAAGACTGTGTCAGGTGTAAACATTTTGTGTGAGAGCGTGTGATATTAACTCTAGACCCTTTAACAGAACAAATCCAGTGAACTGAAAACCTTTTGGGGGCTGTACAGAAGTCTGAAATGCTAGAGACAATATGGGCTATTACTTGACTGGAAATGATATTCAACTTTTGAAAATGTAGGTATGAGATGCTGTAAAGGTCTTGACCCATTTGTGCTAGAACCTGGGCGTTTGTCATTGTCCTAAGGTACTTAAAACAGTCTTGAACAGCCTTATTAATCAGAATTTCTCTATAACCCAGTGCTGAACGCCGACACTGAGCTGTCAGTAGGAGTTAGGACATACTATAGTATGAGATGTCCTTCTTTTAAAGCCACTTAGTCTTGTTTCTGCCTGGATAAAGAAGGGTAGAATATAGATTCTGTGACAGAAAGGTTGGAAAAGAATTAGAGACTGATATATATTTGCATATTTTAAAAATATGGTGGATTTTTACTTGGTTATGCTGGAAGTAAAGATCCTAAGAGCAGGGCCCCACAAACACTACACAGCACCCAAGTGTGTGCAAGCAGAGAGTGACATAGTATTTCGTATACAAAGCAGGACACTCCACATGTTAGGAAGAAGCTGCCCCACTGCCTAAAAAAAAAAAAAAAAGAAGGCAAAAAGGAAAAAAAAATGAACAGGTGTGCAGAAAGCAGCCTGGATGAGAAGTTCTAGCATTCCTGTTTAAGCCTTGAGTTCAGCTTGCAGTTTACTGGGGACCTGTCTTAGCCATTGAAGTCAAAGCCAAGGCTCACAATCTAATGATTGACCATTTCTTCTTCTCTTTCAGGTTTGTGATTACAGGAACTCCAAAATAATGGAGTAAGGCAATTTTAATCTATGCAACAGCCAGTTCTTCTTCTAGCTACTTTTTTAAAAAAGATCTAGATTATTAACTGTTGATTTTTTTCCCCCTCTCCTCTTAAAATACACCTTTGAGCCATGCCACTTATGCAAGTGATAGAGCTGTTTAAATGCAACGGATTTTGCAGTTATGTGAGGGATGTGGTGCAAAATGTTAAACTCTGAGACTACGTTTGCAATGTTTCTTGAAAGAGTTAATATGAATACTAATGAACAGACTGTAGTGATGTATGCTATAGTCTTGCACCTGTTTCAGATATAATTATCTCCGTATTTTACATAGTATGTTCAAAAGATAACATTATCTTTGAAAGATAGCATTTTACTCAGTCTGTTTTTGTTGCTGATGCTGTCAGACTAAAAGAAATAATCTCAGCCTAAAAAAAGGGTAAAGTGTATCTGAAAATTTATTTAGCATTTTAGGAAATGTTGATAATAGTTTTTCATATTCCTTAACAGGAGAGTTTTCTTATATAGCTTTTCAGACAAATCTTTCTGGTTTGCTAAGTAGACATATGGTGCAATGTTGCGGACATTTTCTTCTTCTGGTTTTCTGTGTACAGTTGCTGCAACTTCATCTGTACTGCAACATTTCAGCATTCAAATTGTGTGTACTAATTATAGGAAATATTGTCACCTTGTCTGGGTCGGATCTGCCTTGTGAGACAGATCAAAATCAATAACCTTGTTTAGTTAGAATAATGATAACTGCATGCAAAAATTTATAGTAAATTATTGTGTTATGAACCTATACTGAACTTTACAAAGCCTGTGGCCATAAACGCTTGCAGTCAAACACAGAGGCTGACTGAAAACTAGCCTAGATCTTGTTATTTTTTCCCTTCAAACTATGCCAGGCTGCCTACCCTAACATGAGAAGATTATTATCTAGTGAGCTTCTCACATTGCCCGAGTCGTTTATTTCATAGAATCACAGAATCACAGAATGGTTTGAGATGGAAGGGACCTAATAGATCATCTAGTTCCAAGCCCCCTGCCATGGACAGGAACACCTTCCAATAGACCAGCTTGCTCAAAATCCCATTCAACCTGGCGCTGACCACTCCCAGGGAGGGTGCATCCAAAACATCTCTGGACACAAGGGCTTTAGTTTTCCTAACCTGCTCCCTGGCTGCTCGGACTATTTCTCTGTGTTTCTCCCAGGCTACCTGTCCTTGCTTCCACGCTGTGTAGGCTTCCTCTTTGTGCTTGACTTTGTCCAGGAGCTCCTTGTTTATCCAATGTCCTTGGTTTGGCCAGGACAGGGTTAATTTTCACCGGACTCCACGAAGGGGCACAGCCGGGGGGGGGGGGGGGGGGCTGACCCCACCTGGCCAAACAGAGCCGGGTATTCCATACCATGTACCGTCATGCTGGGTTCCGGTGGGGGGGGAGCTGGGGGGGCGGGAACTTGCTCGTAGCTCGGGAGGGCTCAGCGGCAGTTTGGTCTGAGAGAGTGGTTCTGTTCTGCTGGTTTGTTTTGTATATTCCCCTTTTTCTGTATCGTTGTTGTTGCTGTTCCCTTTGTTTGCTGTTCTGTTAAACTGCCCTTATCCCGACCCACCAGTTTCTGCCTGTTTCTTTCCATTCTCCTCCGCATTGCGGCGGGGGGAGGGGAGGCCTCGTGGCGCTTTTGTTGCCGGCAGCAGCCGAAATCAGAACATTAACTTGGCGCCCAAGCGTGGGGCGGGGATAACGGCAGGTCTGAGCAACGTGTGTTGAAACTGCTTTCTTAGACTTTGTTAAATTTTGTTATACGCATTTATTCTGTTAGTTAAATAGTCGCGGGTAAAAAATGTTGCTGACTTTGATCAGATGGCTGTGGTTTTTGAATCCTTATTTGCAGTATGTATTCAATGCCATGGTGTTCATCATCTCTGGGAAAAAGATCAGGATGATGATTTTGCTGTACTGTATGATATCGACTTATGACATGATAACATCACTGTGCATGAAATTAGGCTTGTATTTGCATGCGGCACTGCGGTCATTTCCGTACCTCGGATCCTATGTCTTAGAATTTGTTAATAATCAAACCCAATCTGTGGGGAAAACCGAAGGGGATACCTTCCCCCACTCTTTCAACCCCCTCTTTCCCTCAGGCTGGTCCTAATTGCTTTTGAGAATTTTGAGTACCGGTGGGATGCTCAGGCCAGCACTCTCCTTTTGTTCTGCCTCCTGAATGGGTTTTGGGTCTTGTTTAGGGTTAAACAAGTCGTTAAGAACATCCTGCAGAGACCTGCCCCGGGGCCAGATAGCTGTGAGTGGCTGGGTGTGTGGGACAGCATGGGCAGGTGTCTAGAGCAGTGTACATCCCCGGTGTGTTTTAAACTCACCCCTGAACAAATACAGAATCCGGACAAACTAGTAAAATACCTGCAAAAAGTGTGCCGCCACCCAGGCGAGAACATTGTCACCTGGGGGTGAGTCCATTTGCATTTCAGGAGTGACAGGGGGGTCCCAAGAGCTGAGTGTATTGGAGGCTGAAGTGAGCCTCACTGGGCAGGAGTGGCAGAAGCACCCCATTGTAACTGGCCCCAAGGCTCTGTGCATCCTTGGGATAGACTATATTAGCAGAGGGTACTTCAAGGACCCAAAGGGATATCGGTGGGCTTTTGACATAGCTGCTTTGGAGACGGAAGAAATTAAACAGCTGTCCATTTTGCGTGGTCTCTCGGAGGATCCTTCCGTTGTGGGGTTGCTGAGGGCTGAAGAACAACAGGTGCCAATCACAACCACAACGGTGCACCGGCGACAATATCGTACCAACCGAGACTCCCTTCTCCCCATTCATCCGCTGATCCGCCAGCTGGAGAGTCAAGGAGTGATCACCAAAACTCGCTCACGCTTTAATATTCCCATATGGCCAGTGAGAAAATCTACTGGAGAGTGGAGACTGACAATAAACTACCGTGGCCTGAATGAAGTCACACCACCGCTGAGTGCTGCCGTGCCAGACATGCTAGAACTTCAGTATCAGCTGGAGTCAAAGGCAGCCAAGTGGTACGCTACAATTGACATCGCTAATGCATTCTTCTCCATCCCTTTGGCAGCAGAGTGCAGGCCACAGTTTGCTTTCACCTGGAGGGGCATCCAGTACACCTGGAATCGACTGCCCCAGGGGTGGAAACACAGTCCCACCATTTGCCATGGACTAATCCAGACTGCACTGGAAAAGGGTGAAGCTCCAGAACATCTGCAGTACATCGATGACATCATTGTATGGGGTGACACAGCGGAGGAAGTTTTTGAGAAAGGGGAGAAAATAGTTCAGATCCTTCTGAAAGCCGGTTTCGCCATTAAGCGAAGTAAAGTCAAGGGACCTGTGCAAGAGATCCAGTTTTTGGGAATAAAATGGCAGGATGGACGCCGCCAATGGATTTCATCAACAAAATAGCAGCTATGTCTCCACCAACCAGCAAAAAGGAAGCACAGGCCTTCCTGAGTGTTGTGGGTTTTTGAAGAATGCACATCCCAAATTACAGCCAGGTTGTAAGTCCTCTGCACCACGTGACCCGGAAGAAGAATGATTTTGAATGGGGCTCTGAGCAACGACAGGCATTTGAACAGATTAAATGGGAAACAGTTCATGCCGTAGCCCTTGGTCCAGTCCGGTCAGGGCAAGATGTTAAAAACGTGCTCTACACCGCAGCCGGGGAGAATGGCCCAACCTGGAGTCTCTGGCAGAAAGCACCAGGGGAGACTCGAGGTCGACCCCTGGGGTTTTGGAGCCAGGGATACAAAGGATCTGAGGCCCGCTATACTCCCAGTGAAAAAGAGATTCTGGCAGCATATGAAGGCGTTCGAGCTGCTTCAGAAGTGGTGGGCACTGAAGCACAGCTCCTCCTAGCACCACGATTGCTGGTCCTGGGCTGGATGTTCAAAGAGAGGGTCCCCTCTATGCATCATGCCACCAATGCTATGTGGAGTAAGTGGGTCACGCTGATTACCCATCGCGCCCGAATGGGAAATCCCAGTCGCCCAGGAATTCTGGAGGTAATCATGGACTGGCCAGAAGGCAAAGATTTTGGAGCATCGCCAGAGGAGGAGGTGACACATGCTGAAGAGGCCCCACTGTATAACCAGCTGCCAGAAGATAAGAAACAGTATGCCCTGTTCACGGATGGGTCCTGTTGCATTGTGGGGAAGCAGCGGAGGTGGAAGGCTGCTGTATGGAACCCTACACGACAAGTCGTGGAAACTGCTGAGGGATAAGGTGAGCCCAGCCAGTTTGCAGAGGTGAAAGCCATCCAGCTGGCTTTAGACATTGCCAGTCGAGAGAAGTGGCCAGTGCTCTATCTTTACACCGACTCTTGGATGGTGGCCAATGCCTTGTAGGGGTGGCTGCAGCAATGGAAGAAGAACAACTGGCAGCGCAGAGGCAAACCTATCTGGGCTGCCCCATTGTGGTAAGATATTGCTGCCCGGCTGGAGCAGTTGGTTGTAAAAGTGCGTCACATGGACGCCCACGTCCCTAAGAGTCGGGCCACTGAAGAACATCAAAACAACCACCAGGTAGATCAGGCTGCCAAGATTGAAGTGGCTCAGGTGGATCCAGTCTGGCAACATAAGGGTGAACTGTTTATAGCTCGGTGGGCCCATGACACCTCGGGCCACCAAGGAAGAGAAGCAACATACAGATGGGTTCATGACGGAGGGGTGGACTTGACCATGGACACCATAGCACAGGTTATCCATGAATGTGAAACATGCGCTGCAATCAAGCAAGCCAAGCGGGTAAAGCCTCAGTGGTCTGGAGGACGATGGCTAAAATATAAATATGGGGAGGCTTGGCAGATTGACTACATGACACTGCCACAAACCCACCAAGGCAAGCGCTGTCTGCTCACAATGGTGGAGGCCACCACTGGATGGCTGGAAACCTACTGTGTTCCCCATGCCACCACCCGGAATACCATCCTGGGCCTTGAAAAACAAGTCCTGTGGCGACATGGCACCTCTAAAAGAATTGAGTTGGACAATGGGTCCCACTTTCGTAATAGCCTCATAGACACCTGGGCCAAAGAACATGGTATTGAGTGGGTGTATCACATCCCCTACCATGCACCAGACTCTGGAAAGATTGAACGTTACAATGGGCTGCTAAAAACCACTTTGAGGGCAATGGGGGGTGGGACTTTCAAAAATTGGGATACCCATTTAGCAAAGGCCACCTGGTTGGTTAACACCAGGGGATCCACCAACCGGACTGGTCCTGCCCAGTCAAAACCTCAGCGCCCCGTAGAAGGGCATAAAGTCCCTGTAGTGCACATGTGGAACATGTTAGGGAAGACAGTTTGGTTTAGTCCTGCCTTGGGCAAAGGCAAGCCCGTCCGCGGCATTGCTTTTACTCGAGGACCTGGGTGTAGCTGGTGGGTAATGCGGAAGGATGGGGAAGTCCGATGTGTACCTCATGGGGATTTGATTTTGGGTGAGAATAGTCCATAAATAAATAAATTGTATAAAGTTAATTGTTAAATAACCCTGTCACTGTTTGTTATCACTGTTATAATTGTTATGTGTTGTACCAGTAGTATCGTAGTAAGAATCGTCCAGATTAAAGAAGGATGGACTTTTTGACGAAAACCTAGCAGAGCACAGCGATGATGGGACTGGACCTGGTTTTCAACAACTGGCATCCAGCAACTTCATCGAGATCGATGTCTCCAACCTGCAGACTGTGGGCACGGGCCGCACCAGATACATCAGCCGTGAGCTCTGGATGCAGCAAGTGACCGCCCATCACCACACGTCACCTCTCCTGCCACGGAAGACCATTACGATAGATGCAGCCCGAAGTCATGGATTAAATGAACTCAATGGACACTTTAGAATGATGATCCATAGACTACGGGAATGATATCTGGAGACAGGAGAAGTGGTGGTGATCAACTGGACAATGGGGGACCTGGGCATGACGTAGATGGTATGGAATAAGGGGTGGATAATGTCCTGGGTTCGGCCAGGACAGGGTTAATTTTCACCAGAATCCAGGAAGGGGCACAGCCGGGTGGGCTGACCCAACCCCAACCTGGCCAAACAGAGCCGGGTATTCCATACCATGTGCCGTCATGCTGGGTTCCGGTGGGGGGGGAGGCGCGGCGGGAACTCGCTCGTGGCTCGGGAGGGCTCAGCGGCGTTTCGGTCCGAGAGAGCGGTTCTGTTCTGCTGGTTTGTTTTGTGTATTCCCCTTTTCTGTATCGTTGTTGTTGCTGTTCCCTTTTTTCTGCTGTTCTGTTAAACTGCCCTTATCCCAGACCACCAGTTTTCTGCCTGTTTCTTTCCATTCTCCTCCGCACCACGGCGGGGGTATAGGCGGCTGCGTGGCGCTTTTGTTGCCGGTGGCAGCCGAAACCAAAACATCGATGCAGGCCTCATGGGGTTTTTGCCTGGCTTCCTCTTTGTTGGGATGCATTGCTCCCAAGCTTGGTGAAGGTGATCCTTGGATATTAAGCAGCTTTCTTGGGTCCCTCTTCCTTCCAGGGCTTCATTCCATGGCACTCTACTGAGCAGATCTCTGAAGAGGCCAAAATCGGCTCTCCTGTAATCCAGGGTAATGAGCTCTCCTTGTGTGATGCTCTTGGAGAAGGAAGAATTTGGAGAACAAAGTTATCATTAATGCATTCCAGGAACTTCCTGGTCTGCTTACACTCTGCTGTGTTGTCCCACCAACAGATATCAGAGTGGCTGAAGTCCTCCATGAGGACCAGAACTTGCAAACTTCAGGCTGCTCCTATCTGTGTATAGAGTGCCTCATCTGCTTGGTGACTGACCCCATCCTGGTCAGGTGGCTTGTGGAACACCCCCACTATCATATCACCTGTCCCTACCCTCCCTTTACTCCTGACCCATAAGCTCTCAGTTGGCTACTCAACCACCCCTTGCAGAGCTTTATGCATTCCAGCTTGTCACTGATGTAAAGGGTGACACCACCTCCATATCTCCCCTGCCTGTCCTTTCTAAAGAGCCTGTATCCTTCCATTCCAACACTCCAGTCACAGGAGCCATCCCATCATGTCTCCATGATGCCACGAAAATCATAGCTCTGCAGGCATATGGTAGTCTTAAACTCCTCTTGTTTATTCCCCATACGACGTGTGTTTGCATAGAGAATTTAAGCTGGACCAATTTATTGATTTTAAATCCTCCTTGTTGAAGCCTTTCTTAAAATCCATAGCTTCAGATACTGACATTAAAAGCAGTAAGAAATAAACTCAGTTTCTAACTCTATGTTCTGTGGTGGGTTAACCTTGATCATAGACAGAATGCATGAAGAGAGCTAGAAATGGGTATTTGCTCTGTGTAAATGAAGATTTTTAGTCTGGGATAGACTATGAAGGAGAAATAGAGAAGGGGGATACCAGCAAGATTATTGGAGATGCAATTATCTGAGTAGCCTGAAAACCTCTTAGATTTAATAAATGAGGGAATGGAAACTGAATATGATGTTTGTAGAATCCAGTGAAACAGAATGAATTTTGGGCCATCCGTATAAAGTATACGAGAGGAAAGGAGGCAAATATAAATACAAAGCACTGTTTTCTAGAACTAAGACTGAGTTGCAGTTCCTTCTAATACGGTGCTCAAAGGTTTCTTGTAAGCTGCTGAAATTAATATTTAATCACAACTTGGTTTTGGTCTCAGTTTGAGTGTAAAATCTGATTTGCAACTTTGAATAAAAAGTATTCAGCAATTTCTTTTACTTTAGTTTTAGAACTGTACATGGAGTCCTAATATTCTGTTACTTCTGCAAGTTTCATTAGAGGCTGAATTTATTTAATCCCTTTTCAAACTAGTGTGAAGGCTTCGAAGATGTGACCTCTAATTGTTTATGTACGTGCAAGAGTGTTTGCCTGATACAAGTTTTTGTCTCCTCTTTATGGTGTGGAATTCTGCGAGACTCTGTGATCAGAATGTGCATGGGTGATAATACATATAATAGTCTATAGCTTAGTGTAAAATAATCAGGACATTTACATTTTGGCACGTCTGTCAAGAACTGTAAGATATTTAAGAGACAACAGATCCTGGTGTGACAGTCCTAGTGGAGAAATGCCTGATAACGCCTGGAGGAGTTGCCTCTGCCCACTGTCTTCATCCAGATGAATGAATTTTTGTCCAAGTACTTTACTCCACCTCTTCCAAATGCTGACTTTGGCAATGCTTTCTTTGATTTATTCACTTTTTAGTATCACTTTGCGGAATGCCTTAGAATAAAGAATTACTTGTCAAGTGTTACTATCAATGCTTTCCAAGTCAGCAAAAAAGTGTGCTAAGTCACTTGTGCCCATCATCTGACCTTAAACATCAAATTAAAGGAAGACTTCCCTTGACTTGTAAGTAAGCCTTGACTGGTCCTGAAGTCATGATGTTTGTGTGAGACTTCCCTTCATTCTAGTAACACTACCATATTATTGCAGTAATAATGCTTAATTTTGTGTTTAGCAGTGAAGCTGATAAATGTTGAAAAGGCAAAGGTAGGTATTGGTTTCCTTGGCAAATGTATACCACATTCTGTCATAGCTAATCATTCTTCCATGGTATATTACCCAAATCACTTAACTGCTGTATCGTTGAAATTTGAGAACATCTTGAACAGTGTATGTCCATGTCATGGGTAAGAATACAGTCTCTAGCAAGACAAGAAAATTGTTTTCCTGTAAAATAGTTACACTTCTAATTTAAAAGGTAACTTCCTTTCAAAAATAGTGAATATGAAACGGGGCAAGGAGAATCTGATAGATGACTGGAAAGAAAGGTTAGGAATGGAAAATCTCTGAGGGGTGAGGAAGGGAGGTGTTCATATGTAGGAGGTAATTAGTGGTAGACTTATTTTACGTCAACTATAATTCCAGTTTGTGGGTTAGTCACATTGCCAGAATCCTGAATAAAAGCTTAGTTCACTGTTGTCTACACAATTTTCAGCCGGAGGCCAAGGTTCTGCTAGGAGTTTTTTAAATCAAATGATGAAACATGGCATTTACTCACGGGATAATTTTTGAAAAACTCATTTTTTCATTGGCAGCTGTGTATTTAGAAAGTCATCTCATTCTGCACAAGGAATCACGTCTTCTTCAGTTTTTCAGCCACAGACAATCTGCGTGTCTGCAATCTCATTGTAAAATACAAGACATTAAAATTTTCCAGGAGTATGAATTTGTCTGCGAAGACACTATGTATAAGAAAAGTATGTCATTTTCAATCTCAAAGCATCTCTAGGATAGATCCCTCCCTAACTTGCCTAAAAGACTACCCTGAATCCAATTGTCAAGGTGTATCTTTCTAAGGGAATTAGCACAATTCTTTTCTACCTGTGAGACTCTGTGCAGAGCTGCCTGTGATTGTTCACCCTGCCTGTGGACTTTGAAAACTGTTGATGGAGGCTATGTTAAAGGCTTTTGGAGACAGTAACCCAAAACTCTGGTGTTTACAGAGCACTAATTAATTCCAAAAGTTTCGTTTCAATTCTGACCTGTTCATTACATGTAGTGACATAAATCTGAATCTCCTTAATTTTCTCATGATCAAGAAGCTCTTGCAAAGTGTCTTCTCTGTTCTGTTGTTGTCAGTAATGGTTCATACCATTATTTTCTTCTGCATATAACCACATTCTAAGACAAGGTTTGTTTGAAAGGTATTGGTATATTGGGAGAGAATGCAGTGTTTACAAGCATCATACTTTTAAGGAAAAGTCTCACCTTCCATATTTTACCAAAAATGTTTCTATGTGGCATAGCAGGGTCATAATACGCATTAAATCCCAAATCCAATATGGATGTAAATTATGCCTGTTGGCAGAAAATTAGGATTTGGCCAATTCGTCCCTTGTACAACTCCACTAACTAGGTGATTCTGGTCTTCTCTTGTTTCCAATTAAAATGTTTTGGTGTCCAAAAGGCACTATTAAAAGACGACTACAGTCTCATTAAATATGGATGAAGTTAAGGCTCAGTTATGCACCTGTTATAGCTTAAAGAAAAAAGCAACAGTCCCATTTGTTTGGTTTGATTCTTGTGCAAATAAGAAAATTTATTCCTGAGACTCCTAGATTACTATGTACAACGTTACCACAGTCATTTAGAGACCCTCAGGATATTCAGGAAAGGAGAGACAAGAGGTTAAAGACAGTGGACTTTAAAATTCACCCTGTGCATTGCCTGTGAGCACTGGAGAAGCACACAGAATGGTTCAATAAAGCAGAGAAAATAAATTCTAAAATATTCTTGCACTTCTTTTTTATTTTCTTTTTTTGACTTGTCTTATGGAAGAACATTCTTGTGATTATCACCCTTGCTGTGATGTTCAGGATGGTTAGTGGCACTGTCTCTGGATCCCAGTGCCTGTGAGTACATGTGAAACGTACAGCTGTACATTTGAATTCCCAGTAGGAAGTTGCATTCTCTTCTGGAAGCATCATCAGATGTTCAAGATCTGGGAGTGAGTTATGCTTGGCAGCAGATTTTTTTCCTTTCTTCTGTTAATGTGTTGCAGTCCTAGAGGAATCATTATGGTGACAGTTGGTGCAAGTTACATTATTGGAGCAAAACTTCAGCTGCAAATGAGTTCAGAGATGGTTTTTAGCTGCTGAGAAGGAGCTGAATGAACAAAAGAAATTTCTTGAAAGAGAAGGCTGCAGTACAAACCAAAATAGATAAAAAGTTCTGCTCAATTGAAAAAGGGGTAATTTCAAAGAAATTCTTTTGTATCTTTGAACATCAGCCCCCAAAGTCTGTCTTTGTAACTTATGTATTGACTTACAATAAGGGCAATGCAAGACTTCACTCTGTCAGAGAAAGATATTAATTCCTCAGACCTCATTATGCCTGTGGGAAAATCATAACAAGGTTTAACATTTGCATGCATATTCAGAGAGCAAACCAACCTTGCAACACTCCTAGGATATGTACCTTCTGTGTCAATATTGTTGGCCTATTTACTTGATGATCAAGCCCAGGTACATTCATGTAGCAGTGACTGAAGATCACCTGGGACAACTTTGCACTCGTTTGGTTACTTCTAAATGCGGTGTTTAACTGTAGATATAGGCAATCCCATAGCCAGGGTTTTTACCCATGTTTTTGGGAAGATTTTTGCATTCTGTGCTGAACACCATGCTGTGATATCCACAGCTAGGCAAGGTACATCTTCATGAGCTGGAGACATTACAGTGGAGATGTGTCCTAAAGCACGATGCAGAAGAGCCTTGACCAAGTGAAACCTAAAGCTGCAGGCTCCGTCATATCTTGGATACGTGAACAGAATATATCATCTTTCCAAATCAGAAAATAATAGGTAAACAGATACTAGTACATACTCTTTGAAATGAGATAACTGTCCTCATTTGAGAATTCATCCCTTTCTAACTTAGAGTAATTTTATCCTACAAGGAACTAGCAGTTCACCTGGTCTTGAGGTCCCAGTGCAGCACTTGTGTTTTCAGTGTCAATGCCTTCCGGGGTAGCCTGCTTTATCTTCTGTTCCTAGTAATTTATCTTAGTCAGTGCAGAGGCTGTTACAGTTAGTAAGGATACTAAAGACCAGCAGTCCTGCCTTCTTACCTCCTGTTCAGCTTTACCTCTCAGAAGTATGAACATTTCCTACACTCTTTGGTCAGAGGTAGGTGGGATATTTTTCTGTTTAACTAGACTGTGAGACAGTACCTTGTGCCTTCTTTTTTCTTCAGCCCCACTATATATACTTTTTCAAACTGCAAGCATAATCCAATCCAAAATATTTTGAGCTCTCTGCTTGCCTGTGCATGTCAGTACAGTCCCAAAAAACTTAAACAGAGACATAAACTGACTGGCTGTTTTCATTTCCAATAAGAGCTTGCTGGATTATTTGGTCCCACATGCATATCCCTCCCCAGTTTTAAAAGTATTTTTTGTTTAAAAGCCATTATAACTAATTTTCCGCTGAGACCATGTCACAAACATAATTACTTTCCAAACATTCTTTATTGTTCAGGCACTTTCTGGAAACAGCGAAAAAGTTTACATTCTCACAGGATGCAGGGAATAAAGGGGAACTTTACATTACACAGATTTGGCATTGCAGTGCTGAAAATGTTGTTTAAATGTTACTTGGACAAGCATACCACAAAAAACATGTTGCCAGACTGTTGCTGAAATTTTTATGATGTCCAATACCAAAAACTGGTTGAGACTAAAAGGTTCAGATTGTGCCATGGAGAACTAACTGCAATTTCTTCTGTAACATGCTGAAACACAGTATTTCCTACATTTTTGATTGCACACCCATCTTATCTTTGGCGTGTTAATGGATAGTGTGAGGCATCTTGAGCAGTGAAGATTATCAGCGGTAGCAGATTGCCATTTTAGCTCTGCAACTTTTCAGTGAACTTTTCAGTATGTTATCCAAGATGGTGATAGCTGTGCTTCTGGTCCAAGTGACAGATATGCAAAAGTTTGATTCCCTGGAAATGCAAAGCTGACTTTGTGTTTGGTATAGCTTTAACTCTCTGCATATTGACATCTCCTGACCTTGAAAATCATACTCATTGATTATTTCAGCTTATGCAAGCCTGCTGAGAAAATTGGCAAGAAGGACAGTGGAGCAGGAAGTATGGCTTGATGGAAAGGCAGAGAAGAAAATTTTTGTTGAAATTGAGAAAAGTGAAAGAATTAGATAGCATAAGGCAGATAAGAATCTTCTGTACTAGAAGACTCGTTAACCAATACACTCCAGAGCGTGCAGTGAAGAGAAATAGGAAATAGTATGCTTCACTGTCTGGTCAAACAAATTCAACAGAACGCGATTGTGACTTGGAGGAAATGAAAAAGGAGCAAGTGAGGTCGTTGCTGCATAATGGCAATGTAATAACTTTAAATGTCAATGAACTGTGACAAAAGATTTATTTTTAATAAATTAGAATTGCATGAACCCTTCATTGCCCACTTCCAAATAACACAGCAAATGCTCCTGGTAACATAGTGTTAATTACCTATGATTTTTAGGTTAGTTCAGTAAAAATTATTGTTGAAGTAAAGCAGGATTTGAAATTAGGCTCTAAAGAATACAGTGTCTTTATAACTAGCTATGAAGCCAAATAAGAGGCCTGATTCCTAACTCCAACATGAGTGTGGTATGTACTTAGAGCTGGTCTAAAGCTGGCATGTGCTGATACAACATTATATGTTCTTAGATGTATTTTCACATCAACATATGGACAGTTGACTGGTAATACTGTCATATGAGAATATGACATACAGAATGAGCCAACGTTTTACCCTAGCTATCACTTGCATATATCACAAAGAAACATGAATATGTTACACATTATTTTTAACTTAAACGCTATCTTAGTCCTCAGTATTTATAAAATTTAATTTTAATTTAATTTCAGTATTTTTCACTCTTATTAACTTTGTTTAGTTTTCACTGAATGTTTCTGAGTGCAGTATGGATACTAATCCATTTATTGACATCTATGCAGATCATTCTGTTCCATGGATCTCCTGTGATATCCTCCTAGGGAAGCTGAGGAAGTGTAGGCTGGATGAGTGGTCGGTGAAGTGGATAGAGAACTGGCTGAATGGCAGAACTCAGAGGGTTGTCATCAGCGGCTCTGAGTCTAGTTGGAGGCTGGTAACAAGTGGTGTCCCCCAGAGGTCACTACTGGGCCTAGTCTTGTTTAACTTCTTCATCAATGACCTGGATGAAGAGTTAGAATGTACCCTCAGCAAGTTTGCTGATGACACCAAACTGGGAGGTGTGGTAGACACACAGGAAGGCTGTGCTGCCATTCAGCGTGACCTGGATAGGCTGGAAAGCTGGGCAGAGAGGAACCTGATGAGGTTCAACAAAGGCAAATGCAGGGTCCTGCACCTGGGGAGGAACAACCTCATGCACCAGTACAGGCTTGGGACGGACCTGCTGGAGAGCAGCTCTGCGGAGAGGGACCTGGGTGTCCTAGTGGAGGAGAGGTTAACCATGAGCCAGCAGTGTGCCCTGGCTGCCAAGAAAGCCAATGGAATCCTGGGGTGCATCAAGAAGAGTGTGGCCAGCAGGACGAGGGAGGTTCTCCTTCCCCTCTACACTGCCCTGGTGAGGCCCCATCTGGAGGACTGTGTCCAGTTCTGGGCTCCCCAGTTCAAGAAAGATGAAGAGCTACTGGAGAAAGTCCAGCGGAGGGCTACAAGGATGATGAGGAGACTGGAACATCTCCTGTACGAGGAGAGGCTGAGGCAGCTGGGCTTGTTCAGCCTGAAGAAGAGAAGGCTGCGAGGGGACCTTATAAATGCTTATAAATATCTGAAGGGTGGGTGTCAGGAGGATGGGGCCAAGCTCTTTTCAGTGGTGCCCAGTGACAGGACAAGGGGCAATGGGCACAAACTGAAGCATAGGAAGTTCCGTCTGAACATGAGGAAGAACTTCTTCCCTCTGAGGGTGATGGAGCACTGGAACAGGCTGCCCAGGGAGTCTCCTTCTCTGGAGATATTCAAGACCCGCCTGGACAAGGTCCTGTGCAGCCTGCTGTAGGTGACCCTGGTTCGGCAGGGGGGTTGGACTAGATGACCCACAGAGGTCCTTTCCAACCCCTACTATTCTGTGATTCTGTGATTCTGTGATTCTGTTCCCGAGATACAAGACCTAGCACTGGGTGAGCAGCAGACCAGCAGGCATCTAGGTTTTAACAGGAGGATCCAAAGGATCTATACAAGTTCATTTTTTGGCCTAGATGACTGGGATATGAGCGTGAAGCTAGTTAACCCTTATCTAGTAATAATTTTCCCACAAACATGACACATCAGTGGTTTGGTATAGCTGAGAAGATTTTCTGCCATTCATCAGCAGATCAGACCTGGGATATGTCATATTTCCTATCTTTTTCAGGCAGCAAGTAGACATTAAACAAAAAATAAGAGAATTACATCAGATACAACTTTTAAATCTCTGAGAGAAAAAGTCTAAAAGCACTCATCTTCCCACCTACAAATAGGAAACAATATTACCATAAGTAACAAAAAGAAATGTAAAGGCATGAAAGCTCAGAAGTACATGGGTAATTGAACTAAAATTATGTGAAACTTTAACTTTCTCCATAAATTTTGTAACGGAATATTTTGTATATGTGTGTGAAAATGCATGCAGAGTAGAGGGAAAATTTACAATCATGAAAAAAATAGACTTCATTTTCTTTTCTGATAATTGGAAATTTTAGTTCCTCTGGTAGCTGGAAATTTTAGTTCCTTATACTGAGGGGGCGAAAAATCAAAATTTACTTTTTCAAAAAGCCTCCCAAATTTACATTTTTTAAGTATCTGAAATTACATTAACTTTGATATGTGGCACTTGCAAGGAGTGCTGGAGGGGAAAAACCCCTAGTTACTGAAAAATTATTCCTGCAGTCTACATAGCAGCTGTTGCTGCACATGATACACAGCCCACACTTTCACAGAACAATGACATGCAATAATAACCATGAAAACTAGTAAATCCTAGCAGCATTGTGACATAAACTTCTCAGACTGCAATATGCTGAAGAGGAAGATAAAGTTCAACTTGACCTTTCAATGACTTATGCGATATTATACCTGAATCTCTCCAGACACTAGTGTTTTTCGTTATAATATATGAGTTAGCAAACATGAAAGGAAAAATTTAAACATATAGATGTATATAAAGAGAAACAGAGCTTTTCAAACATATATCTCAAGGTTTTACTCTTTATGGAGGAGTTTGCTTCTTTATCATTTTTGAATGCAAACTGGAAAAGCAGCAGATTGCAAACTATTATGTTGCTAAATAATCAGCTGTACAAAGGCATGAACAAGACTAATTACTTACAATAGAAGCAGAACACTAAAAGGAAGCTTTTTATTTTTAATAAAACAATTAAAGAAACTACAGCTTCTCATATACTTTTGTGTAATGATCAGTACATGTCTTCTATATGCAATAACAAAAATGTATGTTGCAAAGGGGGAACATGGAGATGGTTAAAGCTGGCAATCAAAAACAAAGAAAAATGATAGCATACATGCCTCACGAAAGATTTTTTAAGCATTGGACAAATATTATGGTAGAAGTACATGGCGTCTTCTTAATCACCTTTGAGAGCTACAAATTGCATACCTATAAATGGTAATATGATACAGCCCTTTTGTACCAATAATTGATATCAAATGTGTTGGGCTCAAATCCAGCAAAACAGATTGCTTTCTTGCAGTACCCAGCTTGCAATGGGAGTAGATTTCCTCACCAAGGAAACAAACAAATAAAAATCGTATGTTAAAGTGTTTAATTTGGAGAGCAGAGCTCTTCCACAGTAGTTAAGCGTGACCACAAGGGGTGATAAAAATGCTTTGCAAGATTAGACCACATTCCATAAAAGGAGAAGAAATAGATTTTTTAAAATGTAAACAAAACAAAGACAGTAAGAAAGCTTAAAGAGAGGTAACATATACAGACTTTGATAGTGGGATGCAACGTAAAACCAGAGCCAAGTGATTGGAATTTGTTAGCTAAAAAAAGAAAAAAAAAAAGAGAAGCTCTAAAACTGAACATAAATAAGATACTGCGAAAATTAGCTCAAAGTTAAGAGCAAAAAGAGAAGACTTAGGGGAAGGAAGAAAAAAAGATAAATTGGAAAACAAACCAGTAAACAAAACAAAGCAAGATACCTTTCTATTTGCAAGGCTTCTGTTTCTGTCTTTTTAAACTTTTATCTTTTTACGATTTCTTTTTTCTTTTTTATCATCTTGAATAACTTTGACTCTACCAAGTTTCCACCCCCCATCAATGTTTTGAACAACTGGCAATTAAATTTCTCTCAAATATACACCAGGACAGAATCCTTCCACCTCTATTGAAGGAAAGATGAGGGAAGTACAAAGCCCAGATATTTCATCATTATCCATTGGCCTTGCTTAGTCCTTCACCAACATAAGGCTGACCTTGTCATTACTGTTCAAATGCCCTAGGGCTTGTACCTTGTAGGACAAATGTACAAGAATCACCCAGTATGAATAAACTCCAGAATGAGAAGGAGCTCCAAGCATTGCTTTTTGATGTTTAAATTATACCTTATGCACAAAACAAAGAACTTTGAGATCCTCATCCACCTGCTGAATTCCAGCACCCACATTTCTGCTGCTTGATGTGCCTGGAATTGCTATACTCTTGTCTGTATGGAAAGAAAGATCTTCAAGCCTAGGCACCCTCGTGTGAGCCCAGCCTGTTAATGGTGCTCTGGTGGATTGGCCCCAGACAGCATCCAGACACTCACCCAGCCTCTTCCTCACTCCCCTCTCCTGAAGGATGGGGAGAAAAAAGAAAACAAAGGTGAAAAGTCTTGTGGATCTAGAGAAGTGCAATTTATAAAGAAAAGCAAAAGCTGTGTGTGCAACCAAAGCAAAGAGAGAAATTCATCCACCACTTCCCTTCAGCAGGCAGATGTCCAGCCACTTCTTGGAAAGCAGGGCCTCTGCATGTAACTGTTGCTTGGGAAGACAGATGCTGTAACGCTGAATGCTGTCCCTTCCTCCTCCTTTCCCTCAGATTTTACTGGTGAGCACAACATCATCTAGTATGGAATATTTCTTTAGTCAGCTGGGGTCAGCTGTGTCTCCTCCTAGGCTCTTGCCCACCCCCCATCAGTTGACTTTCGTGGGCAAGCGAGGCAAGAAAGACTTAACGCTGTGCGAGCCTTTTTCAGGAACAGGCAAAATGCTGGTGTGCTACAACTCTGTTGAAGATGCAAATACAAAGCACAGCACTATATGGGCTGTGATGAATAAAGTTTATATCGTAACTTCATTCCATCCAGACCCAGTGCAGAGGCTTGAAACCATGACCCACAGTAATAGTTTCTAACAAAATTCAGCTTTGTCTTACACTATTTTAAGCATGGTTAATAATGGTGATGAGGTCTACCATTTAAGACATCCAGCTTAGTCATGAGGAAGAATCGAATGTTTTAATAGCATGGAATAAAATACAGCTTCTTCAAATGAATGCTCTAATTACCCCATGCAATTAGAATGGTGCAAGGCAATTTCTTGCATATGCTCTCTGTTTTGGTCCAATTCTTTAGACTGTCAAGCTCCTTCTCCGTTCTGTGTACAATACCCCACAGCTTGAGCCTTTTATTAGGAAATATGACCTTTATTAAGCAGCAGAGTAGGGAATTGAATGGGCGTTCCTGCTTTGTGTTTATACTGAAAGATACTGTCTTGGCTTGCCTCTGAAGCATAGACTGAATTGATGATGGAGGGAAAAAAAAAAAAATTCAAGACATTCAGTTTTCACCAGGGACCAAGTACCTAAAAATTTTGTGTAGAAATATGGAGTATTTGGAAGCTCTTTCCTGTGTCTTAGTTTTTTGGTTCTTTAGTTTTACATGCAGTATGTTATTTTGAGGTTCAGATGAAAAGAGAATGATTTTTAAAAAGATACACTGTTTAATCTGTATTTTCATGTTTTCTTCGACCTCAGCTGAAAAATACCCAACACTCCCTCCTGCAATTTCTTTTATAGGATCAAAGATTTAAAATCAACATCTTGCATCTTTCAGGTGCTTTCTATTTAGGTGTTTTGGATGCTTTGTAAGCCAGATGGTCTGCTTCAATAAGATTTAAAAAAAAGATTGATGGAAATGAAACCATTTTAAATAATGGTTAAAGATTAGAAGCTAAAGGAACTTTACTCACATAAAGCTGCATGATGGTGGGAGTAAAAACTCTTTATATTTGATCGTCTCCTATTCTTAGCATCTGTAGCTATCCTAAGTCATTAAAATGGAACTATTTGGTAGGAAACTGTATAAATTCTCTGTATATAGCAAGAAGCAAAGATTTTTGAGGGAGAAGTGGATTGTACAAGATGTAAAGGGGAAACTAGATGTGCTTTTTAGAGGCATCTCAGAATTGCATTTTTTTGTTTTTACAGATGTCTAATTCAAGCAGCCTGCAATGCATGTAAGCATTTTTAATGGTGCCATTGAGTTTATTTTCACTAACGTCTCATGGTAGAAAATTCTGAATTCATTAACAAGACAATAAAATTCTGAAAAAAAATGGAAAAAATGCAGTTGTAAATGATTTGTCACCTTGTAATTTGACAGTTTATAATAACAAGTATATGAACCACATTATTGGTAAAATATTTTTGTTCAGAGAAAGCAGTACTTTTCCTGAATAATTTCTGAGGCTTTTGAAATCTGTAAGAGATATCATGGACTATGCAAATTATTTCTTGACCAGTCTTAAAAAGTTTAGAATTCATAACTCACATTTCTGAAAAAGAAAGTTTTGAATTACATGTGAACACAACTTATGCAGAAGATTGAACACTTTGCATAGAATATCTTGAACTAGGTAAATTGTTTTGAGCAAACAGGATGTTTTCATCCTGAAGGATGAGAGTATCAAAAAAAGTAATTCTAGCATTGAAAATAAAAGCCAATTTCTTCTTTATTTCATGTCACGTTGTACTTCTTGCAACAATAGTGGCTGATACAAAAATGTTTATGTAATTGAGACACTCTGCATGTTGTATTTCCTGAAGTGTGTATTTATACTGAAAGCTGTATGCTTGTTTACTATATTTCCACACTGTGCCATGAAACTTTGTAAGGAAATTAGGCATGCAGTTGTATATTTACCATTCTGAAAATCTATTCTTGGCTGTCATTGTATAAAATTAGATTGTTAGGATGCAAAAATACCAGGAGATGTACAGTGGCAATGATAAAATTGGATACATATCTGCTTTTGGCAGCTGCTGGTCGCTATATTTGAAAGTTGAGGTTAATTCCTTTTTGCTTTAGGCAATGTGCATTGTATGCTGCTTGAGAAAGATTTCAATATCAGATTATTTTTCTGTTTGCAAACATAACAACGTTTAGGGTATACATTCTTTTTAATGTGCATTTCAGTAGCTTCTAAGTAATAGATATGAGTAGCTCTTGATAAAGTACGGTAGTGCTGAAAGCCCTTAGCTTTCC
Source organism: Opisthocomus hoazin (assembly GCF_030867145.1). NCBI lineage: Eukaryota > Metazoa > Chordata > Aves > Opisthocomiformes > Opisthocomidae > Opisthocomus > Opisthocomus hoazin. Next base: position 45,477,010 of record NC_134454.1, read on the forward strand.
ATCTTCTGACTTCCCTTTTGATAAATTATAACATTGACCAACCGTGGTAGAGTTAGTTGTGCCTGCAAGGTTGTAGATGAATTTAGTGGGATCACAGTCATTGTCTCTGGGGCACTGTTTTCTTAAGACCTTGTTCTGTCCTCTTGCATATAATAAGCTTTCACCTCCCACTTAGTAGTCCTGGCTTGATTGTACAGCTGGTCTGGGTGCAGTCCAGCTGGGGCAAGCCTTTTCAGCCCTCTGCCTTTGACATGAAGAAGCTGATGCTGTTACCTCCAGAAAGGAGAGGATGAGCAGTGCTATCTGCTGCTCCTTTGTGTAGTCAGGCTGTCAGACTCCTACAAGCTGCCTTGTCTACATGGTTGGTTGGAAAGAGAGAGCCTCAATACAGATGGCAAACCCAAACTATTCTATGAGTCTGTGATTTGCCTCTAGCTGCTCTTAGCCATCTGCTAAGACACAGTTTCCACCTCCATGTCCCCACAGGCATCCTCCTCGGGGTGCAGCCACTTCCTGCCAGCCGCAATCTTCCAGAGCACTCAAGTTAAGAAGACCCTGACTCCCTTCGACTCCCTCCTCAGACCACTCTCTGGGAATACATCGTAATCCTGGGTAAACTCTGTGTTTACTAGATTGGTTTAAATATATGTTCCTCACTGCTAGTTTAGTTTCTATGAATCAGGAGCTTTAGTCCAGGCACTGACTTCAGGCAGGAGTAAATCATGTCACTGGGGTTTCATCAGGGGAGGAAGAGAATGAAAAGTGCTTTTGCCACAGCAGGATTTCAGGTGAAATGGGATCTGGATAAAATCAACCTTGATGTCTTCTCTAAAGCGGATATTGTGGTGTATGAATTTACGGGATGGACAGAAACTTATGGTAAAATAAAATAAAACCACTACATTCTTGTTGGGAATTCCTTGTGTGGTAACGTCATAATATTACGAATAGAACAATGACGCAGCTAAATGTAATGGCATAATACCAAGGGCTAGCACAGTCCATCTTAACAGCTTGCTGTAATGTCTCATGTCAAAAAAGCACTGAAGTGTGTCAGTGAGCAGCTAATCTGGGCTCAACCTGACAAACTTCAGACTATTATGGCAGGAAATATAAAGGAGATGTCCAGTGCTGGCCAAAGTTTAAGAAGCGATGTACTTTGTTTCTATATTTAACACTAAATAAGAAAGAAAAAAAGATAGTTATAATGGTGCAAAGAGCAAAACAAAAAAGGAAAGTATAGTGGTCATTGGTTCTACAACACCTGGGATCTGATAATCTATACAAATTGTTTTGTAGGAGATGCTCAAGGGTCTGCATTTAAAAAAAAAATCTGTCTGTTATAATTATTACACTGCCTTTTCTGTCTTTATATGTAGTTTCCCTTGTTTTTCTCTCATTTGCATTTAAGTTACTTTATGTCATAAGCAAGGCAAAGAAACATAAAGGAATGGATAAACTTACTATTTTTATGCAAAACATCTGAATGTATCTTATTCTAGCTTATTGTTCTCTTAAGTCTGTGTTACTTTTTGCAGACGCTTTATGCTGTATAAAGACTTTTGTCCTTTGACTGAGGCATATCATTGTCTGAGATCCTGCTGCACACACTCATGTCGAAACCATGGGCTTTTGGGACTGGAAATATGACCTGGAGCTTTTCCAGTTTCATTCTTTGTAGGAAAGCAAGCAATTATACCAATATATGTATTTACAATGTGAGAAGGATTGTAACTTGCTCTTAATTTTTTCTTTATCTTTTTATATCTATCTGACTTCATAAAATTACAGTATGGTAAGTGGCCAGAAGGTAACAGAAAGCAAGACTGTACAGTACTGGAAATGGCATGACTCTCCCCATTTAGACAAGCAGAAGCACACAAACAAAATATGGGCTAGTGGAGGCGCTGTCCCTCCATATTTTTTTGGGGAAGAGAGTAACTTGAAACTTAGCTGTTTTGCTGAAGATAACACTAGGCTTTCTTAGTAGGACTCTGAATTGCCCTAGAAGGGAAAAATAGTTCTTTTACATCATCTTATAGGATCACATAGTTTGGCTTGTAGGCAAAACTATGCAAACTTTTCAAACAAAAGGCTACTAATTGGTAGCAAATGTTGCTTTATCCTGGAGCAAGTTCTAATGTTTGCTGGTCTTTCTTCTCCGATGAACCCCTTATCAAGTAATAACCTCAGGGGTTGGACTTAGTCATGTTTCATGCAGCTTTATCTTTCTGGGCTTGAACTATTTTAATTTTTAGAGAATAAAGGATAGTGCACTAAACCATCTATAGTAGGAAGTCTCTGAAAGGGAAAAAAAACAAGGAGCAGATAGATAGCACAAACATTGAAAGAAGTAGAACTGGTATGGCCAGATTTTTCTAAACAAAATGCTTTGCAGAAGTCCTGCTCTTTTTTGAAAATAAATATGTCCCTTTTTCTAGGGTTCTTGCCCTTCTTTTTATGCACTATATATATTTAACACACAGATCCATGAAGAAAAGCGTAGTGAGAATGTTGTTTACACCACATAAATAGAGCTCGTGTCTCCTTTTCAGTTTTCTGCAGCTATAATTTCATTTGAGTTACTCTCTTTGGTCTTTGTCTAGCATTAAGTCCCCCATACTGGTTTTGGCAGGTTGAAGTATTTGTTTATAAATGGTATTGATGTATTTCTCAGGGAAAAGTTCTCAATTTCAGTTCAAATAATTCTTAGGCTTTTAACATCTTTGCAGAGATAAAAGAGGTGGGTCTATTTGCTCATCAGTACTGAAGAGGGACCACATGAATATTCCCATACCGCAGACAGCAGTTGTTTTGGATTTGGCAAGAATCCTGTCTCTGAAATTTCTGCAACAGATACATAGCAAAGCTGGGAAAAAAAGCAAACTTATAATACGTTTGAATTCTGGTGAAAAATAACTTAGAATCTTGCTACAACAAAAAAAGTTTGTGCTAGTACTTTCTTTTACTTGGCACCAGGTAATCATAGTAAACAATGCTGGAAAACTATTTTAGAATATACATATATATATATATCTTGTGTAATAAAATGTTTGTTTGAAGCTAGACATATGAAACCACTGCTTCCCTAATATAAACATAAACTATAAGAAAAGTAAGAAATACAGGTCCTCAAAAAGCAACACTGTTGTGGTTTTGAAGAATTAGTTTCTAAAATAGACAACCTTTCCCTGGTTCCTTCACGAGTTACTCTTCAGGGCTGCCTCCCACAGCTTCTCACCTACCCTGAACAAGATGCTCTCCATAAATCCAAGGTCATCATTTTCCTACTTGTCCTCCTCACACCTCTTAGCCAATGCAGCTGAGGCTGTCAACATTCATGACCCCCAGCTGGCTCTACCTTGTTTATGAATCCAGATTCAGGGTTCTTAAAATTTCCCCAGAAGAACCAGGACCTGAAAACATAGAAGCTATTTCAGGATGCATAAAAAAGCCTTTGTCCAATTCCTTCTACTAGAGTGAAACAAGAAAGTGAAAAACGCCCAAAGAAATTCTAAATCTGCTTTTGTAAAATTTGGTGATTCAATATGGGAATTCTAGTCACCACTGAGAATATAGTCTGAAAATGTGGTTGTTTAAATTGGACAAACATTAAAATGTTTGTGTGTTTGTATCTATGTATGTGTGTGTGTCTGTATATATATACATAGACTGTCACTTGAGTACCCAATATTTTGTGGAAGGACTGAAACATACTCAGCACTGATCTGGACAATGCTGAATGACTCAGTGACTTCCACGGAACTGCACATTGGGTCTGAAAATAGCCTCTAGGATGTCAAAAGGATGCCTGTAACAAGCAATTCCCAATTTAGAAAGATGTTGCAGGCAAAGAAAAGCATTGAAGTTACTAGGCTAAGACTCAGAATCTTCTCTGTATGCATTTCAAGTATTTTCTACTTCTGCATCTTTGTAACTGCTAGGAAAGATTTTACTGAAAAAAAAATTTAAAAATCTACACATATAATAAATAAGGAAAGTGTCTTTTCCTGTTTTGAATAATGAAATGAAACTTCACTCTTGCAGACTGCTTTCCAGCAGAGAAGCTCATTGCTATATACATTTTTTTTCTTGCTGTGGTGGTGAACTAGTCCCAGTCCCTGCAGAGAATATTTTCTTTAACCTCAGAGTGCTTGTAAAACCTGAAGAGCGGGGACGTTGATGGATGAAGGTCTTTCGGAGGCCTGACATTCAGTTTGCGAAAAGCAGTGGAGAATGCAAGCAGACTGCTGCAAGGGAGGGCCTGGGAGGAATTACTTTTTAGCCACAGTGCTGGGAGCTGTTTCGGGCTCAGAAAGTTCATTCCAGAGTCCTAATGAGGGATGAGAACAGAAAACCATAGGAATGAGACCTTGGTGATTTTAGCTGATACATCTTTCTGGTCAAAAGATAGCTATCATCCTGTAAAGTATTTTTCCATAATTTAGTTTCTGTGGCTTTCTGTGTCTAATGTTATACAGGTGTGCAGCAAAATGCTGGTCATCATCAGCTAGGGTTAGGATTACACAATTGCTTTTATTCTAATGCTGTGATTTTCAGACAACTATAACGTTGTTGAGCTTTTGTCTTAGGGAGAAAAACCTTCCCAGGCATCCTCTCAGCTTTCAAGCACATTTCTGAGAAAAGTTTTTCAGCCATAGTTATCTGCCAGGAGATTAAGGGAAATACTTTTTTTTCTGTAGGGGAAAGATAAATTCATGTAACCCTTATTTGGAAAGTATGATAGGGTAAAGGTGAATTATATAAGGGGAGTATCTACCAAGGGCTTTCTTGCTCTTGTGACAAAAGAATCTTAATGTGTTATGTCAGCTAACACAACAGTTACCAGAAATCTAAGTGTAGGAATTAACCACTTTCAGAGAGATGGTGTGGTGTGAGTAACACTTGCATGATTTTTGCTCAAAGTGAATGTGTAAATATGTTTTTGAATAGAAAGTGTTGGTCATATCTGGGTGCAAAGAAAGTGTAGGAGAAGAGAGTTAATTTCAGAAACTGAATTTTTCAGGCACTGTTGTAGAAGCGTAGAATCATAGAATAGTTTGGGTTGGAAGGGACCTTTATAGATCATCTAATCCAACCACTCTGCAATGAGCAGGGACATCTTCAACTAGATCAGCTTGCTCAGAGCAACCTAACCTTGAATGTTTCCAGGAATGGGCCATCTCCTAGGTCTCTGGGCAACCTGTTACAGTGTTTCACCACTCTCATTGTAAAAAAAGTCTTCTTTATATCTAGTCTGAATCTACCCTCTTTCAGTTTAAAACCATTACTCATTGTCCTATCACTGCAGGCCCTCCTAAAGGCCTGTCCTCATCTTTCTTATAAGCCTCCTTTAGTACTGATGGCATCCATAGCTCTTCCTGTGTCTGCTGATGTAGTCACTACACCATAGAAAGCCACTAGATTGGTCAGTCAGGACTTCCTCTTGGTGAAGCTGTCTTGTATCACCTCCCTGTCCTCCATGTGCCTTGGCATAACTTCTAGGAGCGTATGTTCCATGAGCTTCCCAGGCACAGAGGTGAGGCTGATAGCTTGGTAGTTCCCAGGGTTCTCTTTTCTACCCTTTTCAAACATGGATGCAATGTTTCCCTGCTTCCTGTCACTGGGGACTTCACCTCACTGTCACGACTTTTCAGATACGATGGAGAGTGGCTTGGCAACTACATCAGCCAATCCCTTCAGAACTCTGTGATTCATCTCGTCAGGTCCTGTAGACTTGTGTGTGTTCAAGCTCCTCAAGTAGTCAGGAACCTGATCTTCTCTTACAGTGGCAGGGACTTTGCTCCTCCGGTCCGTGTCTTGCAATCCATCCGCTGGAGAGGTGTGAGAAGAGAGGTTGCCAGTGGAGGCAGGTAAAAATTTATGGAGTACTTCAGCCTTCTCCTCATCCGTTGTTACCAGTTTGCCTGTCTTCTCCTTAGGGTTGTTAATAGACATAGGTGTTTTAACAGAAACTGTCATATTAGTAAACAAAATTTAAAAAAAATATAAAAAATCTTGCTTCAAGTCTAGAACAAGTTAGAGCTGAAATTTGAAATTTTAAAATTATTTTGAGGAAACCAGTTGGTATTATGCTGGACATGATTTATTCCTGCTTGTGCTATTTGCAAACTCACATTCAGTATTGCATTAGAAAGAGCAAAGCATTCCAATGTTAAGTGCTAATTTAGCCTCATTTTTCCCTGCAGGAAATCTAACTCAGGTAGAACCTTGTTTCTGAGCTGGCAGAATTGTAAGAAGTAAAAATCATGCATGAAAATAATTAGTTGTATTTAAAGGACAAAATATGCACCCAAGTAAGGTGATGCTTGGCATTCTAGATTGATTAACTGGTTTGGTGCCTATTCATACATTCTCTTGTCATTGTAACATTCATTTTAGCAAAAGATTTTCTGTCATTTACTAAAATGTATAGGGCAGAATGAGATATTTCTGCAGGCCAGATATCTTAAGTATAGACTCCGTGAGAAACGAAGGGAGGGTGCTATACTCTGCTTAACTCAGAGTTTTCTTCACAAGTATATTACTTACTAAATAACTCTGATGAAAAAAATTTGTTCAACTTCACTGCCATTTGCAGCCTTAAAGAAGTCAATGGGGTCAAATGTAACAGTCAGATGTTGGATGTAATTTGCTCCATTTCCGTATTTTCCTATTCAAACATGGTATGTCAACATAAAAGAATAAGTTTCAATTTGTTTTAGTGGGAACAGACAAAAAGCTTTGTTCACATAGTGTTCTCAAAGTAAGATTGCAAAGAATAAAATATCAGAAGCTAATAAGAAGGGTGGTTGCCCTACAGAAAAGGAAAACAAAATTTTTGATCTTGGCAGGAACATCATTCTTAATGGAAATCAACCAATCCCATATGATTTGCTGCTGACATACTAAGTTATTCCATTTCAGATCAGGGACTGACAAACCTTTCTTGCTTTTTGACTTTGACAGGTTATGTAGCTTCAGATTTTTTGGTAATTTGTTTACAAGATATAAGCTGAAAATGATGCATTTTTTGTAATGTCTTATACGAAAGCCATGGCTAGCAATTGTAAAATGTATAGTAAACGGGACACAATTGTTATTCTTTAGAGAATGGAGTTCCTAACTAATGAGACAGGGAGCTTGTAACCACCCTGACAAGTCATCCTTAACCACGTTAATGAACAGGTGGAATGCTGTGCCAATACAGACGAGAGACTCAAAAATCCTAATGCTAAGAAGAGATCATCAGCTTGACAAATAAAATTTCTATCTTAGTATATGTCTGTGGAGTCCTAAGAGATCTAAGAACATGATCCTGAAAGTTATTAAAACAGATTTTTGATGCAGATAGAACCAAAACATAAAATTGTTAATTTCTTCCTCCATAGATTTCAAACAGCAGCAAAGAAAAGATGGTCCTTTTCGTCAGCCACTTATCTAGTGAAGAGTGCTGCAGCACAGGGGAAGGTATTCCAAACTGTTTCTGTTTTAAATAATGTACTTCAGTAGGCTGAGCTTCTTTGGATATCTTTTCAAGGAACACTCTTCCAGAGATTATATCTGCAGGACAGGTCCTCAAGAGTGACCAAGCAACCTGTGAAGGTTGGGCTGTCACAGTTTTCTACCAATCAACAAGATAAGCAGTGAAATACAAAGATCAGAGGTAACGGCAAGAAGAGAAATAGTGAGAAAGTTTTACTGTATGACAAGGAGAAAAATGGATGACATAATCAATGCAATTCAAAAGCCCTTAAAATAGGGCTAGAAATCTGATTGAGATGGAGATTCCTGCCATGAATTAAAAGCTATAATTCTGTAGTAACAGGCTTCATAAAAACTTTTGTAACATTCAGCCCTACTATGTAAAGGCTTGGCTAGTTTTAACTAGAAATACTGGAACTGTTCTCATGTAGTAGTTTTGATTCGTTCATCTCAGGCAGGAGGTGGGGAACTGAGGTGGGTAGTCAGATATCTGAAGACTGGTGATGTGCTCTGGACATGAATCCTTTCGCGGCTTATCCTTTTTCCCAGGGCTTGGTCTCAAACACCAGCCTTTCACACACACACAAGGGCACATATGCAGAACTCCCTGTCCCATGTGCAATCAGTGAGTGTATCTCACTGAATGTATGTACCTAGGTGCATATATACATACATATACATTTTTTACATAGACACATACATGCATATGTTTACCTCTTGTTTTATGAGAAAAATAACACTTGACTAAATGAGCCTAAAAGCACTTTTAAATACAGGTTTCAAAGTTCAGATCCCAATTTAAGATGAACTGGACTGTTAGATTCATTTTAATTTTTGATAATATTTCAAAGATGAAGAGAATTCCTGTTAAAGAGAAGAAGGTTATGACACCATCTTCTTGCTGGTAAGAAACTGTCTTCCTCTTCCCGCACCATTTTATGGTGAAAACTTACATTTTTAGTGATGTAACTGAGCACAACTCATGATAAGTGGGCTGTAGATCCAAACACTGGAAAATTCCTGGTGTATTGAGACCTGGGAGCTTGTTTTGTATCCTCAGAATAACAGTAGATCTGCTTATGCTTCCGACTTCTTTCAGGTTGTCAGCTCACTCAGCAGTTTGCTCTTGGCTTCTGTATGATTGCAATGGTGAACTGCAGCAGTTGGATATGTTACAAACTCTTGATCATAGCTTGCATCAAAAAAGTGAGTGAGGATGTATTTAATCTACTACTGGCATAGTCAGAGGAGGAGCCAGTTCCCATTATTCTGTGCCAGAAAAGGGGGGTGTTGAGGTAGGGAGTTTCAAAACACACTGGTGTGTCTGTTTGGGCATTGGGCTGGGAAATACCAGTGACTCAGAAGATTTGTGGGAGGACTTAAGAGCAGGTAAACTTTTCCTCATGTGGCTTTCCTGCTTCCTTTGAAACTTGATGCCAGTCTTTTCACTCACTGATGGAGGCTGCAATCCTGGATGGCACAAAACTTTCCAGCAGCTTCCTAGGCTTGGAGGACAAGGTCTTTCTTTATGTACGGCCTGCTTCCTTGCCCACTTCCTGTACAAGACTGATGGACCCTCCTGACCTAATACCATGTTTGACTCTACCACTTCGCTATGGAGAGGAATGAGCACTGCCTCATGCTCCTTGTGCTCTAATCAATCTGTTGTATGTGGCTGCAGACGCAGGGTGTGCTCTTCCAGCTTGTCCACTGGTAAACTCTGGGCACTTGAAGAGCCTTCTCTCCTCATGAACCCTGTCTCTGACACTTATTTTAACAGCTGAACCTCACATCTGACAGAACAAGCAGTGAAGCAATCCCTAGGGTAAGGCGGCAGCCATGCAGGTTTCAGTGCAGTGCTTGTGACTATCAGATGTTCTTCAGCTAATTAAAAAAATCCTCTGGGTTGAATGAAAGAACTGTGGGCTAGCTACAGCCGCAGAACATACCTTGGAGATTGACACATGCCTCACTGGTATGACAGAACTGACTTTACAGACTGCTGATGGTGCTCCCCAGACCGCAGTGTGAGAAGTACTGTTCTAGCTCACCAGTCAGTAGTCTTTATTATAATTCCATTTTTCTCTCATGCCTGTACTAGTGCAGCTGGCATCTGGGAGTTCTACATATTAACTCCTTGTCCCTAGTATCAGCCTGTGAAATTAGAGAAATTTTTATTTGTTTTAAATGGAATAATATCTGCAGTGTTTTAAGAAGTTTCTTCCATGTGATGTTATTTTTAAATATGTGAATGATAGCTACGTTGCAAACATCATTTATTTTACCCGTGCTCAGAGTGAAAACTGGCATATGTTACCATCTCTAACAGTTAAAATCTTTCAACTATCTACCTCCATCTGCAAACCTCTGGACAGTAGTTCCATCTTTACATTTTTCAGTCTATATCTTTACATGGGAAGAAATGTCTCATGCATGAAGACTGGATTGAGAATCAGAGTTTAGATTTCATATTCATCCTCATCTTTGCCTTGTAATCTTGAGCAAGAGGTACAGTAAGTTGCAGAAGAAGTACATGTTGAAGTGTTGAACTTCTAATTATATTGTTCCTATTGTGAAGCTCTGGAGTGAAGAGCTAAAGCTCTGTGTAAAGTAATGCTGAGTATGTTGGGCACCCTCTATCAGATTTCAAAACAACGTGTTAAGAAAAACCAGTGCAGCTGGCATATTTCTTATTGGAGACAGCCATCAGGAAAACTGAAGACAAAGGAAATTATATGGACCTTTGTCTACTCCATATCAAGCACCTGAAATCCTTTCCGTGTGCAAACTTTCTTTCAAAAACACACAGGTGCAGAAAAAAGAGAACATGGTTTTTTCTCTTATGTGCTAGTCTTGTATTACAGAACTCAGGAAATGTTATTCCCCAGAGAGGGGATTTAAAGCCTGTTTGAACAGAGTGCCGTAGCCATGGATGCTGTCTACATCACTTGCTGAAGATGTGCAACTGCATTCAAGGTGCAAAACAGGGACTGTTTGTGAAGAGGGGAGATGGCTTTCAGTGCATGATGAAATTTATGTATTGTTGTATCCTATCACTGTTTCATGATCAATTTTCTATTGCCTTTAAATGCTGTGCTCCTTACTATTAGAAACTGAGCAGCATCAATTCTCTCCATTCCTACCCTTTCACTGATGTGTTTCTAAAGGAAGGCACAGCTGGCTGGTAAGAGGTTTGTCCTTGAAATTTGAGGGGTGCAATGAGTGCAGAGACTGGAGAAGCACATTTCATTTGTGAATACGGACCATTCTTGAGTGTGAAATAAGTTCAGAACTGTCCATACCTGTGAGATATGCTTCTAGGCACACTTATGGATTTGATACACACACTGTGGAGATTTCAAAGCTGAAAAGTAACACAGTGTTGGAGTTAGGTAGGAGAAGTCTGCAGCTGAGCAAAGCTTAGGATTATCTTGGTTCTAGATGACTACCTGTTGCTAAATTGTACTTTCAAAATCTCACCTACCTGATGGATACTGTTCTTTAGATTACGAATGGCAAAAAAACACAAAACGTGAATGTGTATCCACTTATGATTAAAAAATGTACCTTTAAAACTTGTAGTTCACATGCATATCTACTTATGAAGAGGTTAGAATCGTCATATAAATCTATGATCAACATCAGTCCTTGGCTTTGGACCACAATTTATTTATTGTAGTGACTGTAACCACAACAACAAAACCCCACTCAGTAAAGAGGTCACCACGGTAACGTAATAGTAGTAGCAGTAATAGTAATAGTAACAGCAATAGCAATAGCAATAGCAATGACAATAGCAATAGTAACAGTAACAGAAATAGTAACAATAAAGCCAACAACAACCAATAGTAACAACAGCAATAATAACAACAAGAATAAAGCGTTGTTGCATTAGTTGAACCTTAAATAGTCTCTACATTGTACTTGCATTAAAATAGCTAAAAAAATTCAAGATCCCAGATTTTATTGCAGTCCACCTTGCTAATGCTTCTACACTATGTGTATAAAGTAGATATTGTACTATTTGTTACTTATCAGGTCCTATGAAGAATGCACATTTTTCAAGAGCAAAACGCAAAGCACTATCTGATAATTAGCTCACTGTAATTGATTTTGAAATATATTGAAAATATAAACCCTTCCCCTTGTGTTCAGCTGACGGTCTTTTGCTCTGCTTCACTGAATGATATTTGCTGTTACTGGCAGCTGCCCAAGTACATTTGTATCTCTTGTGACATCAGTTAGTGTGTTATCCTGTATAATATTGTTTTGCACTATATACAACAAAACAAAAGGAATCACAAGAAAAATAGACTCACTGTCATTATACCTAACCTCTTGACTAACTTGTCTGAGGAATATTATGATGAAGATACATAACTTTAAGTGATATGAGTATTTTATTTGTTGAGTTTGGATTGGATTCAGGGCGGATCAAGTGCACATAGAGTAAGTTTGCAGAGAACCCCAAGATGAGCCGGAAGTTTATCTGCTAGAGGGTAGAAAGGGATCTAGAGAGGCTGGACCAATGGGCTGAGGTCAATTGTATATGATTCAACAAGGCTAAGCGCCGTGTTCTGCACTTGGGTTAGAATAACCCCAAGCAGAGCTATAGGTTTGGGGAAGAAGGCAACTGTGTCCTGCGCTGCATCAAAAGAAACATGGCCAGCAGGTCGAGGGAGGTGATTCTGCACCTCTCCTCTGCGCTGGTGAGAGTCCACCTGGAGTCCCGTGTCCAGCTCTGGAGCCCTCAGTGTAGGAAAGACACAGACTTGTTGGAGCAGGTCCCGAGGAAGACTACAGAAATGATCAGAGGACTGGAATACCTCTGCTATCACGAAAGGCTGAGACAGTTGAGGTTATTCTGCCTGCAGAAGAGAAGGTTCCATGGAGACCTTACTGCAGCCTTTCATTACTTAAAGAGTTTTTAAGAAAGATAGGGATAGGCATTTTAGCAGGGTCTGTAGTGATAGGAAATGGTTTCAAATGAAAAGATTCAGACTACGTATAAGGAAGACTTTTTTTACAATGAGAGTGGTGAAACACCGTAAAAGATTGCCCAGAGACATAGGAGATGCCCCATTTCTGGAAACATTCAAGGTTAGGTTGCTCTGAGCAAGCTGATCTAGTTGAAGATGTCCCTGCTCATTGCAGGGTGCTTGGACTAGATGAGCTTTAAAGGTCCCTTCCAATCCAAACTATTCTATGATTCTGTGCTTCTATAAGAATGTCTAGAAAGCTGCCTGGTGGAAGAAGCCCTGCGGGTGTTGGCTGACAGCTACCTGAATATGAGCCAGCAGTGCACCCAGGTGCCTGAGAAGGCTTGTGACAGATAGTATGTGTCCAGCAGGACTGGGGAAGTGATCGTCCCCCTGTACTCATCACTGGTGAGACTGCACCTTGATACCATGCTCAGTTTTGGGCCCCTCTCTACAAGAACGACATTGAGGTGCTGGAGCATGTCCAGTGAAGCAAAGAAGCTGATGAAGGGTCTGGAGAACAAGACTTACAAGGAGCAGCTGAGGGAACTGCAGTTTTTTTATCCTGAAGAAAAAGAGGCTGAGGGGAGACCTTATAGCTCTCTACAACTACCTGAAAACAGATTGTAGCAAGGTGGGTGTCGGTCTCTTTTCCAATGAAACAAGTGATACGACAAGAGGGAATGGCCTCAAATTATGTCAGGGGAGGTTTAGATTGGATATTAGGAAAAGTTTCTTCACTGCAAGGGTTGTTGAGTGTAGGAACAGTCTGCCGAGGGAAGTGGTTGAGTCACCATCCCTGGAGGTATTTCAAAGGTATATGTGGTGCTTAGGTACATGGTTTAGTGGGACTTGGCAGTCTTATGTTTGTGGTTGACTTAAAGGCCTTTTCCAACATAAATGATTCTATGTTTCTGTGATTCTATGATTGATTCAGGAACTGATCGAAAACTTTCTAGCCCTTTTGAGTGACAAGCTGGAAAATCCATGCTGTCATATTTTGGGAGACTTTGAATACTTTTTGATTATGCATAACCAGTATCTCTTGCTATTACAAAACCTTTCCTTTCAGGTCAAAATTTATGAATTTGTGTTTCAATGTTTTATATGTTTTCCCATGGAAATGGCTATTTTAATTTGTCTATTAGTATTCATTGAGGAATAAAGCTCATTAAAGAGCTACTATGAAGGTGAAATAATGGCACAAATTATAGGTCATGTTCAATGTAGGACTCCTTACTTTAAAAGGAAGACCTCTAGAATACAGACTGTTGAGGTACTTGTTTGTATTTCCTGAGGTCTGTAATAGAAGTCCTGTGTTTCTCAACTTACTATCTTCTGTAGTCCCAAGCAAGTTGGCAAAATAATAAGCAGAGAAGCACAGTATCTCTGACAACTGGCTCAACTGTAGTAAACTTCAGATTAAATTCCTTTCAGGTCATTTAGACCTTCACTATGATTTTCTCTTGCTCTTGTGCTGAAGTGCTAGGTGTGGCTGAAAGCAAAGGGGAAGAAATTTGATGCTGTGTCAGTCACAACTTTTAGTATCATTCACTTTATTTCCACAATGGCAATACGAACATGTGCATATAGTTTAGTGGTAGGGATTGTTTTCCAGTAGTCTTCCCTTTCATTCAAAGACCAATGAGTTGCTGATGTCAACAGCAATTGCTGTCTCCTAAAAGAGGAACTTTTAAACTTACTTCCTTTTTTTATTTGTTCTGCTTTTAATATATACTTAAAACTCAATATGTTGTTTATAACAACATCTTAGAAGCCATAAGCGTATCTCAAAACAGCACCAGAAATCTGAAAGTTCTAAGTAGTTAAAACAAACTAAGATTAAATGATGTGCTCAGGTACACTGAGTCAAATGAACTCCTGCCTAAAGTGAAAGCAATGTTCTGATGCTTAAGGAATCAACACAAATAAACAAAACAATCTAATACATGAAACCATCAATCTGCATACCACCAAGGAGTCCAGATTTCCTCTTTTTCAATGGTTCATGAGTTAATTATAGAGTGTGGACTGCCACACGTACAAAAAAAATCTCTGAAATATATAGATACATAACAGCATAATTTTGTTGCTGTCTTAAAGCTGTACAAAATCAGTCAGAACTCACCTTGCCAATACTCAGAGGCAGAAATTAGGATTTTAATGAATTGCTAAGGATTAAAAGTTACTATCTCTGCTGGCAATACTGTTCTCCCTTTGCTCTCTGCCTTTTTTCATGTTTTGAAGTCATTTTTTTTTAAATCAATGGCAATTTTTTTTCCAAAGAGTAGTTAAATATGGAATGACAAAGGGAAGAGGGAAAGCTAGGACTACTTCAATTTTCATGGAAACATGTGAAACAAGTTAAAGGGGAGAACAAACTAAGCTTTCAATAATTTTTTTCTTCTATTGTGTGAATAAACCCAAGTGCTAGCTCAAAAATATTTTATTTTGACAAAGTGAAAAAGTCTTGAACTGATTTACAGTGAATGTTTTCTCCCCCCTGATTGCAACAGTATCTTCTAAAGCAAGTTTTTCCTACTTATCACATAACGGCTCTTCGTTTTAAGGGCCAGAGGCCACCTGCTTCATTCATTGACCAGATTTACCTTCTAATTGATCATCTGGTACTTGGGAAAGTCCTAGCTGTTCTTGGGAAGGAGGTGTGTAACAGGATTCTAGAGTTGCTTTGGAGTGCAAATCACAGAATCCCAGAATCACAGAATGTTTGGGGTTGGAAGGGACCTCTGTGGGTCATCTAGTCCAACCCCCCTGCCGAAGCAGCGTCACCTACAGTAGGTTGTAAAGGACCTTGTCCAGGCGGGTCTTGAATATCTCCAGAGAAGGAGACTCCACAACCTCCCTGGGCAGCCTGTTCCAGTGCTCCATCACCCTCAGAGTGAAGAAATACTTCCTCATGTTCAGATGGAACTTCCTGTGCTTCAGTTTGTTATTCCTACTATGCAGACTTTATGATACTGTCATGTTTTCAAAGGGTAACAAGCTGTGTCTTAAAGGAGGCACCTAGATGAGTGTCTGATATTACCTCATGGGCAATAGAATTTGCAGTTCTGTTTTATGCAGTATTACAAAATTTGTATTCTTGATAGGAATATATATATCTAAGGTACTTCAGAAAGGAAAATCAGATGTTTAATCTAGTGTGTTCTGATGACCATTAGGAGTTCTGCTGGGTCTAGAGTTGGCTGTGATAAGACAAGGTCTCCATTCTGGGTCTGTAAGTTGTCTAATTATATCCTGTTAATTCTCAGCAGTATTGCAACTGCGTAATTTTCTTTCTCCAACTGAGATACCTGTTTCAACTGGCGACCTAAGCTGCCAATTGTTCCAAAGGTCAAGTCAACCTACATGCGATGTTTCGGTTTCTATATTTCTATTTTTTCAGTTTCTATTTCTGTAAAGTAGAGGAAATGAGCAGAAAAAATTTTGGGTTAGTCTTTGCGTGTTTTAAAAAAACGTCTGTACTGTTTGCCTCTATTGCCTGAAAGAGTCCACATATTAGTTTATAAGTTTATTAGTGTACCAGAATCTGTGAGTATGGTGTAGACCTGCGTATCACATGCCTTTTCGTGCACCAGCCTCCAGGAAAACAGAACAATACAATGGACTGTTAAGAACTACACTAAGAGAGCAATGGATGCTAGGACATTTGAGCATTAGGATACACGTTTAGCAGAAGCCACTCGGCTAGTTAACACTACAGGATCTGCCGGTTGACCTGGCTCTGCCCAATCAAAATTCCTGTGCACTGTTATACATATGAGGAACGTGTTGGGAAAAACAGTCTGCATTCCTTCCTCAGGAAAGGGTAAACATATTAATAGGATTGGTTTTGCTCAAGAAAATGAGTGCACTTAGCGGGTAATGAAGAAGGATGGTAGAGTCCAATGTGTACCTCAAGTTGATTTAACCCTGTGTAAAAACAATCCATGATTTGAGTTGCACTTACGGGAATTACTCCACAGGAACTCCTTGTTGCTAACAAGACTAGGAGCAAGGGGAGGAGTTAATTTCAATGTTAAACCCTATAACCTGGTCCAAAGGGACAAGAGGTGGAGATTGTAATGAAAATACTTTTAATTTGTTGTAACCTGTGATTTGAGTTGCACGTTACAGGAACTACTATAGCAGGAACAACCTGCACCAGTGGAGGACAAGCCTTACAAAAAACAGTGCAAGCGCAGCAGTGGCATGACCTGAGCTGGCTTTGGGGTCCAGTAACTCCATGCAACACATGACCTCTCCCATCCTGAGTGATAACCATAACAGATGGACCCCAAAGCCATAGACCGAATTAGTTAATGCACATTTTGTGTTCATTTGTGGGCATTTATGGATGTTTTACAGACATTTCACAGTGGTGGTCCATAGACCAAGGGAATGACCAAGCAGCTCATCCTGGAGGTTGTCATCAAGCAAGTGGAGGAAAAGAAGTTTATTAGTAGTCAGCATGGATTCACCAAGGGGAAATCATGCTTGACGAATCTGATAGCTTTCTATGGTGGCGTGACCTACTGGTTAGATGAGGGGAGAGCCATGGATGTTGTCTACGTCGACTTCAGCAAGGCTTTCGACACTGTCTCCCATAATATCCTCCTAGGGAAGCTCAGGAAGTGTGGGTTGGAGGAGTGGTCGGTGAGGTGGATTGAGAACTGGCTGAATGGCAGAGCTCAGAGGGTTGTCATCAGCGGCGCTGAGTCTAGTTGGAGGCCAGTAACTAGTGGTGTCCCCCAGAGGTCAGTACTGGGCCTAGTTTTGTTTGACTTCTTCATCAACGATCTGGATGAAGAGTTAGAATGTACCCTCAGCAAGTTTTCTGATGACGCCAAACTGGGAGGAGTGGTGGATAAACTAGCAGGCTGTGCTGCCGTTCCGTGAGTCCTGGACAGGCTGGAGAGTTGGGCAGAGAGGAACCTGATGAAATTCAACAAGGGCAAGTGCAGGGTCCTGCACCTGGGGAGGAACAACCCCATGCAGCAGTACAGGCTTGGGGTGGACCTGCTGGAGAGCAGAGGGAGCTGGGTGTCCTGGTGGATGACAGGTTGACCATGAGCCAGCAGTGTGCCCTGACTGCCAAGAAGGCCAATGGGATCCTGGGATGCATCAGGAGGAGTGTGGCCAGCAGGTCGAGGGAGGTTCTCCTTCCCCTCTACACGGCCCTGGTGAGGCCCCATCTGGAGTACTGCATCCAGTTCTGGGTTCCCCACTTCAAGAAAGATGAGGAGCTACTAGAGACAGTCTAGCGGAGGGCTACGAAGAGGATGAGGGGACTGAAGCATCTCTCCTATGAGGAAAGGCTGAGGGAGCTGGGCTTGTTCAGCCTGAAGAAGAGAAGGCTGCGAGGGGAACCTAATAAATGCTTATAAATATCTCAAGGGTGGGTGTCAGGAGGATGAGGCCAAACTCTTTTCAGTAGTGCCCAGCGACAGGACAAGGGGCAATGGGCACAAACTGAAGCATAGGAAGTTCCGTCTGAACATGAGGAAGAACTTCTTCCCTCTGAGGGTGACAGAGCACTGGAACAAGCTGCCCAAGGAGGCTGTGGAGTCTCCTTCTCCGGAGATATTCAAGACCCGCCTGGACAAGGTCCTGTGCAGCCTGCTGTAGGAGACCCTGCTTCGGCAGGGGGGTTGGACTAGATGACCCACAGAGGTCCCTTCCAACCCCAAACATTCTGTGATTCTGTGATTCTGTGATAACTGTGTATTGTATGAAAGGATGTGAGGCTGGGTGGTCGTTAACAAGAATGCATTGGATACTGTGGTACCCAAGTATGCCATAAATGGTGTGGAATAAGGGCGAATAAAGTGCTGGATCTGGGTGGGATAGAGTAAATTTTCTTCATAGCAGCTAGTATGAGTCTACATTTTGGATTTGTACTGAAAGCAATATTGATAATACAGGGATGTTTTAGTTCTTGCTGAGCAGTGCTTACACAGTCAAGACCTTTTCTGCTCCTTGTATTATCCTGCCGGCAAGTAGGCTACAGGTGCGCAAAGTATGGAAGCAGACACAGCTGGGACAGCTGACCCAACTGACCAAAGGCATATCCCATACCATATGGCATCACGCTCAGCAATAAACAAGGGGAAATGTTGACCAGGAGGGTACTGCCTGAGGACTGGTAGATAATCGGTTAGTTGTTGGTGAGCAATTGTTTTCATTGGCATTACTTTCATGACTTTCATGGGTTTTATTTCGCTGTCTTTGTTGTTTTCCTTTTCATTACAATTTATTATTATTATTGCTATTGTTATTATAATATTTTATTTCAATTATTAAAATATTCTTATCTCTACCCACAAATTTTCTTACGTTTACCCTTCTAATTCTCTTCTCCTTGTCCTGCAAGGGGGGAGTGAGAGAGCGGCTGTGAGGTGTTTAGTTGGCGGCTGACATCAAATGGCAACAGACAGGCATGAGTGTACCTACACCAGGTAGCCCAAAAGCTGCCACAAACATGCTTTTAATAGTCCTTATCGGCCAGACATCCTATCATTAAAAAAAAAAAGTTAATTGCAAGTTCTTGGGAAGGTAGTAACTGCATAATAGCTTAAATTTTTTCTCAGCTTCAAAATATTATCCACTGAATGATTTGTTAGAACCTGATTTATGTGTATGTTTTTATACTGTTATACAGAAAAGAGTCAGATTTCTAACAGTATTTAGGTGGCTAGAAATGCACATACCTGTATAATTGGCATTCTCAGAATTCATAAGCTTCCAATACTTACTGAGGTATTACACAAAATATTGTGTACTTCTGAAAGTGTCCTTTAACTGTGCTCATTTCTATGAAGAATTTAAATGATTGAGTGTCTGCTTGGGTTATTAGAGAGACAGAAATAACAGGCAGGGGACAAATTCTCCAACTTATTTCACTGGATGATTGTTGCAGAGATGGTTCTTTTTCTGGAGACATTCTCAGAGAAGCATACTTATTGAAATGTGCAAGAAAGGAGGGAACTACATTTCAAAATACTACAGTTTAAGGAGTCCCCATAATGTGCATATATTGATTAACCCTTTAACAATTATGCATGCCAAACAGAAGATAACCTGGGTCCTTAAGGGGGCATAATATAAAAATATCTTTGGTAATATTCGAGTGAACAACGTAGTGTTTCATTTTACTTTCTTCCCACGTGGTACTACTCAGATTGTGGCTTTCCAAAAATGACTCCTTCAACAGTGGGTCTTTCTTTCTTTTTCCCAAATAGTTAAATCATTTCAACATAAAAATAGCAAAAAAGAACCTGAGTATATATTCAATTTGTAAAAAGCTGAATAAGTAAAGGAGAAGACCCCAAAGCTGAGGCAGAGAAAGGAAGCTAAACTCTGGTGATTAGTGGAGATAGGCTAAAACCTATATTTGCAAGTCATTTAAAGGATGCTAATGATGAATAATGCTCTTTCCACAATACTCTTATGACTCTAGATATTGCCTTTCTTATAATGTCAAGTGTACAAACTATCATATTGCAGGCCCAGACTGAAAAGTGAAAGCAAGGTCAAGTTCAACTTGGTTGAACTGCTCATGACTTATATAACTGCAGTGTTTAAAATAAATTACATTCATCACAAGTTTTATATCTCAAGAATCTCTCAAAGTAATGTGTTTCAGTAAAAACAACTATTCTGCAAACTTTGAAAATGGCTTATTTTGGGTTGCATGAATAGCAAAGTATTTCAGCTGGAAGAAAGCTCTTTGAAATACCAGAATCCCACACCATGTTTCTAAAATAAGTACCAGCCCTTCAGATTTATGCCAGTTCTGAAGGCAGGTAGTCTCAGAGCCTAGTTTCAAAACACTTTCTAACAGAGGTCGCTTATTTGTACTTAAGAGTTTTAACGGTACCCACATGCTAAAAGTGTCCTACTTCAATAGAAAGAGCACAGCTTAACCAATAACAGTATTTTAGATACCTCAGTAAAATTCCAGGTTCTGTACAGTATCAAGTGGATGAGACCTATAGGGTAGTATCTCTGATATCAGTGATGCAGCAGGTAAGAAGGTAAAAACAGTTTAAAATTTGAGGTATAATAACATGCTAAGTTTTCTTTTGCTAAGTGTTTTTCTTTGTATTCAGACCTTGAAACACTATCAATCAGCACTTCATTTTCTAAAACCACAGTATGATGCAGCAGTAGTGGAGAGTGTATTTTATACCATAATTACATGAAAATACTGTAAAATAAGATTGAATTTAAGGTTTTATCTCAGTAAGAATTTTACAACCCCCACATAATTTGTTAGATATCTTTTTTTTTTTACTATTTTTTCGTTATCTTTCAGTGAGTGATTCTTTGTTTTACCTATAAGCACTTCTTTCAGACTATCACAGAAGATGTGCAATAGCACAGGATAAAATGGGATGCATGAGCAAACTCAGTTTACCGCAAGATGCTTCGAACATCAGGGCCAACTGCCATATGCACATTTCTGGTCACACATCAGATCACATTTAACAGAATATTTCAGCTCTCCTACGCTTAGTATTGGCATGAGATTTCTGAGGAAAGTATGATATTAGATTTTGCCTCTGATTTCTCAGACAGAGTTGCATGTTGAAATTCTGACTGTATTGCAGGTCACCACTGTATGTTGCTGTTCCCTGTTGGCTGTGAGACTATTCAATACATCTGAATTTATTTAGATGGAGGGAAACTGTATTATCCTTATTCCATTAATTCTACCATACTAGTACAGAATGGGATGTTTCTTACATTGCTGGAGAACGTCTCCCTTTGCTTATAATGTGTTTCAGGTGAATCTTTCATTAGACTTAACACCCAGGCTATAAGGATTGCTGTCCCTATGTTCCCACAACACTGAGAAATGAGAAAAAACCCTTTTTTAATCTGGAAAGAATTTTTTAGAAAAAGCAAAGAAACCCAAGCACAATGATCTGTCAAGGTCTAACTTTAAAATTTAGTTATTTATTTACTTAGTTCAAGTCAAGGGGTAAGTCTACCTGTGCAGGGAGAGTCAGGTAGGTGTTTAATTTGACATACCAAGAGATTGTACCACACATTGGTATCAGCTGAACATGACACATGACGTACCAGCTTGCTTTTATGTGTTATTAAAAAGAGATAGTGTACATTTTTCTGGAATAACGCGGCCATGTGACTTTTAGAACTGGATGTCATACTGCTGTTTTTTGCTTGTACTTGCATGACCCAAGAGGAAGGGAAACTGTACAACAAAATATTTCAGTCCTATTCTTATGAGCCATGTCATGATTGCGGCATCTCAGATTTACATGAGACCTAAGGTAAGGGACACATTCTCTTCCTGAGGGATCTTTCAGTCTAACTGTCTCAAGACAATCATTTTTTCAAACTGCTTTCCGTCACCTTTTATGAGATTTGCATTTTCCGTGCTTCAGGAACTACTCAGACTCACAATACATAAGAGTACCAACCGCATTCCTTCATGAACAAGTAACTATAGAACTGAAAACAAGTTGTTTGCAAAGGAAATTTTTTAAAAAGGTCTTAAAAATTTGGAACCAGCCCCACTTCCTTTCCCAGGAGTAATTATTTCATAATAGACCCCTAGGCTTAAGTCCAAGAATGACTCAAATATTTTTATATGAAAAGCATTAAAAGATTCTCGTATGGCAGAATAGGGCCACCTGGGGAAGTCTCTTAAATGAGGTTTTATTCAATAGTTTGTTATCTGACAATTGAGGCAGTAATTTTGTTATAGAAGTCTTGAGAATCTGTAGGATTTAATTCATAAAACTTTTTTGCCTTCATTAAAATAGTTTTCCTGTTGCATTTGTGAACTAAACTCCTCCTTCTATATGTATATGCATGTGGGGCTTTTTATGACAGTATTTTTTAACAAGGCTTTGTATGTAGTATAGCTTTAATTGTATAAAATAAGCCTGTCAAAACAACATATTTATCTGTGTGCAGTTTCTAAAATATGTCTCTACAATCAGCTGTTTTTCCCACATGCTGTTGAAGTGACTGGAAAAGATCAAGAGGCTATATAATCTGGAGGGTTCATGGAAATGAAGGAAAAATTTTCTGAAAAGGGCAAACACAGTCTGCTTGAAAGTATATTTCACAATCTGTTTCTAAAATTAGATACAGTAAAAGAAAAAAGAGAAAGAAAATGGGGAAAGATTTGCCAGAAGTGTTTTAAAAAGCAGCAAGAGAAATATCTGTACTGTCATATCTGTCAATTTAACAGTGTTACTCTCATTATGAGTTATGTAAATTGAGCCCCTTTACAAAATATTGAAAATAACATAAATTAGAAGTTTAAAAGCCACAGACATACAGCACCAGTTTCTTGAGATCCCTGTATGCACACCCACCTGGGGTGGGACCACCCTATGAGGTCCCAAACACATCCCTGCAGGAGTCCTTCTTGGTCTCTCAGCACCTGGACCTGGCAGGCAGTGGGAGACACTGCTCGCAGCACCCCATGGAAGAATGATTTGCCCATGTGGGCAGGGGCTGGGACACTCTTAGGTGGCTTGCGTGGCGTCACGTTGATCTGATCACATTGGCCATGACAAGATCCATTCCACGACTGCAACCTCTCGTACTTCTCCTAGACTTCTTCTTATGTTGACTCCTTTGCCACGAAAGTCCATGACTGTTCAATGTGGTCCATGATTCTCTTCAAGTCGTAAATTCTGGGCAAATGCCCTCTCAAGTGGTTTTGCATGTGCCATTAATATGCATCATTATGTCTATGCTCCTATTTGAACTCATGTTGTTATGCAGCCAGGTTGCCAGAGGTGGGCCTTGGAAGAAACCCCCCAACAGCAGGTTCTGTCTAAGGCAATAGTAAGTGAGGAAGAGAAAAGTATATGCAATGAGTAACTTTCTACACCTCAGATTTGTAGCAGGTGAAGAATGATAGCTACAGTAAAACATAAATTTTCAAAACGTGAAACACGGATAAAAGAAAAAAAAACACCTGCCTATTCTGTACTATCTTTCAGCTGCTCATTTTATTTCCTAAGGTAGATTAACACTTGCCCTTCAGTGTGAATTAACTGCATTCTGACACCATTCCATGCAACAGGGCACACAGGGAAGAAGTCTGTTCCTAAAGATGCGATGCTTGACCTTACCTTCGTACAGACATAATGAGATGTTGTCAGTCAGCCATATGATGAACTCCTGTAGTTTTGGGTTCTCTTGAAATATGCAGGATCTTCACCATGGCTTATTTCAAATCATGCTAATCCTTTGAGTGACCTTGTTACTCAACTATGTGCTCCTAAATTTCCATTCAGGAAAAAAAATGTTTGTGGGTTCTTTGTTTCGGGTTTTATTTTATTTTTTTAAGTCACAGTTTTTTGTTTTCTTGGAACAGAAGGAGACTTGTTTTCCTACTTTTTAAGGTATGAGTAATTTGGTCAGCCACATCTGTTTTTGTTTTGATGTGCAGGAGCAAAGCAATTAACCTCTTTTACTACATTATCAATGTATTTGCGCTATCCTTCCCTGGGTAATAGTCTGTATAAATTAATACTGGCATTTATTATTCCAATTCAAAGATCTGAGTTTCTGCTTAGAAATTTATAGTGTTGAATTCTTTCTTTCACTATTTTACCAGCATAGCAATATGTCAGTGATTGAAGTGACTTTGGGTACAAAGTTAACCTGAGTGTTTAAAACTAAAAAAAATTCCTGTGTTTTTATTGTGAGATTCAGGTTTGCAGAAGAAATATAGCTAAAGAATCATGGATAGTGCAAGAAAATAAAGCCCTTTAGGTAACAGGTGTTTCTGCATGGCTTGTATTATAAGATTTGCCTGCCTCTATTCCAGCAGGATACCACTGATGTGGAAATCAAAATCACTGAAAACTGAGTCACTGAATTTCCCTCAATGTGTCACAATTGCAAAACCAGCTTCTGCTATGTGAGTCAGATCTACCGTGAAAATGTACAAATTATTCAGTTGCTCTAGAAATGCCTCATTTATTACCTATAGTAAGAAACTCTAATGGATGAATCATGAGTTTAACTTCACCACTTTTCCCCTGAATCTGATTACAAGTCCCTTTGTATCATGTTTTCACGTAGTTTAAAAAGGACTAAGATGCATTTCGTTTTGAAGTAATTCAAATTCTGTCTGTGTTCCCTCAGTTATGCTAGAAGGAATTCAGAAGGCTGAAAGGATTTTTGGCATACGCGGGAGGAAATTTGATCAGTTGGAAGGGAGCCTGCTTTGGATCAATAGCTCACTACACTGAAGGATGCAAACTGGTCCACGATGCACACACAGTCAGCTATGATGGGGAACACAGAATGGGATTGTAAACCGGACATTATAGGCTTCTGTTCAAAAGTAAAAGTATTAGTTAGGGGCAAGGAACTATGATGCTGTGGGGAATTTTTCATCTCCTTAACTACATATGTATAACATAGTCAGAATGTTTGCTATGGTGGCCACTAGTTATTTGGGTTATTATTACCACTTTAAGAAAAGGAAATACCATAAGATCAAAGGTCAGATCTTGCTTAATAAGATGCAACATTAGAAGGTTAGTGTATGTATGCAAAATAAATGTAATGAAATTTTTCATTTCTGAGAAACTTTTTAATGTGTGGTTTTGGACGTTTCAGTCTCTGTATTCCAGTGGACAATGAATGTTCATATTTGCGTGGAAGGGGAAAAGCAGAGCTTTCAACAGCTCTTGTCAAGTGTTAAACTTTAAGAATGAACATGTGTGGCATAATTACAGCAGAGTAGAAAATGAAAAGCAAAGCTTGCTTGCTGCCCTGGTATATTTGAATAGCTATTACCTGAAGACCACCCACAGTTATGAAAAAGGTTGTCCTGAAGAGTGGAAAAGAAGTTGAGTTAAACTGATATAAAAATAAAATCCTCTTTGGCTCAGATCTGCTGGCATTTGCAAAAATGACTCTCCTGCAGTTTTCAGCCTACCCAAGATGTTAGGTCTTTGTTTGCTGGAGAAGTCAAAAGTAGTGGAGAACTGGTGGGAAAGTCACCATTCTTTTGTTAAGGAAAAAAACAATTATAGAGAAAGCTTGTTTTTCTGGAGGAGAGATGAAAAGGAAGCGGAGATCTAGAGCTGATCAGTTGAAAAATTTGAGAATTTGAGAAAAAGCCAATGTTTCATTATTTTTGTTTTCGCTACAGATCACAGCACAAGTTAGATTATGAAGCTCTTAAGTAGAATACGAGATGAGGGAAAAATATGTAATTCTTTCAGCTGAATATTAAACTGTGAGTGTTAGAGCTTGCTTAACTCTTCTGGGAGGCTTTAATGCTGTAAACTTTTTTAGTGAAGAGAAGGATGAACTGAGTCTGAGAACTTGCTCATTTACTGTTTTACCTGAGGAGGGAATCCTATGCAAGAGCATGAGGACAGAGGGAATTTAGAGTGAAGATTATGGGAAGTGTTAGGCAGAATCAGACAGAAACAGGAATGTGATAAAATGTGGAGTCCTGGCTGGACAAGAGGGGACATAGTTTGGTGCGTTGAGCAACCCAGGTTCTGATCCGGAAGTGAGCTTTGGGAGCGGCTGACACGGAACCCTGCTGGGAAGGCAGAGCGACGAGCTCGGGACACTGAAGCAAGGGGAACATCACCGTTTCCTGCCGCACTGTCACTTCCTTCCTGCCACGTTGTTGTTTCCTGCCACAGTACTGTTTTCACTTCGAGATGCAGCTCTGCACCAGTCACAACGAGTTACAGTAGTTTTGCCTATATATGGGTTGGGGTTTTAACCATTCAGATGCTGTAATAGTTTTGCTATATAAACCTTGTTTTGCTGACTAATAAAGGTGTACGATCATACTCATATTGGGGTCATATCGTTACAACGGGTCCGTAACCCACGCCTACATTTGGTAGCAGAGGATGGACGGTTTCTCTGCAGGAGGCCCTCGGTCTGCGGTGAGCAGCTAGAGAGGGGGGCGTGGGAGTAAGGGCTGGGAGGGTCCTGCCTGGGTGCGAACGCGCAGGGCAGGTACGGACGGCCAGCTCCCAGGGGTTTTCGAGCCACACTGTGGCTGCTTGGCACAGCTAAATTTTAACGTGGAGGCCGGGGTCGCAGGCATGGAGGTGGATGCCGCGGCAACGTTGTTAGTCGGTATTCTCTCTAAGAGAGGAATAGACACAACGGCAAAGCAACTCATGAAGTTGATTAAACTGGGGCAACGATGGGGTCACTTTGCGGACACCCCGCTACTGTTTTCTGTCTCAGAATGGCAAGAGTTAGGAGAGACTATGTGGGAAAGGACAATAACTGGGGAGGACAAAGAGGAAAAGGAGATAAAAGCCATCCGCGAGCTCTGGCGAACAGTATTACACACCTTAAAAGCCATGAAAGCTGAAAGAGAGGTGGCGTGTGCTGCAGCTCAGATGCTAGCTCCGGAGCCCGGGAAAGATCACGCGCCTAAGTCTGGGACATTATCACGGATTTTCGGGCTACCTGCCGTTAGAGGGATGACTGGGATCACTTGTAACACAATTGCCGAGATTTGAGCTAGTGCAGAGTGCGGTTCCGGTCTCGGTGCAGAGGGGGGTGGCCCACCGGAAGTTGCTGCCAGATACATCAACTCAAAATGCGAGCCGGACGCAGTAGTACGACCGCCCCCGGGGAACAGGGAGGAGTTGGGCGCGGAAGTGCGACTGTCTTCCAGAAGAGGGGAGCAGCGGCTAGTACCACCCCCAGAGGGGGAGGGAGAAGGGGCGCGGCTCACAACATCGGCCCCTCCTGGGGTGCGGCCTGCAACATGGGCCCCTCCTCTCTATCCACCCCTGCCACATTCCAGCGAGACGTCTCCACTCCCGACACCCTCTGATGGCGGCCAGAACGAATTGCAAGAAAAAAAAGCGTGCGATCTTTTGCAGGCAGTTTTGCAGAGGCTTCAAGATATGAGCTTGCAGTTCCAGCATATGTCAATCGTTACCAGCCCCCCCCCCACGGGGAAAATGAGGCTTCCTCTCTGAGATGTTTAGCTGGGCCTCCAGCACCGATCACACCTACCCGCTGGAGCGGTGTTATAAGAGATGCCATCCTACAGGGACAGTGGGATGTTGCCACATCTATGGGAGGTACACAAGCCTTAGCCTGTCCTGTGGTACAGGCTAATGGACAAAGTAAATGGGAACCACATGACTGGAAAATTTTGCAACAGGCCCGTAGCACCATAACACAATATGGGGTGAAGTCTGAGGCCACTCGACAAATTGTTACCTAGATTTACTCTGCTGACCTGATGTGTCCATATGACTGTCGAAGTTTAATGCGATTGTTACTCACTCCTACTCAGTTCTTGTTGTGGGGAGCAGCGTGGACACAACGGGCTATAGATGAGTCAATGCGACATCAGGACCAGCAAGATCCTTATCATGGAGTAACAGTGGACATACTTACCGGACAAGGAGTTTATGCTAGCCTGGAACGGCAATTGACCTTCCCCGCCCATGTGCTTCAGTTGTCAGCACGTCTTGCCCTGGAAGCTTTCTTGGCACTACCTCGTTCGTCCATTCCATCTTTCGGAACTGTAGTGCAAGGAGCCACTGAAACTTACAGCAACTTCATCGACCGGCTGTATAGTGCGTTAATGAATCATCCAGATTTAAATGACAAAAGCAAGCAGCAAATGTTTCGTGTGTTAGCCTTTGACAACGCCAATAAGGCTACCAAACAGCTTCTGGCAGGTCTGCCAAGAGAGGCAGAAGTTGAAGACATGCTGTCCAGGGTCCAGAGGGCTGGAGAACACAAGCAACAGGCAACGGTCGCTGTTGCTGCGCAAGGCGTGGTCAGAGAAGTTGTCCAACCACTTGCAGCTGCAGTGGAACAAAACAGTCCTCTGCAGGCGCAGTTCTCAGTCCGCTGTATTTGCTATCGGTGTGGGGAAAAGGGGCACGTCAGACGTTGCTGCCGTAGCACCGTCTGGTGTGAGAAATGTCAAAAGGATACCCATGCCACAAAAGTATGTCCGGGAAACGAGAGGAGGAGAGCGGACAGAGGCCGCGTGAGGAAACAAATCAATCCTCCGAGAGAAGAAAGAGTGTTTTACAACAGCCTCAAGCCACAACCAGAGGCAGCTTGGGAATCGACTTGGCAACCACAATAGATGTTGTCCTTAACGACACTACCGTACATGAAATCCCTAGCAATGCGGTCGGGCCAAGGATTAATTCCAACGGCAGAATGAAAGGACTTTTAGTGGGACGTTCTTCTGCCGGCGTTAAGGGACTGCTAATTGTTCCTAAGGTTATTGATGCAAACTATGCGGACCAGATTCATATTATGGTCCATACTCTTTGTCCTCCTTTGTTTGTTCCAAAAGGCAGTAAGATAGCGCAGGTTTTAGTGACAGGCAGCTCAATCGAACATTCTTTAGCAAAGACTTCTCGTGGAAACCGAAGTCTTGATTCCACAGACCCTGCAGTTTGTTTCACTACAAAGATGGACCATTGCCCTAATATGTGCATTGTGTTGAGTCAGAAAAATGCATCAGTACAAATCTATGCCATGCTAGACACCGGAGCAGACATCACGATTGTAAGTACGGGTGTTTGGCCGGAGGAGTGGCCACTGAGTGTTCCCACAACGGCTATCGCAGGTGTGGGGGGACACTCCATTCCCATGATGAGCCAATACAAATAACTTTTCCTGAAGGACAGGAGGTCAGTTTAAAGGTCTATGTCATGCAGCTGCCCGAAACTCTTTCAGCCCTAATTGGCCGCGATGTTTTGAGTCAAACTGGAGTTGTACTAACTACTACCCCTTTTTAGTTATGGGCACTGGCGAGCAGTCCCCCAACCCACAGCTAACCTGGCTTTCCAACGAACCCGTGCGGGTTGACCAGTGGCCCATGACAGAAGAGCGACTGCAAATAACAAGGCAATTGGTAGCAGAACAACTTGCTGCAGGCCACATCAAGCCTTCAGTCAGCCCATGGAATACCCCCATTTTCGTCATTCCGAAAAAGAGCGGAAAATGGCGCCTCTTACACGACCTATGTAAGATTAATGAGCAGATGCAACCCATGGGAGCTGTACAACCTGGAATGCCATCACCTGCTATGCTTCCATCGGGTTGGCACGTGATCATTGTTGACCTAAAAGACTGTTTTTTCACTATACCTTTACATCCGCGAGACACTCAACGGTTTGCCTTTTCGATACCGGTAACCAACAAAGCAGCACCTTCAGAGCGATATGAGTGGGTTGTCTTGCCGCAAGGCATGAGAAGCTCACCCATGCTGTGTCAACTTTATGTGGCTTGGGCCTTAGCTCCACTCAGGGAGCAATGGCCGAATACCATCATTTACCATTATATGGATGACATCCTCTGCTGTCAACAGGAAGCGTTCAATGACGATTCCTTGACGCAGCTGAGTACTCTTTTAGCCAGCAAGGGCCTTGTTATTGCCCCGGAAAAGGTACAACGATCTGCACCATGGAAGTATTTGGGGTGGCGCATCTCTGACGCTAAGATCCGACCACAAAAGGTGGAGTTAGCGACAAATTTGCGCACATTGACTGATGTACAGACTTTACTTGGAGATATCCAGTGGGTGCGCAATTGTGCTGGTATTTCCAATGCTGACATTGCACCATTGACATTACTACTACGTGGCTCACATCCCAGCACAGCAGTTACCCTATCACAGAAGCAGCAAGCAGCTTTGCAGCACATCGTACAGAAGCTTCAAACTGCCTGGACTGCTAGGCGATTGCTAACCCTACCTGTTTCCTTGCTTATTTGTAACCCTGTAGAGTCACCGTATGCCCTTGTTTGTCAGTGGCAAAACAAGAAGGGGGAGACTCATTCCTGTACAGCATCGTTGAATAGTCCTGACTTTGCCACTGACAAACCTATTAGGGGCAATGATCTATTTTACATACTAGAATGGGTGTTTTAAAGTGTGCAGCCGAAGACTAGTACACAGACATGATCAGAAGCTGTGGGAGAGCTAATCAGAAAAGGTAGGACGAGGATAGTGGAAATATCAGGGGAAGAGCTGCAGGACATCAGTATACCGGTCAAAGCAGCAGATTTCGAATGGTGGTTGAGGCATGCTCTACCCATACAGGAAGCTCTGTTAGGCTATGATGGGAGGATACATTCCCGACAGCCGAAAGGGAGATTGTGGCAGTTCTTGAAGCGTAATCTATGGCTTGAGAAGTCCAGAGTTCAGGAGAAGCCGCTGGCCGAAGGAATCACAGTGTATACAGATGCAGGCAGGAGGCTGCGTAAGGCAGTTTGTGTTTGGCAAGAAGGGGGCCAGTGGTGTCATCATATGATACAAGGCCAGGATGGAGATTCGCTACAAGTGTTAGAGCTGACTGCCGTAGTCTGGGCTTTAACTAATTGGTTAAATGAGCCTTTAAATGTTGTAACTGACTCCCTTTATGTAGCCGGGATAGTGTCTCGAATACCGGATGCCTTGCTTAGGGAGGCAGTCAATCCTAGATTAGGCAAGCTGTTTATCCAGTTGCGGACCGTACTGTCTCAACGGCCCGTAACTTGTTGTGTCATTCATGTGCATAGCCACCAATGGGATCTGGGACTAGGGCACGGCAATCAGATTGCTGACAACTTGGTCAGTCCCGCGTGCCCTATGCCTCCAGTAGACAAGTTTCAGCAGGCCAGACAGTGTCATGAGAATTTTCACCAAAATGCAAGAGGTCTGCGAAGGCAATTTGGACTGACAGAGAATGAGGCTCGTTATATTGTTCGGGCCTGTCCTAAGTGCGGAAACCAAGGACCAGGTATAGGCCAAGGGGTCAATCCAAAAGGGCTACAGGCACTTGCGCTGTGGCAGATGGACGTCACGCACTTCTCCGAATTTGGGCGGCTGAAGTACGTGCATGTCACAATAGACACCTTTTCGAAAATGATATGGGCCTCTGCTTTACCTGGGGAGAAAGCGCAACATGTTTGTAAACATCTGCTTTCGTGTTTTGCAGTACTGGGGGTCCCTGAAGAAATTAAGACCGATAATGGACCTGCCTATGTCAGTCAGAAGCTGAGATCATTCTTGCTGACGTGGGGAATTAAGCACACCACGGGAACTGCGCATTCTCCGACAGGGCAAGGCCTCATAGAGCGCACTCATCGTGTGCTGAAAGACTACCTAGATAAACAGCGAGGAGTTGAAACAGAAGCGCAATCAAGGTTGCATCGAGTTCTTTTTACTTTAAACTATTTGTGCCTTATGGGTGATCAGGAGGCACCGCCTGTTGTGGTACATCACCGGAATTTAAAATTCAATAGTGCAACGACTTTACCGCAGTTTGAAGTGATCTATAGAGACCCGACTACTGGAGAATGGGCTGGACCCGTACCAGTGATATTTAACGGTCGAGGTTATATGTGTGTTTCCACAGATCACGGTCCAGTCTGGGTGCCTAGCCGAGCCGTGAAGCCTGCTTTGAATGAGCAAGACCAGTTAGCCGAGGAGCAACAAGCAGACTCTCACGAGCAGAGCAATCAAGTAGAAGTAACCTGAGTAGAGGGAAGAGTATGGGAGTGGTTACCAGGAGGTACTTGTCACCGATACCACCTGTGATGTTTGGTAAGATCTGTAAGCCTCGGGTTTTATGTAATTGTTACACTTGCTAACCATAGCGGCAGCGTCGAATATCGTTTGTGAAGCGTCGGTGTGATCAGTGCCTTTAATAGGGCGCAGCGTATCTCGCGCTTTAATTGTTACAAAGCTCAAGATAAAAGGAAGCGATGCTTATTTCTGTAGCCGTTTGAAGTGGGTAAGGTTAGCAAACCAGAGAGTTAAAACCGTAAGGGTAAGTAATTCTTTTAATATAGCCAAAGTAAATTAGTGCCTGCTGTTTGGACCATCCCCAAAGCGGAGGGGGAAAGACGAGAGTGCGGTGCTTACATCAGTTTTGAAGGGAATGGCAGGAAAGCGAGTGATTACCCTGTTAGCCGTACTCTTTACGTGTTGTCAGATTATATTAGGCGAAGAAACCCTTTACCACATTGAGCCCCGACAAAATCTATGGGTTACCTGGGCGAAGAAAATGGGCCAATCAGCATTTTGTTTGTCTCTTGCTTCCGCAACAGAACCTTTTCGTACCTGTCTAATAGGGGTACCTAGCTATAATGTTACTCATTTTGCTAATTATAGTGCAGGCAGATGTACAAAGGAGATTCAAGTGAGTAGTTGCAGTGCCAAGCTCATACAAGGTCTGAATCGCACATTGCCCTGGGATCCTCAAGAGCTGAACTTGTTAGGATCGATGAGGATAGGTAACACGACCAAAAATTGGACTCAGACTTGTTTTGTATTTGCAGGGCCTGCTATTGTTAGGCCTAACCATCGCCATTTCTTCAATCAGTCAGGGTGGGCCAATGTCACTCCAATTGCTTCTTACTATGACTATCAGAGCCACTCTAGAGCAGTCACCTTCTGTGGCACCAATGATACGAACAAAAGAAGCCTCCAAAGTCTGGACGCCTATGGGGTGGAAGGTAGTTCTCCCTTGTGGAATAATGCTACGCCTAAAGCCTTGCCTCCTGACGTGTTTTTGATCTGTGGCGACAGGGCATGGCAAGGAATTCCTCGTAAGATCTATGGCGGCCCGTGTTACTTAGGTCAGCTGACATTACTAGCTCCAGATCGACAGTGGTGGAAGAAGGTGACAACTCGTCCCAAGCGAGGTGATACGGGTCTTCCTCCTAACTGCAATGATCGAATCACTCTCCCAAGTACCACCAAGCGAGTATTTCTGGCGTTATTAGTGCCCGGTGCCACCGCCGGTGCAGCGTTAAACCAGTTAGGGAAATTGACGTGCTGGGCAGAGAAACAAGCCAGTGTTACCACAAAAGTCTTGCAATCCCTGCTAGAAGACCAAAGTAGTCTACGACATGCAGTATTGCAAAATAGAGCCGCAATTGATTTTTTACTGCTGGTCCAGGGACATGGCTGTGAAGATTTTGAAGGCATGTGCTGTATGAACTTGTCCGATCATAGTAAGTCCATCCACAAGCAATTACAACGGCTGGAACAGCACGCCAATCAAATACAACAAAACCAGGGATTTTTTGATGGATTTCTCACCTCGCTCTTTGGTAATCTGCCCGCTTGACTTAATAGTTTAATTGTAGAAATTTTGCGCATCTGTATCGTGTTACTTGCTGTTGGAATTATAATATGTATTTGCTTTAGCTGTCTTAAAAGGGCTCTCTCCAAGATGATGAAGCAAACCTGGCTGGCTCAAAAACAAGAAGGGGGAATTGTGGAGTCCTGGCTGGATGAGAGGGGACATAGTTTGGTGCGTTGAGCAACCCAGGTTCTGATCCGGAAGTGAGCTTTGGGAGCGGCTGACACGGAACCCTGCTGGGAAGGCAGAGCGACGAGCTCGGGACACTGGAGCAGGGGGAACGTCACCGTCTCCTGCCGCACTGTCACTTCCTTCCTGCCACGTTGTTGTTTCCTGCCACAGTACTGTTTTCACTTCGAGATGCAGCTCTGCACCAATCACAACGAGTTGCAGTAGTTTTGCCTATATATGGGTTGGGGTTTTAACCATTCAGATGCTGTAATAGTTTTGCTATATAAACCTTGTTTTGCTGACTAATAAAGGTGTACGATCATACTCATATTGGGGTCACATCGTTACAACGGGTCCGTAACCCACGCGTACAATAAAACTTCTGAGATTATATATATATGTGTGTGTGTGTACCTTCAAATAGGGACAGTATTTTGTACTTTGTGTTCTGGCATTTTGTGGAAGTGTCGGAGGAATTTAAATAAAGTGAAAAACAATAAGGCCTGGGCTGCTTGGAAATATGTGGTTCATATTTTCATCAAATTTGAGTTCCCTTCCCCTGCTTTTCTCTCTTGAGAAAGTCCTATCAGCTACCAGAGATTAAGGATCATAGGGAAAGGAAGATAATGTAATGGCCACTATTATTTACTAAGAGAGGATTTGTTTACTATATTTGATTCTCTTAGGCTTTTTCATTAAGCATGGCATGAAAAGGTCTAATTCCTTCTCTACCAGATCTTAGCAATGTCTTTAGGAAATTATATGAATTGCGGATACTCTCAGAGAGATATTTAGATTCCTCATGCTCTTAGATCTCCTGTGTCCCTGCACCACTGACTAGATTTTTATCTCCTGTAATGCACGGCACATGCTTGGCCAGACAAAAGACTGTTATGAATGATGATTAATGCCATTTAGAAGGAGAAGCTTTTCATAAATGAGGGTGAAGGCATGCTGTACATCTATTTGGTAACTCCTATGAGATAGTGTGGCATTTCAGGTGACGACATATAAACCTAAAACTGGCCTGGGCCAAGCAGGCACATGCGGAAACCTACACTATCTCATAGCTGCCAGACATTGTTAGTGGGTCAGCTTTCCTCTGAAAGGAAGGAAACCTTAGTCTACAGAGTTGTATATTGCAATATTAACATTTATGGGGCTGATCCACAGTCATTTAAAGCCGAAGCAGACTTTTCCCCTGTAAATTTCAGTGAGATGTAGGTTGGGCTTTATATGTGAGTGTTGAAGTAGTGATTTTTGACTCATGAAAGTTAAATCCCTAATTAAGCCATACCTTTCTTATCCCAATTATTTTACTGGCCTCTCACGTTCTTGTCCTTTCTTCTCTCTTTCACATTTCTATTTGGGTAATTACAGTTCTGCTTTGGCATTAGCACGAAATTTAGAATAATAAAATCTTCTGTAATCAAGATATGGGTCGACAGGTAGGCCAAGACCCTACCCTCTCTTGTAACACTTTAAATTTTTCTTGCATAGTG
The DNA here is from genome assembly GCF_030867145.1 of Opisthocomus hoazin. Classification (NCBI taxonomy): domain Eukaryota; kingdom Metazoa; phylum Chordata; class Aves; order Opisthocomiformes; family Opisthocomidae; genus Opisthocomus; species Opisthocomus hoazin. The sequence continues at coordinate 45,512,260 of NC_134454.1, forward strand.
ATTTAGGAAAGGCTGTGTCCTACTTTGCACTGAGATTTGCTGATAAGTTAAACAATGTTTTGAAATGTCCACGAGCTATATTTCCATGCATATTTTTTGCAGTGTCATGATCCTGTTGACTGTTAAAAAATGGTGTGTCACAGTATAAAGCATATGTCAACTGTTGGGTTTTCTTCTTCCATCTTACAGAAATATTGTTGTTTCTGAAATCCTTTGTAACAGATTATGTAGAGCAAGGCTGTCCTCTAGGTTATCAGCTCAAGAGCTTTAGGCAGAAAAACTGTCCTAGTGAGCAAAGGTTTAGCACCATGTGGTCTATGAATAGGTCATGGCAAATACGGATGGGACTCTTTGCTGCTAAGTAATATTTATAATTACTCAGATGGGGGGAATAACTTCGAAAATGACTAGAAGGAGAGAATCATTCAGTATAGGGCAAGTGGGTGATGTGTTGTAGATGTTACTTTTTGGTAAATTGTACTGAGTGTGACCTGAAATCAAAATTGTCTAGGGTCTGTTATTGACTCTAGAGTTCTAGATATATTGGAGCATAAACAATTTAACTTCAATTAATAGAATTCATTTTGTTAACATTGCCTAGAAGTTTTGCCTCAACTCTCTGAAATGGCGTATCACCAAGCAGGAGTATTCTGCCTAGAAAAAACCTATACAAAGTTATCACCTGACAGTCAGTTCTGAGGCAGGTTATAAGAATGTTGTTTTTGCTAAAAGCAAGGAAGAAAGAATGCTACCAGATGACATATTAGGAGGCAAAGGCAGGGAATTTAGCAAGGCAGGGTGAGGGAGAACTAATACTGAAGGTAATAGAATCAAGCTGTTTCATCACTCCTTTCTTCGGTAACTTCGTCTTCTGCTGATGCTTCACCTGTGTTCTGCTGAGAAACCAAATACACAGTTATTTTTTCCTTGTCTTCTAAGCAAAACCAAAGCAAACAATGTATGTGTTTCTTCTATCTCTATTGTTTTCTTTGCAACCAGTTAATAATTGTGGGAAAAATCAGTGAGTTTCTTCTTTCCAATATACACAACAAGCTATCTGTCTCAATATCATCACAGAATCACAGAATCACAGAATGGTAGGGGTTGGAAGGGACCTCTGTGGGTCATCTAGTCCAACCCTCCTGCCGAAGCAGGGTCACCTACATCAGGCTACACAGGACCTTAGCTCTTTAAAAGTTGTCCTTTGCTCTCATAATTTCTGGATTGCATTTTACTGTACTGTCTTGAAGACATTAAATTCTCAAGGAGCATGTACTTGAACAGGCATGACACCATTTCTCTAGCAGAGACTGAGTAACCTGGCTGGTGCCTGGCTGTACTGATGCTACCAGCAGCACTGACACAAGGTTGTAGTTTGTGATTATACTAGAACAAAAATTAAACTTACTAACCATGCCATGTGATTTTTTCCTTTTTGTTTTGCTTGGGCTTAACTTACATTGTTTAACATATGTTTCTTTGCCTGAAATAGTTAGGGTACTTTCTCTTGAGATAAGAAGCTGCTACTTTTGGCTAGGAGCTACACCAACAGAAAAAGTCTTTGTGAAATGTCATTTAAGCAGGGGCTATGCAATGAGTTTCCCTTTCCTCTGAAGCAAAAGCAGTACTTCCCCATAATTCCTCAGGACCAGCCTGGGAATTACTAAATCACAGAGGAGATGCATCATGCTTGTTGGTTTGTCATTTTTTTCTGACACATATAAGAGAGAGAAAGAGAAAATGCATGTGCCTGTCCTTTAATAGCTAAAAAATAGCTCCCTATTTCTTCTGCCTTAGTGTCTCTGTCTAAGAAGCTGGAGACTGGGTCAAGGTTTGCTAGTATTTACTTCAGCATGCCTGTTCCTTGCTTGCAGGATCGAGAGGGGAAGGAGCAGTTGCACAAGGAAAAGAAGGGGAGGATTTTTTCTGGTAGTAGCAAGCATTGATTTTATGGCTCACTGCCATTCCAGCAACAGTGCTTAATGCTACTGTGATAGCTTTGTGGAGTGGATTGAGAGCCTGACTACTGTCTTGTGGGACTCAGAAATAGTCTGCAGCTATCAATATTTCCTTGAGCCTAAATGCATTGTTATCACTCTGTAGATGTCCCTTGAACTTATTTATAGCTCCACAGGAATTGCTAAGAGTGTTTTCACTTCTAATACAAGTGTCTTTTAGGGCTATAAATGATCGTCCTGCAGCTTGCATTCATGCTTTGGCACAGACAATACTGGTTGAGGAAGGATAAGGGACAGAGATCTCACCCGCTGAGTCCAGATTTTGCACTCCACATTTTGCTGAATAGTCATATGTCCTGGGTTTGGCCAGGACAGGGTTAATTTTCACCGGAATCCAGGAAGGGGCACAGCTGGGTGGGCTGACCCCACCTGGCCAAACAGAGCAGGGTATTCCATACCATGTGCCGTCATGCTGGGTTACGCTGGGGGGGGAGCTGGGCAGCGGGAACTCACTCGCGGCTCGGGAGCGTGGGTGGCGTCAGTCCAGTCTGGAAGAGTGGCTCTGTGGGTTGTGCGGTTTGTTTTGTGTATTCCCCTTACCTGTATCGTTGTTGTTCTTGTTCCCTTTGTTTGCTGTTCTGTTAAACTGCCCTTATCCCGACCCACCAGTTTTTGCCTGTTTCTTTCCATTCTCCTCCACACCCCAGCGAGTGGAGTGGTGGCGGCGTGACGCTTTTGTTGCCGGCCGCAGCCAAACCATAACATCATATCAAACAGTAAAAAAATGAGGGAATTTTTATTTAATTTTTTATTTCTGTTGTCACCAACATGCACCCTCCATCTAAGATCCACACTCAGGCAAAAGTGTATTCCTACTGGTGAAACTGGAAAAAGCTTTCATGGATGGCTGAGCAGGCTCCGTAAAGCTCTCAGCAAAAAAAGGAGGGAAAACTTTATATTATCTTGGATCTCCTGTGCTCTGAGGTAGGCAGGGTCTCTATACAGGGTCTCTATCCATGTCTTTGCCCAAGTTGAAGTGGCTTCCAGTAGGTTAAACCTCAATGTTGCCTGCAAGTAAGACTTAACATTTCCTAACCCAGACATCAGTGGTCAAGCTGACGTGCCCCTCATGTGAGGTGGATACTTGCATTTGAATATTTTATAGTACAGATAGATACAAAATCATAATGCTAGTAGGCCATTAGGGCATGGGCATTTTGACTTTCAAGCAGCAGTGACAGGTGGGTTTTTCTACTTTTGCCACCATTTATCACCAGACACTCTGATCTTTGTGGTCCTGCACTTTTCCTTGAGGTACTTCATCCCTTGACAGAAACTTCAGCACAGGGTGATGCTGGAAGGAAAGGTAATTTTGTTGTATCCTTTGGACATGACTTTTTGTTGTTAGCTCAAAAACTCCTTGAAACTGGTAGTGCTTTGGTGTCTCTAGTTCTTATTTGAAGGGAAAAAAGGGCTGCTGTGGTATGTAAACCTGGCTGTATCATGCAGCACGACAAGACTGAGGAAAAGCCTCCCATCATACTTGTGCCAAATAACGCTAGCATCATTCAGGCACAACAGAAAGCAGTACTAGCAGAGTGTAGATGGAGCGCCTATCACTGTAATTCATAACTTGCAAAGCATAGTAAAATAGAATTACGAATACAGCTAATAGCCTTGATGGGAAGAGTCTTTTCCTGAGGTGGCAGTTTTTTGGTACTGCTTTCTGTTCTCTTTGCAGTCGTGGGAGAGAATTAAAGTCTTACTGAGTAGATGAAATAAAGGATGGCATTAATTTAAAAATGAAACTCTAAAAAACTAGTAAATGCACCAATAATGAAATTCCTGCCATATGATAACAGCAACTAGATACTCACCTATCTATCATTTTACTTTAACTCTCAGTTTGTGGGAGATTTTTTTTGGCACACATTCCTGTCCATATGTGCACTTGTTTACCATACCATTTGCAAACCCTGTAGCATACAGATGGTACAAAATAAAGTGAATAAAAATTAATAGATTCCTATCAGTTTATTTTCTTTATATCTACTTTTATTACAAAATCTATTTTTTTTCTGTCTAGAAATAGTTTAGACATCAGAAGAATGCTCAGTAACTATTAAACATAGATTGCAGCCTGAGTTCTAGAGCAAAGTAGTTTTGTGTAATTTAATAGCCTCCCAATTTGATGAAAATTGGTTGCCAGACTGTTTAATAAAAAATCTGTCATTGTTTGTGCCATTCATTTAATATTAAACTATCAATAGTTTCTCCTGGATTTGTCTGTAAAAATCCTAAAAAAAAAAGCTTCAGTAAAGTACATCCGTTGCAATATCAGAAGTTCACTGAAGAAAAGCTTCAGCCCATTCCACTTAATTTTACAAGGGATGGATCGTTACATTTCAGGTGGAGTTAATAATACATGTGGCAGAAACACTCTGCAGGTATTAACTATATCTGACAGAAAATACAAATGTAGTTTGAAGCTTATTGTGAGAATGTTTGCAGCTGTGAACTCTTTAGAAAGAGTGATCTTTATGTTCCTCAATAATCTTAGCTGTACGATTAAGATGTCCAAGCAGAAAGCCAGAAAATGTTTAAATTACAGGCCTTTGGTAATTTACATTGACCTCCTATGCATCATGTGAATTATAAAAAAAAAACCCAACAATTTTCTGCACCCACAAAACCCTTGATGACCAGGCTGGATAATGATGAGTTCTCAGAGAGTCATTGTTCTGTTGCATACAAGATAAGATGCACAAGAATGCTGAGAGTACACATTGTTAAAATAAATCAACATAGATCAAAAAGCAATGCAGAGTTATATGCTGGCCTGTTCACCTTGATAACTTACATTCTACGGGGTGAAAAGCAGATGCGAACACAAGAATGCAGGATATCTGTTAAAAATAAGAAGCATAAAATGAAGTTGAAAGAAATACCATATCCAAAGCAGGAATATGATGAGAAGAGAAGGAGATGCAAGGTTGTTATAAAGCAGCAACTGCCAAAACCATTAATATCTAAAGCCCTTTTGTTGTCTAAGAGCTTGAAATATTTTTTACATTCTTGTGCTTCCCTTAGAGACATTGGAAGTTCTCACTGCTGCAGAAGTGGTGAAATAAGTTGCCTTTTTTCTGTTAGTAACTATAAAAGCACTACCAACATGGTCCAAAGGGAATAATACACCTTTCCTTTAAGAGCTCTTAAGCATTGCCTAATAATGGTTTCAAAATCCAAAAGCTAGAGTTAGATCGTAGTTTAATTCCTAGTAAAGGAAACGCTTGTTTCTATCCTAATCTGGGAGACAACAGTCACCTTTTCTTTAAATAGACTGTGGAATTACAAGCACTGGAAAAGATTCTCGTTTTGAAGGAAGTTCTCAAATGGATAACGGATGCCCCTGTTTCTCAGTTTATTGACTAAAAGGCCTTTTCTTGAATCCTCCAGAAAAGGTTGTCAGCAAAAAGGTGTGTCCTTTTTCTAATCGTGCCTGAGAATATGAACATGAGTTACGTATAGAAGCTCTGTGAACAGTCAAATTTTTTTAAGAAATATAAAGTGTACTGTCAGTACAAAAAGAGCTGTTTCCAAACCGTAAATTTAGATTCAGTACATCAGTTTATTGAGCTCTTGAGGCTATGTATATTGTGAAGTGTGAACCAATCCAATAAGTATACCATAAACTGCATCTAAAGAAGATTCCTAGGTTTCTGTCTATATTGTATATATTTGTAACTGATGCTGCTAGTGAGTTTTTAGGCTGATAGTCTGGAAAATGGATCAATATGAAAAATCCAGCTACTAGCTGAAATTTTAATCCCTGTTGCTCACAGTTAAACAAAAGGCAATTACTTATTTGAAGTTAAATGCAAACATAATGGGTGGCTGGTTCCTGCGGTAGGTTCATCAAATTTGCAAAACATTGTGCAGTGCAAAGTTATCATTTGTTAGCTTTAATTTCACTGACAGTATGAGGATGCATACAGATGTGCATACACACATATCTGCCAGTATTGTTTGAAAAAGACTGTTTTGCCTTACTAATGGTTCATATGAGGTACACGACACTCCATTTTTTGTCTGTTTATGGGCTGAATTCTACATATGCTTTTCCCTTCAATTCAAACTCTGTGAGCACATCAAACCAGAACAATACATATGTAATGCTGAAGGCTTGCACTTTATGTATGGTGCTTTCCTGCACATCATGATTTCCTGCAGGTCTTACAATTATACCTGTAACATTTTTTCCTGCTTTCAACATGTACTGAATGATAACTTTGAGATGACGTTTGAAAACCTGAGATGAACAGAGCTGTCTTCTGTTTCTGTATGTGTTGGTGCTTACACTCAGACTGTATCACATTTGGGGGAGCCCTTTACAGTGATGTTTTCAGGGAGAAGGAGAAGAGTCTCCTAACCTGACTTTTCTGCTACCATGTCCAGCATTACAGCATACTTCAAGAAGGTTCGGACAAATGTCCTTGCACCAGCTATATTATTTGTTATTTTCCTTACTCGGGACATGCTAGTTAAAGTCCAAGATTTAGGGTTGTTTTGTATCTTTGCATTTGTATCTGATTTTGGTTTAAACTAACCTTCCTGTGACAGTCTGAACTCAGTCTTGTATGAAAACTCACGGGTTGGAAGATGGAGATGGTTGTCAACAACCTGTGCTTGAAACCAACTACCACCCGTTGCAAGTGGTAGTCTCTAAGGAGCAGCTTGTATTTTTTTTTTTTTTTTTACGGGGTTCTCTACTTAGATATCCCTGCCAAATCTATAGCATAGATGTGAAATAATAGCTCATACACTGACAAGCAACTTGGTGGTCTATGCTATACTGTCTAGGGAGTCTGTGTAGTGTTTCACAACCTGGGTCAAGGAAAAGCCCTGACGTGCCCAAAACAACACCCCCTCCCCCCACCATTATTTCCTCATCACTTGTCTTGCTTGATTTCTGATTATACAGAGTTAATGATTTGTGGTTTTGAGATTCTAGGACACTTATGCACTGTGTAAACCTGATGTTTTTGCCTCTTTAAAGAGAGAGATTGAAGAGCTCCCACCAGACTCCAAGTATTAATGTGAAGTGATATTATGCAATGCACAGTTTCTCTTGCTTTTTGTCCCAGGGTCTTCACAAGGCAACTGTTGTCACAAGTATTGTGTGTTAAAACTGAATAATTTGGAAAAAAATACTAAAGGGATGAAAGCTATTCTTCCCTGTTTGTGGGTGGTTAGGAAGTCTAGAGATGCTTTATAAAACTCTTTTCAAATTATATTCTGTTTTTCAAGGAATAAATTTGAAACATTTTCAAAATCTTGTGTAGAGGTAGATGAGATTTGGAAAATGTGGTGAATGGTGGGGGACAAATACATAGAAGGAAAATATGAAGGTTCAAAGACACTGAGTGCTATGCTCATGCTCTAAAAACCTGCTTCACAGGTTATGAAATAATGTTAAAAGACATACACAGAACATGAAAGTGGAGCTTTAGTGCTCCTGTGGTTACGGTAGCCTTTAAAGGGACAAGTTTTAGTCATCTGAGCCACATTTTTCAGTGAGCTATTTCAATGAGATTTTTTGTGTGTAGGTATGTGACTTCTCTGCACATGTTTGGGACTGAGTATTGCTTTCCACCATATATGCTGCTCAAATTTCCCACAGCTGTTTCTCTGTATGTTATTTTCTTGTGCTTGGAGAAATAAGTGATATATCCTTGTTTTTGTGTGCAGGTAAACCTTAGACAGAAGGAAATTGCACGTATAAGATGGAATGACAAACATGTTATTAGATTCCCGAATGCATGACAGAACACTTTCAAATACCATTTATTCCTTGCTCATTCCCTGTACAACACATTTTGTACAGAAAATATATATTCCTTCTTCCAAAGCATCTAGAAGACTCCAGGGCCATGAAGCTATAACTGATAATATTACTCTTCCTGAAGACTTTCAAGCATCTGTTTGAGCTGAAATAAATTTAGAATTCCTGTTCCTTAGAGAAATGAAAATACTTCCACATTGTACCCTTATCCTTGGTTAATCTAAAAAGTTGAAAAGTTTTTTTCTGAGAACAAAACTTTCAGAAATGTTTCAATTCAGACCTTTGTTTCTAATTTAAAATTTAGTTTAAATTAATTAACATAACTAATTTCAAACTGGTTGTATGTGAATTTCATTTTCACAAGATATTGATTTGCTTGACTGAAACCACAGAGTATCGGAATCCAGTTGTGACTCCCGGGTCCTATACTTCATAGAAATACTTATCTTGTGATGTATGTGCTGTAAAGAAACTTCTTTGAGGTCACACTTGTTCTCTGCCATCTCAGAAGACAGCAGTGATTTCATGGACAACGTAATCTAGGATCTACTTCTAGTAGTTAGATAAAGGAAAATGTTACAGGTTAGAGTAACTTGAATGTCCTTTTGGTCTTGGTAAGGGTTTACATCTTTCATCAAAATGGAATGGACTTTGCTGCACAGCATTCTAATTTCACAATATCACCCTCATGTAAGATAAAGGTTGCTTTGTAGTAACTTCTTTTCTGCTATTACTCAGTTATCTGTCACTGAGAATCAGTGTTGCTAAAGATTTTGAAAGCAAAGTTCCTGAACTGTTGTTCCTAAGAAATGCCTTCAAACTGACAATCAGTAAGGCTTCATAAAGATTTTGTACTTGTCTCGTGTTTACCTCAAAGGAATTACACATGCATGCACATGTGTGTATTCAAGTATATTTTTAATATAAAGCATAAGCCTCTAAATCAAGTATTAAGCAATATACAGGGAAAAGCAGGCAAAGAAGTTAAGCCTTATACTCAGATCTTCAATAGAGCATGAAGTACAAAATGGTCTCCACAGAATCACAGAATGGTAGGGGTTGGAAGGGACCTCTGTAGGTCATCTAGTCCAACCCTCCTGCCGAAGCAGGGTTACCTACAGTAGGTTGTAGAGGACCTTGTCCAGGCAATAAAATAAAATATGACAATGACAATAAAATATTCCTTTTAATGATTTAATGACCTAATTAATTACTTGTATAGTGATTATTCATATCAAGAACTGTTGGGTAAGTAAATACAGAAATATTGTAATTGTCTGGTTTGCAGGTTGCATGCAGTATGCAGAAATTAACCCTTATTTAAGGAAGATATTTGTATTTATAGAATAACAATATTGCTGGTTATTTAAAATTTATACTACAATGATTGTGTAACCCTTTCAGTCACCTCAAAATTTTTACTACCCTTAGCTTTAAATGTCAATATAAAGGTCAGCAGCTTTGGAAAATGCATTATACTAAGCAACACTGGAGCTTTGTTTGTCTAATTTTACAACCAGATGGTCACATCTTGAAGAATCCCAGATTATCCCCTGAGTGTTAACACAGTTGGAAATGCTATACTACTGGCAAGACTAAAAACTGTTCTGTTAACCAGGAAGAAGCTAATTCAACTAGGGCCAATTTCTATAATGACGTAGATGTAACCTGTGCTTCTTGACACCAAGAGGTCAGGAACTTCAGGCAAAATTTCAGTAGATCAAAGGCAACAAATTTCACATAATAACAAGGAAGACAATCAGTGCTCTTCGGGAAGATGAAATCAACTCTCACTTAAAAAATCAAATAGAAAATTTCTATTAACTGTGTGGAAATTAGACCAAATAACTGAATCTGGATTCATAACCTGACTAAGTGTACAAGTAACTTTAAGTATATGAATAATCCTGCTAAATTAATAAAATGAGTTATAATTTGGGGAAAACACTGAAATGGCAGGAATTCTTATGAATTAACATACCACCATCTTAGAGGTGGCTTACAAGGTGCATCCCAGTACGTTTACAGGAGCCAAGGAAAAAGCCATGCCCAAGTACTAGAATAGATATCTGTCTAAATATTGAAAACTCTTGGTGTAAACTCTCATTGGAAAAAGTGAAATAAAGATGTATACAGAAATAAATGTGACTTTTGTGCTTGAAAAACTTCCGAGGTTTGGAATATTTTTTCCAAAATTTAAACTTGTCCAAAATGCATGCACTTTCAATGTAAACATTCAGTTACAAAGGCACAAAGAAATTATTTGTGGTACTGGTATCATTTGATAAGTCAGCAAACTTCTTAAAAATCCCATTCATTTAGTAGCATAAACTTCTGTTGTTATTTCGGTCTTGAGTGACACTGGATGTTGCCACAGCACTAAGTTTAAAAAAAATAAATTACAAGGAGGAAAGAAATGGACTTTGGTCTCATTAAAAAGGAGGAAGTTGCTACAAGAATGCTGATGGGGTGTGTGTGCTGACAGTCAAAGGAAAGTGTCTGGTCCATAACCTGCAGCATAAGAATGCCTGAATAATTTATTGGTGGACTAGGTTACTTGTTTGAACTTAAGCAGAAGGCTCTTACATACTCAGTGAGAGAGAGATTAACAGTGTTAAAAAAAGTCTTGCTGTTTGCCATTCGGTTTGGGTCATTGGCTAGACGTCTCATTTTCATGTGCCATAAGTAATTTGCCTTTGCTGGACCTCTGTTTGTGATCCAGCTGTCACTGATGTTGCTGTGACTCTTCCCATTCACTTTGAGGAGGGTTGGACCGAGTTGCTAAACTACAACATTTTCTTGCATGAATATCAATGGAAGTGGCATGTAAATGCCAGATTTCATTTTATTCTTAATGCATTCTGCTGGACAGACTACATTTTTTTTTCATTCAATAGGTATGAAATACCAAGACCTGTCAGAGAGATATCAGATGCAATTATAGCACATTTAGAGTACTGTACTAAGAGAAAATGGATTCAGAATAACTAGCAATTTATTCTATGCAAATTGTTTCAACTATGTAGTGCAGAATGTGTAATTGACAGCAATGGATATAATAATAATGTAAGCCAAATTATGTTAAATGGAAGTTAAATCTGGGCCTGCTTTATTTCTTTGGAATAAAATGTGATTTTTTTAAATAAAAAAGAGCCCCTTGCATGCAATATATGAGTTGTATGTTCTGCTTAAAGAAGTAAGTACCGTTCCTGATTATGTTTCTCAGAATGGGTATGTTTTTATCTTTGAGATTTTTTCTGAGCAAGAACTTGCAGTTTATTCTTAAGGTTCCAGTTTTGTTATTCATGGGGAGTCTATTAGGGAAAAACGGTGATAGTCCAGTTTGGGGGATACTTCGCTCCATTAAAATATTGCAAACAGGGCATTGTGTGAAATTACACAGACATAAACTCTTCAGTTGTTTTAGTAAAGAAATGATGCACGTTAAGCAGTTTCAAGAGATCACAGAAGTTGCATAACTGATTTTAAATTTCTCTTTGACCCTGATTTTTATCCGCATCATCTGCTTGTATAAAAAGAGGAGTGAGTTAAGAAACGAAGCTAACTTTTCTGTTGAGTACAAGTTAGGCATTATCAAAACCAGAATGCTGTGTACAGACCATTTGAAAATTCAACTTACAGAATGGAACAAGGTGCAAAAAACAGTCACAGAATGATTCAAACAGCAACAGTAATAATTATCAGGGAGATACACAAAGACCTACACTTTACGTAAGAGAGAAAAGCCTGAGAAGTGACTTGACTGCAGTTTGTAAGTACGTTCACGTGCAGAAAAAGCCAATCTCTTAAGTACTTTGTAATTTCCCAGGCAGAGAAACACATAACAAAATCCAGAGACAGAAACAGGAATCAAACTAGTTAGTACATCTTGAACTGTGAGAGCAATTAAGCCCTGAAACAAGCAGTAGTGGATCCTTCATGTCTCTCAAAGTACATCATCTGCATTCTGGAAGGCACTAGCTAAATGCAAGCAACCAAATTTCATACTGCTGTATTTGCGTGACACAAAACAAGCTGATCTAGGGGGTGTTTGACTAGATCACCTTATGACCACAACAGTAATTAGGAATGGGGAGGGAAAAGAAGAGTTGTATGTTACTGTCATACCATCCAGTAAGCAATAGAGCTAATCAATCTAGATAAGATTTTCCCCACTCTTCTCCAAATGCCTTTACAGATGACAGAAAAAGAGTGCGATACTCCAAGGGTTAATTTAGACAAAAAGTTGGTAAAGGATATTATGAATTAGCCTTTGCTAATTGACTCATTTTCTGTTCACCAGAGAAGGAGTATAGATGAGTTGATGTGATACGTCTCCAAATACATCCTTGCTAAATGAAATTCTGGGACAGAAAGCTCTCTTTCTGAGGGAGAAGACAACTCATCTGAGTCTATGGCAGTATTTCTTCTCCACTTAAAAGGCGTGTTCTCTGAATTCACACAGGTGATGCGGTGCTTAGATTTGAAGAAACACAATATTAGCTGATTCATTTTAAGAGGTTCTCTGTAGAGATCTGGTAGAAATTAGGATCCACTATAAATCAAATGGTTTCTGGGTTTTGCAGCAGCAATACTTAAAAAAGAATTTTGGAGTGCCTAGGTATCTTCCTCCAAAACTGTATCCACAAAGATAGTCTGATAGCTCATCTTCTTATCCTTCAGCTCCATAATAATACGTTGTGGTAATTTTGAGCAAAAAGTGGATTTTAAAGGAAAGCGAGTATTGACATTGGTGAGCTGTTAAAAAAAGATACTGTAAGAGAAAAAAAAGGAAATTTTTCAGTGGGTAATTAATGGAGTATGTTTGCTAGTTACAAGCTTCAGTGCTTATAACTAGTTCAGGTGCATCATTCAAAGAAATTTACAGACTGAGTGTCCTTACCAACAGAAAAGTAAGGGCAGGATAATTATTATTGAGCACTGAGCCCAAATGATTTAATGTTTCAATCCTGTCAGTATAAATCTGGCTCTAAAAATAAGAACTGAGACGTGGATCTCTGAATGTGGAATGAAAAAAACTTTATGTATAAATAACTGAACACTTAATTTAGTAAAACTTAAAAGCTTTCAATAACATTCCTTAATGAGTGGGTACAGGGGGAGTAAACATTCTGCTTACTCGCTGGCTTCAGTCTATAGAACCTCGTACTATTCTTGTAAGTTTGAATCCTAATCTGTGGGGCTTGAAAAGTATGAAAACTTCTACAGATGAACCTGAACACTGAACTTAACTAGATTAGTGAAATTATGTTAAATATCAACATAGACACTCATCTCGGGGAAGAAAGTGATGTATTTAATCCCAAGTGTAGTTGTCTCAAAAATAGTTATTATTTTGGACAACATGTTACACTGTTATTGTTACTCTGGCTAACCTGGATAAAAATACTCATACTAGTACATGAAGCCCCTCAGTACACTGACTAAATTATTTTTTATGGACAAATAACCTCTTAATTCTCATCTGTTTCTATTGGATCTAGTCATCTCTACTTATAAACTCTAGTGTTGTTTTTGCATCTAAAAGCAGTTCCAATGCATGTTCATTAAGTGTATTTCTAATTGTAACTGAAAGCAATATTAAAATTTAAGCATATCTCACAGTTAATTTTTCATACATCTTCATTCTGCCTTGATTAAGTATATGTGTGATACAAGTAAGCAAAGAATTTAAACTCAGAAAACCAGCACAGAACATAAAAAGCCATATATATCGTACTAGTAAAACATGACAATTTACAGGTTGCTAATTAGAAAACAAATGAGCTTGCTTTCCCTCAGACATAATCCCTCCATTGCCTTTTTCCATCAGAATTCATGTGATATTTAATCAGACATAAGCAAAAAGTGATGAAATATTATAATTCTTCCAGATACAAAAAAGCACTTGAAATAAACCCAAGTGTTAAATATGAATATTAACCGCACAGATTTTTGTCAGACCAAAAACTGAGTAGGAGACTAATTCTCCCAACTCAGTTTCCTTGTAGGACTGAGACTATTCCGGCTTCAAAATGTTTGAAAAACCATAAACATGTGCTCAGGATTTAATGGTTGATATTAAACAACATATTGTATGGTAGAATACAAGACAGAATTAGAACTTCTTGTGGACATGAAAATTAATCCCTTGCGATGACTGTCAAGGCAACATATAACACAAGCAAATAACAAAAACCCCCATGGCCATATAGAAAAAATGATTTTGCTATTCAGAATACTGTAGCAGATTTTAGTTATTTACCTTATCTTGTCTTTACTACAGAAGTATGTCTCTAGTGGAAACAGGCAAAATAATGACAAAACACTCAGGGTAACTATTGATTACTGGTGCTGAAATTTACTTCAAGATAATCTCCACACTAATGAAAACCCCTCAATGTAATTATTCCTCTTGAGCAATTTTTTAAGCATTTCTTCTTTTATTGACTTGTTCAAATGGACAACTATTTTGTCTTTCTCTCTTCTCCAATAACATTATTGATTTTTCCAAAATAAAACAGTCAATCAGTGTTCAACAAATTCGTAAGTGCAAAACAGTTACCTCCTCACAGCAATTTCAGCTTCATTTCTAATGATGCTGTTTTCATCATTTAAACAGGAATTGATCACAAATTCACAGTCTGGCTCTATTCATTTTTGACCTGCAAAACAAAACTGGTTATTCATTTGAACTGTATTTTCTGTAAGAATTTAATAAACCTATCAAGGTTGTTTGCATTGAAACATGTGCATTGTACAATGCAGTAATATCCTTGAGCTCAAGATTATCATGTAGCCAACACCAAAATTGAAAGAAAGCAAGTACATTTTCAAGCAGACTGAATAACTATGGCAAGACACAGGCTACCTTTTCCAACCTTAAGATTAGGATCAGAAGGCTAGTTAAAGGCACTAAATGGTGTTATTTCATTAAATAATCACATATTGTTATTTCATTTGAAGATTTGAGAGGATTACGAGGCACATTCTGTATTCAGGCCTGAAGGTTTCATATTGTTTAAACATATAAAGAGGAATTTATAGATTTTATAGAAAAGTGGTTTGTTTTTTTATTTGCCTGTATGCTATGTGTGTAAATTCTGCTGCTCATAACAACATATGTCTGCTTCCACAAGGGAAATGAGGAGTGGTTAAGTTGAGAGCCTCTTGGTGGGTCAAATGTACCTACATGTCTCTTAAAGAAAAACTGTTAAGAAATAAATGCAACCGAGCTGAGAATATAAATATAAAATATGCAGAGCTGTTTCCATGTGACTAAAAAGTGGAAACATTTTCACTCAAGATTGATAGACAGTACGCACAGCCAAGCTTTATTTCTTATTTAGCCTTTTAAAATTATTTTTTCATTGATTTTTCTTTTAATACAAAGTTTGCAAAAAAATTTGGGTGATTGTTGATTTCCTGCTCACAGTGCTTTGCTCTAATAAAGCTTTTCATCCCCAATCCGTAAGAAATAGGGTTAGATGAACAGTCTGTTATATCTGTTACATATAATGGAATGAAAATAAAAACCAAAACCAACAACTTGTGAAGTGTTCTAAAAGGCATGTGAATCCGGTTTTTTTTCTGGATGAATTTTTCTTATATATTTCTATTAGAAGTGCATTTTGATTAAGAACCCTGTAGAAGATTGTGATTGTGAGATCTCATGCCATGTTTATAATAAATTTTATTCCTGTTTAAAATTTGTTCACTGTATAGGCATATACTGAATCACGACTGAGGTTTCAATATGTTGTTACATGTTATCATCCATGCTTTCCCTATTAACGGGTTTTCTCTCTCCTATATATTTGTGTACATATTTTTTTTCTTTGAACTATTTTCTATAATTTCTTTAGCAACACGGTCAGAAAACTATTATTGTCCTTTAAATTTTTCATTTCTTAATGCCATAAGTAGGACTGAGATATATGAGACTGTAATCATATATCAGATACTACACATGAATGACACCGAGTCATCAAAGGAAAAAACTTAAGTGTGTTTGCTGTAGATGTATTTGCATACTTCAAAAGTTCGAATTTGTTAAAATACCAAATGGCGATAACTATGCAGTTATTTCATGAATTTGCTGGGTTTGTAATCACATAAAACTTCAAAAGAGGTTGAAGAAGTATTAGTAATTTAAATAAAAGGCTTCTAATCAACTATTTGTCCACATCCATGCTTATTAACAAATGTAATCATTTATCCAGTTTTAGGCTAGTGTTTAGTTTGAGTTGGTTTCAAATGGTGCTGGAACTTTCAGGCCTCTTTATGTGTGATGGAAGGCTCAGGAAGCAAAAGTCTTAGGTGAGAGGATTATTTAAGTGATTTGCCTTTAGGAGGAATGTTTGTGTGTTGGGAAGATGAACATTTCTATTGGATACTGAAGCCACCCTCTGGCTGGATGGTAGAGTACATCCAGGTTGATTATAAGTGTAGAAGCAAGCAAGAAGATTAATCTGGTAACTGATTAAGAGTTGAGCTGATTTGGACCCTTAGTTCTGTGTTCAGGTTTTCTGTCTGTAATACATATCTATGTCAAACTTCAGGACACCAAAAGTAAGCTTAATATTTTCTTGCAAGAATTGTGTTTGGCCTGTGTCTTACCCGTCTTTATTTCTACAACATAAATTCTGAGGTAGAAATAGAATTGTGTAGTTATGTTTTAATTAGTTTTGACCATTTTATTAGCCAGGTCAAAACTCACTGAATTTGAGCTAAGACACCTGCTTTCTTCAAGTGGATTTTGACTCGGACTCTGCTAAGTGATCTTTTTGTATGTTCTTCCAAAGTCAGAAGATTTTTGAGGAGGAGATGCAGACACACACACAGCATCTGGCAGCACCAGTTACTCCACTTGAATGACAAGCAAAGTGGGTAAAAATTGACAGAAACCTGCAAGAGATGCATGATTTCACCAGAGGGAACTCTACTAGTGGCATTTGGTTACTTACATGTAGGGCCACCCTATCCCCAGTACAGCTGAAGTCCTGTAGGGATGACATTTGATTTCAGGGAGACCTGCTTCATTCTGGACTGATAGCATGAGGCAGGTGATCTCCTTGGGCATCTCAGAGGCTGCATACATGATAAAGTAACTCATACCCACCCTGTCTAGTCCAAAAGGAGTAGTGGTTAATAATAATGGAATAATGGTTAATTCCAGATAACTCTTTGAGTGTGCCAGTGTGTGGTAAAGTGCTCATTTATTTACATTGGGCACATTTATGTTCATGAATGTTGTGAGTTTTCAGCTCAGAGTTGTCAAAAAGTAGCCCACTAATATCTGCCAGTTGCAAATCTTAATGTGATTGGAAATTCATATACAAGGCACTTCTACTTCCCTTCTTTTAGTTCCCATGCTCCAAGTGTTATACAGTTAGTGGCCAGCTTAGCAAAATGTACATGGCATTGATTCGGGCAAGTCAAAATGTAAGCAGGTGCTTTATACACAACTACCACACAGCTCTGCCAATGTACTTCAATCCTATTCTGTAATATCAACTGTCTAGCTTATTCCCAGGCTGCTCTTGAGCCAACAAGTTTGGTAGACATGCTAAATCGTATAAAATTGTGGTTTTATGCTGGAGACAAAAGGAAATTCTGCTGAGATTGCCAAACACATTTTCAATTTTCTTGATTTCGTCTACTTGCACAAATAGAGCATTGCTAGCTACTGCATGCTTATACATGAGAAATTACTTTACTTTTTCAACAGCTTTTTTATTCTAATTTAATTTTGCTGTTTCTTTTGACATTTGATGCAGCTATTGTCTGTCTCTGGAAAGTCCTTTTTTTCTTTCTGTTTTGCCTTTTAGCCGTTCAAGGCAGCAGGCATTGCTAGTGCTGGGCAGCATGCCTGTTAACAGTTCAAGATGATTCTAAACTTTGTGAGAAAATCCTGAAAGAGACATCTCTGCCAGCAGCTTTAACATCCTTTAAATATTCCCTGCTGTGTTACAGTGCACTTTCTAGAATAAGACTAACGTTAAGTTTTAGTAATTTCCTGTGGCAGCCCTCAAGCAGGCATTATATTTAACAAAGATATTCCTTCTGAAAGTAGTGTTGAACTAATAACGATCCGAAACATTAGATCTCTCAGAAATAAGTTAATGTGGTGGAAAAGCTATTTCTATCTCCTGTAATATCTGTAGAGATTACATGCCATCTTGAGCATTAAGGATGGTCAATAAATATAAAAGCATGGTGATCCTCAAATATTAGCTTTGAGCATTGTGTTGCATGTGATACTCTCTAATATTGAGCAAGCAAGAGCAATTGAAAAAAAAACCTATAAGGATGTCTGCAATGTGTACTTACTTACTACTTCCATTCAGCAAAAAATGGGATCAAGATCATTCAGCATTTGAATACCTCTTGTTGTGATGTATCTTCCTTCCAGATAATGGTCTTTAAAGGTTTAAAGTTAATGCAGAAACCAAGGTCCACACTAATCTTAAAAGCTCCGTCTTTCAAGTCAGTCTGCAATTACTGTATATTGAAATTGACTAAGAAAATTGAAAGTTCTTCTTAAAAGATGCATAATAATGACAATTCTTCGTTCTTCAGAACTCTTCATTCTTGAAATAATGCTGATTTCTTCTGGAGAGGATCTGTAGAGAAAGAGAAATCTGCAGAATTAAACCCAACAGAACTTCAATGATGTGCAACCTCAGTATAATTCTAGTGAACTGAATTTCAAAGACTAAGTGAATGAAGAGTTGTTTTATTCTTGTACTCTGGCAGTTTCTGAAGTCTCAGTCCATAACACTTTTCATCTCTTATTTTGCAAGTTTGTATCTTCATGTCTTGCAAAGCATTCTTTTTTTACTTCGTGGAGCATTAATTCTGCAAAGAAACAAATAGAATTACCAGTTGGGTCTGCAGCACTGTGCTGCATAACTGCAATCACAGACCCCAGGAACCATGTCTAGAACTAGGGGGACGGCTGCACCTAAACTTGAATTACAATATAGTTTTCTTGTAACCTTGGAAAACAGGACAATATAGAATCAATGACAGTGTAGGATTAATGAATTAGTGAAGCAGTCTGAAAACTGCTTTTCCCATAGACTAAACAGCATACTAAGAATCAGAAGACTGAAATTACAGGTAAATCTATCTTCTTCTAATGTCTCCTGACTATTTATAATGACAACTTTTAGTTTTAAATTCTTAGTTCATATCCTGGATATCGAAATGCTGTACAGAGCTTTGTTTAAGTCAGAAAGATGGCTGGCAATAGGGGGAAAATTATAAATGTGACATAATAACTCTAGCAAAAATATTGCCACACTTGTAATATCACAGTTCTCATTAAATATCGATTTCACATTATAAATCGATTTGGATTATGCTGCCTCATGTTAATACTAAAATAGATGTAATTAATTTCAGCAGCAATTAAAATAATAGCTGACAGAAATATAATAACATTTATAAGCTAAACAGAGGAAACTCTTCTCTTTCACAGTTTTGCTGGAGTCTCTTTAGATGTGAGACAGCTAAATCCTTCCTTAAACAACTGTAGGATCATCATTAGTAATCTTAAAATCCTTTTTATAAAACCTGCATATCCTTTGAGCATCTCAGGGTTGCCCATATTGTATCATACTGACTGTCAAAGCTATGCTGAATGCAGTTACCTAGAAGTGCATGATATAAGTGACCTTTAGAAACAGCCTTTCAAAACCAAATGAACAGAACAAGGGAAGCAGTGGTAGGTGTAGCACCATAGGCTGTAATTTCTAACATTATTTAGAGGTAATTTACACCAGCTTCTTCATTTGGACAACGAAGAACTAAATCAAATATTTTCTCTTTTTTTTTGTCCACTTCTTAATTTCAAAGGTTGCAGACATAATAAAGAAAGATCTCTAAGGTATGTGGACTTCTGGTGGTTACTTTTATACAGTTTTTACTGTTTCCTTACTAGAATTCTGTTGGACTTTTTTGCCTTGCATCTCTCTCTGTATGTATCAGATGTGAATTTTGTAGGAAAAGCTAGTATTACTCGGTATGCTACTCCTATCCCTTTTTTGATATTTGTATTTATGACTATAAGTAACATTTAACATCTTGTTATTCTATCTCACAGGGCAAGCAGAAAGTAAAGACAAAATAGATAAGGCTTGTTGAAAATGTATTGTCTCATAGTGCATAAATATTGGGCTTTTTAAAGGAATCACTGAAAGGTTAGGGCTCTCTTTTCTGGGGAGGGGTTGCAAAATAATGTGAACCAGTTTTATAAAAAGAAAATTTTTCTCCACTGTCTATTCACCTCAAGTGGCTGACATTTATGAATATGCTTCCTCTTGCCGTTAGTTGCCCAGCTGTTGTAGGTGAGGATTACAGCAAAAGAAGAGACTGTCTCACAGTGAGCTGTGGCAGAAGCTGGGATAGAACCAGTTTTCTTGGGCAAGTCCTGTGTGATGCTAGAAGCGCTGCTAAAGTCAACCATTTTATTTTTTTATTTTTTCTTTTTTTTGACAAAAGAACCCAAACTGAACAAACCCTGAGTTTCATTAGCGTGTTCCTTTTTTCCTGGGTGCCAGCCTGACAATGCTTTCAGGACTAATATGCAGTTGCAACTGAATTAGATAGAAATTCTGCTTGACGTTCTAATAATAAGTGGCTTAGAAAGAAACATGAGGAAATTAATAGCTTTGTCATCTGAATAGCATTTGAATAAAATGTGATATCTAAGGCCTAGGGCTATCCAATTAATGATGAAGAAAGAACAGCATATCAAATAACTGTTCACTAAATGAGAACCATTCATTCTGTATACTAAAAGAGAAGGGGTTTTATGAAGAAGCAAAAATATGACTCTGTTAATTTAGTAGTGTGCCATAACATGTACTCCCAATGTTTTGAATCAAGTTTGTATGTCCAACAGCTACTAATATGACAGAGTCCTTCTTAAGAATTCTTTGAAATTTCATGTAGAGCAAGAATAGTTTTATTTGTTTTAAATATCTGTTGTGAGAATCATGGTGGCCGAAATTTTGATCACTTCGTATTTGAGGTGGGTCTTCTTACTTGGTAAACTTCGAGTTTCTCATTTACACAGGAAACACTGGGAGTGAACTCAGCAGAGAGACCATGGGAGCTTTCTTTGTTTTCCATCTCCACCTTCTCTTGAGGTGTGTTAGCCATACCCTGTCAGATTCTGTTAGAGCACATTGCATTATGCCTGGTCTCATGTGACAAGACAGTAAGAAGCAATGTAAAGAATAGTAAACCAGTATATTCAAACATTCCTGCTCTACTCCCTTCTGATCATTTCAGATCCCCAATAGGTATAATTGTAGCAGGCGGTTTGATCTCTTCATGGAAGTGGTCCACACTACTTAGGGCTAGCTGTTACAGAAATCCACAGTAGTGTACTGTATATTTGTGATTTGTTTTTTTTCCTGGGAATTTAATTTCAGAATGCAGAGACATAGGTATCTGGAACATGTGAAAACTAGAATCATCGTCAAAGCTTAGACCTTGCCAAGTGGCACCCACCTGCCTGGTTACTACCTGATATCTGAGACATTTGAAGAAATTTTCTATTCTGTATTTGTCCATTTTTTTGATATATCTGAATTAAACATGGTGATTGCTACCATTTGGCCAACAAACACAAGGTTCAAGGCTATGGCAGGGTGGCAGAAAAGAGCTGCTTTTGTAATAGCTCCAATTTGGGATAGGACATGTACTTAAAGTGGGTTCAGTTTATCCACAACTGTGGGCTCTGGAGTGATTTGGAATACCTCAAATACAGAGAATAAAGAGTACAAAGTACACAGATTATTTTTTTTTTTTAATGAAAAAAGAAATTTAGCCTGGTATCAGAAGTTTATGAGTGGCTTTAAGGACTTCTAGGTCTGACATTTTAGGTTTGTTGAAATCAATGGCAGTTGCAGATACAAATTTATCCTTTAAGAATCCATATATCAAGCATTTTGTAAAACCCTGCTAGCTCTCCTGTTGAAATTGTTTAAATAGTTAAGATTACCTGAAGTGCTTGAAGGAACTATATCTCGTCATTTACCAACTAGAAATTACTTAATCTGTTAAGGCTAACTGCAGTAAATTGTCAACATAGTTTAAGTCAGGCTAGAGTCTTCAAACCTGGTTAATCTTTTTTCGTCTAGTTTCATAACAGATATTAAGCTCCACTTTTGTCATCTAGTTATGAACGCAACAGTATGAAAGGTAGCTGCAGATCAGAACCATAGCTTGTGTGTAGCTCTAGCAGACGAATCTGATTCTAGCCCTGCATTTCAAGCCTGCACTTGCAAGTCTGATAACTGGTTTGTTCTCAATGTTTTTCTTTTTAACTGTGTTTATTTTTTTCTAATTTACTTTCTGTTTTGTATTCCCAATCTGTTGGTTTAAAAAAACTCCCTGAGTGCAACCCCAGATCTGTAAGCACGTTACCCTCATACTCCATTTAAAGAGCATAGCTGGCCGACTGCTGGAGTTTTCTCCAGTTCTGGGAGATTAGCTACCTACATTACTCTGCAGTTACTTTATTAAAGATTATTTGTATTTTTACCCCCACTTTTTCATAGTTAGGTACCCTCTAAAGTATTTTCAACAATTTCCTTCATTTCATAGCTGCTGCTGGTGAGAAAAGGATTGCTTTCTCCAGATCAAAACCTTTGTCTGGACACTGTTGCCCTCCATGCAATCAAACATCTGTCACATCTTTTTGTAAGTGCCTTGTGGTGTGAAGTGTTAAATGTCATTGAAATGGCAGCCTGTGGAAAAAGTGCACAACAAATAATTGTATGATCTGTTTTTCTAGTATTCTGGCAAGCACCACTGTCAATGCACACCAATAAAGAAAGAGTGTCTTTCTTCAGATGTGTTTCCCTTACACAATCTTCTACATTGCTACCTTGCTTAAGTAGTGAGAAGTTCAATAAGTACAACTAAATAACTCTTTTCCTATGCCCTATGTAATTAATTGGGTTCTATGTATTAGAGAAATTTTTCTGTGGATTTTTTTTTTTTTATTATTCTGTGGTTTTCTGTCATTTCTTACTTTTCCTTTAATGTATTTCAATGGTGTTTTATGGCTGTTATTCTGGAACATCAGTACAGTTAGAATGAAGATATGGTAAACATCTAGGTATGTCTTAGTTTTTGCTGATTAAGAAAGACAGATCTTTGCTATTGTATTTGAATTGTGGATTTCATAGTAAAATGTAAGTGCGGTGCGTGATCAGGTAATCTCAATACCTTGAATTACGAAGTGCTATGAACATACATTTAATTATGATGTATTTGATGTCTTATTCCTGAAGACATGGCAGAAGACTATGTAGGTATTTGAATAGTTAAAAAATTTTGTATAACTTTGCAACACAGACTACTATGACTTCGTATAAGTGACAGAATTTGAAGTTTCGTAGTTTCATTAAAACAGAGAGGTATCATTTTAGGCTATCTGGGGAAGCAGCCACTAATTTTTCTGTGCTTTTGCATGAATTTTGTAAATATTCAAACTCCCCGCCTTTCTCTTTATCCCTGTGAATATCCAAATTCAAGTTTATTCCCCAAAAAGATAAAAAAGCTTGATATGAAGCAGTAGTTTCTCATCAATGCAACCTTAAAGTCTGGATGATCAATAGTTATTTTATGTTATTTTTTCAATATTATGTTAATTTTTTCAATTATTTTATTTCACTTGGGATTATTTGTAATAGTATTTTAGAATCTTTTATTTCACCTTTATAATCTTGATGCTCAAGTTGGCAAATTCTTTGAAATATGAAAACCAGACAGATTTGGCTCTGCTTGATCACGACTATCCTGTATTCATTTCTGGACTCATAGGTTTGCTTCTTTAAGAAGAAATCTAGATAATTTTTTGAGCAGAGTCTTAATTTCAGGTAATGAATAGAAGAAAAAACTTGAACTTCTCTGATTCTGCTCTTAAACATTCTTCCTTGCAGGACAAACAATTGACTACTGGTTTGAGGGTAAAAGCTGAGAGGCAGGAATATGTGCAGGTCAGTGGAAGACTAGACTAACACACAACCAAATAAAAAATGCCGGATTTGACCTTAGACACAGAATAATCAATATTTGAAGTGCTGCTTTTGTTATTGTTTTCCTTACTGATGCACACTGAAATTTTGATTGCTGGCTGATGGTTGGGACAGAAAACTTGTATTTTTTAATTTTAACTTAGGTTTTTTTCAGGCATTAGTTGATTATGTTCTCATCAGATTATTTTGCTTTTATTTAGAATTATGAGAACGACTCTGGGTAAAATGCATAAGTTATATAATACATGTTTGTCTTGTATTGTCAATTTTGTTTTGCCTGTTGTCAGTTGTATTTGAAGTTAAATTATGTGTTTGATCATATTATTAATTGAAGCATGGCTTTTTTAATGTTTGTGGGTTAGCAATCTGTTATGATGAAAGCTGTTATTTGAATTTTTGTATTACACATTAAGTTATGAGCTTTGTTCAGGTGAAATAGAAGTCTAAATGCATACAAAACTCATCTAAAACACAGTTGTTTATTTATGAAGTCTTCTGAAGATTAATCCAGAACTAAAGACTGAATTTTATGTGTAATAAAAAATGGCAAAGGAATGTATAAGAAAACAAATGACTCTAGACAGGTAAATATGTGACAGAAGAAAGCACACGCAGAAGTTGTATTTTGGGACTATATGTCATTACGCTATCATCCTTGTATTGCATGGAGGAGAATTATCACTGCTTGACAAATAAATTATTCTTGCTTGCACTTACTGGGATTCTTATGCTTGGTCAGACTTGTAGTCCTCTGGCCTTATGCCTTGTTTCATACCCTAGGTAAAACAGAGTTTTCAAGAAATTTCAGTTTCAAGTTCATAATCTCCAAAATCATATATTCTACATGAAGGTCATGTGGAAACTAGTTTAAACCATGATGCAGGAAGCTGAACATTTAATACATGTTCATTTTTCTTTTTTATCATTGTTTCTCTCTCTTTCTCTGTCTGCAATATTTTCTTTGAAGTATTTTGGGAGTTGTCAAAATATGACACAGGAAATCAAAGGATTTGAACTCATACTCTAAGATGGTATAGATGGTCATTACTGCTACCTCACTAGTAGGTCTTTTCAAGTGTTTGGGGTCAAAATGATATGGAAATTTTCTGTCAAAAAAAAATATATTCAACCATGCTCACCTGGGAAACAGGGTTTTCTAAGTCCTTTTGTAGAACCAAATACGTACAGAAAGGTATCTAAACACCCCTCATTTAGCTGGTTCCTGAGACTAGAAATCCCGGTACTAGGTTATTTTCTGAGGAATGGTTTCATCTTCCTAAATTTATTGAGTCTAATATGGGTAGAGTGGAGTGAAATGTAATGGCTTGTGATACACAGGAAGAATATCAGTTCTTACATAAGAAATTTTACAGCACTTTCTGAACTTGACTTTTATGAAACATAACTCTGGAATATGCCTTTTTGAACCTTCCACTAGTATCACTTCTGGGGAAGGTTGTCAGTGAATAAATTTTTTTGAGCACATATTCAACAGGTGAAAATAAAAGCTTAAGCAAGCAGATTTTGTTGAGTGAAGTTAAGCAGGATGTTCATTCCTGAAGACTGCTGAGACTCTAATGGAGCTTTGTTTTGAAAGTATTTGAGGGATAAGGTATAATTTCAGTACTCAAACACACACAAAATGTGTTCTAGCTTATTTTAGGTAGACAGAGCTAAACCTTGTGCTTATTATTACAGTAGCTCTGTGAATTTGTTTTTTCTTCAGGAATACCTGTCATTGTTCTGGAGTATCAGATGTAGCTGAAATGCATAGAGACAGGAGGGTTGCGGTTGATGATTCATACCTAGGGGTGCTCACTTATCTCTGCTGACATCAGTGAGGCCCTCTCAGGAATTAACTGTCCTTTGCTGGGTGACTGAGAGATAGCATATTTAGATGTATATTTTTAATTTTTCTCTTTTGATAGCTAAGCAGAGCTCTGGTAATTTTCAGAATCTGAGAAATAATTCTCTTAACCAATCTGCTAGGTTACTATAACAACCTGGGTGTTGGTAAAAATAAGATTTTGTTGCGTTTCAGTTACTAATTATTGAAATGTCATGTTCTATTTGATTGTCAGAAATAATCTGTTAATATGAAGTTACTATTCGTGATCTGATACTATTAATTTCTGCCTTTGCTTTCTATGCAATGTGACTTTTTCCATTTTAAGAACTGTCTGCCTGTTATACAAGGGGATTCCCTGACATGAGTGAGCTACAGATATAGCACTATAGATATGGTTTCAAAGTACATTCTTAGTAAATTGTTTTCGAAATCAATGACTTTCACGGCAAGCTGTCCAACACTTAGATAGTATGTCTGTCAGTAATCACAAACAAATGAAGAGTATGTTGCAGGTTTAATATGTCATTTATCTTCAGGTAGGTGGTTGCACCTGTAGCCTTTCAATGTGAAAACACATTGACAGTTTCAGTGTCTCATTTTACTAAGAGCACTTTGTCTGCAAAAATTAAAAAAATAGAAAATATAATTATAAATATTAAAAAGCTTTAAAATTGTTTCTATTCTCAATGCTGCATACAGTACTCAACAAATCTTAGTTTATCCTTTCATGGGTGCAACTAACAACTACAAAGATATCTAGTTTAATCTCCCCAGACACTGACTACTCTAGACCTCGGGCTCCATGAACACTTGAAGATGAATGCTTGGTAGTCTTGCCATGAACTCACATACACATACAATAGTCAAATGTTTAAATCATGACTTCTGCTGTGTAGACTCTGAAATAACCAAAATGACATTTTACTTGGATACTTTTCAGCGTGTCTGTAAGCCAAAGCTTAGGGATTTTTGTGTTTGCTTGCATATTTTCTACATTTTTAAATGACACTTTGCAGAGCTGCTTCATAAGATATAACTTGCAAACTAAGCAGAAAAAAAGATTAAAAAGTGCTTATAATATTATGTAGAAGAATTTGTTGAATTTATTTACTGAGTTTCAAGGTTTTTATACACAGAAAAAGCAAGTTCAGGGGATGTTAAGTAGAAACTTCTGGTATGACAAGAGGCTATTTTACATTTAGTTCAATATTTCAAATATATTGGTTTTTCTGTAGACTGAACCTCCCTCCCAACCTTCCAGTATTAGGCCTACAGAAATAAAAGCAACAGAGACACCCTATAAAGCTCATCCTGATGTCACAGACATTGTATAGATTACCAGCCTCCCAGAAGATTTTGTTCTTGGAATGAAATTTTCTCCATATTTCTACTTGATTTGTGCAGCTGTTGATTCAGCCCTATCAGCCTAAAAGAAAATTTTTCACTCCTGTCTGTACTAAAGATTTTCACTGCATATTCTCTTCTTATTTTATGTTGAATTCACATTGTTGCCAATGGGATTTTCATGCATAATAGAACAAATAAAGCAATATGAGATGAGAGATCTCCTGTATGTTCTGTGTTGCACTGAATTTTTCTGTCATTCTGAAATACCTGAAATGTCTGTCTGAGCAATGCCTTATGCAAAGCAGGTTTGACAACTTGTTGAACCTCAGTGACATTACAGAATGTACAAACTTTATCTTTTTAAAAAGAAAGAATGGGGTATTACATATCGACTTATCTGGTGTGCCTCAGGCAACTTTATCAGTCTAATAAAAATATATTGAGAACAAATACAATTCTTCAGTTTATAAATGGTGACTTTTTTAGATTTTAGATGTATTAAACTTTTTAACTGAATCATTGAAATAAATGTTGGGTAAAGAACTTAGTAGAAATAACTTTTTTTTTTTACACTTTCTTTTTTTCAAAAGAGAGATTTACTCTGCTCCAACAGATTGATTATTCTACTTCAATAAAATGATAATTGCTGTCAATTCTGTAAACTACTCAGACCTTCCTTTGAAGTCAGAATGTGAGTGAACCACTAGTATTTTAGGGAGGGTTTCTGCAGGAAGGAAACTAGTTCAAAGAACTTCAAGACTAAATGAACGGAAGAAGAAAGTTAATGAAGGAAAAAAAAGCAAGTAGAATGAAGAAGTGTAAATAGATAATAGGAGAACACAGGAATCTCAAAATGTTTAGTTATAGAAGAAATCCTGATTTGATTTAAGAAGTGTAGGCGTTGGGAGGAAAGTGATACTGAAGTTAATTTAAATTTTCAGTTGTGAAACCCTTGTAATGAAATTACTGTTGACCTCCGTATTGAAATTGCCTAATGTTTTGATCAGAATTATATGGAATAAAAAGGATATGTCTCACATGAAATCTAGTTTACTGACTGATCTCAGAAAGGTGCACTTTCTAGTAAGGTTGCTGACAAGTGCTACTTTTACTGGAGTTCCTTCAATATTCATTTTTTAATTATACTATTTAGCCAATGCAGATGCAATTCTGGCTTTTAAACTTACAGATGACACAAAGGAGCTATAGAAACAAACAATGAGGAATAGTGGGTGCTCTGCTTTGGTAAATTGTTGCAGTGTAAAGATGTGCCTCTTAATGTTGTTTAAATACAAGACTCATCTAGGAACAGAGAAAGAAGAATACCCAGGAGAATAGTAAACTGTATTGATGAGCATTGTGTACAGTCCTTGCTCTTCATGTTCTCGATGTGAAGAGAATTCAAAAATGTCTTTGGATGTCAAATAAGCCTTAAGAGACAAAGTTCAATGAGCTCCACAAATCTAGCGTCTTGTGTCAAAAGCTGCAATGTGACTAGTGCAGTGGTTATGCTTTCTGGGCCATTGAGGGAAAATGTGACAATCTAGGTCAACTTCACTAATATTGTTGTAGCATGAGAACCTGGGTCCAAGGTCCTAGATATAAGGTACAGAAATGCAACTATAAAATACTCCTCACTGAGTACTTCAGAAATTCAATACTGAATTAGTTTATCAATTAAAGCTGTGGATGTAATATTACCTAGGGCCTTTGAGGCACTAATTTATTAAATAACATATTTTGCCAAACTTAAATTTGAGTTCTTCTAATCACATTACCAACTTCATTCATTCTAGTCTTCCACCCTCTATCTCTGATATCTGTTTCTGCTTAAGTAGAAGGAATGGTAGAATTAACCATAGAACATTTGTGTAGCAAGGCCACCGCCTGGGAGACATGTGCGTGCAGGTTTTCTTTGAGAACCTTTTCATAACCTATCCTTGAAATAACGATTTCCTAACTTCTTTACGTGGAATTATTTTTCGCTTTTTTTCTTTCTTCCAATCAGCAGTCCACTTATTGACTGTGACTTATGAAATATTTGAGAGATCATAAGCATGTAATTTGTTTTTGAGATATAGTCACTACTATAATTCATGTACTGTAGAGTACAGAGTACAAAAGAGGAGTTAAATAACCTTTAAACAGCAGTCCACACAATGATAACATGAATGGGAGTCAAGCTTGTGCTGAAGCTTTTAGCAGGGTGGTTCCTTTTACTCATTATCAACAGCAATATCAATGGTAGATGACAACATAAAAACATTGGGTTTCAGATGTTTCTGTTTTGTTCTGGATTTTTATATAGGTTATATAGGTTTTCTTTGCTTGTTCTTAGTGTCATATTTTTGTGAGCTATTGAATGAATTTGCTTTTGTTGACATGTGATTCTGGATGAGCTGAAAGTTATTTTCGGCCTTCTGCTGACTTATATTGACAACGCTTTTTACTTCTGGTTCTGATTGTATAGGCTCATGACAGAGAACACTTGCAAGACCCCTTTAGTGGGGTATCCCCAGGACAAAAATAAGTGTTGGAACTCTGCTCCTCCTTTAGCTCTCCAGACACACCGGAGGACACATTCCTCAGAGCTCCTTCCCTTTCATCAGTAATAACCAGCACTGTGCTTAAACCTTCAACAAAAAATGGGTACTTTCTACAACAGAATGAATAATGAATCCGCTAGGAAAGGTGTAAAGGAAAAGCTTAAGGCATTTCCTTACTGAACAGGTACAGCATTTTTATAGACTGTTTTGATGAACCTCTTTTAGTATAAAAGAACGGGAATTCAAACAGATATGGAGGTGTTCATGTGATGTATCTGATTTGATTTTGTTCCTGTTAATTTATTACCACTTATTCTTTTAAAGGAAAACAGTCCTTTTTCACTCTTACAGGAGAACAGAACTGTAGCTTTAGGCTCTGCACAGCATTAGGACGATCCTTTTCTTCCACCAACATGCAATTTACAGAGCCATAGAATCATTCTGGTTGGGAGCGATCTCTGGCATTTGTCTAGTCCTGCATGATTCAAGCAGGGCCAGCACTGAATCTAGACCAGGTGGCTCAGGGCTTTGTCCAGCTGGGTCCTGCTAACTTCTAAAGACAGAAATTCTAAACACAGTTGTCTCTCTGGACAACTTTTTCTAACACTTAATTGCATTCACTATGTAAGATATTTTTTCCTTACATGCAACCGTACTCTTCCCTCCTTCGTTTAATGACTGTAGTAATAAAACAAGCTTAACTGGTTATGATAAGATCCTTACGGATGTGAGTGCCTTTGGTTGCTGTGGGACCGCTGTGTTTTGTTTGGGTCTAATGTCTGTTCCTAAAGCTGGGCACAAATTGGAAGTTGGGGTCTTGTGTTCTTAGATGCACCATGCAGCAAGGCAGGATTGAGGGATTGAGCGATCCTGTAGATGGCTCTAAGACTGTGCTTATCTTTATTCTTAGGATGCGATGCACAAATACCTCAAAAAAGTCAACAGATACCAAGCACAGCATACTTCATCTGTATATCTGGGAAATTTTTGATTTTGAGGCTTTGTCTACAAACTTTTTCACTGTTCTAATGGCAGTGAGAAATGAGGTATAGGAAAATTAACCAGCTGACACATATCAAGTGGCTTTGAAAGCTCCATTTGGTTTAGAGTATGTCAGGAGCCATTTTGTTACCATCATCTTGCAAAGGAAGTGCTTGTTTTAATGCCTTAAATTTCTAACTGCCTGAACAGCAGAAGGAACCTTTGCCTGGGTTTATACATAATACGTAAGATAATTGCTTACTTGTAAGTAATTTCTTGTAAGCATCTCAGTATTTTTGCTGCTATAACTGTGTACAGATATGACTTAGGATAGAGTAATCATGTTCCTCTGTGTCATTATTCCTGTATGAAAGTGGCACCTGCTTCAGATTAGAAAACGATGAGAAGGGAGGAATGGAAAAGATGAAGGGTGCTCAGGTGGAAGCTAGGATGAGGCTGACAGCAACACACTTCTGTGGATCTTCAGGTAACTAATGAATGAATTCTGGGGGGTTCACAAATTGCTTTTTGTGGTAAAGTCACTGAAAAGGATGGGCATGATGGTAACTTTCCTAGCTGGAGAAGCATTCTTAAGGAGGGACTGGAGAGAAATTAAATTTACTGGGCAGGCTGCATTAGTTACACACTATCTAAACAGAACAGACAAATGCACCCAGAAAAAAAGAGAGCATGCTGTAACTTACACTGAGAGAAATGGAGGTGTCTGAGCCATCTTAGCTCTGCATGTTTGGGCAGGTAAGACCTGGTTTGAATCAATATAATTTGGTAGCAGGCTCTTCCTTACCTTCAGAAGGGTTCGGTTCAAGCTCCGCAATCCCTTACTCAAGAAGTGAAAACTAACTTTGATTTGAAAGTGCAGATGTGTCAGTAAATAATTAAACCACTTTGAACAATGGACTATTTGGACAATACCTCAAACTGTTAAGAAACTGTATCTATCTTAGTTTTTTCCTGGATTTTGCAACTAGTTTACTTATTCACTGCAGTGACACTGATAAGATTTGTGACTAAGCTTCACTTTGCCTTACCAGAAATATACGAAAATATTTACTCTTCTAAGAATTAGCTGGGCTTGTACTTTGTTCAACATTCAGAAAATTCATTTCTCACTTCTTGCAATTTATATTTAAATGTGTTCCTGTAGTCATGTTATTACGATTACAAGACAACCAAATAAAAAGCAGATGATCCAGTATTGAACCAGTAAGAAAATAGATTAAATTTTTGGACCAATTATCTTTCTCACTATTGCCTAATGATGAACAAAACCACTCATCTATGAGGGAGCTCTGTTAGGTATAGAAACCAAAACTAAATGAATCCCAGCGGAGTTCTTTGACCTAATTTTAATAAAAAAATATTCAATATCTTATTTGTGTTTTTTTTTCTTTTTACATAGACTAGTGAATGAAGTAATCATGAACAGCTCATATTCTGAAAAACAATAATTGATTGAGGTGTCAGAGGAAAAATTCCATATTTCATTTAGACATTCAAAGTTGGAAAATTCTGTTAGTACTTAAAAGTAGCATTTGCTTCAAGTTCAAGAACTGGAGGAGTAAAATGAAGAAAAGACAATGGATTGGTTTATCAAGGTTCAGATTGAGATATCAAGGTCTAATAACTTTTACCTCTAAGAAATTATGTTTTATGCAGACATTCAAAACCCTATGAGTTTCTCCCACACCAACATGTTTCCTCATCACGTAGGTTTTTACCACAAGTGAACCTAGAGTGCAATGGTCAGCTTGGAAATGAAACATAACATCTAGAAATGAAAAATTTTCAAACTATTGAAACAATATGTTTAACATTCCTTTTGTTTTTTCCGTCTTTGTTTTGATAAAATTATTTCAATAGAAAGAAAAAAATTCCTCCCAATTCTGCTTCATGTTTAGCCTTGAGTATATTAATATGAATATTAGCAGATTCAAAATAAAGAGGAACTTTAATTTATGTGTGGAACTCTGAATACTTTATTGCTCTTTTTTCCTGAGTGTTTGGCATTGGAATCTGATTCCACACTAATAGCAAGTTAGACAGTGTCCTATTTAAATTACTTTATTTTAGATTTGGGGAAAGAAATGAGAAATGTTTCAATATATTTTCTTCCTTCTTTTTTCTTTCTTAATTATTCAAGTCATTAACACCAGTAAAATCACTTGTATAGTCACGCTAAGTGATACTACAGTAAAAAAGGTAAATGAAAGACAGACATCATAATGTTTTGTAAGTTTGTTATACATATAAGGGTTTCATACAATGAGCCAGCGAACTTACTCTTCTGCAGAGTTGATAGCTGTGAAAACTGGTAAAATATTGAAGATAACATAGTGGTTTGATGTATACCTCTATTGTCTTGAGACTGAAAAATTTATTCACTTCTGTTACGATTTTCCTTGCAGTGACATCATTGTTACTGATGTGCATGTCCTATTTCCATGTTCCTAAGGGCAATACTGCTCTCAAAATAGGTCCACCCCTAAGAGTTTTGACCCAATATTAAACTATGTCATGTAACCACCTCAACATGAGGCTTACAATTAATGCTTTAACTACTTTGGAAGCAACAATATTCTATAAACAAAACAAGTTAGTCTAGAAGATGGAAAGATAAGATTTTTTTACTGATTTATGGGCCTAAAACCTGATTTGAACCACATGGAACATAGCATGGCGTATAAAAACTGTTTATTTCTAATTACACTAGTGAGGATTTTAAAAAATTCGATGGTATTGTATAATAAGGAAATCCTTATAGGAATTAAGGAAACTCAGAGTGCTTTTGAATATTAGCCTGTAATATAATCTTAATTTAGAATGAGCATGTACAATAGTAGAAGTATAAAAATAAAGAGAGTTAACTGAAGGAACGTCACACTGTCTTGGCAAATAACCATCAAATGGCAGCGGAATTACAAAAGATACCTCTGTAACTTCATAACATTACTATCAGTGCAGTGGAGCTGGAAATGGATATTGACTTGGCAATACATTTCAGCAACACTGTGTCTGATTTCACAAAACCACAAGAGCGGGTTGACAGACTTCTAACAGCATTACCCTTATGTGCCAGGAAAGCCAGAGCTAGAACAAGAGAAGAAATAGAGAAGAGATACTACCACGGATGGATCCAGCTGCAGTCTCTGTTGGTGGTAGGGGTCCTCTGGTGGTGGGTGCATGTAGCAAGGGGCTGGCCTCCTCTCTTTTTATATCCTCTGGGTGCCCATTTCATAGCTTCCTGAAAGTTCTCAAAAATGAGTCAGTGGGCATGAGGAGGGGAGTCTTGGTGTCCTCACTTTCCTCCACCACAGGCAAAGTGCTCAACTTTCTCACTTACTTGACATAGGCGGGTTTCACAAGCTGACACCCTGCCTCCAGAAGGGTTTCACTCAGTCTTCCACACTCTCTTATCAAGATGAGGAAGTTCCCAAAGCACAATGCCTGATTTAGGAGAAAGATTAATTCGATCACCTTTATCAGTTTCTCAGGATCGATGTTTGGGACAATTGCCCACCCCAGCCTGGGGCTGTACAAAGGGCAGTCAATGACTGTGAGAAATTTAAAATGCCATTTAAATTACTATGAAAATAATCTGGTAGCCAAAGCCTTTGAGATTTATGTCTGTACAGGCTACTGTCTCCCACTTTGTTTCTTCTGATTTTGTGCCTTTACACTTAAAGGTGTAAGAATCTTTGTCTTCTACTTGCGGTAGTCACAAAATAGGATTACTTTTCTTTAAAGCCTTATATTTAGTAGAAAAAAAATGAAACTTCAGGAGAAGAGATTTTCGCCTGGAAAACGCTGAGGTTGACTAACTACCAGAACTACAAGTACTGGCCAAAGCATGTGAATCTGCCTTTTAAACAGGATTTCTAGTTTATTAATTCATTATCACTTATCTATATTAGTTATAACACTTGGTATTTTTAGTAGTAGCAATACATGATAGGTCTCTGGGAAGCTAAGAATGGCTGGGAAACGCTACTGGGAACTGACTCTTCATATAGTAGGCTGAGATGACTTTTCTATTTATCTGGATGATAATTTTGAGATGGATTCGAAACACTATTTGAAAAAATACACAGTCTTAATCACTTCTTTTTAATTATAATTTTAATTATAATTTATCATAAGGCTTTCATGAAACTTCTTTCCTTAAAATTTTGCCATTTTTGCTTTCAGGTTTTCTATACCCACTTTAACATTCTGCACTCTTCCAAAACGCTTCAGCAGTTTTATTTTCATGCAGAGGTTTAAAAGGCAGGTAGTGCTTGTCCTGTTACTCCTACCCCCATTTACAAGCTTTCCTCATTACTTCCTGTTCCTGGACTCAAGAGCAGTTTTGCTGGTCTTTTTCCGGCTTCATTCCTGTTGGGTCAGCAACAGAATGTGCCCAAGATGATCCTTCTTTTGAAGGAATTAAAGAATATCCACATCTTATGTCACCATAGGTCTGGGCTTCACACATGGTGGGAAGAATGGAAATTAATACTTTCTAAATATGAAAAGCTACCATAAATTTCTGTTTTAAGTTTGGAATATGCCTGGTGAAACAGGCACTCTAGAACAAAGACTTTGTGTACTTTAGGTTAGATTTGGTATGAAATGGCATGGTTATGCGAAATTTGACAAATCAGAGGTAGGTGAAAGGGGCCTGCAAACCTCTTCTCTTTTTACATATGCTGTTTACCAGTAACATTTACACGTTTTGTGCAATATCAGAGATCTAACCGCAAGGGCATTCAACGCTTTTGGGAACCTGGCCCTTTTCTTCCATATGACTGGTAGAATAGTGGGGAGATGGAATGAATTACGTTTTGTGGCTAAATTTCCTGCTTCATATGAATTTTTTAGTTGTGTCTGATGGTGTGGTGGATAATGACGGACTCGGCATATCTGGTTTTTGCTTTGTTTTCCTTTTTCTCTTTGTAATGGGAGTAAGTTGGGTGTTTTTGGGCTTTGTGTTCTGTTTCGATTTGTTTTGTTTTCTTTCTCTTTAATGCTTGCCTTTATCAGATATCATTTGTTTCAATTTAAAATCTGGAGAATATGCTTGTAGGTTTCAGAAATGTATTGTTCAAATTATGCACTTTGTTTTCATTCATGTGCAGCTAACTACACTCCTCTTATATAATTGATATTTGGATATAGATTTGTAATTTTTTTCTTTTTATTTTATCTCCTTCAAGACATTTTCTCACTTCTGTCTGCTTATTCACACACTGTGATGTCCAGCTTGAAATGGGAGAAAAATAATCCTGGAAAGAAGCACTTCTGTATAATTACTATAAAATCAAAACCTAAAAAAGATCTATAAAGAAAATTTAACAAAAAAATGGACCATTGTCCCTCCAGCTATTACGATGTGCTTACAAATCTTTTTCAGAAACTGCATTATCACCGAACTAATTAATTAATAGTGGATTTTATAATGAAGCTAACATGTTAACATCATTTTATCCCCCCATTGTTTTGAAAATCTACTTTTCACAA
The DNA here is from genome assembly GCF_030867145.1 of Opisthocomus hoazin. NCBI lineage: Eukaryota > Metazoa > Chordata > Aves > Opisthocomiformes > Opisthocomidae > Opisthocomus > Opisthocomus hoazin. The sequence goes on from NC_134454.1 coordinate 45,548,361, forward strand.
AGATTCAGAGTTTCTAACAACTCAGGTGGCCTAAGGGTGTGAAAATACTGCTAAGCACAAAACCTGCTCTGGGGTAAAAATCTCTGTTGTAGTAATCTTTGCCTGCTGTGGCAATATCTTTCTCTCTTTTCCATCAAAAGCCCATGTTAATAGAACTAATTGAAAAAGCATATTTTGAATGGCATAACAAATATTTTAAAGCATGTTAATTAACCCCTTGTACACCAGAGAAATATGCAAATTAATTTGCTTACTTCCCTGAGCTCATATTGGAGCTACTTAATTATCATGTGTTGGTAAATTCTCTGCTTTAGTAGTAGCCCTACAGATGGGGCACACAGTGAATTAGCACTGAATAGCTGACTAAAATTTCTCTTTTTTTTTCTCTTTAATGATTAAATTTAATCTTTAATTTAAAAATTTGGCACAATAAATCTCTAGATGATAATTAAGATTTTTATGTAACCCTTTTTGGCACAATGCTTAATAACATTTATGAAGGGAATATTCTGAAACAGTTTCATTTGCTTTAGACCTTAATCCTTTAAAGAAATGTGACCTCTTGCATACTGTCATAGATACTACTTATGCCTGAGCTGAAAATTAAGTCCATGGGAACCGTGCTCAGAAAATCTAGATGAAACATGGTGTAAAATAAGGCAGCAGTTTGTTTCCCAGATATTGAACACTTTCCAGTTTAGACATTACAAACAAGCAAGAGATGGAGAGTTGGCTGAATACCAAAGAAGCACTTCCATAAATAAATCACTTTACAAATTTTGCTGGTATCTACTGAATAATTTATGTGACAAATAGGAGACGGTCAGTTATACAGCTTCTTGAATACAAAGAGCATCCTTATTAACTGAAAATTTTGAAATGAAAAATTAGTAATATTAACTGGCTTTTCTATTTAACAAAAGTTGCTCAATTAGATCTACAAAATAGCAGTCAGAAGGCTTCTCACTGCTGATGGAAATACATGTTGACATTTGAAGAATGTGGACAATTTAAACTTTTCTTTTGTATTCTTTCCCTAATGGCCTGCAGCGCTTTTGTTCCTGTTCAGCTCCAGTGTTGGAGTCCTGCAAAGAACTTCTCTGTTTGGTATACTAGACTCATTATGTGACTTGTCATAGGAACAACAATTGTTGTGTGTTCAAGTAATTGTTAAAGTTTCGGCTTCATATTACTATGAATTGATATACAGCCTTAACTTCATATAAAACAGTCAGTTTTCATCTGAACATAGTATAATGGCTACTTTCACACATAGAAATAAACAAAATATATAATTATGACAAAAAAAATAAAAAATCTAATTCTACACTTACTAACTGCATCTGGTTATTATGGCAGAATTGAAAAAATGATTCCAATGAACTTGAAGAATCATAGAATCATTAACGTTGGAAAAGATCTCTAAGATCATTAAGTTTAACTGTCAACCCAACACCACCATGCCTAATAAACAATGTCCTGAAGTGCCACATCTACATGTTTCTTGAACACCTCCAGGGATGGGGACTCCACCACTTCCCTGGGCCGCCTGTACCAATGCTTTACAACACTTTCAGTACAGAAATTTTTCTTAATACACAGTCTAAACCTCCCCTGACACAACTGGAGGCCATTTTCTCTTGTCTCATTTGCCAGTTAGTTGGGAGAAGAGACGAACACCTGCCTCAGTACAACCTCCTTTCAGGTAGCTGCAGAGAGCCATAAGGTCTCCCTTCAGCCTCCTCTTCTCCAGACTAAACAAGCCTAGTTCCTTCAGATGATCCTCATAAGACTTGTACTCTAGACCCTTCATCAGCTTCATTGCTCTTCTCTGGACATGCTCCAACACCTCTTTCATGTAGTGAGGAGCCCAAAACTGAAGACAGTACTCGGGGTGCGGCCTCATCAATGCTGAGTACCGGGGCAAAATCACCTCCTTGCTCCTGCTGGCCACACTATTTCTGATACAAGACAGGATGCCGTTGGCCTTCTTGGTCACCTGGGCACACTGCTGGCTCATGTTCAGCCAACTGTCGACCAACAACCCCAAGTCCTTTTCCGCTGGGCAGCTTTCCAGCCACTCTTCCCCAAGCCTGTAGTGTTGCATGGGATTGTTGTGAATGAACTCAGTGATTTAGATCAAAGTTTAGCATCTTCGTCACAGTCTGTGAAAATGTGATAACTGAAATACCAGAATCTAATGATATACATATTGTGTCTTCTGGTTTTATTTACAGAATATTCAGTATAATATCTAGATGATTTCCAAAATATTTCCATAGAATATAGCTGTATAGGGATTTATGGAATATCTATAGGTGATAGTGCTGTGCTAAAAATGAACACTAGGTCGATAGTTTCTATTCAAAAATTTGTAATAAATGTTCAATTTCACATGGAAACAGAATCACAGAATCACACAGAATCACAGAATGGTCGGGGTTGGAAGGGACCTCTGTGGGTCATCTAGTCCAACGCTCCTGCTGAAGCAGGGTCACCTACAGCAGGCTGCACAGGACCTTGTCCAGTCGGGTCTTGAATATCTCCAGAGAAGGAGACTCCACAACCTCCCTGGGCAGCCTGTTCAAGTGCTCCGTCACCCTCAGAGGGAAGAAATTCTTCCTCATGTTCAGACGGAACTTCCTGTGTCTCAGTTTGTGCCCATTGCCCCTTGTCCTGTGGCTGGGCATCACTGAAAAGAGCTTGGTCCCATCCTCCTGACACCCACCCTTCAGATATTTGTAAGCATTTATAAGGTCCCCTCGCAGCCTTCTCTTCTTCAGGCTGAACAAGCCCAGCTCCCTCAGCCTCTTCTCGCAGGGGAGAAGTTCCAGTCCCCTCACCATCCTTGTAGCCCTCCGCTGGACTCTCTCCAGTAGCTCTTCATCTTTCTTGAACTGGGGAGCCCAGAACTGGACACAGTACTCCAGATGAGGCCTCACTAGGGCAGTGTAGAGGGGAAGGAGAACCTCCCTCGTCCTGCAGGCCACACTCTTCTTGATGCGCCCCAGGATCCCATTGGCCTTCTTGGCAGCCAGGGCACACTGCTGGCTCATGGTTAACCTGTCCACTAGGACACCCAGCTCCCTTTCCACAGAGCTGCTCTCCAGCAGGTCCACCCCAAGCCTGTACTGATGCATGGGGTTGTTCCTCCCCAGATGCAGGACCCTGCATTTGCCTTTGTTGAACCTCATCAGGTTCCTTTCTGCCCAACTTTCCAGCCTATCCAGGTCACGCTGAATGGCAGCACAGCCTTCCGGTGTGTCTACCAGTCCTCCCAGTTTGGTGTCATCAGCAAACTTCCTGAGGGTACATTCTAACTCTTCATCCAGGTCGTTGATGAAGAAGTTAAACAAGACTGGGCCCAGTACTCACCCCTGAGGAACACCACTTATTACCAGCCTCCAACTAGACTCAGTGCTGCTGATGACAACCCTCTGAGTTCTGCCATTCAGCCAGTTCTTAATCCACTTCACCGACCACTCATCCAGCCCACACTTCCTCCGCTTCCCTAGGAGGATATCATGGGAGACTGTGTCGAAAGCCTTGCTGAAGTCTAGGTAGACAACATCCACGGCTCTCCCTTCGTCTACCCAGCCAGTCATGTCATTGTAGAAAGCTATTAGATTAGTCAGGCATGATTTCCTCTTGGTGAATACATGCTGACTACTCCTGATAACCTTCTTTTCCTCCACTTGCTTGATGATGACCTCCACGATAAGCTGCTCCATCACCTTTCCTGGGATGGAGGTGAGACTGACCGGCCTGTAGTTCCCTGGGTCCTCCTTCTTGCCCTTTTTGAAGACTGGAGTGACATTGGCCTTTCTCCAGTCCTCGGGCACCTCTCCTGTCCTCCAGGACCTCTCAAAGATGATGGAGAGTGGCTCAGCAATGACATCCACCAGCTCTCTCAGCACTCGTGGATGCATTCCATCGGCACCCATGGATTTGTGGGCGTTTAGATCGCTTAAGCAATCGCTCACACAGTCCTCCTCGACCAAGGGAAAGCAATCCTCTGTAGGCTTCTTCTCTTACCTCCAGGGCCTGGGATTCCTGAGGGCCAGTCTTAGCACTGAAGACTGAAGCAAAGAAGGCATCAGTAGTTCTGCCTTCTCTGCATCCTCCGTCACCAGGACACCCGCCTCATTCAGCAGCGGCCCCACATTGTGCCTAGCCTTCCTTTTGCTGCTGATGTAGTTGAAGAAACCCTTCTTGTTGTTTTTGACATCCCTTGTCAGCTTCAATTCCAGGTGGGCCTTGGCCTTCCTCGTCGCATCCCTGCATGCTCTGACCACGTTCCTGTGCTCTTCCCAAGTGGCCTGCACCTCTTTCCACATTCCATGGACCTTTCTCTTCCACCTGAGCTCCGCTAGAAGCTCCTGTTTAACTATGGAGGTCTGGTGCCTCCTTTGCTCGATTTCTTTCTCAGGGGGATGCACTGCTCCTGAGCATGGAGGAAGTGATGTTTAAACAGGGACCAGCACACTTGGACCCTCCTGCCTTTGAGAGCCCTGGCCCACGGGATTCCTCCCAGTAGCTGCCTGAAGAGGGCAAAGTCAGCCCTCCTGAGGTCCAAGGTTTTGATCCTGCTTATCGCCCTGCTTCCTCCATGCAGGATCCTGAACTTCACCATTTCATGGTCACTGCAGCTGAGTCTACCTCCGACCTTCACATGCTCCACTAGTCTCTCCTTGTTTGTTAATACAAGGCCCAGCAGAGTGTCTTTCCTTGTTGGTTCCTTCACCACTTGCATCAGAAAGTTATCATCGATGCTCTGTAGGAACCTCCTGGATTTCGCCTGCCTAGCTGTGTGGTCTTCCCAGCTGATGTCAGGGTGGTTGAAGTCCCCCATGAGAACCAGGGCCTGTAACTGTGAGGCTGCTTGCAGCTGCCTGTAGAAGGCCTCATCAACCTCCTCCTCCTGGTCAGGTGGCCTGTAGTACACACCCACCTTAACGTCACCCTTATGAGCCTGTCCCTTAATTCTAACCCACAAGCTTTCAGTTCGTTCCTCATCTGCCCCCAGGCCAAGCTCAATGCATTCCAGTTGCTCCCTCACATACAGAGCAACTCCCCCACCTCTCCTTGTTGGCCTGTCTTTCCTAAAGAGTCTGTAGCCATCCATGACATCATGCCAGTCATGCGAGTTGTCCCACCTCGTTTCTGTGATGACGACCAAGTCATAGCCATCCTGCTGTATAATGGCGTCCAGCTCCTCCTGTTTATTGACCATGCTACCTGCATTGGTGTAGACACACTTGAGCTGGGCTGTCAATCTCACCCCTGACCCTGGCACGCCAAGCCTGGGCTCATCCCTAGTGAGGTGGACAATGTCCCCTTCCCCCTTCGAACCTAGTTTAAAGCCCTCTCAATGACCCCCACCAGCTCGTGGCCAAGAATCCTTTTACCCCTTTGAGACAGCTGCCATCCGCCTGTCGCCAGCAGGCCCCATGCTGTGTACACCACCCCGTGATAAAAGAAGCCAAAATTTGACCGATGGTACCAGTCCCTGAGCCACCTGTTAACCAGGTGAGTTTTCCTGCCCCTTTCAGTGCTGTTCCCTGCCACTGATGGGATGGAGGAAAACACCAACTGTGCCCCTGATCCCTCAACCAGTCGCCCCAGTGCCCTGAAATCCCTTTTGATGGCCTTGGGACTTCTTTCTCCTATCTCGTCCCCACCAACCTGCATTACCAAGAGGGGGTAGTAATCAGAAGGCTGCACCAGACCAGGGAGTTTCTTCGCAACGTCCCTAACCCCGGCCCCAGGGAGGCAGCAGACTTCCCTGTGGGATGGGTCCAGTCTGCAGATCGGGCCCTCTGTTCCCCTCAGAAGCAAATCATCTATGCCAATGACCCTCCTTTTTTTCTTAGCTGAGGCAGTCGTAATACGTGGGGCTGTCTGACTCGTTCTAGGCAACCCCCCGGCTGGAGCTTCACCTTCACCCACATCCTCTGTGGCTAGTGCTTCACATTCCAGAGCCCCGTATCTGTTGCTTAAGGGCAACTGGGCAGGTGAGGGAGGCCGGGGAGAGATTCGCTTGCCCCCCCGAGCAGGGACCCATTTCCATTCTCCCCCATCTCTTAGGCCCCCTCTTTCTGCTCGGTGGCAAGAGGGTAGGGGGTTCTCTACTTTCTGTGGAGCCACCTCCTGCTGCCTCTGCCTCAGGGAGGGCAGGGTGCGGCTCCACCAGTCGATCTCCCTCTCACACTCCCGGATGCTCCTCAACCTCTCCACTTCCTCCTTCAGCTCTGCCACCAGGCTGAGCAGGTCATTCACCTGCTCGCACCAAACACAGCAGTTGTCTCTGCTGTCCTCCGGTACGAGCGCCAGGCTCAGGCACTCCCTGCAGCCAGAGACCTGGACACCCGCGTTCTTGCGTGGGGCCTCCGTCTGGGTCCCCACACTCCTTCGAGCAACAGCTTTACCACGGGTGGTAACCATGGCTAGATTATCTCCTGGAAGAGCGATGCCCACTACTTGAGTAGTCAGGAGGCGGACTGCACCCTGCCAGTCGCCTTCCCCGCTCGCCCTGCCTGCGCGAACTGCCGCGCAAACTGCTGCGCCGCTCCCGGGCTGCTGCGCCGCCTCTGTTTGCCGGCTCTGTTCGCCCGCGCTCCCTGGGGCTGCTCTTATCCGTGAGGGGGTTTGGCCGCTGTCACACTCGACTCCGCCCCCGCTGAGTCAGAGCTGCCGCTCGTTGGCACCTCCCGCTTTCCCGCTCGGGGCGGGGGGGCTGGGGTCTCCTCTCTCTCTCTCGGCGCTTTTTGCCGCCTCGCCGCTGCGGTTTTGCCACCGGAGAAAGGGTCCCTCGGCGCGAGCCTCTGCTCCAGACCCCTTCACTTTCAGTAGCTTCAAGTGATAAAACATACCCAGCCCTACAAAATCTGACCATGTCCACATGAAGATATGCACAAAAGCTTATTTTCACTTATTGTTAATAGTCTGCCTGCTCATTGAAGTGCATCAAGCACTTTGCCTGGACAAGGTCCTGTGCAGCCTGCTGTAGGTGACCCTGCTTCGGCAGGAGGGTTGGACTAGATAACCCACAGAGGTCCCTTCCAACCCGTATCGTTCTGTGATTCTGTGATTCTGTGATTCTGTGATTCTGTGATATGCAGATGTATAATGCATACAGATTTAGGGTCTTCTTTTTACAATGTGAGTGCAAGGAGATAGTCGCACATTAAACAGATTATCCTGGAATGTATGGCTGAGGAGGAAGGAGTAATTTAATATCATGTGTCTGAAATAAAAACATTCCTTTAAATTAGAGATATTTAAAGTATCATTCAATAGTAGATACTTTCACTATAGCAGTTGCATTTTGACTATCTGTGGAAGATAGTATCATTGTTAAAAGGAAGCCTGTGTTGTGTTTAGGATAGGAGATAGATTTAAAAACTGATGCGAATGTTCAATTCGTCCAGTCTGACTTTCAAAAGAACTAATCATTTCCGGGTTCATGGCCAGCAGCACCGACCTCAGTGTTCCTACTATAAAAATCTGTCTTCGATTAAGAACTGTAAGGGAAAAGAAGCTACTATGATTGTTGTTAAATTGTTCTAAGGATTGGGAATCAGAACTTTTCCTGTACTTTTTAGATTTGTAGGGCAGAAGACAAACTGTTACCTCTAACTAGAGCTTCTTTCTTTTTAATATTTTGTTTTCAGCTGTAACATTGCTAAAGAAACATAAGCCAAAGATGAAAAGGTGTAATCAACAATGCAGGAAATGTTGCTACATGAACTCAGGAATTGCCTGATGGGTTTGTCTAGATGCTTGTCTTTAGGGCATTCTTAAAAAGTGTCATAAATCCCTTACAGTGTTGTTGTAAATTTTCTAACATTAGTTTTCTTTTGAACATAAATTCTGTGTAGTGTATCTAAGGGAGGACTTCTTCTGTCTGAAAACTGGATGAAGCTCAAGATGCCATCTCTAAATATTTTAATTCTTATTAGTCATCTTGAATTTGCATTTCTTCAGAATTCAAGAAGGTTTTGAAATACTGTGCTTTGTCCATTGGTCATGGACTTCCTATTAAACATTCTAGTTGTGAATGATTAATTTCATATTAATAATCTCGTTAACTTTCCCAGGATTTAATCAAGACCTTAATTTTAAAAAATGTGCACCTCTGACAGATGCACATTTTTCCAGTTTCAAATTTCATCTGTTGAATGATGTTAAAATTTTTTCTTCTCTTCTGAAATCTGTTGAAATAACATTATTCCTAGAGCTACTTTTTTGCAAGTTCTTGCGCAACTTTTGTACTTGCTTGCTACTCTACATAAAGTGAGCTCAGTGGCTCTCTTGACAAGGTCATTTCCCAGAATGTGAATCATTCTTGTGACTCTTCTTTGGATTCTCTACCATTTGTAACTATCTTCTTGAACTGTATCTGCTTCTGGAATATTTTTTCAGTTCCAGTGAATGCACTGGTCATTGTGTTGATAAACTGGATAAATGGCAGGTGCCCACCAAAACTGCTCTATCACTCCCCCTCCTCAACTGGACAGGGGAGAGGAAGTATGATGAAAGGCTCGTGGGTCGAGATAAGGACAGGGAGAGATCACTCACCAATTACTGTCATGGGCCAAACAGATGGAACTTGGGGAGAAAAAAAAAAGTTTTATTTCTCACCAATCAAATTGGAGAAGGATAATGAGAAATCAAACTAGATCTTAATACACCTTCCCTCCACCCGTCCCTTCTTTCCGGGCTCAGCTTCACTCCTGTTTGTCTACCCCCTCTGCCCACACGTAGCGCAGGGGGACGGGGAATTGGGGTTATGATCAGTTCATCACACGTTGTCTCTGCCGCTCCTTACTCCTCAGGGGGAGGACTCCTCACACTCTTCCCCTGTTCCAGCATGAGGTCCCTTTCACAGGAGATCTCCACAAACTTCTTCAACATGAGTCCTTTCCATGGGCTGAAGCTCTTCACAAACTGTCCCAATGTGGGTCTCTTCCCACAGGGTGCAGTCCTTCAGGAACAGGCTGCTCCAGTGTGGGTCCCCCATGGGGTCACAAGCCCTGCCAGTAAACCTGCTCCAGGTAGGGCTCCTCTCTCCATGGGTAAGAGGTCCTGGAAGGAGCTTGCTCCAGCACAGGCTCCACTTGGGGTCACAACCTCCTGCAGGCATCCACCTGCTCCAGTGTGTTGTCCCTTCCACAGGCTGCAGGTGGATATCTGCTCCACCATGGAGCTCACTGGGCTGCAGGGGGACAACCTGCCTCACCACAGTCTTCATCATGAACTTCAGGGGAAAGGTCTCTGCTCTGGCACCTGGAGCACCTCCTCCCCCTCCTTCTTCACTGATCTTGGTGTCTGCAGAGTTGTTTCTTTCACATCATTTCACTCCTCTCTCTTGACTGCTCCCCTTCCGCAGTTTTCTTCCCTTTCTTAAATATGTTATCACAGAGGTGCTACCACCGTTGCTGATTGGCTCGGCCTTGGCCAGTGGTGAGTCCATCTCAGAGTCGGCTGGCACTGGCTCTGTCGGATACGGAGGAAGCTTCTAGCAAACTCTCACAGAAGCCACCCCTATAACTCCCCCTCTACCAAAACCTTGCCACACAAACCCATAACACATATAAGTCATGTGGTACAATTACTTCTTCTCCATTATCTTTTACTTACACACCAAAGACCATGAAAGTCTTTTTTCGGATAGATTTCCATTGTTGTCTTTATCCTGTTCAGTAACATACTTTATTGGGACCCTTATCTTATGTAGGGTGGCTTACATTCTGTTAGGCATGGTTATGATAAAACATTATTAACTTGTTTGCTAAATGATGTATACATTTTTCTTTGCTACCAAGCAATCTTTCCACTATCTGCTAATTTCTTTATGACTTTTCTTCCTGATCACCAATCCCTGCAACACTCCCTTGTAACACACTTATTCTCTGACAGTTCCCAGTTTTCAAGACATGTTTAGGCCATATCAATTACCTAGATTTCAGCCAAATTTATTGTAGTGACTTTGTATCCTACTTATTCCTCAATCTTAATGTTATATAGTAAAGTCAGAAATTCCTGGCTGAAGTGTATGTATATTGCATTTACCTTTATGTGCCAAGTTAAGCTAAACATGAATATTTGAGTCAAGAATCAATAATTGTACTTAAGAGGAAGGCTGTTATATAGCTTCCTCGGGACTACAAAACAAATTAAAAAGTACTAAATAGTTAAAATTTGCTGGGAGCCTTCCAAAAGTAAAAGCATATGGGGAACCACTATTTAAAGGAGAAGTTTCTAGTGAGATTCCAAAAGGAATGGCCTAATGTTATTGAAGTCTTTTATTTTCCTTACCAATTAGATGGATCAAGATAGAAACACGCTTTTAATCAAATGTGTAAATTATTCCAAATTTGATGAAGTGTTTTAAGGTAAGTGCAAATAAATTGTACACAGATTTTTAGGGTTGAACAGCTCAGTATATCTAGCAATAAAAAACAAAGATTGCACTAATAATACTGGAGATAATATTTTGAAAAGCAGATACTCAAGAGAGTAGTGTTTTGGTATGGAAACTAATTCAGTATAACCTGGGAGAGCAAAATGGTGGCTGAGACTACCATGGGCTAGAGTAGCACTTAAACAGGAAAACATCAAGTTCAAGTAGGGAAGAATAACTGCCATGGAGAAAGAGTTTACTGCAGACTGTTCTGCAAATTGAAAGTTGGATGCTGAACTGCATCCTGTACAATGCTGTACCATGTGTTGTCCCTCCTACCCCAAGTCTCCTTACTGTTTCCCTGCCTTTCACTGATTTATTTACACTTGACTATATGTGGCTATAGCAAGATTTAAACACTATATCCAGCATAACATGCTCCTAATTTTGAGAGTCCTGATAATGTAGAAAGAATTGAGAGAGGAGAACCAACTAAAAGCCTCTAAAACAGCAGGAAAGCTCAGTCTCATAGTGAGCAACTCAAGTATTTAATCTGTTCTGTTATCTGAGGGAAGATTGCATGGCCTGATCGTGATCACAATGTACCTAACCAGGGAGAAAATTTCTGATAGTAGACTGCTTTTAATCTTGCAGTCAGAGGCCTGATAAGATGCAATGACTAATAGCTAAAGATGGAAAAATTTATGTTGTAAATAAGAAACTCTTTTGATGGTGGAACTAACCACTAGAAATAGTTGTTTAGGGATGTTTGGGAGTCTTTTACTCTCCCAGTTTCAAAGGCTTATTAAACACATCCAATCTCACAGAGCTATTAGTATTATTAAATATACAAATGCAGTAACAGCTCTCTAAAACTTAAAGAAAGTATAGGGCTCTAATCGATTTTTAATTTAAGCTCCATTTTTTCATTTCATTTCACAATATAACTTTTCTTATCAAAGAGTGGAGCTGGGAAGACATTGATCTCAAAAGCTCTTCTGAATGTTGTTTAGCTTATAGGTAGTACCATACTGACATTCAAACTGTCTCTTAGGAATATACTTGTAGACCCCACTCTCTGTCCTTCAATGCTTTATCTCATGCTTCTGTTACAGTTTTCATCCTTCTCCTTAGCTAAACAACTCTTTTAGGTTAATACTTTTCAGCCAGTGAGACACTGGAGGAAACTGGAGGGAACTGGAGTAGTGCTGATCCTCCACTGGTAAGCTGTGTATTACTTTGGCTGACCTCAAGAGAATTTTGCCTGCACCCTCTGGCGATGAAACTTGCACTAAGGCATAACTTATTTTTCTTATTTTTCAATACCTAACAACTTGGAAACTGGTACTGTTTTATTAAGCTGCATCCTGTATAATCGCAAAGTTTCTCTTCATAATTTCTCAATAACATTTCTTTCTAAAGCAGTATAACAAGTAACTGTTTTGGAACAAACTGAACAAATAAGCGAGCAGTAAAATTTGCAAGCGTTACATTTTAGTTAACCAGAGTATTCCTTAGCTTTGCATGTTAGCTTTTTAATGTTATTTAGATTTTATGCTCTTCAAAATAAGATCTTAGTGAATAATGGGTAACAACATTCAAGGCACCATAAAGTAAAACAACAAAATGACTTCATAAAAATGCCAACAAATGCAAGCTAAGAGCATTTTCAATTTATCTACCAAGGTTCTAAGCAATCATCCAAAATAACTTTGTGATTTTACTTTCAAAGCTATTATCCTGCACATAAATAAGTATCCGTCAATAACTATCAGCTAGTATGCCAACCTTTTTCTGTCTGATGCAAAATCAGAACAGGTCTGTTGAAAGCTATATCTTGCTTCCAGTATGGCAGGTACCATTAGCTGCTACTTCTTTATTCAGCTCCGAGGTCAGTGTTCTTGTCATTGCCTTTATGGCAGTCCTGCAACACTTTAATGGAGATTGCTAATTGCTGTCTAGCTGTAGTTATGCTTAGAAGAAAATTATCGAAGAAAATATGCATGATGATAAAGGCAAACATCATTTTTTTCCAAAAATAATTCCTTCTTTTACCTTGAAATAATTGATTTTAGGTACATTTTATAAGTCCATCTCTAAGAAAATCATAGTTCTGAAAATGATTATTGCTGCTAATATTCCAGCAGGTATATAATGAATCACATTAGGCTATGTCACTCATACCTCATTGTCATGTTTTATTGTATAATACAAAAAGGCTCACAGACCTTGTTCAACTTTCATGAACTGGGAAAAAGATTGACACTGTCTATGCAGGCTGGATTTCTCAAGAGAAAAAATGTTCGTTTCAAAGCAGTAAGCTCTACTTTGATTACTAAATAAGCACCAATTAATGATAATGAAATTTCATTAAGCTTCATTCAGGTGTAACCGTATAAGTAACATATTTTTGCCTTGCCTTGCCTTGCCTTGCCTTGCCTTGCCCTTTTCGTTTTCCTTTTCCTTCTCCTTCCCCTCTCTTTTCCCTGCCATTTTCCCTTTTATTTTCCCTTCCCTTTCCCTTTCTCCTGCCTCTGGTGAGAATAAATTCTTGAGGTAAATTGCATAAAGGCATTCAAGCATTTCTTTTTAGCTGAAGTTTGTAGAACAAAAGGTAGCTGTGTAGTGTATGATACCTACATATGCACATGTGTGTATGGGCATAATTTTTAAAGTTATATAGAGTGAATAAAATCTATACCATGTTGCTTTCCCAAGGCTAGAAAACTGCATGATCGCGGATGCTTACAATATTTTGGTGAAGGTGTGAAAATAGTGGAAGGTAAAGTAAATAATTTTTTTTTTTCATTTTAATATCATGTGTTTGGGATTTACGCAGGTGGCTGCCTTTACTTGGAGAAGCTATGATAAACTAAGGCTCCAACTTTTTGATAACAGCTGCCATTTTAACGTCTATTTTCATCGTCAGAAAAATGTTTTGTCTTCATGTAGCTAAAGATACAGGAAGTTAAGATTTTGACTTAAATGCAGGAGGCTCAAGAGCCTTGCAAAGATTTTAAAGACATGATAAATTTTAATGCATCACTTATCGTTTGGCGTTGATGGCAAAGACCTCGGCAAAGTAAGTACATCAGCTTTATCATGAACTTGTCTAGTGTCGTAAAAGATTCAGATTTTGTATAGACAAGAGCTCTGTTGTACAAGTAGTCCTAATATTTCTCCTTGTGATATTTTTCTTCTCCTGCATGTTATGCATGAAAGCTGCTAATGCCAAAATCTAATTATGCGAATTGTTAATCTGAAACTTTTCAAATATTCTTATAATACACATATATTTTTGAAATGTAAAGAGATAAGTGTCTTGAGCATTAGTGAAAAAGTAAAGAATGTGAGACAAAATACACAAATAATTTGAACTGTCATGCTTCATTTAATCTCAGGTCAGCTATAGTAAATACAACAGCAATTTTTACAGGCTTATAAAGTATGATTAGTACATGGGCCCAATACTACATTAGTTTATCTGCAAATCTTTCCCTGCTACCAACAGAAGGTGATGGTAGGTACGTGCTAAAAAACTAATGTGAATTCTAACCCTACTCACAGTAGAGAAAATGATACAACATAGTTAATAGGCCAGAGGCTTTTATATTGAGGTAAGGGAAAGTTTTGTTGGTGGTCTGTGGTAAGCTAGTTGATAATGTCTTTTGTGTTGTTTTACTTTTACCAGAGAGACTACATTTTTAAAAGGCAGAAAACATCCATTAAATACTTTTCTTGTTATTTTCTCTTTGTAAGCATTTGCTGTAATGAGCATAGGGACCATTAGCACAATACATTAATGTCATGAATGGCAGAAGAAGTGGTCTAGGAAGCAATCTTGTCTCAGACTGTGGTTTATAATAAAAAAAGTTTGCAAATTCCTAGGCTAGCCAGTTAATTACAATATATTTGTGAAATATGAGCTCTGAAACACATAGCAGACATTTGGGAGCTATGAAAATAAATAATAATAGTGATCTTTAGTAACATAGAAGTGAATTAATAAGGTGATTTGAAGCATTTTATCAACGCTCTCTGCTGTCTAACAGCAACTTTAAGACCAAGATACCAGATCACAGAAGATTCCATTGTAGTGGAACATCTGTTTTCTTAGCAAATATTTCAAAGCTGTCATGTTCAAGACATATGCTGCTGGGAGACTGTACTGTCTGATGGATAAGCAGTAAGCTGACTTCTCACTTTATGTTTTCACATAATATTTTTCCCACACTTTCTGCCAGTAGGCAATATACGTGTTATAGATACAGATGTGTCTTTTGTTATAATGGTGATAAGGTTCAGTCCCTAGTTGGACAGGGACAGAAAGAACATTGAATCACAGATAAGTCTCAATGTGTGATAAAGCTTTGCAAAATAGTCTGGAATGGAAGGGTGTAACACTAGCTACAGTGGCAATTACCATACAGTAAAAAAATGCTGATATATACACATTCATCAGTAGTAAGACAATATAAAGCTTTGTCAATAAAAGCTGTGCATTCTGTTTGAAACAGTGAAGAAAAGAAAAGGTTATATATGTGTAAATCTGGTAAAGATCAGAGAGATGACAAAACCTAGCCAGACAGTCCAAAAGTTCTTCTGCCATTTAAAATTGCTCTTTTCAATGTATTTCAATGTTTTATTCTATGTAATACTATATAAAGCACTGGATGACAGTGTCAATAATTTCCCATGTGTACTACTATAAACCGTGAAAGATTATGTGGTAAGAAAAAAAATCCCAAATATGGTTAATTATTCTGTTTGTGTTGTTCACAGTGCACCCATAGACCTACAATTTTGTGATATAAAGGAAAAGCTTTATAAGTAAGATTCCATACATTTATTTGTATATTTATGCAGTTACACTAGATAATTGCACAAACTGTAGGCATAATAAGAGTCAACACCTGTCACTTCCACTTGGGAGAAGAAATGTTCATGCTGGGCTTGCATGCAATCCTTATTCTTTGAATATTTGTTTGTGGTTTATGTTTGTGTATCAAACAGAATGTTTTGAAGGGGAAATAGTCCTCCCATAGACACTGTTGCCCAGCAACACTGCAGGAAGGTGGGCCAGCTGTAAAATAACATTAGATGTTGTAATTGTAGGAATGGGCATCTCTTCAGTAACTTCAGTCAGAATTACATACATTGCTTTATGAGTTTAGAGCTGAGTCTTACCCACTAGTCCCATTTCTGATTCTAGAATTTTACTCATTTATGCATTACCATTCCTCAGTAGACTTCTACACATATGTAGCTCCGTAGTTGACGCATACTGAGGTAGAACATGTGTCACCACCTTCCATTTAAGACAGAGTCACAGAATGGTTTGGGTTGGAAGGGATCTTAAAGATCATGTTGTTCCAATCCCTCTGTCACGGGCAGGGACACCTTCTTCTGGAACATGTTGCTCAAAGCCCCATCCAACCTGACCTGGAACACTTCCAGGCAGGGGGCATCCACAGCTTCTCTGGGCAACCAGTGCCACTGCCTCACCACCCTCTTAGTTAAGAATTTCTTTCTTATATCTAATATAAATTTACCTTCTTTCATCCTACACATTTTCCTTTATTGCCGATGTACCTATAGATTTTCTTGTTGTCCTTCACATTCCTGGCCAGGTTTAATTCTATGAGGGTTTTAGCTTTCTTAACCTCATCCCCAGCTGCTTGGACAATTTCTCTGTATTTCTCTTTCTACCTGTCCTTGCTTCCACCCTCTGTAGGCTTCCTTTCGTGCTTGGATTCATCCAGGAACTCCTTGTTCATCCATGCAGGCCTCATGGTGTTTTTGCCTGACTTCCTCTTTGTTGGGACCTGAGCTTGGAGGAGGTGATCATTGAATATTAATAAACTTTCTTGGGCCTCTCTTCCCTCCAGGGCTTTAATCCCATGGTAGTTCACATTATTATTTATGTGTTCAAACAGTGGCCTAAGATTTCTGGTATGTTACATGTTTCAGAGTAAAGTTCTTAGTGAAGAGGTTTTATCTCATGTTATACTTTTATTTCCCTGCTATCAGAGCTTATTTTAGTATGGATGTTTGAACCTGTGCTGTGAGATTGCAGATTCTTTTGTGAGAAGAGCAGACACAGCGATAATAGAACATTTTGATACTCAAGGATGAGAGATGTGCGGCTGACACAGAGAAGTTCAATGTTTGCATTCTTTCTCTGTCTTTCCAATCGAAGTTTCAGTCTTCTAATGTGGTATATTAAGAAGCTGAAGAAGCATTTTCAATATCTACATAAAATGGAAAACAAATCTAAGTGGTCCTTTAGATTTCATCAATTCACAAAAGGGGGTACATAGAATAAGTTTAATAAAAGTTTCTGCTCAGACACCACAAATGTTTGCTGGTATCTGAAAATTCAAAGCAAGGAAGTAAGAAGTCTTTCTGCTTGTTTACTTCTGACTTGAATTAATCTGATGCAAGATGGATGAATTAACCTGATGGACCTCACCTTTTCTTGCTCTGGGATGTTGAACCTTGTGCCTTTTCAGAATAAAAAAAAAATAACATTTTTATAGATTAGAAATTAATATGATTAGAAATAAAATTATAATGCTATAGGAAAGAAGAATAGAGCTTTCTTTGACTGCATATTTGCTGAATTTCACTCTAGCGATTTAAAATTATATAGAGGAGTATTTATGTTAAAAAAATAATCCCTAGGCTTTTTCAAATGCAACAGATCTTTGACAGATAAATCAAACTCAAAGTAGTTTGTCTTCTTTATTACAGCGTATCAGTTAATGACAAAAAATCTGCACCGCAGACTGTATGCAAGTAGTAACAATCTTCGGATGTTTTACTAATTGTTTAACTACTGGCTTTCCATTAGATTCTTTCATGATTATTAAGCTGTGCTATATATCTTCTTGTATTGTCTTTTTTTTCTCAGCTAAGTGGTAGAAGGAACTGATCTTTGGAAGGGCACAAATAATCAATAAACATTATCAAGAGACTCATGCTTGTCCTTCCATAAATCAGGGACACTGACAGCAAAACATAGAGCTGTCATCTTGATCAGTGAAAAGCTGTCATCTTGATCAGTGGCATCCCACGTCTTTGCTGTATTTACTACACTGCTATGTGGTGCAGTGTTTGCCTTTTTAACACCAAGAGTCCTGCCTTATGCTGTAATTCTTGGTATCCTTTTGACCTCTAGATTTTGTCACACAGTGAGCAGTCTGATCTGATATCTAGTAAGGAGCCAACTGTTTTCTCCTATCTGAAACGAGAAGAGCTAAGAGTTAAGACTTAGAGGGAAGTTGCCTGGCTTTATATTGAAGGAGAAAATTATTTTTCATTAGGGGTTGAACAGGGCCCCTCACCACTTCAGTATTAAACAATCTTTCATCAGAAAAAGCATAGACCATGGTCAGTCTCAGTGTATTGCTAATCCAGTAAAAGTCTGATTTCCTTTGTTGCTTTAGCAAACGAAGATGGAAATGATGAAATGACTTGATTTCCCACTCTACAAGTCAGATTATCAAGTCAATCATATCACCTTCAGCAGCAAATCCTTAGGCTCGAATTGATCACAGTTAAATCAGCATATAATCTGCTATGCCTCTGTAAAAAGAGGAAAATTTGCTCCCAGTCAAGCATGCATAAGTACAGATTACATACATTATTATAACTGAACGAAACTTCAAGAGTTGGACACTGCTTGTATCTAAAATTATTTTGCAATAAATAATGATTTTAGGGAGAAGAAAGGGCTTATGTGAAGAGTACTTTCACTTGAAATGTAACATAAAAGCAAAATAACAACAAATAATTATATGAAAATCAGAATGAATGAACTCTTCTTCCTGCAGACTTGTGTTTTGCACTTGCTTTCTTTTGATACCTGCCATTATTAAGCAGCTGACTGAAACATTTCTTAAAACTGTGGCAATCATAAGATTGCACTGTCTCCCATGTAGACATCCTAACACGCAATACATTTACTCAGGTTACAGCCTTTCCCTTAGCTGCTGCCTCCCTTCTGTGTCCTATTATCTGCTTTCACCGGGATTTTACAAATACGGTGGACAAACTTCTCTTCCCTTCCCCTGGAAAGTTTGCTGATACTGCCCAACAAGCTCAACAGTTATTAGAGCTGCATAAACATAAGCGTGAGATCACATGAGACTTTCTTACTGGGAAACTATGTTATAAATATGAAAGAAAATTTACCTTTGTTACTAGTTATGTTATTTTTTGTTTATTATGTGTTTTCACAGCTGGAAAATACACTACTGTGAGCATAAGTAATCTGTTTATCTGTTTGAGCATGAGTAAAACATTTATTTGGTACCCTTCACAGTATCATGGAATTTCTAAAGTCTGTATTTTAATTTTAGCAGTGTCACAGATTAAATAATTACTTGATATTTGTTCCCATGAGTGCACACACATGAGAATGCATTTCCTTGTACAATTTTCTCAGTGGCAATTTTCTCTGAAAAAAAGTATAAAATAAACAATTTGCCTAGTCAGGCACTCTGACTTTTTAAAAAATATATCGCTTTGGAAAATGCCTTACATGTTTGTGTTTTTATTTCAGCTGTCTATTTTATGAAATAGCTTATCTAGTGGAGGGGGGTGGGGAATATTTCTTTTTGCATTTCATTTTATGGGATTGTATTTAGGGCTTTTATAAGATTTCTATTTATGACCATGTTTTTTTTCTTTACAGCAAAAAAATAAACTACTCTCTTCTTTTATGGTTAGTGCAAATTGCAAACATAAATCAGTGTGCACTCGTTTGTGGTGCACACATGCGTAAAACAATATGCACTGGGGAAGTGGTGGATATATAGAAACGTCTTGCTCATGTTTTTAAACTATTTCTAGTCAATATTCTTTACACTAGGAAAAAAAAAGCAAACCAACTTTTGGTGGAAAGAGCAAATATAAGTAAATAATTAACATATGCAGAAAGATCATATGGGTGTTCTCAAGCCAGGGTGCTAGAGTCAATGATGCATGTGTCGGGAATCAGTATAGCGATAACCTCCGATACTCTGCCCTTAGAGAACCAGAAACAGCAAAGGCTTCTGTTCCTGGCTAGTAGGGGTGTGAAGTGGCAGGGTTGTTCCATTCTTTTGTGTTTCATGACCAGATTGACCAATTTAAACCTCTGTAATTTCAGACAGCTGGAATGTTGATTTGAAGTGCTCAAGAAGAAAAAGATGAAAAGGAGATGAAGCCTTGGATTTGCTATACCTTTCTTAACAGTTAAAGTAGGAGTATGTCTGTACAAACAGATATAAGTTGCATGTTTTAGGATAGATGTCCTTCTCATATTTTCTGTCAGAATGAAGCAACAGCTGGTGTTTTTTATGTAAATTTGCATGTAAAGCAGCATGACCAAATAGGTGACCTGGAGACCAGCTCTGGCATCTATGATGTTTCCATCCTGTCTCTTTAGGCTGAGAGACAGCGTGCATCTCCACAACCAGAAAACAGGGTTCATCCAGCTCAGTGGCCCTGTCATCTGCCCACAACACAAGACAGAGCTGTGGCCACTGAGGAGATAGTTGCTGCCAGCTTTTCTGCATGGGTGAAGGATTGGCTGCTTGCCTGACAGCAGCCATTTACAGTTTCCAAAATCGTGCCAACAGCCCAGCAATTTGGGCCAGGCAGACATGCCATGTCTTCTCCTCCCAGACCGTAGTAGCACAGCAGCCTGTTCTTCGTGGGCAGCAGCAGCCAAGGCCATCAGGGGCTGGAAATGGAGAACACATTCAGCAGCTGGCAGAACCTCAGAAGAACTGACAGGGAATTCAGAAGGGCTGAAGAGCACATGCAATAGGTGCCTATTGCAAAGCACTCTTTGGAGGATCGTCTCTTCCTCCATGGAATTTAGGCAGTTCCTAAGCAGTGCAGTCTCCTGATGCAGCATCGAATGAAACAGGAAAGCGTCTTTCTCCTCTCCGCATTCTATTCAAAATTTTCCTACATGTTGTCTTTAAAAGTTCTGTGGGCACAAAGCCTTCTGCTAATCAGCCTGATGATGGGCAATAAATAGTAGGTCTAGTGTTCTTCAGCAGGGTTTTCCTTAAGGAATGCTTGGGCTATTAACTGAAGTGATTACTTCAGGTAACTTATATACACCACATATACTCCGTGATGCCTCAATAGCTGTAACAGAAAAGCATTTGTCATACATGCTACTTATGACTACCAGCAGTAAATATTGGCTTTGTAGAGGTATTTTTGCTTTCTTCTTTCTGCAAAATCCATATATAGAATCTGTCAGTACTTAATGGTCCACTTCCATAAATGACACAGGGGACTTTTTAGTAAATTTAGGTGACTTATTTACCTCAAATTGGACATTTTCTTTTTCTGTATTTTGTAAGAACAGTAACTTCCCACTGGCTTTCAACTTTTATTAAACTTCAGAAACGTTTATGTATTATAGCTGCCTCCTCTGGAAGAGGGACACAATGTGCTGGCGTGTTGACCTGTGCTACACCTAGTTATGTTGTCTGTGACTAAGAAATGTTAAGTGCTAGCTTTTGATGCTCTTCCTCTCTCATTTTTGTCTTGTACTTGTTTACTAATTAACTGAAATCTACTAGAAAAAAAAATCTCCAGAGAAAAGGCAGCAAGTGTTCTGCCTGCAAATGAGCCAATTACTCTTAGGTCTTCAAGATGTAGTGTGTGATAAAAAAATTTTTAGTGCTAAAGGACTTCATGCTCCCTGTCCTCTGTAATTCCTCACTTTTGTCCTGGGATGCTCTGGCATTTTGTGATCTTGCAGAAGTCAACATTTATTATTTTTAAATGAATAACCTCTTGACATTGCCTTTGGATAGGCATGTTTTCTTACCAGAGACAACAGCAGCTCTGTGCTGAAGAGCTCTGCATGTTTAAAGAGAGGTGTAGTGTGGATGTTAGCTACCAAAACATACTTTGAACACTAAATGCAGTAAAGAAACCCAACAGTTCATTTCACTATTTTAGTGTTTCTTTTCCTTTTTTTTGCCTCTAGGATAATCTGCAGAATGATGTGAGAACTTGAGACATAAATGGACAGAAACCTAAGACCAAACTTTTCTTTATATGAGGCAACAATAACTCTTGTGATCTGACTGTTAAGCAACTATCTTATATTTCCAGCCAGAGTATTCTCTCTGGCCCAGTGGCAGATGCTACTTACTCTATAACTATAAAGCATAATATCTTAGACAAAAGAAATCTTTCTTCTCTGGTAACTTTTCATGTAGACCTAGAGTTGCTTATTTTCTGCCTCTGTACTAATTAGCAGAGGGATTTGCCTGCTACGAAGGTGATGGCAGTCCCTTCTGAAATGTCCATCCATGTTCACAGAATTGCATTAATGTCCCGTGGATAATCAGTTCACTCTGTACCTCTTGAAGTGCTGTCAAATGAGTCTACATAAATTACTAGCTTCCCTGCCGCCTCTACCACATTCCTTCCTTCAAGTGTCCCAGCACTTTCTTTTCCCTAACTCCTCTGCCTGTGCACATTAGTAACACATATTGTAAGTGACACCTTGGAATAAACAGACTTTGCTTTTAATGACATTTCTAAAAATTTAGCTCACTGTAATTACACTTGATATCATATGTGAACCATACACATTGTCAGCTACATCATGTCATTGCAAAAATACATTGTTCTTCAGACGTATGTGCTGGTTACACAACCTGTGGATGGTATTAACCCAAGTATTTGTAACAAATGCAAAGTCAGTAGCTTGTCCTTGGGTTTCTTGGCTACTAGGCATTTCCTGTGCCTGTTCCCATTTATTCAACTGTATCATACTATCATCAAGAGACTCTGCTGCATGAGAGAAGGTCTGGTAACACTTGCCAGACCACAAGTTGTTCATTACCATCTTTTTCATTTTTAAAGTAATATATTGTCAGTATGAAGAGTCAACAGTCACATTCTAAGTGCCAAAGCTAGGCTAAAGACAAATTTGTAATACCATAATCTCAGAACCCTGCATGAACAACTTATCCTGCAACACTTCTGGAGAAGAAAATTCTTAGACCTCCCACACTATGAATTTTTGTGTTCTGAGATCTAATTTTCAGTGAGATTAGAAGAGATAAAAGCCCCCACGATTTAAGTGGCAGGATATTTTAGATTAAAATGTATTGTATTTTACGTTAAATTGATGATTTAATTCTTCTCCCCCCTTCTCCATTCTTTACAAAGAGAAGGCTACTCTGTGAACTTTAAAAGATAATTTTTTGAAGGGGATTAATTGTTTTTTGAGGATTGCATATCTGTTGTTGTCATTAATCTGGTTCCTGGATTTACAGGTCAATTATTTATTTTCATATCATTCATTCCTTCTCAATTTTCCTTTGTGGAATAATACTTAGATACAAGCAGAAGGCTGAACAACTAATTATTTTTCTCAGCAAACTTTATGTATATTCCAGAAGGAATGTGTGTTTCAAAATGAAAAGTTTTGGGACTTTTTTTTTCAGGTGCATTAGGTATATCATCTATCTCACTCTAACGAAAGCATTATTTCTCTCTCTATAGAGAGATCTATATACAAATATGCATCTGAAGTTTGCTGTATAAATAATTTAAATATTTTCTGAATGCATATCTTGTCATTATTTGTAAAAAACAGCTCATAGTTTGCTTTGAATTGGTACGTATTCTGGTGCTTTATCAAACTGGAAATGTCCAACAGTAAATTTAAATAGCATAAAAGATAAATAGAATGGAAATTTAATGTAGTTGATGTTACAAAATTCTCATACATTTTTGAAGGATGGTTAAAATTATTACCAGCAGAAATTAATTCCGATCCACACTAATTCGTAAGGTATCATACTACACACATGTAAAAATAGGTGCTTAGGTTATAAAGAATTAAGTAGAAAAGTGATGTCGAGCTTTTCCCTTGAAGTGATGGCTGGCTAGTTCAGAAGTATGCTACCGTGTGCTACTAGTCGAATATCAAGAACTAGTATCTCTTCAACAAATATAAAAACCAGAAATATTTTCTTTTTACAGATGCAAAAATCCATTGCTATGAGCAAATACTTCGTTTAGTGTAGTTGTATGTCTGTGTGTTACAGATCATAGAATCTTAGAATGCTTTGGGTTGGAACGGACCTTTGAAAGTCGTCTAGCCCAGCCTCCCTTAAGTGAGCAGGGACATCTTCAACTAGATCAGGTTGCTCAAAGTCCCGTCCAACCTGACCTTGAATGTGTCCAGGGATGGGGCCTCCACTACCTCTCCGGGCAACCTGTTCCAGTGTTTCAACACCCTCACTGCAAAAAATTTCTTCCAGTCTAAATCTGCCCTCTCTTAGTTTAAAGCCACTACTCCTTGCCCTATCACAACAGGCTTTGCTAAAAAGATAGTGCCCATCTTTCCTATAGGCCCCCTTCAGGTACTGAAAGGCTGCTATAAGGTCTCCCTGCAGCCTTCTCCTCTCCAGGCTGAACAACTCCATCTCTTTCAGCCTTTCCTCATAGGAGAGCTCCTCCAGCCCTCAGATCATCTTCGTGGCCCTCCTCTGGACCTGCTCCAACAGCTCCATGTCCTTATTGTGCTGGGGGCTCCAGAGCCAGATGCAGGACTCCAGCTGAGGTCTCTCCAGAACAGACTACAGGGGCAGAATCACCTCCCTCAGCCTGCTGGCCATGCTTCTCTTGACGTAGCCCAGGATACAGCTGGCCTTCTGGGCTGCGAGCACATGTTGTTGGCTCATGTCCAGCATTTAATCCCCCAGTACCCCCAGGTCATTCTTAGCAGGGCTGCTCTCAATCCCTTCATCACCCAGCCTGTATTGATAGCAGGGGTTGCCCCTACCCAGGTACAGGACCTTGCACTTGGTCTTATTGAACCTCATGATGTTCACACAGGCCCACTCCTCCAGCTTGTCCAAGTCCGTCTGGATGGCATCCCATCCTTCTGGTGTGCCAGCTGCACCACTTAGCTCAGTGTCATCTGCAGACTTGCTGAGGCTGCACTCGATCTCACTGTCAATGTCATTAATGAAAATGTTAATCACAGAATCACAGAATCACAGAATGGTAGGGGTTGGAAGGGACCTCTGTGGGTCATCTAGTCCGACCCTCCTGCTGGAGCAGGGTCACCTACAGCAGGCTGCACAGGACCTTGTCCAGG
The DNA here is from genome assembly GCF_030867145.1 of Opisthocomus hoazin. Taxonomy (NCBI): domain Eukaryota; kingdom Metazoa; phylum Chordata; class Aves; order Opisthocomiformes; family Opisthocomidae; genus Opisthocomus; species Opisthocomus hoazin. Next base: position 45,572,906 of record NC_134454.1, read on the forward strand.
TGGGTCTTGAATATCTCCAGAGAAGGAGATTCCACGACCTCCCTGGGCAGCCTGTTCCAGTGCTCTGTCACCCTCAGAGGGAAGAAATTCTTCCTCATGTTCAGATGGAACTTCCTGTGCCTCGGTTTGTGCCCTTTGCCCCTTGTCCTGTCACTGGGCACCACTGAAAAGAGTCTGGCCCCATCCTCCTGACACCCACCCTTGAGATATTTATAAGCATTTGTTAGGTCTCCTTGGGCCTTCTCCTCTTCAGGCTGAACAAGCCCATCTCCATCAGCCTCTCCTCATAGGAGAGATGCTCCAGTCCCCTCACCATCCTCGTAGCCCTCCGCTGTACTCTCTCCAGTACCTCCTCCTCTTTCTTGAACTGGGGAGCCCCGAACTGGACAGAGTACTCCAGATGGGGCCTCACTAGGGCAGTGTAGAGGGGAAGGAGAACCTCCCTCGACCTGCTGGCCACACTCCTCCTAATGCATCTCAGGCACCAGTCCCCATACGGACCCCTGAGGGACACCACTTGCCACCAGTGTCCATCTGGACATCAAGCTGCTGACCACTACCCTCTGGCTGCAACCTCCCAACCAATTCCTTATCCACCAAACAGTCCACCCATCAAACCCACATCCACCCACTTTAGATATGTATATAAGATTATTTCAGTGCTTTTAGAAGTTAAGGATAATTAATTACTGCATGCCTTACCTTTCTATTAAAAGATATAGTCAAATCTGTTTATTGGGCAAGGGTGAGTTAGGATTCTATGTAAAATCTATGAACATTTTTCCTGATAATGCAGTAGGTGACATTGCTTAGCTGTGGAATGTCCCCAATCAAATTGGTGGAGTTATGTGCTCACACACAAAAAATAAATAAAATACAGCTATATTTAAAATAGTAGACTACAGTTATATTTATCCATAGCCATGTTTTTTCGGGTGTGATAGAATTTGGACTGGCAGACATCCGCTTCATCTCTTTCTCCTTTTCCTAGCTCTGATGTTAATGGACATAGACATTGCAAGCACATTACTGTATATCCCTTTGTTGTGGAAAATTTCAACCCAGTGTACTTGCATCAAAGACAGCACATAAATGAAATCTGGACATCTAACTTTTTCTTTATAAATAATCCCCCTTCAAACTAGGAAATGTAACAAAATCAGTTGCACTTGTGCAATGTGACAAGATATAAAAAGGAGGCACTCTCTCAAAATTATTAGGCAAAGAAATTGCTGCAATTTTAACCTAAGACAACTTATGCATATAAAGATCTGGGCTAACTGCAAAGGAACAATGAGGCCTGAGGGTATATGTTTTTCTACCCACCCCTGTCTTTCTTCATATTCAGGTCACAAAGTACAGTTAATTAACTAATGTATTTTCTTTGCTAGAAGCACTACTGAATAGTCTATTCATTTTAAATGTTTCCATGTCCAAAACTTGAAGGAAAAAATAACCATTACATACTGTATACTAATCCAAATGCATTGCAGTTATCTACTTTATTATCCCATTGGTCCACCTTGCATGTGACCAGTGGACAACAATCTGACAGCATAAAACATTGCTTGCCAAGTACTATTTTAAGTTGATTATGTGCTACTTTCTTGTATGTCACAGTCTGTTTATATTGCATTAATGATATCTCTTTCATACATAACAAACAAAACATTTTATTTTCATAGATCAAGACGGAACACAGTATCAGACTGTGCCCTGCTGATTGGCAAGTGAAAATGTGTCTTTCTTACCAAATTTCAATGAATCTACCTGCAAGGGTAGACTGGTGTCACCAGAGCACCATCTGGCTGTATGAACATTACCAAGGGAAGGAAACTGGGTACAGAAGGGAAGACAGGAGATATTGTAGAACAGAGTAGAACCTGAGACACTTAATAATGGAGTGGATTTTGGAGATTTTTGGATACTTCAGGAAAGTCGGTGTGAAGTAGTGGTGAAACTCTGTTTTAAGTCCAATGTTAAAAAGACATGGTGGAACTAGTTTCCCTGATTTTTCTAATGGACTTATCTATAATCTTGGCTCTGAAAAAAGCAATTAAGCATGTGTTTAAGTTCTAAACTTATGTTACTTAGGTATTACACTGAACTGTTTGTTCAAAGAAATATGAAAGAGAGTGCTTGAGTGTGTATTACGATAAAATAAAGAATTTAGTGCACAAAGGAAAAGTGTGAGAAGGTTCATCAGGCAAAAAATTTCAAATGAGTCTGACTATGCTTCTTGTATTCACGTGCCTGGTATGAATGGGGAATTAAGAAGAAAAAAATCCTTCTCAATATACTATATTATTATATATTACCTGGACAAGCTGGAGAGGTGGGCCTGTGTGAACCTCTTGAGGTTCAACAGGGCCAAGTGCAAGATCCTACACCTGGGTTGGGGTAATCCCCACTATCAATACAGGCTGGAGGATGAAAGGATCGAGAGTAGCCCTGCTGAGAGGGACTTGGGGGTACTGATAGACGAGAGGCTGGACATAAGCCGGCAATGTGCGCTGGCAGCCCAGAGGGCCAACCGTGTTCTGGGCTGCATCAAGAGAAGCGTGGCCAGCAGGTCGAGAGAGGTGATTCTGCCCCTCTACTCTGCTCTGGTGAGACCTCACCTGGAGTACTGCGTTCAGCTCTGGAGCCCTCAGCACAAGGACATGGAACTGTTGGAGCGGGTCCAAAGGAGGGCTACAAAAATGATCCGAGGGCTGGAGCACCTCTCCTGTGAGGACAGGCTGAGAGAGTTGGGCTTGTTCAGCCTGGAGAAGAGAAGGCTGCGGGGAGACCTGATTGCAGCCTTCCAGTACTTAAAGGGAGCCTATAGGAAAGATGGGGACAGTCTTTTTAGTAGAGACAGCAGTGACAGGACGATGGGTAATGGTTTTAAACTAAAACAGGGTAGGTTTAGGCTGGATATAAGGAAGAAATTCTTTACAATGAGAGTGGTGAAACACTGGAACGGGTTGCCCAGAGAGGTAGTGGAGGCCCCATCCCTGGAAACATTCAAGACTAGGTTGGACAGGGCTCTGAGCAACCTGATCTAGTTAGTGGTGTCCCTGCTCTCTGCAGTGGGGTTGGACTAGATGACCTCTAGGGGTCCCTTCCAACCCAAAACTTTCTATGATTCTATGATTCTATGATATACCCAGTTTCTACAATTTTAATTTACTGAACTCCTGTTGCTGTTAAATCAACATTGAAATCAGAAAAAACAATTATAAGAAATGTTATTAAATTAAGGAAAATAATGTCCTTAATGTTGGTGGCCATTATGTAAACAGCTTACTCTTGTTCATTTCAGTAGTTATCCTGCATAACTAACAGTATTTCAGAGAGACCATAGATTGATCAGGCAATAAACTTCAATTATTCTTGTTCCAAGAACAGTTCTGGTGCTCCAGGTTGATGTTTAAAATTTTTGGCAAAACATAAGCAATGAACATTTTCCTGTGTACTATAAAGCCTCATTCTCTCTTTTCCCTGTACCCCCTCCCCCCTTAACATTTCACAAGAAAGCTGCCTAATGTAGCATAGCATAAAATAGACTTTAGTGATGTGAACTTAGTTGGAAAGAGTATTTCAATTATATTTTTTTTGCTGACATTTACGATTAAAAGCAATGACTATCTTCTGGGAATAATCAGTTTGACAGATTCGGATTTCTGAAAAGTATTAACACAGTTGAAAATGAATAGGTAAAATATAAATCTCAGTGGAGTAAAATGGTAACTTTTACTTCTAGAGCTCTGATTGTTATGATGTAAATGCATATAAAGTCCTGTATTAACAAAGAAAGATTTGTTTTGAAAAGCATCTTTTATGCACGCATCTGTGGATTTCATTACAAGTTGTTTATCTTGGTTTATTGTAAATCCCCGGGAAAGTGACAGTACTTCAGGATAAGGTAATCAATTGTATTTAATAGCACAGAGACTGTTGGGTTGAATTGAAGTAGTTCAGAGGATCTAGAAGCCTAGATGGGTAGGGAATACAGAGCTAGGATGGGAAAAAATTATGTGGATCCTTTTCTGGGACACCTGAAGGAACTCTTGCTTGGCGTCTCATAGAGGGGACAAAGTACAAGCTCAGTATTCACTCACTGTTCCCAGAAATAAAACAATATCCCAGTTTTTCCAAAATTACCACAGAACATCTGTGTTGAGAAAGACTAATGCCCTTCCTGGCTGAGGATTTCATTTTGACCACAATCCTTAATGGAAGTTTAAGGAGCAGTATTTGAAACTAAATGCATCTTAGTCCCCCTCATATTTGTGTAGACGTTCTTGTGCAAAACAGTTAAAACCTTTCCTGTCTTGAAAATACAGTTCTTGTTACTGTACTCAATATAGTGTTTTAGAATTTCCCATGATAGATGGCAAAACAGGCAGAATCCTTCAACAAGGCTGCACTCTACGAGGTTCCTGAAAGAAAAATATATGCCTGTTTGCAAGTCTAAGTGTAGGATGCTGCTCCTGAAAAGGAGAAGCCTGCATACAGTTTGATTAGACAGGGAAACCTGAAAACTCCTAGAACAGAAGGCAAAACATCAGGAAAGAGGCCATTTTGTGAAGATATCGTGGACAGCAGAAGATTTTTGTAAGGGGTTGTCTTGTTCCCAATTCACAGAATCACAGAATCACAGAATCACAGAATAGTAGGGGTTGGAAGGGACCTCTGTGGGTCATCTAGTCCAATCCTCCTGCCAAAGCAGGGTCACCTACAGCAAGCTGCACAGGATCTTGTCCAGGCAGGTCTTGAATATCTCCAGAGAAGGAGACTCCACAACCTCCCTGGGCAGCCTGTTCCAGTGCTCCGTCACCCTCAGAGGGAAGAAGTTCTTCCTCATGTTCAGACGGAACTTCCTGTGCCTCAGTTTGTGCCCATTGCCCCTTGTCCTGTCACTGGGCACCACTGAAAAGAGCTTGGCCCCATCCTCCTGACACCCAACCTTGAGATATTTGTAAGCATTTATTAGGTCCCCTCGCAGCCTTCTCTTCTTCAGGCTGAACAAGCCCAGTTCCCTCAACCTCTCCTCGTAGGGGAGATGCTCCAGTCCCCTCACCATCCTTGTAGCCCTCCGCTGGACTCTCTCCAGTAGCTCTTCATCTTTCTTGAACTGGGGAGCCCAGAACTGGACACAGTACTCCAGATGAGGCCTCACCAGGGCAAAAATTCATATAGTTTTATGTTTAAATGAACTATATTTGCAGAGACTGGAAGCATTTTGGTACTCTTTAGAGACTTCTCTTCAAAGAAGTGGGACAGTTGCACGGAAAGGCTCTGCCTCCTCTACTGTCCCTTGACACAGTCTTCACCCACACTGCATTTCATTAATAAAAGTGCAATTTTTAATTTGGTTACTAAGTGAAAGCAACATCTGTTACAAAATAGCCAGTTACAAAAATAAATTTCCCCAAAGACAAAAGGGCTACAGTAAAAAGCCCCAGCTTCCAGCTGTCTCTCAAAGACAGAATAGCAGAACACCAAATAAGATCCCAACGTAGGACAGTTCCCTGTGTCTCACAGACTCACTTTCTACAAAACAGCTTACCAACAAAAAAATTACCATTCAAACTATTTATCAAATCTCAGTTCCACAGATCGATTGTAGGTGTTATTGACACTTAGATAGTTAATGCAACATTATACATAACATGAAATACTTCAGATAAGGGAATTTACTTGATGGTTAGGATCCTGATCTTGTACAAACACGTATCATTTGAAGCTCTAGTTCAATAAATCTTTCACTATCCATTTAGCATATTTTGTTCTCAAGACAAGTGGAAATACTCTGGCCAGCTGAATGATGATTCTTGTCAAGCTTTTGCCTTACTCAGCACAATCACTGGATAAAGTATAGAAATAATTTTGTGTGCGGGACCTGAAACCCTCCTTCCCTCTTCCGAGACTCTGTTAACCAGGAAGATCTGAGTTGTGCTCTGCACTCCCTTCCTGTAAATCTTCTGTTGTTTCCTGTACTGTGGTGCTGTTTCAACAGAGACCGTGACTACTGAGAGAAGAAAGCTCCCATTTGGCCTGCCTTATAGCCTGGCATTTCACTTGGTGGTGAAAAATAACGGCCTTCAATGTCCTCAGGTAAGCAAGTGTACTGAATCCAAGACTTCCACCTCAGACTCAGTCCCCTAGCTGCTGTATGTGTACTGCCCTTTTCTTCATCTCTGCTTTAAAATAAAACAACTACTGCTGAATTTAATAAATAACCAATTAAAAACAGAAGCCTGATGCAGAGAATGGCTACTCAGTGTACCTGGAGAGCACTGGCAAAGAAGTTTTTAGTTTTGGCTTGAAGCTGTGCAGGAGCTATGAGCTGATCTAGCCTGTAACAAGTGTCCTGAGAAGCACGAAAATAGCAGCAGTGAATTTTTAAGAGAAACATGATGATGTGTTTTATATATTGAATGTTGTATTAAGTGCTTGCACATGCTTTAAATGTTGGCACCTCTAATGACATGTAAGTGCACGGATCATTTTGGGCATGATTTGGATGCAAGTACTTCAGTTTTGCCTAAGGCCAGCTTTAAGTACCTCAGTGACTTAATGGGTTGTACCCTAAAGCTCTATGGACAAATCTATTTGGTCTAAATTCAGAAAGCTCTACACAGATCAACTCTTTTCAGGCAACAGCAAATCTCAGAATACGGTATCAGTTTTCATACTTGGGTTTCTAGAGCATGAAACAGTCTTTCTGAGGTAGAAACATTTCTTATAATTGGAACAAACAATTTGTATAGTCTCTACAGGTCTCTGTTAGAAAGTTCTTATCTGATCATTCCATCATTTTCCTTTTATTTTTCTGAAAAGTCCTCATAGAAAATGCAGGTTAACTTGATACCTAGACTAGCTTTTCTGCCAGAAGAAAGCTGATAGAGAATTAATAGGGCAGAAACAATATTTTAAACAGTGTTTTCTGAACTACTTTTATAGTGCTGAGTTTCAAACTGGGCAATAGCTGATTTCTCAGAAAGGGAGAAATTTTTACAAGCTGTCTTTTATGACCACATTTCCCTCTTCTGAAATATATTTGCATTATTGCTATTTTGGTACTACTTCGGCAGCTCCCTCAAGGTGGCAAGGCCTGCATAATATCCACATGTTCTGTTGTATTCCTAAAATCCACAGCTAACAATTAAAAATGTGGCTACTGCCATCATTGCTATTTATCTCATCTTTTGCAAGTAACTACATGATAAGGTTTTGTAGAGATTTAAGCCTAAACTCTAGTATTTCCTTCTATCAGATACGTGACTGTGATATTTAAAGACAGGAAGGGAGGAGTGAGAATTTGATGAACTGCTACACCTTATTAAAGAGCCTTAAAGTTAGATCATTTGAAGACTTTCCAGTGATTTTCAGATTTCTTCATTGAATAACTGTTGATACACCTGTGCAATGAGCTCACTAAACAGAATTCTCACTATACTAACAATGTTGTTAGAAGGGAAACATTTGACTAAAAGGTAATGTAATTGCCAATTTCTTTAATGTACATTCTTAATGAATTTTATCAGAAGACTTATTCACGTAGAACATGCACAGTTAGCTGTGCCCACATTTAATACACCACAATTGCCACATTAGCTTTGATTTCATTACGTCTTGGAAGAGCTTTCCTTCTCAAGTGCATTGTGCGGTAAGGTAATACCCTAGGCATTACATACAGCTAAACGGTTATTTTTAATTGCTCAGGTTCACCAAATTATGAGGCACATACAAAAGAGGATGGGTATACAATACAAAAATACTCTTAATCAGCAGATAAAGAGAGAAGAAAATTCTCTTTTGTATCTTGGGTTGAAGTAAAGCTCATAGAGATGTGGTTTGTGCTATTTGGTCCATGACTGATTACTAAAATACATATGACTTTATAGTTAAAAATATATTTTATTACAATACCAACAAAAATTTATACCAGGTTACCGTTGTGACATCACACAATTATAAATGCATTACTGCTTCTTCTTGAATGTATCGATGCTGTCTTGCATAGGACTACTTTCAAATACTCAGCACAAAGTTCTTAGTCAAACTAATAGCACAGGTTTTTAGAAAGTCTTTATAGAGTTACATTTATTTTTCTCTAGGCACTTTTTTTTTGTTTCCTCCTTTCACCTTCTGTTTTGATTTTCCAGGCCAATTTAATTCTGAAATCAGGGTGAACATTTCAGCCTTCCCTATCAGGACAAACAGATGTATGGGTCTGTCCCATATTAGCACTGAACAAGAGCTGCTAAGCTGTAATGGCTCCTAACTATTGACTTTTTTTGTTCCTCCATTTCTGACTCTTGCTGATTTTGCGGGGAGAGCAGACATAAGGGACAGGGCAAAGGTTGGGGTGTATTAGCTAACATGAAATGCCAGATTTGCATTGACACAATATGACAGTTCTATACTACATTGATGCAGGTCTGGCACACAACCCACATTATTAGATTTTCATTGGACCCACAGTCTTGTTGAAACTGCTCCTAGTATACCCTGCCAGTTGCTTGGGACTTGAGTGTTGTAACCTGTAAGGTAGGATCACATAGATGTGCCACATTCTCCCTAGTCCTGAGCATGCTGCAGTATTGCAAGCAGCAGGTAATTCCACTGTAGTTGTATATGGGGACATCTTGTCTGAGCAGTACAGAGGACTGCACCCTGGTACCTCTGCATCTGTCACACAGGCTGCAGCATGTATGAACTTTCTACAGGTAACTGAAATATGAAGGTTATTTGTCTAGATATATTGAACGTGAAGACTATTTGAAAGTCTAAGATTATATGTTCAATCATTTTAATCAGCTCAAACTTGTGAGCTTATTGATTTTTTCAGACTGCGATATTTTTTGACTACTTCAAGTAACAGGTGACATGAACTTATGTTAAAGTGGTAATAGACAGATCCTGCAGACAAAGCAGAAATTACTGAAAAATTAATAGCATTAGTCATTAATATAAAAACTCCTTTTTCTGTGAGACAATTAAAAATATTTTGACTACATTTTTTCCAAAGATTCATAATTATCACTATTTATTTTCATATTCTAAGAAAGTTCCTTCTCCTTGAGCAGAATTAAAACCACACCAAACCAAAAGTAACTTGCAGAAATACCTGATAATGGAGCTAAAGTTAACATTGTTTAAATCATCTAGATGTAACAATTTTGAGTTACCATAAAGTATATCAAATGGAGTGAGAAGATTTTTTGTTCTTTAGTATTCTGACCCTGTGACAGACTATTTAAAACTTTAATGTATGATTTTTATTTATTTAGAACTTCATAGATCATGTGTACAGACAATGCCCCAGAGGTATAAAGGCGTAATATACAGTCATTACTGTCAATAAAATGCCACTGGCTGTGTCACAGAATCTCGCAGTGTCTGAGGTTGGAAGGGACCTCTGGAGGTCATCTGGTCCAACACCTCTCCTCCATCAGGGCCACCTAGGGCCTGTTATCCAGGACCATGTCCAGAAGACTTTAAAGTTCTCCAAGAATGGAAGCTTCGTCTCTGGGTAACCTGTGCCGGTTCTCAGTCACAGTCAGAGTAAAAAAGTGTTTCCTGATGGTCAGTAGGAAACTCCTGTGTTTTAGCTTGTGCCACTGCCTCTGATACTGTCACTGGGCACCACTGCAAAGAGCCTGGCTTCTTCTTCTTTGTACTTGCCTTCACGTATTGGTATGTGTTGATGAGATCTCTCCCTGAGCTGTGTCTTCTGTAGGCTGAACAGTCCCAGCTCCCTCAGCATTTCCTCTCAGCACTGGTAAGACTACATCTATAAAAACTCAGAAATTCTGCAAAAGTAGAAAAAAATTGCCACAAGCTTGCACTCTAAATAAAAGACCGGAATCAGACCATAAATACATACACAAACAGGGACACAGAGAAACAACATTGAGTTTTATGTAGGCATAATATCCAAAATAGATTTAATAACTGAAAAGAAATAGAAGAAAGAAGCTGGCTTGCAGGAAGCAGAGAGGAAAGCACTTCAAATTTGTCAAGTATGATGCACAGGTTGTCACTGCAGGCTGAGTGAAGTATGGCAGTACAGCAAAAAGTTACATGTGAGGATATGCTTTTTAAACAAAAGATTTGGACAGACTGTCAAAGGGGATGTGGCAAGACTGCTGAAAGCCAGTCTTGAAACAGTAAATGTCCCCCCGAACTCTGATAAAGGACAGACTACATGAGATCATGGAAGAGGAAAAATACAACAGAAAGCCTTCTCCCACACTCCCCACCCCCTAAAAAAAAATACCAGCCTGAAAAGAGGCAAAGACTTAATTATGACTGGATGTCAGTTTAGGGCCTTTCAATCAACACTTACAAGAGTAGTCAGAATTTGCCAAGTAGAAAATTAAAATCGTTCAAGACTTAAGTTTTTGATTAATTGACAATGTTTTGACATAAAGTACAATAGATTATGAACTTCATGAGATAAAAAAGTGCATGTGAACGGAAAGTTATTTGTATGTCAGTAGATAGAAGATATTTATATTTACTGCCAATAATTTTCATGTCCTTTCTTATGGAATGACATTGACACCAGAAATTGCCTTCCAAAGGTCAACGATACTAACATAGCTAACTCTCTTCTCTGTTTTACTGCTCTGGGATTTGTAAAACCTGAATGCTGCAGGTACATTTTCTAGAATGTTTTACAGCAATGGAGCTAAAGCTGTAAATAAATCTCATATTATACATCTTCCTCTCTCTACATATGTATCATACTATATATACATCATATAAATATAAACATACAAGACCCTAAAGAAATTAACTAAAAATGATAGTAGAACAAGTTATTAATAAGAACAATTGTGCCTGAAGTGACTAAAAGATCTGAAAGCTCCTCAAATAGCGGCCTTGTATAACAAATAAGATGTTACGCGTATACGTGATGCATATACAATGATGCAAGTCAAAAACTAGACCCATGATAATGGCACAAAAAAGACCTCCCAGGAAGTATTATTATATCTGCTTCTCTGAGACAACTTTACTAAAAAACATTACAGTGTAACAAGAAATTGTCAGTTCTCATCTTTTTTTGCTGCGTGTGATGACTGTTCTAGTAAAAGATGACGCTGACCTCCAATTTAGTGGATATTAATATTAATGTATTACAGTGAAGGATAGGTTCAATGCATGAAGGATGTAGTTTGTTTCCATCTATCCTCAATTTAATAAGACTCAAAATAATGGAACCTCATTGAAAAGGGCAGCACAATCAGACTTGAATCTGTATTTTGTGCAGGCAAATTACGGAATGGCTCTTGTAAAGCATGTTCTTCCAACTTACTGATATGTTCTTCAAGAAAGAACTAAAAGTGTTTTAACTCTTAGAAGCTAGTGCCCCTGGAGATTTATTGTGACGTACAGAGACTCAGGCAAGGCTGAGTAGAAAACTCACTGTATTGAAGGCTTTGAGTTATCACTTGAAAATGACTATGCATGTAACCAAGGCAGGAAGCAATGTCTCCCAACTACAGTGAAGGCACATCAGTTGTGTCCAGTGTCATGCCCTCAGACAGTCATGTCCTGTGAGGAAATAGCTGTTTTATATCTTCAAAAGTGAAAAATAAAAAAAGGAAAGGAGAGGAGCAATCTTATCAGTTTACCCGAGAAGATCTTGGACATGTGGTAAATCGAATGATTGTAAGTGCACTGAGCATTTAAAATAGTCTTTGACACCTTGGTGTGTGAAAAGGGGATCAGCATAATGCATTGAGCATTTTTAAGAGTAGGTTTATTTAATCTACTACTGTCTCTAGAACATGCATTTAACATTTTACTTGCTTTTCCTGGTGAGTCAATGTGTATTTATTTTCCCTTTGTTGAACAACTCTGGTATCCTGAATAGTGCAGTGTGATGATGGCACTCCATGAACAAATGAGCTGAAATTTCTTTACACCTTTTTGTTCAAAAACCCTGCAAGGTATTGTCTATATTCATCATTGTGTTTGCCTGGGAAACTTATGGCACAGTCTTCACCATCCTCAAACATCCTCCAGTCTGAAGATTGTCTCTGCTCAGAAGCTTTTACAGTTGCACACATAATAGTTATCTGTTTATGGACTGGGAGCATTCACTGGATCAATAAAGAGTTTCTTTCACCAAGTTCAAACTTATATATGCAGATTTATTATCATCTGTGTGGTCAAATTCTTGAACTGCTTGGAATTTCTGTGAAGACCATTGAAGGTCAACTATATGATGTTTTCAGGAGTGACATAAAAATCAAGAAAGAGTTGCCAAAAGTCAAGAATTCTTTACGTCTTTGAATTTGTCCAGAAAAATCCATAATTCAAAGAGAAGATTGGAAACAAAAGAAAAAAAAATGGACAGGAGGGGTTTGGTTTTTTTTGGCGGGGGGGAGAGGTTCTTTGTCAGCTGCTTTATTGGTGAATGACAGCCTTTGCTGTAGTAAGTGCTAGTGAAGACTAATTTTTTTCTCATTACATCAGATGACAAACCCACACAGAATGCATATGGTCTTAACTGTAAAGTTTCAAAGAAGACCTTGTCTGCTTTACTAAACTGCATGTGTTCTGTAATGTATTTAGAGTTTTTGGAACCTTTTCTTTAAAAACACTTGTCAAGCAGTACGCATGTTCGACACGTAGCTCATCTGTGTAGTATCCATATCAGATTTTCACCTATTTACTGTATATGATCAGCTGAGAAACCTGAATCACTTAGATGGCTGTGGAAGGGGAATACAGATGAAATACCACCACAGCCAAAGGAGATTTATTTTTAAATTCCAGAAAATACTAAGAAAACTTAAACTGATATCATTATCCCTCAACAGTTTACAGTACTGAGAAAAGAGGAATGTATGAATCTGCTATGGGAAATAACATGTTGAAAAACATATTTGGTGATGTTTAAAATATATGATGAAGAGTCATTATTTAATATAGTTTACAGATTTGCTTTTCGCTTAGTGTTACCCAACGCGTTATCCAGAATGGCAGTTTAAATGCAAGCTGAACAAAATCTTTCCACTGCAGCAGTTTAGAGGTAGAACATCATTCAGCAGACCTGAAAAAACACTAAACGCACAGCTTGCTATCTCTCTCCATAAATATATATATGTATAGTACCATAGCTGAACAGAGTGAATGGAAGTCTGTGGTTCAATCAATGCTGATTTTTCCATGTTTCCTGCTTGAAAGTGTAAACTTCTGTTAAAAAAATGCAGGGGGGGGGGGGGGGGGAGGATACCATTATCTGTGTACTACAGTTAGTTCTGTTTATGGAAAATTTTGCCAGTCATCTATGAAACCATTCTCTGATGATGCAGTGTACAGTTTTCTTTGAGGTATACTTTCAATTTGTGTTTTGTTATTTGGGTTTTTATGTCTTATCAGCTACCAGAATACTTCCTCTTTTATATGATACTTCAAAATTTTAAATGTCTCACAGAAATTTAGAAACCCTCAAAGCTGACAAGTTCTTTGATACTTGCAATAACCAATGCTAAATTGAAGTCCTCTTGATATACTGATAGAAATTATTTTCCCTCTTTGATAATGAAAAATGGGAGTTTATTGATACTGATTAATTCCATGACACCAATTCATTACTTTTCTCAGATAATCAAATCAAAATTCATCATATAAAATGACTACTCTTTTTCATGTGGCAATGATTCATTTTTCTTTCTAATTACTGTCTTAATTTTCTCCAAGCTGTCCAGAAAACTATTTAAAATCCTTTTCCCCCCCTTTCTGCTAAAAATTCTTGGAACAGTAAAATGATCTCATGAAGACAAGACTTTTATGCAACCTTGGTAAAGAAACTATCTCTTCCTAGATGGGCGGGAATTTTATGAGGTCCTAAGACAGAGAAAATAATCTATAAGCATTTTGTTACCTTTCAAAGATAATTTACATACATATTAAATCAAGAAACAAGAAGTGATTTTAAAATAAAAAATATCTGAAAAAATTTTCATATTTCATGAGACTCAAGTGACAATTTAAAAATGTCTTTTACACAAGATGAGATCTTCCATTCCCTTTATAGCCAATTGCCACAGTGGAAAACCTGACCATAGTCAAAATAAAATATTGCACTAAAGAAAACACAAGACCTCTGATGATTTCAGAAATTGATGTTTTCTAGTCAGAACCTAAATTCCTGTTTCTTCATGGAAAAAGCAACTACTGCATGCAGTGACTCATTTACATTAGGATGGTATGTGAAAAATAAAAAAAAGAGAGAAAAAAAGTCACCTTTTTGAGGATGATTCTCCTTTCCGTTTGCTGATGCAATGTCAATAGCTAGATTACTAGTAATCTAGCTATTGACATAGTACTATTAACCTCATTGCTAAAGCATTCCTCTATTTCTCTGTCACCAGGTTGTTCTTCATTGTAACTTTTGGAGTTGTACCTGTCTGACCCTCACAGTTTGATTTTTTCCTGACAGCCTTGTAGCTGACCTCTATAGTGATCGACATTGTTCAGGCAGAAAGACCGGAGACACAGCATTCAAAGAGGTGTTTCTTTTCCTGTCAAAATCAGTGAAAGAAAGCCTCTGCCTCCTTCATGAGTTCACTTCTTTTTTTTCTGTGTAATTATAATTTGGCACTCTCCAAGTTCTCTTCATATTTAAGCTTCCCTGTGAATATTTAGAACACTCAGAGATGACTCAAAAATTGTTTTCTTATGGAGCAACAATGTAAACACACTGTACCTTCGTGATTTTTAAAAGAAAGAGATGGGCAGGACATGGTGGACAGTGATGGCCATCATGTCATTCTTTGGTGTGAAAACCCATTACACACCGTATGGCTTCTCTCTGTATGATATATGCAGCTAGAGTCTGCAGCTCCAGTTGCCTCCGAAAACAGCAAAATGCAAGACTAATTTGACAGTTGTGGAGCATCACCAGTTTTACAGTTTAATTTTCTTCATGGGAAGTTTGCTAACTGTGTTCTGAGGTGGAATCAATCCTTCTCAAATAATCCTACTAGACGGCAGCTGAAGGCAATATTCCTACATGCAGTGGAAGAAAATTTGAATTAATTAAATATTGGATTTTTTTTTCATATATTGAAATTCAGTGGAACTAAGGTACATACATTTTTCCATGTGTAACCGTACATTTTTTTGTTTTCTTTGGAATTCATTTGTGGTTATTGAAGTCTTAAAATTTAATGACAGCTCTGCCAATGTGTCAGTAACTGTTGCATTTTGTAGCAGAAGGCACATATAAAAAAATACTGTTAAAGGCAATTCAAATGGATGAGTTGTCGACAAGAAAGAGAGAAATTAAAACCATTTTTAATTAGCAGAAAGAGAATTTACACTGAGAAAGATCAAAAACGGGGGGGGCAGGGGAGAGAATCTGCAGAACAGATGAAAGCAACTGGAAATGAGAGAATAGCGTCCATTTATGGAAAGTTACAGTTACCGTGAATAAAGAGCAGGAGTGTGTGTGGTGAAAATTACAGAGATGACAAAGCAGAAGTTTCTGATCCTAGAGTGGCTACCAATGGGTAAAGTTACCTAACTAAACATCAGTTCTGCATCCTTTCTAATTTTGAATTTATTTCTTATATATAAATCCATTAAAAAAATTTTCCTCTACTGACGTACAAAATATCTGGAGGGAGTTTTTACCAAGGCAATGAAGAAAATACAAAGTGAGACTGTATTGCTGCAGGATTTGTATCTTAGATGACCTTTGTTTGATTTGTACAGTGCGGCACATCCTCCTTGGTCTAAATAAAAAAAATAAAGCAACATATTGTATAATCTGTTTGTTGCAGGATTGAATGACTGGCAACCCATATGCAAATTAGTTTGTTTCTGTGGAAAAGGTCAAACTGAAAAACGAATTCTAGACTTGATCTTTGAAGTGTCTTTTCCAAACAAACTTACAGTTCAAAGTTACACACTGCAGCTTGGAATCCAGCTGGAAGGGAAAGTGCTTTCCAAGTATATGGTAAACTTGGTGAAAGTGATTTGAAATTGTTGGAGTAAACTAGTCAGAAGAAAATGCTTCAGTAATTCTGGTGTGTGAAACTCTTCGCTACGAATCTGTTGCTGAAGGGAGAACCCACAAAGAGCAGCTATGAATTTGTGTTCCTCAGAATGAAAATCGTTTGTCTATTCATTATTCTGAACGTGAATAAAGAAACCTAGAACTACGCTGAAGCATAGATGGATGTACTCAAAATTTTAACAACTTTTGAAGTCTTCTTGCCCTTCAGATAATGGGTTGTAGCCTTGCGTACATGTGCAAAACCAGCTGTAAAAAGAAGACCATAATAGACTGAAGACTATGAAAGCTGCACTCTATATCACACTGTTCGGTCACTAGAAGAACATGAAAAATAATCCCAAAGCACACACACTATATATTCAGTGATGTAGGTGAGGGTAGACTCCTTAAAACTCTAATTGACTGTTTAATTTACCCAGGCACGGAAAGTTACTAGCTTTGCTTAATCTAGCAAAGCTATTATATTTTTCACCTTAATAAACATTAAAGACGTTCTCTAATGTCTGCCTTATATACTTAATGATTTTAAATGACTTTAAAAATATGCTGTGTACAGCAGAATCCAGATGCATTAATTTTTTCTGATTTTTGAAATACATTTTTATTCCTCTTTTTTCGAGGTATCCTTCTATTGTATTTTTTTGATACTTCGAAAATTAGACTGATTTTGATGTGAAAGCAGAAAATTTTCTGGTTCTTCCTACACTGATATATATATAAGTTTTAAGAGTAAATGAGAAATCTGTATTTGCTGTATGGTCTAAATAGTGTAAAAAGTGCAAAAGACATTAAAGAAAAATTCAGTGTGGTCTTACATATCAGTGTGCCTTTGATATCTTAATGGTTGACCTGTATAAGTAGTAAATTATTCTAGTCTAACAGATCGTTATAGTCTGTATGATGTGCTACGATTTGGGGATTTTGGTTCTGTTTTTGCACAAAATTTTATTGTATTTCTCTTTATCCTATTCCAATATTTTTTGCTTTTGAACTCTCAGATCCCTTTTATGGTTGATGTTCCTGTGTTATAGCTATATCCCTAAGAAATATATGATTTTTAAAATTTTCATTTATTTCAACATATAAAACAATGTATGAAGTTATTGTGCAAGTGCATGTGTGGACATATTTGACCTAGAAATGGAATATAAATGCAAGACTAGGCAGTATAAATCTTTGCTACAACTTTTTGAGGATATTAGGGAGAAGGAAGATCCAGCTGTTGACTTTCCAGTAAATACGAAGCACCAGTGCAGCAACTATCTATAAAGCAACAATGCAACAAAAGAGGCAAGGGAAGAATTACTCTATAGATTCTGTATGCAACACAGCATGCATGCTCCAAAAATAAGAAAAACTTGAAACAAATGTATAGAAAGGATTTTAGGCCAATTAGGAAAATGTACAAGATTTTGAGAGAAAACTCTAAATTGTGTGGAGTTTTTTATCATGAGGTCATGCTAGCAAATCAGAAGCCTAAAGGCAACATTATTTCTGCCTATAAACACATGGGGATAAGTGTAGAAATGTGGAAATTTGAGCTAGAAACAGAATTTGACATCCAGGATGTTTTTAAAATGTAATTAATAAGTGTTAATTATAGAAAATAAAAGTTCCTGTAAACACTAGACTCATTATATTCTGGAACAACCTTCATACAGAAACAGCAGCAGCAAAACACTGTTCCACTTTGAAGCTGGAAATTCCTCACTTTATGGAAAAGCAGATGTAATGTTAATCATCGAGGTTCAATGTAGTGTTCTGGGAAGCTTCTTTAGTCCCAGGTTTGCTCCCATATGTAGTGTTCTGGGAAGCTTCTTTAGTCCCATGTTTGCTCCCATCTAACAGCAGCAGCGTGCTGTTTCACTATGGGCTGATAGCATTTGTTCAACATAGTGAGCTTGAAAGTAATAACTTTTTGATTTGGAATAGTTTAGAATTGGAGTGAGATCTGATCTTGAATATATCAGTAGTGCTCTACCCCTTGATATTGTCAAAGAACACTAATAAAAAAGATTAATCTAAAAATGGATTATAGTGATGATACCACTGGTACAAAAATAATATAATGCCATGCTGATTTGCCACTGTCATCTGCATGACCTTTCACAAAGGCCAGCATTTTAACACTTGTGGAAAAGAAAACAGCCTATCGGAAGATGGAGATGAGAAAAGTGCTTGCAATAAATATATCTGCATCTGCAGTATACATTATTAAGATCAAAAACCACACAAATAAAAATTTTAAAATTAATTAATTATAAGATATGAGTCTGTTGCGAGAAGCTGGGTTGAAACACCTTAAAAGCTAAGGGCAGCGTGCAAGTGTTTTCCCTGTCCTCAAGGGAGAGGAAGCTTTTCAGCTTGTCATATATCATTATCTCTTGTACTTTTGAGGCACTAAAAACATCCACAGGCAGATACTTGGACACTATAGTTTCTCAGGAAAACAGATAGATAAATAAATAAGAAAATTAACACAAATCTATAAACCCACCATGTTCTGTTGTCCCCCTTCCTCAATCAGATGAGTAGTATATATTTAAAATAATTAATCATTCAAGTAAATTTGAGCATAATTTCATCAAAGTGATCCTTGAAAATATGTGATTTTGTGTGCATACATGTCATCTGGGGCATCTAACTAACAAATCAAAGCCAAAGCATAAATAACTAGCCCAACTACTTCAGACAATGCCTTGAGGAAAATGTTGTTTCTAGCTGAATTTTTCAGGGGATCTGTTTCAAGGCTGACAAGGCTGAAGTCTTCCAGTATAATACAGATATCTAGTTCATAGAGAACACTCAGTAAAGGTCGGTTAAGTACTATATCAAGCATTAGTAGCACTAGTAGCTTGTGCAGATGTTTCAAAGACACATCTCTCCTCCCACTGCTGTCTATTTGCATAAAGTTGTAACTGGAGTAAGGCAGTGTATTCTTTCTGTGGGAAAGGCATTAAGTGTTTTTTTTGCCTGACAGAAAAATATTTCCCTCACTTTTGTCTCTTTGATACGATTATGACTTTTAGAAAGCAACTTGCATGTGTGGACCTAGGCAGGACATGTATGAAAATCCAGTAAAAGCAGCACAACTATTAACAAGGTAAACAAACATAAATAGCCACGTGCGGAGGGTCACATGCAGACAGCATGCATTTTGGGGACAGACTTTGTTGTTGCTGAGGGGACTAGAATATGCTCAGAAAAAAGTCCATGATGTTCTGGGACAGCTATATATTGGGGCTGTACACACCTATATATGTCTTATCTTTGCTTGGATACATCCTATGATGTACTTTCATGTTTGTTTGCTACTATTATTTGATAAGAAAATCACTAACACTCTAACTTAAATGAATTTGTGAGACGGATGCAGATTGCCTCCCTTACATGTGTCCCATTGCACTGGGGACTTGTTTACAATTGTACTAACTGCATTTCACAATTAATCAACGGCATTGTAGAAGCAACATTCTCTAGAAAAGGTAGCTTTCAGTAGAACGCTGTTTCAGCATGCTTTTTAATATTCTGTGTTTGAGGGCATGGCGAAGTTGGCTAAAATACTTCAGTATTGTTAAATGGACTCTTGGGACAGGGTATCTTTTCTAACAAGACACCTGTATTGGTAAGGCGAAGAGTTCTGTTGGGGGTAATTTAGGTTATAGAATGCTTTAGATTATAACACGATAGTTTCTACTTGGTTATGCCTTAAAAGAGAGCATAAGTTTTTGAGTTACTGAATGTTTAAGTAGTCAACTGCTAAGTAAAACATGTCTCATTTTGAAAGAGTAAGAAATAACAAGATTATGTATTGTTTAAATTCTGGACATATGGGGGTACATTTTGGTTGCCTAATGCAAATAGTTCCATGAATTTCACTATCTTTGTCCCAGCACAGCAAAACATCCACCCATGCCACCCCCTTACCCTTGGATGTGACAAACAGGGAACAGGTAGAAGACTGCCTAGCAGGCAAAGGACTCAAAATCCCCATCAGAACAATTGTGAGACTCCAATAGAGAGTGCTGTAGTGGAGGGGGCGTATTTTTCCCTTTTTGTGTGAAATGAAAGGAGGAGCAGCAGGTGTTAACTAGGGGTTATATAGGCCAGCTCCTCAACTGGTATAAAACAGCCCAGATAAGGTGATGCTCTTGCAGCTACACAAGTTTATACCAGCTGTTGTAATGTACAGTTATGAAATACACAGGCTTGTTCCACAGGTTTTCTTCTTTTCTGGTCCTATGTGTAAATCTACCTTCTTGCTGTACTCCCTGCTCAAGCCTTTCCAGTAGGCAATTCTTTCTTTGTGGGTTTTGTTGCTGTGTAGCATCAGCTGAAGTTATCACAGAATCACAGAACCACAGAATGTTCAGGGTTGGAAGGGACCTCTGTGGGTCATCTAGTCCAACCCTCCTGCCGAATCAGGGTCACCTACAGCAGGCTGCACAGGACCTTGTCCAGTCGGGTCTTGAATATCTCCAGAGAAGGAGACTCCACAACTTCCCTGGGCAGCCTGTTCCAGTGCTCCGTCACCCTCAGAATGAAGAAGTTCTTCCTCATGTTCAGATGGAACTTCCTGTGCTTCACTTTGTGCCCATTGCCCCTTGTCCTGTTGGCGGGCACCACTGAAAAGAGTCTGGCCCCATCCTCCTGACATCCACCTTTGAGATATTTATAAGCGTTTATTAGGTCCCCTCGCAGCCTTCTCTTCTTCAGGCTGAGCAAGCCCAGCTCCCTCAGCCTCTCCTCAGGGGAGAGACGCTCCAGTCCCCTCACCATGCTCATAGCCCTCCGCTGGACTGTCTCTAGTACCTCCTCCTCTTTCTTGAAGTGGGGAGCCCCGAACTGGACAGAGTACTCCAGATGGGGCCTCACTAGGGCAGTGTAGAGGGGAAGGAGAACCTCCCTCGTCCTACTGACCACACTCTTTGTAATGCACCCCAGAATCCCATTGGCCTTCTGGGCAGCCAGGGCACACTGCTGGCTCATGGTCAACCTGTCGTCCACCAGCACACCCAGCTCCCTCTCCACAGAGCTGCTCTCCAGCAGGTTTGCCCCAAGCCTGTACTGGTTAATGGGGTTGTTCCTCCCCAGGTGCAAGACACTACACTTGCCCTTGTTGAATCTCATCAGATTCCTCTCTGCCCAACTTTCCAGCCTGTCCAGGACTCACTGAATGGAAGCACAGCCTTGTAGTGTATTCACCACTCCTCCCAGCTTTGTGTCATCAGCAAACTTGTTGAGGGTACATTCTAACTCTTCATCCAGGTAGTTGATGAAGAAGTTGAACAAGGCTGGGCCCAGTACTGACCCCTGGGGGACACCACTTTTTACAGGCCTCCAACTAGACTCAGCGCCGCTGATGACAACCCTCTGAGTTCTGCCATTCAGCCAGTTCTCAATCCACTTCACCGACCACTTGTCCAACCCACACTTGCTAAGCTTTCCTCGGAGGATGTTATGGGAGACAGTGTTGAAAGCTTTGCTGAAGTCTAGGTAGACAACATCCACAGCTCTCCCCTCATCTATCCAGTAGGTCATGCCATCGTAGAAAGCTATTAGATTAGTCAGGCATGATTTCCCCTTGGTGAATCCATGCTGACTACTCCTGATAACCTTCTTTTCCTCCACTTGCTTGATGATGACCTCCAGAATGAGCTGCTCCATCATCTTTCCCAGGATGGAGGTGAGGCTGACCAGCCTGTAATTCCCTGGGTCCTTCTTCCTGACCTCTTTGAAGACTGGATTGACATTGGCCTTTCTTCTGTGCTCGGGCACCTCTCCTGTCCTCCAGGACCTCTCAAAGATGATGGAGAGTGGCTCAGCAATGACATCTACCAGCTCCCTCAGCACTCGTGGGTGCATTCCATCGGCACCCATGGATTTGTGGGTGTTTAGATCGCTTAAACGATCGCTCACACAGTCCTCCTCAACCAAGGGAAAGATATCCTCTCTGTAGGCTGCTTCTCTTAAGTCCGGGGCCTGGGATTCCTGAGGGCCAGTCTTAGCACTGAAGAGTGAAGCAAAGGCAGCATTCAGTAGCTCTGTCTTCTCTGCATCCTCCGTCAGCAGGACACCCGCCTCAAAAAAACCTGAAAATTGTAGAAGTTGAGAGGAACTATGAAGTTCTTAGGACTGGATTTCCGAGACAATTGAATGGCATTGGACTGTAAAAGCCCCACACTTGGGTACAATATCGGTTGCTTCTGAAAAACTTATCCTTACATAAAAAACTATGAATAAGTAGCTGAATGAAGTGGGTTGTAAAATTGTGCAAAATTCTTCTTCTGTAAGGCATGGTGTCGGGAGGTTGCAGATGGTTGTTCAAGAAGTGGTGATTACATACATGTGGGTCCTGGACTCTGATACATTTAGGTATGTTTGTGGCTAATTCTGCGTTGTTCGCTGATTTTATGATAACCAGCTGTCGGTCCTTGGAGAAACAAGGCAATATTTCATTTAAGAGCTCTGTGAGGCATAGATTTCCAGGTAAATCTCAGGACAGCATCCCTGCCCAGGCTTCCCAGCCTGCCCCCATCATCTAAGATCTGGGTGTCCCTGCTACTGAGGAGCAGCCAGCCATCAGTGCTCCATGACAAGCATCAAGGAGGAATAGATAGTCCTCTTTCTTTGACTTGAAAACCAAGACCAAAGGCAAAAAATGAATTGTTATTAAGACAGGTTTAGCTAAAAAAATAAAATCACAGATACCATTTCTCCCAGAATTAATTTTGCTCCTGCAATCTTCTGTGCATGTGTGCGAGAAGACTATCATGGGAAGTAGAAAGAAGACGAAGTCCAGGTAAGAGCAAACCAGTGATAAATGAATATCAATGTTTATCTGTTGTAATCTGCAGGAACAAATAAAGAATTTGAAGTGGTGGCTTAAAGGGAGTCGAAATTCTTTATGTACAAAAGAGAAGACTGTAAATAACTGAGAGAAAACTTCCCCAGATGTCTGCAAATGTCTTCAGCTGATTACAGTTCAACATAAAACTAAGAAGTTAAAATGATTTAGAAGAAAAATTAAAAATCAGTAAGATTGAAGAATGAAGACACATGTAGGAATGTGAACACTAAAAGGCCACAGCTGTAGAAGAAATATTGAGTAGAGAGAGTAAGATCAAGCACATGCTGCAACAATAATGTGGATGAGAAAGGAAATGGAGTAATCACAGATGAAATGGTGGCAAGGAAGACCTACATGAAACAGGAAATCAGAAATAAAGGTTTTCAAAAAGGTATTGCTTGCTAACCATTATCACAGATATATCTACAAGAAGAACCCGTTGCATCCTATGGATGAATGTGACATGCTGGGCAGGAATTGTTCCAAGTCTTCTGCTAATCTCTAAACCCCGCAGGAACATTTGAACTGTGATGGCACTTCCAGGGTGAAAACATGCCAGCTTTCCCAGCAGGAATGGCAAAACTGGAATCCAAGAACAAAACTGGAGGAAGTTTTAGATGTTATTTATAAAACATGTAAGGAAAGAAAGATCAGAAATAGAAACTGTAGGCTTTCTCAGTTAATGCACCGAATTATTGGCTGATATTGCTGAAAAATGAAGATGTGCCTTTCTTTGGACTGTATACAGAAAGACTGGGATGTCAAAACCGGAGATATTTTTTTTGAAAAACAGATAGTAGTACTGGCAGAAACTAGGATACAAGCTTTGATAAAATACCAGTCCTGGTACAGACACACAGAGGGTTTGTAATTGTCTCAGAGCAAGGGTGGCGTTAAATGGTTATTTGTGTTTGGTGCTATCAGAAGTTTTATCCGAACGTCCTCATCTGGTTCAGTCCTTCTGAACTATAATAATTCCTCCTTTCCTAAATTAAGTTGGTTTATTCCTTGGATTCTGTCTATTCAGAACTCTGACTGGATTTAATTAAATGAAATTCTACAGTGTGTATGTTTTTGAACTTGAAGTTAATTTTTCTGGCTGTTACTTTATTTGAAACTCTGAGTATGTTTTAGATGTCCTGGAAATACTAGATGTGTTCTCCTTTACCTAATTAACACTGCATGAAATCCTGTTGTCAATAACAGTTTGTCCCATGAAAGTCTGTACTGATCCATAAAACTTTAAAATTCCAGGGCTTACCTTGTGTGAGAAACCAAATCGAGCAGCGGTTATTGCTACGATGCCAGTGAGCTGGGTCAATAGCTAGGACTGAGTAGTGGGAACAATTCCTGCCTTATGTTTTTCTTCCCCTGTTTTGCAAATCCCTACCAGTGTGACATTCATAACCCTGTTGGAAATTGGGTCCACTATCAGTGAGTTTCGGAGTTGTTTGATATTGCAGCTGTGACAGTCTGACCACACTTCCTTTTCTACACCTAGTCTAGGGTGGGACTGGATTTGTGTCTTCTAAGGAGAAGCATTACCCAAGATCAAGTTCATGAAGATCAGAGGAGCTTTTTGCTGGTTGAACAATGTGGACAGCTCAGAATACTGACACATTAGAATAACGTTGCCTGAGCATAAAGTACAAGGAGAAGAAAGGACATTCTGCACGTTTAACAACTATTGCACAGAAATAAATATCATAAGGGAAGTAACAGTTTCAACATGATTTTTACTTCATTTTATTCTAGTTTCAATTACAGTGGAAAACTACAGCTGAACAAATCTGATACAGCTGTCCAGGAGATCCATTAAGAAAAAGTCCTGCTGTGATAGAGCACAGTTTTGAGACAGGGTAATCCTAATTAACCAATTTGTTTTACAGAAAAGTAAAATCCTGTTAAAAAGTGGGACAGAGCTTGACCTATGTTTTTGTAAGCTTTCCTCATTCTTCTTCTGGCTGCCTCCCAGGAACCAGAGTCTCTTATAAGCTCCCTGTGGTTCTCCCTTTTTTTGTCTGTGAAATACTGAGGAAAGCAAAGTGTCAGTACTTTGTGGACAATGGAAGAAATGGAGACAGATCTGAGATCACCAAAAGACAAAAAGATCACATGCATGACAAGCTACAAAAGAACTAACAACCAGGTACAAACAACTGACTCAAAATCATAACAAAGGAACACACTTTGAAGGTGCAAGAAGGATTTTAGTGGCTGTAGTGAAAATTCAGGAAAATAATTTCTTATTTATATTTTAGAGCTGTAGGTGTACAAAAACTGTCTTTGGAAAAGTAGAGTATAAAGTGTTCCATGTTTTCAAAACTTTTTATCTTTCTATGATGAAAAGGAAAAATAAAAACACTACCCACACAAAGAAAATGAGGAAGAAAAAATTTAAGCAGGAGAAAATACTACAGGAATTTCTGACCTGTCTTACCCATTCATTACTGATTAATGAACTAGTAAAAGGATTCGCTTGTATTTTCACTTGAAAGCAGATATTGTTCTAGCTGGGAAAGAAAAAGTAAGAAGATTAAAGGAGCGAACATTATAGTGCAAGATAATAAAACTGTAATTAACTGAAAATTTGGAATGTATTTTTTATCTTGGTTCCCGTGTTTTAACATACTCCCCTGAAAAAGAAGGAAGTCATAGCCAGGCTTGGTCTTGCAATGCTGCATGCTTTTGCTTTACTGAATTAGTTGCACTCACAGTTGAAGAGTGAATTCAATATCTGGTATTCAATGTGTCTTAGTTAAAATGTTGTAATTTACAACTTCTTTTTCTTCAGTGCATTTGAGTATGACACATACCTAGGCTAAATGTGTCACTGCTTCTGCAATCAAAATCATCTAGACTGCCAGAAGGACTAAGATGCAGGATGAGCCTTAAGTTCTTATTAATACGGCTACTTTAATATTTTTTGTTGCAATTTTTGTTATTAAAATTTATGAGAAATAATTTTATGCATATACATATTAATTTATGTGTTTAATGTTAACTTTGAAATGGGATTATTTGCTCGTAGTGGGGAAATTCTGCAGATAAAAAAGAACAGAACAAACTGCCAGTGAAAGAAGTGTGGCAAATTAATTATGAGATTCAAGGATGGTATAACATCCTATTATTCTTATCATCATCAGTAAATCCATAACAAAATGATTGCTTCTACTGAGATTTCTTAAATATAGAACAGAAACAGGTGTAAAAGATTGAAGAATTTGTAAGAAAGGACTTCAACTGCTGCTCTTTTTCTATGCATATTTCTTGTGTTTCAAGTAATCGTTTCCACTGCAGGTATTCTTTCAACTTTATTAATCATTCCCTTAAATACAAATCTTACAGTAGTTTGTATTAGTTCTCTTTAACAGGAAGCCGAATGGTAAATGATGTACTGACACTTAAAAAAAGACGCTGTTAAGAAGGCCTTTTCTCCCATACATGTACACCAGTTTTAGCTTCTGCTTTATGTAAAGGCGTTTGAAGAACCTGAGTGACAAGGATTAACTTATCTTCTCAGATCTGAAAATAGACAGAGAGAGTATTATCCGGATGGCACGCCATTGCCGAAGACCATAGTTAACGTGAAAGCACAGGAGTCAGAAATGAAATGCCGAGTTGCAGGATACACAAATAACCCTCCATTGCTATGCAAAACGACGGGTTACTGGGGAAAGAATTTGGTTCAGTCCTCTCTTCCCACTTGAGAGGGGATTACAGGCATTCAAGCACTCTGAGGGTATACAGCTGTGACCTGTTTTCACATGTGACTTTGCAAGAAACTGTAGACACTGCACCTGGAGACAGTGAATTTTGTAACCTGAAGGAGAAAATTTCTTTCCTTAGGCTTAATGTTCCAGAATTAAAGGCAAATTCATTGCCAAAAATGTGACTGGAAAGCAGAAACAAGGAAACACGGAAAACAGAGTAACCAGAAAAAAGAAGAAACATCAAAAATACAGAGTAAGAAGTGTGGGAAAGCCCTTGATCTTACCAAGTGAGAAAAAAGAAAACCACTTGTGTGGAAACAACTTTGGTCAAATTAATGAAGGGTATATAGGAAAGGCTCAATAAATACTGAGGTCTGTAGTCTATAAACCAAAAGCAGCATACAAGACAAGTGTATGTTCACAGTGAGAAGTCTGTCTTCTATATAGTTTTGAGCTCATCAGAAGCTAAGATCCTCTGTTGTTTTGTACAGGAGCTGACTACGTTTGTGAGTAAAGTCTTTTTCAGTTGAATCTACCTGCTGGACATCATTAAATGCATCAAGGATTACTGTTTCTGTTTAAAACAGAAATTTAAAAATGCTGTTTTCTGAATCTGATAAAAGAATGTATTTCATTTTTAAAAAAAAATACTGTAGCAGAACATAATCAGAGTTCCCACAGCCCAACTGGACAGATGGGTGTGACTGCAGTGCCAATTTATACTCAAACGAAAGACTGCAGTTGGCCAGCGTTTACTTCATTTGTTTTCAATGCCACTCTCATCCGGATAAAACTGCACACAATATAAAATATCATACTTCAGCCTATCATTTTTGCTTTTTTACCTATATTCATCATTATTATTTGTAATTTAAGGATAAAAAAAGCAACAGGGCTTATAATAGCCTATGAACATTGAATGAAATTTGACATAACGTGATATAAATGCCAAAATGAGACAGCAGAGCCCTCAGCTAGCACTGAGCTGTTGAGTGTTTCAAGGCCTCTGGTGTCAGCTGTATGTCCAGAGTCCTCAAACCAGAACCTGTGTTCCGTGGTTTTGCGGTTTATAACAGTTTTTAATTCTAGAACTTGCCTTGCTTTTAGATGGGAGTGTATTTTATAATTGAACATGTGAAGATATTTAAATTAGATGAGAATATATTTTATAATTGAACATCTAAAGGTGTTTATAATAGAACATCTAAAGGTGGCTTAAGTTAAAATTTACATGCCCTGAAATTTTCAGTGAATAAAAAGAAGGATCAGATTTAAAGACAGGGTGAAGACAAAGCATATTTTAAAATAAACTTATTCTAAAAGAGTTCTCCCACCTGTCCCCTCAAAATAAGCATAGATCAAGCTTCATTTTAAGATCACTGCAATATCTGAAAACATGTATAGACAATCTAAAATTCTGGTGTTTTGTGAAAAGAAAGCATTAATAACTTCTGAAACATGATTCACAGCCCCCCCCCCCCCCCATAGTATATTGGTCTTTTAAAAGGCTTCCCTTTGAATCAAGAACACTTGTTATTATAACTTAGGTGAGGATTCATTGCTCTCAAATTAGTTTCTTTCATATTTGCTAACTTACCTATTAACCTATTAAAGACTCATTGAAGATATATAGAATGCTAAACACTATGTAAGAAAACTAGCTAAATAATTCTCTTAACAGATGCTTAAGGGAGCCAGCCACTACAAAAGCCGAAGGAAAGAACTAGGTCTGTATCTTGCCTTTCATTTCAATACAAAATTTTCATTTTTTGGAGTGTTAGGTTATTTTTTTTTTCCAGATGATGAAAGCAATGTTGCTTAGGATTTTCAGATTTCAGTGTGATGGGTTTCTATGTGACAGTACAGGTAAAAAGAAACGTCTCTTCATCATTGCTGTTTGTTGTCGGTGACCGTCTGTGGGAAAAGTTTGTTACAGAACTGGGACCTACTGAATAATTATTGCAGTACCTTGACACAAAAAAACAGAAACTTTGTATTACCTTGTTACACTTAGTCTCCAGTTGTTGCAATGTCCAGGAATGGACATGTCAAAATAACAGCTTTTGTAACGATCACCCTAAATTCTGAAATCAGTAAGCATGTATTTACTTTCTGGAGGTGACTGCAGTATTTAGGCATACATTTTTTCCTTGAGGGGTTTGGATGAAATTCTCGATAAGCCTGTTGTCTTCTCAAATTTTGTCTAGTTCCCAGTGTCTGTGAAAATTAATTGAAAATCAATTATTATTATAAAAATATCTGCTCCACATCCACTCTGTTAAAATGTTTTACAACAGCGCTTATATTTTTAATAGAGTGGTCAAATTACATCATGTCAGTGAGTTTCCCATGGGTTGCTTTAAGTGTAAATCAAGGGACTTTTCGATCTTTTTCCCCACTTCTGAGTCTGTCACTGGCAGCTTATTTTCTATTTCAAAATGTTGAAAAGTGTCTTTAGAGAAAAGACTTTTCAGTAGTATACCTCAAGGATTTTACCCCATCTTTATTGATGATAATGAGCTGTGTTGTAGAAAAGGGGTCATTATTTTCAATAACAAATTTTGTCCTGAATTACAATTGCTTTTTTGTATATCCCGTTGCCATGAAGCAAATTTGGATTTACAAAAGCTGTTCTGATTTTTTCTCCCACAGTTTAGGATTTTCTGAACTTATGAACAAATTACTTATGCACAAAACATCCTGAAATTTCGCATTGTGCAAATATAAATTACCAGTTCCCACTATGCATACTTTGTGGTGAAGTCCACACATTAATAAAAAAACCGTGCAAGGTTTTTTTTTTTTAAAGATTGATTGAAAACTGTGGATACATAATTAAATCTTCTTGGCCTTACTGCAACAGCAGAAAGAAATAAAGCCTTTTCTTGTCTTGTTTAAAAGGAGTTGTTAGTAGAATGAAAAAGCTATCACTTTCAGAGCAACATAATCTTTACAAGTAGTAATATTGAGCAAGCAGCTCTGAGACGTGCTATAAGACCTCTCATTGATAAAGCATAGTAAATCTGAAAGGCATTTGGCAATATAAAGCAACAAGGAACGGGAAAACAGAAACATAAATTTGAAGACTGTAAAACTGAAAGAGCATTCTGAATCAACCATTACTACAAAGTACCGTACATAGAAAAGTTATCTAAAACATAACTGTGACCAAGTAAGAAGGAAAATCTGCATGATAAATTCTGGTCTTTTGTACAATAATTTGGTTTGTTTAGAGATGAGTGTTGGCCAGATGACCCCCAAAGAAGAACAAATGATGAATATTTCTTGATGGTATTGACCAAGTGATTTATAAGAACTCAAATTATGCACATCATATTTATTATATGTGAAACTGGAATGCTGTTCCTCTTCAAAGACAATATGCAAACTTTAAGCAACAACAAAAGCCTGTAACCTGAGATTCATTTGAAGAAATTTCAAATCCAATGTTTCAAGGTGTACTTATTTTAGATTCCAACCACATAGCCTTGCAAAACCACTCTGGCATCATCTCTGTATTTGTACTTCTGAAATACTTAGAAATATTATGCTTTTAAGGAAAAGTGTTTTTCTGTTTCTTTTTCTGTTTGCCATGTGATTTTATCCCAAAGTCTACCTCTGAAGTCCAACAAAGATGTTTTGTTTACTTTCTTTCAGGGCAAGAGTCTGTCCTGCCCATATTCTCCACTTCAGCTTGCCTGAGGGCCCTGTGTTTGGATTCGCAGCCTATGATCACAGAGGATGGACTAGTTTTAACAAAAGCCTTACAGATGAAATCTTCAGCCACCCTAGAGTTAAGAGGAGTGCAAAACTCTGCTTACTTAATTCATTTAAAATCACTTGGTTTCTTTGTTCTCTAGTAGGAACCAATAAGCAGCAGGACAATGTACAGCCAAATATAGCACAAACAGCCAGCAATGACCCTTTCAAATCTTGCTAGGCCCATAGTATAGACACTTGGGCTACACTATTCTTTGTATTTTCCTGCTCTTTGCCAAAAACCCTCATCCCAACTTATGCTGCTGTATTCAACATAGGGTCAGAAAGGATGAATGCTCTGTGACAAATACTTTGACCACATCCAAATGCATCAAAAAAGTGATGGCAAAGGCAGCGATAGGTTAAGACAGTGCTACAGCTGACCAGGAGATGGGCTTGCCATGAATGCCATAATTCCATTCATTTTTGTTTTTTGAAGCATAGCTAATTTATCCTTTCCCTTACAAATTAAAAATTTATAGAATCTCTATATTCTTACACTTTAAGCCTGGAATGAATGCTGCGGTACTCTCACGAGACCTTCTGCTTAACAGGGCACTGCTGAAATTTATTCCCCATGCTGCCTGTGATAAGGAACAGCTTTTAGAAAGACAACACAACTAGATGTAGAGAACTAATGGAATAAAGAATTCACTACACCCTACAGTAATTCTCAGCTAGTTATTGTCAACGAAAAACAATGTCAAGTACTCATTTTGAATTTGTCCGCTTTCAGAAGATGAACTGTTTGTATGTATAACTGTTATATTACAAAAGTATTCATGTGTTAATTTTCCACCATTTACTACCTGCTTCCTGTGGACATTCACATGAGTGACATTTCTGGTGTACAAGTGCAAGAGAAGGGAGATCATAAGAGATCCATATACAGACCCAGCTCCTGTGTTGTCTGTTTGGAATGGAAAATTCAGGAATTTCTCTGCCATTATTGGAGAGCACCTGGCACATTTCACTTCTAGTTCTGCCTTGTATTGGTAATCACAGCTGCATTACAGATAAAAGTTTCAAGAAAATTCAGTAGATTCAAGTAAAAGAAACCTTTTTTTAAAAAAAGCAAAAAATAGGCAAATATTTGTTTAGTGTTTGTAATTGGTAATCACAGCTCCTAGCTTGTCTCCTAGCTTACCTAAATATTTTTGCTCTTTGAATCTTATCTTTATAATTCAGAGGTTTCTATGGTGGAAAAACCCTGAGATTTTACTTTATGTAAAAGACATTAACAGAAATCACCCTGACCTGCTACTTGTCACACATAATCTCAGCTTGGGAGCCATAGCATAAACAGATTTGTTTTCCCTGAAATTTGAGATCAAAGAAAAAGAAAAAAGTAAGTTTTTCCACTTTCTTGACAATATTTTGTAAGTGAAGCTGTAATCATAAGGGAATGCTCAAAAACTACAGCTGAGAAGAATTTATGTTATTGAATAAATGGCAAAATTTGTAAAGATGTGTTCTTCAGAACTGGGAAAATGAAGGTAGTTTTATATGCTGTTACGTTACCACTACCTTGAGAGACATTTATAAGAACATTAAAAAGATGTATTCATTCAGAGTATAAACATCTTCTTCTTTGGTCAAATTTATAAAACAACTTAGAGTACGCATATAGAGGTAAAGAAGATATTAGCCCTAAGAAAGCTGTTCCTCTAAATAAATACGCTCTTCGTTGTTGTCGTATTGAATGTCAGTGTTTTCAAGCTTGTCTAGCATCATCTCAACAAAATGAAACTAAGACAAGTTGATCAGGTCTGCGGTGATGGCAATTTCCCTAGTGCAATAGCTGGTTTAGGGGCTTGTAAAAATGCTTTCAGTGGTTATGTTCCGTTTTTAAGTAAAATATAATTAGATTATGAAATCCCAAAGCCCTACATGAAGGGTCCCTTTTTCTCGTGTTTGTTCTTTCTTATGGGCAACAAAAAGGTTCCTGCTACTCAACTGTGAGGAGTCCCTGGAATGCTTTTATACTGACACGGAAGCTCAGACAAGAATGAGTGTGAAGGCCGGTGTTCTCCTTGACTCCATCCTCTGTGTTACTGCATGGGCAGTTCTGGGCTTTATGCATATGAGCAAAATTAATTCCACAGGATAAAGCCCTTCACAAGCTTCTCCAGCGTGGGTCCTTCCCACACGCTGCAGTTCTTCAAGAACTGCTCTGTCGTGGGTCTTTGTCCGCAGGCTGCCATCCTTTAAGAATGGATTGCCTTACCATGGATTCCCCGCAGACTGCAGCTCCTGCCAGAAAACCTAGAACAGCTAGAACAGTCTGCCAAGGACTGTGTCCAGTCAGGCTTTGAATATCTCCAAGGATGGAGAGTCCACAATCTCTCTCAGCAAGCTGTGCCAGTGTATGGCAACTCTCACAGTAAATGTGTTTTTTCTTTTCAGGTGGAATTTCATAGTTTTTAATTTGTGCCTGTTCCCTCTTGTCTTTATCCTTGGTGATACCCCACATTTAACACCTGAAAACTTCAAATAATGAGGCAGACATCTTCAGCAACGTAGGACTTACTGGCAAATAAGTAAAGAGGTTTTAATCCACAAAATGGTGCTGTTTCTCGAATTGATTAGAGTTCCTTAGTGTAAAATTTTCATGCAAGGCCACAGAAAAATACAAGGACAATTGCAAACTAAATCAGCCCAGGTTCTCACTGTGATGTCTTTGTTCCTTTGAGTTTGAGGGATACTTTTTCCTTCCAAAGTTCTGAGTCAGCTATAAACAGAGGAAGGAGGTATATTAAAAATGCTTACCTTGGCCCATGTCCAAAGAGGCTGTTATGACTAGATTATAGCCTCATTAACCAAACTGCCTGTAAAATCATTTGACGTGGCTAATGATTCCGATTTCAAGGTCTGAGAATGTCTAAACTCATTTCTAAATATTGTGAAAGTTAATTAACTTTACAGACTGAGTAGAATGTCTATTCAAATGGATAGAGCTGGAGTACTGTTTGGATATACAGTAATATAAAGAGCATTGTTGAAAGGTAGATTGTAAATTGGCTTGATGAAATCCTGAGAAAATATGATATCAG